>NC_064638.1:689617072-690867072 GCF_023864345.2 Schistocerca serialis cubense | reverse complement strand
CTTTCCACGAGTTTTTTCGTGAAATCTGGGCCTGTATTTTCCCATTCTTGGCGCAGTTTCTCTTTCAAGGTCTCCTTCGTATAGATGTTGTCTGCGCGGAGGGTCCGTTTCAATTTATCCCACAAATGTTCGATTGGGTTAAGGTCTGGTGATTGGGGACGGGGGTGCAATACTTTCGGGCAATTTAAGAGCAACCACATTTGTACAATATGCGCGGTATGCTTGGGATCATTATCCTGATAAAAATGAAAGTTGTTCGCAATACCTAGATGTCGTGCACGCTGCTTCAAATGTCCTCGCAATATATTCAAATACGCTTCCTTGTTCATCGTATCATCAATGAACACTAAATCACCCACACCATTGCCGGACATGCATCCCCACACCATGATGCTCCCACCTCCAAACTTTACTGTTGGTTTGAGGTTCCTGGGATTCAGCTCTTCATTGGTCCTTCGCCACACGTTTGCCTTTCCGTCGCTTTGCCATAATGTAAATTTACATTCGTCGGAAAATATCACCCGATTCCACCAAGCCTGATCGTATTCGGCGTGTTCCCTCGCAAACTGCATACGTTTCTTCTGGTTCACTGCATTTATGAATGACTTTCGCCGTGCCACTCGACCATGGTATTGCGATCGTCGTAGTACTCTCCTCACGGTTTCGGGATGAACTTTTATACCAAGGTCTCCCTCCACCTCACTTGCACTTCGTGTGGCCGATATTTTCGGATTCTGTTGTACCTTTCGCACAATCACACGTTCATCTCTCCGTGAAAATGTCCGTGGCCGACCTGTACTGCAACAGAATTCCAATCGGTCTTCTTTCTCGAACCGTTTAATAATGTCGTGAACTGTACTTTTCTTCATGTTCACTATTGCGGCAATTTCCCTGCAAGTTTTCCCCTTCGCGTGACGATAAACGACAAGTTGCCTTTGCACGAACGTAGAACACTTCCCCCTGCGTCCCATCGTCGAACTGCACAGGTTCAAATGGCTCTGAGCCCTGTGGGACTTAACTTCGACCTGCACAGGCTCGTCATACGTGTTTACTAATCATCGCTATCGTCTCGCGGAAATGTCGGACACACTGCAGTCGCTTCACCCTCTGTGCGCCTCGGAATGAACTACTCTCTCACGTTGTCCGCCTTTGTCCGAATACTTTTGTTGCACCTTCCCATGCGACATCGTACCCAGAGTCCCAAATACATTACAAAGTGCAATTTCTGTATTTGTTCATGCGGCAAACTGCAAAATTATGCGCCGTTACGTGCTGTCCGAATACTTTTGCGACTGAGTGCACACGTCATTATGTAATGTGGCTCCTAATAAACTTGTAGGTACTTTCAAGTAGTAGCCAAAAGACCTACAGATCTCGAATAAGGTTGATAATGAGAGTGTTAATTTTAGCGAATACTCCGCACTGCTGTAATAAAGACGGAATCATTCAGGGCAGGCATGTGTGCCGCAGGCGGCGGGGCCGCGAGTGAACTGCGCAGTTCGTGCTGGGCAGGCGGCCCTTACCAGGAACTGCGGGCCGGCCTGCCAAGAGGGCGATTCATTACCAGCGCTCTTCTCTCCGCTCGGATTCAATGCTGCGCTTGGCCAACCGGCGGCCGCGTGATGTCGCTGCCAGCCCGCGGGTAACCTCTGCAGCGCGCCTCACGCCGCTGTGCACGGACCGAGAGTAGTCCAGCAGAGCTTGTCTCATCCTGCTGTAACTAACCACACTTGTATCGACCGCTGTGCCTGCAAACAACGATATTTCTTTAACGACAGCACCAGAGATTCAACGACGTCTAGATTCAGACTATTTATGGCCGAGAACCCACCGTGCGTTCCACTGCTTAAGTCACTCTCCAATCCGACCCGTATGGTAATTCTGAAGCGAGAGAGCTGGGTGTGCAAACGTGATGGTGTAGGGACATCACTTGCCAGGCACATTTCATGATCTCCAGACAGTGTGCTAGCAGTAAAGCTGTCCTCAACACGAATGTTTATTTGAACAGTGAAGCGCTTCACTAGACGAACCGCTTACGAGGTGAAATGTTCTTCAGTTCTTTACTATGAATGGTTGGTAGTGGCATGTCCTTGCCTTTCTACGATTACTGAAATGACTTAGCCGGCCGAAGTGGCCGTGCGGCTCTAGGCGCTGCAGTCTGGAACCGCGAGACCGCTACGGTCGCAGGTTCGACTCCTGCCTCGGGCATGGATGTGTGTGATGTCCTTAGGTTAGTTAGGTTTAACTAGTTCTAAGTTCTAGGGGACTAATGACCTCAGAAGTTGAGTCCCATAGTGCTCAGAGCCATTTTTTTTAAAATGACTTAGCTAGTGACTTGGGGACCTACAGCATAACGATGGCTCAGGACCAAGGTGTAACAAAACGTTAAGTCTCGATAAAAATCCTAGGATCGTCTACCCTTTTGGATTTGCAGTGTGTCACTTACTTAGTCACCGAGAGCAATATTCACTTACCAACAAATCACAGAACTCCCAAGCATAAAACAGATTCAAACATCTGATTACTTTAGAATGATTTAATGTGTTAAATATTTGACGTTAGGCATATAAGCAGAAAGAAATTGGAACACATTTGAAATTGTTTAAAGTTTGTTGTAAGTCGCTAAATGCTCTCATTATCAAGCTCGTTTTTCACGCGTCTCAATGTTTATAACGTCATTATCACGTGAACTTTGTGATGTACAACGATGTAACTTTGCAGTTGTGTTCAGTATTATATATGGATACTGTCTTTAAGATGTGTTGCCAATGAAGTCAGTATTAATAAATTACAAAACATTACTGATGCTAAAGTTTTACTGTATGAAGAGCGAAAATGTAGTACGCGATAAACTTTTTTTCCTTTCACCATTTTGTGGAAACGTTTCCCGAACGTTTAAAATTATGTGTAAAGTTTGTTGGAAGTTGCTAAGTGCTGCCACTCTCAAATAGTGGATGAATATATTCTGCGTAATTTGCGCGCCGTGAGTTGCGCTGACTTAAGACATACACACAGTTTCTAACTGTAATAGTTGTCTGTGTTAAGCCTTTAAGATAAGGTTATGTTAAGACAGCATTTTAAATTACATGAAATACCGAAAGTCAAATTTTGTTGCCCTGGAAGCCGTTAGACAGACAAACCTATTAACTAGGATAGTGAATCATGAGCCGGGACAGTCGTTTACAAATATAGATAACCCTTCGTCGAAATGTCAGGATGGGAAGTTAAACCAACGGATCCCTTTCCGTGCTTTTCTCGACAAACCTGGTGGTTATCAGCTCTGCTTTGTTACTCTCTCCTCCCTTCCAGTCTCATATTTATGTCAGAAAAACACAATGCCATACGAATACGCAAACAGTTTGCTCATACATCAGCCAAATCGAACGGAAGAGGGCAAAGGCAGACAAACTCACCAGAGCTCCGAAAAGATAAAAGCACGGCCACAATGTAAGTCACGTACTCTAATGGGGATTCCTGTAGGACGGATGAACTCGTGACCGGGGACGCGATGTTTGCAGCGGAAAACTACGCTTCCGTTTTCCACATAGGAAATAAACAGCGATTGCAGAAAATGTTTAATGCACGGTGACGTAACACGGGACACAAAAGAGCCCATTCTGTTACATCAGCGGCGCAATTACCTTTCAACGAGGGCACAGGCTAGCTGGCTGGCTTGCTTCCAAAGACACAGCTGGCGCTGGCGGGCCCTGAAAAGCCTGGTGCAGCGGCCAGTTGCAGCTGCACTGCAGCTCCTCTCCCAGCCGATCGATGTTCTGTGCACTGTGCGGCAAAGAGTGCGAAAACTAAACAGCCCCTGGCTGACATTCATTTTAAATTCTTTTTCAATGTTGAAAATTTCAAATTCTTATATCAATGCTTGCACGCTCCCGAGTTCGATTCCAATTTTTATAGCTGCCATTGGTTTTGTGCAGCCTTTGCAGTGTAAGATGAGCGTCATTCAATGAAGAGCGCACACAAGATAGGAGCTAGCTGGTGGTGGTGGTGGTGGTGGTGGTGGTGGTGGTGGTGGTGGTGGGTGGTGGTGGTGGTGGTGGTGCTAAGGATGAGTTCGCAGTGAACAGCGAAACAGCCATGCGATTTCACGACAAATGGTTCTGGGCACACTTGCTAGTACTCCATATACATTATATATTTCTCCTTTCTTCACACTGATACTGAATTGATTCGTCTGTGTGGCGGGACAGGATTCCTTAATTAGGAGTTTCCATGGCGCAATAAACAGTATGTTGAGGTCCGGGGACTGGTGTGCCTTGTGCTCCACTTATTTTCCAGTGGTTCGTAACCTGTAGTTCAGAATTGTCAACAAAAAGTAGAGTAATACCATCCTGCAGGACTGGAACAATGCAGGCGACTTCTCTTGTCGTTAATTCTGGAAGCAGCCATTCTTCAGTTGTGTGCTGGTAAGTTTGCTGATGGAAAGGGCCTTACAGTATTAATTATTATGGACCGAGCGGATGGACGGCTATTGGTCTGACCGTATTATTGTAGACAGGATTTTTCTTCTTTTCGTTTGGGAAAAAAATTGCACGAGCTCTGATAAAACGTATGATGGTCACAAAAGACAAATTTCTTCCGATCTTTTCTTCACACGGCAAGCGTGCGAACATTATTAGACATGCATCCACACGTTTGTCTGTGTTACAATCACTCAAGTGATTCACTGGGGCCGCGTAATCACACTTTAAGTATAGTTCCTTCTACAAGACACTTCGCATAATAAATTATGGGACGTACAATTCCGCAGAACAAGTGCCATGGGAGCGTCTGCACTAAATAGGCAGCGATTCATACGGCAAGATTGCTTATCTGATTAATCACAAGTACGTGAACGAAGGGGACCGCATCACTCAATTTCTGAATTTCGTGAAGGCACGCGAGCACGTAGTGAGGAAAACGATGCATAAAGTATTTCCTAATATGTACGTGTTGAACGTATGTTGGTTTGAAAACCGACCCTGAGTTGCAGATTTTGTATCACCTGCGCACGCGGATTTTCGTCCGCCGAGTCATGCATTTTCAGCAAATTTGAAATGCCGTCTTTAGTAAACGCGCTTTCATACATGAATAGCACCAAGCTCGGGAATTGTGACTGGGGTATGCATTGTTGTAAATACCAATGCACTAACTGTACCCGTCATTGGTAGTTTTCCTCCGTAATGCCTGGACTTTCTGCAGATGGTATGGATGGAGACGGGGTTCGTGGACAACACGCCACACGACACTTCCACGCGTGCGCAGCGCCTGTGCAGCGTGCTAAGTGTTGGTGACTGGTCGCCTTCGAACATTGTCAGCACGACCATCTCCAATAGTGGTGTTCTAGCCGAGTATGGGCGACCCGCATCACATTTCGGCACCTACCAAAGGACAAACAATAGGCTGGGGATAATTTTCGCAAATACTAAGCACAAAATGCTACTACTTTCCTGTATAATGGAGGTTCCTCAGGGGGAAAATACCTGCGTGCAACTTTCAGGCTTCTCTGAGGCATCTCAATATAGCCGCAAACGTGGAATGGTGTGGGGTACGCCTGTTTGGGAAACGTTCTCCATACAATCTTGCAGTAGCTCTCCCATTGCAACAACGACTGTTAGCGTCCGCGACGTACCATAAGTTACACATGTCCTGGGTGGTGCTAAAGAACAGTCACTACAAGGCAGGTATCTAACAGAGGCAGCCAGATAATCTCAAAGATCTCCTGGCTAAAATGAATTTGTTACTAGACATGGACTCACACGGTTCTTCTCAAGACGCTCCAGCTACAAACCTTAGACCTGCCATCAAAATATGTAAATCAACTTTGAAGGCATAAGTACTGGGTGATCAAAAAGTCAGTATAAATTTGAAAACTGAATAAATCACGGAATAATGTAGATAGAGAGGTACAAATTGACACATATGCTTGGAATGACATGGGGTTTTATTAGAACCAAAAAATACAAACGTTCAAAAAATGTTCGACAGATGGCGCTTCATCTGATCAGAATAGCAATAATTAGCATAACAAAGTAAGACAAAGCAAAGATGATGATCTTTACAGAAAATGCTCAATATGTCCACCGTCATTCCTCAATAATAGCTGTAGTCGAGGAATAATGTTGTGAACAGCACTGTAAAGTATGTCCGTAGTTACAGTGAGGCATCGGCGTCGGATTTTGTCTTTCAGCATCCCTAGAGATGTCGGTCGATCACGATACACTTGCGACTTCAGGTAACCCCAAAGCCAATAATCGCACGGACTGAGGTCTGGGGACCTGGGAGGCCAAGCATGACGAAAGTGGCGGCTGAGCACACGATCATCACCAAACGACGCGCGCAAGAGATCTTTCACGCGTCTAGGAATATGATTTTTTTTTTTTGTTCTAATAAAACCCCATGTCATTCCAAGCATGTGTGTCAATTTTTACCTCTCTATCTACATTATTCCGTGGTTTATTAAGTTTTCAAATTTGTACAGACTTTTTGATCACCCGGTGTATCAAAATGCCAAGTCTTACAGAAGATTTTATCAAAATACAACATCGATGTTGTTGCTGTTCAGTAAACACATACTCAAAATGAAGAGCAAATGAATCAAGAAAGGAAAAATTCCTGGCTTTGAATTATCAGGAGCAACGTATGACCGTGCTTACGGATTGGCAGCATACGTACGATCGTCAGTCAAGAATGCACATCTATGCTCTGTATCTGATCTCAGTGACATCCACGAAGTTACAGTAAAAATAGAACTAGCAGCAATTAATGTATATAAACTCTCAGCTTTCACAGGTCGTCCCGGTGTCACAACACCCCGCCATATACCTCGGAGATTTTAACAGCCACCATACTCAATGGAAATACAAGCAAAGTAATGAATGTGGTGAAGCTATTATAAACTGGGTAGAAGGCAGTAGCTTATGTTTGGTGTTTGATGCAAAGGATAAAGGAACATTCGTATCAGCAGCTTGGAGACAAGAATATAATCCCGATCTATGCTTTGTAACGACAAATGAAAATAAGTTACATCTCCAAAGTTCGCGGTTCGTATTACAAGACTTCCCACACAGCCAACTCCCAGATGCCTTAGGCGCCACGCCTTATAAATTCCTGTTGTCTGTGGTATGTTATCAGCTGTAAATGACGCCTGGAAACTCGAGATTTGAACACGGCTTCCAATAATCTGTTTCCTACGGTTCTGTCTGACACTGCCTGTTACCTCTGCCCGGACTTCAGCTGTTAATATCCGTCTACTTGATAAAGTAGTCCCACAATCCTACGATCTTGTAGCTATAAAGTCTTCCTAGAAGGGACCATGCCTACTCCTCCGGTCCTGAAAACATTTCGTCTCCATTCGTTCTTCAATGATTGTACAACAGCCAACTGCCAATTACCAGCTTTGCCATCAGGCTCCCTGTGGTGTCACCGCCAGACACCACACTTGCTAGGTGGTAGCTTTAAATCGGCCGCGGTCCATTAGTACATGTCGGACCCGCGTGTCGCCACTGTCAGTGATCGCAGACCGAGCGCCACCACACGGCAGGTCTCGAGAGACTTACTAGCACTCGCCCCAGTTGTACGGACGACTTAGCTAGCGATGCAACACTGACGAAGCCTCGCTTATTTGCAGAGAAGATAGTTAGAATAGCCTTCAGCTAAGTCAATGGCTACGACCTAGCAAGGCGCCATAGCAATTGATAGTTATCGTATGAACCATGTCTCATCAAGAACGATGTATACAAATGATGCATTAAAGTTAAGTATTCCAGAAGCTACGTACTTTTCTTTATAGCATTCATTACGTATCCTGTTTCAGACCTCACGCCATCCTGCGTGAGTTTAAGCGCGTGCCTTTCGGTTACCCGTCACTGTGGACTGGCTGTCTTGTCAGTCCACAACACTCCCAATGCTACCTATGGCAATTATTTGACTTTCGTAAAGCCTGAAAGTCGGCGATTAAACTGCACATGCACATTCTCTGGACATATTGTGTTGCAATCAACATCTGAAATGTTCCAGTAACATTAGACATACGCAGTAGCCAGTATATAGTCACACTATTCTCTATCTGCAGGAATAACTTTCTTCTGTATTGATAGCGAACTCGCATAAGGAGGAATTGATTGATCAACATACCCTAGAACCATGAAAGTAGTGGAATATGTTGGGTATCGCCTGGTCAACGTGTTAGTTACCGACAGCAGACGTGGATGCAGGTAAGAGATATTTATAATTGTCCAGCGTCTCAGCTACATTTTATTCGCCTGTTTCGGAAAGGAACGGTAAGGCCATGTTTAATAACAGTCAAATAACGAAAGTTCTGAATAAGTCTCGTTTGTGCAGTAAAACGCTGTTTTACACAGTGGAGGCTAAGTAATACGAGTTCTGCGCACGTAACACTTTCCTTATTTTTCGGGAAGATGTCGTTGTGCGGCTCACTTACGGCTCGGATCCGCAGTGCCCCGAGGCGCGGTTAGAACGCACACAGCAGTTTGGCTGATGGCAGCTGGAGTACCCGAAGGCCGCGCGTGCGCGCTTGTGCAATCCGCCGAGCGGGCCCCCGTCACAGCCACGGGTGGCCGTTTCGCACAGCAGGTGATGTCATGCCGGCGCAAATACCGTGCCCGCTGCCCGCGCCGCCGGCATTCGCCCAAATCTCAGCCTAGTTAACGAATGCCGCGTCCACACACACACACATACACACATATACACACACACACACACACACACACACACACACACACACACACACACACACACCACAAATCAGCAAATTGTATGTCACCACTAACACTAATTTAATAGACATTCGCCCGGACCTCTTCTCTCGCCCCCCCCCCCCCCCCCACACACACACACACACCACTATTAAGTCTTAAGTCTTCTTCTTTTCTTCCTGTTGTACTCATTCGGTCCTGCTCCACATGCTTTTCTATGTTATCCTCACCGTCATTTTCATCCTTGCCCGCCGCACTGTCAGAAGCGAACTCAGTGTAATACCTAAATTCTCCAAAGAAAGTATATACACAAAAATGGCTACACAATCACCTGGTGGTCGGATCCCGCATCCCTGTAATAGGCCTAACTCGAACCCGTGGTTTGCAGCTTTCCTAAACGTGTTCAAATAATTTGCGCCCAATTGCAGTTTTAAGTCATCGCTTTTGAGAATGCGTTATGCCTGACATCTGTACTACTATATCAGTGCCTAGAGCACAATTTGCAAATTGGCCATTTACTATGGTGCTTTTCACAGGAAAGCGGCGTAGGCTTCCTCTTGCTAAGCTTGCCAGTGACTGCAGCCACGGAGACATTGTTTTAGCTTACTTTCTTTGGTCAATTGAGGACGATTCGTAAGTGCAGAGGTTGCATGTATGAACACGCCATGTTGTCGTTTTGAACTCTTGGTACGCTGTTTCGCTAAAATGTAGTTGTCCATTCGCCGCCGAATTCTTATGAGCCAAATCCAACATTAACCGAGCACACCTACACGCATTGGGGATCCACATCTGGATTTTCCGTAGTTTTCCTAAATCATTCAAAGCGAATGTAGAAATGCTCCTCTTAAAGAGACCATGGCCGAAGTGATCGATATCTTATTCTTGCCGAGTTGGATCTAACTCTTTATTGCATGAGTAGAAACTCCCCTGCTGTGTTTTTTTGTCTGCATGTGAAGGCTAATCGCAGGAACCACTGGAGGTATTTTCATACAGTTTTCACTAACAGACAGAATTATTCACGAGAAATGTTTCCATATACAGCTAAGTCAGCCACGTCGGCTAGCCTTAGATACTTACAGCTACCAGTGGGAAACCTGGAAGGACCGCTAGTTGTCTTCGATACTAATCTTCATTCACTCCTCGCAACTCATAAAAGACGCAGTCGAATGTCTGCTGATAACCTATATCGATACCATTCCTCGTTGTACAGTCTAAGCAAACCTTGCGCTACCAGATTACAACTCCACGAGTGAGTTGTTTTTTTGTGGACTCGGATATCTTTGTGAGTCTATCCACAATGGGATATAGCGATGTTTAAGTTTTACACTGGCTGTTTTGTTTATACTCTTTTTCTATTTCAGTTTTATCCTTTGTAATAAGCAATGTGCTCTGCGACTTTTTCTTTTAGCATATTAGGAACAAGTCTTCCGGTGTTTGGTTTCCGACATTTTTCTGTTCATAGTTATTTTTTCAGAATTCCATGGGTAGAGTTTTTTTCTTAAGAGGCAACTTTTTACCATAATTATTTTAATCAGTAGAGGATTTGTCTTACGGATGCGACAACTGTATGGTTACGCTTGAAGTTAGTGCATATCTCAAACTTACTTCTTGCCACTCTGTTGAAACACTCTCGCTGCACTTACAATCAATGTGGATGATGTGTAACCATGAGGCGGGAATGACGCTACGTCAGCTAAACGCTGACACGCTCCCATAACGATACGGCGTAGGCGGCCCCCCGCGTAAACACTGTGACGTCATAGTTCTGCAATACAGGAAAACAGCACACTAAAAACCACGAACAGCGAATGGACCAACGCCATCTCGAGACAGCGGGGAAAATAATCCGATACGTGGAACAGGATAAAGCTATCGAACTCCAGGACGCAATTCTTGTAATTGCTGCTTCTCTTGTCGCATTACGGAAGGAACTAGCTTGCGGCCTTTGATTACCTCTTATTTTATGAGCACTCCTGTGCGACGTGCGGCTTCTGACTACGCGTATGTAGTTTTCAAAAAGTGCTTTTTAACAACACTCTTTTATTAACGATAGTCTGACTCGCTCGTAGTACTCACATATTCATGATAATTTTCGCAGGTTAGTTAGGTCTGTTTATTTTGATTGCATATTACTGGATCATAAGTATTAACTTAGTCAGCTGGTTAGATTTCCGTCCTCAGTGCAAAAATATTAAGAGAATACTACAAGAGACCCGCCCAGTTAGCCGTGCTTTCCGGATTGGGAAGGAGCGCCTGGTCCCCGGCGGACTTGTGTCGAGGTTCGGTGAACCGGCCAGTCTGTAGATGGTTTTTAGGCGGGCTTTCCATCTGCTTCGGCGAATGCGGGCTGGTTCCCCTTATTCCGCCTCAGCTACGCTATGTCGGCGATTGCTGCGCAAACAAGTTCTCCACGTACGCGTACACAACCATTACCCTACCACGCAAACATAGGGGTTACGCTCGTGTGGTGTGTGACGTTTCCGGGGGGAGGGGGGGGGGGCGGCGGCCGAACCGCACAATAATCCTGAAAGAGTGGTGTTGTGGACCACTGCGGCTGCGGCGGGGACGGAGCCTCTCCGTCGTTACTAGGTCCCCGGTTAACATAGAGACCTATAACTAGTTCGATGCAGCGCCTCTTGTTTTCAGATGCATTTCATACAATAACGAAGTAATTTGTGCGTTGCTTCTGGTATTAAATGGAACACCCTCTTAGAAGTTCTTGTAACACTGTAGTGCTGGAATCACCAGTTACAGGTGAGTGTAAGTTGATATGAAGTGTGCTTGTTCACATGTTGATCAAACGACGTTGTCAGTGACAATGGAATTTGACCATGGGATCACAAGACTTGGCAGTGAATCAAGAGAAATCTGTCACCTGGTTGTATGAAGCACGTTTATTCTTGGACCAGCCCACCACATCACGGACGCAGACCAGTGGGGGCAGTATTAAGCTCCGGAGAGGGGAGGGGGGAGGGGCATTTACCTGGAATTCCATGGGACCTGTGGTAGTAAGCGAAGGGACCACAACAGCTGTCGACTACACCATTATTATTGCGGACCACGTCCATCCCTTGACGTCTCATGCTTTCTCTGACTGTGATGTCATTTTCTAGTAGGGTAACTGTCCGTGTCAGAAGGCCAGGATCTTACTACCGTGGACCGAGCGAGGTGGCGCAGTGGTAGCACACTGGACTCGTATTCGGGAGGACGACGGTTCAATCCCGCGTCCAGCCATCCTGATTTAGGTTTTCCGTGATTTCCCTAAATCGCTCCAGGCAAATGCTGGGATGGTTCCTTTCAGAGGGCACGGCCGACTTCCTTCCCCATCCTTCCCTAATGCGATGAGACCGATGACCTCGCTGTTTGGTCTCTTCCCCCAAAACAACCAACCATTCTTACTACAGTGGCTTGAGCACAGCATGACAGTGAACTCACGGTTCATGTCATGGCCACGAAATTCACGTGAATTGCACCCGATACCTGCTATCTTGCGCCAGTTCCGCTCCCACAATCCGCCGGCCCAGTGTTTACGGGAATTGGGTGATTAGTTCGTAGACATCTGGTGCCTCATACCTTCGGAAATTTACGAAGAAATTGTCGAATCCATGCCACGGAGAATCGTTGCTGTATATCGTTCCCAAGGTGGACAAACACGCTATTTAAGCAGGTGGTCATACTGTTCAGGCTCATGAATGTAGACCTATATACAAATTAATCTCGTATACGGTAAATCGGAAACAGAAGACTCATATACATAACGTGGGGGGACTAAAGACCCTTACTTCCTAGCTAGACCTAAGACAGTTAAGTTTATTATGAGACTCGTGCAAATATTCCCTATTGAGCGCCAAGTAACGAATTTTCAAAATTCTTTCCCGTAAAGTATAAAGTGTATGAGAAAAGCAAAACTTACGTTACTATCGTATTTTCTAAAATTATACACGGAGCTCTTGAACGTGACTAAATTGTATAATATAAATAGATTTTTTTTTTTAAATTGTCCACTGCGTGATGGTTTTCTTTAGGACAGAGAAGGAAGCAACTTAAAAAACTGAAATAGGCTTGATATTGTTCGTGGTGTTTCTAAAGAAAATAAGAATTTGCTAGGTAAGGCTAGTTCAAATGTTGCTGACTTTTGTGTTTGTGTATTGTTTGTGATTTCTAACTCCAAACGGATTGAAAATGGCTCTCTGTTGGCTCTGATTGCAAGGTTTCAATAAATTTTGTTATTCCTTGCACGTAATGTTGTACCATACTACACACGTACGGACTACTTGTTTAAACTATTTCGACATTAGAGCTTTTACCGATAAAGAACTGGACCAGCAAAGGTGGGACGCAAATGCTACTGACTCATTAAATCGTGTTATTTTTATCACAAGTGTTTTCTATGTCACCTATCACCTTTCTCAACTCGGGCATTGACAGTTAAATGTGAAAAAAGTGCCAAAGTATACAGTCATTCGGAATCGACATTCGACTGCTGGTCCAATTTTAACTGGCTGCTTCAGTTAGTTCGTAGTTTAGAGAAAAACGGGGGCATACAACCTCCATTAGGGCCGTATTAGTAAAGCCCAACTGTATTCACAACAGTTTACGGACTGAGGACAGTTGGCTCCAGCTGCCCCACTACTATGCTCAACAACTTGAATAAATAACGGCCGTCGTCATTTCAAGACGAACTGAGGCAGGTTCTACGCTTCCACCACTGCTTCAAATGCTGTTACACTGCACTCAAAAAAGCACTGAGAAGTCTTAGTTGTGACCGCTATACTGGAAACTAAGCAGAGCTCCTCGCCTCCACCTACAGACATCCACCAAAACCGCCTTGAATCTCGTGAGAGAAAAGCTACACAGTGATAGCTGAAACGACATCAGCCCGCAGTCATTAAGATGTATGTATGTTTGCTGCAGAGGAGCAACACACTTCATTCGCTTTAATGTATCTTAGCCAAGGCTATTTCTTCAGCTAACTACGACTATTAGCAATGCCACCACACAGACCGGCCACTAAAATTGTCGCGCTCACTCTTCGACACATCAGTCGACACCGCTGGACAACGCTCTAACTTTCACAAAACCAGAACTGCTGAGAGACTGTCGTCGCGCTTTATCGTGCCATACGGTTCCTTCTCAAAACGCGTACCTTAACACAAGAGGTACGCCGCCGTTTCTGTCACCGCACTCGCAGGTCCAGGGTAACTCTCAAAGATTGTGCGACATTCAGCCTTCCAACAGGTCAGCCTTCAATTGCTAAGTCATCGAGATTTACCTCTTCCGCCAATTTTCTACCATTGTACTGCTTCCTGGCGGGACATCCATCTGTTATTTTGATAAACACTTCGTGAAAAATTCCATTGGCTTCATGGATAACCTCCCGAGCACTTTGACCGGACCAAAAGCTCTTTCCTGAAACGAGGGAAATGGCAGAATTCACTAACGTCAGCCCGCAGTTGGAAGCATCCGACAATCGGTAACGAACGACAGTGTTCTCATCGTGTTAGTGAACTGCGGTCTCGTTGATGATAACGTCAGTGCTGTGGCTTTCTCCAGCGTCTGACATAACGCATATAAAATAGTCCCCATTTTGAAATACGGATCCAGACACACTGTTAAAGAAAATCATTCCCTGATGAAAGCTCGGGAACGATAGAGCATACGCTAGCAGGAACACTAGCTGCAACCGCGAGGTTTCACAGGAATTTGCATCCATTCCGTTTGGTGCTCCTCGCTGTAATACTTCAATGCTCATACAACTTTAGAACTTATTTCCCAGCGCACGTTTCGCCGTCGCTTCACTTTCGATAGAGTGATGTCATTTTTGAATCTGGCAGCTAAGCAATTGTTTGGGAACAGAGCTTAGCGAACGAACCATGTTGATGCGACATTGTTTCTACTATCGCGTTGGTACTAAATATTACTTCTCTAGAAATATCGTTCTTCCAGTGCGTGACGAATATTTGGAACGTAATCGTCGTCGAAAAAAATCGTTTTGGTGGTGTTAGTTTCACTTTTCGTAAATATCAGTCAGCAGTGCATCGTTTTTAATTTATTTTTGTTCCAAAGATCTTAAAATCAGCTACTATCGTTTCTGGATAATTCCTGACGAGTCGAATGTTGACTAACAGTGAACCGTCTTGAATATACTCGTCTTAGGGTCAAGAGATTCATGCAGACGTGTTTTAATGGGACTGAAGTTGAAACCGTACCGGATAAGTGTTGTGCAAGAACTGAAGGAGTCTGACCTGCAGAAAAAAGTGCATTTCTGCTCATGACTGTTGAGAAATGTTGCCAGTGGTTTCTTGAACTAGTAAGACATGGTTGTACAGTCTGGATACATAAATTCCCATAACAACCATTATTGGTCGACAGAAAACCCACACGCAATCCACCAGGTACCTTTGCATGACGAGAAGACTGGTGTTTGGTGTGCCATTAAAGCCACACGCGTTATGGGTCTCATAGTCTTTGAGACGAAAGTGAACAGTGATGTGTTTGTGGGAACCTTGGAAGAACTTTATTCAACCTTGTCAGAAGAGGAACGTCAATTATATTACCTTCAGCAGGACGGTGCAACACGCCACACGTCAGCTGCATTATTGTCCCGTGTGCCTGAGAGTTTACACCTGAGAGGACAATCAACAAAGGCTTGTGGCCTCTTCGGTTATCAGACTTGCCTACTTGTGTCTTTTACTTGTGGGGACTATTAAAGGTAAGAGTATACGAATGGAATCCCCACACAGTTGTAGAACTCAAGACGAGAATCCAGGATGTTATCAATAGCTCCACAACACAACTGACAAGTATTTAAATGCATCTTCTCAAGCGTCCTCACATGTTTCCTGAAGTTGGCGGAGAACACTTTCAGCAACTACTGTGAATGTGAGTAATGATATTCAAAACATTACATTTCATTTTATGTTCGTGGGTTGACTTCAGGGGCGGGTTTTAAGTGCCACACACTGTATTATTATTATTATTATTATTATTATTATTATTATTATTATTATAACCTCCAAATTGTATCAAGGATCAGACAACGAGACCTGATAGGTATAACTCAGTTGTGTGCTGGAAAAAGATTTAAGAGAATGGAGAATACAGAAAGAAATACAAAACGTTAATAACTACATAAACTGAGTAGATTGGAAAAAGCAATAGATTGTTCGGCCTAAAAATTGTGCCCTAAAAACCAGAGGAGATCAGAAAAAGGCGTGTTACCTCCATGGGCACCTAGAGAGAATGAAGGCAGACAGATTGACGAAGAAGATCCACATATTCTTTCAAAACAGGAAAACAAAGGAAACGGCCGAGGAGAAAAAAAAGGTATGCAGATTGCACAGGAGCTTTATTCAACAGAAAATTTCAGAATAGAAATCAAGTAATTCAAAGGTTTTCAGGAAGACACAAAAAACTGAAAACTGGAGTGAAATGGTGAGATGTGAGTGAACGAGCCCATTCTGAGAAAATGAGAATTTTGGAAAAGGATGAAGGAGAAGAGAAATAAATAGTTACATTTTAAAAAAGTATTTACCCCACTAGCCCATATTTTGAAATGAGCCATTAATGCTCCAAAATTAGGTGATAAATGAGATTTTAAACTGTACAATTTTAAGGAATTGGTGGTTAATGTACTAGTCGTATGTAACTTATTACCTTTACTTTGTACATTACGTGTTCTGTGATGTATTTCTCGGACATTGAGGGTTAATTTGCTGTAAACATTTCAGTTCTATTTCTATAAGGCAATACTGTTATTGAGCATTATCATACGTCATCGTACGACAGACGTAACGGAAAGCCGGTGTTATGTTTCGGTGGCTCAAACAAAACGCATCGAGCACATTAATATTCCGTCAGCGCAATATTACGTAGTTTCCATGTACTGTTGGTTTTCAGAATTAACGTTAGATGTACTTGTAATTCATCTCGTACATTCATAGCTACCCCTCTTGTTAATATTGCGATCTTTAACGGACTGTTTTGAAATGACCATTACGAATATCAGCAAGTGCGTCACTCCACAGTTCAGTCGCATGTCCTACACTGTAAACACGTTTATCACTGTCACGTCGGGCGTTCTTTATAACCTGGTGGAGTACTCCTTGCAGTATTAACTCTTTCTGAAGTACGTGGTTGCGGCAGTTGCCATTTTGGCTGTACGGCCTACATCCGGTGCTTAGGCTTTTGAGGAACCTACAAAGATGCCATTGTCATGACTGAATCTAACAGTGGACACGCGGTGCCATTTCCTCGCGTATCTGCGAAACAATTCTTTATACGTTTAGCGTTTTATGCCTCTATAAACAGAAAAGAACATATAACTGTGGTTAGGACCCTCTTTGTCTGTGATTCCACGCTTTCCTACTCGTCTACTGACGTATAAGGTAATTCGTTTTTACGTTTCTGTATTTTATCGACATGAAACAATGCCGAGCAATTGAAATGAGCTTTATAGCTTCTATTAAAGCACCACCGTAAATCGCGTCGACCACAACCGCTTAAAGCACTCTTTGGTACTAAGAACCACGACCTTTTGCAGCCCTTCGTCCACGCTGTTTTTCCAGTGACAGGGAACTGAGCCCACGTATTTCAAAACAATATGAAGTCAGTAAACAAACACTGAAAGGTGTATATTTATCGAAGGCATTATAGTGAAGATAAAACCCTTAAAGGAACTTCCCAGCTTTTCATGGCTCCAGACGATTTTATTTTATTTTTTATTTTTTTTTTTTTTTTTTTTCTCCTCAGAATTGTGGCTTTACTCCCCAGATTAATACTTTCCTTTGCTTTTTCTTTCCAGAAATGTACTCTAACTTTACTGGAGAAACTGACTGATTCATTTCGTTATTTCATGGAGGAGCGGCATTTGAAGCATTAGTGGATACCTTGACCCGCAGGTGTCGAACACGGTTCGGTTACGCCGTTGCTAATGTAGAAGGATTAATATATATGACATCGCTAATGCAGAACAAGAACATGGATGACGGGCGAACCGTGAGTTGGTTAGAAACAAACGTCACTAACAGAAGACTAGTTTCCTGCAGTGAAACTACATCGAATAGCGACACCAAGCAACTGTAGAATCGGATGAAGTTCGTGAATAAACGTACAGGGAAAATGAAAACAATAAAACGGGAACCCAGGAGCTATTGTTAGACCTAATTTCATTACAGTTTGTAGCTTCGTGCATCTGTTCCTTACTTACTATCACTCTCTTCTCTCTCCCCAATTTTCTTAATTGCCATGTCATACTTCACATGTTGCATGGCATTTGCTCCAAGGTTAAATTTGGAAATTGCTCGTTGTAGCAGTACTGCTGACCAACCACCTTTTCGTTTCTTGACGTGTGTCTGAAAAAGCACTGCTAAAGGATTTGTTGAGAAAACTGGAGAATGGCTCGAGTTTTAATTCGAGATGATTGTCGGACTTGTAATTCCACTTACCTGCAAAATTCTATTTTCGGTGTTACAGTATTTGCTCTAAAAAGGCCTTAGACACCCAGCACACAGTATTCAATCTGCTGAAAAGTAACCCATCCCCTCTTTCTTTCTACAGATATTTAACTATGCAGTTCCCTCTGTCAGTTACTTATTCGTTTGCAAATCGCAGTCTTATACCAAATTTGATTGGTTCCTTTCTGAAAAACATCTAAGAACACATCCGAGGAAATACCGCAGGTGCAGCGTAACAATTCGCGTTGGTGGGAGGAGGGGGGGGGGGGGGGAGATGTTCTCGTTTGGAGAATGTGCTCCATTTCTGCATATTCATCGAAGATCCAAAGAAATTGGTACAGATATGCGTATTCAAATACAGAGATAAGTAAACAGGCAGAATACGGCGCTGTAATCGGCAACACGTTTATAAGACAACAAGAGTCTGGCGCAGTTGTTAGATCGGTTACTGTTGCTGCAATGGCAGATTATCAAGATTTAAGTGAACTTGAACGTGGTGCTGTAGTCGGAGCATGAGCAATGAGACATAGCATCTCCCAGGTAGCGATGAAGTTGGGATTTTCCGTACGACCATTTCACGGGTGTAACGTGAATATCAGCAGTCCGGTAAAATATCAAACCTCTGACATCGCTGCTGCCGGAAAAAGATCCAGCAAGAACAGGACCAGCTACGACTGAAGAGAATCGTTCAACGTGACAGAAGTGCAACCCTTCCGCAAATTGCTGCTGATTTGAGTCCTGGGCCATCAACAAGTGTCAGCGTGCAATGAAACATCATTGATATTGGCTTTTGGAGCCGAAGGTCCACTCGTTTATGCTTGATGACTGCACGACACAAAAGCTTTACGCTTCGCCTGGGCCCGTCAACACCGACATCGGACTGTTGATGATTGCAAACATGTTGCCTGGTTGGACAAGTCTCGTTTCAAATTGTATGGAGCAGATGGACGTGTACGGGTATGGAGACAACGTCTAGAATCCATGGACCCTGCATGTCAGCAGGGGACTGTTCAAGCTGGTGGAGGCTCTTTAATGGTATGGAGCGTGTGCAGTTGGCGTATTGGGATCCCTGATACGTCTATATACGACTCTGACAGGTGACACGTACGGAAGCGTCCTGTCTGATCACCTGCCTCCATTCATGTCCATTATGCATTCCGACGGACTTGGACAATTTAGCAGAACTGTGCGTCACCCTACACGTCTAGAATTGCTACAGAGCGTCTCCAGGAACGCTCTTCTGAGTTTAAACATTTCCGCTGGCCACCAAACTCCCCAGACATGAACATTATTGACCATATCTTGGACGCCTTGCAACGTGCTGTTCAGAGGAGATCTCCAATCCCTCGTATTCTTACGGATTTAAGCATAGCTGTGCATATTTCATCATATCAAGTCCCTCCAGCCCTCTAGACATTAGTCGAGTTCATGCCACGTCGTGTTGCGACACTTCCGCGTGCTCGCGGCGGCTCTACTCGATATTAGGCAGGTGTTCCAGTTTCTTTGGCTCTTGGATGTATAATGGGCGATCAAAAATTTTCTGTTCGAAGGCCGTAAGGTCCGGAGTCGGTATGCCAGTCAGGCAAAATCGTCGTGAGGATTCACGCAATCATCCCACTGACGCACCAGGTTGAATTACTCGTCTGGTAAAACACCGTGCCCTGCTGCGTGATGAAGTCCTTAACTGCCTGCTTGCACATCCTTGTCCGATAAGACTCGTCAACCATATAAGGCCTTCTTTTAAGGCACGAAAGACGTGGTAATCACATGAGGAGACATCGGGGCTATAGGGTGGGTGATCGAGTGTGTCTCACCTGAGTTGGCGTGACGTATGCAATAAGACATTCGCGATATGGGGACGCACGTTATTATTAAGCAACAGCGCCCCTTGTCACACCATTCCACAACGATGGTTCAAATGGCTCTGAGCACTATGGGACTTAACATCTGAGGTCATGAGTCCCCTTTTTGTTGAAATACAAAAAGGGTTTCACACCTAACATTTGTCGGAGGGAAGTGGGTTGTTCAGAAAGTCTGGAAAGTTCCGAAAGTGTGCACACGATTCTCCTTTGCCGAAAATCAATTGACCTCGAACTTGCGGCTGGTGTCTCGTAGAACTCTTTATTCCGCAAAGTTCCGAAATTGCGTCTTGGAGTAGACTTTTTTCGTGCAGATTAGAACTATCAAATCACACTGTGAAATCACGTGGGAATGACCTCTGTTTTGGCTTCTCTGAATTAAATTTCGTGCTCTGTCGCTCATCATCATCTCTCGGTGACAGTAGCATTACTCATCTTGCACGCGAAATGACTACGGTGTTCAAGACATGTCACTGAAGGCATTCAGGATATCAGAGCCGCAAGGAGTTCGCGAAATGTCGACTCTCGTCTCTGCCATTAGCGCATTCGTCACACAATGTAACAAAAGTTGTGTGACGGCGTAATCTCAACTAGGTACTGCCAAACTCAGTAGGAAATATCTTATAGTCTGTTACGTACGATGAGGTGGGGAGACGGACCTGCACGACGTTTTGGCTGTCTGTCAGCTATTCCTGTAGTTCAGACGTGCGTTTGCAGAGACTCCACCTATCCTATCGAACAACCATTGTTCTTCTTCACAGCATTGTCAGCACGATTTCAGTTTAAGTCTTCTGTTAATTTTTATTGTGAAAATTACTAGAAGAGAATTTGCGTGCTATCGCAGTATCAAATTGAAAATAGTTCATTTCCTCGGTTCCTACCAGGGAAATCTGTTGTTCCTTCCGTATGTATATTCCCGTTTAGAGCGCCTTTATCCCAATCCCAATTCGCTTGGATTTAGCCGGAAATTACTGAAAGAATATAAACGGCCTGTTGCGACGCTCACATTGAGAATGACAGGGGGGGGGGGGGGGGGGGATATGCTACTGTGTTCAGCTGATCGTTGTTTTTTTGCCAAAATTTTCTTTGCGTTTTGTTTGGTCAGTAATTTGCAGACAAGTTGGAAATGCTCATTGCGCTGGTTTTCTATATGGGTTGACTTGTGTAAATGATAAAAAATGGAATTTTTTTCATTTTTTCTTCGAAAATGTCATGTATTCCCTTCGTCGACTTTCAGTGTTATTTGTAGAGTTAAGTAAATTCCGGGATGGGTCCCGTAAAAAGCATACGATTTGTTTCCTTCCCCAATCCGAGCTTACGCTCCGCCTCCAGTTATCTAATCGTCGACGGGATGTTAAATCATTAGTCTTCCTTCCTTCCCCTGCTAGCAGTATCTGTAAAGGAAACTTATATAAGAATGGTTGTTTCATATTGCATCCAGTAAAAAGTGTTCCTGATTTTTGGTTAAGAACTTAAGAGAACAATAATTCGTTTGTGTTTTTGCTCAAAAGTAGCCCATGGTTTCTCGATACGTGTACAATTTTTATTGCGGTCTGTGGTCTTGCAATACATGATTTCAGTGGGTAAAACTTTGCTAATAACTTCGTTAGGGTGTAACCCTAGACCACCAGACCAGGAAGATGCTAGCACAAGGCGGGACACGGAATTAAAAATATCATGTTCAGGTTTCTAACAAAGACTGGGAGTTTTTTGTCTCCATTATGCAGGGTACCGCTTTTTATACTTCCGTACGATAGTTCATAATGCCTTTGCTGTGCTGCAGCGAACTTCACCAGTTTACCAGATCTGGCACATTCATTACTCTTGCCGTGCGATGCGTACGCATGGTTTCGTGTTCGAAGACGTTTACTGGAACGTTGTCAACACATACACGCTGTAATAAAGAACACTATCATTTTTTCAGTGTCTTGTAAACAGTTTCTTGTTTGAGATACTGTTAATGAACTTACTAAATTAAAAATGTTTTACGCAGTATGTACTTCGGTCACTCTATATGCTGCTGAATGTGGACATTCTCAATAACGAAGTGAATTTATGATTTTTTTCGCATGGCACAGAGGACTGCGCTAATCAGCCAATATCAGGTTTAAGGTTAGGAATATTTTTCATAGTAATAAGCTGTGTACAGTTCAAAAAATGTTCAAATGTGTGTGAAATCTTATGGGACTTAACTACTAGGGTCATCAGTCCCTAAGCTTACACACTACTTAACCTAAATTATCCTAAGGACAAACACACACACACACACACACACACACACACACACACACGCCCAAGGGAGAACTCGAACCCTTCCAGCGGAGGTTCGAGTCCTCCCTTGGGCGTGTGTGTGTGTGTGTGTGTGTGTGTGTGTGTGTGTGTGTGTGTGTGTGTGTGTGTGTGTGTGTGTTTGTTTGTCCTTAGAATAATTTAGATTAAGTAGTGTGTAAGCTTAGGGATTGATGACCTTAGCAGTTAATTCCCATAAGATTTCACACACATTTGAACATTTTTGACTCGAACCTCCGCCGGGACCAGCCGCACAGTCCTTGACTGCTGCGTACAGTCAAAATATTTTATCCCGTTTTTTTTATCCAAAGCTTTTTTGAAAGAGAGGTTCTTGAGATGTTGGGCTATTAAAAATTTAGCTGCTAGGAACTGTTTTTCTGAAAGTGTGTATCTGGAATGTAGCGCTGTATGGAACTGAAATGTGCTGTTGCAGCAGAATGCTGAAGAGGAGACAGGTTGATCGAACAACTAATGAGGTGATATTGTGGTCTTCAGTCCAAATAGTGTTTTGGTGCAACTATCCCTGCTGCTCTATCCTGTCCAAGTCTCATCATCTCCGAGTAACTCCTGGAATCTACATCCTTCTGAATCTGCGTATTGTATTCATCTCTTGGTCTCCCTCTACAATTTTTACCCTCCACGCTTTCCTCCAGTACTAAATTGGTGATCCCTTGATGCCTCAGAATGTGTACTGCCAACCGATCCCTTCTAGTCCGGTTGTGCCACAAATTCCTCTTCTCCCTAAGTCTAGTCAGTACCTCCTCAGCAGTTACATGATCTGCACTCGAATTTGTGAGCAAAGTAGTTTATGACGCAACTTGAGCAAAAGAATGGATCGGTTGATAGGACACGCCCTGAAGCGCCAAGGAATCACTAATTTGCTAATGGAGAAAAGTGTGGGTGTAAAGACTGTAGAAAGACATCAAGGCTTGAATACATAAGCAGGCTGATACGGTTGTAGGTTCAATAGATGAAGAGGCTTGGATACACAGAATAGTGTAATGTTTGTACCGAAAAAAAACTACAATAATGATACGATCGACAATAATAATGCGATTACTTCTTCTATACGTTTGATTAATGTAGTACAGTCATAAATGTTACATCATTTGAAGTGTATTAAGTGTAATGAGGATTTTTCCACTAATGCAGATTATGAATATTTCGTGGGCAAATGAAGGTAATTATAAATTCTCCTCATATGTCAGGTTTATTTCGGTTTCTTGAAATTACTGCAGCCAGCCGCCTTTTGTTTTGTTCTTCAATCTTTTATTATTCGATTACCGGTTTCGAACTGCCTAGCGATTCATCAGATGGTACATATTTAATAATTGTCTGCAGCAGTGTGGGAGTTGTGTAGCTGACGCAAGATGTATAATCGAAACACGCAAGTACTGAGTGTGGCGAGAATGATTCACATTTGAGATAGATTTTGTTACTTTACTGACAGTGGTTAGTATCCGTTGGTTAGAAGAATACTGTGTACACCAACATCCAACCAACGGATACTAATCACTGTAACTAAAGCAACAAAATCTATCTCATAATGCGAATAATTCTCCCCGCACTCAGTACTTACGTGTTTCGTTTATGCATCTTGCGTCAGCTACATAACTCCCACACTGCTGCAGACAATTATTAAATATGTACCATATGATGAATCGCTAGGCGGTTCGAAATCGGCAATGGAATAATAAAAAATTAATGAACAAAACAAAACTACGGTCGCAGGTTCGAATCCTGCCTTGGGCATTGATGTGTGTCATGTCCTTAGGTTAGTTAGGTTTAATTAGTTCTAAGTTCTAGGCGACTGATGACCTCAGACGTTAAGTCGCATAGTGCTCAGAGCCATTTGAACCATTTTTTGAACAAGACAAAAGGCGACTGGTTGCAGTAATTTCAAGAAACCTGTATATTCATCACAGTCGCAGTGTTCCACATTCACAATGGATAAAAGTATCTTTTTACTTGAATTTCGTCTCGGATTTTTTTTCGCGTAAAACGTAACTACTGGTTGTGCATTTAGTGGTACGCGATAAAATGAATCTAATACACTGCCCAAAATACGGCGATGTGGCCCTTGAAATTGAGCTGTAGCTCCGAATAGGAATGGCGGTTACCAGTGAGAGAGTTGGTTTTCGGTTGCATCAGATTTTTTGCATACCGGTTTAACTTTATTGTTAAACCCGATCAAAATAAGTTTTCTTAAACAACCGATTTTCGGATTTTTGTTCCTATTATTTCCTGTTATAAACATTGAAATCTAACAAAAATGGAAAAATTTTGATTCTCTCAGTTTCGAGATACATAGAAGCAATATATTAAATTAAACAAGCAAATAAAAGAAAACTTAAGTCTCCTTCATTCCCTGTTTTTCAGGAAAAGTTATAATTGGTTGAATACTGGAAAAAATGACCAGTTTTTTCCTATTGATTCTATTTTTGTGAAAGTCAGCTCAAAAATCATGTTGCCATCGAGGATCATATCATTATTTGCGCATTACGACTAGTCAGTGGCAAAGGATGAAAACAGAGGTTGAAAAACAGTGTTTTCATGTTAATTTGCCCTTCCTCTTTTATTATTTCATAGAAATGGCAGACAAATCTCTAATCTTGCTATGTCATTTCGAAAAAATATTTCTCTGCTCGTATTGGAGCCATTCTACAATACAACGGATGTCTGGCGACGACAGCGGGAGACTACCGTAAGATCAGGTGGGGGCAAGCTTTGCACATTGCACTTACAGGGGGACCTTAAGCCACTACACATGGCAACACACATTTTTGTCCCAGCATTGCGGTATCAATCCTTACGCCACGTGTTTGCTGTTCGTCCCTCTTGGCATTGTTATTGAAATAGCAGTGATCGCTAATCCGTTCTCTATAATCGCAATATTTCAAACCAATGAGAATTTAAGAATGAAAATTATTCCTTTTTTAAAAAAGTCTATTAAAAACTAAAAATCTTAGTACTGTTTCTATTCATTTTTGATAGTTCGGTTTTTACTCTATTAGTAAAAAATAAAAAAAACACCTGTTGCATACGAGATTATTCAAAACTAAAGTACCGGTATCGGTCTTAACCGGTCTGTTTTCCGCAATCCTAGCTCAGAAACGCGTTGGACTAAAACGGGGAAATACAGTATTGTGACTAAAGAGATCCTATTAGTAACGAAAGTATACCTAATTTGCTAGTCCCGGACCGCCCTTGGCTAAATGTCTGTTGATAACTTGAATGTACTTTTGTTAGGCCATTGTCCTTTGTTCGTCGGCTGACGCACAAAGCTCTACAAGATGCAGTCTTCCTGCGATACATTCGTCGCAGGCGCTCGGTTGACGGACTGTCGCTGCAGAATGTTAGCAGACGTGCAGCCACACACGGAGCCGCCATCGCTGGGCCGCGTGTTGCCGGCTGATTGGCCGGGGCGGGCAGGCGTCCCGCCAACCGCCGCACGCCGGCTGCCTCTGCCTCTGCTTCTGCGTTTGCCACCGTAGGGCAGGCGGCAGGGAACCAGCGTTCGCCATCACCGCCGGCAATTGCACGGGCAGTCGACAGATTACTGTTTAACGCGCGTGCAACAGAGAGTGTGCATTCCCTTCCATAATATCCACTGTCTGTGCTAATGGAACACAGCTTCCTGCGACCTTAATCAGGCATCATTGCAAATACCTTTCAGGAAATCGGGTTTGTTGAAACTACCCCTTTTTCGCCCTAGTTTTTTTGAGCCAGGAGTATCCTTATGGCCAAATTATACTGCATCAGCTTGCGGCTCGGGTATTCAGACCAATTTACTTTCCCAGCAATCACCTATTTTCGAAATCATTGTGCAAATGGTTCAAATGGCTCTGAGCACTATGGGACTTAACATCTGAGGTCATTAGTCCCCTAGAACTTAGAACTACTTAAACCTAACTAACCTATGGACATCACAAACATCCATGCCCGAGACAGGATTCGAACCTGCGACCGTAGCGGTCGCACCGTTCCAGACTGAAGCGCATAGAACCGCTCGGCTACACCGGCCGGCAAATCATTGTACAAAAAACGATCCAGGACATGTACAATTTTAGCGTCTGTTTCAAAGAGGTTCATAATCAACATTTTGTACTGAGGTGAGAAAAGTTATGGGGTACCTCTTGACATCGCGTCGGACCTCCTTTTTCCCGGTGTATTTCGGCAACTGGACGTGGCATGTACTCAAGTCGTTGAAAGTTTTCTGCAGAAATATTGAGCCACGCTGTGTCTAAAGGCGTCCATAATTGCCGAAATTACTAACTTCTATTATGTCCCATAAATGTTCGGTGGGATTCATTTTGGCAATCTGCGTGGCCAAATCATTCTCTAGAAGTGTTCAGAATGTTCTTCATTCCAATCTCGAACAACTGTGACCCGGTGACATGGCGCAATGACATCCATAACAATTCCATAGTTCTTTGGGAACACGAAGTCCTTGAATGGCTCAAAATGGTCTCCAATAGCCGAACATAACCAGGCCCCAGTCCATGATCGGTTGAGTTGAACCAAATGATCCCGTCCATTCCATATAAACACAGCCCATACCATTATGCAGCCACCACCGGATTACACAGTGCCTTTTTGACAGCTTGGGTCCATGACTTCGTCGGGTCTGCGCCACACTCGCATTCTACTATCAGCTCTTACCAACTGAAACCGGGACTCATCTGACCAGGCCAAGGTTTTCTTGTAGTCTAGGGTCGAACCGATATGGCCAACTAGGCCATGACAGGCGATGCCGTTCTCTTAGCAGAGGCACTCTTTGTCGGTCATCTGCTGCCGTAGCGCATTAATCGTCGTTCGTCCTACATTAATTTCTGCGGTTAATGTCTGCGCTGATAACTTTACTCTTGTGGTCTCGGTCGTTAGGTGAAGGCCGTCGGCCACTGCGGTGTCCATGGTGAGAAGTAATGTCTTGGTATTCTCGGAAACTATTTATACTGTAGACTACTGAATTTCTTAACGATATCCTGAATGGAATGTCCCATGTGTCTAGCTTCAACTACCATCCCGCTTTCAAAGTATGTTAATTCACTTCATGCGGCGATAATAACGTTGAAAACGTTTTGACATGAATCACCTGGGTACAAATGACGGCTCTGCCACTGCACTGCCGTTTTATATACCTTGTGTACGCGATACTACCCCCATCTGTGTATGTCCTTATCGTTATCCTTATGACTTTTGTCTCCTCAGCGTATTTGGTTTCCTCCGTCGTCATCTCATTCAGATTGATGATTTACGTGTAGTCTTCGCACTGGAAGTATTTCGATCGTACATAAATGAAAACACACAGAATCACATTTGTATTGGCTGAGACAATGTCAGTTTAACAACATATCTTTTGCAAAATAATCAAACAACCAAGATTAATTTGATGAACAGATATAGTTTTATGGTAGTACTTCCGGTCCAGAGGGCTATTTAACACCATTTTCATCACTTGCGAATTTTCCATGAAACTGTTGTATCTTTTGTTCTCGTATTCCGCGAAAGTGAACAGCTTGCAGACAATTCTCGAAATGATAGGTTTCGGGACAGTTCGCAGCTTCATTGGCGTCTCGTCTGATCGTCACGAAGCGCCATTATTTCCCGCCGGCCGGTGTGGACGTGCGGTTAAAGGCGCTTCAGTCTGGAACCGCGTGATCGCTACGGTCGCAGGTTCGAATCCTGCCTCGGGCATGGATGTGTGTGATGTTCTTAGGTTAGTTAGGTTTAATTAGTTCTAAGTTCTAGGCGACTGATGACCTCAGAAGTTAAGTCGCATAGTGCTCAGAGCCATTTGAACCATTTTGAACCATTATTTCCCAGCCACAATGCCATATGGTTTGTCATCACGTTTGAATGTTCATTTTTCGTTACTTTGGAACCATAAGGGGCGACATGTACGAACTATTTGGTGACGTGGAGTTGCTCGCGGCAGGCGTTCTGTGCGTTGAACGGTACTGATTACGCACTTTCGACAATACTGTCGACACAGATACGGGGCGAGCCGTCATATCACAACACGCACGGTCTGTTTCGCAGGAAGCGTACTATCACACGTTTGTCATTCGTTCACTGGTGAAATTTCAACATTTTTTGACTTTTTGTCCTTTATCTGAGCGTGTCCATCCTGTGAGTTGCTATGAAACACCTTCGGTCTGACCTAAACGCATTCTTTAAGCAGTCCAAGTAGGCGTCAGAGAAGTTATCGTGTTCGATTCCGTGGGAACGGTTGTGCCCTTCGACCGTGATTTAGTCCAGGGCAGAAAGATGGCCAGCATCCGTCGTAATGTCGTCTGTCTCTTTTATTGCGTTACAAATCGAGATTTCAAGTGATAGTGCACTTGTCATCAGTTCGTTCTGAGTAGCCATTTAGACTGTGTGTAATTATAACGGCACATATTATTATTTAACTCGGACGTGCACAAGCATTAGTTGGAATAATACTTCTACATGCACGAACTAGAGTATGTGACGTTATAATTACGTTCAGTCTGCATAACTACTCATAACGTACTGATATTAAGTCTGATATACGATAAAATGGTTCAAATGGTTCTGAGCACTATGGGACTTAAATTTTGAGGCCGTCAGTCCCTTAGAACTTAGAACTACTTAAACCTAACTAACCTAAGGACATCACACACATCCATGCCCGAGGCAGGATTCGAACCTGCGACCGTAGCGTTCGCGCGGTTCCAGATTGAAGCGCATAGAACCGCTCGGTCACAACGGCCGGCTTGGATATTTCCATGTAGACATTTTCCTCAGTGGTTTCTCACAGTGAGTGGACTTTATTTGGAGGTTGGCTATCCCACATGTGCTGATTAAGCGATGTCCATTGGTGTTCGTCTTTTTGTGTGCTGAAAAATTCCGAATTATATGTCTTTGTTCACGTTCTCTGCCAATTTGCGCATTGAAATCTCCCAACAGGGATTTGACAAGGTTTTGAGGGTTCTTGTTAAGTACACGCTCGAGTTGTGACCAGAATTTCTCCACTTTGTTTTTGTAAGGATTGTTATTGAATGGAGCATGTGCGTTGGCACACTTAACTGTGAGTAGAGAGAGGCGTTCAGAGGGTGACGGGAAGTCTATTACAGAGTCCTGGACACTGTTATGCTCGAGGAATGCCGTTCCCAACAAATTTATGTCACTATTTTTCAGTTTGATTACAAGCCTTCCCTTGTAGACTCGATAGCCACCGGGATCAAAGTCATCCCAATCACGAAAAGGTATTTCTTGTACTGCAAGTAAACGAATTCCAGATCTATCACAAGTATCTGCCAGTATCTTGAGTTTTCCTGTTTTAGTCAGTGTCTGTACGTTCAGTGCACCAATGAATTGCTTTCGCTTTGGTTTGAGGAGTTTTGGGAAGTTCCGACTCACGCTGCATGATGGCTTGGTCCCCCATAATCCGAATGACCAGGTTCGCCTCGCTCTTCTGAGTTACGGCCTGAGGTAGTTGCTTTGTTGCTTGCTTTTCCATCATGCTAAGTTGATGGTTGATGTCAGCTGGTGGACGTCTGCCCGGGACTAGTGGCTGATCGTCGATTCAGTCCACCCTCATCGTACGGGTTGTTAGTCCGTACGGCAGCGGATGTATTTCTGGAGTTTTGCAGGTGCCTTTTGGTGTTTTTGGCTTTTACCCTCCTCCTTTATCCGGGCTTGTGACCGGCAGCAGCAATTACTGAGCTATTCAATCCAACAAGTAATTGCTCCAGCCGGAGCATGTATAAATAAGTAGTCCCGATCAGAACAACCATGGGTCCCTCGAACTAAGATCGTGAGTGCAGAACCTGACACAAAAAAATTCTATCGACGTCTAGAGTGCGTTACAACATTAATGAGAAAGAGAAGATTTAATCTTACACGTTCATGTAAATTGGAAAATGACGTTAAGGATCTGCAGCACTGTTTATAAAGAGAAGGCTTCTTCCGCCATCTTAAGTCTTAGAACAGTTAGAAATTGGTCACAACTAAATTCACAAGGGTCAGTACAGAATGATCACAGGAACATCACACCTCTCTAGTCATAAACGGAAGCTGGGTCAGGAACTTGACGTAGACCCAAGAACGAAAAAAGAACAGGTTTAGAGAATACTGCACTAAGAGGATAGCTCGACAGAATTTAAAATAACGAGGTTCATTGCAGGCCTAAATGAAATGTAATAAACTATTTAACGCTTTGGGCAATTAATGTTACATAGTGACTATGGTGAACATCATACAGAATAATGCATAGAAGTAACGAAAGTAAAATAAATCTTGTATTCCAAAAATTTATCCGGAGATTAACGGGCAACAATGCCCTCAACCACAACCTTGAAGTGCTCAGTGCAGGGGACGGGGCAGAGCAGACATGATACACACAAATATAGAGCTACTTGTGGTTCCCCTCCAGCTCCACTTTTAAGCGATGCCTTGTATTCCACGTTGCTCTTTCCTTGCGTTGCCCAGGGGACGTAGAATCAGAATGCACCGTTCTCTTTGCGAGGCGTCGCCACAGGTCTCGATGCGCTGACAAAGGACTTTGAGTTTTTCTGCATTGCTGTATTCTAAATGGAGATCGATTCGAAATATCAAGGTTCTGTTGAGATCACTTGTAGTCTTTCATTCCTTACAGGCACCTCAGAAGTTGCGATACTATCAGTCAAGTTTTTCGGTTGATATTAAATTTCAAACATCCGGTAACCACTATACAGATGATAACTGAACAACGTGCGATTTGCACATTCTCCAGCAAAAAGCTGCGAGCAACAGATAAGGCCCTCAACACGAATGTATATGCTCTCCATTTGCTAAAAATATCACGGAGGGTATTACTTCGGCCTGGGACTTCCTGCCATTTATTTATTTATTTTTTCTTCCATTTTTTCTTAACCCCGATGTAGTACGAAACCCGATGTGTCGAAACTTGCTCATGTAGCCCATAATCTCACACCACATGCATATGTTTTTTTTTTGAGCCTGGGTACGGAAGATGAAATTCACACAGCAGTCTTCTTTGGGTTTCGTCATAGTAGAAATATAAAACACCGTGTTCGTAGTTGGAAGCCTCGATTGTTTCACGATTTTATACGTGAGATAAATATCATTTTACTGAAAGTAGTTGCTTCTGTGACACACACAGCTGCGTAAGCAACAAGAGCTAGACTCGAAACGGAATATTTCAAAGCTCTTTGTTTTGTGTAATTAGACTAAGTACCTAAATATGTTTGTTCAATAAATATGTTATATTGAATCTTTATTTAAAATATTGCAGTTCGCGTTTGCTTTTTGCTCATTGTTTTACCGTCTGGTCCAATTCAAGCAACTGAAGATCCAAATGAAGCAAAAGTTTCCTAATTGAGACCATTTATACATTTCTAAATTTTATATGATACCCATCTATGCCATGTGTTTAATCAAAATATAATACCACCTGATAAAAGTGTGAAACATATAGGTTTTTGTACAATATATTTTGTTTCAATTAGATGCCTAATAAAGGTTTGGGGTAGCAAAATAAAAAAGTGTTCCAATATGGTCAACCTGCCCCTAATTATAAAAAGAGCTCATTCGAAAACAAGCGTGCCAGGTAAAAACTTTTCAGTGTCAATAAACTCGCCAACAGTCGTATACATTAATTTATTTTATTTTATTCTGAAGGCAACCCGTTTCGTCATTTCATTTTGCTGTCCTCAGGCCCCATTGGCTTCTATCCAAATAAACGAACTTGTCGTATAGCGCCATAAATCACTGGATATCGTGAATTCCAATCGTTATACAATTGCTTCATACGAAGGCGTGACAGCAACTCATGTTATCCGCTTCACCCATTCCTCGTGGACTTTAACCAGTACATGCACCGGGATGTGACCAAAAGCGTCAACAGTTCTTTCCCTTAGGAGTGATAGGGTTCTGATTTTCACTATATGCTCTATTGCCTGTACCTATCCCAAAAGATAGAAATCTCATAGACCTAAATCCCGGGAACGCGCCTATCACTCCACTAGACCTCTGACCTATCCTGCTTCGGGGAAACTGGATACGGAGTACCAAGTTGCCGGAACACCTAGCCGTAGCGAGGTTCAGCACCATGATGCTGAAAGTACATTGAATACATCCCGTCTTGAGGCAGCAGCGAGGGCAACACATCTTCGTCTACCACTTTCGAAGCACCAGCTGTGGTGGATGGGGGCATCCAGTGACGATTGACTTCTAACCAGTATATATGATAATGTTTATTTAGTTCTCCGTTCACAGACAAATTAATTTCAGCCATAAACGGTACTTCATAGCGCAAAAGTAGGTTTTCACAGAGCTTGCGTATTTCCCATTCTGCAAAGTGAATCGGACGATCTGGATCGAACTCAGTGAGATGTTGTAACATTTTATAAGTGTGCCATTTACATGCGGCCAAAATTCTCATTCTTCGTGCACGGCCGACAGTTTCTTATGAAAGGGGGGGAGTACTGCGCCCTGGACTCGTGCTGAAAGATGCCAGAAGAACTTTTAATGTTGTTTCATCCGCAGCCGTTTTCGATCGTCCAGCATTCGATTTGTTCGCATCAAAGCCAGTTCCACGGAATTTCCCGAGAAGTTCCACTAGCGCTCTGTGGGTGGTCAGTCCGAGTGGCATTGGTTGAAATCCTCTGCGATAACACAAATAACAGGACGGTCAACACGTTGGCCCTGTGTTAACGCCGTCCACGTCATCTGTAAGGAAGAAACATCAGTCATAACTAGAAAATGAACAAAGCCATGCCCAAATGAAATGCATCATTGTTCTCTATCTGTTTAATATCTGACGTTCATCTTCTAACAACCCTACCACAACAAAGTTCAGCATTTAATAACGATTGTGGTGTTGCTCACGCTGCTAAATACTGCATTTTCGGGCAACAACAGTCATTATGTGGCAGGTGTCATTAGAGCACAGTTAATAAAGTCATTTCATGTAATAATCAAAAAACTAGGCACTCATCTTTTTGTGTTACGTCGTAAAATCATGGCTCAATCGTTGAAAATCTAGGTGGTTATGATTCCAAGCTCGGATGCAAAGAGGCCTAGGTTTTATCCTGCTATATTCAAAAGTTTTGTAGATGCGCTTCTCAAACCATTCTTGGAGATAACACTTTTTCTGGACAATGGTGATGTAAAAAAATAATCAGCACTCCGAAATTAAGTTACACTTCCTTTTAATTGCTTTTATTGCAATATCACGCGACACACTAAACATCATTTCACAATACAAAACATACTTGAAAACATCTTCCTCACAGTCACTGTTAAAGTTCACATTTTATAAGCTGACGACAATAATCGTCTTTCCAACATGACGTCCAAGACTTGACCTTTGCAAGGTCCGACTCTCTAACAACTCAACAACTAACTAATAATCGCTTACGCGCCCAAAAATCAGAGTTACAAGTACGTCAAAGATCATAGTGACAAAAGAAAGAATACACATAAGAATAATATCATTGCGATATAAACATATCGATGTATCACAAATGAAATCAAATCTGAATGTTATCTCAGAAATATGTCAACTACTTCTACAGAAACTGGTATCGAGAGGTTCAGATGAGGTGCCGTAATAGTTACGTAATTCAAGTACCATTACAATCTCTCCATTTGAAACTTGAGTTGCACCCCAGATGGCCCCATATTGGTGACATAGCCGTAAAGTCCTCCCCCCCCCCCCCCACTCACCCCCCTCCTCCACCCTCCGTCTTCCATCTCATACTACTTTATTTCAAATTTATGCTTATCCATCCACTTCATTGTTAGAAGAATGGTTTCACAGCTGCGAACCACCCCACATTTCGTCCAGTGAGCTTATAAACACCCTAACTGAATAGCAGATTTTAGCAGTTCTTTTTTTCCCACGCTTCTTTTTTCCCCCTCCATCCCGAAATCTGCTCATTCCAACGCACCTGTCAATACAATTATTTTCCTTTAAAGTTCCGTTCCTCCGTGATGTACAAGCAAGACAAGTGTCCATTTATCCCCACCGGAATCTTAATTGCTTCTTAATACAGCCCTAAAACCTTGTTCAATGACTTTCTAAACGTAAAACAGAGTTCAACAGTGATCCTTCGTAATCTCTAACCTGAACGTCGGAAGAAGGAAAAAAGAAGATAATGTTAACGTCGCTCTGATGAGATCGATAAGACGAAGCGCAAGGTCAGATTGGGAAACGGAATTGGTTCAAATGGCTCTGACCACTATGGGACTTAACTTCTGAGGTCATCAGTCCCCTAGAACTTAGAACTACTTAAACCTAACAAACCTAAGGACATCACACACATCCATGCCCGAGGCAGGATTCGAACCTGCGACCGTAGCTGTCGCTCGGTTCCAGACTGTAGCGCCTAGAACCGCTCGGCCACTCCGGCCGGCGACATGGAATTGGCCGTTAGCTTATAAAAGGCATTGCCCATTTAAGGAATCTACAGAAAAGCTAAATGAAGAGGCCTGACGGGGATCGGGGATAAGAACCGCTGTGCTAACGAATGCCAGTCCATGGCCCTGGCACTACCACTATCACTACCCTACCTCGTCTTTGCTTTGTGAATGTCGAGTTTCACCGGTCGTAGCTGTACCACAGCCAGACCCACAATTCTGAGAAAATCAGCACAGGAAGAATGGATTTAAAGACTTTTATTATAGATACGCGAGAAACATATTTCCTCAATTTAAACTTTCCTGTCGTTCAACAAGAACTTCGTGAACATTTTGGAGCCTATTTCGCTGTGCGTTCAAGTTGTAAATCTTTTCTCGAGATGGCTGTGAATTAAAAGGAATCCGAGAGCACAAAGTTGTCAGGTACCGTAAAGAGCAACATTCGCTTGAAGTGTCTTCTTTAAAATATTGCGAACCGTGCGTTGAAACAGTACATTATTGTAGGCGTAGTCTTTCCTATTTTTTGTAATAACTGCTATTTCACCCAGACCTGTCCCCTTGAGTTTCTATTCAAAGTTGCTTGGCCCGCAAGCAATATAAAATTCTGAGGTATTGTTGTTCAGATTACTGTCATAAAGTTCTTTGCAGCAAAACTAGATGTCCACCGTATCATAATCAGTAAAATAAAATAGAATCTTTCGGAAAATCGTGCCTTGGATGATAGAGACATGTCATTTCTGTACAAATAATCAGTTTTAAGTTACAACCTAACATGAGTTGGATGCTCTCATGTAAACTGGGGTTTTGCTGCAGTCGGTCTTCAGCGTTATTCTGGAAACAAGTTGCCATAATTTGACATCTCCTGTAATTTACGTCGCTTTGTAAACATAGATTATATGATGTATGTTGTACAGATATACTAAGATTGTTTTTGTCTGTCATCTCTATGCCTAGGTACGGTCTTTTTCATTGCACATACATACCTAAGGATGGTCCGTTGTCTGACTGAAACCAATTGTTTTTAATAGATTGACATAGCTTACAAATGTGATTAGAAGCTGTGTATCCCTTCGACCGTAAAATAATTTAAAATGGAACTAGTGTGAAACCACCACCAACTAAAAAAGAAAGAGAATCGAAACCCCATTTGTGTACTATTTTATTTCTGTTCTACATATGTTCCAGATTTCTTGGCTGTCCCAGAAAGACTTGGTCTTGCCGGTTCTTCATTATATTCCTTTACCTAAATAACTGTCCTATATCTAATCCACTCGGTACCACCCTGTTGTTCCATGTTTCGGCACTACTCGTGTAGTCCATGCGGTTTGCAGCTATTGCAGTTCTCATACGAAGTTTTTTCACAACTTGCACAACATTGTAAAAAAAGAAAAAAATGCTTATTGCTCACATTTAAATACAAAGTACCATGTATCACCGGAGCCAAGTAGGATATAAGGTTACGCAATGTAATTTTTGTGATTTTTCCCACGAAGCGTAGTATTTATGGACGCCAGGCTTGTGGTTGCGGGGGCGTCGCCCGGCCGGGGCCGCGGGCAGTGAAACCGCGTCGTTTTTCGCGCTGCACTTTGACCTTCGCTGCAGCATCGATCGGCGGCTGCCGCTGCCGCCGCCGCTGGCGCATTGCGTGCCACTAGTTAGCGCGTCACCGCTGCCCCAGGGGCGGCTTGGGGGCCGGACCCTGCCTGTCAGCCCGCCTGCGCGCCCACAAAGTGCTCGCAGCTCCTCCCGCAAACACTTTCGCCTGACAGCCTCAGTATCGTCCAACTTGTCCTATTCATCAAAACTGTAAAACCGTGAAGGAAACGAAGTAAAAAAATACAGGGTATCGATAGCAACGTAAACGCCGATGTTGTTCAAGGCAGGGCTGTTACCAGCTTCTGATTGGGGAATACAGCTGTCCGGAGATTGTGAGAGTGGTTATAGCTTGTGATGGCCCATCGTCAGCGTCCCGGTGTTAACTTCGTGTCAGAACACTTTTCTCGTGTTGTTATGTAAATTTGGATAGATATCTACGTTTTCTTTATACTGTAGTTTAACCAGTTTCTTATAAATTGTAACTTATTTCCAGGTTTCTTATTTTTGTGGTCGCCCTATAATCACCTTGTTCTAGAAACAACAGCCTGTGTAACTTTCATTTCTTGCCAGATGAAACGATGACGAATAGGTAGCACATCTGTGTTGGTTACAGGAAGACCAGCATTGAATATAGTAACTTCGATTATATATATTAACGTATATATGGTGTAATTCTGTCAGAGACAGCAAAGTACCAGGAAGAGCAGTTGAATGGAATGGACAGTGTCTTGAAAGGAGGGTAAAAGATGAACATCAACAAAAGCAAAACGAGGATAATGGAATGTAGTCGAATTAAGTCGGGTGATGCTGAGGGAATTAGATTAGGAAATGAGACACTCAAAGTAGTAAAGGAGTTTTGCTATTTGGCGAGCAAATTAACTAATGATGGTCGAAGTAGAGAGGATATAAAATGTAGACTGGCAATGGCAAGGAAGCGTTTCTGAAGAAGAGAAATTTGTTAATATCGAGTATAGACTTAAGTGTCAGGAAGTCGTTTCTGAAAGTATTTGTATGGAGTGTAGCCATGTATGGAAGTGAAAAATGGACGATAAGTAGTTTGGGCAAAAAGAGAATAGAAGCTTTCGAAATGTGGTGCTGCAGAAGGATGCTGAAGATTAGATGGGTAGATTACATGACTAATGAGGAGGTATTGAATGGAATTGGGGAGAAGAGGAGTTTGTGGCACAACTTGACTAGAAGAAGGGATAGGTTTGTAGGACATGTTCTGAGGCATCAAGAGATCGCCAATTTAGTATTGGAGGGCAGCGTGGAGGGTAAAAATCGTAGAGGGAGGCCAAGAGATGAATACACTAAACAGATTCAGAAGGATGTAGGTTGCAGTAGGTACTGGGAGACGAGTCAGCTTGCACAGGATAGAGTAGCATGGAGAGCTGCATCAAACCAGTCTCTGGACTGAAGACCATAGCAACAACAGTGGTGTTTTGGCTGTTGAGTTTTACTTTCAGAAGTTAGGCAGTAGGTGCGCTTTTCTTGCAAGCAGTCGTATAATGGCACGTGTAAAATGTCATAAGCAATGTAATCTGTTCACGTAAACGTAACTGTTTATCGACTGTACTAATGGCAGATTTGTTGAAAGCACTAAACAACAGCAAGCTAGCATCTAACTAGTTAAGTCCAGGTCTCTGAAGGACTCAAGGCGAGACTGAAGGCCAAAATCTGTAATTTAACAATCATAAAAACAGCATTACTCTCGATATGACAAAGGATGTGCAGTGTTAACGAAATCATTCACGTTGAAGGCATTTTATAGGCTTAATGATATGAAATAGAATTATTTATTTTGTAACATTTGCAACCAACTAGCTTTGGATCATCTCGAAAATACTGAAATAACATCACATACCTGCTCAACCAGTGAAGTTTGATTTCGTTTTCTCCTCTCCTTCTGGCTGCCTGATCTTCGTCAGGCAGTGTATATCAGTAAGATTGAGAGAAAATTTATGATTTTACATGACACGTTTGCGAACGGATTTGAAGCGTGAAAATGTTTATGGCTGGAAATAAACTTTGACGTTTGTATACAGGTTTTCTTCTCTGTTTACCACCTTATCAGCCACAGGAACATCGAAAATGGAGCACTAATTCAACTGTTAGGGATAGATATAGTGCCTGTAGTAGCCCGCCTGATAAATGGCTAATTTTTAAGGAAAACCACGGTAAGACGCAGCTCGTGGTCGTGCGGTAGCGTTCTCGCTTCCCGCGCCCGAGTTCCCGGGTTCGATTCCCGGCGGGGCCAGGGATTTTCTCTGCCTCGTGATGCCTGGGTGTTGTGTGATGCCCTTATGTTAGTTAGGTTTAAGTAGTTCTAAGTTCTAGGGGACTGATGACCATAGCTGTTAAGTCCCATAGTGCTCAGAGCCATTTGACCCATTTTTGAAAACCACGGTAACAGCTTGATGTGTAATTGACTTTGGCATCAAGTGAGTGGGCGGTTTGGTTTACGCGTTGATACTGCCTACAGACTTCTGTAAAATAATATAAGGTCATAATCGTCGTTACGAAAGCAAGGCTTCTCATTTTCTTGTTTTCATCATGTAGAGAACATAGCACAACAAAGCAAGTTTTTATTTCATATTCGTTTTAAACTTTTATTTTCTAGAAAAGTTAGAAGCTTTCACTACAAAACTGAAAATTGTGAAAAGTCTCCGGAATGAAACGGCTCCTTTAGGAGCGTATACAACTAAAGAAACCGAACCATTAATAGTGTATGTTGTCGTTGAAAGATGCAGCACATACAGAGAAGGATTTTTCTTTTCTTTTTTTCCACGTCAGATCATAATTAGTGTCGACGTACCAAAGTGCCAACGGTATGAACAGACGACACTTCATTTGAGGGACAGGCTACGTGTTGCAATCGCGGATCGGGTGTCACACATACGGCTCCAACAGTCACGCAGCATACACCTGTGGCTGTTCTGTGTAGTGCAGGTCACAATAAGGAAAGAGTGCCAAATAATGAACGGAAGACATTTCTCATGTCACTAAGAGCCTATTCAGGCTATCACATTCACTCCATCTTTCGTTTTGATGGCGAAGAACACTGTGAAAAACTTTGATACAGCTACACAGATGCAAACAAGTTATACAAGGGCACACACATGTTACTGTCATTGCACTTGTGTTGACCATTTCTGCCAGTCCAATAGCTAGCACGTCAGCTGTAGCACGCTGTAGCAACACGAGAAAGCTGCCTGCAAGACCACAACAGAAGGTACAAAACTGCAGTATGCCAAAGCGTCCAACGTCGCAAAAGTGGTCTTTGGTTGTATATTGACAAACAAATAACCAAAAACAAAAAAAAAACGAGTGTCACAAACAAGTCAGACTATGTTTCACTGATGCTGTCAAGCGAATGCGAAGAGTACTCACCGGCAGAAGCAAGACCACGAAATCTGCTGGAGAAAACCAATCAGTTCGACCACAATGCCCCAAAATATTGTCCACTTGCAATCTCAGCAGCAAGATGAGATCACAGTAAAAGAAACACTTCATCAACAAGTGCCTTCCATAGGCCAGTGGAACGTAAGTGGATTTAGGGTTTATATGAAGGAAGGAGGCGAAACCGATGTGTTTCTCTCCAGTGAGATTAGTTTCAGAGTATGCAGATACAATAGGTCCTTTCTTGACAGTCATATACAACCGCTCGCTCGCCGAAAGATCCATACATACCTTAAGACTGGAAAGTCGCACAAGCAACGCCAATACCCAAGAAAGGAAATAAGAGTAATCCGCATAATTACATTCCCATATCAGTAATGTCGTTTTGCTGTAGCATACTGGAACATAACACTGTTCTCGATCATTGCGAATTACCTCGAAGAAAACAGTTTATTGACACGTAGTTAGCACGGATTCAAAAAATATCGTTCTTGAGAAACCCAACTACCTCCTTATTCTCACGAAGTAATGAATTCTAAAGACAAGGAGTCTCAAATTGATTCCATGTTTTTAAATTTCCAAAAGGCTTTTGACATAGTTCCTCCAAGCGACTAACAATCAGATGAGTGTCGTCTCAGTGACTCAGAGTGACTGGATTCGTGATTTCGTGTCAGAAAGGACTTAGGTTACAGTCCATAATAATTGACGGAAAGTCATCGAGTAAAACAGAAATAAAATCTGGCGTTCCCCAAGAAAGTGTTCGGGCCTGCTACTGTTGCTGATCATAAACGACATACGAGACAGTCTGAGCAGCCCTCTTAGATTGTTTCCAGATGGTGCACTCGATTATGCTCTTGTAAGGTCAACAGAAGATCAAAACACATTGCAGAATGATTTAGACAAGATATCTGTATGGTGCGAAAAGTGGAAATCGACTCTAAATAATGAGAAGTCTGAAATCATCCACATGGTGCAAAAAGAAATCCGATAAATTTTGGGTTACACGACAAATCACATAAATATGGCTGTAAATTCAACTAAATACTTAGGGATTACAATTACGAATAACTCAAATTGAAACGATCACATTAGGTAATGTGGATAAAGCAAACCAAACACAGCGATTTATTGGCGTAACACGTAGAAAGTGCAAGAGGTCTATTAAAGAGACTGCATTTGTCCGCCCTCTTCTGCTTTACGGTATGGGATCCGCATCAGATGGGATTGACGGAGGACATCGAACACTTGAAAGAAGGGCAGGTCACTTTGTATTATCGCGAAATAGGGTAGACATGGTACGTGAATTGGGATATCAGTTATTAAAACAGAGGCGATTTTCCTTGTGACGGGATCTTCTCGTGGAGTTTCAATCTCCAATTTCCTCTCCGATTGCGAAAATATTCCTTTCGGCGACCACCTTCATAGGAATTGCAGCGTAATGGTGGAGATATAGAAGAGATATTTTCCAAATAGATTAATGTGCCTGTTCTACAGGGTTATAGCCTCAATACGAATGATGTCCTAAGTGGACAGAGAGACAAAGGTGTTTCAGAGATATTCATCAGTAGCTAATATTGTCGCGTCACTGCTCTCTGCTACTAGCCAAACAACATGATACTTACCTCTGGTTGCGTCTTGCGAGCGGTTTCGGGAAATCTGCAAAACAGTGGCAGCTTCTTCCAGCAGTAGGTATAACGTATGAGGCTGAAGCTAGAATTTTTTAGATGATAGGAAATTAGCTGGGAACTTAGGAGATTTTGTAGGTGTTTAAAGAAAAGACCTAAGTTTGATACAACAAGTTTAATATACAAAACAAATATTACACTTGGGTTCACTTAGCCGACTCATGGCAAAGTTAAGAACTCGAACGAAAAGTGAATAAATCACCTACGTAATATATCATTTTCATGATGTGTATCATCACCAAATATTTGTTGCAAGATTGCGGCATTTTTTCTTCGCTTCAGCTGTTACTTATTTTCATTGCCGGTTTCGGCTTTGAAGCCATTGTCTAGTGAATATCTGTACAGAAAAATATATTTACGTTACGGATATGAAATGGGAACATAGTGGTGTGAAGATAAATTAGCGGAAACCTCACTACCTTTTAAATTTATTAAATGTCTAAATTGGCAGCAGCTTCACAATGTGTCTCATTTCGTATTGGTTTACAATCTTTTACTCGTCTTGATATTTGTCTCTTGGATATAAGACAGAAGCTATCAACAGATATGTTGACCAAAGAATAAAAATACGTATGTGTTTAGTATAACCATCACACGTGCCGCCTACCATTTCTCCTTCGTGGATATTTAAGCTCCCAGCGTGCTACGGGGCTCCGCCAACGCATGCTCCTGGGTTAGAGATTTTGGGAGCCTCATACTGAAGGAAGAATTAAGTCTACTGAACATGTTTTATCTACATTTATCTTGACTTTAGCAATATGTCCTTTTTTCAATTAGTTTAATTTAGCTTTCGTATTTGTCAGAATGAAACTGTGTCGTCTGCGAAATACAAATCCTCCAGACGTTCACGCATCCGCCAATGCATTTCTCTTCTCCTGCCTGCCCTGACTCTTTCCCACAACTTGTCAAGATCAGTAGAAAATTGTTGGTGATAAAATACAACGTTGGCGGACTCAGGTTGTTACCTCTGTTGGTTTCGAGAGATTTACCCCGTGGAGCACACACAGTTTGTAGCCATCATACAGGTCTTTGATGATTAGAATATACTGTGGTATACACCTGTCACAGCAATTGATGTCACAGAATCGAGGCCCTTTTCAAAATCAATGAATGCCAGGTACACGGATGCCTAGAATTCTTTACCTTGGTGTAAGATAATCCGAAGAGTATTAATAAGATCAACACAACTGCAATGTGCCCGAAAACTGACCTGTTCTCAACGGTTTGGAGTTTCAAGTGAATGTTTAATCTTATTTAAAATAATTCAGGTAAGAACAGTACTAGACACTGACAATAGTATAATACAATGCCAGTTGTTTCAACCCGATATATATACCTTTTTTTTTTTTTTTTTTTTTGGGGAGCTTTACCACCAACCAGTTTTTGCATTCTTTTTGGGATTTCTCTTCAAGCCAAGTATCCTTCAACAAGGGTAGGAACATTTTGATTTTAACTTTGTTATCGTTTTTTAAGAGCAACGGTGCTATATTGTGTAGGCCTGGAGCGTTTGCATTTTTTAGGCTTCTCAAAACAATGCTAATTTTGTCCATTGTGGAACATTGTAGATTTATATCTCGGCTCCCTTTGACTTCCTCTGTAACACCTCTCAGCTGTCTTCACGATTTAAAAGCCACTTTAAATGCTCTTCCAATCTTTGTAGGTGTAGTGTTGCATCTTAATCATCAGTCCGCCCTTGTTGCTATTAACTAGTCCTCCCCGTATAAAGACCTGTATTGACAACCGTTCGGTGATACTATACAACTCCTTTTTATTTCCCTATATTGCACCCCCTTTTGTTAACTGTACTTTCATCTCCCGTTATCGATATTTTCACTCTTTTGTTTGCCTGCTTGTGTCCTTTATGTGCTTCGATTTTCTGCTCTCTTGTCTTATAGTGATTTAACTTTTGTTCCAGTTTTTCTTGCGATTAATTTCATTTCATGTGTCATCGGAGATAGATTCTTTTCTTTAATGTGTCCACATCCTAAGATGTTCTACAGCGTCTAGATAACTGTCTCTAAGTTTTCCTAACCTCTTTGTGCCTTCCCACATGAAATTCTCTTCAAAGGAAACATGAAATCTCTTTTTTAGTTATAGGGTAAGTATTTCATTCATCTGTTGGATTTTCACATTTCCACATTTCTCTTTGTTTCTGCAATTGAGCTTGGTTCTGTTAGCCCTAAGTTCAATGTGAACGCCCCATGACTTGGTGGTGGTCACTTCCAGCGCACCCTTCTCTCTTATTTCTCACATTTAACAGTGTGTGTCGATACTTACGGCTATGCAAAGATTAAAAATACTGTTCAGTCCTGTTTAATTGACAGACATGTTGATTTCAACCTTTTAAAACACTGTAAGAATGGTAGGAATGGTTCTTTTCAGCCCGGTTGTCACGCAACCTGCTGTACCATACAGAAGCAGGTATTGCATACGTGTCAGGGGCTTTCACACTGGAATGAACGAAATGAATTCGGAAACATCTAGAAGAGAGCTAGTCACAACTCACAGGTCTGTATAAAGCTAGACAGTGCTGACACACCTCAGGTGACATTACACTTTGCTGTCTTACGCAGTCACACCGGTTACTGTAGTTAGTAGAATGCATCCTCGACCAAAGGTGTGGATCCCTTCAACAAGGTGATGGTAAGACTGAGGCAACAAATGGTTCAAATGGCTCTGAGCACCATGGGACTTAACTGCTGAGGTCATCAAACTGCTGAGGTCATCAGTCCCCTAGAACTTAGAACTACTTAAACCTGACTAACCTAAGGACATCACACCCATCCATGCCCGAGGCAGGATTCGAACCTGCGACCGTAGCGGTCGCGCGGTTCCAGAGTGTAGCGAGCGACTGAGGCAACAGACAGATATTGTAAAACTAAATATCATAACGCCGTGGCGTCACAATTAAAAGAAAATCTTATCTTATGAAATCTTTGCGCCCAGTGTGTTAAACGTTTAGCCTCTGAAAATGCATCTCAGGTAAAAGGGGGAACAGAAATATCAAATAATGGGTTGCCGAATACTGAAGTATAAAGACGGCGTCATCATCTACGCTACCCTCAATGACTTCTGTTTCTTCTCTCAGTGAACAACTTCTGATAGTCACCAAAATCCTCTTCATCCGGGGTTAAGGACACCCATAAAACAATTGATAGCGACAGTGACGAAGTCGCTGCTAGGGCTATATAGTATGCTTCAGCTGCTCCATTATCTATGCTGCATTTGAAATCTTGGTGGAAAGCATTTCAAAAAATACGGCCTGGCTAAGAGCCTCCTAGTCACCATCTGCTTAGCACGTCTTTTATTTCTGTCAAATATCATAGCGTGAAGATATTTATCACAAAGAAGTTGGTTTGTTCAACTGCTTTTACATTAAGATTTGATAGATGGACGGTTGAATCAGGGAATAGTGTCATCAATTTTATCGTGACAGCGCCTCGATCGATATTGTATAAAAGTATACAAATGGTGAGGAAAGGTAAACAGCACATTATATTGCTTCGCAACTAATTGGAGTTAGTAGTGAAATAGATGCGGAGAGATTTGTAGCAGTAATCACAGACAACGCACGAAATATGCATGCTGCATGAAAATTAGTGGAGGACTAATACGTCATGCGTAGGCTTCGCAGAACATACATTTGATCTGCTAATAAAGAACACAATGTCATTGAAAACTCTGGAAGAGTGCTTCAACGTAACGAACAAAATAGTGGAATTCTTTAAGGAGCAACACGTCCTCACGCTATTTTCAAAGCAGAAGGGAGAGTTAAGTCCCATCTCCGTGATACTAAAGCTGCCATCACCATCCCGTTAGACAGACACTGCGATTTGTTTGGACCGTTCACCTAAGAATACAGAGGCCTTGTTAGAGACTATTGTATGCCCGACTGTGCAGTGTGACACAATGCTTGAAGCTTCTGCATTAGCAGACGAAAAATGGCAACAGTTCGATGAGGCACAGCGTATGTTGTGACCAATGTCAGATGTTGTACGCAAAGTCATTTTAAGTAAAAGCTAGTTTTTCACGCATTTAAATGTTTAACATCATATCTCCTAAACTCTGTGTGGGGCAATAATATAAATTTGCGGGTATCTTCAGTGATATATGTGGGTACTGTCTGCAAAATGTGTTGCAAATACATTTAGTAAAGAAGAAACAAATTAAAGCGTCATGTCCAATGCTGAATATTCAGTGCATGAACAGCGATAATGTTGGAAACGATAAACTTCCTTCCATTCATTTTTTTGTTGTGAAGGGGGGAGGGGTGCCAGCGAGAAAACATTTCTCCGAGGTTTGAAATTAGTTGTCAGATTTGTTGGAAGTTGCTAAGCGTTCTCATTCCCATACATTGGACGAATATAGGCTCGATAATTTCCTCGCTATAAGTTACGCTGCCACAGGAGACACAGTTTCTAATTCTAATACGTGTCATGTTGTGTTAAACTGTTAACGTAGGATTATACCTCTTGATAAGTAGATGATGAAAGCATTTTAAAGGTTTAATTTTGGAAAATAATTATGCGAAATATTGAGAATCAAATTTTTTTGCTCCTGGAAGCCGTTAGGTTGCCAGCCTGCAACTCCTACTGGGTTCCGGGTTAGTGGTTCAGTGATATAGATACAATACACATTTCTTGTAGCATCTGCCAATGCAGTTAGATGATCATTTCCTTCATGGCTGAATAGCAACAGCTTCCCTCGTTGTAGTTACGCAGTTTTGTAAACGATGAAAAATTGCGTCTGTGCCGTGCTCGAAAAATTCTCAACTTGCGGATGCCGACTGGTATATTAAAGAACCAAGGAGACACTCACTGCCTGGAAAAGTTTATCGGATAGAGTCCATCTCTCAAAGGCTTCAAGAACTGAAAGCCAGCATTCGCGAATTCCGACTTATTGGTGTACTTGCTAGGGCAACATGTCATGGTGCAAACGAAAAATACAGGGTGTCCCAAGTGGAGTGATCCCAGGAACGATCATTCGGAGTAAACAAATCCAAGTAAACATGGGCTCCAAACTACTTACCGTAAGAGCTGTGAGCAGCACTTGTTCAGAATCTTCAGGAGAAGAGATGTGTTTCTCAGTAGAGGAGTCGAAAAACTGCTCAACGGTCTTACGGTATGCTCTTTGGAGCCCATGTTTACGGGACTTTTTTCCTTATTTTGGTCCATACTGGTTCGTTCCAAAATGTAGATAGAAAAGAGCTTGCAGTAGAAGATACTAAGTATCTTGTCTTGTTTTACAGTATCGAAGACGTAGTGCTGATAGCTCCTAAGGCACACATTTCAGAGGCCATATATACTAGCCTTTTTTGCTTTGAATGATGTTTCCTTTCATTTCCTTGAATATCGTCCATTCCCCTGAGCCACCTTGAATATTCTACTCCGACTTCACTCGAGCTTCTAGATTTACCTAATGAGATACTCGTACCTCCAGTTAGCTTCCATATCTCAGTGGTCAGTGTATCTGGCTGCTATTCGGAACACATGGGTACGATTTCTGGTGTTCCCAGGGGTTTCTCCTTGTTGAAAGGACTGGAATGGGATGCACTCAGCCTCGTGATGCCTATTGAGGATACTTGAGTCACAAGTAGCGGCTCCAAGGCCGAGAAAGCCGACAACGGGCGGGAGAACGGTATGCTGATTCTTCGCTCACTCCATGCCACGTCCGACGACGCCTCGGCAGAGGATTATGTGGTGGGCGGTCGATCCCGATTGGCCCATCACGGACAGAATGCGGAGCTTTGCTTGTACCTCCCGCAGGTTTCGCCATATCCAAAGGAGTCATATGCATAAAGACTGCATACATGGTCTGTTTGCCTGCACATGGCTATACTCCGCGGATTCTAGTCTATGATATTGAGATGACATCCGATCCGTGGGACAGCCATCATTAGAAAATAATCACCAAAGACGACACAATGACAGTCATTCCTTTTGCAATGTACTTCCTTTAGTACAATAAGTATTCAAGTCAGGTACTTTAGATGAAAACAGAAGAATCAGAGGCATAATTTTCTGAATGATCCTAGTATTTTGATGAGATGTGGGGTTTAAATTTCCACCCATTCATCCCGATTACTGTCTGTCTACTTTTCTGGAGTTCCTAAGTGGCGCAGTATCTTAACTTGTTTTCGTAAGTTAGTATAACACGTTTCTATTTACGTACCTCTGGCATGAGCAAACTTATTCAAGTGGTTCAAATGGCTCTGAACACTATGGGGCCTAACATCTGAGCCGGCCGAAGTGGCCGCGCGGTTCTGGCGCTGCAGTCTGGAACCGCGAGACCGCTACGGTCGCAGGTTCGAATCCTGCCTAGGGCATGGATGTGTGTGATGTCCTTAGGTTAGTTAGGTTTAACTAGTTCTAAGTTCTAGGGGACTAATGACCTCAGCAGTTGAGTCCCATAGTGCGCAGAGCCATTTTTGAACTTAACATCTGAGGTCATCAGTCCCCTAGAACTTAGAACTACTTAAACCTAACTAACCTAAGGACATCACACACATCCATGCCCGAGGCAGGATTCGAACCTGCGACCCTAGCGGTTGTGCGGTTCCAGACTGAAGCGCCTAGAACCGCTCGGCCACTCCGGCCGGCAGCAAACATATTGATTTCCATATTAAGGACTGATCTTTGAAGATCAGCTCGCAAAACTGAATGTGGCACTGGCTGTGCTAAGGATAGAACAACCTTATTTCAATGACAGAGAGCTGTACCGAAAATAATGTAAAAATTGTTATAACGTCGTCGTTAAATGTGCAGATTCTTTACATTACACGTATAGCTGGATGGTTGTGCCACTATACAAAGTTGCTATTCAACGTGGTTTACATTAGGAGCGATCTTTTTGCGTTATCGGTGAACCTAACTCTCGAATCGTCGTTGGAAAAAAAATCGGTTGTGAACTGTCGTATTCAGTTCCACAGACAGCTTCGTATCGTTGGCCTAAAATTATCTCCAAAACCACTGGTCCAAGCAAGGAATAGGGCAACAGATTCGTGCTATATGGCGGTGGGTTATGAACCAGTCCCAGTTGCCTTGTCATTAGTGTCATCATCGTAAACATTTTGTAGCCTTACCTTACTTGAACGAACGATTTGCTCCCCTTCTACATCAAGAACACTATATCGGTATGCTGCTTCTGCTGGGAATTCTTTACTGAACAGCTTGTCATACAGTCAGTGAAGTCGAGCATTAAGTTTTTAGCACTGACGGTAGACGGAAGATTATTTCAAGAAAGTGTCACATTAAAGATCTTGTGCAGAATCTGAATGGTGCTATCTTCACTACAACAAGGATTCCTATTGTCTCTGACACTGAAACACGAAGGCTTTTGTTTACTTTGCTTATAGTTATTCTGTCGTCTTGTATGGTGTAGGCCGTTGTGCAGGTGTCTCGGAATTCTAACTTGCAGTCCTTGTACATGCATTCCGTCGGGCGTTTTGTTGCTGACGATATTGACTCAACCAGAAGAAACTGCAGCGTTCGTTCGGCGAACACAAGACGGAAAAACGATGTGCATTTGCGTAACACTTCCTTCAGCATTGTACGGAAAGGTGTGCACTGTTCAGCAGGTTGCATTTTCAACAGGCTTCCAACGCAACTGAAAAGACTGAGTGATAAAACCCAGTTGTTCAAATACAAGTTGCGTTATTTCCTTGTGGCACTGAGTCATGGAATAGCGGCATGTGCATACACAGATAGCGGTAGTATTGCGTACTCACGATATTAAAGGGCAGTGTATTGACGTAGCTGTCATTTCTACTCAGGTGATTAATATGAAAAGATGTCCGACATGAATATGGCCGCACGACAGGAATTAAGATTTTGAAAACAGAATGGTTTTAGACGCTAGACGCATGGGACATTCCATTTCGGAAACTGTTAGGGAATTCAACATTCCGAAAGCCACAGTGTCAAGAATGACCTGAGAATACCAAATTTCAGGCATTACCTCTCACCACGGACAATGCAGTGGCCGACAGCCTTGACTTCACGGCAGAGAGCAGCGGAGTTTGCGTAGCTTTGTCAGTGCTAACAGACAAGCGATATTGCGTGAAATAACCGCAGAAATCAATGTGGGACGTACGACTACAATATCCGTTACGACAGTGCAGCAGACGACTGACGCGAGTGTGTTTGTTAACAGCACATCTCCCCTGCAGAACCTCTCCTGGGCTCGTGACCACATTGGTTGAACCCTAGACGACTTGAAAACCGTGGCCTTGTCAAGTAAATTTCGGTTTCAGTTGGTAAGAACTGATGGTGGGGTTCGAGTGTGGCGCAAACCCCACGAAACCATCGACCCAAGATGACAACAAGCTGTGTACACTGGTGGTGGCTCCGTAATGGTTTGGGCTGTGTTTACGTGTAATGGACTGGGTCCTCTGGTCCAACTGAACCGATAATTGACTGGTCATACTGTTCGGCTACTTTGAGACCATTTGCAGCCTTTCAACGACGGAATTTTTCTGGATGACAATGCAGCATGTCAGCAGACCACAGTTCTTCGCGATTGCTTTGAAGAACTTCAGGAAGATTCGTGTGAATGATTTGGCCACCCAGATTGCCCAACATGAATCCCATCGAACGTTTATGGAACCTACTTGAGAAATCAGGTCGTGCACAAAATCCTGCGTCATCCATACTTTCACAATTATGGGCGGCTGTAGTGGCTGCATGGCTCAGTATTTCCGCAGGGGTCTTCCAGCGACTTGTTGGGTCCATACCACGTAGATTCGATGCGCTGCACTACGCCAGGAAAAAGGATGCCCGTCACGATATTAGGAGGTACCCCGTAACTTCCGTTCATAAATTTTATAATCGTTCTGTAAACAATGTACTGGCTCGTTCCGTGACACGTAGATGTGGATAGCTTGGTTCACGGACCCTTGAAATAAATAATAAATAACTTGAGGTGTAATTTGAACTAGCTGCGCTATTTACTAAAGAAACTACGAAGGTTCTGCATTCTAGCCTAATACATGCTGTTAGAAAGAGGTAGATTACGATAACTCGGAATCTCGGCCAAGGAGGTCATTGCAGACAGTCCTTGTCAGGAAGAAACGCGTTATTAGACCCCAATATTACAGGGTGCGCAAAAAAAGAAAAAAAATCCGATATGATAGGTCTGAATTTCTGAAACTAATTACCATATACAATGAATTTTGGTTTTTGGTGAACGGGAAACTCAAATTTTTTTTTCATACCTTTTCGTAGGTTTTCAGCATGCCCCCCTTTAGATGACGGTATATGACAATACAGTACTCTAATTGTTCCCACACTGCAGGAAGCATCTCTAGAGTTACAGCTTCCACAGCCGTTGTTATGCGATGTCTCAGTTCATTCATTGTTGTTGGTAACGGAGGCCCATAAACAGGAGTCTTTTATAAACCCCCCACAAGAAATTATTCATACAGTCAGGTCCGGTGACCTTGGAGGCTAGTAATGTAAGGCTGAATAATTTGGTCCAGTACGACCGAGCCATCGTTCAGTAATCCTTTGATTTAAAAATTCCCGCACTTCCAGATGACAGTGTGGCGGTGCACCATCCTGTTGGTAAATGAAGTCGTTCGAATCAGTCTCGAACTGTGGGAGCAGAATGTTCTCAAGCATACTGAGATATGCGCTTCCTTTAACGTTTAACAATGGCGGGTGCCCCATCTGTGTCAAAAAACAAAAAATGGTTCAAATGGCTCTGAGCACTATGGGACTTAACTTCTGGGGCCATCAGTCCCCTAGAACTTAGAACTACTTAAACCTAACTAACCTAAGGACGTCACACACATCCATGCCCGCGGTTTCAGACTGTAGCGCCTAGAACCGCTCGGCCACCCCGGCCGGTCATCTGTGTCAGACACTCGGCGACGGCACGGCGATTTGCCTTTACACAAACAACCTGTTCCTCGTAATTGTTCAAGTCATTGTCTAATGCTCTGTGCTGCAGGAGAAGCCACACCATATCTAGTACGAAAGTCACGCTGAACAGTTTCATTGATCCGCATTGCGTAAAACGTTTTCTGTTGTCCCGACTCCAATTCCAGTAAAAAAAAAAATAATGAAGTAGGCGAACACTGCTGCTGCCTAGCAGAAACCATATGAAACTCGAAAGTTTGCTCTCTCCAGCAGTACGTTGATCACGCACATCTCTCAAATAACATAATAGTTAGGATTTTTTTTTAATCGGGTGATTCTTTTTGATGTACCCTGTATATCAGAAGAGCTCTCTCTGAAGGGAAGAGGTGGGGAGTGGAGGAATCGCGCAGCGCCAAGGGCCGGAGAGGTATGCGGGAGGACTTGACCTAGGGTGTGCGAACTTGACCTAGCACAGCACGGCACGGCGGGGCGGTGCGGCGCGGCACAGCACACGAGCTTGGCGGCGACGGCTGGCGGCGGTCGATATCTGCAGCGGATTGGCGCAGGCCGGCGCGCGCATCCGGGGGTCGGGGCAGCGAGGGCGCGGGCGCTGGCGCTGGCGGAGGCGGAGGGACCTGTCCTGTGGCGGCGGCAGTCTGCGGCCGGCTGCTGCGGGCTCTGCAGGCGGGGGCGGCTGCCTGCCCGGCTGTCTGCCGGCCGCGCCGCGCCGCCAGCGTAAACATCACACTCTGCCTGCTGCGCACTACCGCATCGATCGCCACGCCTTTGATGTACGCCTGGCGTGTGTGAGTATGCTGACACACGGGACCGTACCGCTGACCGCCGACGTCGCAGTCTTCTCTGTCGAGGCGCCTCACTTGCTCAATGTTACGCAACGTGCAGGCAACAGCGCTGTCACACTGTTGGCCGGCGGCTCCTGTGACAGGTGAAGCTTCTGTTTTTGCTGCTGGACAAAGTGCTGTGCGCGTGAGTGTGCGCGCTGCCGAGTATGTCACATTGTTGTATCATACTGCCGGGTGAAGTGTGTGTGTGTGTGTGTGTGTGTGTGTGTGTGTGTGTGTGTGTCTCATTGGATACTGCCTTGCATGGGTGTTCCATGATGACGCAAGTTCTCGTGTTATAGAATAGGATAGAAGATAACAGAAGGTAGAGGGAAAACGTTGCTTTCCTTCATTGAAGAACAGCCCCTATTGCATCATACTTTGACAGTAGTCTTCCTGAATCCTCTGTCGCTTACGTATGAGTCGTACTTCGGAATTCGGAAGAATGTTGATCATCTTAGCAGTGAGGACATGATACTGAAGAGATTTTTTCGTCATCGAGAACTTTCAAAACATAACCAGGCAGCCGTCTACTGTGTTGGGTGATCTTATCTGAACTTCACGGGTGGGTCATAAGGCTTCAGTGAGTTATGTAGCCACACTTTTAGACAGCCTACCATGACGCGATAAAAATCTAATATGGATATACCAAATGCCATTACAGAATAATAAGCTTGTCACAGCTATTTCCACTGCTAGATGTTCAGATCAAAGAGCAAATTAGTTGGCTGATTTGTAGCACTGCCAGACACGGAATCTTCCACTGTTCTCTGAACATATGTTGTCCTCTGGTAGCTACGGCCTGTCTTAGCTATCTTCATATCGGTGTCATCGCGAAACAGCGCGCGGTTTTAATTATACATCGAGTGCAGTATAAGGATGACCGAACATGACATGAGGACAAGATGCTCACGTGTTAGGACTGAATGAATACTGCAACAGCCCAGAAAAAGTCTTAGGTTTTTCGGAAAACTCTCGGGAAGAATATAGAAAGGGGGCCAGCGTATGCTGGTGAACAGCTGTCTCCGCCGACGTGAACTGTGCGACAAGTAAATCAGCCTGACTGGTCACACACTGTATCATTTCAGGGCTCTTTATCACTCCCAGGCAAACCGCATGGTGTGTCACTCGTTCAGCCATTTGTTTTAATAGTGTGTGTGGGGGGGGGGGGGGGGCATTTTTAATATTCAATAAAGGGGTGCATTACTATGAGTAGCGCTTTCGGACCAAAAGGCGAACTTTAAGGTTTTTTCATTATTTCTGCGGATGTTTGCAGAGGTGTGACTGTGACCAGTATTGACTGACTTGTCTCCATCAGACGCAAGTAAGATGTGTTCGATGCAACGACTTTAGATTCACTGTGTGCCCAATGGTAGTTTTGCTTCTTACTATCTTCAGTTATTCCTTAACTGTTGAGAAGTAGCCATTATTTCTGTAGCTAGCGAATTACCAAAGAAACATACTGTAACGTGGTCCTTAACACTGGCGCTTTTCATATGGTTTTAATAAGATTTAAAGCTGCCGTCAAATGGAAAGTTGGTCTGGTTTTGTCTTCTCCATCCGAGTAACAAGTTAAATCAGTCTGCTGCGGTAGTGGACGTGGTGATAACACTTGACATTTAACCGAGCTACTGTACATTAAAAAACAAGCGAGATGGTGCGGTAGTTACCATAACTCGGGAAGACGTCGGTTCAGACCACCCAGACTTAGGTTTTCCGTGATTTCCCTAAATCCCTTGAGGCAAATGCTGGGATGGCTCCGCTTTTAGAAAATGACCGATTACCTTTCCCATCGTTCAAACTTTTCGAGCATGTTTTCCGCTTATAATGAACAATTAAAAATAATTAGAAACCCTTCCGCAATATTCAGTAATATTAATTGTGTAAAACATTTATACTTAGTTGTCGCATAAATTCATTTGTTTATAGACTACGGCATACCCAAAATGTCAGGTTTTTAACAAGCACTGTATTTTCTGTGAAATGTCATTTATAGATCTTGAATTGCGTTGAATTGTTTCAAATGCTCTCCCGCCCTCCCCTCCCATTCTCCTTTTCAGTAATGTAGCGCGCATAGTGTAACTTAAGGGAATACATAGCTTGGTTATTCACATCGACTATTTCAAGCAGCTGCTACTGTAATCGCTCCAATAGGCAGTCACACCAGGTACGTTCACGTTCCGTCGTATTTATCATCTGTTGTTGGTAGTATCACACCTTAAGGAACATATATTATTCCAAAAGTGTCGGGGACGTAACTTCGCGTACGTAATTCGTAGCAAAAAGATTGATTGTTTGGTGTCTTCATGTACTGAGTAGTATTAACCCATCTATGATGCTACAGAACTTTGTTTATAGCTTCAGTATGAGTGGCGTACTTCTGCACCCCTTTTCTGCAGTCAGTTCAGCACAAACCAATTCTCGTGTATGCCCTTTATTTGAAAATCGTGTATCATAATTCCGTGATGTATATATAGTTCCGCGAACCAGTGTCACGGTCAGAGATGCATTTATATTCCTTCATTTTTAGGGTTGCGTAACTCTGTTGATAAAAACGGAGCTCTTATAGGATACTTTGGTTTCTGTTTATTAATAACAGTTTCTCAGGAACGGGTAGACGTTTCAAGTTCAAATTTGTCACATACTAAGGTCTGTGGACCCATGGCGATGTAAAACATTTAAGCTACTACGTCTGTGGAATCAAAAGATACGGCCGTTTATGTCACATATTTTGACACTCTCAAACGTACTCCTCAAAACCCATAGGGTACTTCCCGTTGGCCTAGAATAATGTTATTTAGCAGAAAGCAAGGCTCCACAGTACAAGTAAAGGAAAAAATTGTTAATTTGTAGTTATATCACAAGAAAGAGAGGGTGTGTGTGGTTTTTTTTTTTTTTGTTTTGATTTTTCGTTTGCTATCTGACTGACTGTTCTTCTGTTAAGACCCCTTTGCCTCAGGGATGGGTAGACATATGAAGTTGAAATTTGTCACGTAATGAAGTCTACGGTCCCTGTGAGGTGTGAGACATTAAGCTGCCAAGTCGATGCAATGAAAAGATGCGGATATTTATGGCACATACTTTGGTATTGTGCCAATATCGGTATACGATAACAGGCAAAAACCATCGAACTTATCGATTCCCGGAATGGATGAACTTTGGCTTTGTTTCTAAATATCTCTTCTGCTATCAGTCACGATTTTCTTTCATTCATGTTTTACAAGACACGTTTCGGAAAATGATTCCCATTTTCAAGTGTGTTTCTCGATGCATACTGTGCATTGAAAGTTGGGTGTGATTTTTAACATATGTGAGACCCTGCACAAGTTGACCATAAGAAAACTTAAAAGTGAACAAAACAAAGCAGAACTTCACACATCGAAAACGTTACGTAAAAATGGCGTATTACAAAGAAAAACACTTGAAAATGGGAATCATTTCCCGAAACGTGTCTTGTAAAATACGAATGAAAGAAATCGTGACTGGTAGCAGAAAATTCATAAACAGACATACTGTTTTCACAGTCGCAGGCTTTCAAAGAAACCATTTATAATGGCCAAAATAAGATTGTCTGTGTACATAATTAAGTTTGTACGGAACCCTCGGTTCGCTAGTCTAATCGGAACTTACCTAGAGTTTTTTCCTCAGCATGAGTTGGGTAGCTAATGTTGAGGACAAAATGTAACAAGTGCTTGTCGCAGAAGTAATAAGGAAAGTTGACCGTGCATCGCAGTGACATACCGGGTCAGAGTTTGTGGATCAGAGCATTAAAGAACCCGCGACAGTTGTCAGTGGGCTTCCCTCGTGAATCAGGCGCTCGTCTGCCAAGTGGCGCTCACCGGGAATTCCGAGAGGTTGGGGACGGCGCTGGGCTGGCGTGGAGCATCCCAGTGTCCGCCGCCGCAAAGTCGCTGCGCCTCCGGGCAGCCGCGGGTCGCACGGCAGTTTCGTCTCTGCTGGCGTAGCGTTCCTGTTAGTTAGTGACCACCTGAGGCGACAACGAAGTTATTGTTATAATTGTGGAAAGACGTTTCTGCGCCCTTATGTACGATGCCGTTAGCACGTAGTCGCAATAGACAGCGTATCTTGGCTCTGCGTCAGTTGCGATAACCTCTCATTACAGTCATTTTAATAATGCAGGTGCTTAGATCGGCGTGACACGTAGGTAGTTGGTCAGGTAATAAGATTCTCTAGCAGTTGAGGAAAATATTTGTTCGCTAGACTTAAGATGCGCGATGGGCCTTAGTTTACTGAGATCGTGAGTCGCTGTGTCACAACATATCTCTCGGGAATGGAATGATGTGAAAGTTCCTCACGGCATACAACTATTTATGGGAATATAACTATAACTGGGGCCCTTGCCTTTCACGGTGAATTACCTTTGTTACATCGTTACTTACTTTTCTATATTGGAACAAGATAAAATAATTGTCTTACATATATGCAGGTCACCACAGCAGCAATAAATTGTTTTTACTGGTTTTCTTTCCGTGCTGTTTCTTATTAAACTTTTTATTGATTTCACTTTGCGTATTTGGAGTTAACGTCACTAACCTCGTCCCGTAATTTTTTTTTGTTCTGCTGAACCCATCCGGAAACTTGCGGCTACATGTCGGATGTTCAGGTACGTGGATTAGATTAGTTCCAAGCAGAAGAATGATTGAATTGATAAAGTGTGACGTTGTGCAGTGACATGCAGTATTACGGAATACCTGTCGATTTAATTAATGTTTCCCGTTTCACGACTAGTGAAGAGTTTTAAGGCTTGGAGGACAACTGATTGTGCAGCAATGTTTCAGTTTATCGCCGTGTTAGACAGTCTGTTAGTTGCTTGCACTGTGCCACAAGTTGCGGCGGACGAACAGAAAGGCAACTGATTGGCGCCAGAAATTCGTAATAGAATACTCATTCTCTTGCCTCTCATGTTTCCCACTGAGCTGCTGGCCGCGGTCGCCAGACAAACAACATAGTTTTCCCGCAACAACAGTTCCATAAAGGGCAGTCACCGTATCCACCGTTTTCAGAAGAACGAGTGTGCGTTGATTTCATACTTACCACGTACCAGCATTATAAACTTTCGGACACTTACGTGTGTGTGTGTGTGTGTGTGTGTGTGTGTGTGTGTGTGTGTGTGTGTGTGTTTGTTTTAGCTAATGAGTAATAGCGGAGTGTTTCCTGCTTCATCTCTACAACAGAACAAAGCAGACAAGCTCGTGACCTAACAGGAAATTACGCTGGCATTGGCTCCGTAATGATAAATGCTGCATCAGGACGTGAAGTAATGGCTAGTGACGAGTGGGAATGCAGATCAATAGTATGCTGCAGATGGCCTGATTACTGAAGCAGCACTGGACTGATGTCGTTTGACTTGAACAAGGCGTTGGCGCCACCCTCGTTCTGCCGAGCGACGCAGGCTGTCTAAATGCAGATTAATTACAGAAAGGTTCTCTTGAGCAGCAGATGATAATCATGAAGACATTGATACAGCTCTCCTCTAAATGTGTGTGTGTACCAGCGTCGTTGCCTACAGCATCTTGATCTATGATCTGGAATTAAGATTTGTGACGGATTAAAAAGACGTTTTGAGTTGCGCCATGGGTTGTAGCTTCCGGTAAACGTTTGGGTTCGAGACCTGATCCGGCACATAGACTGTTGAAAGCAGTTTTAGTAGTGTTGAGTGTTCATAAAAGAAAGAAAAGTTAAGGACTGTGATGTTTAACAAATCTAAAACAGAATTCTACATGAATGATTCGTAAAGTGTCGTAAGTACTAGTTGTTCTTTCCTGCGTTGAACATAATTTTAAGAAAAATGTTGTAATAATTTAAGTTATTATTTTGTAGTAACGAATAAAAATGAAAGCTATGAATTAACCTCATTGGTTGGTTCATACTCATAAAAGTCGAACTTGTTCTTTATGGATGTATTAGTGCTACACTAGTTCTTGCAACGGTGCTTGTGATGGTAAGTGATCATAGTGGATAGCATTTACACGCTTGATCACCTATATGCTATCGAAATTATGCTTTTTCATGATATTTATGTGCATGCAGTAAACGAAAGTGTTAATTATAATTTAATGACAGATCAGTAAGTACTTTCCGGTTGAACATGTTTTGTTCATGAGAAATGTTCTCTTCTTATCAAATATCCACTCTTCTGGTAAAGCAATAAAGTTGTTTACTTTTAGCAGCGGATTTGTTTTAGCCAAGTGAGATATCCTACATTTTTAGACAGTTACTAAAATCTTCCGATCCTCAGTAGCTGCCTAACTTAGAACAGAGGCCGTGTTACCTATTAGTACGTCACAATTAAACTTAGTATTCACATTCGTTGCCTTCGACGACTACAACCAGGCTTTCATCTTCCAATCTAAAGTGGGCTAAATAAATATTGTCAGTGTTGTGTTCGCTGTCTTTCTGCGCACGTTGTACGTCAAACGCCACATGATCATTCCGTTACCTGTGAAAGCCTACGTCCGGTATCGGTAGATTCAACCCAACCCATTTACATGATTGAACATTAGATTGAGCCCACTTATTCATTTGCAGATAATACTTGTGACTGGTAGCAAATAATCTTACAACGTCGTGTTGGAGTATGAACTACAGTGACGTATGAGTATGCTTCCAGGGCGCGCACTGATGTACCTATTTGTGGGAGCGCGTGCTACTGCACGTTGTGTGACTGCTCTTCGTGTGCTCGCAGGCGACAAGTTCCGGCTGGTGCTGGCGACGACGCTGCAGGAGGACGGCTACCCGGACAGCGGCGACTGGAACCCGCGCGAGACGGAGGGGTCGCGCGCCGACCGCTTCGAGTACATCATGTACGGCAAGGTGTACCGCATCGAGGGCGACGACGCCGCCACCGAGCCGTCCAGCCGCCTGTGAGTGCATTTCTCGCTGTAGCGCCCTTCAGAATACCTGAGGCACGCTGAGCCAGCTGATTCTTACACCACAGAAACACATTGATTTGTTGAGTTCAGTAGCGCCATGCGCAGTAAAGAAAATCGCATTCCTGATGCTGCCACTGCCCAACTGCAATTTGGATTTCCACGACTGATATTATACCGAACGAAATAGTTAGCACAACTGTAACTTCATCAGTATTCACAACGCATTTTAAGTCTATCACGTGCGCCCAATAGACTTGAATATGCTGCGTGCAATGAGTCGTATACTTTCTGTTGTATCTCTATACATAAAACTTGCTGACTCACCCTCTGATTCATCATCGCCTGGCTCAAACCACTAAGCATAGAAACGTGAAATTTGCAGAGGGTGTTGATTTTTATTGTAAGCGTCGTTAAGAACGGGTTCTTCGAAATTTCACCCCTAAGGGGATGAAATAGGGGACGAAAGGTTTTTTTTAATATGTCACTATTTATGCAATTTTGAAGCTAAACCTACGAAAACTGGTATTTGGTTTCTCGGTAAGAAATAAAAAAAACAGGTGGTTTATGATTTTTGGAAATTTCGCTCCTATGAGTGATAAATAGTGGATGAAAGCTTTTTCTTAAAATCTTTATTAAAGAACTGCTGAAGTATTTTTAAGGCTACATCTATGAGAAATGGTATTTCACTTCTCAGTTATTAATAAAAAAATTACTAGTTTCCGTGTTTTTGGAAGTTCAGAGTCTAAGCTCGTGAAACAGGAGTAAAATGTTTTATGAAAATATTTCATTGTGAAACCATTTTTAAAGCCAAATCTTGGAAAACTGATTTCTAGCTTCTCGGTTAGGCATGAAAAAAATATAGTTCATCGCCTCAGCGGGTAAAATAGTAGGCGAAAATTTTTTTTGAAAATGCATCGTGATTAGAGAACTACTGAATCATTTTTAAAGCTATGAAAATTCGTATTTCACTTCTCGGTTAGATATAAAGAAATAAGTGTTAGGAGATGAAAATTTCTATGGAAATATCACCAAAAGAACGCAAAAGGCACGATTAACAAAAACCCGTGCACTCCGGCTACCATAATCGCCTGCTTGTCAGACTACATTCTGGAAAGACCATGCTTTTATGACTTAATTAGAAGGAGCTAGAATTTGTGATAAACATAAAAAATAGATTAACGTTAAACAAAAAACTGTGCAGTCATTCTATAACGAAGCAGCGGGCGCTAAGCTAGTTCTACTATAAAATCGTGACTTGTGCCTCGTTGTTTGGTGTATGCTACTGAACTCATGCGTTACCAGAGTGCTCTGTTCAGAATAAATACACATGCAGAAATCAGTTACATCGCTGAAAATAGCGAACAGTTCTCGAAACACCTCAAGTGGATTAGTAAGATATTTGACTGACGTAAGTTTTAATTCAATTTGCACATTCGTTTGATACCTGCTTCAGTAAAGATCGAGACAATACTGCGTGCCAGTGTCGTCGTCGTCCCCCTACACACACACACGCGCGCGCGCAGGGAAAAAGACATTGGTAACGATGCGACTCACTTGCAACTAATATTTCGCCGAAGAAGAAATCCGTTATCACTTCTTAAACAGTACTAATCTACAAAAAAATAGCGGTCTCATGACACAAAGGTTTTCTTTTTGCCTTCGGTTGGCATGCAAATCGATTTTGTAGCATACCTCTATAAATTCCAGTTAATCCTTAAAATTATGCAAGGTTTTCCTCGAGTCAGTGCTGGCAAAAATGGTTAGAGTACGTTGCTGCAGTAGATCACAAAGAACATAAAAAGGTGCAATTACCATGTCACTCTTGGCATGGTGCTTATTGTGTAACATAGTGACGATAATTCCCCCCCAGTTTTTCGGTACCGAGTTCAAGTATAAAAGTTCGAGCATGGTCCGGTATTCGTAATCCGATTAGTAAACACATCATACGTCTTCTAAGCCTGTTTTTCATTTTGTTGGAAGTACTTTTACATACGAATAATCCGAATCATCGACGGCGCACAGGAAAAAACGAGTATTTCTTACGACTCAAAACATTTGTGTATCATCTATTTTTGTAAAGAGGGGCGTGTGTCACATAGTACAAATTCCTGTTTAGTACCCTGTTTTCGTTGCAGCCGTAGAACCGTGCTATGTGTGGGCCACTCGATTTCTTTTTTAATTATAGGGAAGATTGAGTAGTTGTTCTCAGTACGTTTGTCGTAGTGTTTACTACTGTAATTAGCCAGCAGTTCTGTGATGACACTCTGTCCAAACCAGCCCTCCACGAAGCGCGCAGTTGTCCTCTCATCCATTATTGCATTAACCCCCAAGTATGATGTATCTATCATTGCCGTCATTTTTGTTTTAAGAAAGCGTTTTTGCAAATGAGCTTTCATTTTTCTTACCTAGTTGCATAACATGTCAATGTATTGAAACAGTTGTGCACGAAACATAGCGAGAATTTACACCGCGACTGTAGAAGAATGCAGCCGTAACAGAATACTGTAAAATAATTTTCTTATTTACGATTTACGCTTCTGTTTGCTCACCTGTTTCTACGCCGGAGCGAAGTAGGTGAGCAATTTCGTTTCGAACACTTCGTCGAACGTTCCGTTCTGGATGTGCACGCAAATTCAGTATGTCATAGTCTTTATCATTGCATTTGTTTTCCCCTTCATCAAGCAGTGTGATGTGGATAGACAGCTTTGTCTACAACGCTGGAAAGAGACCGTAGTTTGCTAGGAAAAGATGTGATGAGCGAAGGAAACGAAATTTACTTTTGTGTGAGACACCCCTAAACTTCAACGCTCAGTTGAATTGAGTGATGTGTTTGTGTCGCTACCTGTGGACGTTGGAATCCAACTTTTCGCCCCCACTGTTTGGGGCTGTTTCACGAGTGCTGTCTTCGCGCGCGAAGGAACGTTGCAGTCACAGCAGCTCGTCTTGCGCGGGCATTCGGCGATCCAGAAGCAACTGCATACTATAAATACCAGCGAAATCGATTGTCCCCTGTCACCGCCGTGTACGTCTGTGACAAGGAGCGAGTAAGCTGCTGTCGTAAGCGTCTCCTTGGAGACGCTCCCGGCACCTGCTCACCTCGCTCCACAGTGACAGCGGTCAGATTTCTGTTTTCATTCGTTACTCTGAATAATCACATCTCTTCAGTTTTTTGTCAAGTATCGAATGGCGGTAGGCTATAGCCTCTTGAAACAACGGCATACATAGATTCACCTACATCGGTACCTCACACATCACTGTGACGCGCTTGTCAAAGTTTTTTTTTGTGCAATGACAATGTTGCTGTCCGTCCGTCCGTCCGTGTGTGTGTGTTGTGTGTGTGTGTGTGTGTGTGTATTGTCCCACTGTTCGTCATGCAGTTGATTTCATCTTAGCGGCCCTTGCGTGAGCGTAGAGGGCATATTCTTCATTGAAAAGGCCTTTTAGTACTTCCGCGAGGTAATCGACGTCCACCATTCAGATTGTTCAATATCCTCCCCCCCCCCCCCCCTCCCTCTCTCTCTCTCTCTCTCTCTCTCTCTCTCTCTCTCTCTCTCTCTCTCTCTCTCTCACACACACACACTCACACACACACTCACACTTACACGCGTTGCCTGTTTAATCTAGCCGCAAGCAAGGCTCACTATACCAACATAGAAAGGTCCCGGCGGAGGTTCGAGTCCTCCCTCGGGCATGGGTGTGTGTGTTTGTCCTTAGGATAATTTAGGTTAAGTAGTGTGTAACCTTAGGGACTGATGACCTTAGCAGTTAAGTCCCATAAGATTTCACACACATTTGAACATTTTTGAACTAAGATAGAAAATCGCAGTAAACAAATCTCTCCATCACTTTACCAAAAATTGACAACGTTTCACATTCGCACACCGTATTGTAAAAACTTCTCGTTTAATGATATACCTAACCTTAAATACTTCGGTCATTTTCGGTCAAGTCCACACACAAGGAAAACTTGAAGCCACAATTGTCACCTGGACTATGAACAGCGCCGGACCTTTAATGTTTTCATTGGTTACCCCTAGTTCTGTAATTGTTATACTTTTAATATAGAAATGAGAAATAAATGCTTGTGGAAAGAAGACGCAACTGATTTAACTGGAACTGAACAACGTTACAACTGTTGGAAATAACTCCGAAACTGCTGTATGGCGATGGCAACAGATTTACGACCAACCTTAGTCACAAATTGTCGCTGAAACCTTGGGGGAAATGGGAGAGAGTAGCGTTATTGCCTGTGGATTCTAGAGGGAACACTAAAATCTAACGGAACTGACTCATCGGAATACCGCTTTCTGTTGCTGACGTCTAGGGTGAAATCTTAACAGTGCAGGGTGGGAGGTTATGTTATTAATTGGGCAAAACTTATTTTAACGAAATAACCAGTAGTAAAATGGCCCCTTGTCCTAATGTTTGAATTCACACTGCAAGACCTGTATTAGACATACCGTATATTAAACCAACGATCATTGCGAGCATCTGCTTTCGTTCTTCATGCGTGAGTTTCTGAAAGACATTGAATGACATGGCGAAGTGGGTTGTGTGCACCTTGATATTCATAAGAGTTAGATTGTCATATTCGGCTTCTGCAACAGCAGATACCTTTAACATTCAGATTTGTGAACGGATTAACTTAAGAGGAAGACAGTAGAATGTATCTTGGACTGAGCGTTAACAACAATTAGACAACCAGCCGTAATAATTATTTTCGCAGCTGAGCTCAATATGTGACGACAGCGAGTATTGCTTGTACAAAATTAACTTTTTTGTTTTCAGGAAGAGTTTTTCTCTATACTTTAAATCCGAACGTTTTCGGATAGCTTTACCATTACTCTTATTGATACTGAATGAAACAACAAGTTTACTGAAACTTCCTGGCAGATTAAAACTGTGTGTTGCACCGAGACTCGAACTCTGGACCTTTGCCTTTCACGAGCAAGTGCTTTGCCATCCGAGCTACCCAAGCACGGACGCATGACCCGTCCTCACAGCTTTACTTCCGCCAGTATTTCGCCTACCTACCAAACTTCTGTGGGTAGCTCAGCACTTGCCCGCGAAAGGCAAAGGTCCCAAGTTCGAGTCTCGGTCCGGCACACAGTTTTAATCTGCCAAGAAGTTTCATATCGGGGCACACTCCGCTGCAGAGTGCAAATTTCACTCTGGGAACAAGTTTACTGTTATTGGTCACTATTTATAAGAGCCGATTAAAAAGTATCTGTTCGAAGGCTGTGCAGGCCAATCAGGCAAAATCACCGTGAGCATTAAGGCAATCATTCCACCGACGTACCAGATGAAGATGCCCGTTTGGTAAAACACCGTGTCCTGCTGCTTGAAGTCCGTGACTTCCTGCTGCACAGCCTTGTCCGACGGGAATCGTCGACGCTTCAAGGTGTTTTTTAAGGGGCCGAAGGCGTGATAATTGCGTGGGGAGAGACAGGACTACAGGGCGGGTGCTCGAATGTCTCCAACTTGATTTGGCGAAACTTCTGTATAAGGTAATTTGCGACATGGGGACGTGGATTATGATGAAGCGGAAGCACCCCTTGGTGCAGCATTCCACAACAGTTGTCTTCGACAGACGCGCTGCCGCATACACATTCGTCATTCTCAGATGGATGTCTACCGGTGTCTATTGGCAGGCAAGGAAAGAATTACAGCACGTTGGTTCTGTTTGAACGCATTTGGTAATAAAGTCGTCATAGTTCGTTTCCTCATTTACCGCATGAACATCGGAAAGACGTAAATGCCACACAAATCTCATGCTTAAATATCCGCAACGGAGTCGAGTCGCGTTCGATATACGCTGCAACAACACCCTTAGACGGGAGCTTTTTGACCTTCCCTTACATTTCACGTTGCATTTCGGAGGTTTAAACCTGCAGTATGAAATGGAGTTCTATGACATGTAAGTGTTGTCTTAGTGCCTTAGGTTGCTGTAAAGTCTTACCTCCAATGCTCGCAGGCTCCGTTTTATGTCGTGTCATGTCGCACACCTCAACACGCTTTGTAAAACTGAAGGGGGCACTTACGGAGTACGGAACCATAATTTATTTAAAGGAATGTTGTGATTTACACTGCCACATGCCTTCGATGACAGATCATCAAGTATAGCAGTAGCCTGCAATTTAGTGCTGAATGAATCACGTATGTTACCACTATATGTGTAAATAGCCTTCTCAATATCCGGAACCCTTTAGAAATCTAAACAGTGACATTGTATAAGCCAATAACATATTACCTTTTCTAAAATCTTTTAGAATGTTGACAAAAGAAAAACTGGACAGAATTTCGACGGTAATTCATTATCGCCTTTGTTATACAAAGCTGATATCCACCATTAAGGAAAAGTTCCACTGATAAATAACTATTTACACAAATAACTTAGAATGTTGCTAAACCAGAACTAATTTTTTTTAAATTAACTATGTTCATATTTTATCATAACTATTACAATTTAAAGACTTTATGGTGGACAGCACTTCTGCTAGTATAGTGAACATCATATTCCTATAACTGAACGTATTTGTAATAGGTGGTCTGAGATATTTCGTAGCAACATCTACCGGTCCTGACACCACAATCTTTTAAGTAACAGTTATGAAATGCGTGTTAAAAAGTTTTAAAATTCTACACACACCTGCTACCAGTGTATCTTTTACTCATAATACTAATTGTACTTCTTCATCCCTGGTTCTACCAGGCTCCTCAGACTTTCGTGTAATCTGGGTTTCTTTTGGGGGGGGAGAGAAACAGCTTTCAAATAAGGAGTTTCTTAAAATATCAGTTTTTGGAATGCTGGCTAACCCCTTGAGCTCAGATGTAGTTAATTTGGTGTTCTGACCAGTATTAACGTTTAACAAGAGGAAGTGCATGTTAATGTCTGACACCATTGACTCTGGGTTTTGGATAAAATTTTGTTCGCTATCCCTTTGTATTACGGTGATATCTACGGCTATTTTTCAGCAATTTGATACATTAGTTGGGAAAGTCATTTTAGGAAATATATCAATGATGATATTATCGGCTGCAATAAATTCGTATTGGAATTGTTCTTAAGAAAATCTACATTGAAATCTACACTAATAATTTTTTTTCTATCAACTTGGCCAATAAAATTTAAAGCCGCTTTATGAACAAATTAAGAAACCTGCAGGTGTTCTGTATACACTCACTATTACAAAGGATTTCTTACGAAATTCTGTTACACATGCTTGTATAAGCTGTTCTAAGAAAAATTTATGAATGAATGTATATGTTCTTAAATTTATAATCGTTCCAAATGAATGTGGTAACTTCTCCTTTCTCCATTCCTGCTCTTCAGAAGTGAGATGCTAGCCAAATCCTGTAACAATTACCACATCTACAGGGTGTTACAAAAAGATACGGCCAAACTTTCAGGAAACATTCCTCACACACAAAGAAAGAAAATATGTTATGTGGACATGTGTCCGGAAACGCTTACTTTCCATGTTAGAGCTCATTTTATTACTTCTCTTCAAATCACATTAATCATGGAATGGAAACACACAGCAACAGGGGGCAGCGTGACTTCAAACACTTTGTCACAGGAAATGTTCAAAATGTCCTCCGTTAGCGAGGGTACATGCATCCACCCTCCGTCGCGTGGAATCCCTGATGCCCTGATGCAGCCCTGGAGAATGGCTGGAATCCCTGATGCCCTGATGCAGCCCTGGAGAATGGCGTATTGTATCACAGCCGTGCACAATACGAGCACGAAGAGTCTCTACATTTGGTACCGGGGTTGCGTAGACAAGAGCTTTCAAATGCCCCCATAAATGAAAGTCAAGAGGGTTGAGGTTATGAGAGTGTGGGGGCCATGGAATTAATCCGCCTCTACCAATCCATCGGTCACCGAATCTATTGTTGAGAAGCGTACGAACAGTTCGACTGAAATGTGCAGGAGCTCCATCGTGCATGAACCACATGTTGTGTAGTACTTGTAAAGGCACATGTTCTAGCAGCACAGGTAGAGTATCCCGTATAAAATCATGATAACGTGCTCCATTGAGCGTAGGTGGAAGAACATGGGGCCCAATCCAGACATCACCAATAATACCTGCTCAAACGTTCACAGAAAATCTGTGTTGATGACGTGATTGCACAATTGCGTGCGGATTCTCGTCAGCCCACACATGTTGATTGTGAAAATTTACAATTTGATCACGTTGGAATGAAGCCTCATCCGTAAAGAGAACATTTACACTGAAATGAGGATTGACACATTGTTGGATGAACCATTCGCAGAAGTGTACCCGTGGAGGCCAATCAGCTGCTGATAGTGCCTGCACACGCTGTACATGGTACGGAAACAACTGGTTCTCCCGTAGCATTCTCCATACAGTGACGTGGCCAACGTTACCTTGTACAGCAGCAACTTCTCAGACGCTGACATTAGGGTTATCATCAACTGCACGAAGAATTGCCTCGTCCATTGCAGGTGTCCTCATCGTTCTAGGTCTTCCCCAGTCGCGAGTCATAGGCTGGAGTGTTCCGTGCTCCCTAAGATGCCGATCAATTGCTTCGAACGTCTTCCTGTCGGGACACCTTCGTTCTGGAAATCTGTCTCGATACAAACGTACCGCGCCACGGCTATTGCCCCGTGCTAATCCATACATCAAATGGGCAGCTGCCAACTCCGCATTTGTAAACATTGCACTGACTGCAAAACCACGTTCGTGATGAACACTAACTTGATGATGCTACGTACTGATGTGCTTGATGCTAGTACTGTAGAGCAAAGAGTCGAATGTCAACACAAGCACCGAAGTCAACATTACCTTCCTTCAATTGGGCCAACTGGCGGTGAATCGAGGAAGTACAGTACATACTGACGAAACTAAAATGAGCTCTAACATGGAAATTAAGCGTTTCCGGACACATGTCCACATAACATCTTTTCTTTATTTGTGTGTGAGGAATGTTTCCTGAAAGTTAGGCCGTACCTTTTTGTAACACCCTGTATACCCGAGGGCAGATTGTCAGCTGGGTTTGATAACTCGAATTCATCAATGCAAATTAATTCATTAATTTTACTTCTTAGTCCTCGAATATTTTGATGCACTAAAGATGTTTGTAGTGCAGTAGTACACCACAATTGTATTGTTTAGCTCCTTTCTCAGTCATACTTTGTTTCAATTCTGATCTCTTACGATTAGCCGGTCGGTGTGGCCGCGCGGTTTTAGGCGCTTCAGTCTGGAACCGCGTGACCGCTGCGGTTGCAGGTTCGAATCCTGCCTCGGGCATGGATGTGTGTGATGTCCTTAGGTTAGTTATGTTTAAGTAGTTCTAAGTTCTAGGGGACTGATGACCACAGATGTTAAGTCCCATAGTGCTCAGAGCCATTTGAACCATTTTTGGCCAGAGCCACAATCTGTATGAAATTAATTTCTCATATTGTGAACTTGTTTTTCGTAGGCAGTCACAAGGTTTTTTTTAAAAAAAAACTTTCATTTTGTGTATACTTTGCAGCCTTTCCACAGATACTGCCGCAACTCTTGATTGCGGGTTTACTTCCGTTGATAAAGGGCAGCGTATTTAAAGTGTGGAGTGAGAAATAGTAGGTCGAAATGAATGAACTGACATTAATTTCCCGATGGACAGAGGGGATGTGGAAATGTTCAGTCTTCTTAAGTAGCATAGAAGTTTTTCAAAACGCACCAAAAACTCAGTTCCCATGAGCTTCACTTCCCAATTATTTGTAGAGTCGGAGTCTGGAAAGCAGATCCAGGCCAACAAAGAAGACTGTCATCAACATGGACCCCAGAATCTCTAAAATGATTGTCTGGTGTGCCTGAAATACTGTGACTACGATGGTTGTCGGATTGAAACGTGCCAGTTGTCTCGGAACTTTGGGATCAAAGTGGTGGAAGATTCCAGACTGTTTAGAGATGAGGCGCCAGTGGTCGGAAATCAATGTTTCAGGTGGTACGATATTTTGAATGGGCAATGATGTGATTCACGCGTTTATCGACTACTCTTGTGGTGTTCCTGGCGTGCCATGTTCACAAACAATACGCAGTATTCTGCGATGTTTCAACTGCGGATTTTTAATTTTGTGTTTGAGATCGTAGTGAAAGCAAGAGGAACTGTTTCTCATTGTACAATAAACACGAGAAAACTTTCGGAGGATGTGGCAGAATATTATTCACCACTGTAATGCGTGTTTGGAAATTGGTGGTAGTTGCTTTGAACTGCTGCTATAGGTTGTCGTTGTTGCTATAGGTTGTCGTTGTTGCTATACGGTGTAAGCTGTTAGAAAAGAACTGCATAGTTATTTCAGACTTAGTTCGTTATCTCAAAGTGCTCGGTTTAGGATTGTAACCATAACTCCCATCCCCGATTCTTTAAAGGAGCGCACTCCCCTGTTTAAAAAGCTTCAAACGTCTGAATACTTCACAAAGGAGTTAATCTGTTGAGCATTGGACGTTAAGAATGTAAGTGAGAAAAAGTGTAGAGAAGGTGTGAAACTAAGTTTAAAGTTTACTGGAAGTTGTAAAGTGCTCTACTTACCAAACAGTGAATGAGTGTACTCTGTGTAATTTGCGCTCCTCTTTAAGCAAATGTTAATTTTTCACGCATCTCAGTGTTTATGGCGTCATATGTCCTAAAACACCTGTCGTGCATTTCTCATCATCTTTTCGGGGGGGAGGGGTGGGGGGCAGGGAATCAGCGAGAAAATGTTTCCCAAGGTTTGAAATTAGGTGTAATGTTTATTGGAAGTTGCTAAATGCGCTCGCTCTTAACGACAGCATTTTAATTTTTTTAAATTCGGTCAATAATTATATGAAACACTGAAAATAAAGTCTTTGTTGTCCTAGTTAGCCGTTAGGGTAGGCAGCCAAAAACTGAGACCCTGCGCCATGGACTGGGTTAGCCGTTTAGTAACATAGACACCGTGCATGTGGTAGTTTTGACGGTGAAGGCTTTGAGAGACCCCATGCAGACTATAAAAATGCGTTCATAAATGAAAGTGCCCAAAAGCAGATTTCGCCCCCCCCCCCCCCCCCCCCCACCACCACAGCGCAAAAAAGCGGTACGCTACAGTTAGAGGAATAACGAGAATCTGCCCTCGTAAATGCTTTGTTTTAAGATTATTACCCTCCGCACAGTGACAACAGTGGAACAGTTAGAAACAGAAGAGTGGGGTAAGGGGGTGGGGTGGTGTGCTTGCACAGGCATATTGTTTGTATTCATTCTTTTGTTCAGTACCGACTGCATTAGGAAATGAAATCGGTCATATTGGTACTATGCAGCATCCGCCAAGCACTGCACTTTAGTTTGCGGCTTATATACTCACGAGCCAAATATCACGACCACGTGCTTTATATTGCAGTATGTTGATAATTATTACTTTGGGACCGTCGAATCGAAACTGAAATCTAAACACAATAAAACACAATTTTTGTGAAATACTCATTTCGCCTTTATTCTTTGCAAATAATCTTCAGTGACCTGGAATATGTACATAGTTTTGTTTATACTATTTAGCATCCATTTAGGACGTTGTATTTTCGTTATGACAGTTCGTCACATGCTTTTCTATGATGTAGTAATAAATTAAGGTTCTACTCAGAGATTTCGTGGCTGTACATGCGGAACCTGGGTACTACTTCTGATAAATGCCATCCGAAATGCCCTTTTTTGCACTTCACGGCATTATAAAGTGAAAAAGTTTAATGTTATGTTTTGCATGGCGCTGAATGTTATTGCCAACTACTGACTGTGTTTTTGTAGTGTGTGTGAACAGGCTTTTGTTTTTTGTATGATTATGTGAAGGTGGCTATTTGTTTCGTTTTGAAAGTGTATAGAGCCTGTACAAATGGAATGTTTTTTATCTTCTTGTTTCATTTGTTAAGTTTAGTGGAGTGTCTGTATTGTGTTTGTGCTTGTTTATCAGATGTTTTTGTGTCAGCAATGGCGTTCTGGATGTGGTAGTTTTGGTGCATTTGTGTAAGGCATTTGTCGTGGTTGTCTATTCTATATGTTTTCGAGTCTTTTTCCATGTTTTTAGGATGGTGGTTTCGGTGTTTTAAGTGCTCTGCTAATGTGGAATGGTTTGTTTCATACCCTCAGTATCTAATGTGTGCTTTGTACCATGTTTTAAAATTATTACTTACATTGCCTATGTGTACTGCATCAAAACTTTGACATTCAGGTGTGTGTATTTCTGATCCCTGGAATTTGTCCCTCTTGGTGGTTGGCTGGCTTTAGTTTGATCGGAGGGTTTGCATAGCTTTATACGCTATTTCGAAGCCTCGTTTTCTTAGTATATGTGCCACTCGCCGTGTTAATTTGCGTGAGTAATACATAGTGGGCCATCCGCTTCTTTTCTATGTTGTGTTGTCATTGTGTATGTGTTTTGTGTTTATTTGTGGGTTTCGTGTTTGTGAATTTTCCTGCATTCTGGATAGGTTGGATGAGTTGTGTTTGTTATGTATTTGTGTTTTGATTTTTTGAGTGAGTCTGTCTACTACATACTCCGTCATACATACTGCCATACCCTTTGGCCCTAGCTATTTGTGTATCACTTTTTCATAGTTGTTCTTGTTGAGTGAAATCATGTTTATTCGATATTACACGTATCTAAGTGCCACAAGCTTTTGGTTGTGGGGATGATCAGATGTGTAATTTATAATTGTGTTTGTGACCATTGGTTTTCACAAGCTATTAACGGTATGTTTGCCATTTTCCTTGTTATTGTTTAGTCAAGAAAATTTATACATCTTTCATCAGTGATTATCTTTTCAGATGTTTAATTTTCTAAATGACTAATAAAAATATTGGCTAAATTTTCTGACATTGGGGATCCCGTGGGTAACAATAGTCATTCTCAAACTGGAAGTAGTTTTGTTCAGTTATCAATTTGAGAATAGTTGTTACTTCTGTTATTGCTTCCGCAATGAGGTTGCTGTGGGATGTGAGATTTCGTTCTATGGTTTTTGTTTCTGCGACAGGGATGGAGGAGTACATGTTTTATAAGTGAAATGAACTCGATGATGCTCTGTGTGGTACCCGTATATTCTGTTAGGTCTCCCGTTTTTGTCACTATTCTATTTGTTTTCTATGTTGTAGATCTTTATGATCAGCTTTTGGACATGTTTAGCCATGTGGTACGTTGGGGCTTTCCTTAAAAAAAAAAATGGCTCTGAGCACTATGGGACTTAACATCTGTGGTCATCAGTCCCCTAGAACTTAGAACTACTTAAACCTAACTAACCTAAGGACATCACACACATCCATGCCCGAGGCAGGATTCGAACCTGCGACCGTAGCGGTCGCGCGATTCCGGACTGAGCGCCTTAACCGCGGGACCACCGCGGCCGGCGGGCTTTCCTTAAATTTATAACTACTGTCATTGGTGTATTGTGTTCGTGTATTTTGGGTTGGCTGCGGAGTGTTCATCCTTGTGGATTCGCCGCGTGGTCTGAAGCGTCTTGTCACGATCCGCGCGGCTCCCGCCTTCGGAGGCTCGAGAGTCCTGCCTCGGGCATGGGTTGTGTGTGTGTGTGTGTGTGTGTGTGTGTGTGTGTGTGTGTGTGTGTGTGTGTGTGTGTGGCATCAGCGGAAATTAGTTTAAGTTAGATTAAGCAGTGTGTAGGCTTAGGGACCAATGACCTTACCACAAATTCCCATTTCCTTGTGGGTTTTTCAGTGTTATGAGACATTTCTGTTTATCAGTGAATGCATATGCAATGCTTTTAAGTGTTCATTTCCGATTTGCCTGAAATCGAGTGGTTGGGTCTGATTTCCTTTTTTTTGTATGGAACTGGCTTTTCTTGGTTTTTGCGATGTATTGTTCTTTGTCCACAAGTACTGTTAAATTTCCCTTTTCTACTGTCATTATAATAATGTATTCAGTTCATTCACTTTTCTTTCAACGTTTTCAAGGTGGCTGCTTCATTGTTGTTGTTCTTACTGTGTGTCTGCTGTGTTTCTTTTATAATTGTTTGTTGTTCTTCACATGTAAGGATGTGTTCTCTTTTTACTATGAGATTTTCTGTATATTGGTTGTTAAACCTACTGTTGATGCGGTGTTTCAACCCCTCCTGAAAGAGCAGTTTATCTTTGCCGTGATGTTCTGCCTCTGTCAAGTTTACTAAAGGTGGGTGAAATGTGTGTTGACGTTGTTCTCGTTCCAAATGTAAATGTATGGTTGTGTCTTTTTTGTTGCTAGTTTCATTATTTTCTGTTTCTAGTTGCTTTGTATATATTTTACAACTGTGTGTGTACAACATTCAGTTATTTTTCTGTTAGTGCCTTGAGGACTGTAGGATTTCCCATGTGCTGTGCTAACTCTAAATGAATCACATAAAGCATCATATTCAGGTACTGTTCTGTGAATATAACACGTTAATACCCAATACCTTCGCCGGCCGCGGTGGTCTCGCGGTTCTAGGCGCTCAGTCCGGAACCGCGCGACTGCTACGGTCGCAGGTTCGAATCCTGCCTCGGGCATGGATGTGTGTGATGTCCTTAGGCTATTTAGGTTTAAGTAGTTCTAAGTTCTAGGGGGCTGATGACCACAGATGTTAAGTCCCATAGTGCTCAGAGCCATTTGAACCAACCCAATACCTTCCTGCATATGATTTCGACTTTTTTGCCATTGTAGAACTGTTTTTCACCTTTACATTAATGTAACGTGTAATTAAGTTGTTCCTCTTACGGGTTTTGTTGAATTTTATATGCTGTGTCGTCTTACGGCGCTTCAGATGTATTTTCTTGAAATCGTTTTATATGTTGACGGGGAATGCTTGACATTGCTGTAGTAACAAGTTTAAGAAAATACATCTAACGCCCGTAAGGCAGTAAAGTACATACAAGTCAACAAAATTTGCAGGAGGAACAACTTAACTCCAAGTTAAATTAATGTAAATATTAGAAACAGTTGTGCAATGGCACGAAAGTTGAAATCATATACAGAAAGATATTCGTATTAAACGAAATTAATATGCTGTATTAGAACAGCACCTGAATATGATACTTTGGGAGACTCATTTAGAGTTAACGCAGCACGTAGATAATTGTACAGTCCTCATGGCCTGTTTAAAAACTCTGAAAGAGAGAGAACTACACAAAAAACATAGACTGCTCTTGGGTAGCAAGAAGGGTTGAAACAATGTATCAACAGCAAGTTTCACAACCAGAGCATGGAAAATCTAGTAGTAGAAACAGAAGATGTCCTTACAGTTGAAGAGCAACAAACAGTTGTGAAATAAACGTAGGACTAACAAGACAATTAGCCAAAAAAGTCAATAAAACAGACACAGCAGAAACAAAATAAGAACTACACAGAAGCAGGCACCATGAAAACGTTGACACAATAGTTAGTAACCAATTAATTTATAATAACGAGAGCAAACGAGGGAAATGCAACAGTACTTATGGACAAAGAACAATACATCATAAAAACCAAAGCATACATAATACCAATTCTATACATAGACGGAAACCAGAAGCAGCCACTCGTTTTCAGGCAAATCTGTAACGCACACTTAAAAATATTGAACACACACTCACTGATAAACATAAAATACTTCATAGCACTGAACATCCCACAAGGACCGACACACTAAAGCCAACCAAAGATACACAAAAACGATACACCAATGACAGAAGTTACAAATTGCAGAAAAGCCCCAACGTATCACATGGTCAAACATATCCAAAAGATAATCACAAAACACCGTAAGATACAGGGTGACGCAGACAAAAGTAGCCCGTGTAAGTACAAAGGAAATGCAGTGAAATTACTGAAATGAAGAGCTGAAATGGACTTATCATTTATTTACAATGAAAAATACATTTATAGAAGAAGTTGAAAGTGACCCACAGTAACATCAATACACAGATGTGCACATCTAAGCATATTGGGCTATCGATGGCGGCCGCTTCGCGGCTGATGTATTTCAGTTCCTGTATTATGTATATATTTGTTTCATAGACTTTACTCTTGAAGTGTCCCCATAGGAAAAAAAAATCACATGTTGTTAGACCCAGCGAACGTGGTGACCATAAATGTTTGCTGACAGTTTGTTTCTCAGTGAAGACGTCATGGGCTGGTTCCAGAGATACCTTAGACGAGTGTCATGTTGCCCCATCTTGCTGCAAGATGGGGCAACATTCAGTGAGTTGAGCACAAAATTTATCAAAAATTTCCGTATATACTGGGTGATCAAAAAATCTGTATAAATTTGAAAACTGAATAAATCAAGGAATAATGTAGATAGAGAGGTACAAATTGACATAAATGCTTGGAATGACATGGGGTTTTATTAGAACAAAAAAAAAATACAAAAGTTCAAAAAATGTCCGACAGATGGCGCCTCATCTGATCAGAATAGCAATAATTAGCATAACAAAGTAAGACAAAGCAAAGATGGCAGTCCTTACAGAAAATGCTCAATATGTCCACCGTCATTCCTCAATAATAGCTGTAGTCGAGGAATAATGTTGTGAACAGCACTGTAAAGTATGTCCGGAGTTATAGTGAGGCATTGGCGTCGGATGTTGTCTTTCAGCATCCCTAGAGATGTCTGTCGATCACGATACACTTGCGACTTCAGGTAACCCCAAAGCCAATGATCGCACGGACTGAGGTCTGGGGACCTGGGAGGCCAAGCATGACGAAAGTGGTGGCTGAGCACACGATCAACAACAAACGACGCGCGCAAGAGATCTTTACACGCGTCTAGCAATATTTTTTTTCCTAATAAAACCCCATGCCATTCCAACCATGTGTGTGAATTTTTACTTCTCTATCTACATTATTCCGTGGTCTATTAAGTTTTCAAATTTATACTGACTTTTTGATCACCCGGTACAACCGTGTTTGAGGGCAGTGTCAAACAGTATCGGTCCAATGACGCGCGTTCCTGTTACACTGCAAGAAACACCGATATTTTTCATCCTGGATTGGTTGCAGTACTTCGTGTTCTGTGATTTCACATGATCGGAAAGCTGAAATCATGCTTCATCACTCAATATGTGACGGAAAGGTCTAACAAACAATCATTGATATTCGAAAGCCACATGCAGTAGTCGACACTTTTCTGCCCGTCGTCCTCCCGTAATTGCTGCACAACTGTGACACGATAGTGGCTTCAAATTAAGACGTTCAGTATCCGTTTGGCAACTCCTCGTCCTTCAAGCGCCTATTGGGCCAATTTACGAGTAGACTATTTTGATCTCTAAATAGTTCTTCGACGAATATTTGCAATAACATCTGGTGTGCAAACTGAAGGAATTTTTTGTCGTTTCACATTTTGCAGAGTGCGCCAATTGTTATGCCGACTCTGTATTGCTCTCTTTGCTGGTAAGTCCTCTATCCGAATACTTGATCCGAAAATTTCGCGAGTTTCCCTAATCGAACCTGTTTCACATCTGCTTTCACAATTTCAATTCTTTCTTAATCGAAAAAGTCATTTTGAAGACAGCAAAAAGAAACGTCTCACATCACTGAGGAAATAAACGGAAATGCTGATAGAAGAATGGTAACAATCGATTATTGCATAAAGCTGCACGTTGTTTTAGCTGTTTACTCAATTTCAAAAGTCGAAATATTACATTCACATCCAAAGCGTAGGCGGGCTACTTTTAACTGCGTCACCCTGTAGAAGCCCGCCCGGTCGGCCGTTGGTCCCCGGCACGAATCCACCCGGCGGATTTGTGTCGAGGTCCGGTGAACCGGCCAGTCTGTGGATGGTTTTTAGGCGGTGTTCCATCTGCCTCGGCGAATGCGGGCTGGTTCCTCTTATTCCGCCTCAGTTACACTATGTCGGCGATTGCTGCGCAAACAAGTTCTCCACGTACGCGTACACCACCATTACACGCGAACATAGGGGTTACACTCGTCTGGTGTTAGACGATCCCTGGGGGGTCCACCGGGGGCCGAACCGCACAATAACCCTGGGTTCGGTGTGGGGCGGCGGAGGGGTGAAGTGAACTGCGGTAGTCGTCGTGGGGTTGTGGACCACTGCGGCTGCGGCGGGTACGGAGCCTCTCCGTCATCTCTAGGTCCCCGGTTAACATACAATACATACAATACAATACAATACAATACACACTGTAGAAAGCAAAGAGAACAGTTGCAAACACAGGAGTCCTAATAGCACATAGAAAAATCTCACATCCCACAGCAACCTCACTACAGAAACAATAACAGAAATAACAAATATGTTCAGTTTGATAAATGAGCAAAACTACTTCTAGTATGAGAATGAATATTATTTGCAAAGTGATGGAGTACCAATGGGATCTCCACCATCAGGAACTTTAGCCAACGTATTTATTAGTCATTCAGAAAACCAGATTTTTGAAAAGATAGCCACTGGTGTAAGATTTAAAGTAATATATTGATACTGGTATATGGATGTATTTTATCTACATTGGATGCAGTTGAACTCGCAGACACTCCCTTTGTAGGACGTAGAATAATAACCGCTACCAGTCACGATAGATGATTATTTTATTTATCACAAAACCGGTTTTGGACTTTTGTCCATCTTCATTTGGTTTACATTCTTGTACATGTTTCCATACTCAGCGTTGATAAGTGTTTAATTCAAAACCAGATAATTAGGTGATGACTAAATAGGGCCATATGTTGTGAAATATTATGTTACTTATATGTAACTGGCATATGCCTATCGTTTTCACATTACAGTGATCACATTTTTTACAAAAATATTTAGCTTTTTCCATGTTAACTGTACATCGGTCACCATGCTAATCATTGGTGCTTCCATATTACATCGTTGGTAAAGTAGTGGCACGTAGGCCTGTGAATGACATTATTCGTTTGTTGGATAAGCCAAATGAAAAAATAGACGAACTTCACCCTAAATCAACAAAGCACATCCGAACATCAAATCTATACTTGAGAAAGAAAAGATCAAATAAATTTTCTTGACATAAGATAAATAAAAGAAAATGGCAAACATTCCTTTAACAGTTCCAGAAAACCAACAGCCACAGACACAGTAGTAAGCCCTACATCTCATCGTCCCCACAAACAGAAGCTGGGGTACTAAGACACACGTCTTAGGATTCAGCTCTCCACGAGCCACTATGAAAAAGAAATGAGTACAGTCATAGAAACAGCTACAACCAAATGGTCTGACGCACATCTAGAACACACTCAGTCAAAAATCACAACACAAACACATAACAAACACAACACATTCAACCTAACCAGAATGCAGGAAAACTCACAAACACCAAATCCACAAGTACACCCAAAACGCACGCACAATGACGACACCACACAGAAAAGAAGCAGAGGACACACTATGAATTACCCAAATTAACACAGCTAGTGGCAAATATACTAAGGAAACAAGGCTCCAAGTAGCATATAAAATTATGCAAACCTCGAAGTCAAACTAAAGCCAACTAACAAGCAAGAGGAGCAGATTCCAGGGATCGAAATATACAAGCTTGAATGTTGAAGTTTCGGTGCAGTATACGTAGACAATACAAGCAGTAATTTTAAACCGTGGTACAAAGCACAGATTAGATGCTGGAAGTATGAAACAAACCATTTCAAATTTGCAGAGCACTTGAAACACTGGAACCACCATCGTACAAACATGGAACAAGACACGAAAGTATTCAGAATAGACAACCACAACAAATGCCTTATACAAATGCACGAAAACTACCACGTCCAGAAAGGCTTTGTTGACAAAAAAACATCGGATAAACGAGCGCGCACACATCAGTACACACACACTATTGAACTTGATAAAATACATTCCATTCGTAAGGGCTGCCATAACACACACACACACACACACACACACACACACACAGTCTCAGGCACCACAACCAGTCTTTGACAGTAACACTGAGCAGTTGGCAACACCATCCAAAACTTAACACCAAAACGTGTGTTCAATTCCTAATGCTGTGAAGTACAAAAAACCAAATTTGAAGTAGCACTTGGCAGAGGAAGAACACAGCGTGTATATCGATATCCATGAAATCTCTAAGTAGAACTTTATCACTACGTAATAGAAAAACAAAAAGTGACAAGTTTATTACATAGCGCTTGATTTGGCACGGTATGTGCTTGTACGCCGTACCGGTATCCCACACGCAAAAACAGCGTTAAAATAACTTTTTAAAACGCCTATATTTCGAAAAAAAACTCCCTCGGAAGGTCACAGATCCTGCATTTCTTCCTTTAAAAATGAAGCACTTGTATATAACATCTTAAATACAACCTAAATATTATAAACAAAACTCTGTAAATATTCCAGGCCACTGAAGATACCTTCCAAAGGGTAAAGACGAAATGCGGATTTCACATAAATTGTTTTATTCAGTTGTGATTAGACAGCCCCAAAATAATAATCATCAACAAACTGAGGACGACAGTAGTTGAATGTATTACCTGCTTGATAGTTTTTTTTACACACTCTTCGAACGGAATACTGTGGCGAATCTTCGTAGCATGGATTCGACATGCCTTTGGTAGGTTTTCATTGATTCACAGTCCGATCGCTATGATCTGGAGCCCACTGCAGTCGTAATTGATGATGTCGTTGGGTCAGCATTGGATCACGTTGGGCCCTCTAGTGCCGAGCCCACGATCAACGATGAGTACTGAAAGTCTGCTCCGAAGCACTTGTCCCTGTACCTGTACCAGCATTATAATCTTACCGTTAGATCTGCCACAGGTCGTCGTCTGTCCTGATTTACATGGAGGGAAAGTCTCCGACCCGATGACGAATGATGAGGTGTGGCCGTCCAACACCTTGTCGCAAACTCCAGGCTCCATCGTCCTGTGACCATATTCCACAAATGATAACGATAGTGGAATGAGAACAGCCGACTAGCTTCGCCTTTTCCCAGACGCTAGGTCATAACAATCTGGCCCTTCGTGAAAGTCGCTTAGAGTGAATTTCCTCATTTTTGGGCGATATCGTCCCAAGAATGATTCCCCGTTCGTCTCTGCTGCACTTATACAGTGTGTTCCAAAAATCCTTAACAAACTTTTGGGACAGTTTACATTAGAGCAAGAAGAGAAATCGTAAGAAATCGTATGAACATACGTCCGAAAATCCTTCGTTTTCTAGTTATCAATGAGCAACCCAACAACCTCACTCATCTGTGCTCCTTCTGACTCATTATACTCTAGATAGGGTTCTATTGCCAGGGATACGTACTTATATTCGTCATTCGTCTGTCTTTAACGTGTCCATTGTGTACGTGTGCCACAGATAGCGAGTTAACTGTATATGTTCCTTAGGAACATGGCAGGATATGAATTTCGTGATCAGGCAGACATGATTTCTTTAGAACACCCTCGAAGACTTACTAGAAGATATGCCCCTGCTGGAATGAAGAAAAAACATGGTTTATGCATGAAGCAGCTCCAGCACATTTCAGACTTAAATGTTTCTGATGCACAGGCTGACATCTACCATGACGGATGGATAGGTAGAGGAGGACCAATTCCACGGTCTGCACGTTCCCAGACCTCACCATAATTTTGCACAGTAATTACATTTCTGTGTTTTTTCTTTGCCTGTAATAACATTTCTTGAACACAGTTTGATTGGTAGCAAGGAAAGAAAGGTGTTATCTTGGCCAAGGTTGTTAAATCATCCTAAGTACGATATGACCTCACTTTGTGAGGCATGTGAAATGCAACGTGACTGAGGTGCGTCATTGTACCCTTCACCGCATAATGTCAAACTGCCCGTGCCGCATAACAAGACTATAATTTAGCGGACAGCCTGAATAAAAACGGGAAGCACCAGTGGCATTTCTCCGGAGACAGAGCTACTAATCGTGGTGAAAGTGCTGTAATGTATCGACATTGCTCTGTGACGAAGTAGGGAGAGGAAGCCGTGCTGGGCTTGACAGGGGCACGTCGCAGCGGTGAAGTGGGGCGGCCTTGGGCCGACGTGCGACGTGCGAATCCCGGTGCCGGCGCCTCGCGTGCGTCGCCACGTGACTGTTCGCCTCACTCTGTTTGCGCTGTCTGCCGCCCTAAATATTTTAGGGCCTCCAGGCATGTGGGCAAGAACGAGCGATTGAAATATGTTTTCTGACGTAACTGATAACTCAGACTGCACTGTATTTATTTCACGCTATCAGCTTTGACAAATACTGTCTCGTCATCAGACGCGCCTGAAAACTGGATGACAAAAATGGTTCAAATGGCTCTGAGCACTATGGGACTTAACTTCTAAGGTCATCAGTCGCCTAGAACTTAGAACTACTTAAACCTAACTAACCTAAGGACATCACACACATCCATGCCCGAGGCAGGATTCGAACCTGCGATCGTAGCGGTCGCGCGGTTCCAGGCTGTAGCGCCTTTAACCGCTTGGCCACCCCGGCCGGCAAAACTCAATGACATCAAGCGATTGGTGTACACACGTTAACAAAAGTTTTGCATCACCCCTATATGTTGTGCAAGTGTGTTGCTATTGTGATTGTTCCTGTACCCATCGGGTGGTCATCGCTGACGTTGTTAGTGAACATACGAATGAACACAGTTGCCAGAGCGCTAACTACGGATAGAACCCCGCACTCAGGTGGATTGCAGCATTTCAGCCGACAGTAAAGCACCAGTAGCGGCGTACGAGAGAAATGTGTGGAACAGTAAAGTGAACATCCGTCATGCCACGAAGGAGGGTTGGGTTGTTTGGGGAAGGAGACCTGACAGCGAGGTCATCAGTCTCATCGGGTTGGGGAAGGATGGGGAAGGAAGTCGGCCGTGCCCTTTTCGAAGGAACCATCCCGGCAATTGCCTGGAGCGATTTAGGGAAATCACGGAAAACCTAAATCAGGACAATAACGACCAGTGATCGGGTCCGCATAATCACGCTACGCCCAGAAGGCTTGTCAAACAGGCAAGCTATTCGGCATATGCACCGGTGTCAAAGGTATACGTGATGATCGATATCCGCTACTTTTGACTCAAAGGATCCGTGACCTGAATGTCCCAGAGCTGAATTCAGCTTTTCGAAGACACTACAGGACGTCGTGTATTGCATCAAACTGCTAACAGACGATTGCACGAAGCGGATGTCCATTCCCAACAACCATGACGAGCACCAAATCGTACACGACAACACAACGGACTCCGTTGCAGATGGACAACGATTGGCGTCGGTTGTTGTTTACTGCCGAAACTCTGATCTATTTGTACCATTATTGTTGCAGACAACTATGTTGGAGCCAACCGTATTATACCGAAGGCCTCCAACAATGTCTGCCCCCCCCCCCCCCCCCGTGCAACAAGTTAGTGGTAGTGGAGCGATATCTGGGGTGGCCTTACATTAGGCCATCGTACACATCTCGTTGTTAACGACAATCTCATTGCGCCGACCTGTGTGGCCGAGCGGTTCTAGGCGCTTCAGTCTGGAACCGCGCGACCGCTACGGTCGCAGGTTCGAATCCTCCCTTGGGCATGGATGTGTGTGATGTCCTTAGGTTAGTTAGGTTTAAGTAGTTCTCAGTTCTGATGATCTCAGATGTTAAGTCCGTTAGTGGTCAGAGCTATTTGAACCAATCTCGCTGCCTTACGGTGGAGGGACGAGATTCTGCAGTCTACAGTGTGGCCCTAACGCCAACGTTTTAGTGGCAGTTTCATCTTCGTTGGATGATAGCTCGCGTCCTCATCGATGCTGATGTGTTGAACAAGTTGCTGCAGCATGTTACGATCAGAAGAATGGAGTGCCCTGCCTATTCCTCAGACATGAACCAGATCGAACATATGGGGGACCAGTGGAAACCAGCGGTGTTTACGCTTAGACAATTGGTTTATAATCTTACTGGTGGTACGTCAAAAGTGGCTGAGGCCTAGATCCGAGCGATGGGACGTTCCGTCACGTATCGACGTTGCTCAGGGGTGCTTTGGAAACCCCTGGCCCTCCCCACCCACCACTGGAAACTCTGTGTACCTGAATTTATAGGCACGTCTAATGGTGGGACAAGTTTACCCGAAATTGATAACTTGAAATAAAATAACTAGAACAATGCAGTATAGTCTGAGCAGTCAGTTAAGTGCCTGTTAAAGCCATATGGGATAATGAAAAATGCTTTAAAATAATCTTGAGTATCTTGAGCTCCACAGTTTATTCTTCTTAATATTGACCAGAACCACCACAGTTCTATTAATGTACATATGTCATGCACGACCGGTTTTTTTCAGTGAACATGATCAAGTGATACTGCCAACTGTCTCCATAATAAATACGCACAGAATTGTGCCTATATCATGAGCCAAGTAGTGTAATTATCTTACGTAACGGTGAAGGCACAGTCTGAAACATGAGTACACAGTCTGCTGACCGCCTAGCAGAGGTACAACGAGGTTGAGCGCAGGCGCTGTGCTGCCTGAAAACTGTAGCCACCTGCAGAGCTGTGTGTGTGTTGTGTGGGGAGGGGGAGGTTATCACGCCGCCACTACTCACGTTCGCCAGTCACAGAAGCTATTTTAACCTCAGTTTAACAATGGAATTGACATCCAGTCCATTGGTGCTTGACTTCTACTTCGAAAATTATATCTCCAGTGCCCCGCCCAAAATCTGCAATTTACCTACACTCACGGACCACGTTATTCTGACCATCTGGTAGTGCTCAGATAACTGTCGTGTGCAGCACAGGCAGTGGATAGACGAGCTTGTGTGATTCAACCAGATTATTATCCCTCTCCACGGTTGTGTGAAGTTATGCTATTTGCAGCACTTCGCACAGCTGCCGAAGCACCTGGGCGAGGAATCGATGCGGCTCCAGAAGCACACGATTTACGTGCGCTACAGGAACTTGGGAGGGGGCTATAAAAGTCTTGCCTGTGCCATTCCCACCCTTCACATGGGAGTGAATCATAATATTCAGGTTGTCGTTATCTTCGAGGATAGATTTTTGACATGGGTTAATTGTCCCGGAGAATGCCACAAAAATATTTCAGTGACCATAGTGCTGACCCCGCCACATTATTTCTCTCCAAGGAATGTCGCAGAAATTATTCGTTCTATTCGGCAGGAAAAGCACAGTCACCTTTTTCACGTCGCCTGTCAGTACGCGCTAGGTACGAAACTATAGGGCAATACTAGTCATCTGCGTTCATGCTAAATCGTTAGCAAAGGTTCTGGTATCAGCCTTGTACCTTGACGTATCTCACTAATCAGTGCGCCACAGGGTTAGCTGAAATGTTGTAAGCACGTGTCTGATTCGTTTCTTGGTTTAATTGAACGGCGAATCTTGGCTGCGTTGCATGTCGGTTGGCCTTCGCGCTCCGTCGTCGTCGGCATGCACGCCAAACAGCAACGGCAAATAGGACGGTCCAGATTGCGAGTTACTCACAGGGGTACTGTTAGTACGCAAACTATACGCTTTCTCTGAGGATCCTCGCATGTTGTCCCTTGGAATAAAGTCTTCCAGAGCTACGTAAACAATGTGTGTTCTGCTTTCATGGTTTTAACTTAAACATTTTTACCTCTATGTAACTTCATTTTCTGTTGTAAGGACGTTGATAGTACACACCCGTGTAGTAACTAGTCGCGAGTTTATGACCGACAAGGCGGGAAGTACGGAAATTCCACATTGACATGAACGTGCCTCTTGTTTTCTAGCGCTGCACACGACCGTATTCGTAACAGCACTTCTCTCTACAACACTGGCCTATGGGTATTGCTCTTTTCCAATAAACCACATATACCGTACTGAATTAGGATTTTTACTGGTCTTGCTTAATTTCTTGAAATTAACAGTCCGTTTCATTCAGTCTATGACTGGCATGGAGGAAAGAAGAAAATAATTACAAGACAGAGGAAAACAGCTTTAAAAAGAAATGGTTGAAATATTTCAGTACTGAGAAGAAATCTTGTAAGCCGATTAAATTTGCAGGCGAATAATATAATCCAGCACCTATTTCTGACAACATTGCGTTTAATAATTTTAAGATATTACATTCAGCTTATGTTTTGTCTGCACGAAAGCTCACTCTGAGCCCGAGGTGTTATCATATATCTGCAGATTGCCTAACTAGCCCTGGACACAGGACTTTTATAAAGCATTCTGATGGCGCTCTTCTTTCATCGGAGGGCCTTTTTTAAATTGCTCCTGACACCGGTGAACAGCAGATAAGAATTCTGCGAGACCAAACGATCGCTCTTTGGCATTTAACGTCCATCTGAACGTCTATGGAACATGGACTAGAGTGGCAAAGGTAACCACCTGTTTCCGAATGAGACGTGTTTCCGAATGAGACTCATGTTTCCTAAAACGGCAAACTTCCGTTTGCAGTGTGACACGCTAAATGGCATTCATTGCGGTACAGTTACGCGCTGTGTCAAATATTCCGTAACTAAGCATCAAAATGTTTTTAAATTCGCATCCGTATGAAATTGATCTTCAGAGACAGTTAAAATGTATCAGATAAATCGTATAATGGAGTGAACGATTATCTTCATTCTGCGCATCAACTTTGTGTGACAAAAACTATAATCAAAAGCAATATCATGTGTTTGGTGCCTAATCTGTGGACCAAGTTTCTTTTATTACTCGACATGCTGTCGAGTCTTGAACGCTCAATCTCCCTATCGGTGACCGAATAACATTTGAATCACAATAATTACACCAACAGTAATATCATTCACTCCAGGTTTTCGAACAAAATGCTGCTGCGTTAGGAACGAGTAATTATATTACAATATTCAATATGGCAAGAGGTGTATCTAAAGAGCTCGGAGGAAACAGATCGCCAGTTGTAAGGTGTGTAGATCATATTACTGATTTCAGCCTGGTTCATGCCGCTCCTACGTTAATTGTGTGTGTACGTACGCACATTCACACGGGGTGAAGCTTAACCATTACGGATATTGCAGATCACTTGACTGTATATTAGTGGAGTTGACAATATAGATAACTGCGACCAGTCACTTACGAAATATTTACTGATTTTCGTAAAAAGTTTTCCGAGCTTTCTCAGGCCACTTCATTTTCAGATGGGGCATGCAGAAGAAATAAATATGTAGTTTCGGCATGCCCCATCTGCGAATGGGCCTGAAAAGGCTCGAAAACTGGTTTTTGGGCATAAACAAATATTTCATAAACGCCTAGTTGCGCTACTCTGTATGCCACGTTCTCATTATTGCTCGGCCAGTCAATGTTTGTCCGTTGAACACGAGCCGGCCAAAGGCACCACTTTGTTCTTAGCATGCAAACGTGAAAGTAATCTATCCTGAGCTGTATAAAATCTTAAGCTGCCTTCATACGGTGAATATTATTGTTCAGTAACACTGTATAGTATTATTGATGTTGTCCCTCGAATGCTGAATAATATTGCGTAGTCTGGATCGAAATGCTTTACGACACGATCAAGATGCTGGTCTGTGGTGATTGCTCTACTTATTGCAAGCACAAAAAAAAAAAAAAACGGTGGATGGGAAATAAGAGCGTAAAAGTACCTGAAATTTGTTCTTGAAGATTAAAAAAATATATTCTCGTAGCTGTAGGATACCACCCTCTGTATTTAGTGAGCAACGACTCATTACAATCATTCTCAAATTTCCGGCTCTGATATGAGCTGTCTTCTTGTAATGAAATCATTTTAGTAGATAATACAAAAGCGAACACAACAGCCCAGAGACCTTAGCGACCGGCAAGGATATCTGCATCTACTCAATAGTCTGCAAACCACCGTGAAGTGCGTGGCAGAGGGCAGTCATTACTGTCAATATTGCCAATACTGCTCACAAAGTGTACAATATTTCTCAGGTATTCCAACATATTTCAAAAGTTATTGTGACGGAGATAAGGGTAAAGGTATACCATGTGATTGTGATGAGCTGCCTCTGCGCCGGCGAGAGGGAGGGCGAGGGGAGAGACTAGAGCACAGGTGAATCACAGCGGACCGGTACAGCAGGCCACAGGTCGCATGAGTCACAGTCACTCGTCTTGTAGTAGCCACGGTCAGGTGTTTGCAATAGACCACAAGCAAACAGGAAATAACATCAGCACTCGCGCTCTGGCCGGTGGAGGAAGCGGTCTAAGCAAGCGGGCAACTCATGCTGTTGGTATACTCGTTCATAGATGTAATTTCGCACTGGTCGATCTTCCTTTTTGCTTCGAGATAATCAGTTATTGTGTCTTTCTCTTCATAATGTAGGAATAATACAGTAATTACGGAGGAACACTTTTTGGATTCACATTGCTGGCCCTTATCTTGTCAAAACGCTGTACGAAGTTCACCAAAATATTAGCTTTCGCCCTGCGTCACTCTGGAAATGCGTAATTGAACTTCTATTGAACTTTGGCAGTAATTTCACCAGCTAAACACATTTGAATAGCAGTTTATGCAGCATTAAGTGTGGAATATTTTTCATAATGTTACACCAGTTCGTCAAACTTCAGAAAAACATTAACAAACCTGCTTAGTAACGGTGCTTGAAAACAGCGAAAATCACGCATTGGTTGTCCGTAAATCGAAGCAGTACTAATTCTGTTAGTCATAACAACACCAATCACACTCTTTCTTTTACTACCACTTATCGACATCAAAAGCGATTAGGAAACGTTATGTCTTTCAACTTTCACGAAAACACACAGTACGTTATTGTCTGCAGCTGAAACCAGGAGGGATGTTTTTAAAGTAAATAAACTGAAACTTTACGCGTATTTGATACATATGCGCCGCATAGATTCGCCGGTACGCCCGGAGCATCACTTCACCTACCCCACGCCCTTTCTCGTTAAGCAGTTGATTTCGTAGTTGAAAGCACATATATTACAAAAGGAAACTGGTGTGCGCGCCCACATGAGTGAGATCTGCGCAGATTTTGCTTCACTATCTTACAGCTCATTTTCACTAACAAGTGAGGCACTTTCGTACGCATCAATTTGTCAAGTTACCTGTTCCGTTGCATTTAACATGACGCAATTTGTTGAAACTGCATCATTGTGTGTGAAAGTACAGCCCCAGTGCAGTAGCCACGGTGACCTTTTTGAAACCTTCGTGCTGAACGGTATTGGACGCACATGTAATTATTGTCCAAAGGTGGGAAACTGTGTGGAACACTTTCTCAGAACAGCGCAAACCGGTCGATAGTTAGTTGGCTATTGATTGTACTCGCCGCGACATCTCTAGAGCAGCGGCAGAAACTCGTGAGTGCGCCGCGTCCTCCATCTGGCGAACAGCAGGTCAACTATCACTAACTTTCTGTGGCATAGCCAGCGTGTCGCTAACCATCAGCTGTTGTTTTAAACATTTAAGGGGCAGGCATCATTCCTATAATCGCTCATTTAGCTCAACTGATGCCAGATAAAACCAGCTGTATATACGCGACTGCGAGTCACAATGCCAAATACACCAACACGTCGCTGTACTGTTTTACCAAATAACTTAATTCTTTATATGATTGTCATATTTTACAAGTGTTGGTTAGAATTCTAGATTAACATTTCAGCATATCCAAAATTCTGGTGGTGGTAGATGCATTTCATCTCATTACATAAAAACGTGTGTTCAATTTCGGTAGCATTGCAAGTAAAATGCACTAGAAACTTTATTATGTGCGGTGTCGCCGACCTTCGTCCTTGAAATAAAGACTCGTCCATTACCACAGTATCTTAAAGCAATTCCAAATCCTTTAACCAAATCCCTTGACACGAATTTTTTTACGTTCGTCATAGACTTCTGTCGCAAACCAACTTTTCGTGACGCATCTGGAATTGACAAGTCATTACTGGGAATACTACTGATCCGTAGACAGCTAACGAACCGAATAATAACTTTATCGCAGCATCGGTAAGGTGGTGTGTGTGTGTGTGTGTGTGTGTGTGTGTTTGTTTTCGAACTACCGGACATAGCAATTCAGTCTCCGACTAACTGCTCAGCACGGATACCGAAATAGTTCGTTAACTGCATCCACTGCATGTCGTCTCAAAATCATGATCTGATTAAATTATATCTGCGGTTTATGGTACTTAATATACCAACAACAAACACTTCTTTCAGCATAATTAACGCCATAGGACAAATATTATATGAAACAAGGGTTGCAAGTATTTTGCGTTTACCAGTTGGTAACCCTGCTAATTTCAAGTATGTTACAGAATCAGTAAACTGGCCGAGGTGGCGTAATAAAGTCACTGGCAGGAGAACGTCCCAAATCCGCACAAGGCGGTGTCCGTTTAGCGTTTCCTTCCGACGAGTACTGGGATAGTTTCTTCAACAAACAAGTGCTTCATCTCTTTTGAGCGGATTGGTGGTGACTGATTTCCTTCATAACCAACTGGTATCATTCAGCGATAGTGAACGATTACGCAGAGGTCCGGTCCTGTCTGTTAAGCACATTTTTAAGTTTTTATGTAACACTCTATTCGCATGTGTCAGTTTCGATCTCGACCTCGCCATTTCTTCTCTCGTTCCTCGTCATTTCTTCTCTCGTTCCTCGTGGCCATTCGCAACCCTCAAGAGCGTGACAAACCATTCTTTCGAATTCCTTTACCAACCGATACGTTATTCTATTTTTTTTTTTTTTTTTTTTTTTTTTTTACGGCGATCTACTGTTCCTTTAATCCCTCTTTATGTAACGGGACAGGCACTCGAGCTCTGTTAGTAGAGTACATTTAATCATTGTTTTATGATCGCTTTTACTAACGTTTCTACTGTTTCGAGATAGGTGCGAGGTGGAAATTTTCGTCAATATTATTCTGAACCCGCAGGTGCTGTTCATTGATTCGGGCAACCGTTCGAAACATTGAAACCGTTGAAGCACCTTTGCCGTTTTGTTATTGACATAGAGGCAGTTGCTTATCTATCCGCATATCTTGCTTGATATTATCTTTCTGCTCTCTATTGAGCGGTCATTCTTACAGCTTCGCCGTAGCCCACCTGAGGCAATCTGAAAATGGCGATCCCCCAGTGGATATCTGAGGAACAACTTGGTTTTTATCGCAAATTACTTGATATGTGTGACGTGCAGTCACGCAGAAAAAGGAAATAAAGGTGAACTATCTTCAACGGTAGCATTTCGTTGTATATTATTTACTAGTCTTGGGCGTGTTTGTCGTGTTAGGGAGAAGAGAAACGTAGCATTGTTTATGTGCAAAATTTAGCTTCGTTGACAGGAGGTGTTGGTTGTGCGCGAACACTGTACATCGGCAGTTGTGCAGTCGGAGCGGCGTCCCTCCGGCATCGGCTGCAGTCGCCACGCCTGTCCAGCAATCCTGACTGAGCGACCACCTGCAGCGCGAGAAGTCGGCGGTGGCAGGAAAGGAAAGGAAAGGGAAGCAGAAGAGGAAGAGGACGAGCCGTGAATGGGCCGCAACAAGTGGTCGCGACTGGCTGTCGAGGAGCGGGGAGCCACTCTGAGTTCACTCGGGTGTTGGCAGAGTGAACACAGCTGGTGGTATCTCAGCTCCGAGACAGCACGGACAGCTCAGCCCAGCCCACTACGCACCAACCGCAAGGTAAACGGGGGTCCACGCCACGAGTGACTAACGGAAAAAAAGACACTGAAGACTTCAGTCAGCAGATTATAGTCTTTCATCAACTGCCATTCAATTACATACGTTTAACATTCCTTCTTAAACACAGAGCCATACGCTCAGTTCATTCGTAATTTTGAGGTAAAGTGTAACTGCTGTCGTACCGTTTACACGGTCCATCCACATTAATGTGACCGCCGCTTATGTTAGGCGCCAATGTGTAATAACCTCTGACAGGCGCAGGTGGCAGCACTAGCAGTGGAGGGTATATAAAGCGAGATGGAAGGGAAAACGTTGCAGTCGTTGTCGTGATTTATGTGACGTCCAAAAAACATGATCATTGGCTTTCGGGTTCGCTTGTCGGCGTGATCAAACTACCGGTACGCCGTAAAAAATGAAGTGACCGTACGGCATTTATTGGCCGGGATATTCCCTTCGGGGTTCGGCTGCCGTATTGCAAGTCTTTTTAGTTGACGCCACTTCGGCGACTTGCGTGTCAATGATGATGAAAACGATGATGGACAAACAACACCCAGTCCCATGCCGGGAATCGAACCCGGGCCCCCTTGACTGGTAGGCGGTAAAACGCTATCGCTGCGCTACGGAGGCGTACAAAGTATCGGAAACCGGCGAGAGTCAACTGGTGGTGCACCTCGGGCCATAGGTGACAGGGATGAACGACGGCTGCTGAGATGTGTGCGGGCGAACAGAAGTGCAACTGTTGAATAACTGAACACCCACATGAACCAAGGGGCTACCAACAGTGTCTCCTCAACGACCGTTCAGTGAACGTTGCTGCGTATGGGCCCCCGCAACAGACGCCTGGTTCGTGCATTCTTGCTGACTGCTGTTAATCGGCGACGAAGCTGGAATTTGCATGCGACTGGACGTCCACTGAGTGACGACAGAAGGCCCTTTCACATAAACCACGTGTTACGCTCCATCGAACAGCGGGAAACGTGTGAAAGCGAACACACTTCAACAGTTGTCGGAAGAGTCGAAGCCGGAGGAGCAATCGTTACGGTTGGGTAACGTTTTCGTGGAATTTCGTGGGTGTTATCGCATTTCTGAAAGGCACATTGGAGCAACACAAATATGCAACTATCCTTGGGAGCCGCGTCCACATCTACATGCAATTTTTTTTCTCCTCTACGCGATGGCGTCTACCAGCAGGACAATGCAACGTGTCACACAGCTCGCAGAGTACGTGCGTGGTTCGAAGAGCACAGAACGAGTTTTCCGTACTCCACTGGCCATGAAACTCCCCTGATTTTAAACCCAGAGCCGAGAATATGAACTCGATCGGACCGTACGCGACATTGGGTCCTAAACCGAGAAACCTACCGCAGCTGGTCACGGCATTGGAGTCGGCATGGCTCCACATCCTTATCGGTACCTTCCAGAACCTGACTGACTCTCCTCCTGCGTGTGCTGCATCATTCCGCGCTGCTGAAGATGATTTTCAGGCGTTTGACAGGTGGGCACATTCCTGTGGCTGGACAGTGTAGATACGAGGATATAGCTTTGCAGCATGTTCTTCATCGGTCTCTTCCGTCTTGCACCATTATTAGCCTCCATTTTGACCATTGTATAAACTTACGGAGTCACCTACGAACACGTGGAAGGCCACAGTAGATTTACAGCTTACAGCGTTACCTGATACACTATATTGCAAACTGAGTCAGAAATATCTATGTTGCACGCTCAGTCACAATCTGATATACGAGCACCACCGTCAGCACACGATGACAAAAGTGCAAATGAGAAATGAAGTTAAGAGACAGCTTGCTAGTTTCACAGAATTCTTTCTCTCGCGTACTTTAAGGACGACGACGACTACGACACTACTTCTTTATTGTATAAAAATGTGGATGTTCAGTATGATACCGTTAGTGTTACCGCAACAAGTAGACAAGACACCAAACGAGATTTATTAGCTTTCCGAACAGCACTTCTTGGAAAACGAGCCAATTTCAGAGGATTCCTGCAACTGTCATTAGTTAGTTTGTAGAGTCGAGAGTACAGATTCCGAAAAAAATTATGCCGCAATTTCGGATCCGTACTATATAGGCGTATATGACAGTAGCCGAAGCTTTTCACATTCGTGATCAAGAGATGCTGATTACATGTGTTGTCTGTGAGTACATGTATTTTCTCTGACTAGCAGCATGATTTTGATCAAGGCATCAAAGAAGTGTGCTGTTGGAAACTTATTCAAACCACAACCAACGAAATCAAGTCTCCTGTTCCAGATAATGCTTTAGACTTTACTTCATATATTTATTCTAGATACGGATCAGAAATTTTTATAGCAGAATATTAATTTCCGTCAGTATTGCCTACCTTCAGACCTGCGTGCGCACATGTTTTTTCAGGGCTGATGACGGCCATTACTGACTGAAATTAATAATCTGGTACAAACATTTTGTGATTCGTGACTGAAATAAATATATACGTATGTTCCTAGATCACTGTCGATTTTAGCTGTCACTATGTCGCAGCTCGTTATAGACATTACTAGATTTTTGTTGATACCGTGTAAAGTATTTGTCGCAGATAACGCTAATTTGTTAAATGTCTTTATCTACCTCTGTAATACATTTCATATATCTGCCTGCCATTCATAAAATGGAGCACAAATTCATGTCTGACTGATACGACATAAGTCATTTTTCTTGTCACTGCATAGTGTCTTTGGAAGAATCGTCTTATGTCTCTGGAATATCGCCATTAGTTTTGTGCAAAACGGAGAATAATTATTTGGCTCGTGGTTGTTTCGTGCTTCATGGATATTCTCAAATTTCCTGCAGTAACCCAGTCTTGTATGCGCACAAGTCTTTCTCACGGACAGCCGTTCTCTCATTTGTGAGATGTTATCTTGTTATATGCCATATCACACAATACAAAGAATATTCTTCGTGACCTTGACGCACAGAACAACATACTTGCGGGAAACACTGAAAAAAGTTATGAAACCGTTGGGAGATCTAAAGGTTTAACTTTGTCTTGTGTGTATGTTCTACGCTCGTTGCAAATGGACTGTGGCTTTGTACACTATTCACTGACAATGTGAAACGTGTAATAAATGTATTTCTCTTTCTCCCTTAAGATGGAAAATTTTTTGAAGCTTTTTTAAATCAGTGTAAAATAGTGAAACACGCTGTGTATTCAGACGGTGATCGAGGGGGAAGGCACACAACACCTAACAGCGTGTTCAGCGTCGTAAAGATGTACTCGTCTGGAAGACTTGCGGTAGCTTTCATTTTCTTCTTTTAGAACCATAGTGGTACAAATGCGATCAGTTACCACCCGTACAATATACGACCGCAAATCCGAGGAGAAAAAAAAAAAAAATGTGAAGAAATGAAACCTGCTGTAATTGGGTGATGGCAAGGACTGTAATGTAGCTAGTCTCCAGCCATCGTTCAACTGACGCTCATTTGTAAATCTTAAGCGCTTGTGATTTAGACATCTTTCACTTGTATTAAATAGTTGCCAGGGCTGGTTCGTCTCCACACAAGCGACGTACCATTTGGCGCCTCTCCTAGGGCATCTGGTAAAAGCTTTACGTTCGTATGCAATAAAATTTGTGACTCTTGTTACGCTGCTATATAATAAGAAAGTTCATTTAAACTGAAGGCAATTTCTGATATCTTTAGACGCTTTTAGTGAAATAAAAAAGAATGCTGCCTATCCTATTGTTGTAGCTTTAATAATAATGTGCTAGCCATTAAAGTGAGTAGAAGTTTGAAAATAATATTAGTTACTTTTACTTCAGTAACGGGACTTTTTATTCTGCAAATTACAAATTGTTTCCATCGCAAAAAGTGGTAAGGAAATACAAAAAAATATATAATTTTACTTTGATGTGTTAAATATAGAGCACTATTTAACTGCTTAAGTTTTATTGTACACTTGGAGTAAACTCACCTGTAAGCAATAATGTGTAACATGCTGAGTGTTGCATTTCTTATTTAGGTAGGCCTTCAGTGAAACTGAAAGTCAATTAGAAAGGAAGTTAATCGAAAAGACTACGTTTCAAATACATTTGCACTAAATCAGGATAATACTCGATACTGAAGCTGTGACAGTTCGTAACCACACATTCCCTATCATCTCTCATACGGTTCGTCGTGGACCTATGTTTACAACAACTTTTATAATTCCGTTATCGTATACTTTCACCCAGATCAGTTGTCGCTACCAATTGAGATACGCCCTGCATACAGATTATGTACTGGGGCACCTCTGGCGGCCTCTCAGCTTAGCGCTTGTCGCTTGTGCCTGTATAGAAGAAAAGTGCTTTATGTGGTATATCGTTGTTGATTTGTAAAATAATACGCAGATAATACGAACATAAATTTTTATCTACGTCAGACACTTCAGAAACCATTTGTTAGGAGCATCGTGATTAGTGTATTACCAGCCATTTTCAGTATTTCATATAAATGCTCCTCCTTTGACCACAAATCACTTTAAATAATTTCTCCTATTTCCACAGGTAATAGAAGAGTGAAGAGAATTTATCAGGCTCTAAATTTCTCGTTTCTAATAAATATTTTATAAAAGTAGTTGGTGTTTTAACCTTGAATAGTTTTCCTGCTCTTATATCGCCGTTTTTGTAATTTCATATTGTACAAGCTGCATCGAGAGAGATAGTGTGTGTGTGTGTGTGTGTGTGTGTGTGTGTGTGTGTGTCCAGAAAGATGGAGGGTGATGTTCGTCAAGCTAACTTACGTTCGAGACCTTCGTTACGCATATTATATGTTCAGTTGGCAGCTCGTCTCTCTCCCCCTCCCCCCGTTCGTCTGAAGCATTGGTGGCGGCTGGTAACGTCAGTAGGTTTCGTTTAAAACTAAACTAGTGGTAACACATTTTGATTATCATATTTATAAGAAGTGAAGTGTTTTGCTTCTGCTTACAGACGCAGCGCTCAAGTAATTAATCATTGTGTAGCACCGCTCTCGTTATTCTTCTATTCAAATTACTTACATTTTAATATCACAGAATTCATGGACGGCAATCATAAATATTTTCTCAAGCTTCATTGACTACCATTTTTTTCGAATCTAAACGTAATGTATTTGCCTTGCTTAATACCTTCAGCCAAATCATAAATGGAAACAGAAAACGTGGAAGTACTACTTCTTTAAGATATCTTGTAGTGTCGAAATTGCACACAGTCCCGGAAGGCTTTGCAGGTAGCACGTGCCTGCGAACTGAGCGGCGAGAATAGCGCTAGCAGTCGTGCCAACTGTGCCGCGCCCGCTCCCTCCCTTGCATCACTGCAGCCGCTGCGGCTTTAATTAACCTGGCTAGGGATCGCGTGCAGCGGAGAGAGCCGTTCGGCTCAAGTGCCCAGTTGCTCGCAGGGCCCAGGCGGGAGCGGATGGAACAGAAAACGAAGCTTCAGTTTCCACTCAGTGCCCACGCAGCTCCTTAGCATTCTGCAGTCGTTTCGTAGTGGAGGCGGGCACACAGCCGCAGCGTGGCAGCACTGCGCCCGCTGCCGCTGCCTCTGCCTTAAGTGTAGTTGACGCCACGACCGCAGAGCAGCGCCACTCTTCGTCGCACTCACTGCGGTCGTCCGCCTGATGGCGCCGGGGGTGCAGCAGCGCCGTTCGTGTTCGGAGTTTTCGTGAATCTCAACTCTGCACGCCTGGCGAGGAGACACCGCTGCCCTCTCGCGTGGTTCCTCCGACCTTCAGCGGCGGCAGCAATGGTAGCACCGCCAACTGCAAATCTCCGCCGCGTTTCTGCACAGAATTTTGGCCTACCTCTCATTCAGTGCCGTGTGTAGTCAGCAGAAGTATTAGTGCAAAGTGAGTTTGTACGTGTGAAGATGTACTGCAGAGCCGTGTCGAGGAGGTGGCCCAGTTCTGAAGGATCGGCCACTTGGTTGCCCGCCAACTGGGAGCGCGCTATATTTGTTGCAACGTTAGAAGGGTGCTATCTGTCTGCCGGCAGGCGAAACAGTATTGTGAGAGACTGTGCTTCATTACTTGTTTTAAGACTTGTTCATGATAGGAAGGCAATGTGTCGTTCACAAAGTAACATGTTGCATTTTATCGCAGACTCGTTTCCTCCCCAGTTTTGCGCAATTTGTTAGAAATTAGTGGCGGAGTGTCCAAATTATCTCAAAAACCTCATTCAGCATATTCGGACTTAATTACTTTTAGAAGTATGTACTTGCCCGTTGCATGGGTTTTTACATTGTTAAATTAAATCTTTCCCATCTTTGTGCGCTTTTAATAGGCTGGTATATATCAGTGCTAATCTAGAGCTAAATTCCGCATCGGAACAATTATTAGGACAGTTATTTCCTCAGATTGATCGTATTTTCCTATTTGTAATGTTACTTTATAAACGGAACTGATTGCGAGTCAGTTTATAGGGACGGCACTGATTACGTGAGGCGAGGACAAAAAGTAAGTCATGAAGCGCGAAGAGGGCTCACTTAGACGTTATTTAAACTGGTGTTACGTAAGTGCAGAATGGCAGTGTTCTGTCGTAAAGCCTCATAATAGCCGGCATCTCCTGGCTGGTCTTTCCGAGCCACGTGACCGGCTGCGGCTCTGCACACTACCGCAGAAACACAGCACATAGGACTGCGCTCGCTCGAAGTCCCAGCAGTGGACAAAATCTCCGTGAACAACTGTCCAAAAAAAATAAAAGTAGCGTCGATTTCTGTTGAGCCTATTCGTGTAGCAAATTATCAGAGTTCTAAATTATCCCAGTCCATAAGTCCGTTTTCGTCTCCATACTGTGAACTAGGGCACTTACGACAAAAGCGCAATAAAGGAAAAAAAGTTTATGAAAGGCTTTTTGGCTGATGGTTGTGTAATAGTAGATATTTGAAGTAGACTCGCTGTAGATGGCACTGAATTACTATCAGACTAGTCTCCGCTTCACTACTGTGTTGTTCTTTTCTTACTTGAACATATTCTTTTCTGGAAAAGCAGCTGTGTTATTATTTAGTCAAATGCTGAGCTTGTGAATCTGCATGTTACTTCAAACTGTTGCCCTGCTTGCTCTCTGCATGTTGCTTGTGCCGTACCTATGTTCCCCTTGTTTAAAACCACAGTTGGTAAAACTTCTTAAGACGTTTTCCCTTTGCTAGACCCATACTTACTTTCGTACTTCGAGCTAATTGGTTAAAAGGCTTTATAGATAATTGCTTCTAATCGCTGTAATTATTGTAGTGTGTGTCATACTTCACTGAATTTGCTTTCACCCTGTTCTGCGTCGGTCTTTACACTCTTAAGTGCATGCCACAGATCTAGCATTTCAGTGTCATTCCCCAACTATCGCAAACTGTTCTCAAGTGTGCGTACTTATTTAGCTCCTGACGTAACGACAAGATCCAGTCATTAAGCTTTGCGTCTTACGACGTAATGAAAGTACGGACCAACTATTTTCATCTCTCAGAGCAGCTTATCGAGCTTATAGATTTGCAGCCCTGTTGGCCTCAGTGGGCTGTTACGCAGGGTCACGTATTTTTTAAGAGGTTGTTAATTAAAAAGTATCTCGGAGCTTCTCGTACCTGTTCTGTATGTTACTTGACTCACGTTGTGATGTTTGTCTCACATCTCCGCGGAAAGAATGACTCGATGCTGCCAGTCTGATAAAGAATTTCACGAACAGTCAGATAGCATACCAACTATGCGCACAGAGCCCGAAGATGTAAAAATCGGCTCCACTGTCACTAGTTTCTGGTTTAAGACTCGCGACCTTCTTTTCCTATATGCATTTACAGTAATCATGTGAAAATAAGCGAATACAATCGGCCTGACGCACACTTTGAAAGGTCGACTGTAAATGTGTCGAGTTGATACGCCAGTAGGGTCATTGCCCCGGTTGCACACAGCGCGAATAGTTGAGAGCTGTCCCCGTGGCGCTTGCACAGCTTGTAACTGCTAGCGTGCGTGTGCATGCGTGTGTGTGGTGTGATGTCCCGCCCCGTCCTGTTTGCTGTTCTGCTGGGCTGGCATGCGCGAGCGAGTAGGCACAGTGCCGGGACCCGTGCCAGAGGCGCGTTTACACGGCCTTCAGAATTCTGTAAATGCACTATCTGGTACGACACCCCGGCACTACCCACCACCTGTCGGCCTGCCGCCGCCGCCTCGACGACCTGCCAACTGAACCAAACCGCGAGCCGGACAGGTAATTGCCTCCCTCTCAGCTCTGGCTCGTAATATCGCATCTGCCCAAAATTTCCTCAGCTACCCTTTTAATCTTTCAAGGGCACTTCCTTAGCGGCGCTCCGAATATGTTTTTTTTTTTTTTTTTTTTTTTTTTTTAGGGAAATAAGTTAGTATTGTAGTGTGGCATTTTAGTGTGGAAGGAACAATCTCTCCCCCTTCCCCCTCCTCACTCCTCCTCGCCCCCTCCCCTAAGGAGTAGAACGGCTAACGGATCGGCCATGACCTGCTGTCTACGATTTAAGTACGTCTGGCATATTTTCTTCGACAGTTCAACGATTGGTTAGGGTGTGGGCCTGTGATGAATGAATGCTTGAGATGTTCGGTGTTGTGTGTTTGCGCAACTGATGATGGCACATGTCCTCCTTCCCAAACGTCTCTCTGCAGCTGACGAATCGCTGTAAAAGGTTTTTTTTCTTCTAATGCGCGCTTTGCAAATACGTTTGGTGTACGTGCGACGATACGGGACAAAGCATGCAATAGAAAAAGACGGTTACCTCAACGAAGCTTTAGTTTTTACTGTAGTCTGCCTGTACTCTAATGGCCTCGGCCCAGCGATGTTCCAGTGCCTTGATGTCATCTATAAAATTAAATCCCTCCAGGTCTGCAAAATACCGCTGCAAAATACCGATGAACTTCGGTTGTCAATTGTTCGTATGAAGAGGAGATCTTTCCACTGAAGAAAATTTTGAGATTTGGGAAGAACTGGAAATCCGATGAAGTCAAATCAGGCGAATAAGCCGGGTGTGGCAACAATTCGTATCTTAGTTTACGTATTGTCGCCATGCCATCGACACTTTGTGTGTGGGCGTGCACTGTCTTGACGAAAAATTACTTTCTTCTTTGCTAAAACTGGCCTGTGTTGTCATTTTCTGTAGTCGATCCAGGGGATTGGTTAGTATTGTTCCGTAATTGTTCGACCAGTGGGAAGACAATTTACCAGATGATTCCTTTCGCATTTCGGCAAGTTGACTCCTAACATACCCAGCCAACCGTGTTACCTGTATTTTCTTTGGTGGTGGTGAATCGTGTTTCTATTGCTGTGACTGTTGTTTTGTCTTCACAAACTGTCGCAAAAAATTTTGTTGGTTCGTCTGAAACGGGGTCAAACATTGTTTGACATTCCATTCTTATTCCTACCACCCATCTGGAAAGTTATTTTCTCGTATGCAGCTACGCTGTGAAAATGTGATATGCCCGTTTATATGTTATCCCTGCAGCTTCAGCAGTTTCTCGCACTTTCAGTCGAAGATCCCGCATGCCCATTTTATGTACTTTGGTAATGATTTCTGGGATAGTGGCACATCTTGGCCTACCACTACGCTGATCATCATGTAACTCGTTTGTCCACTTGGCAGTAGCGCCCCCCCCGCCACCACCACCCACCACCCCCGAAGCGTTTTCTGGAAATCAATATGAATTTCCCTTGCTTTCACACCTTTCCTAAGGAAGTAGTTAATCACTCTACGGGAACCACTACTACAGAGGCGTCCACATCACAGCTATCTACTGAGAGCGCTGACGCGTCACATGTTTAATAAAAAAGGATGACCTCTTATTACACGGGAACCTAGTTGCGCTTGTGGGAACATCTGTTGGTGATTCCGCGAACTTTCTAAACTGCCTTCGTATATTGATTTAGGCTGCATCATACTCTGATTTGACTCCCTGCCACTATTTTTCTCCATTCCGAACTATCACTTCATGTGTTATGTCATTTTTGTTTATCATGGACCAACTAACCTTTCCCCATGCGCTAGAGAAATTTCCCTAATAAGAAATATTTCCATTCATTACATTCGATGCGACAGCTTACGAATTCAGCGCCGCACTGATGTATCGTGCTCTTGTGTTGGTGAGTGACAGCGTTCGATGTCTGTAATCAAAGCATGATAAATGTATGTCCGACGTAGCTATACGCATGACGGATGCGTGATGGCTTTCAGTTTGAGGTGTCGATTGCTCGGAAGCAAATTTAAAAGTAAAAGGCCGAGGATAGGACTGTGAGGAGACGCACTAGCCGCGTCAGATCCGCATATTTGAGCCCACGCATTGGAGCGCGCCCAGGATGACCGCCGTGCTCTAGCGTGGGCTGGGAGCGCGGCTCTAGTGTGTCGACACCCTCTGGCCGACTCACGGCCTCGCAGTGTGCTCTGGCGAGGCGCCCGCTGCGCTCCTGTCTTGAGAAGCCTACAGAGCGTGCTCACCCTCATTGTTAGTTCTCTCAAGATTGACTCTCTCTCTCTCTCTCTCTCTCTCTCTCTCGGTGTGTGTGTGTGTGTGGGGGGGGGGGGGGGGGGGGGGGGGGGTCATATATAGGTCATTCCAAAGAATACACGCATCAAAAAAGTTTTGCATCACCTCGGTTCCGGGAGTTCCTGAACCTGTACAGAAAATTGGAATAGAGATCAACATAAACACCATTTCACCTCTTTTTATTGCTCATGAAAACCACACATTGCGAGTTGTACCACCATACAGCGAGACCTTCAGAGGTGGTGGTCCAGATTGCTGTACACACCGACACCTCTAATACCCAGTAGCACGTCCTCTTGCGTTGATGCATGCTTTTATTAGTCGTGACATACTATCCACAAGCACATCAAGGCACTGTTGATCCAAATTGACCCACTCCTCAACGGCGACTCGGCGTAGATCCCTCAGAATGGTTGGTGGATCACGTAGACAATAAACAGCCCTTTTCAATCTATCCCAGGCATGTCCAATAGGTTTCATGTTTGGAGCACAAGCTGCCCACTCTAGTCGAGCGATGTCGTTATCCTGAAGGAAGTCATTCACAAGATGTGCACGATGGGGACACAAATTGTCCATGAAGACGAATGCCTTGCCAATATGCTGCCGATATAGTTGCACTATCGGTCGGAGGATGGCATTCACGTATCGTACAGCCGTTACAGTGTCTTCCATGACCACCAGCGGCGCACTTCGGTCCCACATAATGCCACCGCCGGCCGGGGTGGCCGAGCGGTTCTAGGCGCTACAGTCTGGAACCACGCGGCCGCTGCGGTCGCAGGTTCGAATCCTGCCTTGGGTATGGGTGTGTGTGATGTCTTTAGGTTAGTTAGGTTAAATAGTTCTAAGTTCTAGGGAACTGATGGCCTCAGCAGTTAAGTCCCATAGTGCTCAGAGCCATTTGAATCATAATGCCACCCCAAAACATCAGGGAACCTCTACCTTGCTGCACTCGCTGGACAGTGTGTTTAAGGCGTTCAGCCTGACCGGGTTGCCTCTAAACACGTCTCCGACGATAGTCTGATTGAAGGCATATGCGACACTTACTGGTGAAGAGAGCGTGATGCCAATCCTGAGCGGTCCATTTGGCATGTTGTTGGAATCTGTACCGCGCTGCATGGTGTCGTGGTTGCAAAGATGGACCTCGCCATGGACGTCGGGAGTGAAGTTGTACATCATGCAGACTATTGCGCGCAGTTTTAGTCGTAACACGACGTCCTGTGGCTGAACTAAAAGCGTTATTCAACATGGTGGCGTTGCTGTCAGGGTTCCTCCGGGCCATAATCCGTAGGTAGCGGTCATCCTCTGCAGTAGTAGCCCTTGGGTGGCCTGAGCACGGCATGTCATCGACAGTTCCTATCTCTCTGTATCTCCTCCATGTCAGAACAACATCGCCTTGGTTCACTCCGAGACTCCTGGACACTTCCTTTGTTGAGAGCCGTTCCTGGCACAAAGTAACAATGCGGACGTGATCGAACCGCGGTATTGACCGTCTAGGCATGGCTGAACTAAAGGCAACACGAGCCGTGCACCTCCTTCCTGGTGGAATCACTGTAACTGGTCGGCTGTCGAACACCCTCCGTCTAATAGGCACTGCTCATGCATGGTTGTTTACATCTGTGGGCGGGCTTAGACACATCTCTGAACAGTGAAAGGGACTGTGTCTGTAATACAACATCCACAGTCAACGTCTAAGTTCAGGAGTTCTGGGAACCGGGGTGATGCAAAACATTTTTGGATGTGTGTATTTACGTCAAACGTTTAGGGGTGATAGATCACGTAATCGAAACAATATTCGTTAGACAGAATCTTCGCTGACTTCCTGGCGACGCTAGGTGTCTGTCTAATACTCGTTACGCCCCTGCGAGTCGACAGGGCGGTGGCACTCTGCGACGTGCGTGTGAAAGGCGGTTGAAGAAAAATTGACTCACTTCTAAAAAATCTTCCTCCGCTTGTGCACACTCAATCTTACTATCTTCTTCTTGAAATCAGTCCATCAGTTTAGTGAGATAGGTAATAAGCGGGACATGTGGTTAGTATGCTCTGCTTGTTCGGGGAAAATCTCTGCGTCCCAGGACTGGCGAATACTAAAGGACGCCTAACCTCGCAGGGAAGCGTCAGTATTTTGCCTCAAGTAAAACTTCTTCTCCATGAAGTGATCTGTCACCCATAGATGATTAATGCAAAGACTCTGAAACTATATAGATATAGTGTGTGTGTATTTTTAAGGACGTAGGAACTAGTTGCAGCTGGTCCTTTGATTTTAAAGGGAATTCTGGAGATGACTGAAGCGAATGCGTTTATTATTGTGAAATTTTTTTTACAAAACCTTTCTTGAAAGCAAAGAAACACAGTAACGTTTCTAACATATCGAAAAAGTATACTAGTACATCGAAATTGAATATTGTGATTCTTTCGTAGGCCATTGACAGATTTTTTCGGTATAAACACGCCATAGTCGCACTCTGACTACGTTCAGCAATTTCACAGTTTCAGGTTTCCTTCCACATTCGCCAGTTTGTCATACATGATCGCTATAGTTGGACACACGAACGATGGCGGTCGAGTATAGGCTTGTTCTGCGCACCAACGACATGCATTCTCCGACAGCCAATGTGCGTTCATTGATGTGAGCATTGTGCTGCGAGTGTCACAGCCGGTGTGAGCATAAAATGTAGATAGTTAATTGGTGATCTTTTTATTACATTTGTTGCTAGTTATCATATCTGATGGTGATGCTAAGCGACAAATTCTTCATGAGAGAGAGAGAGAGAGAGAGAGAGAGAGAGAGAGAGAGACAGACAGACAGACAGACAGACAGACATGATTTGCAGGATACACGCGTTCTTCAACCGGAAAGCACAATGCACATACCTCAACTGTCGATTGGAACCGGCTCCAATGCAGTTCCCGTCCGTGCCTCGTCTTGGGCGAACCGCCATCGTTCGTGAAACGGACTTCGGCGATTATCATAAATACAAGTTCGTAATCATACTCTTTGTAAAAAAAAAAGTTTAGTGATTAAGCAGCTGTCAGGATGCTTCATTTACCCAGTTAAATGTTCTTCCTTTAACTCTTAGTTTCCCAGTTCATTTTTTTTTGTCCCTCTGTCCCAGGTGCGGTTCAATAGATAGCCATAAAAATTGCATTCAGAAATTTCAGTGAAACGGTTTAGTTTTTTAGGTAATAGTTTACATTAATACAACCAAAAAGAAATATTCAAATAAATTTCAAAATTTATTTTTGCGCAAAAACGCAGTTTAACACAGAAAATTGACAAAATGAACATAAAATTCGTGACAATGTTAATGCTACGAAAACTCGAACACCCTGCGTTTTAAATTTTACTTCATGCCAATTTTTATCGTTTATTATAAATGTAATAATAAAAATATAAACTCCCATACAACATGAAAAAAATGAAAATTACTCTAGAACTTTTCAGGTTTTTAGTTTTTTTCTTCGAGGTTTCCTTTGTACTTGCTGGAAATTTTTTGGAGAATATAAGTTAGATTGCCTTCTTGTAACAATGGCAAATATGTTTTTCTCTTATGTTTTTGGTAACATGTGGTTCATGTTGTGTGGGTTTTTTTTCAGTCGTTCTACGACGATTTGTATTCTTAAGTGTGCTACACCCAAAACTTAGTGAATTGATGCACAAAGTTTACGAGGTATGTGACTCACTTTTTATCTGCGGTGTCATCAACGACTTTAAAAGGATCTTCCAAAAATTAAGACCGATTCGCCGGCCGAAGTGGCCGTGCGGTTAAAGGCGCTGCAGTCTGGAACCGGAAGACCGCTACGGTCGCAGGTTCGAATCCTGCCTCGGGCATGGATGTTTGTGATGTCCTTAGGTTAGTTAGGTTTAACTAGTTCTAAGTTCTAGGGGACTAATGACCTCAGCAGTTGAGTCCCATAGTGCTCAGAGCCATTTGAACCATTTAAGACCGATTCACCTGAGTATTGTCTTTGTAGGAATTGTGTAGGACAAATATATTCACCCCAATTATGTCCAACGTGTGGAAAAACAATGCCATTGATCATCATTGGCAAAGGCTTAGACGACCAGCTATATTTGTTTCAACTAAATATATTTATAGCAGAACCTTTAGCTAAAGATTGTCTCCATACTTCTGTCATCACTTTGCTCACCTGTTTCTTTCAAGAAATTCACAGGTGACAAAGCAAATTCGTCTTCACTTGCGCACTGTTCATATTCTGAACTACTTTCACTTTAAATTTCGTTGTCACCATCTAGTTCAACATCACTTCCCAAACTGCCCTCAAACCATTAGAAAACAGTATGCTCTGTCAGCAGACAAAGAACTGGCTACTGAATTCATAACGCAAAGTCCCATATGCGCTCTCAGAGACCGCTAGCAAGAAAGAAGCAGTAATAGTATAGGTCCACGTCATGCTCAAGTGGCTACTGACGAAGGAAACCACGGCAGCTTCGGGAAACGACTACTATACAACACCGTAACCTCCTACCCACCCGTATACATTAGCAGCAGAGCACCAATAAATGCTAGTGGTCTGAGAGACCGCACCTGGGACGTTAAGGGTGAAATCATATTTTTTGTTGCAAGTTAAAAGTATTTTGTTTAATGGTCGCCGTCTTGCTATAGTCTTAGAAAGTATGTGACTTATTCATTTTAGAACGACTAGTTCAATTTAGTTTAGTTTGTCATAAGAACAAAAAAGAAATAATTTTGTCTGTGATGGAAATGATGTGCGATATTGTCAACTTTCGCTGGCGTTGGTCATAATTGTGATGATGTAACTGTGCAAATAATATAGCGTTCCAATCGTGTTTTTTGTTATTTTATGTGTTTGAATACAAGGTATCGATAGTTACTCAATAAATGCATATGTGATTGCTCGTCGTGGTTGTTATTTTCCCTCTCACCTAATGGTAAGGAGAGTTCTTTAGAACGGCGGCGCGCAGAACAATGGAGAGAGGACAATGAACAATACGGCAGGACTGGCGCGGCCTTCCCAGCCGGTGCGCGCTCGCTTCCGGCCGCCGGACTGCGGTGGCGGCGGCGGTGGAGCAGGCGGCGGTCTTCTCCCTCTGCTGTCCAATCACTGAATACTGCTGAAGACATTCCACGTCTGGTGGATCTACGAAAATCACGCTTGTCATTGCATTTTAGCTGCAACATACGGAGTGTCCTGTATAACATACATGTTTCCATAGAGATTCAATATTTTTACCCACAAAGTTACGGAAGCAACGTATGGAAAAGATTCGGATCAGCGATCCGACCATAGGGAAAAACAAAAAATCCTGTATTGATCCCGAAAACATGAATAACGCCCTCGAAGCAACAAAGGTTTTTCCTAATGTATGATTGTACTTCTTTAACTGCACTTGATGGCTTTTGATAAGATGAGTGCATGACGTAAAACGGGGTTACGCTTTTGGTTGAAACTTTCATGAAAATATTGACTTACGGCAACTGAGGGAAAATCTCGATCGGACGTTTTGAACATTACGTAGGCATTTAATCGAAATATTCGAGAGTAAACATTATTATGCCTCTCGCCATTACTTTCCTCTCATCTAAGCTGCGATTTCCGGCGGAATAAAAATGCATGGTTCTGTTCAAAAAAATGTAATTCCTTACTACCTCGGCAGATAGTTAACAACACTTAGCGTTGAGGCTTTATGCAGTATTAGAGGCGTGCATGTTGCTTGGGAAACTCCATTATGTATTTATATAGATGTTTTTAAAATTTCAGTTAGTTCTGTGTGCGTTTCTTGTACTCCACTTATGTATTCCCAGCATTAAAAGAAAGGCTTATTCTTACAACATACCTTTAAAGGGATGCTGATATGTAAGTAGGGTCCAAAACTTAAAAATATGTTTCAGCACACACTCAGGAATATCAACGCACTTTCAATAACGTGTACTAGCGCAAGGAAGGGGCAAAGGGGATTTGGAGAGAGAGTTATGAACGCCACAAAAAGGTTTTTAAAAATGCAATTTTTTTAATTGCTGTTGACTACTACTCGCAACATAATTTGAAGTGATATTGATATGTAAGTAGGGTCCTGTACCGTGAAAATATTCAGTATTCCAGTGAATGTCAAGTCACATCTACTACTAAAGACTTAAATTTTGGGTTAAGTTTAACTAAAAAATTTAAACCGTTTATGGAATCTGGTAGAAGACTCTTCATTAAAAACGATAACAATTTTTTTCAAAATTGTAAAATAACGAGTATCTGACAAGACCACAGAAATTTCGGTGGGCATAAAGTAAAAACACACACACACACACACACACACACACACACACACACACAACACACACTTGGTATTGCGAGGGTTAAACCTTCTACAGCCAGGAAAAACGAAACTTTATCGCATAGCTGCTATAAATATGCAAATATATTAATAGATACTGTCTGTTTTGCTACTTCTGGGATTGTTAACCATTTCAGTCCTGAAGTATTTTGAAAATAGAGAACTGTATTCCAATTTAGAATCATGTCGACAAGGACATATTGATACATCTGAGCAAAATTTAATTGTACTTCTTTTTAAAGAAAGACGTCTGTCTGGGAAACAGGTCATGATGAGAAATAGAGGCACCAATTACACATTTTACACAATCATTTGCTGTGGAAATTGTTTCCAAAAGTGAAATTTTCAAAAACTGCATGAATAAGTACGTACTAGTAGCACTTTCAGATACATAAAGATTGGTAAATAATATATATCGGAATAAGTGGAACATTTAGATACAAATTAGTTTTTTACATTTATTTCTTATGAAAAACCATAAGGAAATCTACGTCCTTTCTTACGCAAAGGTGAATATCTGATTTTGAGCGTAGTATTTCTTGATAATCTTTCAGGGTGTGTTTTTAAACCTACATTCACCTTTGCGCTGATGTACATGTTGGGAGGTGATTAATACCATTGCATTGTGTATTTTATTGAAGTATTGTCCCTGTTTTGGGTCTTTTCTGTTCAGAGGTTTTGTAGGTTCGTCATTGCTAAATGTATCTCCTTTCCTCTTTCGTTTGTCCCTGTCCTCACAAGATTCGGAAATGTAGTTCGTCGAGTAGTTTGTTAGACTGACCTTGATTTAGTTTACAGTATTGCAATATTCCATCCATTTGTTACCTAAAGCAAAGTGTAGCATACATCAACATTCTTATAGACCAAATAAAGATTCTGCAGATTCCAACCAACTGTTAAACCAGATCCACTCCGCCCATGCCCTTCATAGTCTGACATATCAGACTCATTTCCTCCTCCTACCAAGTCCCGGCTCTCCTTAACGTGATCTGCGTTTATCACACATCTTTCTGTGATATGTGATTACTATGAACTATAACCCAACTGTCACATGTATTACTGTTAAAAATATCGTAAAATGCAACGAAATTACAGGACAGCCTCTCTGAAGTTTTTATTTGCTTATATTGCTTGTTATGAAGAAAGAGGAGCGTCTCACTCCTTTAGTGAACCTCATGAGAAAGTATTATTATTATTATTATTATTATTATTATTATTTTCCAAAGTATCATCTCTAGTATTGTTAGTATTATTTGTTATCAAAGTATCATCTTGTTAGAAGACGAATATTCATAACTGAGAAACTTATCCAAAGTAAATATGACATGAGGTTGTGAAAGTGAATGATTCGAGCATAAGATAACAGATTTGTGCTTACATACAACATAGTTGCCACTGTTTAAACTTTGTCGTCAGTTGAGTAATTTCCAGTTCTTCAGTATGCGGAAAGCGCACACAGTCAGCAAACGTCCCTTAAAAAGTGAGTGGCAGGTGAAAGAAGATGGAGCAAAGTTACTGAATTTCAGGATGTAGTACTAAAAAAACAAATCCCATGGTATCGTCTGAAACGAGGTTTTTTCATTACTGTTTATAACAAAGTTCATCTGAAAGAACTGTTGATGCGCGGAATTGATTTAAATACGACATAAGAAAATGAGTTACGGTGAGAGGAAATTTTAACAATTCTAACAAACCCTTCGCCTTGGTTTATAATATACATATGACTATAATACACGAACTACAAATAGTTTCAATACGAACAATCCTGATGAGTGTCAACATGCAGTTTCAAATGATCAAGGGGGGGGGGGGGGGGAAATCCTTCACTATGATAGATCTGAAGATACACTGTCAATAAATGGAAGAGAAAAATGGTGCAACACTGGAGAGATAAGACGTCTAAACCTATACACAAAGCGAAGTATTATTTCCAGGTCATTAATATAGAGAAATAATGCGTCAAGGGGTTATCCACTATCCAGTTATTTAACTTGAAGCTATGAAAAGTAGTACAAAAGATAGAAAACAAAATTACAGTAAATCACAATCTTTGTAGATTGTACTATGGATATGGGTCATGTGTGGCGACTTCTGCTACTCGACTAGTTGTGCTTCTATAACAATACGAGGACAACAGTTATTAAAATGAGAACCACGTTGACCAAGCTAACAGTACAAGTAAAAGTAGTTTGTCCTGTTACGAAAGACCAAGACATATGTGAAGCTACAAATATGAATCGCAGACCTTTTGGAAGCGGGAATGAATGACTGGAAGCTATCCTGGAGTGTAATGGAAACATCTTTACTTAGGAAAGTCCAAGAGGTAAGTATTGAGTCAAATTAATGGTTCGCTTAAGCTGTATAAGAAGAAAAATTCGAGCCATTTTAAAACCTAAAGACTGTAACATTTGATTTGGAAAAAAAGTGTCTCCAAAGAAAAAGCCATACTATAGAATTTGATGATTGTACTCTGTTCCATCGATATTGGAGTGTCTGATTAGTAGAATGAAATGTCAGTTATGAACATCTGATAACACTTAGTAAAAATTACCAATATTTTGAGAGCGGTGTTGGCTTTGTGGATCCTCCTGGATCAAAAGCTCTCTTGTACCCAACTGCTTTAGCCAAGAATTTCGCCAACATCCGTGGGTTTTTCATTATTTCCATTACATGTGGCCAAACTTTATGAAGTTTTTTGTCAAGCGGGATGCCATTTATTGGTCGCTTTTTGTTTTAGAACTACTTGAAATATTACCTTTTCACAGTTGTTCACTGATAGAAACCGGCACAAATATGATTGCAAAATAGTTAAAAAATAAAACGAAACCAATCAAATGTTGTAACATGAAACGCACAGTATTACAGTGTGATGATATGCAAAAGAAAGATGAGTGGCTCGAAGATTTCTGAGGTAATAGAACCCAATACACTGTCCTCGACGGCGAGTGTTCAGCAGAGACAAGCGTATCGTCAGGAGTGCCTCTGGGAAGTGTGAGAGGCCCGTTCCAGTTCTCTAGTAAACACAAGTGATCTGACTGATAGGGTGAGCAGCTATCTGCGACTGTTCGCTGATGAGCTGTAGTATGCGGGAGAGTATCATATTGGACTGAATATAAAAAGATGCGCATGTCTTAGAATTTTTATTTGGTGTGACAAATGGCAGTTTGCTGTCAATGTAGTAAGTTAATGCAAATGAGTAGGGAAAACAATCTCATTATGTCAAAGCCAGCATTCGTAGTGTGCTGTTAGATGCAGTCACGTGGATTAAATATCTAGGAGTAAGTCGCAAAGAGAGATGGAATGAAACGAGCACGTAAGGGCGGTAATAGGGAAGGCGAATGGTTCATCTATAAAGGAGGCCATTATGGAACACTAGTTTGTCTCATTCTTGAGGAGTACTGCTCGAGTGTGTGGGATACCCGCCAGATCGGGTTAAAGAAAGACATCGAAGCAGCTAGAAGGCGGGCTGCTACATTTGTTACCCTTCGGTTCGATCAACACGTGAGTATACGGAGATGCTTCGTGAACTCAAATCCCTGGGTATCCCTGGAGGGAGACAGTGTTCCTTTCGCGAAACGCGAATCAGAACATGTTGAGAACGGGCATTTGAAGCTGACTGCAGAACGGTTCTACTGCCGCCAGCCTTCATTTAGCGTAAAACGACGAAGGCAAAGATAATTAGTGCTCGTATGGAGGCAATTAGACAGTCGTTTTACCCTCGTTCCATTTGCGAAGTGGGATAGGAAAGGAAATGAATAGTGACGGTACGTGGTATCGTACCCTCCACTATATACCATTCGGTGGCTTGCGGTGTGTATATGTCTAGGTCAACTTAGAGAAGGCTGAAAGTCCATTGGTGACCAAACTTTCGCACATGCCACGGTGAGTATTACATTGGATTTTGTATCGAGGCATAATGTTTCTAATATGACTATGTCCTGTGCTGTTCTTACGAACTTATTTGTTTCGACAGTCAATAGAGACAGTATTCAGTGATAGTTAGCAGAGAATAGAAAATAATTCCAGTCAAGTATTAACATACATTCACGGAAGACAATGTGGAGTTAAAAATGTGGGAGTAGCCACGTTTTTAGTGCTTCAGCGTGTTAGCATCGCACAGTTCATCGATATTTTATTGTTTCGTTTAATGTTTGTGACCGAAACGAGTCGTGTTTCAAAATAAATTCGTGATTTAGCAAGCGACTCTTCGTTACAGCCTCACTCATTATATTGCATAGCAGTCATGTAGGTGAGCGTCTCCCTTTTTCCTTGCATAACGTGATGATGTTTTTCGCTCCCTGTCCTCGCTTTCATCTCCGTGACTTCCTACCAGACTAAAACTGTGTGCCGGACCGGGACTCGAATCTCGGACCTTTCGCTTGCTCGTAAAAGGCAAAGGTACTGGGTTCCAGTCTCAGTTACGTGCACATTTCTATTCTAAGTTTCAAATCAAAGCACACTCTTCTGCAGGCTTAAAATTCATTCTGAATACCTTACCCATGAAAACCACGTTGCATAACCGTAAATACACAATGAATTTATTTTTAGATATATGTCAAATAGCCTTTTACTTACGTAAAATTTTCATTTCCTGTTGGAGTTGCAACTGTTGCGAAAATGGTGAGAGGGGTAACTATAGTTATATGGCAAGATTGCACAAATGATATTTGCAAAATAATGATGGTCTCAGAGAAATAATGGTTACTATTGAATAATGTGGGTTTTCCAAACAAGTTAGGAAGTGTAGGTATGGAAAGTAATCGAAATATTTTTTGTCGTGCCCGGTCTGACTCTGTTCGAATCTACAAACATAATGTTGTGTTTTATTACAAGGACTAGTTGATGCTGATTATAAGTTTATAAATAGTAACGTAATTGACTGAAGTTAGATTCGCAGGCTATGCCAAATGCACTGTTAAATTTGGTTAGAATAATTCTTTTTGTGGTAATCTAACGGAAGAACAGTTGGTGATAGCGTAATTCCCTAGTGATACTTACTTATGTAGCCTGAAATAATTTTCGCAAGCAAAACACGTGCAACAAATGCATGCTATAAATATGTACACATTCTGCCAACTTCTGCTACAAAATTTCTACTTCAGAGCTGTGAGTGACAGGCGCTAGTATGAACCTTACATTTTCATCGAGAGAGAATTTGCGTTTAATTAGGTTCAGACATCTCGTACAACATGGAAGAGATTGCTGAAACTAAGGTGTTTAGTTTCCTGGTCTGATGACAGCTACTCTCGGCTTGTCTTAAAAATTACAAACAGTTATTACAATAAAGAGGCGCCTTAGCTCCATTTCGGTCATGTAATTTTACTTTTCAGCTAAATGGCAACTGGTAGAAGCCAGAAGTAGTTTTATCTTTTATTCACTATTTTATTGAGACTAATTCACGCTTGTGGACTCATGTTTGCATACTTCAGCTAGAATGTGAATACCTTGACACGTGTTTGGCGCTGTACCTTAATATAAGACTTGTGTAGAGACTATAAGTTGGTGCTTCTCTAGAAAGTCTTTTGGTAAGAAAAGAACGTAGCATCACAGTCAGTTGGCTTTTTCTCTGTAATTTTGGTTACATATGATAAATCAGATAGCGACGTATTAGAATTAATATTTGTCCCTTAAGGAATAAATTTTAGTTTGTGGATAACGTGGATTATAGGCTGAAGGAACCATGGTAATTGTGGAAAGGTAGCAAGTGGCTAGAAATGCCTAGAAAACAGTATAACAGTACAATTAACATTAACCTGCATCTGAAGGAACTCCGTATTATTATTACTGTAGAAAAACTAAAACTAAACTGTGCTCGAACAGGCCGTGAACGCCCAACGGTATCGACCTGCCGCCGTGTCATCCGCAGCCCACAGGGGTCGCTGGATTCGGATGTGGTGGGGCATGTGGCCAGCACACCGCTCTCCCGACAGTATGTCAGTTTACGAGACCGGAGCCGCTACTTCTCAATCTATAGCTCCTCAGTTTGCCTCACAAGGGCCGAGTGCACCCCGCTTGCCAACAGCGCTCGGCAGACTGGGTGGTCACCCATCCAAGTGCTAGCCCAGCCCGACAGCAATTAACTTCGGTGGTCTGACGGGAATCGGTGTTACTGTGGCAAGGCCGTTGGCATTATTATTGTAGAAGCAGCAGACTAATTGAGCACCGGACACCAGCTTGCATGTTTTGTGAAGCTGTAAGCCGAGAGCAGCGTAGATCCTCTGCTTAGCGATATCGGTAAAGCTTTAATTTACAATATCAGACATCATAGGTGCAGAAACAAAGCGTACCGGCGGGTTCCGTTCTCAGTCTTACATTTCCCGGTAGCCACCGTAAGTAATGTGCACCACATTGGAGGTACCTAATCTTAACGATGGAGACCTTAAAATAAGCGGAGTTATGTAGCCCGCAGTAGGTTGCGAAATATACGTGAGCGGGTCCACTTTGTAGTATTTTAAAATGGGAACTAGGCCCATTTTTTTACTGCATATTCAGATTCTACGCCAGAAAATACGTACGGTTTACTCAGACCATTGTAGACGGCGCTGTGATCGACAAATATAAATTCTCTGTTTTTGCAGTCAAAAACCGACGCATTTGATTCTATATTTCATTTACGATGTAAATGCAAATCTTTGTGCTCTAACGGTTGATATTTATATGTTCGAAATTTACTTTATTGTTGCAGATTTGATTGTACCGTAGAATATGGTTAGCTGTTCCTAAGTCTTACAAGACTATTGATCCAGGAACGATTACGTGGATGTAATAGTTTTTTTGTTCACATCGGAATGTTTGATATCGGTGAGTCCCCTCGCCACTCACCATTTTGGTGCTAGATTTCCTACTCGCCCGGAAGGGTTGGGTAAGAGGTAGCCAGCTGAAGTACAGACAGACGTCCTCTTTACTGATATTAACTTTTCATCTAGAACTTATTTTTTTCGTACGATGCATCGTTTTCGAGATATTTAGTTGTCCCAAGTTAAAACACACAACCTGTATGCCGTGTACATGAGGTAAATGAGCTTTCATGCGTGAAGGATAAATAGAACACTTGACTGCGTCAGACATCTGTTTTTTTCCACAAGCTTTTCAATGGTTCACATCATAATATTCAAGTGGAGAATTGTGTAGTTACGTTGCTGGTGTTAGTGAAGAGCACAGACCCATTTTCACACAAACAGATAAAGTGCAAGTGTGTTTATATTGTGTCTTTAGCTGGTAATAAAATTGGTATTTCAGGAAAGTCACTGTTACACTTAAAAAAACATGAATTTGTAAGAATAAATAGTAATTTCAAGGTAAATAGAGTCAAGAAAATGCTGCATATTGACACTTGGTGCATATGCTCTTCACTGTACGTTTTTTTACACTGTCACTTAAGTTATACACTGAACAGCCAAAGAAACTGGTACACCTGCCTAATATAGTGTAGGACCCCCGCGAGCACGCAGAATTGCTGCAACACGACGTGGGCATGGACTCGACTAACGTCTGAAGTAGTGCTGGAAGGAATTGACACCATGAATCCTGCAGCGCTGTTCATAAATCCGTAATAGTATGAGGGGTTGAACGAACATCTCTCTTGAGCAGCACGTAGCAATTCTGGACGTGTGGGGTTTCGCATTGTTCTGCTAGAGTTGTGCAAGTCCGTCGGAATGCACAATGGACATGAATGGATGCAGGTGATCAGACAGGAGGATGTTTATGTACGTGTCACCTGCCAGTCGTATCTAGACGTATCAGGGGTCGCATATCACTCCAGCTGCACATGCCCCACACCATTACAGAGCCTCCACCAGCAGTCCCCTGCAGACATGTAGGATCCATGGATTCATGAGGTTGTCTCCATACCCGTACACGTCCATCCGCTCGATAATACAAGTTGAAATGAGACTCGAACGACCAGGCAACATGTTTTTAGTCATCAGCACTCCAATGCCGAGGCGTAAAGCTTTGTGTCGTGCAGTCATCAAGGGTACACGAGTGTGCCTTCGGCTCCGAAAGCCCATATCGATGATGTTTTATTGAATGGTTCGCACGGTGACACTTGTTGATGGCCCAGCATTGAAATCTGCAGCAATTTGCGGAAGGGTTGCACTTCTCTCACATTGGACGATTCTCTTCAGTCGTCGTTAGTCCTGTTCTTGCAGGATCTTTTTCCGGTCGCAGCGATGCCGGAGATTTGATGTTTTACCGGATTCTTGATACTCGCAGTGGACTCATGAAATGGTCATACCGGAAAATTCCCACTTGGTCGCTACCTCGGTGATGCTGTGTCCCTTCGCTCATGACACCACGTTCAAACTCACTTAAATCTTGATAACCTGCCGTTGTAGCAGCAGTAACCGATCTGACAACTGCGCCAGACACATGTTGCGATGTCATGTCGGCATTTGCTGACCGCAGTGCCGTATTCGGCCTTTTTATATAGTTCTGCATTTGAATACGCCTGCCTGTACAAGTTGCTTTGGCGCTTCAATTTACATGCCAGAGGTATGCCTTCTTACTTTGAATACAGATAAGCGGAAACTACAATTTCCTGAAGCTAGGCAATTCGTTTTCTGTAGATCTCAATTCAGTTATAGAAAATTTTTGTTAATACAACAATCTAAATAACCAAAAATTGGCACCTGCAAAATTAGATTTTATCTTTTTGTCCTCTAAATGCATAACTCATTTATAACTAGAAGTCTAAATTCCGTAACAGCTCGCTAAATTAAATTAATTTAGACGTTACTATTTTGAAGGCTTTCTATCATGCTTATGCGCATGTACATAGTTTATTGTTACGGCCCATCCATATTTTTAAAATAAAAGAAACGAATAGCAAAGCTGCAGCAGTTGCACTTCCCTATTATCTTTTTATTCAGTGTAAGCAAGCGTAATTCTGACTTGTATAGCCGGCTGGATTAGCCGTGCGGTCTAAGGCTCTGCAGTCATGGACTGTGGGGCTGATCTCGGCGGAGGTTCGAGTCCTCCCTCGGGCATGGGTATGTGTGTTTGTCCCTAGGATAATTTAGGTTATGTAGTGTGTAAGCTTAGGAACTGATGGAACTGATGACCTTAGCAGTTAAGTGCCATAAGATTTCACACACATTTGAACACTTTTTTTTTTTAAACTTGTGTAACACCTTTGAAGTGACGGTGGAAACAAACGTGCAGTGTAGAGCACATACAGCAAGGGGCAGTATGCAAAATATTTTTCGACACTACTCACCTTGTAAGTACTAGTGACTCTTACAAATCCACGTTGTTTCACTTTAACAGCGCCTATTCTAAAAAAAAATTTATCACCAGCAAAATATACAACATAAGCAGCTTTGTGCGTGATCTGCTGCTGTGAAAACGTGTCTGTGTCGTGTCATTCATTAACACCATCAGTGTAACTACGCAGTTCTCCACCTGAAGATGGTGATGTGAACCATCGAAACACATAGTGGAAAAATAAGTGACTGGTCCAGTGATTAGTTTTGTTTGGTGAAAATGAGCTTGGTATTTCTTTGGCATATTTGCATAGAATGAAAGAAGATGATGCGCTCAGTATTTATTACCACAGTGTAACCAGACGGATGTAGATGTGATATGAAAGTGACTGTAGGTACTTGTGTTCTCTGTACAGTTCTCTCTATTACAAACAGACGTGACAGTCACAAAGGTCATCCGGGGCTACTGAATGGCGTTGCAGTTACTTAGTCACATGCTACAAAATGGAGGCCCACTACTGGAGATGCTCAAAGTTTTGTCCAAATGCATCGAGACCCGCCTGATATCGACGCAGCATTGAACGGTGCACCCTCTCAAAGGTACCTAGGGTAACTCGAAGACATCCTCGTGCCGCAACAATCCTGACAAATAGGTCCTCCGGCGATGTGACAGATGTTTCACATTCAAGGACCTTCGGAAACCCCCCATAGGAAAAAAATCAATCGGGGACAGATCGGGTGATCGTGGTGACCATGCGACTGGCCCATCGAGACCAATCCAGCGGTTGGGAAAGTTTACCTGCAGATGTGCCCTTACCTGTCTGCTGAAATATGCGGAGCTCTCCGTGCTGAGATCGAATGCGGCGGCGAACAGACATGGGAACATCATTCAGCACGTGCGCCAGAACCTCTCGCAGGAATATGAGATACGTGCGACCATCAGTTCGGTCCTGGAGAATGTACGACCCAATTAAACGTCTCTGATGATGGCAGCCCACACGTTAAGGGGTAAATGTGCATCGGGAGGCATGCTTACGTGTAGCATGTAGGTTCACATACGCCCACGTATGCAGGTTGTGAACGTTCATCGCACCCTTGATTGAGAACGCAGTCTCATCGGTGAAGAGGACGCTCACTGTGAAGCTTCGGTCTCGTGGCCGTAACGCCCTCTCCTGGCGTTTGCGATCCCGGTTCCAATGTGATTACTGATCGTTGTTGTATGCCCGATGTGCATGTCAGTTTGTAAACTTTTTTTTACCCTGTAGATATACCGTTAATATCTTAGAAGCACCAGCTCCTCCCTTCCCCCCCCCCCCCCCCCCCCCCTCCCCCAATTTATATGATCTTCAGAGAAAGACCATTGAAGAAACTACGAAGGGGAATCAAATGAAAATATTAAATACTTTTTTTTTTAATTATTGAATGAAAGTGGAACACATGTCATTTTTCGACATAGTTCCCTTGCCCTTCAACGCATTTCGCCAGGGCATAGGAAGTGCATGGATTCCTCTGGGAAAAAAAAATCCTATGATCGTGAGAGCAGCCACTCGTGCATTGCCTGTTGCACCTCTTCATCGGAACGAAATTTCTTTCCTCACAGTCGCCTCTTTGAGTGGTCCAAACATGTGGTAATCATTCGTTGCGAGGTCTGGTGAGTAGTTTGGATGTGGCAGAGTATCAAAGAGCAGGTTATCGATTGTCGCAAGTGTTTCACAGGCAGCATGAAGGCCGAACATTCTCATGTTGCAAAATGTCGCCGGCTGTCGGAAGTCCACGTCACTTTGACCTTATTGCAGGTCGACGCTTATTTTTAACGTATTGGAATATGCTGCCCTGGTGATGGCGTTTCTCATAGTCCTGAAGTGTCCCAAGACAACGCCTCGTTCATCCCAAAAGTGTGTCAGCCTAACCGTCTCTGCAAATGGCTGCGTACATAACTTATTGGGTTTTGATGATGAGGAATGGCGTTATTGCTTGTTGGCTCTCTTCGTTTCTGGTTGGTGGTAGCATGAGTATATTTAGGCTTCGTCCGTGCGAAAAAACTGCCAGTTTCTGCTTCAGAGCGCCGCAAAAGTTCTTCAGAGACGTCAACGCCTCGCTCTTTCAGTTCTGGACTCAGCTGCCATGGCATCCATATTGCAGACACTGTGCGCAACTTAAGCATTTTATGAGTGATGTGATGTGCTAAGCCATTGAATAATGTTCGTATCTGCGGCTATTTCATCAGCCGTAACACGGCGATTTTCCACCACAATGGCTTCAACTGCTGCAGTATACTTGTCACAACGCGGTGTGCCTGACCCGGACGCCGAGCGTCTATCGGGTAAGTCACGCCCATGCCATTTCCGAACTTTCTACTCCACTTACACACTTGCTGCAGAGATGGAGACGCGTCACCAAACTGGACCTGTCTTCAGTGATGGATTTCAGAAGGTTACTTATCTTCACTGCTCAGAAAACCTATGATCTTTGCTGCATGTCGCAATCGGGGCAGCCATTCTGAACTGCTATTGTGACCTGGTTTACTTGCCTGTAGGGCATTTCCGACATAAGTAGTACCAGTACTGTCAACTTACTGAGCAGTGGCGGGAATTGTCGATTATTTAATTACACTTTTTAGGTTTTAATTTGACTCTTCGCTCCTACACATAACAACGTCCAGGAGGGGGCGCTTTTCCAAAAAAATACACCAAATATGTTACCCACGGGGAACTGTGGTGTGAATGTCACAGATGTATTTATCACTCCTTTCCCACAGTTGATTTCTGAGAAGAAAAGAATGTTGTAAGCATACTTCTTCAAAGAGTTTTTTTTAAGTGTATATTTCTGTACCCTTATCCAAAAATAATTGAAAACTGAATGTAATATATAAGTAAGGAACAGTGCTGTATTTTACTTCAGTTACGACGAGAGAAATATTCAGCAGCACTTGGACAGCTACTTTAAAAACACAAAGTCTGATAGAAAATATTTGTTATATCATCGTGTACCCATTCTGGCAAAGGTTTTTAAATAGGTCAGTTCCAGCCGTTCCAGGGTCGACATTTGGACGACTGCTCATCTGGTAATCATTTTGATTTTATTTTTCTTGATAAAAGCAAAAAACGAACGCCTCCGAGTATGCCGCCTCACAAAACGTAGCTGTACACTTCGTTGTTGATGACCACTACAAACACGCTTTTCGCATTTGAACGCTATGTTACCATCGTTGCAAATAAGTGGAAGATTCGTTCTGCTATTACAGCGAGACAGTTTTCATTTTTAATTCTTTTTCTGTACATTTGTCGTTTAAAGTTTCGATATTCATCTCGTGCGGAACCAAAACACCTGAGCTGTACGCAGTAGTAGGTTTCCTTTGCAGCTGCGCTATGCTTTCCCAGAATTCTACTGATAAAACTGCCATGCCTTGCCGTGCCTACAGTTGGTTTGGAAATCGGAAATGAGACGTGTTAACACCATGATGCACCTGTCCGATGTTTATTAAAGTTTGTCCGAGATCGTATCAGGTGCTAAACTACTAAACAGGTTACAGTGCGTTGGTGGAGGTGGTGAATCCGCATCATTAGAAAGTCGTTAATCGTCTGACGTGGAAACAGAGGCTGCACGGAAAGTAAACAGGCTAGAAATTTTATTCGGAACCTTCTTTAATCGAGCGGAAACCTCTGCAAAATTAAATTATAGCTTCAGAGAGAATCGCAATTCAATAGCGCTCGTGTTATCCACAATACAGGGGAGACCGCATTTTAGAATAGATTGACGAAAATGAAAAATTCATATGTGGTGGCGACGTGAAACTGTTTTAAAAGATGTCTCCGAAAATTACGATACACTGGTAAAAGTACACCGACGACGACGGACCTATAGAAAAATACCTTTGTAATAAACAGACCTGACCTCATTAATGACCTTCACATAGAGACTGGGGTCAACGATTACCAAGGTACAAGATTTCACGTCCGTCTCCATATTTCACCTCCGTGCTCAATTTATACAAAAACTCTTATTTAACGAAGAGTGAAATTTTGGTACTCTCAAATCGAATAAGTCTGCTGGAATATTACGGAGTTTAATTTAAGAATTTTTAAAGAAATGCAGATCAAGAAGTACACCCTTTTTATTACACAGTTTTGAAAGATAAAATCTAGAAAAAGCGTTCTGACAAAATAAGTCCGCTTTCATTCACGGCCATAAACTAAGTCGCTTTTATCAAATCTTTTAATATTACAGGAATTTGTGTCAGAAGTGAGAAGGCTGTACAGATACCATCTCAGTCGAGCAAGCTAATCGATAGCAAGCTGTAGAGGGGATGAGGTGGGGGCTGGGGGCTGACTGAGGCGTTATTAACATACAGTTTGCGACGGGTGCGGGGGAGAACATATTTCACGAAGGATAATGAAAACCAGCAAAAAACGAAGTATTCAGTAAATTGGCCGAGGAGAACGCCACATTTCTTGGACAAGGTAAGATAGTCTTACATCTCAGGAAGTGACCAATGGCTAAAATGTAAGGGAATTATTGATAGGGTCTAGAAAAATTTGTACTTGTTAAAGTAAGCAAAAACAATGAGATGACCAAAGTCCTGAGATACCTCCTAATATCGTATCGGACCTCTATACGCCCGGCGCAGTGCAGGAACTCGATGTGCCATAGACTCAACAAGTCGTTGGAAGCCCCCTGCAGAAATACTGAACCATGCTGCCTCTGTAGCCGTCCATAATTCACGACAGCGTTCCAGGTACTGATCTCTCGGTTATATCCCATAAATGATCGATAGGACTGTTGTCGGGCGATATGGGTGGCCACGTCATTCACTCGAGTTGCCCAGAACATTCTTCAAACAAATCGCGAGAGTTGTGGCCCAGTGTCATGACATCGGTGCTTGGGAACATGAAGTCCATGAATGGCTGCTAATGTCTCAAAGTAGCCGAACGTCCACAGGATCCAGCCCATTCCATGTACACACAGTCCACACCATTATTGAACCATCACCAGCTTGCACAGTATTTTATTGACAACTTGGGTCCATAGCTTCTTGAGGTCTGCCCCAAGCTCGAACTCTATCGTCAGCTCGTCACTCATCCGACCAGGCCACGGTATCCCTGTCGTCTAGGGTCCAACCGATATGGTCACGAGCCCAGTAGAGACGTTGGAGGCGATGTCGTGTTAGCAAAGGCTCTCGCGTCGGTCGTCTGCTACAATAACCCTTTAGCGCCACAATTTATCGCACTTCCTGACGGATGCGTTCGTCGCACGTCCTTCATTGATTTCTGCGTTTATTTTACGCAGTGTTGCTTGTCTGTTAGCACTGACAATGCTACGCTGCCCAACTGTCCTCGGTCTTTAAGTGAAGGCCCACTGCGTTGTCCATGGTGAGAGGTACTGCCCGAAATTTGATACTCTCGGCACACTCTTGACACTGTGGCTCTCGGAGTACTGAATACCCTAGCGATTTCCGAAATGTAATGCCCTTTGCATCCAGCTCCAACTACAGCTCCGCGTTCAAAGTCTATTAGTTCCCGTCGCGCGGCCATAATCACGTCAGGAACCTTTTCACATGAATCGCTTTACTTAGAGAATGAGTGATACAGACGTCAATTCAAGAGGTCTTGAGAAACATCTGAATAGAGCCGAGACTGCAGCACTAGAAATTGTTTCATCGTGCCGCAGACGAGCTGAATAGGACGATCGATGCTCAAGTGATGACTTAATAACGTGGACCTGCTTATCTGCTTACGTGACTAGGAGATGAGGCAGACGATTAGCGTTCGTTCGTGTGTGCACCGGCTAGTCCGAGGAGGGTTTTTGAGCGGTCGTTTAGACTAATACTGGGCTGTTAGTCAAACTTAAAATATAATAATACAAGAAAAAAATTTACACGATTCTCAGTTAGATGATGCACGACAAGAAGGGTATCCGCCCACATAGTTAAAATAAATTTGCCGATTCATGAAAACGGCTGTTTCCGTACGACGGATAGTAATGTAGAGGAAGCCAGGCTGACTTGGATCACTTCTTACGCGCCTTCTACTGGGCCCTTGTCAGTCGTCATTGAGATCTCCAGACGTTAGTATCAGTGAGGTCACTTATGTAAGTTATTTCACTTTAACATTAAAAATTGAAGTAAAACGACTCCTTTCGCGATGCGAGTAATGTTGGGTCGGTTATTCCAGTAGCGGGCTGCCAGCTGTCTCGGGACAGGAGAAGGCGCGGGCAGTAAAGGTCGCAGCAGAGTCTAGAAATACTCGGCCGGGGCTGGGCGCCGGCCAGCGCCAGGTACTGTGTGCTGTACTATGGCCGCTGTCCTGTACTGCCCTACCTGCCCCACAGCACAACGCCTGGCCGCTGATCTCTCATTACTTCACTTCACACGGCTCTAATTTGCAAAGTAATTGCCGTTCTTCAACAATTACATATCCCGATAAAAGCTTGCTGTTTGACTATAGGTGATTTTGTTGATTTTTAAACTTGCTAAATTACACGCGGACAAGCTTATGGCAAAGTATTGACTGGAATGCACTCCTTAAAGTTCTCGAAGGTGGCAGGAATAAAATATAGGGATCTCACGGTTATCAATAACTTGTGGAGAAAACCAGAGTCGCTGGCCGCGGTGGTCTAACGGTTCTAGGCGCTCAGTCCGGAGCCGCGCGGCTGCTACGGTCGCAGGTTCGAATCCTGCCTCGGGCATGGATGTGTGTGATGTCCTTAGGTTAGTTAGGTTTGAGTAGTTCTAAGTTCTAGGGGACTGATGACCACAGATGTTAAGTCCCATAGTGCTCAGAGCCATTTGAACCATTTTGAAAACCAGAGTCGTAGGACATGAAAGCGAAGCAGTAGGTGAGAAGTGAGTGACGCATTGTTGTAGCCTGTCCCCGACGGTCTTTATTCTGTAGAATGAGGAAGCAGTAACAGTAACCAAGAAGACATTTGGAAAACTCAGAGAGTGGAATAACGACGTTTATCAAGAAAAATAAAATAAGGGTAGTCGCATTAAATCAGACGATGCTGAGGCAACTGGATTACTCCCAAAGTAGTAAAAGAGTTTTCCTATTCGGATAGAAAAATAATTGATGATGGCCGAAGCAGAGAGGATATAAAATGCAGACTGGCAATAGCAGAAAACCTTTTCTGAAATAGAGGAATTTGTTAACGCCTAATGCAAATTTAAATTTCAGACCAGAAAAGGTTAGAAGCGTCTGATGTGAGGTGCTACAGAATAATGGTGAGTATTAAAACGAATAGCAAATGAAGGGTATTGAATACAATTAGAGAAAAAGAAATTTATCGCGCAACTTGACTAAAAGAAGGGATGGGTTGATAGGACGCATCCTGAGCCATGAAGGAATCTACAGCTTGGTATAGAAGTGGGTAGTAAAAATTATAAAGGTAGACTAAGGCTTTAACTGCAGTCAACAGGTAATTAGATGTAGGTTGCAGTAGTTATTGAGAGATCGGGGGGCCTGTACCGGAAAGACCAGCGTGGAGAGCTGCCTCAGACCAGTCTTCGGACTGTAGAGGTGTTAACCGAGCGAGGTGGCGCAGTGGTTAGCGCACTGGACTCGCTTTCGAGAGCTATCCGATTGGGTTTCCCAAGATTTCCCTAAATCGTTTCAGGCACATGCCTGAATGGTTCCTTTGAAACGGGCCGGCCGCTTTCCTTCCCCATCCTTTCCTAGTCTGAGCTTGCGCTCCGTCTCTAATGACCTCGTTGTCAACGGGACATTTAACAGTAATCTCCTCCTCCTCTTCCTGTAGGGAACACCAAGAACATCCTTTATCACAGCATAGACATACGTGCTAGCACATACAGTGAGATGCTTAAATAGTATATATCTTTCATACGCATATTAATTCGATTCTCGTGCTTTCACTGCCATCGGAAAACCTTATAGTTAATAATAAGTTTTGAATTTCAAACTAAATTCAGTTATCTGAATGAGAAATGGAACTGAGAAATTTTGAAGAGCAGGAGCCTGTTACTGTTCTCACGTATCTATTTCCTCAAAGGTGGGCAGGCCACTTTCTCGTATTCTGCTTTGCAAAGTCAAGTTTATATTTTACTGAAATATTTTTAAAAAATCGTGTGGCATGTTTCGGAAGTAGATGTGCCATCGGTGGCATTGGTACACGGAGAAGAAACCGATGTAAAAGAAAATAGATCTTCCAACGATGTATTTACGTTTTAATATTTTATAAAGTGGCTCGTGTGACTTTAAGAACTGAGAAGAAGAAGCACTTCCCACGGAAAAGCTTTATAGCTCTCTGTAAATTTATTTTTGTTACCAGAAGAAAAATAATTCAGCCTTCGGATTTAAAAAAAAATGGATTTGCACAGTATTCCCAAATTTGTGTACGTCCCTGCGACTAGCGTGTATTTTCAGACAGTAACACACACAGTCGGAGAAGACTTAAGATGCTAGAGAAGATTTTCATATTTGTGGCTGTAAACATCAGCGCATGTTGACACTTTAGATGCCAACAGTGCCTCGATACTACACCAAACAAAAATTTCAAAATACGCTGGCATTGTTTCTTTCCCAACAGACACGTTTTAATCTGTTACCATTATTTCATCAGTATTTCGAAATAAGAACTTTCCGAAAGCGTGTCCTTTTAATACAATGGCCATTACTACGTAGGTTTCAAATGTGGAAAGTGTCTACGAATTAAAAAAAGAGGTATAAAGTCACGAAGTCTGAAGTGAAACAACTTAGCAGCAAGAGTTCCAACAAAATTACCGTGCTTTATTAAATTATAATTATTGTGCTGAGACTTCCGTTCACTTAAAGCAGTGTTGAATGTGAGAAGGCATTGCATGACAAGAACTGAGATTCTCCGAAATTTTTTTCTTCTTAAAGTGCTCTCTATACAGGACGATTTCGAGATGACTTTACAAAACTCGTAGCGTGATGGCGAAGGATAAACGTGGCAATTTGAGGGAAAGACATAATCGAAAGCTATAAGCGAATATCGTTCTCACACCTCTGGGACTGTGAAACCCTTTTAATGCAAGCTCTTTGCTTTCCATATTTTGGTACGATACAGTACGGACCCAAATACGGAAAAAATGTAAGTAAACATGGGCTCTAAATTGCATACCTGAAGAGCTGTGAGCACTTGTTCGTCTTTGCTACTGTTAAATACATCATCTACTAAACAAGTGTCCATAGCTCGTCAGGTGTGCACTTTCGAGCCCATTTTCACAAGACTTTTTGTCTTGTTTCGGTCCGTACTACCTACTACCAAAATATGGAAAGGAAAGAGCTTGCAGCAGAAGAGTTTCTCTATCAGAGGTATGAGAACGATTTTTCTTCACAGCTTTCCACAAAATCGATTCCCGACCAGTGTCCATTACCTCAAATTGACGTGCTGGCGAAACGTCAGAAAATTATCAAATGAACATCGGCCGAAGTAACCAAGACAGAAGCCAACAGGAGAATATATCTACAAGTGGTCACCGATATTCAATAATTTTGTAACTGTGGAAAGTACTGTTACAAATTGTGTGCCATATTTGACTTCTGGTTGTACGCAAAGAGGAATGCAAAGTTCTCACAACTTGAAATTGGCAGTTTGGTCAACTGGTTGTGTTTCTTCCGTTTTTAATTATTTACATAGTGCTGCTTTCATATCTCTCACATAAACGAACTGTCGATGAAGACTGACCGCGCAAACGTCTCTTCTTCGAAAGAAAAATGTTTAATCTCGATGAACAATGTAGACTGTGTTACTGCCTAATTGATAAAAAAAATTGTCTGTTGTTGTGGACTCTTTGTAATGCAATACAAAGTCACAAATTTCCGTAGTGGGAAACGTATTTCGCTAGATGGCGAAGTGATCTCAAACTGGACGAGAAACAAACTAGAGCAAGCATTTCCAAGCCTTGCGTCGTGGCTCTCAGGGGCGATGCGGCTAGCGAAACTTAGCGAGCCAGCGAGTATATCTCTTTGCTGTGCCAGCGTTGTTGATAGCAGTCCACTGGTAGTGACTTATTTGTTTTTAGTCAGTAGCGGTTAGTTGGAAGATCAGTTTCATCGAATGCAGATCGTTTTTGTTTGTTTTCTGTGACTTGTGTTCTTTCATCTTACAAAGGTCCCCACCGTGTAGCAAAATGCAAGAACCTCACATCGTAGCAGAAGACCTTATTTGATCAGCTGCTCTGAACATGGTATCTGTTATGATAAATGAGTCACCTGCCAAGCGACTGACAAGTATGCCTTTGTCTAACAACGCTATTAGTTGTCGAACACTCAATATGGCTGACGACACCACTGATAATTTGGTTGAAAAGATCAGAAGCTTGTGTTTGGATGTTATGGGCGCCCAACGGCGAGGGTCATCAGCGCCTACTCAAAAGTAATGTTGATACCGCTGTTCAATCGATTGAAACTACACACTCACAATGATGCGCTTCTAATTTGCTACGTGCGGTTTATACAGTACAACAGATTTCATTAACACCTTCTTTCCTGCAAGAAAATATCAGTCGGAACAAAAGCAACATACCTCTTTAAAATACTACTCTCTTTTACGGAAGAAAACATTATATGGGAAAATTGTGTAGCCATGTGTACAGATAGAGGTATGGCTGGCCATTACATCGGATTCAAAGCCTCATCTGTAAAGAGGCTCCTCATGCTATTTGGACACATTTTAATCCGCCGAATAGTACTGGTATCACAAAGCTTGAACCATGTCCCTCATCAAGTTTTTCAACCAGTGATCGAAGTGGTAAATTTCATTAAAAGTCGCCCAATTAAGTCGAGATGTTTGAAACAGATATCCGTTTATATGGGGACAGGGTACATTTCCCTGTCTTTCACGTGCTAAGGATGTACAAAGGGTACTAGGAAAGTTTTGCTATATGACGCAACAATAAGTCGCAGGACGCTGATTATTGCTGTGTTTTGAGAGAATGCTTCGTATTTGCATTGTAGCCACTGTGAAGTCTGTGGGCGCAGTCGTTAACTAGCAGGGTTGGTTGGAAGTGCTTGCTATGGCGTCGTGGTCACGAAGTGAGATTCGGACAGTTTTGCTGTACAACTTTGCGTGTGGTTTAAACATAGTCAAGTGCTTTGAAGAAATGACTCTTGCACTCTTGGATGTGTGTCCATATCGTACAAATATATTGCGGTGGTGCAGAGAATTCCAAAGAGGGAATTTCACTCTGGAGGACACTGAGAGAACTGATGGCCCACGATCATCAGTGAGGGAGGAAAACATTGATGCTGTGAGGAAAATGCTAGACGAAGACAAGCGAGTGACTTATAAGCAGATAGAGGTAAGCAGATAGAGGATACCGTAGGGCTAAATGCACCATCAGTTCATTCGATTCTGCATGACCATTCGTCTCTGGGTGCTGCATATATTGACGGAAGCGCAGATGATACGACGTGTGACTTGATGCCAGGAGATGTTAAAGAAGTTTCCTAAGGGACAATCTCAGTATGTGAATAACATCGTGACAGATGGAAGAACCTTCGACCCAAGTCAAAAATGGACGCTTGGTTCCTCCATCACGACAACGCTCCAGCTCACCGCGCCAAAGCATGCACCAAATATTTGCGGGGTACAGGACTGAAACTTCTTGAGCGTCCTCCTTACAGTCCAGACCTTGCTCCTTGTGACTTTGCACTGTTCCCTAATGTAAAAGTGAAGCCAAAAGCAGTGCAGTTTTCAAATAATGAGAACCTCGTGAGTGCTTGGAACAACGAGTGTACCTTACTCCCAACAGAAACTGGGGAGAACTGATTTAAGGACTCGTTTCGGAGGACGGGGAGCTGTATTCAATGTGGCGGGAATTACTTCGAAAAAAATTAAATAAATAAAGCTGTATTGCAAAACTTTCACACGTACCCTTTGTGTGAAATCGAGAACAAATCAAACGGACTTCATGTTCAAGTCAAACATTTGGGCTCAGAGTATTTGTAGACAGTGACAACATACTGCAACTGTCAGAAAAAATCTCAGCCTTCTGAAAGAAACTGCTAGTGTGGTAGAAAAAGTTGGATGATAAATATGTGCATTACGTTTTCCGTGCTTTTCACATGGTTTTAGAAGCTGATTGAAGAATACTTTTTGTGGCTCATTTAACTGAACTCAGTGATTACATAATGAAGTACTTTACAGAAGTAGTTGATCAACAAAAGTGGATTAAAGATCCTTCAGTAAAAAACTTTCAACAACACTTACCACTGGAGGACAGAAAACATTTATTGATACTCGCTCTCAACATTATAATTGAAGTCCGTTTCCTCGTCGCTGCTTGGATTTTGGAGCTTAGTGACACAGAAGAATACTATTCGGATTAGTTTTATAACTTCCTACTTAAGTGAGCTAGTTTTCTCCAGCTTTGGCAGGCAACAACACGAAATTTCGCGAACGAATATGAAGACAAATAAGAGTCGCAGTTTCCATTCTTGTCCCAAGAGTTGAAGACCATAACGAAGAAGAAGAAGCAAGCTAGCTCTTCCTATAGATTTCGTTGTTTGCAAATTAAAACGTGTTATGTCAATACTCAAAAAGAAGTAACAATTCTTATTCTTTTTTTTTTTTTTTAACTTCAGTTCATTTACCCCTCACTTTGAGTCGGATGTTATGTGCAAAAGGAGCCCGCGGGTGTTTATGTTCATTTCAAGGGATCCTTGGACGCAAAAAGTTTCGAAGCCATAGACCAGAGGAATACCACAGAGAGAGCGATCTTCGATTATAAATCATGTATGTTACGAGAGGCTCAGCGTTGAAGATAATATAAAACCCACAGGCAATGAAGTGGCCCAAATTCGCGCTAAACAAGTGATCAATTTCACGAATTCTCTGTCAGTTTCAGGTGACGTTTTGCTCTTAAATTAGATAGTAGTGGGCTAATATCTTTCTCAGTTATATACATAATACTCTGATGGGTTGCGTGCTTATGCTCCCACAGCCAGTGTTAGTTGACATAAAAGTTATCTGGGCATGGTAGCGCGTCGTATTGTAAATTACCTGCCAATGAGTAAATTCTATGATTCGGCCACGGACGCAGTGGCCATCTTCTAGGGTACGCTTTGTCGTCTTGGATCAATTATATTTCGTTTGCATTCCTTTTCTTTACATGACATTATGTCACAATTTAAAAAAAAATATTTATCTCCTAAGAAGGGAACAGTGGTAAACGATATTAGATTGGTTTTTGCGGTGCACCGTCCTGACTGCCAAGCATCGGAGCCCAACAGCCCACACAAACACAAACACGAGAGTTACCTGCGAGAAGTTGCCCTGCGCAACATACGTTCCCTATGTGTGTGTGTGTGTGTGTGTGTGTGTGGGGGGGGGGGGGGGGGGGGGAGGAATCCAAACCCCATAACCCCATTCGTCGAAGACTCTGTCATTTCTCATACTGCAAGGAGCAATGGACAGTAGTACGTTCTCACTTTTTCCATCTTAGGAAACTAATCTAATAACGTTTCCCTCTCCATCCACCCGGGGAGACCTGTAGGATCAACGGCTTTTTAAAATTGTGACGTAATGCCATAGTCAGCAGAGAATCGTGACGAAGTACAATGGACTCTGGACAACAAAAGTAGACCTAGGAGGATGCTACAAAAACTGTGACGAAAGCGTAAGTTCTATTTAGTGACAGTTGGCTTCCAATATGACGCAGCACCATACCCACAAAATTTTTAAGTTAACTCACCTGGTTGTCATAGCTTAGACAATAATAAAATATTGCGAAGGAAGGAAGAAGGAGCGACAGAGAACGAATAAGAGAGTAATAAAGCGCAGTGGGTGACACCGAATTGACGTAGACATTTCCTTATTTCTGATAACAGTCTGCAAACAATCTGTAAATACAAAATTCTCGAAGGTGCACAATTACTGTTTTAGGGACCTGCTATTTCTGAAAAGATTTAATTGCTGATACAGCTCATGTAAGTCGTTTTGCGAACCGATACGAGTTTGTTATCGCGAAAATGAATCTTTCAAGTCACCTTCGTAGCAATGAAAAAACAACGGTGAAAACCAGATTAAAATGGAAGAGAACGAGTTATGTGTGTTCATTCTTCGTTTTCGGCCAGATAACTTGAGTGGTCTGCGAAGTATTTGCTTTCCACGGTTGCATTCATTTCACCAACGATTTATTTTTATGGCGGTGCTTTTGTACTGCAGCGTTCCACCCGGCAGTCAGTAATACGCGTAGGACAAGAAAAGGGTCTCGTACGGGAGATTGGTCCCTCTATCCCTGTTCATTGTGGAGAGGTCGAAATTTGATGAATGTGTAACATTATGTTCTGGTCAAAAGGTATGATGGCAGTGTTTATGTTGAATAATTCTGTAATAAAACGTACCTTTTTTTTAGTCATAATTATACAATGCTGCGCTCCAAGCGTACATTCCCAGAAATTTCTTCATCAAATTAAGGTCTGTGTTTTATACTACTAGAATTCTCGTGGCCAGTAATACCCTTTTTGCCAGTGTTAAGTCTGTTTTTATGTTCTCCTTGCTCCGTCCATGATGGGTTCTTTTGCTGCCTAGGTAGCAGAATTCCTTAACTTCATCTACTTCGTGACATCAATCCTGACGTTAAGTTTCTCGCTGTTCTCATTTCTGTTACTCCTCATTACTTTTGTCTTTCTTAGATTTACTCCTAGTCCATATTCTGTACTCGTTAGACTGTTCATCCCATTCAACAGATCTTGTTATTCTTCTTCACTTACTTTGAGAATAACAGTATCATCAGCGAATCTTATCATTGATATCCATTCTCCGTCAATTTTAATCCCACTTTTGAACCTTTCGTTTATTTCCGTCGTTGCTTCTTCGATATATATATAGTCTGAACAGTAGGGACGAAATATCACATCCCTGTTTTAAACCCTTTTTAATCCGAGCACTTCGTTCTTGGACTTCCACTGTTATTGGTCCCTCTTGGTTCATGTACGTATTGTATATTGGCCTTCTTTCCCTATAGCTTACCCCTAACTTTCTCAGAATTTCGAACATCTTGCACCATTTTACATTGTCACACGTTTTCCAAGTGGACTAGTCCTATAAACATGTCTTGATTTTTCTTCAGTAATGCTTCCATTATCAACCTCAACGTCTGGTGCCCTTACCTTTCCTAAAGCCAAACTGATCGTCATCTAACAGATCGACAGTTTTCTTTTACATTCTTCTGTATATTATTCTTGTAAGCAGCTATTAAGCTGGTTGTGCGATAATTCTCCAGATTGTCGGCAAGCCATGAGTAGTTTCACTAGGAGGACGCATGATCACAATCACATGACTTAACCATAACCCACCAACGCCGGAAGCTGTCAGCAAAGGAAAAATTACAGAAACGCCTCTTCTAGAAAATCTGTCTCGGTCCCACTCTCACCATGCTATCGTACATCTTTAAAGTAAATATCAATTAGGATTTCATTATGAAGACAATGTTTCAAACTTTTGGGTGCCATTTTAAATTTTTTATGGATTATTAATAATTTAAAATTAAGCTATAAGAATTTCTTGCCAAACGGCGGAGTTTACAATTCGGTTACTTAACTTTAAAGCAGATAGGTAAATTAGAAAAAAAATGCTATTTTGCAGTGACAACTGTAATATGGCTCGATCGCCTAGATATCATTTGTTTTCATGTTCCAAACAATTTTTTTGGTGCGGCTGTAAAGCATTTTTCTTTGAAATGTATTAGCATTTACGGTGCTTATGTTGCACATTTGGCAGCAATTGATCTTTGCTTTGGAAGGCAGACCTATAGTTGAGAAGAATTTACTCTCGGAAGATTTTTGTTGGGAATAGGCTTGCTAACGATAAGTAGAGAGTAAATCCGTATCTTAATGGCGTGGTGCACGACACGTGTTCGCCTATCCAGCATTAACTACACCGAGGTGACAAAAGTCATAGGACAGTGATATGCACATATACAGATGGCGTTAGCATCGCGTACACAAGGTATAAAAGGGCAGTGCATTGGCATAGCTGTCTTTGTACTCAGGCGATTAAAGTGAAAAGGTTTCCGATGTGATTATGGCCATACAGCGGCAATTAAGTCACTGAACGCGGAATGGTAGTTGGAGCCAGACGCAAGGGATATCGTTAGAGAATTCAGTATTCGAAGATCACAGTGTCAAGAGTGTGCCGAGAATACCAAATATCAGGTATGACCTCTCACCATGGAAAACGCAGTAACCGGTAGCCTTCACTTAACGACCGAGAAAAGCGGCGTTTGCATAAAGTTGTCAGTACTAACAGGAAAGTAACGCTGCGTGAAATAACCACAGAAAACAATGTGGGACGTACGACGGAAGTATCCGTTAGGACAGTGCGGCAAAATTTGGCGTTAATGGGCTACAACAGCAGACGACCGACGCAAGGGCCTTTGGTAATGGCACGATATCACTTGCAGTGCCTCTCTTGGGCTACGGGAGGGTTCTAGTGTGGCGCAGACCCTACGAAGGCATGGACTCAAATTGTAACAAGGCACTGTGCAAGCTAGTGGTGGCTCCATAACGATGTAGACTGTGTTTACGTGGACCGGATTGTCTCTTCCGTTCCAACTGAACCGATCATTTATGTAAATGGTTGTGGTCGGCTACTTGGACGCCATGTGCAGCCATTCATTCATGGACGTAAATGTTCCCTAACAACGATGGAATTTTTGTGGATGGCAATGCGCCATGACACCGGGGTGCAATTGTTCGCGATTGGTTTGAGGAACTTCCTGGACAATCCGAGCGAATGATTTGGACACCCATATCTCCCGACATGAATACCAACAAACATTTATGGAAAAAGCGGGAGTTGAGTACGTTCACAAAATGCTGCTGCACCTGCAAAACTTTCGTAACTACGGACAACTGTAGAGGCAGCGTGGCTCAATATTTCTACAGGGAGACTTCCAACGACTCGCTGAATCCATGTCACGTCAAGTTGCTGCGCTATGCGAGGCAAAAGGAGGTCCGAAACGATATTAGGAGATATGTCATGACTTTCGTCACCTCAGTGTCTATCGTGGCCTACGATGCTAGAGCGGACTGTTGTTTGTTGTAGTAGCAGGGTGGAGATCGGCTGCTTTTGCAGCAGACTCACTTCGCGAGGAGCAGTGTAATGTTCAAAGCACGTCTACCATAGACTTGGCTTTGGCTGTAAATTCGGAGGGTAACGATACAAGTTCCAGTTGACAACATGCCTGTCAGGCAAATGAGGGCTGCGCGGCCGAGTCGAGCGAAGGTCTTCATTACTCCATCAGATTCGGTAGTCCCACGGAGTTTCCTAAACAGATCTAAGTTTGGACTGTGTGCTGCTATTTTTAGCGCGCGTAAAACTGCCTTAGCGCAATATGGCGTCTCTATACTTCGACAGCTTACGGTGTAAGTATACCCTTTGGATTTATAAATTAAATGCGTTGTTCTGTCTGGCTGAGGTGGTTTAAATCAGTGAGATCATGAAGCTGTACATTTACAGTTAATCATTTTCTATCAGTCGCTCCAATTGTACTCCCTTCACCGCGATACGATATTACGTCACTATTTAAAACAAAGGAGAAAAAGATGTGCTCTACATTGCTCTGATGTATTAATTTTTTAGGATTCTCTAGCCGTGAAACAGTTTTGGGATTCTGCGTCTAAGATGTGAAGTACTCAGGCATTCACATCCAGTGTTAATCTGTTATTGCTAGTATTTTTAAGAATAAACAAAACCATCGAAATATGCCAAAGTAAGACTTTTCGCTTTTTTCACTTTGGAAACAAGCATAATGCCCAAGGCATAGTGGCGGATACAGAAAAACCTCAAGGAGAGGGCGCTAAAGATATCTTGACCTTTACTTTTACCGTAATAAAAAATAATAAAGTCACATCCAAAGTTTAAGAAAGTTTTATTTAAACTGATTATACACATATACAAGACAATGGCATCTTATGATATAAAATAGTTTGTGGTTCCCTTCCTTAAGTAATGAATTCTGTGCGCCTGTTCTTCCTGGTAAATTGGTTAATTACGTCGTCAATAGGACAATCAGTGTCAGGGTGAGTGTTCAACAGAGCTAATCCATTAAGTCGATCCTCTTCCATTGTCGACCTCAGCCATGTCTTTGTATGCCGCAGTGTTGAAAAACTTCTTTCTACTGGAGCAATAGGTGCAGATGGATGCAAATATTTTGTACAGCGTGTGCAAAGTAGGATAGTCAGATCGAGGACAGACAGACGAGGCTTGTGTAACAGAATCACGATCATTAAGGGCGTTTATGCTCGTTTGCTTGTATTGAAGAATCTTTCCCATTAGCCTTTTTAATAACAAAGAGTGATTCTTCTTCCAAGAACGGTAGTTCAGTACACTTTGGGAATAGATTATTTTAAGCGATCAGTTTTCATTCCCCGATTTACACTACACAGATAAAGGTATTGTCCACAGTGTACCCTGTGTTACAGGGCGATAGCTCTTGTACCGTCGAACAGCGTTTGAACTGTGTAGAATTAAAGACGACTGCTACGGTTAAACCTCACGCGACGCGCGGCGCAGAGCAGCGCACTACGACGAAGAGCTGTGCGGAATGGAGCAATGTGACCGTAGGTGCGTAGTAATGTTTCAGTGCACACGCGCATAAATAGCAATGGAAAACAAGAGTGTCCCTCCAAACAGAGCGGCGCAGGAACGAATCTTTTCCTTTGATGTACCGACACAGCGACGAATTGTTCGTTCTTGCACAGCACGGCGCAGAGCGGCGTGATTTGACGTTTATACTGGCTGCGCCAAACATCTTTCCTAGGTTTTCGCGGCGCGGCGCGTCCGGTATAGACGCGCCCAACGAGTTAAAATTTCATAGAGTGGCTATAGGTCCGCCATGTTTGAAGCAAATTGAAGTTCTGGCCGCCATGTTTTCTTTAGTCAAGGCATTCGTCTACTGTGTCCCGCCCCCTTGTAACTGCGTTTGACTTACTTGAAATAGCCCATACTAGCTTTATTTTTTCTAAAACAAGCAATAGACAGCAGTGATTTCAGTGTACACTGACAGCAAAAAGGGATGTTTTTGTCGAAATATGGCTAAACTTTTCGATGTAGATAACACTACAAGACAACTCAAATAAGTCTGTCCATCCACTATAACGTTACTTGTTGCCCATAAATTAATGCAATTAGAGCAGGTACCACCAGAATATTACGGTGAAACTTTTAAACATGCTGTGGTTAACTATTAGAAACAGTAACGGGCGCAGAAATGCGATATTTTTGTCGCTCTTTCAAAGTAAACAGTCAAAGCCTCAAAAACCAGTACACTGTGAACGAGAATTTATTTGAAATATGTGTTACAAGTAGTTAACACAAGCATAGTAATTCAATAACAAAGTCGAAGCGTTCTTGGATGGGGTAATTTCACAAATTTTCGTAAGTAGCTGTATGCCTTGGCAGAATAAAAGTGTAGGGTCAGGGCAAATTTCCTTATTTGCTGAGAATAATGGCATACTTTAGCACTGCACTGAAGTTCCAATAGCTCCTTCAACAAACCAACTACCTGTTCACTGTTTAACATATCAGAAACTGAACTACATAGCCTTCTTCTCAAACCAGCAACTAAAGTCTGTAACTGCACTATTCTTCTTTTGTGTCGTACACTAAGTTGCTTCATTTGCTTTATCCGCTTCTTTAGTCGCACATTCTCTGCTTGTACTCTGTTATATTGTGTTTTCAACTTCTTAGGGCTTGGTAGACAGTAATTGTGGTCAGCAGAAACAGATGTGGGTCCGACAGGCACTGAAAGAATGTAGTTACATCATAAGTTTATAACAGAGTTACACCATAAGATTATAATAGAAAGTATGTAATTCAAAGTAATAAGAACACGGAGTAAAATTAAATTATTGACTTACTTTGTGCTAATGATGTCACTGTAATAGCACTATCTTGCAAATTGTCGAAAGATCGCTTTCTGGGTTGTGGTCGTAATACTTTATCTTGCTTTTGTAAATGTGGTGGAAAGTTAAAGATAGTAGGTACTGGTTTTGACAAAAGGCGCCTCTGGACATTTGTGTGGTACATATATTTCTCTTCAAAATGAGCTGAACAGAGGTAACTGGCTGTAGTAGGAAACCAGTTTGCTCGCTTCATATTTATAACTAAATTACTTCCTGCATTTGTCTTAAGCATAATTACAGTTCCAATGCAAATGACTTTAATAAACATCAAAAAAACGTGTGTCGTATATCGGTACTAATATACTTACTTATAATATGAAATATTTGTTGTTTTATCGCTGCGATTTGTGCAGCTGAACGCTGAACACACTGCAGGCATGTTGACTTTATATTTTGTAACAAAAAAGTCAACTAGAAAAGTTAAATATTGCAGTAATATCACAACGGCTGACACACTTCCAACACAAACAACAGTAACGCTTTCCTAATGTTTTGACTAAGGAGAACATGGCGGCCGAGTCAGTGTTGGTTGCCGCTAGGAGCGCTATAACTAGTATCTCAGCCACTCTATGAAATTTTAACTCGTTGGACGCGCCTTTCTGAGCGCGTGAGGCGTGTTGCCTAACTTTCTCGATGTGGCACTGCCCGCGGAGCAGCTAGATGTAGTTTGAGTCCGACCAACCCTGCACCTTTTAAGTTTGTCAATGCCTGGATTCAGCATGCATACTGTAAATTAGCTCTCTTCATTAAAATCTTTCGCGGAGTTATTCACGAACGTGCGCTGCCGCTTTTCATATCCCACAAGAATGAGCTTAGTAGACGCTTGTATGCAACATACCCAGATTCACGTGTGAAGCGCCCCCTTTCGTAACGGCAAACGAAGGAGGAGACATTTCGACTGTTGCCCTGATGGAATGAGACTGCGGTGGCGGGGACTCAGCACGAGTGATGGGCAGTACACACTCCGTGTCGCCGCTGTGTGCTGGCTGCTGTGCCACGTCGCCGGATGGAGGAGGCCGACACCAGCGGGAAGCGCGCGGCCGCAGTGGCAGTGTGGTTAGCTGGTTGTGTGGAATTGGCTCACTGCCACTATCCGCACTGCCTTGCGACCCGCCATGTGCCGACAGCGCCGACCAGCTCCATGCCACCACTGCACTGCTGGAATTTGTTGTTTCTGTCTCATTATCCACGGAACAAGACAGCCAGCGAAGAACTGGTGAAGTTTGGGGTCGTCTGGTGATTATAACTCTAAAGATGGTGAATGGTTTTCGCAGGAGGCTGTGCGATGTTTATTGTGAAGTGTTTACCAAAGTACTGATGTTTTCTGGTGTCTTAATGACCGAGTTCATCGAACTAAATGGCTCTCTGTTCTTCTACGATGTCTCTTTCACAGGTAGCAGTCGAGTGATGTTCGTGTCTCCGTTGAAAGTCAACGGAAGTTTCAGACACTCGCATAAGAAGTTGGACTGTTACATGCAGTTTAAGCAAACGGCATTTCATACTCCATGTGTAGTACAAGGAAAGACGATCGAGACAGCATACTATTAAATAGGGAGTAAAGCGCTGAACATATATTGTGCACAGGTGTGTGTAGACAATAAACGAGAGGTGTGCAATACGAAAACGGCAAGGTGTGATGACAAGTAAACGGCTTTAACTGCTGTGGGCAGAACTTTTTACGTTTCAATGTCGCGGCTTGGCCATCAAGGGGCAACAACACTCTCCAAGAATGAAAACAAAGGACAAGATGGTTTTGTGACAAAATATATTCTAATCTGGGATATCATGTTGAGCCTTCGAGGTCTATGTCGTATGAAAAGTTGTGTTCTACTCTAATTCATGACTCACTCGAGTGATCTGTACGCCCATTCAAGGAAATATGTTTTTGAAAGGAAAGTAGTGGAAGTGCTGTTTCGTGTCGTGAGTAGAAGTTTTCTTCTTTTGCTCCAACAATAGCTGTAGAACGCGAAAAGGTCAAGCGTTTCCTCGGCTACACACGGAGTTTCAGAGGCACTGATTAGCAGGACGTCTACGGCGACTAAATTAAATAAAAAAGGTAAATTCGTCTGACATTACGTCTGGTAACACCTCACGAAGTGTTCTGACTCCTCTTCAACTACAAGGACCGAACCAGAACCTACATAAAACCCTAAACACACTTCAAAGTCTTTCTACGTTTTGTCCCTGCGTACTATCCGAATGTTGAAAGAGTAATTCCTCCTTTCAATTTAATGGTTACTGTGGTGTCACCGCCAGACACCACACTTGCTAGGTGGTAGCCTTTAAATCGGCCGCGGTCCGTTAGTATACGTCGGACCTCGCCACTATCAGTGATTGCAGACAGAGCGCCGCCACACGGCAGGTCTAGTCTAGAGAGACTCCCTAGCACTCGCTCCAGTTGTACAGCCGACTTTGCTAGCGATGGTTCACTGTCTACATACGCTCTCATTTGCAGAGACGGCAGTTTAGCATAGCTTTCAGCTGCGTCATTTGCTACGACCTAGCATTCTTCTAGAATGTATTCGGAACAGATAATATTGTGAATCATGTACCGTCAAGAGCGACATTAATCATTAATGGATTAAAGTTAAGTATCAAACCAATTATGTCCGCTTTCTGAATTATCATTCCTTTTCATGTTCCAGACCTCACGTCAGTATAGTTCTTCCCTCCTCACGCCAGCCTGCGTGAGCTAAAACGCGTGCATTTCGGCCTCCTCTCGTAACGCGGTGTTGGCTCTTCTGCTAACACAACAGTTACTTTTGGTAGTGATGAGAAAAATAGGTGACGTGTAACCGAAGCAGCTCTTACATCTTCGTGTTATTACAAGAATAACAGAGCAACAGACGAAGTCCTCGTGTAAGGGACTCCAGTTTTTATGAAGTCTCACACCTCATTTGTGAGAGAACGAGCTGCTGGATCTTACGTGCGTTTCAAAGCAGATTCGAATACAGACCAGGATGTACTTTATGTGCCATTTTACTATTGTGACGACATGCAGCGAAGACAGAGCAATCGGGATACATGTTGAAATAATCGTCTTGACAATTTTTACGTACCAGCATGAACGCCGTAACTGATTACACTGCTTGACAATTGCTAAGGATCAGAGAATTGTTGGAAAGGAATAATCACAATGCTAGACGATATGAAACACAGGGCATAGATAACGTAAGTGGAGTGGTGTATTCATGATGAAAAATGGTACAGGTTTCACCACATGGGAAAGGAGGATAACAGACATAAATAACGTTCACGTATGACACAGGTCATAAGGGTCGATGTCGGACTCTAAGTAAGGAATATGCCCTCCTCGGACATTAATACACATTTTGCACCTGTTATTCATGCTGGCTACCAAACTGTTGACCCCTTGGAGAATATTGCATCACTAGTCTCCATAAACAGGAAGTCGCGATCTACCGCTCTCCTCAACAGACGGAAATGATCCAGAATAATCTCCCTGCGTTTCCGCAGTGCTGTAACAGTACTTCGCGGAAAAATATACAGTTGTGTTTGGCCATTGTGCATAAGGTTTGCTCACACTGTAACGCCAAGGGCATACTGATGACTTTCATGAACATTCTGTAGTGTGTAACGTGTTCCCTTCTCCCTCTTCACTAACTGGTGGCCAGGATCACTAGCCACAGTAAAGCGGGATTAATCGGGGAACGTCACACTGGACCACTGTTGCTGACCCCAACCAACATGCTCCCTGCACTAGTGAACTCTTTCTCGACGATGGCGTAGGTGAAATAGGATGCATTTAACAGGCTTCCGAGCGTACAAACCAGCCTGATTTAACCGCTGCAATAGGTTCTGGCAGACACAGGTGTACCGGTAGCAGTTGCAAGGTCTGCAACGCTCTGTTCCTTTTCGCCACCGGGACTACGTTTCGGTCCTCTTGTATTGTTGTGGTCCACCTACGGCATTCGACATGCTTTCGGATAGCATTTCCACCTTCAGTAGCCTTTCTTAGTCGAGATATGTCACTTCTGGATACACCCATTACTGTGGCCACAGTAGTGGCACTTTGACCGGCTTCGAGCTACCTAGTAGCATGTCGATGATTCTAAATACTCAAATAATGTCTTGAAACATAATGCCGTACCACACAGAATGTAGCACTAATTGGTTCCACAACAATCATCGTCACACACCGTACTGCACGAACTTGTCGAATGCATATAGAGCGTTCGCTGCAGTTAACGCATCCCACCCTCTACACCTCTTTTTCCTATGATTGGTCGGTTGTTCCGTAGCAGGCGTCATTTGTTCATTAGCAGTTGTGAAGCAGTATATATTTAGTGTGACCGTTGGTATTTATCCTCGACATGGCGACAAACAGAAGAGATAGCAGCGTGACTGTATCCAACGATCTTTACTTCACACTCGCACTGGAGTCGATCACAAAACTTTTTGCACCTCGGGCAAGTCACTTCCTATGCGTCTGGAGTTGACTTGTTATTATGCAGTGATAGTGTCTTTTTGGCGGTGTGGTCAAGGCACTGCAGTTGTGTTCAGAAGGAGTGGAACGTATACTCCACTTCGTACTCGCTGCACCATGCTTACTGAGTCAGTGTGCCCGACTTTCATGGCGGATGGTTAAATTCCAGATATGTATAAAAAACTGTTCCTTAAAGTTGTCAGTTCTTTCGCCTTTGAGCGTAGTGTATAAAATTTACAGTATAACTAAACGTGTACAACCCACTGAATTAATTTAGCACAATGATTTAAACTAGTGCTGTGTGTATTCGAAACATAGGTGGTGCAATGTATTGTCTGTCCTACTATAACGCATGAACTGTTGAAGTATGTTCGTCTGATAGTATTATCATTTTTTCTCGAAACTTTTAACCACGAAGTTGATTTGGTACGCCACGGATACTGAATTCCGTAACTGAATAAGCAAACATTTAAGTTTATTTCGACGCCATACGGAGTTGTTACTGCATATATCTGTGTCTGTTTGTAACTAATAACAATTTTGTAAATATCTTACGTGATATTTACTTCCATAACACATAGTTAACGCTGTCGCTGTCTAATACCTTTTACTGCTGTGTATCATAGGCGTAGCGTAGGCGGAATTGTAGATATGTAATGTCTAAGCATTGGAATTTGTTTCTTAGCAGTATTCGTTGAGACTTTAATATTTTTCGTAAATTTGACACCTTTTGCTGCTAAGTCAACAACGTTACATGGTTACATATCAGCTTATTCATCTATGCACTTGTATGTGGTAGTGGTAAATTCTTTGTTAATGCTTGCTGGCGTTGTCTTTGCCTGCAAATTTGTTTTATCCATTGTCGTGTTCTGCAATTTCAGTGAAGTTGTCAGTATAAATTTATGTTTTAAGTTGGTTTCTTTGTTAAGAATTTTGTCTGGACATTTACATTTGTTTATGGAGATTACTGTTTCTTCTAAAACGTTCATTTAATAGGCCCTTTGAAGTTATGTGCAGAATTTGCTTCTAGTTTGGGATCTGGTTTAAAACATGAAAATTGTATAGCATTTTGGCTCGCTAAACATGTAATGTTCTTAAAAGACATCTGAAGAATTCGGAATGAGTACGTCCCCGTTTTAAAAAACGGTTTCGTGTGAGTAGAGATAATGATAAAGTACAGTAAAACATATCCTGATAACACGGCGTCGTCATATACTCGAAATTAAATATTATTGTTATCCCCAATTGGATTACTCCAGATTTCTGGAGCTTGTTATTCTATTAATTAGACTGGTGAGCAAAACTTAGGGACGAAAATACCTTTCGGGTGATGTGTGACTGCCAATTAACATAGATCGATGACAATGGGACCATAGATGTAAAGTTCTGCCACAGCATAACTCAGAAGTCAACTGAAACAAATACACATTGAGACGAGCAGAAATAACGCTTTTATTCGAAGACAATAATTACACTGTATTCACCACTATTTAAGGTAGTCTCCAACACATTACAAACGACTAGACACTGTTCTTAATGATATGTGTTATCACCGCAGGTGGCTAATGTTAGGGCCTTCCATCCCTCCCTGCTGGAGTGCCGTTGGACCATGTCCTACTGTACGTGTACCCAGTGCATCCCACGTGTGCTCGATGGGATTAAAGGTGGACCAGTCCATTCGGCCCATTATCTTCTCGTTGCAAGAGCTCCCACATTTGCACTGTTCGATGCGGTCGCGCATTGTCTTCCATAAAAATGACTTCATGGCCGAATGCAACATTGAAGGAGTACAGTGCCACAATAACACTGAGCGGCGAGTGCACCGTATGCAAAGATTTGGATGTTAGTACGTCCATGCAACTTCATGAGCCCATACCATAACAGCTGGACCACGAAAACAATGTTGTTCGACGTGTAGGACGTATCCTCAGATAGCGAGAGATCAAAACACGCAGGAATATTTGTAATGTCCAGGCGACTATCATAAATGGCGGTGAATTCACTGTATTTATCGTCTTTGAATACAATATGTCATTTCTGTTCGTCTCATTGCGTAATTCTTTCAATTAACTTCTGTGCTATACAGGAATAGATCTTTCTGTGTATGGTCCAAGTTTCTTCGATCTATGTTACTTGGCAGTGACACATAATGCGAAAGTTACTTTGGTACATAAGTTTTGCACATCTTTGTATATTATATTAGTCTGCAAGAATTACGTCACGTTATCGTTTAAAATCAATTGATTTGTAGAATCTCTCGAAGAGGGAGCCTGAAACTGTTTGAAAGTAGTAAAGTTTTAGCTTAAAACAGCAGTTTTCAATCTGACCATACTTCGAGTCATTACATCGTATATGCTATGTTTTGATTTGTCAGCAGTTCTTAGTAAATAGGTCAGTCAGTGTCATCAGCTAAATTGTACACATACATCTATATAAATAAAAATCAATTGCCGCATTCATGAAAGATCACCACTTGAGAACGGCTCGACTGATTTGTCTGTCTTTTTGTAATTGTCGGGACAAGGTTTGTATGAAAGAAAAATTTTGGAAAATCCAGTAGAACGGTCGGAAATTTGGATGGTATGAAAGAAATGTGACGTTCAGTGTGACAGTTGTGCTGTCGGATGTTTTCGTAACAACAAGAAATTCCGCATTGAATACTGATATTTTGCGGAAAAGAATACAATTGAAGATGATATTTTAGTGTGTTATTGGTTGTCATCATATCATTGGCGCGTTGCAAAGATTGAATTGATGTCAGTTCGTAGCAATTTGCTGTTCTGCAAACAATCAGTTGAATTCAGTTCTTGGTTTATTTCTTTGGAAAAAATGCCACCAGTGTGGCGTCCAAATATCGGTCAGCGTACGCGCAGTGCAAGGCAACTACATGGTTATCGAGTCAGTGAGACTGACGAAGAGCGTAGACCGCGTTTGGAGGCAAATCGAATAAGAAATTCTGAAGCGCTATCGGGGATGATTCCGGAACAGCGGATACAATCAAGTTCGACTAGCTCAGTTGGAGCTTACGCACAAAATAATTTGAGACATCGACAAAACAGACGGCCAAACTCGTGCTATTGTGGTGATCATACCTTTGGTGTGTTGCAAAGATTGAATTGATGCCAAATGTGCGGTTTTGTTTTCCTTTTAGGTGTCATTTTTAACAGAAACACAAAGTTGTGTTTATGGCTAACTTTATAATCCTACCTGTTCGTAGATAAAAAACATGCGAAATACAAAAAAATAAAGCTACTACTCCCTTAGATCCAGGAGCTGGAAAGGCCTATCACATACTCCGTGTAGTAATGATTCCACCCGACTTACCCATTCATTTTGACTTCTATTCCCAATCAAGGTTCCGTTTTTGATAACAATAAATATGGTCAGAGAGACGGGGGAGGAGGATATGGACAGAGAGATGGAGGAGAGGGATAGAGATAGGGGAAGAAGGAGGTTAAGACGTATATCCAACTCCCATACATATTTAGCAATTGCGAAGCATTGCCGGGTTTGCCAATGTATAATAAAAATGAATTAAAACGAGAAAAGGGAAGAAAAATGAAAGTCTTTATCCTCCCTGTTTATAACTGCAGTTTCTAATGAATCATTACTTAGCATCCGACATTTATTGTGGGTCCAAAATATTTTATCATATCATCCGTGACACCCATCTCTACTTGATACATCAAGTGAAACGTTTGTCCTCGAACTGGATTACCCTGTTTGGACGTTTTCCTTAGAGGATTACATCACATCAGCCGTGCTAGCAACATATTTTCCCGTAATTCAGCTAACGTAAAATACTGCCGACAGCCGCCGAATGGCTCCCGAGGACGGCTGGCGCCGGCTTGTCCAGCGCGTCAGCAGCTGACCGGTGTCCGCTCGCCGCGGCCGGCCTGGCGGCTATGTTTAGCGCCGCATTCCTACCGCGCCGGCCCGCGCGCCTCCCTACTGTCCCCATGCCACAATCACATAAATAACGGACTTGCTCGCACCTGCGCTCGCCGCCCAACCTTTCTCCGTCTTTCTCCCAAATACCACCCCAGTCTGACAGCCTTACTAGTTCATTTACCTTTTCACCATATCGCCGCCACACGTCAACTAGGTCCTCCGACGTATTGTCGTGGCGTACGTTTACTTCTATCGGATACGGGTTTCTATGACTGGGACCACTGAACAAGACTGAGTTAATAATCGCGAGGTCCCAGGTTAAAACTCACTTTGTACAAGTGATTTGTTGCTCCGCAGCGTGGTATTTACCATTGTTAAGTTTCATGTGTGCGTACCAAAACGATCGAAATTAGTAGCATTGCCTTGTATTAAGGGGTTAATTATTATAACCGGTCTACTGATTGTCAACAAAGCTCTGAGAACTAGGCGTCCTCCAGAAGCAGTCAGTGAGCGATGTCGCTCAGTGGTTCAGTAGTCTACCATTCGTCCTTGTCCGATCATTCTGATTATATAAATGCAGATACACTGATGTGACGTCCACATACCGTGTCGAACCGCCTTTTGCAGCAGCTGGGCGTGGCATGGACTCAACAAGACATTCGAAGTCCCCTGCAGAAATATTGAGCCATACACTGCCTCTATAGCCGTCCGTAATTGCGAAAGTGATGTCGGTGAAGGATTTTGTGCACGAACTGACCTCTTGAGTATGTCCCATAAATGTTCGATGGGATCCATGTTGGGCGATCTGGGTGGCCAAATCATTCACTCGAATTGTCCGGAATGTTCGTCGAACGAATTGCGAACTATTTTGGCCCAGTGACATGACATCACTGGGAACGAAAATTCCCTGAATGGCTGCAAATGGTCTCCAAGTAGCCGAACATGGTTATTTCCGAGCAGAATGTCAAATCAAACACCTTTCAGCAGTGTAATTAGACGGCTGAAAGGGGTTTGATTTGACAGTCTGTAGTGAACAGCCGAGTCCTGCAACTCTCTCTGAAAAGATCGACATACAGATGACCATTTCCAGTCAATGATCGTTTCAGTTCCATGAAAACACAGCCCTCACCGTTACGGAGTCACCACCAGCCAGTACAGTGCCTTTTGACAACTTGAGTCCACTGCTTCGAGGGAACTGCACAGAACTCGACTTCTAGCAGCAGCTGTTACCAACTGAAATCAGGACTTGTCTGACCAGGCCGCGGTTTCCCAGTCGTCCAAGATCCAACCGATATGGTCACGATCCCAGGAAAGGCGCTGCAGGCGACGTCGTACTGTTAACAAAGGCTTCCGTGTTTGTCGTCTGCTGCCATACTCCATTAACTCCAAATTTCGCTGCTCCAACCACCATCCCGTCGTGCGGCCATAATCACGTCGACAACCTTTTCACATGAATCATCTGAGTACAGATGCCCCACCAATGCACTGTCCTTTTATACCTTGTGTATGCGATACTACCGCCATCTGTATACGTGCATATCGCTGTCCCACGACTTCTGTCACCTTGGTGTAAATGTCAGGCTCGTTCCTTGAATAAGGTCGCGATGGCAGCTTTCCTTCCGGCTGAGCCAATACTCCCTGTGTGATGACTGCCAGGTCGACGGGACGTTGAACTACAGAGTTCCATCATTCAAACTTATACGTGGCCCTATTTACTATAAAAGGCAGAGTTTCACAATCTGTTCATGAAATGAGGAATTCTCACTTTTCATACTGTGAAAGGAAGCGGCAGCAGCCTAGTAATGCCAGGTGATACCATCCGACTCTGAAGCGGTGTCTGGATGTGCTCATTTGACGAAGATGCAACGCGTGCGCTATTGAGAGTAGCGGATGTTTTCAGCTGGGCCAGGCCGAGTTAAGCAATTCACGTTACGCCGGCCGGAGTGGCCGAACGGTTCTAGGTGCTTCAGTCTGGAACCGCCCGACCGCTGCGGCCGCAGGTTCAAATCCTGCCGCGGGCATGGATGTGTGTGATGTCTTTAGGTTATTTAGGTTTAAGTAGTTTTAAGTTATAGGGGACTGATGACCTTAGATATTAAGTCCCATAGTGCTGAGAGCCATTTGAACCATTTTTGAATTCACGTTACACGGCTACACTGTGGCTGTTGTTTTTATAGCTCCACGTGTAACACCGCTCGCGTCATGGTCAATACAGATTTTTATTTGGCGTTAATCCCATCTAGTATGTATGTAGTTGTAGATGTGGTACTATAGAAAGGAACCACTATACTCAAATATATGGCAAATTTATTTTATTGAACTTTGCTGGATGCCTTTCCTGTCACGGCACTCGTCCATTACGTTACGGAGGGAAGTCGTGTGTCACGTATGTGAAACGTGTAACCTTTATTCAGTGCGTAATTATATTTTAACTGTTTCCGTATCCTATTTTTTGAGGCGGACAGTGGGGACCAGCGCAGTCTTACTAAACGAGCGTGGCGAAGCGCCTAAAAAACACACTCATCTGACGGGTGCACCAGTCTCGGATACATTCCCCCTGTAGCTCACCTATCTCGCAATTTAGGTTGCTGAACTTTACGCTGTATGAACTGGTTTCACACAAGCCGCCATTATTTTCACATGCCGCCATTTCAGCACACACAAGGGTCTGTTTTCATGTTCGAACTTCCAATTTAATTTTGTCTTTCAGTCGGTATGTCAGTATACTAAATACACGTTTCCACACTTGTTACCATACGTCGGAGTTTGCAAAATAATCTCTCCTTAAATTTATGGAACATTTAACCTCGTCGACAAACACGTAATAGCCCCTCCTCGTCGTTTAAATTGTTAGATCTTCCAACTCACCACCTTCTCTTAATACGGAGAGAGTCTGAGGGAAAAGGCATGAACTGCCGGTTTAGAAATGGCCATGTACTCCTCTACTAGGTCACTTGCTCTTTCGTGATAGGCTAGAGTCGGCGTCATAACTTTGGACCTTCTTACAATATGAAACTTATCCGCCCTGCACTCAGTACTGCCCAGAATGAATATACAAACAGGGCGATCATCTCCAAGCATTTCAAATATTTCGCTTAGACAATGACAATGACTACCACTCGGACTGCCTATTTAATGAGATGGCACAGTGGTTAAGACCTTGGACTCATATTGTGGGGCTGCTAGGTTCAAACCAAGCCTTGACACCCAGATTTAAGTTTTCCGATGATTCCCTGAATCGATTAAGGCTTATTACGGACGATTTCTTTAAAAACGATACGGCCTACTTCTTTCCCCATCCTTTCCCATGCCATTTTTAATGATCTCGCAGTCTACGAGACGCTGAACCCTTCGTTCTTTTTGTTTCTTCGGACAACGTGTAGAGTTAAAGGGCAAGATGTCATGATTTTGAGCATGAACGAAACTGTGTGCACTTCTCGCGGCTGCAATGACAAGATCTGACGCTTATAGCTTGTTTCGCCGCCTCTCGTGTATACCTCAACAAACTTCAGCGCGTACGTCACTTCTTTTAATCGATTACTTCGTATTGCACATTTTTAGTACTTTCTGTACATCCAAATTTTGTTTTAAGTACATTTCTACACTGTTGCCACTATCTTTTGTACGTGAGATATCCATGCTCCACTAGCCAGACAGTTTTTGCTCGAAAAATAACATTTGTGCAGCGTAATGCGGAAAAAAAGTAACAAATGTCCATAAGAAATCTGTAACTTTACTGAAGTCTGCTGCCCAACTGGACGTTTGAAGCTAATTACGTCAGCGATGAGGAACTTAAAATCCACCTTGAAAGGGAAATGGAGCAAGCAAAACCGGTTTAGTAATTAGTAATAGACCGATGCCAGCATTAAACATAATGGGTTTTCCGGAATAAAATTATTAGGTTAAGTTGAAAATCAACGAAGTAACTCCAGAAAAATAGGTGGGAGTTCGCGTCGAGACATAATAGTTCAAGGGCTATTGCCCATTTGCCATATTAATTTGATTTCAACGCTGGTTTAGAACAAAAGGAATGCGGGCCGTGGGTATAGTGAAAAATAAAGCAGTGAAGTAAGTTGTAGGCCAAGAGAAAAACGCTGATTAATTCCAGATAAAAGGAAGGATTCCGAAGACGAATAATAAGGAGTGACAGACTGTTCAAAGTATTGTAAGGAAAGTGTCAGAAAAAAATAGAAAAAATGCATGGAGGTTCAGAAGATTGACGGTACGAGAATTTGTAGAAAGCTAAAGCGGAACTAAAACTGCCAATACGTATAACGTTTAGTTAGCTGAGGTTTACTGTTTCAAAGAGTCCACGATGGTGGATGATACGCTTTAACTACTGCATAAAAGTAGTCATTCAAATTTTTGTTCGTTTTATCAACTGTTTCTTCAACCTGTCACGAACCACGTTGTAACATATGTTTTGATTTATCTTTGTTCGTGGCTCTTCTCACTGAATACTGAAATGCAAGTTATGATAGTACAAACAATTTTTATAAAAGTATCTTGTGATATACAGAGTGTATGATTTTGGTTGTGGTTTATGATCATTCACTAACGAATAATTGTGTGTTTCAGGGCAGCGTACGTTTCGTTCGGCGGCCTGCTGATGCGTCTGCAGGGAGACGCCAACAACCTGCACGGCTTCGAGGTGGACCAGACCATGTACCTGCTCATGAAGAAGCTTGCCTTCTAGACTGAAAACTTGTATTACAATCTCGTTTAATAAATGCCTTACCACTTTCTGTAATCATTCGTGTCACCCAGTTTTATGTCGTCAGAAAAAATACTTAACCCACTTTCAGCTCAATTACAGATTTTTTCGTAGTGTTAGTTCGTACTTTGAAATCAGGATGGTGTATGGGGGCATAACAGAATACTTATTCAAAATCCCCGTAAGTTACAATGAAATAGTGAAACTGTTTACGTGTTAAGTTTTTGTGAACTGAATAATTTCAACTCCTATTAATAGATGGAATAAAATAGGAATTTCTGCTGAATTTTTTTGCAGCAAAAGTATTTTACCTCCAAACCGTTCAGAAATATAATGAATAAAACACGTTCATTGATTAATAATTGACATTTACCATTTGTCGCTTCTTTTCCTCCAAGCGCACTGCTTGTTGACATGCTTCCAATCGAGGACTATCAAGCTACTCCAAAAAGTTCGCAATAAAGACGCTGAATGCTAAAAAAATTGTTGTATGAAACATACCGCCCCTCCCCCCAGTAATATTCGTAGGAAACAATTAAGAATTCCATTGTGCAAGCTACAACGTGAACACACTTGGGATTGGTATCGCATTTTAAAGATAACCGTATCATTAAAATTCACAGAGAGACAAATAATATTGAATTGTCCTTCATACTAGGAAACACAGAAACCGCCAACTGAAATAGGTAAGTATGCAGCAGAGCCGTCATCGTTTCAGTTCGAAGCGATTTTGGATTCTTCTCTGCAGAGGTACTGTCAGGAACGAATATTAGCAGAGTTCCGAGAAGAATGAGTGAAGATATCGACTTGATCTTCATGAAGCAACCATGAAGACATGTGCCTCAAGGAGAGACTCCACCGCAAAACTTTTTTTTTTTTTTTAAAAATTTTTTGGCTCTTTCAGCACTTTGCAGTGTTTACTCTTAGCTCACGAACCTATCTGACTGCATTCGAATTACAAGTTCACCTAATAAATGTTCGAAATATGGACTGTATATGGTACTGTGACACACGGACAGCTGCTAAAGTGATCAAAGTAGGACGTATCTATCGGAGACCTGCATCTGATGCACTACTGGCAAGACGTATTAATGGGAAAACACAAAATGCAAATGAAGGTTTGCACACTGCCATGTCGACAAAGTGCCCAGAAGAAGAAAGTGACGCTTTTATGGTCTTACGACAGAATAAAGAACAAGTCCCAGGACTCCTTTATCACCGTCCTAGAAGATTTGCTTATCTGGAGATCAAGGACGGATAAAACAGTCCACAAGATGCTACCTGCAGAGGGAAAAATTCAAGAAAAATGCTACCCTGGTCTTGAAATTACCAGGAGAAACCCTACAGGAGCAGGAAGGGAAAACTTATGGTGCTGGTGAATTTTAATGGTTGTCTTGCACTGGCATTCATTTTTAATAAGATTTTAAAATCCATTTTCCTGTTAATTTGTGTTTTTAAGTTCAGTGCCAACTTTTCATTCTAAATATTAACCAATATCAATGAAATTTTCGAAGGATGTAGCATACTTCTTTGCATTAATAATAATATCGAACATCGTGTATTTTATCACATTTATGTACCGATAATTAAAGAAACTTTAAGTTTGAAACTTGTAAAAATGCTAAAAGTAAATTAATAACATTGTTCATGAAATGAATACATAGAACTGGTCAGCTATGTCTTGTAAATGTAGTGAAAACGAATTTGAAAATTGAAGTCTGAGTGCCAAAACTTGATTTTCAGTAATACCGTTAAAATCGTATTAATAATTCAAAATCAAAAACCAAGGAAGTTCTGGACTTTAAAACTTCGGTATTGCTACATGTTTACGTGACCGACATGATTTTAAAACTCCAGATGAAATCGGCAAAGTAGAAGTACAATTTTTGGGTGGAGTCTCTCTCTAATAAAGACTAGCAGACAGCCTCAAGTCTGATCTCAGCTCTACCTGATAATGTGGCAAAGATAGTGAAATGACAAATCCGAATAAACCTAGGACTGTATAGAACACTGTACAAGGTTGTCAGAAACAGTTTGAAAAACTTACAAAGGTGTTGCAGGGTATTGTGCTGAGAAATAGTTGTTGAGAAAAATGTTCGATACGTTGCGTTTCAGAGTTAATGAACATTGAAATTAGCCAATCAGGCCGTAGTAAATGCGTGCCTTCCGACTCAGAAATATCTCATCCCCATGCAAAATAATACATGAAGCTTAAGGAAAAAATGTCAAACATACCCATGTTCTATAAAACATTGAACCAATGAGAGTTCGAAATGGAAGGAAAACATTAAAATGTAAAGAAAAATTTTTGTGCCGGGTAAGTAAATAGCATGTAACACAAAGGTGATGTATCTGAGTTGAAGCAACACTAATGCTTGTGAAAATTACAACACCAATAAGAATACACGTCACCAAAATGAACTTTATTCATGTATATATATATATCATTTCACTTTTATGAGTTAGAATTTAGTAAAGTCTTACTTTGCTGTAAAGAGAGACTGTACAAGTTGTAGTACACAATCAAAAGGAAGTATAATGAACATTGATAAAACCAGTTAACCTTATCACATCTCGTTTGCTCTTTTTATAACGAGACGACTCTTTTTAATTTTGGAAGATAAGTGTTGCGTGTGTCCAGCACTAATTTTATTGGCCTTTTCTATGTACCATATTGTATGTTCAGCCTAAAATGTTCTACTGCCGTATTTAGTAAACGGCAAGCATCCTAAGCGTCGATAATTCAAAGGTTAAGCAGTGCAGAGAGAAACTTTTAATTAAAATCTCACCGCTGAGTAGGCCTTAGAACAAGCGACAAACTGTGGTGATATTATTAGGGATTGTCCAAGTAGAATACCTACTTGAAGACAGTGAATCCTGAATAAACTGCTCCCAAAACATACATAAAGCAGGAAACACTGTAGTATAAACTGAGGCACAGTACAAACAACTGGAAAGCATTCATCGCTGAATTATATAATGCTTGCTCTCAAAATGTAACTAAATACCACCACCTTGATATAAACAAATTAAAAAGGAATACATTTCTTCATACATACATACATACATACATACATGGCTCTCGAGTTTCATTAAGTTGGTTTCTTCATCTTGGACTTTTATTCCTTAGCACAAACGAGCTATACCGCTGGTTACTGAAACTGCAACACAAGGAACAATAGCAGTGCAGTATGAAGAATACACGATTAAACTTGTAGATGAAAGGAGAGTGTACAGAACTTGAAATTTAAGGCGTGTAGCTGCCAACACTGGCAATAACAATCTCACTAACCTTGCTGGTCATTGAGGCGAGCTGTGTGTGTGCTCGGATGGCATATTCCAGCATGTCACTCCGTGTTGGTTCAGCTCTACGCCACAGTTTATGAATAATAGTGGCTGGCGTGCCAGGGTATCGGCAGCCCATGTCCAGATGTTTACAGTTGGTGAGGGATGTGGAGAACGTGCTGCCCAGGACAACAGTTGAACACCATATTAAGGTAGGTCAGGACATCAAGACCAGAATGTGGACTTGCGTTATCTTGTTGAAAGATAATCACAGAGATCTCGAAGGTAGGGAAGTCACCAGCATCGGAACGTCAGAAATGTAGTGGCTACTGTCGACATTACCGGCTACGCAACCAGAGCTAATCGTGCTGTATATATGACGACACCCCATACCACCGCACCTGGTACTGGTCCCTTATGATGCCATGCAATCTGAGAACCTTTAGTCTCCTCAGTCTCGAGGCATGGCGCCAATTCCGTGTGCAGTCTTATCAGTGAGCATATTACTGTCGGTGCGTCTCTCTGCTGCCAATGTGGTCACTGCGCTGACTGTTGTGCTCCAGACGTCGGCGTTTAAATGAAAATAAATCAATAAAATCTAATTATCATTCAGAACCACTAGCGTTCCGCAAGCGAAGTCTTCACGTACAGCAAAATAAATTGGCTTCAGTTCTTTCACAAAGAGAAGTTTGTACAGGTGGAATTTTAATTTATGTAAAAGTTATCGAAATAATTCAAGATTGATTGCTAGCTCACTGGCTGACCTTCGTGGGCTTCTGAGTATCGTGTCCCTTACTCTCGCAACGTGTTCTGACGCCATTACACTGTGTCTTGGGCCTGTACGGTTCTTATCCACTGTGTTTCCAGTTGATGTGAAGTGTTCCACCCATCTTAGGATTGTGTTACGACTCTGAACAACTCCGTGCCGACCGAGATTGAATTCTACACGAAACATTCGCTGCGTAGCTATAATAGCCTCACTACTTCTAACAAACCTGTCATAGACGAACAAAGGATGGAAGCCCCACTCCTCCATTGTAACTGAGATGGCGTTTGTGTGTAGAATAACTACCTCACCAAGATCTCCTCCCACCACTGCGGTCTCAGTACTACGCAGTTCGAAGCTGTCCATTTTCCATGTCACCCTGTTGTACACTTCTTGCAAATTTAACATTTGCTGCATGCCACCTTCGTATTGTTGCAGTTTTATTGGTCAGCAGTTTATTTTCTGTCTAGGAATATTCTTAGTTGATACTGGCAGTACGTCAGTGACGTCATGGTTGCTATCTTCTATGATTTAGGATGCACCAGATTATGCACGATCCTACTACAGTATACAACATTTATGTACCCTGTCCCCCATCACGTCGCAGGTATCTACGCTAAACAAGGCGCGTAAGACATTACGCGTTGCGCTGGATGAACTGTGTCGAAAGGAAGGATGCCTCTGTTCTTGCTAGAATCTCCCAGCCATAAATGCAAAATAACTTTTGCTTTCTCAATTCAGTTACCACTCCAGGACTATAGACTTCGATGTTTACGTAACGCTAAACACTAACATTTCTTGCTTTTGTGTCGTTGATCAGTTTTGAAGACATCTCTCTGCTAGTTTTTAAGCCCAAATATTCTGCAATCAGATGCAACGATAAAAGTCTTTTGTTTCGGACATATTTAGCAAATAATCCAAAATGATAACGAACCGGGCATGAAAACAAATAGTTCCGATTTTTTGAAATATGTAGGACAAAGGTTGTTGGTCTTTGATAAAATAAACTGCAACACTATTAATAGGTTACCAGAAATCCATAATTGCTGTATAGAACTGATCATGATATTATACTGAAACTATTGAAGTTTACGTGGCCGACAGACCAGAGAAAAAGCGAGGTATGATGTGCTTAGAGAAGTGCCCATGTCACAATGTGATGGAATTCCGTCTTCGTTCTATATGGAAAAGGAGAGCACTGAAGTAAAAGTATGACCCCACTGTAACACTTCACATATAAATCGTTATGAACATCTGCTGTTCGTAATTATTTGGATAGACAATGATAGCCTCGTGGTAGAGCGCCATTACTGTACAGTATGATGCTCCTAAACACACGCAGGCAGGCATAGCGCAACCACGTAGTCTAATATGTACATGGTTGTCATTGTACACACTACGATTGTCATCAAATCCCAAGTCACTGGCTATATTCGAAACCGTAGGGAAGTCTGCTGAACGAAATTTGAGTCATTAACCCTGCACGCAAGTTGGGAATTGTGCTGGAGAAAAGTCATGTTAGCTGCTTGGTAGTGCCATGTGTTGCCATACGATAACTACTGTTGCCAATGGTTGCTTCTCTCACAACCACTAGATGAGAGATGCTACAATATTTCTTCGTAATTTGTCTTATATTGCCGCCAACTGGACATGTATTGGTGAGATAGCAGCGGAAGGTCAGACTGTATCATCAACTGTGGTCGTGCGACTTGAAATATCTTTGGAACACAAGGTCCCTTGCATTTAGTGTCGTATTTTCGTGCTGTAATAAGTAATACTGCTCTCATACTTTGCTAATTTATTTGGATCACTACTCATACGTAATATCACCTCTATGGTCTTCCAGGTATCGCTTTGGTCTGTGCGTGTACAAACTTGTAAATTCATTTAGTTGAACTGTTAAGATGCAAGGCAATTCCCCGAAAGATGCGGTCCATAAGTCTTCGGAAAAAATCAGCCAGTACGAGGTACGATATTCACTTGTAGTGGATGGTTCATTTAATATGTGACGAGAAGGTAAAAAAATCTAGATATCTTAAACTTTTCCCATTAAGTTTTAGAGTACAGTATTACAAATAGGCAGTCTTCTGAGGATTTATGAATGCACAAAGAATAGAAGTAAGCGTTTAAAATATTCGGTCTGGAATGAGATATATATAAGTTGGCGATATTACAAACGAGTTTCCTATGACCAGCCTTTGTATAATTATACACGTATAGCAGTACGACACAGAATAGTATAGAAATTTTGAAAAATCAAAGTGGAAGTGATGGTGAAAATCACGAGGACGTTATCATACTGACGAAGACTGCATAAATTACACATTGTGCAACTGGGTTGCGACTTTATTTGCAGTTTTTTTCTTTGCTTTTTTATTCACTGCTTGCACTGATAAAATTGTCTAGACAGAGTAACACTTCTGTTTGGAAAATTCATATATGGAACAAATAGAAAAATATTGTTGAAATAATAATATCGGTAAATAATACTAAAAAACAGTAAAAATTCGAATGCAGAAGTGTAAATGTTAGGAATATAAGGAAATTATAGCGCAGTGATGTGTGGTTTTTACAGTGTACGACACTGGAGAGGAAAAAATCGTTGTTACAGATTGCAGCCTGTTCTTTTCCTTCATTTCTTCTTCTTCTTCGTCTTGATCTTCTTTTGATGAAACTATTTCTATTGAAGTTAACAAACGTACATATGCTTATTTACGACTGCACTTGGCACCCCTACTATAACTTCTGTCAAAGTCTTAATAAGAATGAAAAGCAAAGCATACCACGTCCTGTATATATAACATCAACAAAAAAAGTATTTCTGATACCAGAGTGTTACTATGAAGCAATTGACATAAAGAACATATTTAAATCTGAAATGTCGAAGTTTACTTCCAAGCAAATAAGTCATTCATTTATAGCAGCTGCTAGCGTGTCAAAACTACACACATTAGTTCAAACACATTAAAGATGGCCTACAAGGTGATAACAAAAGGACAAGAAACAAATTTCGGGGCATAGTAATCAGACTTTTCTAGGCAGCAAAAGTTATGACTTTTGATGAGGTCTCCTTGTAAGTCAATAATACACACATGAAAAAAAGTTTTACATCACCCCGGTTCCCAGAACTCCTGAAGATAGACGTAGACACTGGATATTGTATCACATACACAGTCCCTTTTACTGTTCAGAGATGTCTCTAAACCCGCCCAAAGATGTAAACAACCATGCATAAGAAGCGCCTATTAGACGGAGGGGGTTCGACAGCCGATCAGTTGCAGTCATTCCACCAGGAAGGAGGTGCACGGCTCGTGGTGTCTGTAGTTCAGTCAAGCCTAGACAGTCAATACCGCGCTTCGATCGCCTCCGAATTTTTACTTTGTGCACGGAAAGGCTCTCAACAAGGGAAGAGTCCACGCGTCTTGGAGTGAACCAAAGCGATGTTGTTCGGACATGGAGGACATACAGAGAGACAGGAACTGTCGATGACATGCCTCGCTCAGGCCGACCAAGGGCCACTACGGCAGTGGATGACCGCTACCTACGGATTATAGCTCGGAGGAACCATAACAGCAACGCCACCATGTTGAATAATGCTTGTCGTGCAGCCACAGGACGTCGTGTTACGACTCAAACTGTGCGGAATAGGCTGCATGGTGCACAACTTCACTCTCGACGTACATGGCGAGGTCCATCTTTGCAACCACGACACCACGCAGCGCGGTACAGATGGGCCCAACAACATGCCAAATGGACCGCTCAGGATTGGCATCACATTCTCTTCACCAATGAGTGTCGCATATGCCTTCAACTAGACAGTCCCTTAGACACACTGTACAGCGAGTTCCCTGGTGTTTTGAGGTGGCATTTTGTGGGGCCGACGTACGCCGCTGGTGGTCATGAAAGGCGCCGTAATGGCTGTACGATACGACCCACAGTGCACCCATATCGGCAGCATATTGGCGAGGCATTCGTTTTCATGGACGACAATTCGCACTCACATCGTGCACATCTTGTGAATGACTTCCTTCAGGATAAAATCGCTCGACTGGAGTAGCCAGCATATTCTCCAGAAATGAACCCTATCGAACATGGCTGGGATAGATTGAAGAGGGCTGTTTATAGACGACGTGACCCACCAACCACTCTGAGATATCTACACCGAATCGCCGTTGAGGAGTGGGGCAGTCTGGACCAACAGTGCCTTGATGAACTTATGGATAGTATGCCACGACGAATACAGGCATGCATCAATGCAAGAGGACGTACTACTGGGTATTAGAGGTACCGTTGTGTACAGCAATCTGGACCACCACCTCTGTAGGTCTCGCTGTATGGTGGTACAACTTGCAATGTGTGGTTTTCATGAGCAATAAAAAGGGCGGTAATTTTCTTTATGTTGATCTCTATTCCAATTTTCTGTACAGGTTCCGGAACTCTCGGAATCGAGGTGATACAAAACTTTTTTGATGTGTGTATTTGTCCAACCTTATTTTTTTCCCTTCTCATCTTTGCATTCCATTCTTTAAGACTGTGTCTGGATACAGCTTCCACAATCTCTTCATAGAACTAAAAGCTCTTCTCAGCGACACCTTTTTTTAGGCATGGGAATGAATCAATAGTATCGGGCACTGTAAAGAAATCGGACTGTCCTCAAAAGATTTTATGAATCTGACTCCAGAATTAAGGATAATCTGAATGCATAATTTTTGGGTTGGAACAATTACTACAGTAATCATTGTAGAAAGTCGTGCTCACAGTTTTTTTTTGCAAGACACCTCTGTAATTTATACCTGTCAAACTCATTTGAGTTGCAGTTATTGCCTGTATTAACTGAAAAGCTGGGCAAATTCATTCATCGTCTCAGGAACACGAGTATAAGAGAATTACGAAAATGTAAACAAATATTGCTGTCGTCGAGTACGTGTCATACAGAATCAAGTGTGTGCCTTGTCTGAACGTTCCATCAACGAGAAAGCTTCTTCACCTCTGATTGTCTGAAGCCAGTGATGGGTATTACATAATGCACGCATATGGTAAAGATGTCGCACAAAGTTTGATACGAACGAGATCAGAAACGAGTATAAACAAGAGGAGTATCCAAAATCTCTGGAAAAACATGTACACAGTAGAAAAGTAGGGTGAAATTAAACGGACCGTATTTCATGATATTTATTTTCAGTTCACTTTTGGAAATAAACCTCCAATTCCCTATTTTTCTTTCACTTCCTTCCTAATGACGACTCTCATTTTCCGCAATGTCGGAACATCAATATGGTCGAAAGAATATAGTACTGCATTCTCTAATAAATAATCATTGCATTTCAGTGGCTTGGTATGCCTGATAAAATATGCGCCACATGCATAAAGTGTATTCTAATTGAAAATGACAACTGTGGGTGGTGCAATGACGTAGTTGGTCAGTCTGTCGATAATCCACCACCCAGGCGATGTAGCAGTGAGGTGATGAGTGAATGGCTGGCAGACATCTAACGCATCAAGGAGACAACATTGATAAACAGCACACTTTATTATTCGGTACTACAATAGCTCTGCCGATAGTCAGAGGGTTCAACATTGGTGGGACGTAAGCCGTACACAGCCGACAGAGAACGCGCTGTGCTCAGCGTGTGGATCAGCAGGATCGAGCAGGACAAGAAGCGATGATACCAACGGTAAGGCAAGGCCAGAAGTCTGCATCCAACAACTGCACTGCCTAGGAGTGGCCAAGTAGTGTGGGATGAGGTGCACCGTAGCGTGCTAGTTCACGTCGTGGACACAGTGTAAAAGGGCACCTCACGATAGTAATGTCTGTTCAGATTAGAGTTAGGCAGTCAGGAGCTTGCCTGCCAAAGCAATGGCAAGTGAGCGCTGTGTGACCATGGACGAGAGCCAGAGACCTCCAGTGTTGTAGTCCAGCAGCATCTGCAGTAGGCCCTCCAAGTAGTCCACTGATTGTTGTCGTCGTTGTTGTTGTTGCAGTCTTCAGTCCTGAGACTGGTTTGATGCAGCTCTCCATCCTACTCTATCCCGCGCAAGCTTCTTCATCTCCCAGTACCTACTGCAACCTGCATCCTTCTGAATCTGCTTGGTGTACTCATCTCTTGGTCTCCCTCTACGATTTTTACCCTCCACGCTGCCCTCCAATACTAAATTGGTGATCCCTTGATGCCTCAGGACATGTCCTACCAAACGATCCCTTCTTCTAGTCAAGTTGTGCCACAAACTTCTCCCCAATCCTATTCAACACCTCCTCATTAGTTATGTGATCTACCCATCTAATCTTCAGCATTCTTCTGTAGCACCACATTTCGAAAGCTACTATTCTCTTCTTGTCTAAACTATTTATCGTCCATGTTTCACTTCCATACAAGGCTACACTCCATACAAATACTTTCAGAAACGACTTCCTGACACTTAAATCTATACTCGATGTTAACAAATTTTTCTTCTTCAGAAACGCTTTCCTTGCCATTGCCAGTCTACATTTTATATCCTCTCTACTTTGACCATCATCAATTACTAATTTTTGCTCCCCAAATAGCAAAACTCCTTTACTACTTTAAGTGCCTCATTTCCTAATCTAACTCCCTCAGCATCACCCGAGTTAATTCGACTACATTCCATTATCCTCGTTTTGCTTTTGTTGATGTTCATCTTATTTGTTCATCTCTTTTGTTGATGTTCATCTTATATCCTCCCTTCAAGACACTATCCATTCCGTTCAACTGCTCTTCCAAGTCCTTTGCTGTCTCTGACAGAATTACAATGTCATCGGCGAACCTCAAAGTTTTTATTTCTTCTCCATGGATTTTAATACCTACTCCGAATTTTTCTTTTGTTTCCTTCACTGCTTGCTCAGTATACAGATTGAATAACATCGGGGAGAGGCTACAGCCCTGTCTCACTCCCTTCCCAACCACTGCTTCCCTTTCATGCCCCTCAACTCTTATAACTGCCATTTGGTTTCTATACAAATTGTAAATAGCCTTTCGCTCCCTGTATTTTACCCCAGCCACCTTCAGAATTTGAAAGAGAGTAATCCAGTCAACATTGTCAAAAGCTTTCTCTAAGTCTACAAATGCTAGAAACGTAGGTTTGCCTTTTCTTAATCTAGCTTCTAAGATAAGCCGTAGGGTCGGTATTGCCTCACGTGTTCCAGTATTTCTACGGAATCCAAACTGAAATTCCCCAAGGTCGGCTTCTACTAGTTTTTCAATTCGTCTGTAAAGAATTCGCGTTAGTATTTTGCAGCTGTGACTTATTAAACTGATGGTTCGGTAATTTTCACATCTGTCAACACCTGCTTTCTTTGGGATTGGAATTATTATATTCTTCTTGAAGTCTAAGGGAGTCCACTGGTTAGCGGCCTTTAAAAGTCCATAGCATCTGACATGGCACCAACAGCAGGGTTACAGATAGCAGTGGCAGAGTCCGGAGAGGGTGACTGTTTGAGCCATCTACATCTACATGGATACTCTGCAAGTCACACTTAAGCGCCTGGCAGAGGGTTCATCGGAGCACCTTCACAATTCTCTATTGTTCCAATCTCGTATAGCTCGCCGAAAGAAAGAACGCCTATATCTTTCCTTACGAGCTCTGATTTCCTTTATTTTATAATGGTGATCGTTTCTCCCTATGTAGGTCGGTGTCAACAAAATATTTTCGCACTCGGAGGAGAAAGTTGGTGATTGGAATTTTGTGAGAAGATTCCGCAGCACCGAAAAACGCCTTTGTTTTAATGATGTCCATCCCAAATCCTGTATCATTTCATTGACAATCTCTCCCATATTTCACGATAATACAAAACGTGCTGACTTTCTTGGAACTTTTCGATGTACTCCGTCAATCCTATCTGGTAAGGATCCCACACCGCGCGGTAGCACTCTAAAAGAGAATGGACGAGCGTAATATAGGCATTTTGTGTCATGCCAATAAAACGCAGTCTTTGGTTAGCTTTCCCCACAACATTTTCTCTGTGTTCCTTCTAATTTAAGTTGTTCGTAATTGTAATTCCTTGGCATTTAGTTGAAACTACAGCCTTTAGATTTGACTGGTTTATCGTGTAACCGAAGTTTAACGGATTCCTTTTAGCACTCATTTAGATGACTTCACACTTTTCCTTATTTAGCGTCAATTACTAATTTTTGCATCATACAGGTATCTTTTCTAACTCGTTTTGCAATTTGTTTTGATCTTCTGGTGACTTTATTAGTCGATAAACATCTTCATCTGCACGCAACCTAAGACGGCTGCTCAGATTGTCTCTCAAATCGTTTATATAGATAAGGAACAGCAAAGGGCCTATAACACTATCTTGGGGAACGCCAGAAATCACTTCTGTTTTACTGGATGAAATGTGGACTTGTAGAGTTGTAGGCTCATGGTTTCGTGGACCGACCTACAACATCGGTTTTTATCACATATGCCACAAGTCCGTTCCTCTGATGTGAAGTAACTGGGCCACCGATGCTGCAATGGCTCTGTCTTCCTGCTGTGTCGTTGATATTTCCACTCCGACTGCACGCTGCAATGTACTAACTTCCTGGCGTCGCAGCACGGTTCATGATGTACTAGAAGCAGTCCCCACTGCAATAACGTTTAGTCAGCTCTGGTCGTCAGACCGTCTGTGCGGCCCCTTTCATCAGCTGTGGTTGTCGTAATTTATTTATCGGCATCGCCCAATTTGCTATTATTTGTGGTGCAACACGTCTCCGTCCAGAAAATCCTGCCCCTGGATTTCTACTCGTGGTAATTCTGCAAAATCTCGACATACATTTACAAGATGGCATTTACGTACAGGAAACTTAATTTTCCTTTTACACTTAAACTTTTCCTTTCAAACTTAAACCACAAGGCCCATTGACTATATTCTTATTTCTAAACATTTTCTAGGTTAGTCCTTGCTTCCCTGCAGGACGTGATCCCACTGTATCATTACTCTCAGACTAGTACAATACTGTGATTAAATTCTCCCATATTGACAAAATCCTCAACAAACATTTCACAGTAGACAATCTGAGTCAACTCTTTCTTATTCTTCGCACCTTCCCTTATCTACCAAGTAGTTTCCTATTTAATCCTTACTTAATCCTTATTTGCTATAATTAGCCTAGTTCATTGGTAGCTGATGCACTGTGAATTCACGGGGGTGGGCAGTTTGCTGTCTAATGTAGTCGTAGGTTACAGAAATCAAAACCAGAAAAAGTACAATACCAGAGACCGAGATATTTATGGTCATGATGTTATGTCTGTTCCTTATCACGATACTGCTGTACGTGGTGGTACATTCACTCAATGGTAATTTGACCTTTGTATGACGCTATAAGCTCATTGAACAAATGAAGGGCATCCAGGTTTAGTGTGTCGTTTAAATAGGTTAGTTCTGGGTTGGTAACAGGCCTAGTGGCTTTTCCAGACATTACAACAAAGGCTGCTTCAGAGTCATTATGGCTGTTCCAGTGAAGGTAGCCGTGAGACAATGCTGTACCCTATATATCACAAGTCATACCATTGGCTAACATTCCACTAACTCTTAATTTCTTTGCGCCCTCGTCATTTGCAGCAGTTTACCATCAGTACCTCTACAGTAAACACACAGTAAAGCCAGTGCAAATCCATCCTCTGAAAATTTGGGTGTGGTATCAGCATTTCCATCGTAATCCTGCTGCTTTCCATTTACTGAATTTCCCTGTCTCATGTGTCAGTCTGAACCATCCTAGGTGGGCTTATTTCTCTCTCTCTCTCTCTCCCTGTGGCACATGTGTAGCTCATCTGCTGACATCACTACATAGTCACCCTTCTCCATTGGGATTAACACCTCCACCTGCATTTTCATCTGTCCATATTTGCCCATGGTTTGCACTTTTTGACGGAGGGGTAGTTTTAACTGTATACATCATGTTTTGCGGTCGGACAGCATCGATATAAGCCCTTTTACGATATTCCCCGGTCGAATCAACCAGAAGAAGATACTCATTCACTGCGTATGGGAAGCGGACATTTTCAGAGAATTGCGTCAGGACTCGTTTCGCGATTAGGCCGGACTTCGAGGCAACCTAGATCAGATTTTGTGGTTTCAGCATGTGTTGCACTATTCGCACTCCAAACTGACCTCCAAGTTCCTGGTAAATTACGAGCATCTTTGGAAACATGTATATACTAAACGACATAACGGTGTGGGTGGTGTAAGAATGAGGTGTTCAAATTGTTCAAATGGCTCTGAGCGCTGTGGGACTTAACATCTAAGGCCATCAGTCCCCTAGAACTTAGAACTACTTAAACCTAACTAGCCTAAGGACAGCATACAACACCCAGTCGTCACGAGGCAGAGAAAATCCCTGACCCCGCCGGGAATAATGAGGTGTCGAATGATCAGTCTACACCGAACTTCTTACCTTCGTCTCTTCTTTGAAACGCAGAGTGAAGTTCTTTCCGTATACCAGGGTGATTGGTATTGTAAATCTGTATAGGTTCCATGGTGTTCATTATGAACATTACCTCCTTGCGAAACTCGTCACGTTTTTCATTCACGTCACCACCTGTATTTCAGATTTTGGTGGTTACATATTTTGTTATTGCTCATGAACCAAGATGGTGTCTCCGTTTACCCTGCAACCCATATGTGGATAAATCAAGTAAATCGAATCAGTCCTATTTCTTGGTTACTTTTTTAAAGCTCAAGCACGAATACCGGGTCCTGAACATTAGCGCCTAGAACAGTTCTCGAAAACCTACAAAATCGTCAAGCATGTAAAGTTCTGAGCGCCCATTTCATTACCACTTGTACTATATATATATATATATATATATCGTATATGATGTATGCCGTGCACCATACGATATCGTTTCTGTACTGCACTGACGCTTAATCTTTTATTTTTGCAAAATCCTGTAATGCAATTATCTCCTTTGCCTTTCCAAAATGTATATCATCCCACTTCTTCCTCTTCGGTGAGCTTGGCAGGTAAGCAGACGACTGCCGGCCGGAGTGGCCGTGCGGTTCTAGTCGCTACAGTCTGGAGCCGAGCGACCGCTACGGTCGCAGGTTCGAATCCTGCCTCGGGCATGGATGTGTGTGATGTCCTTAGGTTAGTTAGGTTTAATTAGTTCTAAGTTCTAGGCGACTGATGACCTCAGAAGTTAAGTCGCATAGTGCTCAGAGCCATTTGAACCATTTTTTAAGCAGACGACTGGATCACTAACACACTAACAGGTTCTGTATCATCCATAAGGTTTCACAGTCAGGCAAGACACCTTGTGCCTATTCATATTCTTCAGTCTAGTCTGTTGTATTTTCGTCATGTATATTATCAGCACTGGTTGCCCCTCATTCATGTATCAAGTTGACTACGAATGCAGCTGCTGCATTTGTCTCCTTTACTGTAATTTCTGTGGATCTTCTTTTGTGGTTATAATGACTACAAATCATGCTCACTATCTTTGCAAGATTTATTATTACACGATTATGTTTACAGTCAGAGTAATGTAACGCGTCACGAACTAGGTATCGCCATAAACGGACAGATTAAATGCCAAGGTTGATACAACACAGAAGGGGGTCCTTGTTATACTGGTATCTTTGTTCTTACGCGTAATTTGTTTGTCGTTCCCCTAGAAGTCGTTCCCCTAGAAGTCAGGTGACCTTAGGTGCATCACGGCGAGTGTTGACCATAGCATCCGCTGCAAATAACTACATTAGTTAGCTAGACGAACACTGTTTAAGATGACTACAGTTACTGAAATCACAATATCATATTAGGTGTGGTCCACTGTGAGCGGAATATCGTATCTTCGTAGCTTACTGTGTAACTGGCGATGACACTTAATTAACACATTTTTGTAATCAGCACCTCAAAAATATTCAAACCACGACTCAACTTGCGCTGACGCCCTTGTCAGCTACGCCCAGTTAATTATTTGTGGGACAACATAGGCCAACTGCACACGGATGATGCCCACAGCAACTATTCTGCACCCAGATGGTCGGGCGCTTGTTGTTTTTTCTGAAGAAGTTGAGTAGGAATCACTTGCTGGGCACGGGAGTTGCGACAAAAACGAAAGACGCAACTGTAGGTTCCCAGGCCTTGCTTGGGCTGTAGTCTCTATTCCAGGTGATTGAAATGTACCTTACTTGTATCTCGTTCTATAATTTTATAAGACAGTTTCAGCAGTTTTGAAGTCTTTAGCAAACCCTTGTGTACGAGTGCAGTCCGTCCCAGGGTCTAGGGTAGCGTCTGTCATCAATAATCAAAACCTCTTGGGTTCAGGGTTCTAACCTAACCACTGTTTAGATTTCGAATAAAAGCCATCAGCAATGCCGGCCAGAGACAGCCAGTATAACAAAGGACTCACCCTCGTTCTGCCAACAGCCTCGTTGAAGAGGGCAGAAGAGCGGACAGAGTTTAAGGGCCAACCTCTTGCCCTTGGGGTGGGAAACATCCTTAAAAGGCGGAAGAATCAGCATAAGGATGTAAAAGAAAGTGGAAACTACTGCAGTAAAGACACGCAGTATATATTCAGAGGGCATGTGGCCTGTAATAGAAAAAGAGTCATTAAGATTTCCCCATTGGCTAGAGGTTCCGGGTTAGTCTGACATTCGGATCTGCAGGAAGAGACTGCCAACGGAGAGGTAACCATGAGGAAAAGATGGAATAACCGACAAAAGACTAACGTACGAGTAGTAGTAATAGGGAAAGTTAGAAGTCTCAACATGGTAGGGAAGCTAGAAAATCTGAAAAAGGGAAATGCAAAAGCTCAGTCTAGATATAGTGGGGGCCAGTGAAGTGAAATGTTAACAGTAGCAGAAAATGCAACGGAAGTAGGTTTCGTTACGAACAGGAAAATAGGATCGAGTGTGAATTACTGCGTGCACTTCTGTGATAGGGTAGTTCTCATCAGATTATACAGTAAACCAACGGCGACAACAATAGTTCAGGTATACATGCTGACATCACAAGCAGAAGATGAAGAGAGAGAGAAAGCATATGAGGATATTGGACGCGTAATTCACTATGTAAAAGGAATTGATAATCTAATAATCATGGGAGTTGAAACGCGGTAGTGGGAGGAGGAGTGAAGGAATAGTTACCGGAGTAGCTGGGTTTGACAGTAGGGATGAGAGAGGAGAAAGCCTAACTGAGTTCCACAGTAAATTTCAACAGGTGAAAGCAAATATACTGCCTAAAAATCATAAATAGGGGTGGCGTACTTGGTAAAGACCGGCAGATATGGTAAGATTCCAGCTGGACTACATCATCGTCAGACAGAGTCTGCAAAAATTAGATGTTGGATTGTAAGGCGTACCAAGGAGCACATATAAACTCACATCACAATTTAGTCATGATGAGCAGTAGACTGTAGTTTAAGAGAATCATCTGGAAGAATGGTTGTGTAAAGAAGTGAAATGTTGAAGCACTGATGAATAATGAGATGTGCGGCTGTTGATAAATGCAGTAATGAACACCACAATAGGCAGTTTAATTGAAGAGGAATAGATATCACTCGAAAGAGCAATCACAGAATTTGGACAGTCAGACAGAGGAGCAAGGAGGATAACTGCGAAGAAACGTTGGCTAACAGAAGAAATACTTCAGTTGATTGACGTAAGTATAAAAATATTCGGAGAAAGACAGGAATACAGAAATACGGCATTTAGCAATGAGATAAATAGGCAGGGCAGAGAACCAAGGCGAAATGGCTACAGGAAATATGTGGTCGTCGGAACGATTTATTCAGCATAAAGAAAAGTCAAAATAAGCTTATTTGAAATTAAAAGGAAGAGCGTCGACATTAAGAATGCAATGAGAATTCCAGTGACGCAGAGAGGAGAGCAGATAGGTGGAAAGAGTGCATTGATGGTCTCTGCGAGGGGCGGAGGAACTTATCGGAAGACATGATTGAGGAATAAATGGGAGTCTAAATGGAAGACGTAGGAGATTCAGAATTGAGTCAGATTTTAAGAGAGCTCTGGAAGACCTGCGATCAAATAAGGTTAAGGCAAAGATAACATTGCTTTGGAATTTCTAAAATCATTTGAGGAAATGGCAATGAAACGACTATTCCAGTTGGTTTGTACAATCTGTAAGCCTGGAGACGTACCATTACATTAGTCTTTCGGAAAAATATCTCCCACACAATCCAGAAGATAGCAAGGCCAAATAAGTGTGAGAACTGTCGCACTATCAAATTAACAGCTCATGCGTTAAGTTGCTTTCAAGAAGTATTTACAGAAGAACGGAAAAGAAAAATGATGTGCTAGATGACGTACAGTTTGGCTTCAGAAAAGATAAGGGCAGTAGAGAGCAGCTCTGAAGTTGCCATTAATAACAGAACAACTGTGGCGGGGTCAGATGAGTTCCTATTGTAGTTGGTAAGAGTTGATGGTAGGCTTCCATTGTGGCACAGGTCCTACAAAGCCATGGACCCAAGTTGTCATCAAGGTACTGCGCAAGCTGGTGGTGGCTCCGTAAAAGCGTGCGATCTTTGGTCCAACTGAATCGATCGTTGACTGTGACGGGCCACGTTCGGCTACTTGGAGAACATTTGAGCCAATTTTGGACTTCATGGTCCCAAACAACGATGTAATTTTTATGGATGACAATGCGCCATGTCACTAGGCCACAATTGTTTGTAGTTAGTTTGAAGAACATTCTGGACAGTTCAGGCGAATGACTGGGCCGCCCAAACCGCCAGAACTGAGTCCCATCGAGCAAGGGGGGGACGTGCTCGAGAGGTCAGTTTGTCCACAGAATCCTGCTACAGCAACACTTTCGCAATTATGGACGGCGGTAGAGGCAGCATGGCCCCATATTTCTGCAGGGGACCTCCAACGACTTGTTGAGTCCATGCCTCGTCGAGTTGCTGCACTACGCTGGGTACAATTCAATATTATGAGGTATCCCATAACTTTTGTCACCTCAGTGTAATCGCAGTCTGGTGACTGTAGGAGTTGTAGATATCTTCCTCTTTCTGCTACCTTCAGATTTTCAAAGAGTGTATTCCAGTCAACAATGCTAAATATTATTACAAACACAAAAGTAGCGCTTGACATGGTCCTGTTGCCACCTCATGAACAAAACCACATTGCTTGTAAAACTGCAAAAATAGTACAAACACAAGTAAAACGAGAAAACAGGACCAAGATAATAGCAAAGGGCAGTAGTATTACACTTCAGATTAATAACGAACTTGAAGAACTTAATAGAATTAGTGTAATATCAGATAAAGGAAATACATTGACGATTATGTCAGAAAAAAGTTACAAAAATTTATACTAATTGTAATATAATTAATGATATTATATTAATATAATATAAGAATAATAAAATACGAATATTTTTCGATCAAAATAATATTAAAATTATCGACTGAGATCCAACCAATAAATTTAATGCACAATTAAAGAAATCACTAAAAAGATGTAACTTCATATTCACAGAAAAAGACATGAAAGATTCCATAGTAATGAACCCAGCAAGACCACTGCGTGCCCAACCTAAGATACACAAAGAACAAATCCCGATTCGTCCAGTTGTTAACATGGTTAATAGACCAGTACTTGCTGTCAGTAAAAAACTCAATAAAGTCCTTAAGGAATATTACACATATGAGAAAGAGCACACTGCAAAAATTTGTCACAAAATTGTCAATTAAAAATATAAAAGTACAAGAAAATGTCACACGATATATCTAACATGTACACCAACATTCCAGTAACAGGAACTATACAAATCATTACAAACATCTTTCTCTAATATTAGAAAATCGTTCATGCAGAAGTTAGTGAAACATTAGAACTTCTACAATCACTTCTCATTTCAGAATAAAATTTATCTCCAAGAAGATGGGGTAGCAAAGGGCTCATGCCAAGCAGGTACATTAGCTGATATTTTCGTTAGTACTTTAGAAGAGAAATTTTTTAACAAGTTCACTCAAACAGTCAAAAAACTCCTTTATTACTATAGCTATGTCAATGACATTTTAACACCATTCAGTGACACGATAATAGAAAAATAACGGCATGCATTCGCAATTCCACAGTTTCCATTCAAAAATTAATTTCATTACGGAAACGGAAAAAAATAAGAGCATAAACTTTCTCGATTTAAAAATTTCAAATGAAAAATCTGAACATCTATTCGATATTGACAACAGACATAATTTTCCACAGCCAATCATGCCACCTGAGAGCACACAAGATCGCATATTCTGATTCTATGATATATCGACTGGACAACTTACCATGGGAAAAAGAAAAAAAAGAAAAAAGAACTAGATCTTCTTCGAAACGTGGCTGTAAGTAACAGCTATCCTAGTGTATTCGTTTCGCTGTTTGAGCCAATCACTGCCTAATGTTCCCTTTGAAACTCTCATTAACCTCTGTTGCTTTTAATTTATCCAGGTCCCATTTCTTAATTTTCTATCTTTCGCGATTCCTTCAGTTTTAATGCGCAGTACACAACCAATTTAGTATGGTCTGAGACCACACATTACCCTGGAAATGTTTTGATGTTCACGAAATCTATGTCTTACCGTTATATAACACATTTGAAGCTGCCTAGTGACTCCAAATCACCTCGGCGTATACAAACAACCGTCTTTCCTGATTCTTAATTCAAGTGTTAGCGACGATTAGATTATCCTCTGTCCAGAATTCTATCGGATGGCTTTCCGTTTCATCCCTTTCCTCTAGTTTATGCTGTTCTGTTATTTTTCTTTCTCTTCCTTGTAATACTATCCAATTCCAGTCCGCCATCACAATTAATTTTTCTTATCTATACGAATAATTTACTTTACCTCATCATCGATTCGTTCAGTTTCTTCATCTACGAAGGCAGAAGGCAAGTAAACTTTTAGGTCTGTGGTCGGTTTGGCTATGTGTCTGTCTTGGCTTTGATAATGCGTTCGCTGTGCTGTTTGTAGTAGCTTATCAGCGTTCCTATGTTCTTATTTATTGTTAGACTGCATTGTCCCTAGTTGATCAAACAACGATTGCAAGAAATGCAGATAAATGACCTTGAAGGATGGTAGAGCAGACTCGTGTCCGTATTTTAAAATCATTTTATTCGGTTTTAGCCTTTACAGCTGGGTTACTTCACTCGTCAGAGGATAGTTAATACAACTGGCGGAAGTATAATGTGAGACCGGTAACATGCCGGGACAAACCAGCTGCTCATGTGCTGGTGTTGCTGATAACAGCCGCAGAACAGCTGCGCTTGTAACTGGATCACTGTCCTCTGCACCGACCGAGTCTGTTCTTACCGCTCTGTCTCGGAATTCTAATACTGACTTCTAGAGTTTGTTGGAAATTATATTTAAGAGGACCTGTTTCGGAAATGTCCCTGCAGCCTGCTAAAACCAAAATAAAATCAAATGATGGCTAGGTCCCCCCTCACCGAAGATAGCAGCACTTTAGGATTCTGTCATGCATGACTTGCTGTACAAGGCTGGGTTTTACAAGATCCACTTCGAGCGTGGCTTTTCGTATATCGGGTGGGCGACGCGTACAGCCCATGAGAGATGCACGAAACAACGAAAATTCACGTCGCTTTTATAGTTTAATAAGTCAACAGTGCAGAGCACTGCATCGGCACTAGCCACCTGGTCTGTACGACTATGTACAAATTGTAGGGTCGACTTCATCGTTCTGGGATTCAACAGTGAAAGAAATCTAGGAAACTCATTTTTCAAAGGATTTAATTAATAGATGTAGCGGTTTCTGCCTGGAAGAACATGGAAGCTGGCCCCTGCTTTGATCAATTCGTAAAAATGTCATCGCAGTGGAGATCTTATTGATGCAATCCATATCCCAGCATGGTTCGAGCCTCTACACACAGATTTAGTTAACACAAAGCTCTTTGCTACCTAACAATATCCGTGGTCGTTGTGCATTCTGTGGCTATATGAGCAGTGACACGGCCCTCGTGATTAAGTAACAGGTGTGAGTGTTGCAACTTCACTCTGACAAATTACTCGGGAGATGGCCGAAAACTATACGGTCCAGATATCAATTGAAAGAATGGAATTTCTATCGCTGCACGCCTGAAATGTAATGGACCAGGAACAAAAGTTCTTCTCTTATTTGTCGCGTTTCATTGTGGTTATTATACTTAGTACTATGCGTTTGTACAGCATTCTATAAAAAATTTGTATTGCTAGTTGGTGAGGCTCTGCTATTACGATCCAGCTTCATGTAAATGTCAATGAAAATATGATCTAAGGTATAGTTGGTAAAACTTATGGTACATCTGAGACTTAGACTATGAAAATATTTTTACTTGCAGAATTGTGTGTAGTCAAATGAACTTTTAGTGTAAAATGTAGATCCTAAGGTCTAAGAGGTGGTCACATCATTCTTCTTACGTAATGCAGTAAACCTCTAGTATTTCATAATAGAAAACAGTTCTCTAAAAGAATCGCATCTAGCGTAAACAGGAGTACAAAAAATTGCAAGAAACATACAATAATTTTATTATGTATGGAGAAAGTTACCGCATCCGTATATCCGGCTGTGATACGTAAGACGTGTCGACAAGAGGTGGAGTGGTTACGTCAAACGACGCCAGCTGACGTCACACCCCTTCCTCATCATCTGCCTGCTGCTGACAGACGTAATTCACTCGGTATGTCGCCTCGTTCCCGTACACCGTCGAGAGCAGCACCATTTCATACACGGCCCCGATAAACATGTCTAAATACGCTTGGAAGAATAAGCGCACTTCATGTTACATACACGTCTGTTATGTCGGAATTAATCGACAACTGCCAGAAACGCGTAGAGTTCCTTTCAGCAATGACCAACAGTGCTGCTACAAGAAAGCACTGGATTTCCGCAGGTGAGGAAGCCACACTTTATGAAGCTGAGGAGAATAGATAGCTGCCTAAACTATAGCGGATGCTTTGTGTCGCTCAGAACATTGTCCACAATGTTTTGGTTTTTCAGCAGCTAAACGCTCACCGAAAAAGTAAATGCAGTTCGCTCAGCAATATTGACTTCTTGCACTATTTTATTATCATTACAAACGGAGTCTCGGCTTCCATTGCTTATTCACTACAGTGATGAAGAGAACTTGAGAAAGAGATCTACTTGAACGGAAGGCAGTAAGGTAAGCTAGGTATTAACGTCTCGTCGAATCCGGTGTCATCATAGCCACAAAAGAAGCTTGGATTCGATAACGAAGAGACATGAAAAGAAGCAACAAGCAACAGCTCGCCTCCTTGCTACGGGATTCATCCCAGCATACGTGTGAATTAATTTACAGGATCCACGGAAGATCAGGACAGTCGCATGAGGTGCCTACTTGGAATGAAGGAATGCCGATAACCTCGTGTACCACACGACAATTCATTTACTTCAACCAAAACTTCTTCCCTCCCACTTCATTGGTGGCAGGTCCTCAGTCTTCCTACACGAAGCTTTGGCCTGAGTTCTTCAGAGCTACGCGTTCACTGTTCAACTCTAGAAAGCGTTCCGAGATCGTGGGTACTCGAGATAGGGAGGAATTGGGTACTTCTGCAGCTCGCAGCTCAATACGGTGTGCTCCGTAATTGCTTGACTCAGGTCCCTTCGATTATTTTCCTGTTTGTTACACAAGAAGTAAAGTTTACAAGACCATGAAACAAGTACAGCAGGATTTGTTTGCCATCAAGAACAGATTAGGCACACGCAAACTGCTTGTGTGAAGCAGAAAGTTATTCACGGTTACTGTTATTGCGTTATAACCGGTGCTCCTCCCTTCCAATCTGCTTTGTAAGTGAACTGAGAACGAAAGCAAAAAATTACTCTTGACAAATTACCGTTGTTGTATTACATAATTAATAGTGGATAAAGCTCTAGCCTTATACTGCTGATGAACAAATGAAAATATGGTGGATTCCTGTTCTAGCGATGGAAGTTTGTGTGGTTTAGAAACACAGACTCGACACACAATAATAAAAAGAAATATTCAGCACGAAGTCGCTACCGAAGGAGGCAGCTGGAGGATTGCACTAGTACTGAGGAGAACAAGAGTGACAATCTTCGACCGACTTTTCTGATTTTACTGTTCGATATTTCCCTATATCACATCAAGTGAACATCTCAGCGGCTTCTTAAGCAGGCCAGAACAGACGTATAGCCCTATCTCTCTTCAGTTGAGCTAGTGCACCAACTCCAATGTCTTCGAAGATTATGGGACGTTAAGAACTAGCCGTAATTCTCTTTTGAAAGGAATATCGAAATGATGTAAGAAGAGCTGTTGAACGTAGTTTATTCCGCGGATTTTGGTTTAAAACTGATGATTCTTGGTGAGGATTACCTCTGCCTTTACAAGCTACTGCAAGTAACGAGACCACAGTTCCACAACTGTCGTATAGGATACAGGTCAGACGAGCGAGACTCCGCTGGAAACTGACGCAAACAAGACAGCTGCGTCGGATACGTGTAGTCTCACTGGCATCTGTCCCGTGGGCACTCAGCCACGAAACCTAAAAAATGAGGCCACAGAATTTCTTCATTGTACCGCTGAACTACAGACAGCATTACGAACGCTAATCGTGACAGCTTGCGAGGTCACGCAGTGCCTCAGCACTCTGGACTGGGATTCAGGAGGGGCACGGTTCAAACCAAGTGACGAATACCCGGACGGTTCCTTTCAAGAGAGTATGGCTCATTTATTTCCTCTGTCCTTGACCAAACAGAACTTTCTTAAGACCTAGTCGTCGACTGCAGTTTTAACGTACTCTCCCTTTACCACTACTAGTGACCGACGCCGATCTCACGCTAAGGATCGGTTCGTTCCATGACGCGGGCAGTATTGTAACAGAGCCGCTCAGAAAACAAAGTAATACTGCAGCTCCCAGCCGCATCCTTTCTAGTTTTGTCGGGGTGATATAAACCCTATAAAATAACGATCTAATGTTTTCCTGGCGTATTTCTAACTTGTAACAGTCTCGGGTGTCCGCCGGGGTCACGTTTTCTCCACGATATTTCGGCAACCAGAATCGTTGCCGGTTGTGGGAAATTTGTCCATGGGAGGTTTCGAGAATAAGATTCTGGAACTGGCCGAACTAAAACCAACTTGACCGTACCATTTCGTGGATGAAGTGGCGTAGATGAATCTCTCCATAACCTCAGCTCGCTTCACAGCAACATAAAGTTTACCATGGAGGTAGAACAGGGCGGCTTACTTCAGTTTCTTGACGTCCTGGTGAAACGGACACCAGATGGCAATCTGGGACACAATGTGTGCAGAAAATCTACACAAACTGATCTGTATCCACCTGCCTCCCATGTGAATACGCTTTACGCACACTTGTTCATAGGACGCGATCCATCTGCGACCAAGACAGCCATGTAACGTAGCCGAAACACCTGTAGACGACATTCCGAAGAAATGGATGCGACAGCAAGCAGATAATGCGTGCGCTTGGACAGGTATTACCTAGACAAAAGCAGGAAGAAAAAGAGTGGAACAAATCACTAATGTGCATCCCATTTGTGAGCAATACCGCAAGAAAAGTCGGCAGAATCCTGGAGCGAAACAGTGGTACATGTGTATTTCGCCCAACCCCCGTAATACCTTGACACTACTGGGTTCAGTAAAGGATGATCCAGGCCTTCTCAAAACAGGGGTCTACCAAATTCCTCACCAGTGTGGCAAAGCACGTTGTGGGGAAACTGTACGCATGGTAGAGAAGGGGTACCATGAACATTTCGAGGCCACATTGAATTACGCCGGACCACCAGATTATTCATAGTCGACTATAGTATAAAAATTGGCCATACTATAAATTACGACAGCAATAAAATACTTAGGCAATCTTTCTCCTTCTGCGACTGCGTGATTCAAGAGACCATTGAAATTAGGGCTCAAGATGGTCTAATCAACAAAGATACTGGCTGCAACTGAGTCAGGCGTGGAAACCTGCGCTTAGCCTAGAAAAAAGAAGTGTTCCTGCACAGTGAGGTCCTCACCCTGAAGGAGGGGGTAACGGACAACGTATTAGGAGGCCGACAAGGACGCAGCAGCAGTCAGGAGGGATCACGTGAATACGGCATCGTGTCTATATGCTAAAATATCGTGGAAGACTTACGAAGTGACACGGGCGTAAGCAGTATAGACTGCTGATAAAAAGTGCTGCTAGCTTCAAAAGGGCGCGCCATTAGATACGATGATTATTCTGCTGTGTTTGTAATGTCGGACTGTCGAAGACTTTACTATTTTAAAAGCTCTCTAAGACGGTGCTAGCAAGACCACAGTGCTCTGACGAGGCACTCGCATATCACCATGTGTGTAACGTAGAATATACCCTCTCTGTCGACGGTTTACTTGGTCTATCTAGAATCGGACTGCTGCAGATCGATGTGTAAGACTGCTCTGCCGTATAGTAGATGGATTTCTGCGCCTATTACGGAGAGCCTCTGCTACACATTACTATACAACACTACGTTACACAATATCAAGCGAGATGACCCAGCGGTAAAACTGGACACACATTCGGAGGAAACTGGTTCAAATCCCCATCTGGCCATCCATATTTAGATTTCCTTGAGTAACATACTTATGGGGCCTCTGGCTCACAATATATGTATTTATGACGTCACACGACGCAATTGCCTGCGTGCCTACATGCCTACGTACACACGCAGTTTGTTCTCTCAGTCACAGCCCCCTATTTTGCAAGTCTTTAGAAACGAAACAGCCAGTCAGTATGTACCCCAGAGCCAACCACTTGATGTCATAACATGTCTGTTCTTCCATCTCCGAAACAATTTTGGTACTGAACCATGTCACGCTGGTGCCACATTCCGTTGCTTTATTTTTACGCACATTCGGAGGACAGTGATTCAAATCCCCAACTGGCCACCCATATTTAGGGTATTACCATTATTCCTTCCTTGATCACACATAAATTAGATTCGGTTTTCTTTTCCCTGATTAAGTGATGCAAGATTTTATACTCGAATTGGGACACAGATAATTACAGAGATCATGACATCCCTCTAATTACGTCATTATTATTAATTTGAAATTGGGTTTTCATGTTGTACTAGGTTGGTAAATTGACAGTGTCCCAGCAGTCTTTCACAGTGTCGGAGTGTCTTGTTGACTGGAAGGTGCAACCATCCAGGGAACTGACTTCCACAAGTTCTGAGGGCTTTACCATAGCAGAGGGTTCCTCAACCAGCCACTGGGCCAGGGAGAGCTGAATTTTGTGTGCAGGACAGCACTTTAGCGAGACAGGCAGATTTTTTCCGCAGAAACTGAGCAGGCGTCTGGGACACGGTCCGTAAAATTGGAAATTTGTGATAAGGTCTTATGGGGCCAAACTGCTGAGGTCATCGGTCCATAAGCTTACGCACTACTTAACATAACTTACGCTAAGAACAACACACACACACACACACACACACACACACACCCATGCTCGAGGGAGGACTCGAAACTCTGACGGGGGGAGCCGCGGGGACCGTGACAAGACGCCTCAGACCGACGCGGTCAGTGCAAAATAGTCTATGGCAGTGTGGAATAAAGGGATCCCTGGAACTGCAAGGGGCCTGTGCATTTATAACGGTCTGTTCTATTCATCTTCAATGCTCCTGTAGTGCTATAGGCCGAGCGCTGGTCATAAACGAACAGATTAGAGACAGCCGTCTCGCGAGATAACATCTCCACGTCTTTGGATGTGTTAAACTTGTGGAATGTTGAGCGCGTCTTTCGAAGAAGTGCCATCACATTTTTCTGTTACCAGGACTAAGAGGTTGTTGAACCGTCTCATGTCGTACTGAGCAAGATACACTATGATTCATCTGTGCGTAAATATGTTGACAGAGTGGTCAAGGACTTTCTTTCTGGGATAACGAGATGCGGGTTTTCTCGCATTGGTCTGAGCTGCAACACTTTTCGAGAGTGGCAGTCTGTACCATATTATTAGGATCTTATTTAAACTTGCAGAAATCAGATATTGCCTAGCAGATAGATAAACTTCAGAGGAGGGAGGGCAAATTTTATAATGCAGCATTCCATTTGGAGCTCATCTAACAGTCGTGCAGGTTTGCAAATAGACCGTTGTTTAGCAGTTTCCCCATACAGAACTCTGTAGAGCGTCTTTGGTGGTCATTCTCGTCCTGGTCGCTCTTCTGGAGACTCTTGTTTGAGGCTTCTGTGAGCACTTTCAAAAAATGGTTCAAATGGCTCTGAGCACTATGGGACTTAACTTCTGAGATCATCAGTCCCCTAGAACTTAGAACTACTTAAACCTAACTAACCTAAGGACATCACACACATCCATGCCCGAGGCAGGATTCGAACCTGCGACCGTAGCGGTCGCGCAGTTCGAGACTGTAGCGCCTAGAACCGCTCGGCCCCTCCGGACGGCTGTGGGCACTTTGAGACTTCTGTGAACACCACTTCTGAGGCACTTCGAGTGTAGAAGAATTTTACTTTGCGCTCTGCAACTATTTATGTTGCAGTCTAGCTTCTTGCACCACAGCATCTGGTAAGTTCACGCAGCCAGCATGGCCGCAGGTTGGTACTGTCGAGTCAGTCTTAGAAGCACTATTCTGAAGTTGAGGGGATCTTGTTCCGAACTACGTTGTGCGCAATGGCTTGCTCATGACTCAGGTAGTTGATCTCCTGCATGTGTTTTTCTTTATTCCACAATGATCGATGCAGTCATCATATCCGGAGGCATGTGTTTAATTCTTTCTGACAGAACATGAGTTTAGAACCAGATGCTTTCCCCTTCCCCTTTCCTACGGACTTCACCAATGTATTGTCTTACGTTAACTGAATGTGCTGCATGGACTCTGTTTCCAAATTTCTCTTCTCTTTTGGTTTGAAGAAATTATTTCGTTCATGAATAATGTTTTTGGTTTTCTTTTTGCATTTTATAGTAATAAATATTGGTCAAAGTGGACCCATCTTTGATTTCAGTAGTTAGATGAACCCCTTAATTCCTTTAATTATTATTAATTTTGGCAAACATTACAACCACGAGTCATGTGTCACAGACATGAGTTCCTAATCGTTTTCCGTTGGACACAGTTCGTCACATCACATCTGAGATGGAGGGGGAGGGGGGGGGCAATCTGCATATCGAAAGGGTTCACTTGACACAGATGACAGGTACAGCGTCCATCTAGCGATAGCCCAGTAGCACCTTGAATTCCCACACTCGACTGACGTTGGCGTCTTGTAGTGTAAAACAAGATGGACCCTCAAATTAAGCGCCTCAATGATATTTCCATATCTAAATTGTCTATATTATTGCTCTATAACAGCACAAAACACATGTGGCACACTTTGTAATACTTCTGGTGTAAATTACAGATTAAGGTACACTTAACGATGACTGCAATTCGATATTTTCACCCCATTGGTGCAAGGAAAATGGCCTCAAATTAAGTATCACAATGTTATTTTGAAGTCTAAATTGTCTGTATTATTGTTCTATAACAGTACAAAACACATATGGTTCACTTTTTTGATACTGTTGGTGCAACCTAAAGATTATGGTGCACCTGAGGCCTAAGAAACGACTGCAGATCGTCAAAAAAAGTGCTTCGACTTGTCTGAGACCCTGCTGAGTAATCATACGTATACATCTTAACAACGTCTCTCAGAAGTCGCATGCATGTGGCGCGGATAGAGGTTGAGGGGGACTCGAGAGAGGCCGCTTTCTACTCCAAAATAAATTTCATACGCTGCCATGGCGATCACTACATGTTTTGGTGACTTTTGAAAGTAGTTGGGAGTGGAATAACTGAAATATTAGCAACCCTAGTTTCTTACCTTTCTCATGTTAAAATTTCTATTCACTATGTTATTTCATCAAAGTGTCATGTAGTTTCATCTGTGTGACAGCATAAGTTCACATTATCAGCAGGAGATGACAAATGTTTTGTACTCAATACAGACAATTTAGATATGGAAACTGCTTTAAGAGACTGAATTTGATGGTCCATAGTAGTGTTTTAGGCACAAGTTTACCTGAATCAGTTAAGTTGTTCCAGTAACGTCAATAAAGTGAGCCATGTGTTTTGTACTGTTACAATACACGCAATTTATATGGGAAAATGTTGTTACACTTAATCTGGGAGTCTGCAGTCATGATCGGTGCAACGTTGCCATGATCTTATGTATTCCACCATGCTGGTTTGTGAAATCATATAGTCAAGGTCAGTGACATGCACGTGTCATGATGATGTCGTAGTGAAGGGGACATGGCTTGAGACATCATGACCTGTGCACATGATGTCATGGAACTAAGTGTATTGATTTTGTTTTAACAATCTCTGAGAGTGAAATGCATTGTGGAACTTTTTTTGACATTCCAAGCTGTTCCATTCCCTTTTAATGGTCTGTGTGAGTGAAATGCATTGTGGAACTTTCTGACATTCTGTTCCTTTCCATTCCCAGGTTTAAGATCAAGTAGCTGTCAGCCCAGTAGCTGACAACCACTGCACAGACACACTGTCAGGCTTGTGTTGTTACCATACTATTTGAGATCCAGTAGCTGACGCCCACTATCAGGTTATGGGACCCATAATATCGCCATGTGTTTGCTGTATAGATAGTCACCGTATCAAATTGCCATCATGTCGCCACCCAGTAATATCAGAGTGTAAAGGCAGTCACCCTTTAACTGACCATAACTGATCCAGTTGCATTCAGAGAAATGGTAGACGCCATATGTCGACTGATCATCATTGTTCTCAATAGTATCTGGGACAATGGCAGTCACTTTATCGAGTGACCATTATTGCTCCCAACTGCTTGTGGGGTAATGGCAATCACCATATCAAATGACCAGCATTACCCCGCCCTCCCTCCCTCCCCCCCCAGTTGTGTTTAGAGTAATGGTAACCACCATATCAGCTGACCATTATTGTCCATAAATTTTATCCAGGTACGTATAATGGCACTCACTGTATCAACTGACCATTATTGTCCCAACAGTATCCACCATGAATTCACAGTGTATGAGGCAACTAGTTACAACTTTACTGTAAATGATGGTGTATATGGCAGTTTGTTACATTTTTGCTGTAACATGTAGATGTATAAGGCAATATGTTACACTTTTCCTGTAACATGGCAATGTATAGGGCAATTTGTCACACTTTTGATATAATTTGGTGACATATGGAAAGTAAAGTGTCATGTAGTTTCCACTGTGTGACAGCTTCATTAAGCATTATCAGCAGAAGATGATAAACGTTTTATACGGCAAGATAAAGTTAATACCCTAACTTTGGGGTCACTATAATATCTGGCTGACTTTTATACCAGCTTTAGCCAAGCAGAGTTTTTGACAAATTGAGATCTGGGAATAACATTCTTTACTTTGGTACAGTGATTGAACTATTCTCATCTATAAGTGCACTTTAAATTGTCAGACAGATCTGCATTAATGCCAATGTGTATTTTGTGTTGTTGTACATCCAGTTTTAATGTATTCTGGTTTATTTAATGTGTGATACAAAGACTGTATTTAGTTCGTCAATTAACTTTTATATCTGCAGCGCAAATAAGCTAGCCACTGTAATTTTATAAGAAATACAGGAGGGTCCATTGTGCCTTGCATGTTTGGTACAGGTATCAGACTACAATCATCAATCAGTCCTGTTTCATCTCTGAGTTTCATCATTAGTCCCAATTTGCAAGCCTCACACATTTTTTTAAATGTTACAGAACAATTAAGTTACAACAGTAGTGCCATGTGTACTTTGTACTGGAAATCTCAGTTAATTTGGGAAATAATAAAATTTTATTTTGGTGCATAGTTCAAACTTTTGTTCGCAATCAGAGATCTGTAATAATACTTACGCATTATTTTAAGCAACATCTGTGTTTTGTACTCCAAATCGCTATGTATTCCGAAAAATGATTTTATTTTGGTGCAAAGGTGATATTTTGCAGATATCTAACTTCACTCTGTGTGTAAAACCTTGTCCACCATTGTCTTTGTTCATGTTTACATGTCGAATTTGTAGAATTACGAACTTGTATTTCAATATTAAAAAACTATGTAGTTCAATAAAGACCTTATCTAAACGCCTTTTTCCTCACCCTCAAACGTGGTGCTTGGTCATTTTGTTTGTCTTTGGTTATGTTGCGTTGTTTTACATCTCGTATATTGGAGCATTATGGTAAAATTTTCATTTTTATTTATTTATTGAGATTTTCCTCTTTACAACGGTAAAGAATGACCTGTAGATTAAAACTGAAGAAACTGCAAAAAGGTGGCAATTTAAGGAGATGGGACCTGGATAAACTAAAAGAACCAGAGGTTGTACAGAGATTCAGGGAGAGCATAAGGGAGCAATTGACAGGAATGGGGGAAATAAATACAGTAGAAGAAGAATGGGTAGCTTTGAGGGATGAAGTAGTGAAGGCAGCAGAGGATCAAGTAGGTAAAAAGACGAGGGCTAGTAGAAATCCTTGGGTAACAGAAGAAATATTGAATTTAATTGATGAAAGGAGAAAATATAAAAATGCAGTAAGTGAAACAGGCAAAAAGGAATACAAACGTCTCAAAAATGAGATCGACAGGAAGTGCAAAATGGCTAAGCAGGGATGGCTAGAGGACAAATGTAAGGATGTAGAGGCCTATCTCACTAGGGGTAAGATAGATACCGCCTACAGGAAAATTAAAGAGACCTTTGGAGATAAGAGAACGACTTGTATGAATATCAAGACCTCAGATGGAAACCCAGTTCTATGCAAAGAAGGGAAAGCAGAAAGGTGGAAGGAGTATATAGAGGGTCTATACAAGGGCGATGTACTTGAGGACAATATTATGGAAATGGAAGAGGATGTAGATGAAGATGAAATGGGAGATATGATACTGCGTGAAGAGTTTGACAGAGCACTGAAAGACCTGAGTCGAAACAAGGCCCCCGGAGTAGACAATATTCCATTGGAACTACTGACGGCCGTGGGAGAGCCAGTCCTGACAAAACTCTACCATCTGGTGAGCAAGATGTATGAAACAGGCGAAATACCCTCAGACTTCAAGAAGAATATAATAATTCCAATCCCAAAGAAAGCAGGTGTTGACAGATGTGAAAATTACCGAACTATCAGCTTAATAAGTCACAGCTGCAAAATACTAACACGAATTCTTTACAGACGAATGGAAAAACTAGTAGAAGCCAACCTCGGGGAAGATCAGTTTGGATTCCGTAGAAACACTGGAACACGTGAGGCAATACTGACCTTACGACTTATCTTAGAAGAAAGATTAAGGAAAGGCAAACCTACATTTCTAGCATTTGTAGACTTAGAGAAAGCTTTTGACAATGTTGACTGGAATACTCTCTTTCAAATTCTAAAGGTGTCAGGGGTAAAATACAGGGAGCGAAAGGCTATTTACAATTTGTACAGAAACCAGATGGCAGTTATAAGAGTCGAGGGACATGAAAGGGAAGCAAAACAAGGATAATGGAATGTAGTCTAATTAAGTCGGGTGATGCTGAGGGAATTAGATTAGGAAATGAGGCACTTAAAGTAGTAAAGGAGTTTTGCTATTTGGGGAGCAAAATAACTGATGATGGTCGAAGTAGAGAGGATATAAAATGTAGGCTGGCAATGGCAAGGAAAGCGTTTCTGAAGAAGAGAAATTTGTTAACATCCAGTATAGATTTAAGTGTCAGGAAGTCATTTCTGAAAGTATTCGTATGGAGTGTAGCCATGTATGGAAGTGAAACATGGACGATAAATAGTTTGGACAAGAAGAGAATAGAAGCTTTCGAAATGTGGTGCTACAGAAGAATGCTGAAGATTAGATGGGTAGATCACATAACTAATGAGGAAGTATTGAATAGGATTGGGGAGAAGAGAAGTTTGTGGCACAACTTGACCAGAAGAAGGGATCGGTTGGTAGGACATGTTCTGAGGCATCAAGGGATAACCAATTTAGTATTGGAGGGCAGCGTGGAAAGTAAAAATCGTAGAGGGAGACCAAGAGATGAATACACTAAGCAGATTCAGAAGGATGTAGGTTGCAGTAGGTACTGGGAGATGAAAAAGCTTGCACAGGATAGAGTAGCATGGAGAGCTGCATCAAACCAGTCTCAGGACTGAAGACCACAACAACAACAACAACAATGGTATTTCTCCAACATAACAAATACCAGGAAGTTATTACATCCGGTTACGTAAGATCTTAATTTACCTCATCAAGATGTCCCTCCAGGTGTTTCGATCTTATATATCTCCTTCCCCCGCACCAAGTCTTCTCGTTGTTAATCGTACATTTTGGAGCCAGGTTGTCACAAGGCGTCCTCTTCTCTTCCTTCCCTCCGGTTCCTATTACAGGATCATTTTCGATATTCTGCATACCTCCTCTCTTCTTACATACCTGTAAAAATTTAACTTCCTTCTACCCATCATGTCTCTTATTTCCTTTCTCTTTATCATTTCGTCGTTTCTTACTTTCTCTTTTCTAGAAGTTCTTACAGATCGTCTCCAGAAGTCCGTTTCTACTGCTTGCAGTTTTTTTTACTTGTTTCAGATTAGTAGTCCAAGTCTCCATTCCATACATAGCTATGCTCTCTAGTATTGACTTATATATGATTCTTTTGGTTCAGTTTATTACTTACAGCTCCATAAGATTGAGTTGAGCATCCCAATGATCTTCCTTCAATTGCTAATTCCTTTATTAATTTCTACCTCTGATATTCCCTCTATCTCTAAAGTGGATCCCAAATAACAGAAAGTATTGACCTTCTTAATAGACTGTAAACGTTGTGGAGAGCCTTGGATCCATAGTTCCGATCGATAAATGTCCCGGCCTTCCTCAAAAGTTTGTTTGCACAGAATCTCGACTAGGCCCAAATTAAATGCAATAAAAATAAATATTTGCCAATGAATACCATCAGTTATATATTTCTAGTGCAGAACGTGATGCATGATCTTCTTCCCCTCCAAAATGACGCTTGGTAAGTTGATGTGTTACTAAGAACTTCTCAAAAGATCAAGTGCTCATACTTCGATCTTTGTACCACAAATGACAGCTGCAGTCTACGATAGAAATGTCAAGATCTTTTCATGTATTTTGACATATATTTTACACATGGATATACCACTGTAATACGTGACATAAACATTTTGTGTGTGGTTGATTTAATTTTTTGACATACATTTATGACATGGAAATAATGTGAGTTACACTTGTTATGTAATCTGACGGACATTTCAAACATGAAAATAACATTATGACACTTGACAGTAACGTTGATGCGTGCGTCTGTGTGTGTGTGTGTGTACGTCTTTTTATTCTTCTTCCCTAAAATGGTGCTTGATCATTAACGTTGATGTGTGTGTGTGTGTGTGTGTGTGTGTGTGTGTGTGTGTGTACGTCTTTTTATTCTTCTTCCCTAAGATGGTGCTTGATCAGGTTTGTCTCATTTACACCTGAAAATGAAGCACATTATTTACAGCACAAGCGATATAAATAGACCTATGTCAAATGGGCCTGAGCACTGTGGGACTTAACTTCTGAGGTCATCAGTTCCCTAGAATTAGAACTACTTAAACATAACCAACCTAAGGACATCACACACATCCATGCCCGAGGCAGGATTCAAACCTGCGACCGTAGCGGTCGCGCGGTTCCAGACAGAAGCGCCTAGAACCGCTCGGCTACTGCGGCCGGCTCGACCTATATCAACTCATCAGACTTTTTCAACTTATTGATACTTCTGGAATAGTATCGATCAGTTTCTTGATTTGTGTGGCTATGGTATCGGCAGCTGCTGGATGAGTAGTTTATTAATTCTCGTACTGAGTATGCAACTGCAGGAAGTGTTTTCTCGTCGTGACACGTTTTGCCTTATCCTGTTAAGCATTGTGAGGATTTTCCTCGTCTGTTTTTTTTTTCTTACAATGAAGATTTGATGTCTGCGGGCTTCTAGAAAATTGCACAAGATTCGTCAGGTCGACGTAAGGCTTCTTCTACACTGCCGCGCTTCATACCAAACGTGTCTTAAAAATCCTGTTCAACGCTCGTGTGCATAAACGACGTGTGGACTGTTAATAGTGATCCTCTCAACGATAAGAGGCTATGCCCATCCTGACTCTACGCTACTGTTAGTGTGTGTGGTGATTTCAATAGCTCTTAGATTTAGGTTTTTAAACTGCTTGTAGTGTTCATGGACTAAATGACATTTTATGAATGTACTGCATTCTTTTTCGTGTCCAACAAACTTGAACTCGTTTTGATATGCCGTTTCTACTTTCCGTGCATTGTTAAATTTCTTCCATTTATTGGCATTTGGTTTCATCAGCACGTACCATTCGACAATTAAATTCAGACACTGCTGGCATATATGAATTCGAATAATCGTAAGTGTGCTGTTGCTAAAATCTGCTCGTATTGCTAAATATTGAAACGAGCGAAAAGAGAGCACTGTATTCGCAGCTCCGGGGGCCTATTCTATTTCATTTTATGAAATGGGTTATCTGTTAGTACCGTCCGTTTTTGCTAGAACTGATGCTGTAGGTGTAACATCTGTTTCCTTGACAGAAAACCGCCCACGCTGGGGTGTATCAAAAAGAATCATCCGATTTTTAAAAAAATCATAGCTGTTATGTTATAAGAGATATGTGCGTGAATAACGTACTGTTTGACAGAGCAAAGTCTTGAGTTTTACATGGTTCTCGCTAGGTAGCAGCAATGTGTACCCACTTCAGTGCTAGTAAAAATGGTATGGGGACAACAGAAAGCGTTTTGTGTTCTACGTTTTGCGCAGTGCAGGTCAGTAATAACTGTTCAGCGTGACTTTCGTACTAGGTATGGTGTGTATCCTCCTACAGCACAGAGCATTAGATGATGGCATGAACAATTCCGAAAAACGTGTTGTTTGTGCAAAGGTAAACCGCCGGGCCATCACCGAGTACCTGACACAGACGTCGAACGCATCCGCCATTGTTTCACAAGGAGTCGGCAGAAATCAGTTCGGCGTGCATCTGGATAGCTCAACATGCCTCCGATGTCCGTCTGGCGTGTGTTGCGGCGACGTTTGCGCATGAAACCATACAAAATTCAGCTACTGCAAGCTCTTCGTGAAGGTGACAAACAACAATGTGTGGAGTTCTATAATTTCGTTCTTGGCAAGATGGAGGATGACAGTTTTGGCTCAAATGGCTCTGAGCACTATGGGACTTAACATCTGTGGTCATCAGTCCCCTAGCACTTAGAACTACTTAAACCTAACTAACCTAAGGACATCACACACATCCATGCCCGAGGCAGGATTCGAACCTGCGACCGTAGCAGTCGCGCGGTTCCGGACTGCGCGCCTAGAACCGCTAGACCACCGCGGCCGGCAATGACAGTTTTCTCCCACGCTTAGTGTTTAGTGACGAGGCAACATTCCATTTAAATGGAAAGGTGAACCGTCAGAATGTGAAAACATAGGGCATAGAACAACCGCATGAAGTAGTACCACATGATAGGGACTCTTTAGAATTTAATGTGTTTTGTGCAGTTTCACGTGAAAAGGTGTATGGTCCATTTTTCTTTGCCAAGAACACCGTTACAGGTAGCACATACCTCGATATGCTAGAGAACTTTTTTTCCCCACAGTTGGAGACTGATTAGAACGACTTCATTTACCAACAGGATGGGGCACCGCCACTGTGGCATCTGGATATCTGACTGTGTGTTACTTCTAAACTTTCAAAGTTCATCTAACAAAACGTTACAACTCTTGCAATATTAAGACTATGACAGTTCCTAGCAAAGAGTGACTACTAATCAGTTGGGTCATGTTTGTTCAACATAAAGTTAATAGCTTTTTTTTCATTTGCTACACTCTGTGTAACAATAAAATAGTGAGAATTTCTAATACCTGAGTGGCAACTACTAGACAATTCCATAACATCTGTAAACAAGTCCTTCACGACATGAGGAAACAGTTCTTCACACAATACAGCTAGTTACATCATCTCCTAAGTTTTTGAAGAACTCACCAGTCATCATAATCAGCATATAAGCTGAAGACTTGCATTTCAGAATACAAAAGACGCAAGTAGTTATCACGAAAACCTTCGTCAGTTGATGTATTCTAAGTACGTATGTGTTTCCACTCGCTTGTACTGAGATTGCTGGTGCACTTCGAAGAACTAATCGAATTCTCGAGGAATTTTACAACAAAAGTTCAGAAGCTAAAGAACTTTTCATTATAACGTTTAAAGACATCACTTTATTGTGCAAAGAACTGATATAATACAATCACAAAATTGAAAGTGAGATCTGTGTATAATAAGACCATTCCCAAACAACAATACTTAGCAAGCACAAGGCACATATCACCGTAAAGTGCATTAAGAAAGTGTAGACGTCGCAATCTTCAGTCATTAAGCCATGATTTGTATAAACTCAATGAGTAAATAATTACAAGCTTGTCAAAATACACAGACAATACTTAGGTGAAATTATCAGGAGCAATAGCTGAGAAATAAAACTACCGACAGACAGAAGACAGTCAATAGCTCTCGTAATGTGATATTTAGAACTCATTGCTGCTGGATGACTGACATGGTAATTGTGAAACATCTCTTCCACGCACAACGGAGTGATATATTTAGTAGATAATGCTTACTTTGCTCAGAAAGTCAATGTGGACTTTAACATACAGAAGTGACACTTTCTCCCATATTTCGCGGTAATACAAAACATGCTGCTCTTCTTTGAACTTTTTCGGTGTACTCCGTCAGTCCTATCTGGAAAGGATCCCACACCGCGCAGCAGTATTCTAAAAAGAGGACGGACAAGCGTAGTTTAGACAGTCTCGTTGGTAGGTCTGTTACATTTTCTAAGTGTCCTGCCAATAAAACGCAGTCTTTGGTAAGCCTTCCCCACAACATTTTCTATGTGTTCCTTCCAATTTAAGTTGTTCGTAATTGTAATTCCCAGGTATTTAGATGAATTTACGGCCTTTATGTTTGACTGAGTTTCAAGGATTCCATTTAGCACTCATGTGGATGACCTCACACCTTTCGTTATTTATGGTCAACTGCCAATTTTCGCACCATTCAGATATATTTTTCTAAATCGTTTTGCAGTTTTTTTGATTTTCTGATGACTTTATTCGTCGATAAACGACAGCGTCATTTGCAAACAACCAAAGACGGGTGCTCGGATTGTCTCCCAAATCGTTTATATAGATACGGAACAGCAAAGGGCCTATAACACTAACCTGGAGATGTCAATAGCATTCAACACTTCATGCGAATAAGGAGCTAGTTGTGTTCACAAGAACGATGTTTTCTAAACCCATGTTGACTGTGTGTCAATAGATCGTTTTCTTCGAGGTAATTCATAATGTTCGAACACAATATATGTTCCAAAATCCTGCTGCATATCGATGTTGATTATATGGGCCTGTAATTAAGTGGATTACTCCTACTACCTTTCTTGAATATTGGTGTAACCCGTGCAACGTTCCAGTCTTAGGGTACGGATCTTTCCTGTAATTAAGTGGATTACTCCTACTACCTTTCTTGAATATTGGTGTAACCTGTGCAACGTTCCAGTCTTAGGGTACGGATCTTTCGTCGAGCGAACGGTTGTATATGATTGTCAAGTGTGGAGCTAATGCATCAGCGTACTCTGAAAGGAACCGAATTGGTATACAGTCTGGACCAGAAGACTTGCTTTTATTAAGTGATTTCAGTTGCTTCACTACTCCGAAGATATTTACTTTTACGTTACTCATGTTTGTAGCTGTTCTTGATTCGAATTCTGAAATATTTACTCTGTCTTCTTTTGTGAAGGCATTTCGGAAGGCTGTGTTTAGTAACTCTGCTTTGGCAGCACTGCCTTCGATAGTATCTCCATTGCTATCGCGCAGAGAAGGCATTGATTGTTCCTTGCCGTTAACATACTTCACATGCGACAAGAATCTCTCTGGAATTTCTGCCAAGTTTCGAGACAAAGTTTCGTTATGGAAACTGTTATAAGCATCTCGCATTGAAGTCGAGTTTCTGTAAAAGATGATCAATTTGAGGATTTTGCGTCTGTTTAAGTGTGGCATGTTTGTTTCGTTGTTTCTGCAATAGTGTTTGACGCGGTTTGTGTAGCAAGGAGGATTAGCTCCGTCGTTCGTTAATTTATTTAATTAATCTCTCAGTTGCTGCTGATATTATTTTTCTGAATTAAAGCCACATCTAGTCTACAGGTATATCACTAATTTGGAAGGAGTGGAGATTGTCTCTCAGGAAGGCGTCAAGTGAATTTTTATCTGCCTTTTGAATAGGTATATTTTTCGTTTATTTTTATTTGGGGCTTACAACATTCAGTCTCGCTACGACAACGTCGTATCCGTTTTGATGCTCGTTATTAACTCAGGATTGTTTGTTGCTAAGAGGTCAAGTGTGTTTCCACAACCGTTTACTATTCGAGTAGTCTCATGAATTAACTGATCGAAATAATTTTCAGAGAATGCGTTTAGCACAATTTCGGATGATGTTTTATGCGTACCTCTTGAATTAAACATTTATTTTCGCCATCATATCGAGAGTAAATTAAAGTCACCACAAACTATAATCGTATGAGTCGGGTACGTGTTTGAAATGAAAGTTACCAGGGAAAGAATTCCATGGTACTAGCGGGAACTGTAAGGGGTAAATACTGCGGAGGAAGAGAGAGTTTGAAATACGTACAGCAAATAAATGAGGACATAGGTTGCAAGTGCTACACTGAGGCGAAAAGGTTGGCACAGGAAAGGAATTCGTGGCGGGCCACATCAAACGAGTCAGAAGACTCATGACTAGACCTTGGCCTTTTAGGATCTACAACTCTTAAATTAGGCATCTAATATAGGTTCTATCACTTACAAAAATAGGTTCTAAAAATCAGAAAATAGGTGATCAAAATCTGACACTTTATTGTCTAGAAAAATAAAGAGATTGACAAACATCCACATTATATTATTGTCCATGTCCATAATTACAAAGTAAATAACTAACACTTTTTCCAGATTTTCCGTTGAGAAACTGCATCTCTTGTCTGTTAATAGCATCTTATGTGCCGAGAATGAGCGTTCCACGTCAACAGACGTCACCGGAACATATTCGTCGTACGTCCCAGATAGATTGTTGCGATTATTTCAAGTAGTGTTGCTGCTATGTTAGCACTGGAAACTCTACGCAAACGCCGCTGCTCTCGGTCTTTAAGCGGACGACTTCGACCACTGCGTTGTCGGTGGCGTTAGGTAAAACGTGAAATCTGGTATTCTCGACACACTCTTGACACTGTGAATCGTGGAATATTGAATTCCCTATCGATTTCCGAAATGGAATATCCCATGCGTCTAGCTCCAGCTACATTCCGCGTTCAAACTCTGTTAAATACCCCTTGTGCGGTCATAATCACGTCGAAAACATTTACATATGAATCACCTGAGTACAAATGACAACTCCGCCAATCCACTGCCCTTTTATATCTACTATACACGATACTAACGTCATCTCTATATGTGAATATCGCTGTCACGTGACTATCGCCAGTATACATCTCGAACTGTAGTGCATGTTTCCAGAATTTTTGTGCATATTTAGTGCATAAATGTAGGCATATTTTGGGTGCTTTTAGTGAGCATCAGTCTGTTCTCTAGTCATCATGAATGTTGTGAGCAGGAATGATCTGAAGAGCAGTGCGGGTATTTTAAACTTCTTGATTGGCGATATACCGCTTCCTCAGAGCTACTGAATACTGGTCAGGTTCGCAGCACCATATCGGCACGGATAGTACGATTATAGATAGAGTGGGCTTACCTTCGATTCAAAAGATACACTACTGGCCATTAAAATTGCTACACCATGAAGATGACGTGCTACAGACGCGAAATTTAACTGACAGGAAGAAGATGCTGTGATATGCAAATGATTAGCTTTTCAGAGCATTCACACAAGGTTGGCGCCGGTGGCGACACCTACAACGTGCTGACATCAGGAAAGTTTCCAACCGATTTCTCATACACAAACAGCAGCTGACCGGCGTTACCTGGTGAAAAGTTGTTGCGATGCCTCGTGTAAGGAGGAGAAATGCGTACCATCTCGTTTCCGACTTTGATAAAGGTCGGATTGTAGCCTATCGCGATTGCGGTTTATCGTATCGCGACATTGCTGCTCGCGTTGGTCGATATCCAATTACTGATAGCAGAATATGGAATTGGTGGGTTCAGGAGGGTAACACGGAACGCCGTGCTGGATCCCAACGGCCTCGTATCACTAGCAGTCGAGACGACAGGCATCTTATCCGCCTGGCTGTAACGGATCGTGCGGCCACGTCTCGATCCCTGAGTCAACAGATGGGGACGTTTGCTAGACAACAACCATCTGCACGAACAGTTCGACGACGTTTGCAGCAGCATGGACTATCAGCTCGGAGACCATGGCTGTAGTTACCCTTGACGCTGCATCACAGAGCGGAGCGCCTGCGATGGTGTACTCAACGACGAACCTGGGCGCACGAATGGCAAAACGTCATTTTTTCGGATGAATCCAGGTTCTGTTTACAGCGCCATGATGGTCGCATCCGTGTTTGGCGACATCGCAGTGAACGCACATTGGAAGCGTGTATTCGTCGTCGCCATACAGGCGTATCACCCGGCGTGATGGTATGGGGTGCCATTGGTTAAAAGTCTCGGTCACCTCTTGTTCGCATTGACAGTACTTTGAACAGTGGACGTTACATTTCAGATGTGTTACGACCCGTGGCTCTACCCTTCATTCGATCCCTGCGAAACCCTACATTTCAGTAGGATAATGCACGACCGCATGTTGCAGGTCCTGTACGGGCCTTTCTGGATACAGAAAATGTTCGACTGCTGCCCTGGCCAGCACATTTTCCAGATCTCTCACCAACTGAAAACATCTGGTCAATGGTGGCCGAGCAATTGGCTCGTCACAATACGCCAGTCTCTACTCTTGATGAACTGTGGTATCGTGTTGGAGCTGCATGGACAGCTGTACCTGTACACGCCATCCAAGCTCTGTTTGACTCAATGTCCAGGCGTATCAAGGCCGCTACTATGGCCAGAGGTGGTTGTTCTGGGTACTGTTTTCTCAGGATCTATGCAACCAAATTGCGTGAAAATGTAATCACATGTCAGTTCTAGTATAATATATTTGTCCAATGAATACTCGTTTATCTTCTGCATTTCTCCTTGCTGTAGCAGTTTTAATGGCCAGTAGTGTATGTATCTCCCTGATACGTAGCGACTCTCTTGTAGCGTCAGACAGTGGAGTTTGTTGAGTATCTTCACAACTCTCTCGAAACGGCAAAATGATCCAGTGGCGAAATGCTCCGCTCTCCTTTCGATCTTCTCTCTGTCTTGTATTAATTCCACCTCGTAAGTGTCCCAGACTGATGAGCAATACTCAAGAATGGGTCGTACCGACAGTAAGTACATTACGCATTACTGACACCATCCTCGAAAGTCTTTGCAGATATTTCGTTTTATTTCCGGTTGAATTGTACATAAAGTACCCGTAATTTCTTAATGCTTATACACTTTCTTGCTATGTTCTACTCCCTAAAATTACCTTACCCTGTAAACGCTCAAATTTGATCCCATCATTTTTTGATTTCGCATTTCCTAGTATTGTGTTTTTCCGTTTTACTGATACGATTTGCATGCCGCTACACAGCATTACTAGGTCGAACTCATATTTCCGGCCACATAAGCAATGCAGTGTACTCTTTGGAACTTAATCTTCGTGTAAAAATTATACTTGCTGTAACTTTATAACCTGTTTTAAACGTACCTCCACAGTCTCACTTCCTTCATTGTTCCTTTCGTCTAGACTTTATTTTACGGCTATTCCACATTCATTTTTCTCTTCACTTACGACACCTTTCGCAGTTCTTCTGCATTCTGCAATATTACAAAATACAGCAAAAGAATATCTAAAACTTGCACGGAAATCAGAGGACAGTCGAGGGACACTAAAAGGAAGCAATAGTTGAACAAGGAGGAAGACAAGGCTGTAACCTGTCCTACTGTTATCGCCTCATTGAGTGTCAGTAACGGAAATCAAGTAGAAATTTGCTTGAGATTTTGCATATGACATTGTAATTCTGACAGAGATGGCAAAGGAATTGAAATATCAACTGAAGGGAATGGATAGTGTCTGGAAAAGAAACAAACGTAAAACAATGGTGATAGAATGTACCCGAATTAAATTAGGCGATACTGAGGCAATTAAATTAGGAAAGGAGACACTAAAAGTATAAGATCAGTTTTGCTCTTTAGGCAGCAAAATAACTGACAGTAAAACGCAGTAGAGAGAATATAAAAAGCAAACTTACAATAACAAGACAAACGTCTCCGAAAAAGTGAAATTTGTGAACATGGAATGTAAATTTCAGTGCTGGAAGTCTTTTCTGAAGTTATTTGTCTGGAGTGTAGCCTTGTGCGAAAGTGAAACGATGGCGATAAACACTTCGTACAAGACGAGAGTAAAAGCTTTTGACATTTGGAGCTTCAGGAGAATGCTGACGATTAGACAGGTAGATCGGTTTACTATTGAGAAGGTACTGAATCTGATGGGGGGGTGGGGGGGGGGGGGTGGAGGAGGAGGGGAAGAAATGTATGGTAAAACTTGACTAAACGATAGGACACATACTCAGGTGTGAAGGAATCGTCCGTTTGGTTATCATCATCAGTTTTCTGCTATATTAGCAGGTCCTTTGCCTCTACATTTTCTGCGATCCATTGCTTCCTTCTTAAGGCTGCTGTATGTTGTACCGTCCATCACGTCATCCAGTATCTGAAATCTCTTCCTTCCTCGCTTCTTTTTCCCTTCTACATAACCTTCTAAAACTGTTTTGATCAGTCCTTCATTCTTTCTTAATATATGCCCAACCCAATTTCTTTTTGTTCTTTTTATTACCTCTAGTAACTGTCTTTTCTCTCCCACTCTTCTCAGTACTTCTTCATTTTTTTTACTCTGTCCATCCAACTTATTCTTTCCACCCTCCGCCATGTCCACATCTCAGAAGCCTCCAGCCTTTCTCTGCCTTTCTTCCTCAAAGACCATGTTTCGGCGCCATACAGAAGAACACTCCATACAAAACATTTTATGAGTCTTTTCCTCAGTTCTCTGTCCAGGCTGCTGTAGAAAGTCCATGTTTCAGCGTCATACAGAAGAACACTCTATCCAAAACATTTTATGAGTCTTTTCCTCGGTTCTCTGTCCAGACTGCTGTAGAAAATTCTGTTTTTCCTATAAAATGCCTCTTTTTGCCATTGCTGTCCTTGTTTTAATTTCTGTGCTGCACTTCCAGTCGGTGTCTATCCTGCTTCCGTTTGGTAACGGAAGGTAAAAATTGTAGACGGAAAGTAGCGCTTGACTACAGCAAGCAGGTTTAAGGGGATATTGGCAGTAGTCGTTTGCAGAGATTCGCACCGAAAAGACTAGTTTGGAGAGCTACAACAAACCAGTCTTCGGACTGAAAACAACAATAGCAAAATTTAAGGGATGGAGGGCTATGCATCAACTGGAAGATCATCATGTCAGCACTCTATATTCCGTAGACGCCACAAAGAGTTTCTTAAGACCCAAATCTTTGTATGGGCCACAGCGTATTAGTAGATACCATCAGCAGCCTTTGTACTCGCGTAGACACAGATTTCGTAAAACCGCCTGCGGTGACGAAGCCGTGCCGGCATGCGTGCAGAGGCAGATGAGGACAAAGTGAGCACATCTGGCCCGGCCCGCCGGTGTCTGCGCAGGCGAACCTGGCACCACTTGCTCGGTTTTAGGGCCCCCGTTGCCAGCAATTGCACCACCCTGCGCTGTTAATTTCTCTCTGCGTGCCCTAGAGCCAAGGCAAGTGTTCCCATCACAAATGCAAAGTATTTTAAAAAGAGTCATCCGTTTCACTTGACTATATTTTCTACGAGAGTTAACATAGAAGCTAAAGGTATATTTTAAGTTACGCACCGAAACTCGAAGTTTATCTTGGCGCCCGTTGTTCAAGTGGTTGCCGGCAGAGCCTCCCTCGAGAAGCTAGCTCGCTCACGCACTCGTGCATTACCCAACGTGCATCCAGACGAGACGTAAACGGAACAGGAGGAGGGAGGAGGAGATTAGTGTTTAACGTCCCGTCGACAACGAGGTCATTAGAGACGGAGCGCAAGCTCGGGTGAGGGAAGGATGGGGAAGGAAATCGGCCGTGCCCTTTCAAAGGAACCATCCCGGCATTTGCCTGAAGCAATTTAGGGAAATCACGGAAAACCTAAATCAGGATGGCCGGAGACGGGATTGAACCGTCGTCCTCCCGAATGCGAGTCCAGTGTAAACGGAACAGAAGACGTTTTGCGTTCTCCATATCAACCGGTGCGGTTCAGTTTCATCTTTACGGCGTCATTTCTGTCAAGAGACCGGCACTAAACCTCCTGTATCGTAAGGGGCGTGTAGATCTAGCGCTGCACCACTGGCATCCAACGTCGCCTGATCTCAGGGTATGTGATTCCTTTTTTTTTTCGTGGGGGTCTGTGAAAGACTCCGTCTACGTGCCACCCCTTCTAACCACTTCTGGGCGCACTGCGTCACAGCACAGCAGCAGCAGTGAATGAAATAACTCCAGACATACTACGATGGGCGTTCAGTAAGTAATGCAACACATTTTTTCTCGATCAATTTTGGCTGAAAAAATGCGGAATTTGCTGTGGGACATCAGCCTCTATACAGGGTGGCCCATTGACACTGACCGGGCCAAATATCTCACGAAATAAGCATCAAACAAAAAAACTACAAAGAACGAAACTTGTCTAGCTTGAAGGGGGAAACCAGACGGCGCTATGGTTGGCCCGCTAGATGGCGCTGCCATAGGTCGAACGGATATCAACTGCGCCTTTTTAATTAGGAACCCCCAATTTTTATTACATATTCGTGTAGTACGTATAAAAATATGAATGTTTTATTTGGACCACTTTTTTCGCTTTGTGATAGGTGGCGCTGTAATAGTCACAAACGTATAAGTACGTGGTATCACGTAACATTCCACCAGTGCGGACGGTATTTGCTTCGTGATACATTACCCGTGTTAAAACGGACCGTTTACCAATTGCAGAAAAGGTCGATATCGTGTTGATGTATGGCTATTGTGATCAGAATGCCCAACGGGCGTGTGCTATGTATGCTGCTCGGTATCCTGGACGACATCACCCAAGTGTCCGGACCGTTCGCCGGATTGTTACGTTTTTTAAGTAAACAGGAAGTGTTCAGCCACATGTAAAACGTCAACCACGACCTGCAACATATGATGTTTTAGCTGCTGTCGCGGCTCATCCGCACATCAGTAGCAGACAAATTGCGCGTGCATCGGGAATCTCAACAACGTCGGTGTTGAGAATGCTACATCAACATCGATTGCACCCGTACCATATTTCTATGCTCCAGGAATTGCATGGCGACGACTTTGAACGTCGTGTACAGTTTTGCCACTGGGCACAAGAGGAATTACGGGACGATGACAGATATTTTGCACGCCTTCTATTTAGCGACGAAGTCTCATACACCAACAGCGCTAACGTAAACCGGCATAATATGCACTATTGGGCAACGGAAAATCCACGATGGCTGCGACAAGTGGAACATCAGCGACCTTGTCGGGTTAATGTATGGTGCGGCATTATGGGAGGAAGGATAATTGGCCCCCACTTTATCGATGGCAATCTACATGGTGCAATGTATGCTGATTTCCTACGTAATGTTCTAGCGATGTTACTACAAGATGTTTTACTGCATGACAGATTGGCGATGTACTTCCAACATAATGGATGTCCGGCACATAGATCGCGTGCGGTTGAAGCGGAATTGAATAGTATATTTCATGACAGGTGGATTGATCGTCGAAGCACCATACCATGGCCCGCACGTTCACCAGATCTGACGTCCCCGGATTTCTTTCTGTGGGGAAAGTTGAAGGATATTTGCTATCGTGATCCACCGACAACGCTTGACAACATGCGTCAGCGCATTGTCAATGCATGTGCGAACATTACGGAAGGCGAACTACTCGCTGTTGAGAGGAATGTCGTTACAAGTACTGCCAAATGCATTGAGGTTGACGGACATCATTTTGAGCATTTATTACATTAATGTGGTATTTACAAGTAATCACGCTGTAACAGCATGCGTTCTCAGAAATGAAAAGTTCACTAAGGTATTCGTATGACATTGGAACTTCCGAAATAAAATGTTCAAATGTACCTACGTTCTGTATTTTAATTTTAAGAAAACCTACCTGTTACCAAGTGTTCGTCTAAAATTGTGAGCCATATGTTTGTGACTATTACAGCGCCATCTATCACAAAGCGAAAAAAGTTATCCAACTAAAACATTCATATTTCTTTATATACTACACGAATATGTAATAAAAATGGGGATCATATTTAAAAAAACGCAGTTGATATCCGTTTGAACTATGGCAGCGCCATCTGGCGGGCCAACCATAGTGCCATCTGGTTTCCCCCTTCAAGGTAGACGAGTTTCGTTCTTTGTAGTTTTTTCGTTTGGTGCTTATTTCGTGAGATATTTGGCCCGGTCACGATCAGTGGAACACCCTGTAGTTTCGTGACGTCCAATAAGTGGCGGCGCTATACGTACCGCTAGCCTTCAAATTGGTGTTTGTAACAGAGGTGTATTCAAGCAGAGGTGCCATTGCGTTTGTTTTGGCGGAAAACCAGAGCATCTCAGATATTCATAGGTGCTTGCAGAATGTCTACGGAGACCTGGCAGTGAACAAAAGCACGATGAGTCGTTGGGCGAGACGTCTGTGATCATCGCAGCAAGGTCGTGCAAACCTGCCCGATATCACCCGTGCCGGTCGGCAAAACAGCTGTGACTCGTGTAATGTTGGAACGTGCGGACACTCTCATTCGAGGGGATCGACGGACACACTCAATCGCCAGTTGGGGTACTCAAAGGTGTGTATCCGCTGGGTTCGTCGCCCCTAACGGAATACCATAGAGAGCAACGAAGCATCAGCTGTGCGAAATTACTTGCGCGTTACAAGGCTTATCGGTGGCAATTTTTGTCGAACTTCGTAACAGAGGATGAAACATAAGTTCACCATTTCATGCCAGAAACAAAACAGCAATCGGTGAAATGGCGCCACACCACCTCTCCTCCGAAGAAAAAATTCAAAGCAGCACCCTCACCCAGTAAAGTCAGGACGATCTTTTGGGGATCTGAAAGGGTATTCTGTTTGATGTCCTCCACATGTTGCACCGGTCAACTCTGAAGTGTATTATGCTGCCCTCAGGAAACTGAAGAAACGAGATCAGTGTGTTCATCGCCACAAAAAATGCGAACGAACTTCTCCTTCTCCACGACATCGCAAGGCCTTACACAAGTCTATACACCCGAGAGGAGCTTACAAAACTTCATTGAACTCTTCTTCCTCATCCACTCTACAGCTCGGATCTCGGACCTTCCGACTTCCATCTGTCTGGCCCAAAGAAGGATGCACTCTGCGGGAAGCAGTACGTGGATGATGAGGTGATTATTGATGCAGCAGGACGTTGACTCCGACGTCGAACAGTAGAGTAATACCAGGCGGACCGACAGGCCCTCCCAGTAAGGTGGCGTAACGCCGTCACATTGAACTGAGATTATGTTAAAAAGTAGGGCTTTGTAGCTAAAAGAGTAGAGAAGCGCATGGTTTATAGGAATCCTGAACAAAAGCAACCTGCTTCCAGAAAAAATGTGTTGCGTTACTTATTGAACGCCCCTCATAAAAAATAATGGGACAAGTCTGACTATGGTATAAGTATTTGCAATACGCCCAGTAGAGAGAACGTTAAACATTTGAGAAAGATAAATGAAAATTTTGATCCTAAACGCAATTGTAACAAGAGCTGCGAGGTTTTTTGTGCATGTATGTAAAAGAAATGGGTTTGTAAAATCGTACGGCTCTTTTGGAAATAAAAACGTTGTCGTCCTATATGCAAATAAAAATTAGTCTCAGGTTTATGTCTTCATACACGTAGAAGACATAGTCTTGTGAAATCGGACGAATCTTATAAAACACCTTACACACACACACACACACACACACACACACACACACACACACACACACTGATCGTGACCGAGCCAAATATCTGCCGAAATAAGCGTCAAACGAAAAAACTACATAGAACGAAACTTGTCTAGCTTCAAGGAGGAAACCAGATGGCGCTATGGTTGGCCCACCAGACGGCGCTGCCATAGGTCAAACGGATATCAACTGCGTTTTTTTGTAAAATAGGAACCCCCATTTTTTATTACATATTCGTGTAGTACGTAAAGAAATATGAATGTTTTAGTTGGACCACTTTCTTCCTTTGTGATAGATTGCGCTGTAATAGTCACAAACATATAGCTCACAATTTTAGACGAACTGTTGTTAACAGGTAGGTTTTTTAAATTAAAATACAGAACGTAGGTTCGTTTGAACATTTTATTTCGGTTGTTCCAATGTGATACATGTACCTTTGTGAATTTATCATTTCTGAGAACGCATGCTGTTACAGCGTGATTACCTGTAAATACCACATTAATGCAATAAATGCTCAAAATGATGTCCGTCAACCTCAATGCATTTGGCAATACGTGTAACGACATTCCTCTTAACAGCGAGTAGTTCGCCTTCCGTAATGTTAGCACATACATTGACAATGCGCTGACGCATGTTCTCAGGCGTTGTCGGTGGATCACGATAGCAAATATCCTTCAACTTTCCCCACAGAAAGAAATCCGGGGACGTCAGATCCGGTAAACGTGCGGGCCATGGTATGATGCTTCGACGACCAATCCACCTGTCATGAAATATGGTATTCAATACCGCTTTAACCGCACGCGAGTTACGTGCCGGACATCCATCATATTGGAAGTACATCGCCATTCTGTCATGCAGTGAAACATCTTGTAGTAACATCGCTGTAACAGTACGTAGGAAATCAGCATACATTGCACCATTTAGATTGCCACCGATAAAATGAGGGCCAATTATCCTTCCTCCCATAATGCCGCAGCATACATTAACCCGCCAAGGTCGCTGATGTTCTACTTGTCGCAGATATCGTGGATTTTCCGTTGCGCAATAGTGCATATTATGTCGGTTTACGTTACCGCTGTTGTGAATGACGCGTCGTCGCTAAATAGAAGGCGTGCAAAAAATCTGTCATCGTCCCGTAATTTCTCTTGTGCCCAGTGGCAAAACCGTACACGACGTTCAAAGTCGTCGCCATGCAATTCCTGGAGCATAGAAATATGGTACGGGTGCAATCGATGTTGATGTAGCATTCTCAACACCGACGTTTTTGAGATTCCCGATGCTCGTGAAATTTGTCTGCTACCGATGTGCGGATTAGCCGCGACAGCAGTTAAACACCTACTTGGACATCATCATTTGTTGCAAGGTCGTGGTTGACGTTTCACATGTGGCTCAACATTTCCTGTTTCCTTAAATAACGTAACTATCCGGCGAACGGTCCGGACACTTGGGTGATGTCGTCCAGGATACCGAGCAGCATACATGGTACACGCCCGTTGGGCATCTTGATCACAATAGCCTTACATCAACACGATATCGACCTTTTCCGCAATTGGTAAACGGTCCATTTTAACATGGGTAATGTATCACGAAGCTAATACCGTCCGCACTGGCGGAATGTTACGCTATACCACGTACTTATACGTTTGTGACTATTACAGCGCCATCTATCACAAAGCGAAAAATGTGTTCCAACAAAAACATTCATATTTCTTTACATACTACACGAATATGTAATAAAAAATGGGGGTTCATATTTAAAAAGACGCAGTTGATATACGTTTGACCTATGGCAGAGCCATCTAGCGGGCCAACCATAGCGCCATCTGGTTTCCCCCTTCAAGGTAGACGAGTTTCGTTGTTTGTAGTTTTTTCGTTTGACGCTTATTTCGTGAGATATTTGGCCCGGTCACTACTAATGGACCACCCTATATATATATATATATTAATGAAATGACCAATGTGGACGACCTGTTGCAATTTGTCGACCCGTTGCAAGAGCCAGAGTACTCCTTGAAGAAAGACGATGTGAAACGGACGAAGCGTCTTTTGTTTTAGTATGCTAATATTTTAAGTATTTTATATGGTGGCCAAAATGGAATCGCAGACCATTTTGCCGAACACTGCACCTGCTGTGAGTGTCTTTTTGCGACTATAGGAGCCACTAACCTGCAACTACGAATTCAGACAGATCGAGGTAACAGCACTTTCAGATCTCCACGATGTATTCTTTGTCAGATATCGATAAAATGAAGAACTATGTAATATCTGCATGGGTTATAATATTTTATTTTTCCGCTTTAAACTTTTCGACATTTACATCATCATCAGATGGAAGACATCTTCCACATAACGGTTCTTCCTGGAAAGGCATTGGCTTTTTCTTACAGCAGTAAACGAAGTGGAACTGCTGTGTGTAGCATATTAAGAATAATGGGATACGTATTGTATAGTGGTACGCATAAATATGTAAAGAGGAGGAGATAGATAGAGAGAGGGAGGGGAGATACGGACAGAGGAAAGGGGAAGGAGGAGCTAGTCAGAGAGGGACGCGAAGAGGAGATGCACAGAGAGAAAGGGGGAGTGGGGGTGGGGAGAGAGAGGAGCGCAATGTATGTGAAATGCGCGTATGCGGGCGAAGCCGCGGGTATATTATAAGTTACAAACATTAATTGTCCTATCGCATCACCACGTGAAACTCCTGAAATTACCTTTACACCCATCGACTCTGTCCCATTAAGAGTGACGTGTCGAGTTCTACCTACAACGAAATCCTAAATTCAGTGAAACATCTGATCTGTTGCTCGTAAGCAAGTATTTATTCATTAAACGACAGTGCGGGATTGTATCATATGCCTTCCTAAAGTAAAAGAACACAACATCAACATGGCCGCCCATGTCTACGGCCCTCCGAGTCTCATGGACGAACATAGCGAGCTGAGTTTCTCAAATCTTTGCCTACGGAAGCCACGCTGATTTTTATACAGGAGATTTTCACTCCCCAAAAACGTTATAACACGTGAGCAGAAGCATGTTCCGCTATTCTACAACAGATTGACGTCAAAGATATAAGCCACTAATTATCTGTGGCTGTCCTTTGACCCTTCTTGGAGACAGGAATGACTTGATCTATTTTAGTTGCTAGGTACCCCTCGTTGCTCCAGTAACCCACAGTAAACTTCTGTTAGAGAGATAGCTAAAAGGAGACTATTATCTCTGTAGTACCCCATAGGTATCTGTCCGATCATGCTGCTGGAACATGTTTTTTACATATCGCTTAACGTTTTTTATTTCAGCTCTGTTACGATTACTTGATAATTTACTGTGTTTACTTTGTACTTTGCTGGGAGTAGAAAGTTATCCAATCTCTCATAGGTAGGGAATGAGTCTGGTGTGCATGTCAGTGCACCGTTTGGTCAGGAGGAGACTTTCACTGTGTATCAAAACCAGAGAAACGCCCAGTTTTCGCAGCAGCGTACTGTTTCCCGAAATGTCAGTCCCCGGTGCTGACCCACTGCAAAAGGCACGGTGCCACCGTGGGTATCTGAACGTGAAATCTTTGCTTTCCCTCCAATTTATGGACTGTCCGTTCCGAAGTATCGCCCCCTACCAGCAGACGTGGCACCAATGATGTTAACCAATGGAGAGAGACTGTTTCGTACCAGTAATAATCTGATGAATCATAATATGCGTCTTTGTACGGCTTGAGTGAGAAGAATCTCAGCGTTCTCCTGGTTAAAGGACAGTCTCGTTTGTCATACTGGCAGCGGCCTTCAGTCACCCCTCCAAGAGGAGGTTGGAAATTGTGGGCAGTTCAGGTGAGAGAACTTAGATTTAGATATCTATCCGTGTCCCGACTTTCGTCTCGTTCCAACTGGCACCCACTCGCTGTTCTTAGAAAATGTTACGTGTCGCTCAGGCTTCTACACAATCCATCCATTCTCTATGCAGCTCATGGTTAACTAATTCTTTCACGCGTCTTGTATGCTCAATTCCTGGAATACAATATTTGTCTCGTTTATGTTAAATTTGTGAACTATCCAAATTACGGAGTGTTATTCCTTTTCCTTCCTGCAATCTTGGAACAATAAGCAAGTCCCACAGTTCTTAGCCACATTTTTTATCTTTATTTACTCAATTTTAAGAACATTACTGTGCACTATCATATTGTCAGTTATCCACTTGACTTGGCTTAGAAACAAAGGCTTAACTTTCAAGGCGATCGTACCAGCATTCTTTCCTTTGGTTTCCTCTGTGTTCTGTTGCCAGAACGTCACAGAGAAGTTTATCTTAGAGTGCGGAAGTAGTGGCGACGATTTGCTAGTCTTTCTTCCTGCGTGCAAATCAACTGTGGCCGCAGCATAGGCATTGCTAGCTTGGCGCATATGAACCGTAATTTACTTGTAAACACATCAAAAAAAGTTTTGCACCAGCTTGGTTCCGAGAGTTCCGGAACCTGTACAGAAAATTGGGGTAGAGATCAAAATAAACATCATTTCCGCCCTTTTTATTGCTCATGAAAACCATACATTGCATGTTGGTCTAAATTGTCCCACCCCTCAACAGCGATTCGGCGTAGGTCCCTCAGAGCGGTTGGTGTGTCACGTCGTCCATAAACAGCCCTTTTCAATCTATCCCAAGCATGTTCGATAGCGTTCATGTCTGGAGAACATGCTGGCCACTCTATTCGAGCGATGTCGTTATCCTGAAGGAAGTCATTCACAAGATGTGCACGATGGGGGCGCGAATTATTTGTCCATGAAGACGAATGCCTCGCAAATATGCTGCCGATATGGTTGCACAACCGGTTGGAGGATAGTATTCACGTGTCATACAGCCGTTACGGCGCCTTCCATGACCATCAGCGGCGTATGTCGGCCCCACATAATGCGACCTCAAAACATCAGGGAACCTCCATCTTGCTGCACTCACTGGACAATGTGTCTAAGGCGTTCAGCCTGACCGGTTGCCTCCAAACACGTCTCCTACGATTGTCTGGTTGAAGATATAAGCGACACTTACTGGTGAAGAGAACGTGATGCCAATCGTGAGCGGTCCATTCGGCATGTTGTTGGGCCCATCTGTACCGCACTGCATGGTGTCGTGGTTGCAAAGATGGACCTCGCCATGGACGTCGGGAGTGAAGTTGCGCATCGTGCAGCCTATTGCGCACAGTTTGAGTCGTAACACGACGTCCTGTGGCTGCACGAAAAGCATTTTTCAACATGGTGGCGTTGCTGTCAGTGTTCCTCAGAGCCGTAATCCGTAGGTGGTAGCGGTCATCCACTGCAGTAGTAGCCCTTGGGAGGCCTGAGCGAGGCATCTCATCGTCAGTTCCTGTCTCTCTCTCGATCTCCTCCATGTCCGAGCAACATCGCTTTGGTTCACTCCGAGACGCCTGGACACTTCCCTTCGTGGCACAAAGTAACAATGCGGACGCGATGGAACCGCGGTATTGACCGTCTAGGCATGGTTGAACTACAGGCAACACGAGCCATGTATGTCCTTCCTGGTGGAATGACTGGAACTGACCGGCTGTCGGGCCCCCTCCCTGTAATAGGAGTTGCTCATGCATGGTTGTTTACATCTTTGGACGAATTTAGTGGCATCTCTGAACAGTGAAATGGCCTGTGTCTGTGATAAAATATCCACAGCCAGCATCTACCTTCGGGAGTTCTGGGAACCGGGGTGATGCAAAACTTTTTTTGATGTGTGTGTTTTTCTGTGCGTGTAGTGTTTGTTAGCAAGCTCTTTCAAGAGAGACAAGAAATATAATTAGTCTAGAAGATTATATGGACCCCTAGAAAGCGTGTGAATTTTCTGAGGGGGAGGCATTAATGTCAATCCCATAACCCGAGACCAAGGAAACCACGCTAGTTACGGAAAATGTGAGACTAGTACAGTTCACAAAATGAAAACTACCAAGGCACAGAGCAGTTCAAACTCTGGAACCGTTGGTTACACTCCATTCTGGATTAGGCGGATCTTAGAACAAACAGAAGCAGGTAGAAAGATAGGAGCAGCAGATAGAAATAGCAGGAACAGCAAGCAGAAGCCGGTAGAAGGAAAGCAGAGTTAGACAGAAAATAAGCACAGTCCGATAGCGTCTCAGGAAAGAGACTGAAGTGCTCTGTAGAAACTGAAAGTCGTCATTCCGCTTAGGCTGAACCAGAAATCTTTATTGTTTACATATCACGATTGCAATATCAACATGTTGTCATCGTCAGATGGTCTGGAAGCAATCAGTCGTCATCGTTGTCGTCGCTGTTGTCACCGTCTCCTTTTCCTCCTCCTCCTCTCCCTCTTTCCCCATAAACTCCATGTTATTTATTACATTTTTTTCATTTCTGTTCCTTTCCGTGTTCAGGAACATGATACCGACTCTGTTTGACTAGCGTCTTTCCTCTCTCAGGTCCGTGTTCACAGTCTGTTAGATGTTTTACACTTTTCTATGATTTGTGTTTCTTCCAGCACGCTGGTTACATGGGACTTGTTTTATGAGTCTATTGTGAACATAGGTTTTATCATCATGTCACGCCTTTGCCAGTTTTAACCTGTGGTAATAATATGTGTTTTCGCGTGGTGTTCTGAAGAATGGACGGGTTTATTTTATACCACCATATGTTGTTGTTTTAAAATGTTCGGTACCATGCTGCCGTACATGGCAACATCATGTTGTTAAGTGTGTACCGTTACCGCACGAATGTATTTACAGAATCTTCTTTTTTATTATGATCGAAAATGTGAACTGCCTGTAATTTTTTTTTTTTGGAACGGTGGGGGAGGGGGGGGGGGAGGGGGGGTCGGGTTGGATCCAGACCACCTGATGATGACAAAATCTCGAAATTGCAATCGTGATATATAAACAATAAAGATTTTTAGTGCAGCCTAAGCGGAATGACAACATTCAGTAGCTTTATCAATTGGCTGGCTGTGAACACTGTGCGACTTAAGTCGCCTAGAACTTAGAATTAATTAAACCTAACTAACCTAAGGACGTCACACACATCCATGCCCGAGGCAGGATTCGAACCTGCGACCGTAGCGGTCGCTTGGTTCCAGACTGTAGCGCCTAGAACCGCACCACCACTCCGGCTGGCGCTTTATCAATGTTGAGGACCCAGTTCTTGTCAAAACTATGTAGGAAATTCGATTCTATTTTACGGTCAGTAAGCGAGAAGTTGGACGACGTAATGAAGATGGTAGAGGACTATGTGTCTAGGCTGCGACCGGCTGAATCTGGCTTGGACTCGTTAAAGAAGAAAGTCGAGGACGTAAACTCCTCATATTCGCAAAGGGTGCAGAGTTTAGAGGAGCAGATCGTGTCTGATGTCATGGAAGCAGTTCACTTCCCCTACGCCGAGGGATTTGTCACGCTACGGCGAGATGTGGACAGATTAAAGCTGGAGGGTGAGAGATCATGAACCGTGGCGCCGGCGGTGTCAGATGTAGAAAGAATTCTGCGGCACATACCCGAAAAAAGTAATTGTAAGACATCTTAGTCCAGTGGCGCGTTTTCGCCAGTGCAGGCGAGGCCTATGGCAAGAGGGGCATGCGTTGCGTCAGAGGCTGTGTGCGTCACCGGGAAAATTACGAAACAACAATTTGTTTTCGTTACGAAAATTTCTCACGTACACCGCAGGCGGAGATTTGTAAATAAAAACGTCGATCGGGCAGTTGATGGATAGCTTATGAAAAGCTTGGAAGTTCAGCAGAACTTAGAATTTATGACCAGGCATGTGAGCTGCGAAATAATTGAACGAGAGTTTGCCAGTATGAAGAGACTGCAGAACGTTTGAAAAGTTTGATAGGGAAGTTATGAAACGGTATTGGTCAACCGCGGAACAAAATGATTGTGCATAAGCATCATAACAGTTCTGCCAGTGACAGCAATGCGATTCCAGACATGCCCGCCGTACTCTTTGAAACACATGAATGGTGGCGAGCTGATACTGCTCTTCATCCATGTTACGCCGACGGAACAGAGGAGGTTACTGCTCTGTGCCCAGAGAGGTGATCTAGAAGAATTCAAACTGTTTCTAACGAATCTGGACGAGTATGTGAGTGAGGACAGAAGAGAGAATCTGGACACCAGTACACTAATTCACGTGAGGATGAGTTCACGAGTGAGAATTTTGGTTAAAGGGGCGATGGCAGCTGGTGTCAGAACCAGAGAAGCAACTGGCGTAATCAGAGTCTAGGAAACAATGGTGATAGATTTCGTAAGCCAAATTCTGTGAAAGGCCATCGAAGGGAGTGGAGAAACGAAGGGACACACATTCGAAATCCATCTCGCAACAGAAATTAACAGACTTGAATGAAACATGAAAGTATTTATTCAGTAGATTTTCATTGGTTTGTCTTGCGTTATTTATGTCTAAACTTAGACATTTAGAGATGGGTAAGTTTAATTCCCCCCCCCCCCCCCCCCCCCGCATGAACCATGGACCTTGCCGTTGGTGGGGAGGCTTGCGTGCCTCAGCGATACAGATAGCCGTACCGTAGGTGCAACCACAACGGAGGGGGATCTGTTGAGAGGCCAGACAAACGTGTGGTTCCTGAAGAGGGGCAGCAGCCTTTTCAGTAGTTGCAGGGGCAACAGTCTGGATGATTGACTGATCTGGCCTTGTAACACTAACCAAAATGGCCTTGCTGTTCTGGTACTGCGAACGGCTGAAAGAAAGGGGAAACTACAGCCATAATTTTTCCCGAAGGCATGCAGCTTTACTGTATGATCAAATGATGATGGCGTCCTCTTGGGTAAAATGCTCCGGAGGTAAAACAGTCCCCCATTCGGATCTCTGGGCGGGGACTACTCAAGAGGATGTCGTTATCAGGAGAAAGAAAACTGGCGTTCTACGGATCGGAGCGTGGAATGTCAGATCCCTTAATCGGGCAGGTAGGTTAGAAAATTTAAAAGGGAAATGGATAGGTTAAAGTTAGATATAATGGGAATTAGTGAAGTTCGGTGGCAGGAGGAACAAGACTTTTGGTCAGGTGAATACGGGGTTATAAATACAAACTCAAATAGGGACAATGCAGGAGTAGGTTTAATAATGAATAAAAAAATAGGAGAGCGGGTAAGCTACTACAAACAGCATAGTGACGCATTATTGTGGCCAAGATAGACACGAAGCCAACGCCTACTACAGTAGTACAAGTTTATATACCAACTAGCTCTGGAGATGATGAAGAAATTGATGAAATGATGTTGTTGTTGTTGTTGTGGTCTTCAGTCCTGAGACTGGTTTGATGCGGCTCTCCATGCTACTCTATCCTGTGCAAGCTTCTTCATCTCATCTCCCAGTACCTACTGCAACCTACATCCTTCTGAATCTGCTTAGTGAATTCATCTCTAGGTCTCCCTCTACGATTTTTACCCTCCACGCTGCCCTCCAGTACTAAATTGGTGATCCCTTGATGCCTCAGAACATGTCCTACCAACTGATTCCTTCTTCTAGTCAAGTTGTGCCACAAACTTCTCTTCTCCCCAATCATATTCAATACTTCCTCATTAGTTATGTGATCTACCCATCTAATCTTCAGCATTCTTCTGTAACACAACATTTCGAAAGCTTCTATTCTCTTCTTGTCTAAACTATTTATTGTCCACGTTTCACTTCCATACATGGCTACACTCCATACAAATACTTTAAGAAACGACTTCCTGACATTTAAATCTATACTCGAAGTTAACAAATTTTTCTTCTTCAGAAACGCCTTCCTTGCAATTGCCAGTCTACATTTTATATCCTCTCTACTTCGACCATCATCAGTTATTTTGCTCCCCAAATAGCAAAACTCCTTTACTACTTTAAGTGTTTCATTTCCTAATCCAATTTCCTCACCATCACCCGAGTTAACTCGACTACATTCCATTATCCTCGTTTTTCTTTTGTTGATGTTCATCTTATACCCTCCTTTCAAGACGCTGTCCATTCCATTCAACTGCTCTTCCAAGTCCCTTGCTGTCTCTCACAGAATTACAATGTCATCAGCGAACCTCAAAGTTTTTATTTCCTCTCCATGGATTTTAATACCTACTCCGAACTTTTCTTTTGTTTCCTTTCTTGTTTGCTCAATATAGAGATTGAATAACATCGGGGACAGGCTACAACCCTGTCTAACTCCCTTCCCAACCACTGATTCCCTCTCATACCCCTCGACTCTTGTAACTGCCAGGTGAATACCCGATCTTCCCCGAGGTCGGCTTCTACCAGTTTTTCCATTCGTCTGTAAAGAATTCGCGTTAGTATTTTGCAGCTGACTTATTAAACTGATAGTCCGGTAATTTTCACATCTGTCAACACCTGCTTTCTTTGGGATTGGAATTATTATATTATTCTTGAAGTTAGGGTATTTCGCCTGTCTCATACATCTTGCTCACTAGATGGTAGACTTTTGTCAGGACTGGCTCTCCCAAGGCTGTCAGTAGTTCTAATGGAATGTTGTCTACTCCCGGGCCCTTGTATCGACTTAGGTCTTTCAGTGCTCTGTCAAACTCTTCACGCAGTATCATATCTCCCATTTCATCTTCATGTACATCCTCTTCCATTTCCAGAATATTGTCCTCAAGTACATCACCCTTGCATAGACCCTCTATATACTCCTTACATCTTTCTGCTTTCCCTTCTTTGCTTAGAACTGGGTTTCCATCAAAGCTCTTGGTATTCATACAAGTGGTTCTCTTTTCTCCAAAGGTCTCTTTAATTTTCCTGTAGGCAGTATCTATCTTACCACTAGTGAGATAAGCCTCTACATCCCTACATTTGTCCTCTAGCCATCCATGCTTAGCCATTTTACACTTCCTGTCGATCTCATTTTTGAGACGTTTGGATTCCTTTTTGCCTGCTTCATTTACTGCATTTTTATATTTTCTCCTTTCATCAATTAAATTCAATATTTCTTCTGTTATCCAAGGATTTCTACTAGTCCTCGTCTTTTTACCTACTTGATCCTCTGCTGCCTTCACTACTTCATCCCTCAAAGCTACCCATTCTTTTTGTACTGTATTTCTTTCCCCCATACTTGTCAATTGTTCCTTTATGCTCTCCCTGAAATTCTGTACAACCTCTGGTTTAGTCAGTTGATCCAGGTCCCATCTCCTTAAATTACCACCTTTTTGTAGTTTCTTCAGTTTTAATCTACAGTTCATAACCAATAGAGTGTGCTCAGAATCCACATCTGCCCCTGGAAATGTCTTACAATTTAAAACCTGGTTCCTAAATCTCTGTCTTACCATTATATAATCTATCTGATACCTTCTAGTATCTCCAGGCTTCTTCCATGTATACAACCTTCTTTTATGATTCTTGAACCAAGTGTTAGCTATGATTAAGTTGTGCTCTGTGCAAAATTCTCCCAGGCGGCTTCCTCTTTCATTTCTTACCCCCAGCCCATATTCACCTACTACGTTTCCTTCTCTCCCTTTTCCTACTGGCGAATTCCAGTCATCCATGACTATTAAATTTTCGTGTCCCTTTACTATCTGAATAATTTCTTTTATTTCGTCATACATTTGTTCAATTTCTCCGTCATCTGCAGAGCTAGTTGGCATGTAAACTTGTATTACTGTGGTAGGCGTGGGCTTCGTATCTATCTTGGCCACAATAATCCGTTCACTATGCTATTTGTAGTAGCTTACCCGCATTCCTATTTTCCTATTCATTATTAAACCTACTCCTGCATTACCCCTATTTGATTTTGTGTTTATAACCCTGTACTCACCTGACCAGGAGTCTTGTTCCTCCTGCCACCGAACTTCTCTAATTCCCACTATATCTAACTTTAACCTATCCATTTCTCTTTTTAAATTTTCTAACCTACCTTCCCGATTAAGGGATCTGACATTCCACCCTCCGATCCGTAGAACGCCAGTTGTCTTTCTTCTGATAACGACATCCTCTTGAGTAGTCCCCGCCCGGAGATCCGAATGGGGGACTATTTTACCTCCGGAATATTTTACCCAAGAGGACACCATCATCATTGAACCATATAGTAAAGCTGCATGCCCCGGGAAAAATTACGGCTGTATTTTCCCCTTGCTTTCAGCCGTTCGCAGATGAGATAAAAGAAATTATCCAAGTAGTGAAGGGAGTCGAAAATTTAATAGTCATGGGTGACTGGAATTCGAGAGTAGGAAAAGTGAGAGAAGGAAACATAGTAGGTGAATATGGATTGGGGCCAAGAAATGAAAGAGGAAGCCGGCTGGTAGAATTTTGTGCAGAGCATAACTTAATCATAGCTAACACTTGGTTCAAGAATCATGAAAGAAGGTTGTATACATGGAAGAACCCTGCAGATACTAACAGGTATCAGATAGATTATATAATGGTAAGACAGAGATTTAGGAACCAGGTTTTAAATTGTATGACATTTCCAGGTGCAGAGGTGGACTCTGACCACAATCTATTAGTTATGAACTGTAGATTAAAACTGAAGAAACTACGCTTCTCGATACAATTCTATTAAAAGATATTTGCAGTGAAATATGGGAACGTGTGCTATCAATTCAGCTACTCAAACTTGCAATACGTATGCCAAACTGGCACAAAATCGCCAAATATTGTAATTACGCAATTAATTAGTTTGTAAACAAGTAGCTGTAGGAAATATATTGACACCCAACAGCCTGCCAAGCTAGAAGCACTATACTATCACAATATATTTTAGAAAGACTAATATATTCACTTTAATATGGAAAAGTCGAATTAAGTCGGGTGATGCTGAGGGAATTAGATTAGGAAATGAGACACTTAAAGTAGTAAAGGAGTTTTGCTATTTGGGGAGCAAAATAACTGATGGTTCAAATGGCTCTGAGCACTATGGGACTTAACATCTATGGTCATCAGTCCCCTAGAACTTAGAACTACTTAAACCTAACTAACCTAAGGACAGCACACAACACCCAGCCATCACGAGGCAGAGAAAATCCCTGACCCCGCCGGGAATCGAACCCGGGAACCCGGGCGTGGGAAGCGAGAACGCTACCGCACGACCACGAGATGCGGGCAAAATAACTGATGATGGTCGAAGTAGAGAGGATATAAAATGTAGACTGGCAATGGCAAGGAAAGCATTTCTGAAGAAGAGAAATTTGTTAACATCGAGTATAGATTTAAGTGTCAGGAAGTCGTTTCTGAAAGTATTTGTATGGAGTGTAGCCATGTATGGAAGTGAAACGTGGACGATAAATAGTTTAGACAAGAAGAGAATAGAAGCTTTCGAAATGTGGTGCTACAGAAGAATGCTGTAGATGGGTAGATCACATAACTAATGAGGAGGTATTGAATAGAACTGGGGAGAAGAGGAGCTTGTGGCACAACTTGTCGAGAAGAAGGGATCGGTTGGTAGGACATGTTCTGAGACATCGAGGGATCACCAATTTAGTATTGGAGGGCAGCGTGGAGGGTAAAAATCGAAGAGGGAGACCAAGAGATGAACACACTAAGCAGATTCAGAAAGATGTAGGCTGCAGTAGGTACTGGGAGATGAAGAAGCTTGCACAGGATAGAGTAGCGTGGAGAGCTGCATCAAACCAGTCTCAGGACTGAAGGCCACAACAACAACAACAAAGTTTAATTCTGTGGTCCTAGCCAATTAGTATTTGCTTGTGCACCCTGTTTGATACGATATGCTGTGAACGGGTAAACATGCCGCCCATAACATCTACGTTAGCGACAAGCCGCAGTGTGCGGACAGAAGTATTACTTTTTTACTTCTGGTAAAAATTCTGTGCATTAATAGTCACATGGGACAATACTATGTTTTTCTTGAGCACTGGTGCAGTCATCAGTGAGGTATGTTAATGTATTTATTTCCTTTTGCTTGTGAAGTTGTGCGTTGGGGCTCGGAAACAGACGCCCATAGCAAAACCACACTGTAAGACGTGTCAGACTATCCAGGTATTTTCTTGTTGACCTGTCACCGTATAAACACATGGCTTGTTAATTCTGTAGTGCAAAAGTGCAATGCCTGCTTTTTAAAAATGTTATAGATGAAGTGTTGCAGCAACGATCAGTGAAGGATGTCAGTGAGATGTGTCGATCATGTTTCTTTTCCTTTCAATGATGTTGAAACGTGACGGAAAGGCTAACAATATGCCGTCTATCAGTCTTCTTTAATGTTTCTTTGGATGGTACCCTGTCTCATGTCGTTCGTGAGGTGATTAGTTACAGCATGAATATAATTTTCCGTGTGAAAGCTTTTTTTTGTGGATAGTTCCTCTCTCTCTTATTAAGTTACGAAGGGTGAGTGTGGTTTTTTTACATATAAGTTTTATGTTTATAGCTTTTGGGAGATTTACAGATTTTTTGTGATCTGACTGGTCCAACGACACAATGCAGACCGTATTTTGTGGCATACGAGTTACATCGAGGCAAAATCCCGTGAGTACTGGCGAAATGTTTAGAGGTTTTTGTCAGATGCCAGTTTTTCCCCAAGGAGTAATCTTTACTTGATTTGTGTTAGGGACAATGTTTTTCTCTGTGCCACTTGTGAACGCTTACTACCTGTGACAACAAGAATATGTTTCTTTATCTAAATTTTCGCCATCCTGTATGAACTTCCTGTGATTAGCAAACATCTCATCTACATTATCATTTGGACAAACAAATAGAAGAGCGCTTGAAAACTTATATAATTTTTGGGCCTGACGTTTTAATTTTACGTGGAACTGAAAAAGAGATGACAAAGGCCTTGCCGTTAAGAAACAGTACTGTGGAAACCGTATTTTGCATTACATTGCTCTGCTATTTAAGTAAGTTAATTATGGACTTAAATGTTAAAGATTTTTTTCTTGAATTTCACGGTTACACAGATTTTCATTCCTTTCTAGAATCATACTTCGGCCAAGAAGTTCCATTCCAGGATTACCATGTTTGATGTAAAACTGTGTGCGACTATAAATCTTGCTAACTGTAATCCTTCCCGACTGTTGCAGAAATGGGGAGTTACGCGGCCAGGACGATGGAGTTCTTCCCAACCTGTAGAATGCGGAGCCATCACAAAAGGAAGCCGGCTGGGTGATTAAGCGATCTTCGGCCACAGAGGGGGCATCAAAGGAAGATCTTTGTCACTGTGTCACCGCCGAGACATTGGTACACGTGGCAGCCTCTGGGGCAACACTTTGAGCCGGCGTCATTTTACGCAAATCAGCCGAGAGAGAGAGAGAGAGAGAGAGAGAGAGAGAGAGAGAGAGACAGAGACAGAGAGAGAGAGAGAGAGGAAGCTCAAGATGTGTGAAACCCTGTTGTTACTGAGCAGATGCTCAGATCGAGAAATGTTTGTCTTGTTTGCTGTGTTACATACACACATGGGCTAAACTCCAATTTTCTGGAAAATATTCTCATTCGTTAACACTAGTTATTTAAAAGATCTTAGCCCCACGTAGGGGGTAGTCAAGTACAGATGTAGATAACTGCTTGTTTTGTAAATTGAACTTGTGGCAAAAGCTACCACTGAATGGAGCAACTTATGCTCACGTCTGTTTCATGTTACAGTATCTTTCCTGAACAATATTTGTAACAGGCTAATATAAAGAGCTACTATATCCTACTTTGAGGAGTAAGTTTCATTTTTTGACATTCTACCATGAAATTAGCTTGTAGTTGGTTAAAGAAACTGCATAATTACATAAAAGACATTTCTTTATAAAACAAGCAGATTAAAATTCACATACATCTCGTTAGTTGTTATGGACCCACAGGGACAACACCAGATGGGGTCTCCCGGTCGATAATGCAATACGATCATTGCATTTCGTTTTGTAAATTTCAAGCACACACAATTGATTAACTTAAAATTAGTTAACAATATATCTTTGAATTCAACCCTGCGCAGTCAACACAGGCTGAGAAGCTACTCACTCTCAATTTCAGTTTTATCTAGGACTGAAGTTCTAAGCCCCTTAATGTTACTCTTCGAGATTGGGATTTTATTCTTTTTTTGAGGAGTGATGACAGAGTGACGTAACTTAACGCTTCACGAGTTTTGCTTCAGATCGGCTACAATTACTTGATAATTTATTGCGTGAGCTTTGTACTTCTACTGAGAGTGGAAAGTTATTCAATTTCTCTCAGGAAGGGAGTGAGTCTGAATTGCACGGCAGTGTACCGATTGATCAACAGAAGGCGTTCACTGTGTCTGAAAAGCAGGGAACGGCAGCCTCTTCGGTAGCGACCAGTTTCCGCAGAAATGTTCTGTGTCTCGAAATGTTATTGTAATCTGTTCCTGGTGCTGATCTGTTGCAGCAGGCGCAGTGCCACCATAAAGTTCCCCCGTCCCTGTGGGTACTTGAGTGTGAAATTTGCGTTTCTGTGTGCACATCAAAAAGAGCCGCCTAACGGCGCTACCCTGCCGCGTGAGGAAATTCGTTGCTTTTCCTCCAATTTATGGACTGTGACGTTTCGTTCCGATGTATCGCCCCTGTCACCAGACATGGCGCTAACCATGCTGACCAATGGAAAGACACTGATTGGTACCAGTACTGACCTGATCAATCATAAAATGCATCTTTGCACCTCATGAGTGAGATGTTTCTGCTGAGTCCTCCTGTTTCTTTTTCTGTCTCTCTTTTTTTTTTTTTTTTTTTTTTTTTTAAAGGACGTTCTCGTTCTCGCAGCAAACTAATTTTGTCATGCGTCTTGTGCTCAGGTCTTTGAATTTTTGCATTTAATACTCGTCCAGTTTATCTTGAATTCTCGAATTGCCCAAATTAGGAAGTGTTATTCCTCTTCCTTCCAACAGCCTTCCAGTAAAATGTAGGTCTCGCAGTAGTTAGCATAATTTACACTTTTGTTTACTCAATTTTTAAGAACATTGCTCTGTGTTATTTTGTTGTCAGCTATTCATTTGACTAGTGCAAATAAAATTTTTGTATTCACAATCTTCCGGTTCCCGTCAGATCACCGAAGTTAAGCGCTGTTGGGCGTGGCCGGCACTTGGATGGGTGACCAACCAGCTGCCATGCGCTGTTGCCATTTTTTTGGGTGCACTCAGCCTCGTGATGCCAATTGAGGAGCTACTCGATCGAATGGTAGGGGCTTCGGTCAAGAATACCATCATAACGGCCGGGAGAGCGGTGTGCTGACCCCACGCCCCTCCTATCCGCATCCTCCACGGAGGATGACACGGCGGTCGGATGGTACCGGTAGGCCACTCGTGGCCTGAAGACGGAGTGAGTGAGTATTCACAATCATAGCTTACATTTCGACATCCCTAATTTCCTGAGGGTTAGGTGATCCGTAAAATATTAAAAACCAGTTGCATTTTTTGAATGTTACTTCAGTGTGATGAGTTTCGGTTGTGTGCAGAGGCCATGCATTAGATTCAAGTATAAGAGAAATTCGGAGATGATAACGGGTGAATAGGTTCACGTGTTTCATAGCAGGATTAATTTGTGTGCAAGCTATTGAGCTTCATTTCTACCTATTTCAGGTCTGTTATTGTGCCATCATTCATGTTAAACGTGTCATGTGATCCGTAACAGAACATTTGCATACTTTCCATTTAATTTCCGTCTGTGCTTAATCATTGCTAATTACTTGCTTTGTTTCATTGGTGATAGTTCCGCAAAACATGCTTCATTTTATGACTAGTGTTTAATTTTTCATTTTTAAGCCCCTGCCCGCAAATAACCTGTTAACTTTCGTGCTAGGTATCTCCTGGGATATATTTGCTTAATTTGCATTGCTTTCCCACTATCAGGCAATGGGTTGTTCAATACCTGTCACTTCGGCGTTCCTGCGAACACAGAAAGAAGGAGCCTCGTTATGATCTCCCATAGTGAAACGGTTGCAGAAGACGGAATGAAGTATTTTGGCGTCTCTGCAATCTGGCACTTCGACGCCAACATGGCCAGTGAGTTACCGAGTATATGACATCGATACGCTTACTGGATTTGCATATGACCAAAACTTCTTTATGTTTTAAGTCAGATCGGTCGGAAATATTTTAGTGTCAGATTTATTGAACGCGTTTCTCAGTTATCTCGCTTCGTTCAGCTTTTATTTGTCAGCTTAGCTTTGGCTTCGCTTAAATCTGTTACGAAGCCCTCTTTGTTTACGTACCAGTTTTCTAACTCGGGTTTTAAACCATGGTGGGTCTTTTACACCCCTTAAGACTTTGCTCGGAACACACTTGTCTAAGGAGTGTTGAACAATGTTTTTGAGGTTTATTCATTTGCGCCCCACATCGTCGTCCTGGATATGTGATGCTGACTGCTCAGATGCTTTGCAGTTTGTGTCACGTTATTCTTGACAGTGAAAAATATATTCCTACCTTTTTTACCATCCCTTGTAACATCCGTAGTCATTGATGCTACCACAGCCTAATGATCACCGATGCCTGCTCTGCGTTACCTGATTCGAAAAGTTGGGGTACATTTGTCACTAGGAGGTCTAAAACGTTATCCTCAATAGTTGGTTCTCTAAATACGTACTGGAAGTAGTTTTCGAAAAAGACATTCAGAATAATGTGCCTTGAATACCTCTCTCTGGCACCAGTTTTGATCTCTCCAACTCTCTAGCTAACAAACTGAAGTATCTGCGTGTTAGATGAGTGTGACCAGGAAACTTATTTGCAGTACTGTGAAATTTCGCTCTGAACCACTTAGCCACTACAGCTCCTGACGCAGGTGATCCGTAAAGGCAAACGATTATCATTTCTGACCCATCTCTGATGCTTAACTTCACTCAGGTTATTCCACATTCGGAATCCGTAGTAACCTCACTAGACATTATCATAGGCAGCCACCAGGATTTCGTTGCTATTCACTTCTGGTTTCAACCATCTTTCCGTGCCTTATACTTTCTGGGCATTGTAAGCAGTACTAATTCTGGACTTTACCATGGATGATCCTGCAGCTTACTAATATAATATTTAACTTTTCTACATCCTATCTACGAGGACGAATGTTGTCTGAGAGTAATGTCGATGATTTTTCTCCAATTTCGCCATGCAGTTCGTCGTTGATCCCAAGGAGGGGTTCTTCTAACCTAAAAAGAAAATCCTACGCACGCCACACCTAATCTAGAAATCCAGAACTGATATCGTCGCAGAATCATCTGAGCCTCTGATTTAGATACGAGATTCACCACCGACATCGCAGGATAAAAGCAGCTAAATCTACGGGCTGACACGGGACTCATGATTTAACTATCACCCAGTAGAGTTTCATGGAATACTACGTCGGTCATGATAAATCGCTCCCGCTTTCTCCAGATCTTTGTTGACGCTGCACGTGGACAAAGGAACAGATCGCAAGGGTTTCCTGACGTCCAACCGTAGGAGACTCTTTCTCACGAATTTATGCCATACGTTCCAGGTTCCAAGTCCAAAGGCTTTGTTATTTACGTTTTCCAACAGAGTGGCATGGAAAACTTATGGACGACTGTAACTTTGTCATGACGTGTCACTGGCAAGTAACATACCTCGATGAAATTTCGACCACATACAGAAGGATCTGCTGCTACAGAGAGTAACTGACAGGAATACAGAATGAGACGAACAGAAATGACATTTTTATTCAAAGACAGTAATTACACTGACGTCACGGAGACTCGTGATGCTTCTCCAGACATTATAAAAGGCGGGCAACGATTCTTAATAGGGTGTGCGATCGCTAAGAGTGGCAATGCACACACTGCAACATGCTCCCATGCTGGCCACAAAGGTAGCAAGGAGTTGTTGTGATAGGGCGTTCCATTCCTGTACCAAAGCGGTTGACGATTGTTGGATTGTCGTTGATGCATGTGGATGTGATGGTGATGTTTGGTTGGGGTGCTCAAATGCGCGGTCATCAGCGCCTGTAAGTAATCCCATTTTTTTTTTCATAGTCCAATTTTTTTACACAGTCCAAATTAGCCATTGTCACGAATGATGATAATGATGAAATGATGAGGACAACACAAAACACCCAGTCCCCGGGCAGAGAAAACTCCCAACTCAGCTGGGAATCGAACCCGGGACCCCGTGATCCAGAGGCAGCAACGCTAGCCTCCAGACCACGAGCTGCGGACGCATGTGGATTTGGGATGTGCTGCAGTATTTCCCTAGTACCCCCCCTCCCACCATTCGCGGAATATCCTCTCCTCCACCGGCGCTGTCCGATGCGATCGCGCTTGTGATCCATAACAATAAAATCAGGGCCGAATGCATACCTGAAAAGACGCTCCTGGAGAGTCAGCACAGTGCCACAATAGCGTTGACCGGAGAGTGTACCGTGTTCAAGGATTTGGAGGTCAGTACGCCCACAATCATTATGCCCTCCTCACGCCATAACACCTGGACCATCAAAACGATCGCGTGCGACAATTCTGGACATACCCTCATGTCGCGGGAGGTACACAGGGCGGTCCATTGATCGTGACCGGGCCAAATACCTCACGAAATAAGCGTCAAACGAAAAAACTACAAAGAACGAAACTTGTCTAGCTTGAAGGGGGAAACCAGATGGCGCTGTGGTTGGCCCGCTAGATGGCGCTACCATAGATCAAACGGATATCAATTGCGTTTTTTTAAAATAGGAACCCCCATTTTTTATTACATATTCGTGTAGTACGTAAAGAAATTTGAATGTTTTAGTTGGACCACTTTTTTCGCTTTGTGATAGATGGCGCTGTAATAGTCACAAACATATGGCTCACAATTTTAGATGAACGGTTGGTAACAGGTAGGTTTTTTAAATTAAAATACAGAACGTAGGTTCGTTTGAACATTTTATTTCGGTTGTTCCAGTGTGATACATGTACCTCTGTGAACTTATCATTTCTGAGAACGCATGCTGTTACAGCGTGATTACCTGTAAATACCACATTAATGCAATAAATGCTCAAAATGATGTCCGTCAACCTCAGCGCATTTGGCAATACGTGTAACGACATTCCTCTTAACAGAGAGTAGTTCGCCTTCCGTAATGTTAGCACTTACATTGACAATGCGCTGACGCATGTTCTCAGGCGTTGTCGGTGGATCACGATAGCAAATATCCTTCAACTTTCCCCACAGAAAGAAATCCGGGGACGTCAGATCCGGTGAACGTGCACGCCATGGTATGATGCTTCGACGACCAATCCACCTGTCATGAAATATGCTATTCAATATCGCTTCAACCGCACGCGAGTTATGTGCCGGACATCCATCATGTTGGAAGTACATCGCCATTCTGTCATGCAGTGAAACATCTTGTAGTAACATCGTTATAACAGTACGTAGGAAATCAGCATACGTTGCAACATTTAGATTGCCATCGATAAAATGAGGGCCAATTATCCATCCTCCCATAATGCCGCAGCATACATTAACCCGCCAAGGTCGCTGATGTTCCACTTGCCGCAGACATCGTGGATTTTCCGTTGCCCAATAGTGCATATTATGCCGGTTTACGTTACCGCTGTTGGTGAAATTCGCTTCGTCGATAAATAGAACGCGTGCAAAAATTCTGTCATCGTCCCGTAATTTCTCTTGCACCCAGTGGCAGAACTGTACACTATGTTCAAAGTCGTCGCCATGCAATTCCTGGTGCTTAGAAATATGGAACGTGTGCAATCGATGACGATGTAGCATTCTCAACACCGACGTTTTTGAGATTCCCGATTCTCGCACAATTTGTCTGCTACTGATGTGCGGATTAGCCGCGACAGCAGTTAAACACCTACTTGGACATCATCATTTGTTGCAGGTCGTGGTTGACGTTTCACATGTGGCTCAACACTTCCTGTTTCCTTAAATAACGTAACTATCCGGCGAACGGTCCGAACACTTGGATGATGTCGTCCAGGATACCGAGCGGCATACGTAGCATACGCCCGTTGGGCATTTTGATCACAATAGTCACACATCAACACGATATCGACCTTTTCCGCAATTGGTAAACGGTCCATTTTAACACAGGTAATGTATCACGAAGCAAATACCGTTCGCACTGGCGGAATGTCACGTGATACCACGTACTTATGCGTTTGTGACTATTACAGCCCCATCTATCACAAAGCCAAAGAAGTGTTCCAACTAAAACATTCATATTTCTTTACGTACTACACAAATATGTAATAAAAATGGGAGTTCCTATTTAAAAAAACGCAGTTGATATCCGTTTGACCTATGGCAGCGCCATCTAGCGGGTCAACCATAGCGCCATCTGGTTTCCCCCTTCAAGCTAGACGAGATTCGTTCTTTGTAGTTTTTTCGTTTGATACTTATTTCGTGAGATATTTGGCCTGGTCACTATCAATGGACCACCCTTTATATTGTCCAATTTTCATCGAGCTTGATTAGTTGGCAGCGACACATTATGCGAAAGTTACTTTCGTCCTTACGTGTTGCACACAGGTCTATTAATCCCGTTCTTAGAACGAACAAACATTGTCTCGCGCATGATGGCGAATTTCGATCATGATATGTGGTTTGGAGCGTTAAACAGCGAGATCATCAGCGTTCTTGCTTAAAATAAAAAGCTATGAGGACGGCAAAAGTCCGAAAAAATTAACAATACATTTGAAAACAGAGTTTTATTGACACACAGGAATTGAAAATACAACCCTGCCACGCAATTCATCATTGATCCCAGGGAAGAAACTCCTGCTCGAGAAATCCACAACTGATATCGTTGCAGAATCGTCTGGGACCCAAACGTACCCTCAGGTCATTACATAAAACACACTCAATTGAAATATTGTCGAATGAGAACAGGAAGTGTAAACTAAAATTTGAAGCATTAGAAGGGTAGTTGAAGTTGTGAGGTGTTCCTCTGTTTGCTCGGACACTTTGAGCTCCCTCGCTCGTTAAACACTCCGGTGACGAGAATGAAGTGCGGCCCTTCAGCGTGGCGCGGCGCCAACAGGTTTCCTGGTAACGCAACGCTGTAAAACGGGCAGCGAAAACAAGTCGCTGTTGGCGGAGAAATGAAGTCTGCCAGAGACGATGCCACGCAGCAGCCAATTGTACAAATTATTTGCGCACAAGGAGCTCTTGCAATTGTCGAGAGGCTGAGAAACGTACAGACATTATTTATTTATTTGCAATTTTCTTTTAGTCTGTTATCTATATAACAGAAAAGACCGAATGATGCACATGAATTGGCATGAATGAATAATGTCAATACGTTAGTAACAGGTAAGCATTAAGCTATTTAAGAGGAGAAAATCTACACAGAATAATAATAACAATAATAATGATTTAATAATAACTAAAAAGAAGTCTGCACACTACCGTTTGGGCATCCGACGCGCAGATATCTGTTCATCCGGAACCCAGAAGGAACACGCTACTGGCTTATTACATTATGCGACATTGGTAGGTCGCAAATTTTGTAATTTATAATTCTGGACTACACTACTACGAGAGTAATCCCAAAAGTAAAGCCGGCCGGAGTGGCCGTGCGGTTCTAGGCGCTACAGTCTGGAGCCGAGCGACCGCTACGGTCGCAGGTTCGAATCCTGCCTCGGGCATGGATGTGTGTGATGTCCTTAGGTTAGTTAGGTTTAATTAGTTCTAAGTTCTAGGCGACTGATGACCTCAGAAGTTAAGTCGCATAGAGCTCAGAGCCGAGCCAAAAGTAAAGTCTCCTATTTTTTATAAGTACATAGACCTGTTTATTTCTACAATGGTTTACATCAGTTAACAGCTTGAACATTTACCCATTTTTCGACATAATCACCATTTCTGTCGATGCATTTTTGTAGATGCTGTGGCAGTTTTTGTATGCCCATGTCATACCAGCTCGCCGCCATACTTTTCGGAAAGTTATGAACCTCTTCTGCTTGGTGTCAGGTGTGAAGTGGCATGCCCAGGTTTCGTCACCCGTGACAATTGAGTCCAGAAAGTTGTCCTGTTCGGCTGCAAGGCGGCGAAGAAATGAGCAGGAAGCATCAACTCGTTGCCTCATGTGGTCCTCAGTCAACATGCGTGGCACCCATCTTGCGCACACCTTCCAGTAGCTCAATGTTTCCGTTAAAATTCTGTGAGCGGTACTTCGGGAAACCTCAGGAACCAACGTGCAGAGATCATCCAGGGTGATCCGCCGATCTTCACGCATGCTTTGCTCAACCTTCAACACTGTCTCCTCAGAAATTGACGGTCTCCCGCTCTCTTGTTCATCGTCAATTCTGGTCCGACCAGCTGCAAACTCTCTATACCACTTACGAACATTTTTGACATCCATACACGACTCACCATACACTTCCGTCAATTGGCGATGGATTTCAATCGGCGGAGTGCCCTTTGCGTTCAAAAACCGAATAACTGTGCGCAATTCGCACGTGGCGGTACCATCCAACGGGAGCTCCATTCTCAATGGCTGCGAAGCCAAGACTGAGCACCTCAGCGCGGCGTGCGCATGTTTACATACAGCACATGAAGTACTCTTCATAACAGTGTTACCAGCTGCCACACAAACAGTTCTGTACTTATTAAAAAACAGGAGACCTTACTTTTGGGATTACCCTCGTACAACACAATGCTACACAGCACTACACTACACAGCACTACTGTACTTGGTATTAGAATCAAGGTGGATATCTCATTTGTCTGGACGGTTAGCCCCCGACGCGCTGAGATGCAACTCAGGATTCACAGGGGCTGCGCTGCTGTGCCACCCGCGGTGTACAGATTGGCAGATGGCTGTCAGGGTCTCAGGAAGTCCTTCCAGGACCTCCCCGAGGCTCCTCTCCTCACTGCTTCCAGAATGTTGTTGTAGATGGGTGTTCTGACGTGGCGCGTCTCGTAATCATGATGTAAGGCCTCTTCCTGGTTGTCTGTTAGCCACGTAGGCTTGTAATTCATAAGCCGATATCATAGTTGTAAGTGATTTCAGCTTATGTCACAGCTCCTCATTCCTTACAGACAAAAGGTAAGTTAACGTCTCAGGCGGATTCTGAACGTGATTTCATTCACGAATGATATAAATAAAGTGTGTAACGAATTACACTGACTGTTACGGATGAAGAAATGTCACTCCGAGAATTTTAGAAAAAACATGACCTAATGCATATGGTTTACTTTTATTTGTATCGACCTTAATCTACACACACAATAAGCTGGTGAGTTCAATGGGACCAAATTGTTTTTCAGAGGAAACACGGAGTTAAAAATATAGCCGCCAACGGCATTGAGAATTCCTCATGTCAACACATTCCAGTATTGAAGAAATTATGCCTTAGTAGTGAAAACTAAATTACTCGGTCCAATATTTTAGGACTGATGCCTTGTGAGTAGTTTCTTCGGAAATGTATCGTGTCTAAAGTTTTCAAACTAAACAAGGTATCCGCTTTTGAATTGAATAAATATTCTCATTTACGTCTTGCAGAGGCATACTACTGTAATTTCGCGATGAGCTCTTGGTGATGTAAGTAGCCTGTTTGTATGTTGGCAGCCCTATAGACCGTATTAATATGGCTGACAGCGCTCTGCACCCTCGGCAAGAGACTCTGTGGTTGGACGGACTAGCAGTTAGCGAGTAGACAGTGAAGGGTTTGGACATGATGTCTTAGTGGAGACTCAGTGTTGGTAGGACATGCATTGTAAAATGAGGATGGATGTAGTTGGTAATGTTTGGGTAGTGGGTTTATTGACAACTACATAATTTTTGGAACTGGATGTCACATGAATAAGGTAAAATCTTCCAAATACATTTTTGCTCTTCAGCGAAATCTTTCTTTTGCTAACCATATGCCTCGTAGTAGTTAGAGTCTATAGTAGCTGGCTGTAGCTGCTGCTTGCTGTAATTGCTATGGTTCGCGTTATGAAGAAGTAAGTGACTTATGAAAAAGTATGGGCTATTTTTAGGATTTCTTGCAATTCAGGGTCATTCTTTTGCGTTAATTATTTGAAGCCATGTTGTCATTGTATAGCAGTCAGACTGCGTTGGGCTTGTATATTGTGGGAAATAAATGGATAGGTTAAGTCTGAGTTGTCTTTGTCAGGAAAAATTCTGTAGGTCAGTGTTGAAATGATAAAAATAAGTAAAAAGACCAGCAGTTACACCCAGAAGTTTCAGTGGGACTTGCCCCTTGTGGCTCGAAAGTGGGCAGAAGTCTTTGCTCATCAAGTTTCGCTTCAACACTGACGTCGAGGCTACCTGACGACTTTGACGCGAATGTTTCGAATTTGAATACCGATTTGAATCTGACAAAGACATACTCATGTTAGAACAGTTTTTAAGACTATTTTTGAGTATTTTAACATCTCATGTCATTTACAACTAAAGGAGGACAGTGAATCCACTTCGTACGACATCATCTGATAGCTAATTACTTGGAGACTTCTTAAAAAGGACAGCTTCTAGCCGGTCTCCTCCCTGCTGGTCCAGCGAGCTTGGTTCGTGGGCAATGTTGAGATGAGAACTCATTGTCGTCCTACTATCCAAAGAAATATAGCCGGGAGGCAGTGTCTGGTGAAGAAGAAGAGAATCTCATCCCGAGCCGTAGGCACCATGGCCCGTTTCGTTTACAAGTGGTACTGTCGATAAAACCAGTTACCACTGAGCTTGTGAAGTTTACTTATTTCAAGACGGTGTGACATAGTAGATTTTCACACAGTTTGAGAAATAACTTGGCCTAGTTCATAGAAAGAGACCTTGACGGATGGTAGCCCATTCAGAAGGGACAAGCCGTCTGCTGTCAGTCCCTGTTGTGAGATGAACAATTCATAAGATCATTACAATTACACCTGCAATTGTTATGATCTCTAATAAGATTTCTAACAAGAAAAAATGTTCAAATGTGTGTGAAATCTTATGGGACTTAACTAAGCTTACACACTACTTAACCTAAATTATCCTAAGGACAAATACGCACACCCATGCCCGAGGGAGGCTTCAAACCTCCGCCGAGACTAGCCGCACAGTCCATGACTGCAGCGCCTTAGACCGCTCGGTTCTAATAAGAAATATGCCGCTCGGGATTAGTAATACAATGTCCACAATAAAGATGGCATGCGTTAATAGCGACGCGAAACACCGCAAATGATATCTGTACCCATTGTCTTCAGAAAGTACTTGTCTACAGTCGTAAAATTCTCAGAGTGAAGACAAGACCAGGCAGGCGTGATGTATCGACCGAATTCCTTCTGTGCTCGATACTGCTACTAAAAAAGGAAAGTTGTGACGTTTTAGAAATTCTGTAACTCCTTCCCACTGTGAAGCAAAAGTTTGACATTTGGCTCAAAGGTGCCTGTAACCTTCCTCTGTAATGCAGCAAAGGCGTGGCGCCCTGCGACGTCACCCTCTGGCTCGGCGACGCTTCACGTGGCAAGTGTCAACACACGCGAGCAAAAAGCCGCAGCTCAGACGTTTTTGTGACGTGTAAGGTGGGTTAATGATGTAACATCGGCACCAAATTCCACTAGAATTCCCCCAGCGCCATTGTGGGCGTGTTACACGATGGGAACATCGTCGCGGCCCGTATTACCCACATTTCGTCCCTTCTTTTGACACCGTTGCGACGGAACACGAATGGTGACGTCCATTGTTGAAATCACGCGATTTTCTAGTTGGTGGCCGAGGAAAACATTTCAGACATACCGCCACTGAGAAACGACAGGAAAAGTCCTCAAGATGTAACCTCCCCCTCACTTATCGACCTCAATGACAGTGAAAAATTAAACCGCGTGTACCTAATGGAAATTTGGGAAATGCAATCGTCACCGAAGTTAATCTGTCGGTAAAGAAGGTGGAAAGGGTTACATCTAAATGAAAGGAAAAATGCAAATGAAATTGGTGGAAATTAATTTTGAAAATGGGTAAAGTTAATAAAGAAACTAAATGTGCGGTCGTTACGTTAACAATTAACTGGCGTTAATTAGATATTTGAGATTTGGGGAAAATTACGGTCGCCAGTCCTATGGACAACTACTATAATAACTGAAAAAGAAAGTTTATTGCACATATAATTAGCACTAAAAGCGTGGCAACTGAAGGTTGACACGTGTTGTGTGTGAAAACTGAATGTTTGTCAGAAGTAATAAATTTCGCTACACTCTGACTTAATTTAGCAAAAGAATTAATAAAACCGGAAAATTGAAAGTTAATTTAGTGACTGAAATTAATAGTGAGCTTTGTTTCTGAAGCACTACGAAATTCAGTAAAATAAGGTTAGTCTTGGGCTGCCTCACCAATCATTTCAAAAGCTACTTGAATCTACGTAATTTAGAAATAAGAGATTTAACTTTGAACTTGAATTAAATGATTCTGAACAATTAACAATAGTAAAATTTAGTACGTACCAAGCTGAGCTGCAGTCACAGGTAAGCTACAATATGGTAACAAAACTCGCACTCTTAATTTTTGCTTGTGTAATCTAATTATCCCCCCCATGAACCATGGACCTTGCCGTTTGTGGGAAGGCTTGCGTGCCTCAGCGAAACAGATGGCCGTACCGTAGGTGCAACCACAACGGAGGGGTATCTGTTGAGAGGCCAGACAAACATGTGGTTCCTGAAGAGGGGCAGCAGCCTTTTCAGTAGTTGCAGGGGCAACGGTCTGGATGATTGACTGATCTGGCCTTGTAACATTAACCAAAACGGCCTTGCTGTGCTGGTACTGCGAATGGCTGAAAGCAAGGGGAAACTACAGCCGTAAATTTACCCGAGGAAATGCAGCTTTACTGTATGATTAAATGATGATGGCGTCCTCTTGGGTAAAATATTCCGGAGGTAAAATAGTCCCCCATTCGGATGTCCGGGCGGGGACTACTCAAGAGGACGTCGTTATCAGGAGAAAGACAACTGGCGTTCTACGGATCGGAGCATGGAATGTCAGATCCCTTAATCGGGCAGGTAGGTTAGAAAATTTAAAAAGGGAAATGGATAGGTTAAAGTTAGATATAGTGGGAATTGGTGAAGTTCGGTGGCAGGAGGAACAAGACTTTTGGTCAGGTCATTACAGGGTTATAAATACAAAATCAAATAGGGGTAATCCAGGAGTAGGTTTAATAATGAGTAAAAAAATTGGAGTGCGGGTTAGCTACTACAAACAGCATAGTGAATGCATTATTGTCGCCAAGAAAGACACAAAGCCCATGCCTACTACAGTAGTACAACTAGCTCTGCAGATGATGAAGAAATTGATGAAATGTATGACGAGATAAAAGAAATTATTCAGGTAGTGAAGGGAGACGAAAATTTAATAGTCATGGGTGACTGGAATTCGTCAGTAGGAAAAGGGAGAGAAGGAAACATAGTAGGGGAATATGGATTGGGGGGAAGAAATGAAAGAGGAAGCCGCCTTGTAGAATTTTGCACAGAGCATAACTTAATCATAGCTGACACTTGTTTCAAGAATCATAAGAAAAGGTTGTATACCTGGAAGAATCCTGGAGATACTAGAAGGTATCAGATAGATTATATAATGGTAAGACAGAGATTTAGGAATCAGGTTTTAAATTGTAAGACATTTCCAGGGGCAGATGTGGATTCTGACCACAATCTATTGGTTATGAACTGCAGATTGAAACTGAAGAAACTGCAAAAAGGTGGGAATTTAAGGAGATGGGACCTGGATAAACTGAAAGAACCAGAGGTTGTAGAGTGTTTCAGGGAGAGCATAAGGGAACAATTGACAGGAATGGGGGAAAGAAATACAGTAGAAGAAGAATGAGTAGCTCTGAGGGATGAAGTAGTGAAGACAGCAGAGGATCAAGTAGGTAAAAAGACGAGGGCTAATAGAAATCCTTGGGTAACAGAAGAAATATTGAAGTTAATTGACGAAAGGAGAAAATATAAAAATGCTGTAAATGAAGCAGGCAAAAAGGAATACAAACGTCTCAAAAATGAGATCGACAGGAAGTGCAAAATGGCTAAGCATGGATGGCTAGAGGACAAATGTAAGGATGTAGAGGCTTGTCTCACTAGTGGTAAGATAGATACTGCCTACAGGAAAATTAAAGAGAGCTTTGGAGAGAAGAGAACCACTTGTATGAATATCAAGAGCTCAGATGGCAACCCAGTTCTAAGCAAAGAAGGAAAGGCAGAAAGGTGGAAGGAGTATATAGAGGGTTTATACAAGGGCGATGTACTTGAGGACAAAATTATGCAAATGGAAGAGGATGTAGATGAAGATGAAATGGGAGATAAGATACTGCGTGAAGAGTTTGACAGAGCACTGAAAGACCTGAGTCGAAACAAGGCCCCGGGAGTAGACAACATTCCATTAGAACTACTGATGGCCTTGGGAGAGCCAGTCATGACAAAACTCTACCATCTGGTGAGCAAGATGTATGAGACAGGCGAAATACCCACAGACTTCAAGAAGAATATAATAATTCCAATCCCAAAGAAAGCAGGTGTTGACAGATGTGAAAATTACCGAACTATCAGTTTAATAAGTCACAGCTGCAAAATACTAATGCGAATTCTTTACAGACGAATGGAAAAACTGGTAGAAGCGGACCTCGGGGAAGATCAGTTTGGATTCCGTAGAAATGTTGGAACACGTGAGGCAATACTAACGTTACGACTTATCTTAGAAGAAAGATTAAGGAAAGGCAAACCTACGTTTCTAGCATTTGTAGATTTGGAGAAAGCTTTTGACAATGTTGATTGGAATACTCTCTTTCAAATTCTGAACGTGGCATGGGTAAAATACAGGGAGCGAAGGGCTATTTACAATTTGTACAGAAACCAGATGGCAGTTATAAGAGTCGAGGGGCATGAAAGGGAAGCAGTGGTTGGGAAAGGAGTGAGACGGGGTTGTAGTCTCTCCCCGATGTTATTCAATCTGTATATTGAGCAAGCAGTAAAGGAAACAAAAGAAAAATTCGGAGTAGGTATAAAATTCCTGGAGAAGAAGTAAAAACTTTGAGGTTCGCCGATGACATTGTAATTCTGTCAGAGACAGCAAAGGACTTGGAAGAGCAGTTGAACGGAATGGACAGTGTCTTGAAAGGAGGATATAAGATGAACATCAACAAAACCAAAACGAGGATAATGGAATGTAGTCAAAGTAAATCGGGTGATGCTGAGGGGATTAGATTAGGAAATGAGACACTTAAAGTAGTAAAGGAGTTTTGCTATTTAGGGAGTAAAATAACTGATGATGGTCGAAGTAGAGAGGATATAAAATGTAGACTGGCAATGGCAAGGAAATCGTTTCTGAAGAAGAGAAATTTGTTAACATCGAGTATAGGTTTAAGTGTCAGGAAGTCGTTTCTGAAAGTATTTGTATGGAGTGTAGCCATGTATGGAAGTGAAACATGGACGATAACCAGTTTGGACAAGAAGAGAATAGAAGCTCTCGAAATGTTGTGCTACAGAAGAATGCTGAAGATAAAGTGGGTAGATCACGTAACTAATGAGGAGGTATTGAATAGGATTGGGGAGAAGAGAAGTTTGTGGCACAACTTGACTAGAAGAAGGGATCGGTTGGTAGGACATGTTTTGAGGCATCAAGGGATCACAAATTTAGCATTGGAGGGCAGCGTGGAGGGTAAAAATCGTACAGGGAGACCAAGAGATGAATACACTAAGCAGATTCAGAAGGATGTAGGTTGCAGTAGGTACTGGGAGATGAAGAAGCTTGCACAGGATAGAGTAGCATGGAGAGCTGCATCAAACCAGTCTCAGGACTGAAGACCACAACAACAACAATCTAATTATTGTATCCAGCTATGAATACCTTAACTGAACTTTGAAATTAAAGCAGTGAAATCGAATGATATTACTTTAATGCTGGCGTTTGAATTTCAACGACACTCGGGTTCATTCCGGAAAGGGAAGGGACCCTGCTTGGTAATGCAATTGGGACAATGAGCAACAAAGGTTCATGCTAAGTTGCTGTAATTTTGTGAGGCAAATGGAACAATTTTAGAAGCTGAGGTCTGCCATACAGTCTAAAACTTTACGTGCTTCCAGTCTTCCTTGTTGGTTGATTGAAGGATTGAAGTCGTCGGTCGAGGAGGTGGTGACAGTCACTCATTGTCGGCCGTCGCTGTTGCAGAAGCTGGATGTTGGCGCGCCTTCTTCTCGACACTGTCACCAGGCGAAACGGGCTCTTGATGTGCGCCAGCTAATGCTTCCCGTCCGCGACACCGTATCAGAAACTATCATAGATAGTCGAGCGCAATTACATGCTGCCAAACCCCGAAAGCGCGGCAACTCGCGGGAGCGTCACAACACACCTGCTCCACCGCTCTACTCCAGCCAGACCCTCTCTGCCCGCGCTCCACGCGGCAGAGTTAACACTACTAAAGATCCTAAACACTTTGGTTCTCCACACGACCTATCGATGTAATCGTTCGATAGCATAGCTTTCCCTAGACAAGACCCAGCGAAAAAATACAAGTAATATTTACAAAACAAACCAATTATACATCGACATAAATGCATATATATATATATATATATATATATATATATATATATACAAATAATAAAACAATTACAGTATATAAAGACACAGAAATGTCATATCTTCAGGTAACAAAGTAAGAAAAAAATTTATATTACAATAGATGGAAATAGGAGGATATCAGTGAAACCATCCTTTCCTTTGTGGCGTTGAATCAAAACACTTTTCACGGTCGAAAACAACAAATCGCAGTGCAGTGAACAATAGTGCGATGTACTTGACAATGTTCGACACTGCTGACAGCCCCCGGACGATTTAACCCTGCTCTAAGGACATCGTGGGGCTGCAACACCACAGACCGTGATCTGATCCCTTTGGAGTGTAGTCTTACCGCAGTTTTTTGCACTGCATATGGGGTGGAACCACAAGGGACTATGGACACCAATCGACAGAATTTGAACGTGATCCGAAGCAGTGAAGGGTAATTATGCTGTATCAGCCCACCTGTTTTTCGTACTCCTGTGCCGTGATGAAGGCGGGGTGCAACAGTGATTGTAGGCGAATAAAACGGCAAAGGGTCCCCCTAACACTCCTCCAGTTCGGCAACATCCTCGGTGCCATCTATGCAACTTCTTTGATGTATTGTTAGAGACTTCGAATTCACTCAGCTGAATGGTGCCTCACGGCTCTGTAGCACCAGAGGGCGGGCACCTCCTTCGACACCCCTTAGGGGGGTGCGAAACATCAGAGATAAGAAGGCAGGAACACTCTTCGCTGGTTCAGATCACGCTCAAATTCCGGCGAATATTTTCGAATGCTCCATTGTGGGTCCACCCTGTATACTAGAGCAACATATTGCTGACACTCCAAAGGGGTCCGATCACGTTCAGCGGTGTTGCAGCCCCGCGATGTCCTTAGAGTACGGCTGAATCGTCCGGCGGGTGTCAGCGGTGTCGAACATTCTCAGGTACATCGCACTATTGCTCACTGTACTGCCAACTGTCGTATTCGACAGCGAAGTGTATGGGAATCAGCGCCCCAAGGGAGGGGGTGTTTTCGTTGACGCCCTTTATGCCATCTCTTGACGACTTTTCGTGTCGATTCTGAACTGTGGTGAGTCTGAAATGTTTTCCTCGGTCACCTATTGGAACACCGCGTGAGTCCAACGCTGTGTGTCGCGATTTCAATTCCACTGCAGTGGCGTCAAAATAAGGGGTGAAATGTAGTTAAGAGAGGTTGTGACGACCTTCACGGTGGCGTTGGGCAGAAATGTGGTGAACTTTGGTGCCAACGTGACATCATTAACACACTTCACACGGCACATGAACTTCTGAGCTGTGGCGTTTCTTTCGCATGTGACGAGAGCTTGCTGTCTGAAAAGTCGGCCGCGGGGGATTAGCCGAGCGTTCTCAGGCGCTGCAGTCATGGACTGTGCGGCTGGTCCCAGCGGAGGTTCGAGTCCTCCCTCGGGCATGGGTTTGTGTGTTTGTCCTTAGGTTAATTTAGGTTAGGTAGTGTGTAAGCTGATGACCTTAGCAGTTAAGTCCCATAAGATTTCACATACATTTGAACATGTTTTGGAAAGTCGCCCGAGGCTGACATCACAGGACGCTACTCCTTTCCACCATTACAGAGGAAAATTGAAGCGCCTTAGAGCCAAATTTGAAACTTGTGCTTCGCACTGGGAGACGCGCTAAAGAAACTGGTACAGGCATGTGTATTCAAATTCAGAGATATGTAAACAGGCGGAATACGGCGGTGCGGCCGGCAACGCCTAAATAAGACAAGAAGTGTCTGGCGCAGTTGTTGAATCGATTAATGCTGCTACAATGACAGGTTATCAAGATTTAAGTGAGTTTGAACGTGGTGTTATGGTCGGCGCACGGGCGATGGAACACAGAATCTCCTAGGTAGCGATGAAGTAGGGATTTTCCCGCACGACAACTTCACGAGTATACCGTGAGTATCAGGAATCCGGTAAAACATCAAACTCCACATCACTGAGGCTGGAAAAAGACGCTGCAAGAACAGAACCAATGACAATTGAATAGAGCCATTCAACGTGACAGAAATGCAACCCTTCCGCAAATTGCTGCTGATTTCAAAGCTGGGCCATCAACAAATGTCATTGTGCGAACCATTCGACGCATCATCGATATGGGTTTTCGGAGTCGGAGGCCCACTCGTGTACCCTTGATGACTGCACGACACAAAACTTTTCGCCTCACCTGGGCCCGTCAACACCGACACTGGACTGTTGATAAGTGGAAACATGTTGCCTGGTCGGACGAGTCTCGCTTCAAATTGTATCGAGCGGATGGACGTGTACGGGTATGGAGATAACCTCATGACTACATGGACCCTGCATGTCAGCAGGGGACTGTTCAAGCTGGTGGAGGCTCTGTAATGGTGTGGGACATGCTCAGTTGATGTGATATGGGACCCATGATACGTTTAGATATGATTCTGACAGGTGACACGTGCGTAAGCATCCTGTCTGATCACCTGCATCCATTCATGTCCACTTTGCATTCCGACGGACTTGGGAAATTCCGGCAGGCCAATGTGACACCCCAAAAGTCCACAATTGCTACAGAGCGGCTCCAGGAACACTCTTCTGAGTTTAAACACTTCCGCTGGCCACCAAACTCCCCAGACATGAACATTCTTGAGCATATCTGAGATGCCTTGCAATGTGCTGTTCAGAAGAGATCTCCACCCCCTCGTACTCTTACGGATTTATGGACAGTCCTGGGGATTCATGGTGTCAGTTCCCTCGAGCACTACTTCAGACGTTAGTCGAGTCCATGCTATGTCGTATATATATATATATATATATATATATATATATATATATATATATATATATATATATATATATATGTGTGTGTGTGTGTGACCATAAAGAACTAGTCCAGAAAGCACTATATATATATATATATATATATATATATATATATATATATATATATATATACTGCTCAAAACAGTTTGAATGACATCTCGTTGCTTCAGTTTGACTTTTCGTGGAAGAACTAGAAAGAAAACTCTCCCTCTGACATGGTACCATGTGACCATAAAGAACTAGGCGTGAAGCAACGAGATGTCATTCAAACTGTTTTGAGCAGATATGGATTCTTATTGTGTGACACAGAATTCTGAATTCTCCTAGATAAATACCGACCAAGTCAGGCCAAATGTACCTTGACGTATCAACCTTTTAGCGATATTAAATGGCCACACAACATGTATCTTCTTCAAATGAAGATTGTCGGGCGAGATTTGGATCTCTGTTCATCCACTGTCTTAAACTCATCTCCGTCAGTGCTTTCATCCGGTTAGATGCGCATCGAGAATTCCAATTTAAAGAAAACTTTCTTTAACATGATGGAGCGAAAAATGCTCTCTCCTATGATATTATGCAAATGGCGTATTTTCCATATTTGGAAAACAAAAAGCCTGCAAGCAGTACTTAACGATAACGCCCTGGTAATTGAACTGACATGTTGTGCACGTTCCTCCAATTACTCTCGTGACTGTTCAGTGCAAGCATGGTCGATGTTACATGTACGCGGAGTACTTACCGAGAATGCCCTGGTAACTGAACTGGCGTGTCGTGCGCGTTCCTCCAATTACTCTCGTGAATGTTCAGTGCAAGCATGGTCGGTGTTACATGTTACGCTTCCGCAACAGCTTCATCACCAGCTTTCCTTTAACTACGGCTTCTTCCACACTTTGCAGAACACCGTCGAACGAAAGGCTAACTTCCAATGTATCTCCCTTTTGAACTGCTACTATCGCAGCTCATTTGACTACGTTACCTACTATCAATCGACTGTTTCTCTCATCTGAGGCCACCACCATCACTCTAACACAGCATTCCCATAACCTGGGGAGAGTGCAATGATTAATCCCAGTTCCTTCAGTTTCCTAATTGTCAGGCTGATGTCCAAGTGGAAAGGTCTGGGCGCGGCACTGAGATGGCGCTCACAAGAATGAAATCTTTTTTTAAGTAGAGCAAACGATGTAAGTCCACTGACAATTAGATAAGATCAATAGTTTTCTTTATATGTTTCAGATTGATAAAGTGGAATACCGTGTCGTCACGAAATTCTTTTTCTGAAGATGGTTTCTCGCCATCCTAATTTCATCCAAAGTTGGTGAAGGTTTGTAACGACCGGGCTCCATAATTTTTAACTGTTAACAAATGGGCTCTGAGGTCAAACGTAGCCGTACGTACGACTTTACAAATCAGACTGGAAGACGAGAGTCGTAAATACTGAATAACTGCTGCTCCCTAAGTTGCCGCTTGAGCATAGTCCGGCGGAATGGATGAGTGTGTACATGAATGATTCTGCGTTGTCTTATACACTACTGGCCATTAAAATTGCTACACCACGAAGATGACGTGCTACAAACGCGAAATTTAACCGACAGGAAGAAGATGCTGTGGTACGCAGATGATTAGAGCATTCACGCAAGGTTGGCGCCGGTGGCGACACCTACAACGTGCTGACATCAGGAAAGTTTCCAACCGGTTTCTCATACACAAACACAGTTGACTGGCGTTGCCTGGTGAAACTTTGTTGTGATGCCTCGTGTAAGGAGGAGAAATGCGTACCGTCACGTTTCCGACTTTGATAAAGGTCGGATTGTAGACTATCCCGATTGCGGTTTATCGTATCGCGACATTGCTGCTTGTGTTGGTCGAGATCCAATGACTGTTAGCAGAATATGGAATCGGTGAGTTCAGGAGGGTAATACGGATCGCCCTGCTGGATCCCAACGGCCTCGTATCACTAGCAGTCGAGATGACAAGCATCTTATCCGGGTGGCTGTAACGGATCGTGCAGCCACGTCTCGATCCCTGAGTCAACAGATGGGGACGTTTGCAAGACAACAACCATCTGCACGAACAGTTCGACGACGTTTGCAGCAGCATGGACTATCAGCTCGGAGAACATGGCTGCGGTTACCCCTGATGCTGCATCACAGACAGGAGCGCCTGTGATGGTGTACTCACCGACGAACCTGGGTACACGAATGGTAAAACGTCATTTTTTCGGATTAATCCAGGTTCTGTTTACAGCATCATGATGGTCGCATCCGTGTTTGGCGACATCGCGGTGAACGCACATTGGAAGCGTGTATTCGTCACTGCCATACTGGCGTATCACCCGGCGTGACTGTTCGGGGTGCCATTGGCTACACGTCTCGGTCACGTCTTGTTCGCATTGACGGCACTTTGAACAATGGACGTTACGTTTCAGACGTGTTACGACACGTGGCTCTACCCTTCATTCGATCCCTGCGGAACCCTACATTTCAGCAGGAAAATGCACGACCCCATGTTGCAGGTCCTGTACGGGCCTTTCTGGATACAGAAAATATTTGACTGCTGCCCTGGCCAGCACATTCTCCAGATCTCTCACCAATTGAAAACGTCTGGTCAATGGTGGCCGAGCAACTGGCTCGTCACAATACGCCAGTCACTACTCTTGATGAACGGTGGTATCCTGTTGAAGCTGCATGGGCAGCTGTACCTGTACACGCCATCCAAGCTCTGTTCGATTCAATGCCCAGGCGTATCAAGGCCGTTATTACGGCCAGAGGTGGTTGTTCTGGGTACTGATTTCTCAGGATCTATGCACCCAAATTGCGTGAAAATGTAATCACATGTCAGTTCTAGTATAATATATTTGTCCAATGAGTAAGAGTTTATCATCTGCATTTCTTCTTGGTGTAGCAATTTTAATGGCCAGTAGTGTAATTACTGAGATCAAGTTGTAGCATCCAAATAAGGTTTCCAGATCATTTTCTGTATCAGAATCCTTTAGGAAACCTGCACTGAAGTCACCGCAGGCTAACGTCTGCTTGCTACTATGTGGGAGATAGCATAGTAAGGACTTCCAGATTTCTCAGAAACAGTTCAAAATTTCCCATTGGGATCTATATACAGTTCAAATTAAAGGTGAACTATTTTTCAGTATTAATTCAGATGCACAGACATCTATGTGCTGATAACTATATAATACATTTGTCTCAACGTTTTTTAACTTTTGTTCTGTCTTATGTATCTAACAACTCGTCCCTTTACCATATTAGTTCTGCTTGAGTAAGCTGCTAGACTGCAGAGTTCAATATGTAACCTATCTAACCCTGAGTTTACGTGGGACTCAAATAAACACAGGATATTTATCGTTTCAGAGCTCTCTGAATTTTCCATACAGCTATGAAACTCTTCTAACTCATTACTCAAGTCTCTAATATTTTGATGAAATAAGCCAACTTTACATTTCTCTGCTTTCTTAAGTACTTTGGCGCTCTTCTGTTATTTTGACTTCATTCACAATAGGCAGCCTGAATCCTCATTCTAACTTAAAAAAGATACATGTCTGAGTCCATTTACCGCAGAGATATTGCATTGTATGATGGTGCCCCCATATAATTTCTGAAAGAAACTTTTCCAACCTATTTTCCCCTCTCCTATTAAGGTGTCTAGTGTATTCTCATCTCTCAATTGTAGCAACAGGCATTACACTAGTATGAGATATCATTTCAGTCAGCAGCAGCCTGCTTAACTCACAGTTTCACAGCTTACAGCAGTATTAACCTTGGACCGGTCATGGCGATGTATGATCTCCACAAAACTCCCATTGGCTTGCTGGATGTACACAGTTGCCTGGTTTGAATTTCATTTCGCAACAAATTAGGTATAATTAGCATTTGTTAAAATAATATGGCATTAGAATTACAAAATTTAAACAATAATAAAGAAACAGAAAAAAATCCTGATGACCATCGTAAATAAACATTTTCATCTTTAGATGTCACACAGACACAAAACCACAACATAAACAATATAAATATCGTACAGATGTATAAATACAGTGCCTCGTAAGTCAAAGAGCATTCATTACCAGCTTTCATTGCGAATTAAATAAACAGATAACATGTATATAGGCGTTTAAATCTCCACAACTTTTCCCCTTTTTAATACCATAATTTTAAAAACTACGGCAATAAATAAATAAATAGCCCATAAACCTATATTTCAGCATATTTATTTGTTAGTGTATCGGTTTGGTGATTTGGTAGTTGTTTTCATGATTTAGGCCACTGAAAAATAGATGGCAGCAAAAGTTACTGTGTGTCGTCTACTGTGCTTGAGAAGATCCTGAAAAACTTCATTGCCAGTGTCTTAGCTTTGTCACTGAGTATGTACGTCCCAAGTTCTCTGTCGTCATAAAAATTTCAAGTTCTGCATAGAGGTTCAGTTCGTGGTCTTTATTTACATTAATAAGTATTATTAGAATATTCCCCGTCTTGTCGAAAGTATGTCCTGTGTCGTGAGAAGCTATGGCAGATTTATTGGAGATGATGTACCTAAATGCATTTATGTGTTTATTAAACGTAGTTTGGAGGCTGCTCCAGGTGCGATTCACATACTATATTGGTCATCCATTGCACTTTATCTTGTAGACGCCTATGCTAGAAAATTTGTCTTTGTTGGATTTTATGTTGTGTGGCAATCTATTACGTAATTCATTGCTGGTGACGCCTGTGCTGGAAAATTTGTATCTGTTGGATTTTATGTTGTGTGACAGTCTGTAACGTAATTCATTGCTGGTGAGGAAAACGACTCTTATATTATGTGGTCTCAGTACATTAACTATTTTCTGTGAAATGATACCGATGTACAGAATGCATTCTGCTCTACTGTCTGATTGCTGTTCTTATTTTCATTTCTATTCCTTCCCTGAGCCGACCGCTGTTGCAGAGCGGTTCTAGGCTCTTCAGTCCAGAACCGCGTGACTGCTACGGTCGCAGGTTCGAATCCTGCCTCGGGCATGGATGTGTGTGATGCCCTTAGGTTAGTTAGGTATAAATAGTTCTAAGCCTAGAGGACTGATGACCTCAGATGTTAAGTCCCATAATGCTTAGAGCCATTTCAACCATTCCAACCTTCCCTCAGTTTCTTGGGCGAAAACTATGTACGTATACTTCTTTCTTATAGCAAATTGTCTCCTCTTTCTACTCGAGCATTCACTTTGAAGCTATCTCTTACCGATCTCTCTTAATCAGTCTTATTACTTATCACTGTTCCATATTGTTGTTGTTGTTGTTGTTGTTGTCTTCAGTCCTGAGACTGGTTTGATGCAGCTCTCCATGCTACTCTATCTTGTGCAAGCTGCTTCATCTCCCAGTAGTTACTGCAACCTACATCCTTCTGAATCTGCTTAGTGTATTCATATCTTGGTCTCCCTCTACGATTTTTACCCTCCACGCTGCCCTCCAATACTAAATTGGTGATCCCTCGATGTCTCAGAACATGTCCTACCAACCGATCCCTTCTTCTCGTCAAGTTGTGCCACAAGCTCCTCTTCTCCCCAGTTCTATTCAATACCTCCTCATTAGTTATGTGATCTACCCATCTACAGCATTCTTCTGTAGCACCACATTTCGAAAGCTTCTATTCTCTTCTTGTCTAAACTATTTATCGTCCACGTTTCACTTCCATACATGGCTACACTCCATACAAATACTTTCAGAAACGACTTCCTGACACTTAAATCTATACTTGGTGTTAACAAATTTCTCTTCTCATTTCCTAATCTAATTCCCTCAGCATCACCCGACTTAATTCGACTTTTCCATATTAAAGTGAATATATTAGTCTTTCTAAAATATATTGTGATAGTATAGTGCTTCTAGCTTGGCAGGCTGTTGGGTGTCAATATATTTCCTACTGCTATTTGTTTACAAACTAATTAATTGCGTAGTTACAATATTTGGCGATTTTGTGCCAGTTTGGCATACGTATTGCAAGTCTGAGTAGCTGAATTGATAGCACATGTTCCCACATTTCACTGCAAACATCTTTTAATAGAATTGTATCGAGAAGCGTTATCACCAGCGATACTTTTTCTTCGTTCTCTATAATCTGGTGTACTTACTTGTTACGTAGCACGTCGGTATCCTATTACAATACCCCTCTGTAATATGATTTGCCGCATTCCGCCATCTGCCCATGTTCAGGGCGGAAGCCATTACACAGGTACAAAAAATTATACTTTGCAGTTTTTAAAAAAATCGTTTCAGGTGATCATAATGTTCAGTATGCTAACTTAAGAAATGCCAGGGGAATCTCTCAGTCACAGAAGTTTTTTTTTCACAAAGTAATAATGAAGATTTAGAAAATTCACACTAAACTTGTATACTGAAGAAACTTTACTCAAAAACATACTAAAACAAAGCAACCTTACCAATATAGTGAAGTATTACGTTCTTCAGTGCCAGTAAAAACACACAAATCTTAATATCTCTCCTTCCCCACCTCCACCCCCTCTTTTCCTCCATCAGAACTCCATTTAGAAAAGAAACAACCTTTTGTAGCATTGAAAAACATCATAATACAGTACTGGCGTTATTATAGTGAACATATAACTACATATTGCATAGCGCACAGAAATTCTCAGTTTGTGTTAAAACTGCATGTGGTTGAACACTTAAAGTACTTTTTCTAAAGTCAGCACCCAAGAATAGACAGAGAAATCTTTTAGGTTTTCTAAAAAAATTTCATTGTTAACCAGTGTTATCCATCTTCGATTGCTAATGCTGTCGGATTTTCCACTACGTCACTGCTGTTGTGTTGGGAATTTTTTTCCCCATTGTTGCTGTATATTTTGTGTCCAGCTGCCTGATTTATTATTGCTGCTGCGTGTGGTAGTGTGGATAGGGATTATCGAAAAGCTACCCTGATACCAAACCAGCATAAGCGCCATTGACCATCTCTGCCACAAGGAGACAGGCCCTTTTCATTTCCTTTTTTGTTTGCGTACTGTACTTTTATACAAAAATGAACACAAGACGCACATAATATATGTATTTTAAGAAGAAAATAAAATGTGACAGGACAGAGCTGAGAGGAGAGGTTAGTCCCACCACCCTAGGCGTCCACGAGTGAAAATCTCGGTATGTTCATCGATCCATTGACGTCCGGACACCTTTAATGTTCTTAATTATTATGCGCCATATCTAAGAGCAAGTTTAAACTGACGTCTTGCAATATGATCACATGTCGCTATATAAATCTGCTATATACGTCTATTTGTGTGTTTCAGGCTATTCTTAGGTTATTTGCTAGTCGTTAAGTGTGTCTAGACTTCGTACGTTTGTAGTCTATATTTTCTTGTGCGGATTACATTTCAAATGAGTCTTGACTCTTGGGCATTCGTCTATCATCATTGTTTACCGCGTGGAATTTTGTCTTAGCTCTGCATATTTTGTAGTGTGCAACATAGTCATCTATTTAGGTACTCAGTGTGTAGTGCTGCAAATATTGTGTTGGCTAATGTGTTAAGTGTGTTCCACGCAGCTTCGTCACGCGCTATGTTGTATATGATGTCTTGTGTTAATGTGTTTCTGTGTTGTCCTGTTTACCCTAGATTACTGAACAGCCTACAGGTCAGGTCGGTGTGTTCCAGGATTCCAGTTGCCCCGCATGTACAGTCTGAGTGGTTGCTCAGTGTCACGTGGTGTACATGGCGTAGCCCCTTTTCAGTCGCTCCTTATGTCAGGTAATATATTATATACACGGCGCCCCTTTTCACTAACCTCCCATTCTTGTTGCCAGGCCTCTGGCTGCCCGTTAATTGGAGCTCCAGTGATTTCTTCAGTCCTGTCAGATCCCCCATTTTCAATCAATATGAAACTGCACAATATCTGATCGTAATATCGACTGTGTATATTACTGGTACCACACACAGTGCTTAAAGTAGCATACTTCTCTGCACTCGCTTGACAAGCGTTCTCTTCCTTGCGAGCTGCAGGCGGTGTGCCTCTTTACTCGCAGCGAAGCTCAGTACTGTTTTCAACGGACTTCAAAATGGATGCGGCCACTTGCAACCAAGATGCGGCCTGGGTACACCCTTCAGCACTCTGATGTTCACCATCCTCAGCAAGTACTCGGCCGAACCGAGGTGCCTGACAGAACACACCAATCGTTTACCAACTCAGATCTCATCCACGAAACGATCTGTCACGTTATGTGCTGTATAATGACCATGATTCTCATGAATGCTGTCACAGAAACGCAATCGCAGATGAAAACATCGAGCCAGTCCACAATGTGGTATTTGGCGATATTGAACTGTAGTATTTTATTGTATGTTAACCAGGGGCCTAGAAACGACGGAGAGGCACAGTCCCCACTGCAGCCGCAGTGGTCCACAACCCCACGACGGCTACCGCAGTCCACTTCACCCCTCCGCCACCCCACACCGAACCACTCTTTCAGGGCTATTGTGCAGTTCGGCCCCCGGTGGATCCCCCATGGAACGTCTCACACCAGACGAGTGTAACCCTTATGTTTGCGTGGTAGAGTAATGGGAGTGTACGCGTACGTGGGGAACTTGTTCGCGCAGCAATCGCCGACATAGTGTAGGTGAGGCGGAATAAGGGGAACCAGCCAGGATTCGCTGAGGCAGATGGAAAACCGCCTAAAAACCATCCACAGTCTGGCCGGCTCACCGGACCTCGACACAAGGTCCGCCGGGCGGATTCGTGCCGGGGACCAGGCGCTCCTTCTCAGTCCGGAAAGCCGTGTGTTAGACCACATGGCTAACCGGGCGGGCACGAACTGTAGTATAGTTTGTAATCTGTGCAAGATGGCTGCCGTATTTGTTGGATGCTGACTAAAAGCATGTGCGAAAACGAATTTCTCAGCAATGTTTTCACTGCTTTAAAAAATATACAACTATTTTTAGCTTTGTTTACTGGAAATAAGAATGGATGCCAATGGTCCTAATATGCATATATGTAAATTGATTTCGTGATTAAATTAGAAATTTCCAGGGGTAATGGAGAAGGGTAAAAGCATCAGTCTGAGGTAAGGGACCCTGGTCCGAAATGACCAAGATAAAAGATATAACCGAAAATCGTTCTGATACTTCTGACACTCAAATAGATGACCCGGTACTGCTGTTGCTAAGACTGCAGGGTAGGCAACTTCCAGAGGTGGTAGTATGGACCAAAACATGAACAAAAATTGTAAGGTGTCAGGCAAATCCATCACTTTCCATGAAAACCCTGACATGATAAGCAAATCTGGCAGTATGTCACATAGCTCCGAATAAATCCTGACATTAAATTAACCAAAGTAATACCATCAACGAGTGAGCAAATGGAATACCACAGACTATACCACAAGAACGCCTACATGTATGTCATACCTTCCCACCGTGAAACAGACGCAGTTCCGAGAGGGGAAACGAGAACAGAAGCCGAGAGCAGAATCGTGTAGGCTAGGAGGCCCTACGATAAGGGACGGAAACCCACGTCGTCAGCAACCGCCAAAACCACCCCCCAGCCCATGTTAAAAGATAGAGCCCTCCAGAAGAACAGTATCGATCTTATGATAACACTAAAAGGGCCACACCAGCTGCAAGTTTTAGCGTGAGACTTTTTCGCGTCTCTGTTACGTTGCAAACGTTAAAAACATTGCCCCACCACGAAAAGTATAACGTTTCTCATTGGATAGACAGAATTTTGTAGGCGGAGCTTAAGGTTAACATTGAGACCCTGATTGGTCAGTTGAAAACATAGCCAGATAGTTTTTTTTAAACCAACTTCGGTAAATTGTAGTAAGGAGAAGTTTGACAGTTGCTTCTGAGACGGCGAGGTGCGTGGAGCTGTGCTGCCCGCCGCCCCATGACGCTGCCTATACACCGACAAGGTAACGAACGCATGCGATGCCGCATTGTTGAGCGCATAAGACTTCACTCAGAACTGCAGAAGTCTCATCTGTTACATCCCCTTTTTGCGTAATACTAGTGTCGATCGTCAATTAAAGCTCATGGTATTCACATTTACTAATTGAAGTTAAAATCTGAAACGCAATGATTTTTCTGTTATATAATTATTGAGAAGCCACATCAGCCACTGTAATTTACAACAAGTTAAATAAGTAATTAAAGATAATTGAGGGTCACTGTAGACCATTTTGATAGTTTTCTCTTTTACGAAACTTAATTTAAACCTAGATTATAGATGTGATATGGCATAGGTCAGCCTTCGATCCATTGTAGAACTAGGAAACCCATTCAGGGAATATTCGTTCACATTTTTGTTGAACGCAGTTGGTTTTTATCATCCTGTATTAAAAAATTTCCTTTCATCAATAGCGCAATTTATAAACAATGTTTTGTGAGTAGAATAAAAATTCCAATCGTAAACTTAACTGCTTTTTGGACGTTATTTTACCAGCTAACTAAAAATAGGAAAGCCTTGAACCCCTTCCACTAAATTTAGTTAGTATTAAGATTCTTTTACAGGGAGTGCAGTGGAGCTGACGCTGAAATCATTAAGTATTTGATTATATCATCGCTAGCCTCACTGAACTCTTCTGAACTCTACATGTCATGTGTGGTCTGGCGTCTCCTTACCAGCAACAGGTCCCAGGTTCAAACTAGTCAATTCCCTAAAAAACACGCTCAGAGCGTCGTTGCGCAAAAGTGGTAGGGAGACACGACTTAGAACAAACAGACACCATGCAGAACGTTAGAGAATGGCGACCCTGCCTGGATGGTAAAATACCATGATTGAAGGTCGACCACATGCCCAACTAGATCAGAAAAATATCCTGTTTAAAAAAATCGTAATAATTTTTTTTAATGGCATAAATAATTGAAAACAATAGCTGCAGTGATAGATGGTAAGAAAGTATTCAATAGAAAGTGAGACATTCTAGCAGAGACAATAGCATAATTAAGTTATGAATTTTAATATTGTTAGAATTAAGTTTTTCTCTCCAATGCAAGCACACAGGTGGCGGATACATCGTTGACAAGTTGGTTCTGACCCAACAAGTAAGTGAATGGATTGTCAGTCTTGGGTATAATAAATATCAAGTCGTGTGAACAAAAAGTTTATGAAATGCGTGAGATCGTATGAGCGCATGTTGACGCGAAGTAGGGCGCGTGAATTGCTTTTAAAACAGAAAATAAGGGATTCGAAAAGATTAGCAATGGCAGATCGAGACCTTGACCGATTTGAGGTAGAGACCCAACTTGAAGAGGGGCAGAGAATAGGGGACAGTACAACAGTCGATGCAGTATTGCGAGAAATGGGACAGATAACGCACCATAACGAGGATAATGTACGCCAAGGCATAGAAAACGTAGGTCAGCGTACGACAGAGGAGCAGGAAAGTAGAGAGACAGTCGATGAGGATTCGAATCAGAACTCCCTCACCACAGAGTACAAGGATTGCGAACAGAAACGTGTCACCGCACAGTTCAATGCAATCGGTTGCAAACCAACACTTGTGCGAAAACACAGAGCGTAGGACGTCGGAAGAAAACGCAATAGGACCCACCAATCTGGCAGAATTATTACAACAAATTAAGGAAACCATGACAAGGCAAAATAAAGACATAGCGAACCAAATTCAAATTCAGAATGCAGAAACCACGAGACAAATACGTGAGTTTAAAGAAAAAAACAAAAAAATTCAGGTACACCTAAGTCGTATTGAAGACGAGGAAAAAGAATCTCGAGAAGTGATAGGAAACTTAATAACAGGTCACAATCAATTGAGAACAGACATTGACAAGGTACAAGCGGACATACAAACATTGCGTAATGACACTCAGGACGAAATCAAAACATTACGTAACAACACCCAGGGAGAAGTCAAGAAACTAGAGAAACAGATAAACGTAATTACTAGACAAGCGGCAGGTACAACGCGTGAAATTGTTGAAAACAGTGTGTTACACAAACGTATCACAAAAGCAGCGCTGAAAAGATATGATAACCGCATAGTCAAAATAGAAGCGCAAACGAAGCAACAATTTCAGAAATTGTGAGCAGAGTTGTTGCAAACCATTGAAGAGCGTAGTGAACAAGATCGAACAAGCACTGAGTCTGCAACCACCACATCCGTATCTGTAACAGCACCGGAAAAAACAAGCAATTAACGAGGATATCATGCATTTGCGATTCCAATCACAGGCGGAAAGTAACATACCTGAAATCAGACAGCCTGCACAGCAACAAACACGTTTCGAAATTCTTGATGAGCAAACGGCACCAAAAACACATGCAGAACCACAAATGTATGTTTCAAGATAGTCTGGATCGTTTAATGAAGCGGTAAGCTTAGCCAGACAAGATGCCGAATCAATACGTGACAATGGAAAGCCAGGTCGCGAAGAGTACAGTGCAATGCATTCAGCTACACGTTCACAACCGATGGAAGAAAATTAAATTATTGCGTACCATTTCAACGATATTACGCAAGGGTAGGCGAAAGTTACAGTGGACAACATCCAATGGATCTACCACAACCGGAAAGAACGACGGGAGAAATGATCAGAAATAAAAGTGGCGAAGAATCGCGAATTTCATATGGAACCATGACGAAGTACGATGGTCATTTCCTCACAGTCAGAAAATTTCAACACTTTCGAGAAGGAAACTCATTACACCCACGAACTTTTATTGATCAATTCCGAGTAGGATTACCAGAACACTGGACGCTAGCACACAAATTAGACTTTATATGTGCACACATGTCAGGAACAGTCGCAGAAACCATGCAGAATGTTGCAGCGACATGCCGATCTTACGAGGATTTCAGAGAGACGTTTCTCTCACGATATTGGTCCAGCGAAGCACAGAACAGAGTGAAGTACGAATTATTACAGAATCCATATTTTGAAAATTCAGGAGGGACGAGTTCCGTGAAATTTTTCGAAGTAATGGCAAAGAAAAATCAATGCTTAGATGTACCATACAGTGACGGAGAGTTGATTAAATTATGCGCGATGAAGTTACCATTGCAATCCCAGCAATCATTTGCAGGATGCGGAGGCAATGACGCCGAAGCATTTAAAGGAATTCTAAGGGAACTACAGTTTATATTTTCGGAAGATGACGCAAGAAAAAGACGAAGCGCACGTGAAAACGAAAGCAAAAACCAGTGGAATCCACAAGACACAGTACGAAGAAACAATAATTACGAACCATGTGATAACTTTGCACCAAGAAACGAAAACAGATCTCACCAAAAAAACGGTTATGGATTTAGAAGAGAATATGGCAATAACTATAATTCACCCAGGAACGGCAACAACTATTACAGAGGGAACAATGACAACTGGAATGGGTATTGGAGAACCAATAGACAGACAAATTATCAACAAAGAAACCAATATCAACAAACGGAGCAAGAAAAGAGAATACAGATAGAAGAGGTGGAGGTAAGACCACCAAACCCCGAAAACGTTCGAATTGACAGCTAAGCGCCCATGCCAAAGAGAATGAGGCACTGACCCAGGATAATTGCAGCACCTTGAACAGAGAAGTAAATACCTTATCACGAAAAGAGAAGAAGGAAGAAACAAAACCACAGGGACCAGATGAAAACGAAGACAGGAAAATAACAATATCGTGTTGGGACGAAATTAATTGGGAGAATACTGATGAGGAAGATGAATTACCAGAGGCATGCACAACAAATGCAGGAGGAAAGGACGAAGTAATGAGTATTGCAGAGCTATTTGAGATGGAAACCAGGGAAAGCGAATTCAATGAGGATAATGCGCAGTCGACAGAAGTTGAAAATAAGTTACTAGTGGGCACACAACCCAACGTATATAATGAAGGAAGTTATGAAGCGATAATTGGAGCATTTAAATGCGATTATGTGGAAGTAGCAATGAAGAAAGAGAAGATAGAGGAGGATGAGGAAAAAGTAGAGGATGTTGAAGAAAGCGTAAATGAAGGAAGAAATAGAGAAGAGGAAATAAAAGAGAGAGAAGTAGCAGTCGAAGCTTATCCTACAGAAAGTTCGAATTCACAAGGGAAATTCCTGAAAAGACTCATGTATGATTCAGTGGAGGATTCGTTGATGCAGGAAGAAGAAGAACAGAACCAACCCTTTCAAATTCAACCAATTGTGAAGGCCATGGTAAAGCATATCCCAGTCAATATTGTAATTGATAGCGGAAGTGAACTGACGGCGATCTCAGCAAATTTATTCATGCAGTGTAATGCCAATGAGGAATTGCCAATTCTGAAAACACGTAAGATTAAAGTAAGAGGTCCTATTAGAAACAATGCTGCGGAAGTTACGAGACAAACAAGGTTAACTCATTCGTGCCAAGGTCAAAAGATCGAAGCCAACTTTGTGATTATACCTAAACTAACTGTAGATTTGATTATAGGTGCAGATTTTTTAAATGAGAGACGAGCGATAATAGATATGAGGAAAGGTAGCGTAACATTCGGGAATGTCACACTTCTCTTTGAGCAAAAGCTAAAATTAGAAGAAATACCAGTTATAAACAAACAATTAAGAATGATGTGAGATAAATAGGATGAAGAATTAGAATGGTATGCACTAACGGAAGAATCGCCTCAACTCATGTTAGAAGTCCATAAAGAAATTGACGAAAAATTTCAAGAAGTTCAAGTAAATAATTAGCACAATATTTGAAGTTTATGTTGCAGATAAGATCGTCAGGAGAAGGAAGAATGAAGAGAGAGGAAGGTGGGAAAAAGAAAGTAGTTTCAATAAAATCAAATACAAAAATAACACCAATAGTAGCATAGAAGTATCAAGAAAGAAAAGGACGTAATTAGCAAGACATGATTCCTACAAGGCAGAAGCGTCAAGAGAAGGGAAAGGACTGCGAGACCAACAGAGGGCCCTTGTATCCGAAGTGGGCAGTAAATCTGCTGCTAAGCAGAACCCTGCAGAGACACATGGAAGGCCAGGAGGGTCCCGGGACGCCCTGACTCAGCAGAGTGAGCAAAAAACGGCCCGATGAGAAGACCGCTTGGGCAAGCCACCACTGGCAAAAAATATGCGTAAAAGTCACACTACTGCTATTAAACAGCACACTGATGCACGAAACTGAAGAAAACTTCCACAAAGTAAAAATGACACGTCCAAACATTTTATCAAGCTGTTACTAAGAGGAGAACTTCAAAGCGGCTAGTTATCAATATTCCCATATCCTGCCCAGAGAAGAGCCAAGAATCAAGTAAGAAGCAGAGAAAAAGCAGGAAGAACAGAAGTTGAAGATTCGCAAGATTGAGACCAAGAAAGAAGATGGGTGAAGAATAGACGACATACCTTCCCAAATCCCTATCCTATTGTAATCTAGTCATCTGCGAAGTATCACAACGAAAAACGACTTTCACACATACAAAGCCAGTAAACCACGAGATTCTGCACTCACAGCGCCATTCCATTATGGGATCTCCACAACAGCAACACAACGTTGCAAAGCCAACAAGGAACGACGAACGAAGCTGTACATCAAATACTTGCCCACATCCATCTCACTCAAGTCCATCACCTTCATGCAAAAACATTCGCCAACCTCATGCTTAAACATTCATAGGATTGTGTGAATGTGTGAAATCAAATTATGTGATGTAGGAATTGTGCAAAAAAAACGTGTGAAAAACTAAATAAGTTAAGCACACCAGACAGCTAATACACTACAAAATAACAGTAATTGACTATGGACTTAAGTAAAAAATAGACTATCGATAAAAATAAGTCATTAGTTCTGAAATGGACATAGTCTAAAGAACAAAATAAGGCATAATAAACACTAAAACTATATGCCACTTATTTTCTCCTCATAAAAATAAAAGAATAACTATATTTTACTTACTTTCTCCTTACAAAAACAAAGAATAAAAAATTACCTTGTTGGATGTTTTCCCTTTTTTTAACATTTGTACCATTTGTTAGGATAATATCTCAATACTTGTGTATGTATATTTCTTTGTCAAAGCAATTCTTGGAAATAATTCTTATTTGTTAGTGTAACAATGTTGAAATGAGCGTCTAGAAACAAAAACATTTTACATGTACATGATATTTAGAAAATGTGTTAGGAATAGATTTTACTTAATTACTACATTTATAAAAAAAAAAAATTCTAAGAAAATCGATGTGAAAGACTCCTCACTTTCGATAACAAACTTCACACTTAAATAAAAAAAGAAAATAATTAAAAATTAATAATGATAATATCATAAAAATATTCTTCTCTTGTCAATATAAACATATTTTGGAGAATAATGTGGAAGAATATAAAAATATAAATTAGTAATACAAACTAGCATAGAACAAGAATAACGTGGCTGAACAGTAGGCGACAAAATTTAGATAAAGGAATAATTTCTGACTGACTTAGACAACAATTCAATCATTGCCTAACCTCAGTGCAAAAATTAAGTTTGAAGGGTGGTGACATGTAAGCTGTCAGGAAAATCCAACACCTTCCATGAAAACCCTGACATGATAAGCAAATCTGGCAGTATGTCACATAGCTCCGAATAAATCCTGACATTAAATTAACCAAAGTAATACCATCAATTAGTGAGCAAATGGAATACCACAGACTATAACACAAGAACGCCTAAATGCTTGTCATACCTTCTCACCGTGAAACAGACGCAGTTCCGAGCGGAGAAACGGGAACAGAAGCCGAGAGCAGAATCGTGTAGGCTAGGAGGCCCTACGATAAGGGACGGAAACCCACGTCGTCAACCGACCGCCAAAACCACCCCCCAGCCCATGTTAAAAGATAGAGCCCTCAAGAAGAACAGTATAGATCTTATGATAACACTAAAAGGGCCACACCAGCTGCAAGTTTTAGCGTGAGACTTTTTCGCGTCTCTGTTACGTTGCAAACGTTAAAAACATTGCCCCACCACGAAAAGTATAACGTTTCTCATTGGATAGACAGAATTTTGTAGGCGGAGCTTAAGGTTAACATTGAGACCCTGATTGGTCAGTTGAAAACACAGCCAGATAGTTTTTTTTAAACCAACTTTGGTAAAATGTAGTAAGGAGAAATTACAGGAGAGTTGCTTCTGAGACGGCGAGGTGCGTGGAGCTGTGCTGCACGCCACCCCGTGACGCTGCCTAACACCGACAAGGTAATGAACGCACACGATGCCGCGTTGTTGAGCGCATAAGGCTTCACTCAGAACTGCAGAAGTCTCATCTGTTACATCCCCTTTTTGCGTAATACTAGTGTCGATCTTCAATTAAAGCTCATGGTATTCACATTTACTAATTGAAGTTAAAATCTGAAACGCAATGATTTTTCTGTTATATAATTATTGAGAAGCCACATCAGCCACTGTAATTTACAACAAGTTAAATAAGTAATTAAAGATAATTGAGGGTCACTGTAGACCATTTTGATAGTTTTCTCTTTTATGAAACTTAATTTAAACCTAGATTATAGATGTGATATGGCATAGTTCAGCCTTCGATCCATTGTAGAACTAGGAAACCCATTCAGGGAATATTCGTTCACATTTTTGTTGAACGCAGTTGGTTTTTATCATCCTGTATTAAAAAATTTCCTTTCATCAATAGCGCAATTTATAAACAATGTTTTGTGAGTAGAATAAAAATTCCAATTGTAAACTTAACTGCTTTTTCGACGTTATTTTACCAGCTAACTAAAAATAGGAAAGCCTTGAACCCCTTCCACTAAATTTAGTTAGTATTAAGATTCTTTTACAGGGAGTGCAGTGGAGCTGATGCTGAAATCATTAAGTATTTGATTATATCATCGCTAGTCTCACTGAACTCTTCTGAACTCTACATGTCATGTGTGGTCTGGCGTCTCCTTACCAGCAACAGGTCCCAGGTTCAAACTAGTCAATTCCCTAAAAAACACGCTCAGAGCGTCGTTGCGCAAAAGTGGTAGGGAGACACGACTTAGAACAGACACCACGCAGAATGTTAGAAAATGTCTAATTAACATGGGCTATAATATACAGGGTGAGTCAGGAGGAAAGGTACACGCTTTGAGGGGTGATACTAGCGGTGATTATGAACAAAAAAACTCATAATAAACATATGCCCTTTTCTTAACCGTTTGCGGGTAAACCAATGAAAACTACTAGGAACGGGAAACGTGTAGCGTCCTCTTTACTGTGTCAGTAAGCAGTTCACTTGCGCATGGTGCAGTTGTTTCCCTCACGTCTCAGTCCGACAGTGCTTGTCGTAGTGCAGGGTACTACAGTTGTTTTTATGTGATCAACGGATACAGTTTTGTGCAGTGAAAATGGCACGGATCTTCACACATGCAGAATATGCTGACATGGTGTTTGTCTGTGGTTTGTCCAATGGGAATTCCATAGCTGCTGTGCGAGAATACCAACAACGATTTCCAAATCGCAGTGTGTCAGATAGCAGGGTGTTTAACAGGGTGTTTCACGGATTGCGTGAGCGTGGTACGCTTCCCAGTGTAAATGTTGTCTCTGAAATTCCAGTACAATAAACTCTTAATGAAGCTGAGAACATTCTTCAAGTAGTGAAACGCAACCCTACTACTAACTCTCGAGGAATTGCTGGCCAACTTGGTATTCCACAAACACGAGTGATAGCACAGTACAGTAGCACGGTCTGCATCCCTTTCATCGGCAGAATGTACAACATCTGCATGAAGAAGATGCTGCCACCCGGCAAGAATTCTGTCAATGAGTCATTGCCAATGAGCGATTAATTCCACGTATTCTGTTCACTCATAAGTCAACATTTACCAGCAACGGAATCAACAACACGTGCAACTCTCATATATGGGCAAATGAAAATGTGCACGCTACTGTGGAAATGAATTTTCAACGACGTTTCTCAGTCAACGTATGGTGCGGTATTAGTGATGACCAACTCATCGGTCCAATTGTTTTAGATAATCCCTTTACTGGAACACCGTATCTTGAGTTTCTTCAAAATGTGTTACCAGAATACGTGGAGGATATCCCTTGGGCAACACGAGCTGGTATGTACTTTCAGCATGACGGAGCTCCTCCACATTCCGTACGGCCAGTGACAGTATCTCAACACAACGTATCCTGGTCGTTGGATCGGTCGCCGTGGAGTCATTGTTTGGCCACCGAGGTCACCCGATCTTACCCAATTGGGTTACTGTTTGTGGGTGTGGCTGAAGAGCTACGTCTACAAGCGCAGAGTGGACACAAGAGAGGAACTTCTCGCTCGTATTTTACATGCTTGTGCCCAGGTAAAGGAATGCAAAACTGAGCTCCGATCGGCGACACAACACCTGTCTACAAGAACAGCAACATGCATTGAAATTGGGGGTGGACTGTTTCAACATCTTCTGTGAGGGAACGTACACAGTTAAACAAACCATAACATAACAGTATCTTAATTTACCGTCACCTCCACCTTTCCCGTTCCTAGCTGTTTTCATTGGTTTACTCGGAGTCGGTTAAGGAAAGGGCATATGTTTATTAGAAGTTTTTTGTCCAGAATCACCAGCAGTATCACTTGTCAAAGCTTGTACCTTTCCTCTCGATCAACCATGTATAAATTGGTTTATCTTCGCTATTGTGAAATATATCTCTTTTACAGCAAGCTCTTTGGTTTCCATATTTTTGGAGGAGGTTGTATGGAAGCAAACAAGAACAAAATCCAGTAAACATGGGGTCTAAGATGTACACGTAAAGAGCTCTGAGCACTTGTTCATCTTCGTTGCTGTAAAACAAATATGTTCTACTAAACAAGTGCACGTAGCTCTTCAGGTGTGCATTTTGGAGCCCTTATTTGCTGGACATTTTTTCTTGTTTTGATGCATGCTACCTCCTCTAAAAATATGGAAACCAAAGAGCTTGCTGTAAAAGAGATGTGTTTCAGAGTGGCTTGGAGGAGACGTTGCCAACGCAAACTATTCTCTAGCCTGGCCAAGTTACAACTGTAGTATTCTGACCACTGATAATGTTGTATTGTTTGAAAAATAACTTACATTCAAAGCATGATTTTCCACGCTCTGTCGTCCCAATACGGTTATCCCTTTCTGTAATTGATGACATATTTCAATTTTTAATTGAAGTGACATTTACTTAAATCCAAATCGTCCGTAATAAATCAACCTCATGCCAAAATTGTTCTAAAAATGTTGTCATTTGTGAAGTGGCATAATCTAAATATTTTAATGTATTGTGTGTGTCTGCATGGCGTTGGTGGTCAGGAGTCCCCACCTGGGGAAGTTCGGCCGCCGAGTTGCAAGTCTCTTCAATTGACGCCACATTGGGCTACTTGCGTGACGATGATGATGAAATGACGATGAGAACAACAGAACAGCCAGTCCTCGAGCGGAGAAAATCTACGACCCGGTCGGGAATCGAATCTGAGTTTGCTACGTGGCAATCAGACGCGCTGAGCTCTCAGCTAAGGAGGCGGACTATCATCTGTTAACTAAAAGCTGCTACCTCGCATCGTGTACTTGACATTTGACCCACAATGCCACAATGCAGGAGTGTCTCTACTGCGTAGCTCTATAAATGAGTGAATGTTTATGTTGACACGTGTGAGAGAATGTGAATGTGCCAACTCATTACAGCTCCCTGTTATACACTGAATAATCATCGTTGTACTTACCAGAGTCGTCATAAGAAGCGGTGTCTTGCCAGTTGATTTTTTATTACACTATGAAATAGTGATAAACATAAGATTATTAACTGGTCTTTCTAAACTTCCATTATCAACATTCTATGCAGGGTTTCTCGAGACAAACTGATTGTGCTAACGAGTTGTAATTAATGTTGCAAAGACAGTCCGCTAACTTTCAAATCACGGTGGCGCCTAGCAGGAGGCAAGATTATTGATTGTGCGTCTCTGCACATTGTGTTACAGCGTCACAGTCACTGCTAGGCAGGGAAATTTCCACCGTGCCTAACATTTAAAAGTTTTCTGTTGTATCCTGTGGACGAGGGCTCACAGTATTGTAAACAATGATACATTCTTCGCTGGTGAGGATATAATCGAAAGCTGCCTTGATTTTATTCGAGAAATATATCATGTTTCTGTATTTTTCTTCCTTCCCATTCCAAGTTTCTCTCAGAAAACACAAATATGATACGTGAAGTCAAAATCACTAATTACAGTCACTTGCATGACGTAGATGTATGTTTGTCACACAAATAGGTGGGTGAATGCCACATACGTTTCACAGTTAAATGATACACATGTTGACTGGTTCTTCATATTTACAAACATCCACGTTTTCATTTATAAAATCGTCAGACAAATGGCTCTGAGCACTATGGGACTCAACTGCTGAGGTCATTAGTCCCCTAGAACTTAGAACTAGTTAAACCTAACTAACCTAAGGACATCACAAACATCCATGCCCGAGGCAGGATTCGAACCTGCGACCGTAGCGGTCTTGCGGTTCCAGACTGCAGCGCCTTTAACCGCACGGCCACTTCGGCCGGCCAAAATCGTCAGACACTTAATGAATTTTGCACTTAATAAACAATGCATACTCGTGGTGCAGTCTGATCATAATTCACTGTTACCACACATTTTAATTATTTATACACTTTAAGCACAGTGAGGTGACATAAGTCATGGGATAGCGATATGCACGGCGGTAGTAGCATCGCCTACGCGCAAGGTATAAAAGGGCACTGTTTTGGCGGAGCTGCAATTTGTACTCTAGTTATTCATGTGAAAAGATTTCCTATATGATCATGGCCGCACGACGGGAATCAACGGATTTTGAACGCGCAATGGTAGTTGAAGCTAGACGCACGAGACATTCCATTTCAGAAATCTTAAGCGAATTGTATCCCGAGACCCACAGTGTCGAGAGCGTGACGGGAACGCCAAATTTCAGGCATTACCTCTCTCATGGACAACGCAGTGGCCGACGGCCTTCACATAACGACCGAGAGCAGCGGCATTCGTGTAGACCGACGAGCATCACTGCATGAAATAACGCAGAAATTAATGTGGGGCGAACGACGAACGTATCCGTTAGGGCAGTGCGGCGATATTTGGCGTTAATGGGCTATAGCAGTAGACGACCGACGCGAGCGCCTATGGTACCAGCACATCACCTGCAGCGCCTCTCCTGGACTCGTGACCATATCGCTTGGACCCTAAAAACTGGAAAACTATGGCCTGGTCAGGTAAGTCCCGATTTCTCTTGGTAAGAGCTGATGATAGGGTTCGAGTGTGGCGCCGACCCCACGAAGCCATGGACCCAACTTGTCACCAGGGCACTGTGCAAGGTGGTGGTGGCTCCATAACGTTTACATTGAATGGACTGGTTCACCTGGTCCAACTTAATCGGTAGTTGACTGGAAATAATTATGTTCGGCTACTTGGAGACTATTTGCAGCCATTCATGGACTTCATGTTCCCAAACAACGATGTCATTTCACCAGCCCACAATGGTTCGCGATTGGTTTGAAGAACATTTTGGAATTTTCGAACGAATGATTTTCCATCAAGATCGCCTGCCATGAGTCCCATCTAACTTTTATGGGACGTAATCGAGAGGTCAGTTCCTGCACAAAATCCTGCACCGGCAACATTTCTTGATTTCCCTAAATCGCTTGAGGCAAATGCCAGAATGGTTCCTTTGAAAGACCACGGCTGACTTCCTTCTCCACCGTTCCCTAATCCGAGGCTGTGCTCTGTCTCTAATGACCTCGTTGTCGACGGGTGGTTAAACACTAATGTCCTCCTCCTCCAGCATGGCTCAATATTTCTGCAGGGGACTGCCAACGACATGTTGAGTCCATGCTGCACTACGCCGGGAAAAAAGAGGTGCGCACGTTATTAGGAGGCATACCGTGACTTCTGCCACCGCAGTGTAAAACTGTAGTGCGTTTAAAATAAGTTGTAGCTTTTGACATTTCAGTACGGAGCGAGTGGTCGGTAGCGTAACTGCCAGCCGTGTACTGAATGCGGAGCTTGTTAAGCTCGCTAGTCTGGATGAACAGCAGACCGCGCAAGCCGGCCGATCTGCAATCTTTCTCAAGCAATTTTAAACAAACTATGCGGTAATGAATTCTGATTCTCGCATATTTCATAGCTTCATTCGTCAGCTTCATGATGATCTCCTATCATTTCGTTAATGCTCATAGCTATTGTGGTACTTTGGTTTTAGGTAAACTACTGCACGAAATTCTGAAAGTATGCAGTAGAAAACATGAGTCGCCATGAATTTGCGTTTGGTGCGTGTTAGGTCATGTATTGTGGCGTATGAAATTGAGATCACGTATTGAATTATTCTTTAAACTTTGAAGGATATTGCTATTTGTCTCCAACGTCGAGGAAATGGAATCTCTGTAAAGGGCTCCGTCACGAACGCACGCGCTAGTGAACAAACCAGAATGAAAAATTCATAAATCCCTCGTGTCTCATAATCAGTCTCAGATATCAAAAGAAGATTTTGGCAAATGATAGTACGCAGAGAGTATTTTGCCATATGAGTGATATGCGAAACTTCCATATCCAGCGCTACAGTTGTTTAGATGAGATAATGTAACTTTCATGGACCATAAATAGATGGTGAAACGAAAATTGCTGTGGGTTTTGCAATAGTATAAATGAAGAAGTTGAACGTTTATTTTTATACCGAGAATGGGCTTCCTCGTAACAATTGACCTGATTTGTCCTTAGTTGCTAGTTTAATAACAAACTGTCTTAGGATTCTGTCACAATTTCAACTGCATTAGAATGTTACACAGTTGTATATTAGTGAACTCTGCTGTGTTTATTAGAGTTGGACAACACGATTCTTTTTCCAGATTCGATTCCTACGATTCAATCTCACATTGCGAATCGATTCCTACGATTCGTTCACGATTCATTCTAGTCTGCGATGACACGATTCTTACGGAATGTAAAAAGTTCTACATCTTACTCACAGATGGCAGGACATGTCTGAAATTGTCAATGGGGTTACAATCGAACTGTGTCATGATAAGATATGCCAGAAATAGTTTATTTATGAGTAAACATGCATATGACGTTAAAAGTGTGATTCTCGATTTATACGTGTAATGCCTTAATTGATGAAAGGTCACGTTTGATTTGATTGCATCTATTGTTTTATTTCAGTATATCAGGAAAGAGGAGTCGATTTGTGCGAAAGGTGGTGCAAAATTACGTGGTATGCCAGTTTGGTTGTGTGGCTTGAACGTGTCTAACTACAGACGTCTGTTTTTTAGTAACAAAATCTAGCAGTGAGGCAGACGTGGTTTGGCTCATATCATCCTACGTTTTTCTGTGCTAAGATGTCTTTCCAAGTCCACATCACCCTTGTAATTCATAACGCAGCTGACAGCCCTCCCACACAGCAGATTTAGCTTAACTTTCATTTCTTCTAAATACAAAGTATAGGTATTTTGCTTTTAATTTGTCTGAGAACGTGCCGCTGTCACTACTATTTACATGAGAAGACGACATACTGCTGAACAGTAGGATTCAATCGTATACAGCGACATTACTTCACTAAAATTTAATATGAATCTGAACACGATAACATTCGAAAACTGGAACTTGAAATTATTAATTAAAAAGCTTTTGTTTAAAGACGGTATTACACGGCAATCCACCAAGAAAGGTATTGGTTAGAGAGCCTATATTCTCTCTATATAGGCTCTGTAATATTGGTCTAGTGCGACAGCCATTTAGTGGCAGCACTGGTGGAACTAACAGAATTAGCAAATGAGCAGTGAAGTAATGTCGCTGTATACGTGTGTATCCTACACTTCAGAAGTATGTCGTCTTCTCACATAAATAGTAGTGGCAGAAGCATCTGGCGGTCGTAATTATTCGGCACGACTCGGCATGATCGGAAGTTGCCTTCGAAGCATAGCGAACTAAGAATCGATGAATCGTTGGAACTTGGAATCGTCACGACTTGAAAACACGCAATCGTTCTTACGATTCTTTTGAACGACGATTCGTCCGTATCACGATTCGATTCTTACGATTCTTTATTTAGAGTCGTTCAAATGAACGACTCATTCACGAATCGCCACAACTCTAGTGTTTATGCAAAAGAAGCAGATTTTAACATGGCACAGGAGAAATTAGGTATTACTCGAAACTCGCCACAGTTAGGGTTGCATAATCCAAGGACGAAAATCAAGGACAAAATTCGTTGATTATAAAGATGTGGTTGGAACACGGACCAATATGTTGTGCAAGCGACCATTGGTTTGCATTTCGGTTGAATCTTCATCATTACTTTACAGTGGTAATTATGAAGATGTGGTTGAAACCAAGAATCACACAATGTTCTTTCATCTTTCTGATTAAGATTTTGGTTTATGTACGGTATTGCGTAAACGTCCACAATCTATTGCGCTATGTTTCGAAGTGTCACAACTACTACATTTTTACGCCTCAAATCACACGTTTCTGACAGCTCTTTCATTCTATGGGCACCCTGAAAATTAAATTTGATGGCACGGTGAAAATATTTTTTTCAATAACTGAAAACTATCGCCAGAAAATAAAAGTGCGGGAGGCTTGGTTTTTAAACACGTACTGTTGAGTAATCTGATCAATTATAATACTCATTTGTATGCTTTCTACAAATGATAGGCATTGTTTACTGTTACGTACATACAATGCATTGTACTCACCCACACACTTTGCAAATAGCTTCTTGTTCGTTTCTTTCACGTTTAATACTTGGAAACGCATCAGTATATTCTTATCCAAAATGTACTTTTCGTTTCGACATTTTAAATTTCAAATTCTCTGCAATAACAACACCAGAAGTACACTTCGCACAGCTGAATGTTAACTTTACACGACAAAAGAATATCAGATACCAACAGCAGAGACATTGTAAACCAACACAGGAAAACTGAAACAATCGCAAAGAATCGATTATTGTACTGCTTCCACAGTCCGTTCTGAAAATAGCCGAGCGATTCTGAAGTGACACGGAATATCAGCACAGGTTTCAACGACTATCGTCAAGTTTGCAGGAGTTATGCAACACTTGATCGGTGGCCAGTGGCAAAACTTGCGTAAAATTTTTTTTTTTACTTACTAGCCACTTTTATCGCGGACATTTCCTCTTCGTCCAGGACACCGCTCTTCGAACATTAAATCGCGGACTGTCCTCGAAATCCGCGACGTATGGCAACGCTAGTCACAGTCCTTTATTGTCCATGTCTCCTCAACTATCTTCTTGGTATGGCTGAAACTCGAGACCAGTCTTGTGGAGTAGCATTTGCAATGGATTCTTTTGTCAGCATTTCAGCCTCACAGAGCGTAAATTTCTTGTTGTATTTTGCCACATCACTGTTCATCTAGACGCGTATATTCTCATTTTCAATGAGCATGATACGGAGAAAGCCTGATTAAACTATGCCCTTTAGCGCTAGCCAGTTCGTCGACCTGGAAGCGTGGTGTACTTGGCATGTACAGCACTACAAGTTCCATCAACTCGACCTTGTACAAACTACGTTCAACTTCATCTCGGTCATTTCCGTCAATCCATAGTAAAATATCTGCTTTCCTCCACTGCATTATTGGAGCTCGATCTATCACAACAGACTGGTATGCGCATTGTCCATTATTGTGGTCGAATTCGGAGTAATATTTTGCAGGTGAAATTTATCTCCACAGCTGGCGAACATGTTCTTGAAGGACAATTTTTAATGCGAACCTCAAATACCACTTTTCAACGAGAGCTAGTGAACATATAGGTGCATCTAATGCGCGACAGCAGGTGGTTCTGTTTGTCCACGGGGTGGCAACAGGGACTCGGCACCATCCGAACTGCTGGCGGCGTGGTACGGAAAGCCGGCTCGCCATTGGTGTTACCTGGGCGACGGTGTCTTGTCCCCACCGGTGAGCCAAATGCGGAAAGTCACAACCATAAAGAAGTAGTTTCTCCTACAGTGAAGATATTTTAATTTCCAGATAAATGGGTTTTCTTTACTACAAAGAGTTTCATAGCAGCGATTTGTAATGCAAGTGCGCCTTCAATTTTTTGTCTGTTCACCGATAGGCTTTTCACAATGATTTACTGCTCAAATAGAATCATGATATTTCTAGTAAAAAATCCCAGATTTCATGAAAAGTGTGTTAAGCAAACAATGAAATGCCTTGAGATACATATTAAGCACGTTTAAGGGTTCTATCACTGTCATATGTAAGAGCCTGAACACTCGAGAACATCTTCGGAACGTTCCTAATGTCCAAAACGTTCTTCAGTTTCTTCAGCCACAGGTCTAGGGCTTTTCAGTGGGATCTCTCGACTGGAAGACGAAACACGTAACGTGACCGTTGCGTTGAGAGTGATGGTCGTAGCACTTGAGGAGTGAAGTGCACAGCCCTTCTATCGCGGCCCCTATGACACAGAGCCGTCTCGGGGCGGAGACATTATCGACTGGCCAGACGGCGCGCTGAGTGTGTGGCTCTCGCTTTGCTGTCGCGGCATTTTTTGTCCTGAGTCGGTATAACACATTTGTAAGCAGACGGAGCGTGCTTTTTTCTTTCTTTACTTCTGTGCATTTCGACACGAATGTGAACAAGTTCCGAATGGGTGTCTTGAAACATTATAAATAAGACAGTAAACTGGAAACAAAGTTAGCTTAATTGACATTAAGGGACGGATAAGAAGTCAATTAAAATTTTCCTTTTCTGTTTATATGTTTGTAACTACACTTTCGCGCGGAGTGTCGAGAGAAACTTCTACCAAACGATGGAAGCGCGTTCTGTGAGGAAAGACATGAAATACAAGGCATGGATTGCGACAACAGGCAGCAGCACCGAACACAGCGTACATTATGATCTGTAAATGAAGAATTCAAATTCGACATAGAGCAACCAACTACTCATGGAATTATAACGAAATGTTTGGAGAAAAAAAAAAAAAAACCCTAGCCAAGTGCGAGTAGAACTCGCACAATGAGGATTCCACACACATTTAATTTTGTATACAGGGTGTTTGGAAATTCCCGCTACAAACATCTAAGACTTCTACATGTGAGTGAGTACATAACATCACGAATAAGAACCCATATCCGGATACTTAAGTTTTCCGCTCTACGACGGTTTCAATTCAGATGTTTCACTCATCCACTTCTGCCTGAGGAAGTGAATTATGCTTTACGCAGTACACTTATTAGGTGACAATTCGAAAGGAAACATAACGAAATATCCATTTATCACTTAAGAACATTTGTTTCTATCAAAACTTAAAAATTACGTGTTTACATTAGTCCAAAACAAAAAGGAGCCCAGCATTGCACGTAAAGAACAATACTGATGCATTACAGGAATGTCTCCATGTGGCAACCTACAACGATGTTACAGACACTGTACCTACAAAGCATCTTCTGGTACACACTGTCCATTACACCTGTTGTCTGTTCAGTTGTTAGTGCAGCGGCCAGAACCCGCGTCATCAAATTCTTTCTGTACCGGAGCCTCGTAAATTAATCTTTGCATACGACCCCACGAGAAGTAGTCCATAGGAATTAAACCCATCGATCGTGGCGGCCACGTGGTTGGATTACCTCAATTTTTTACAACGCCGAGGAACCATAGGCCTTAGTAAGTGACATAACTTTCAACTTGATTCGTATACCCGTTCCTGAAGAGGAAGTTTTCGATAGTCGGAGAAACAGACAGTAACACGGACAGACAACCACGTGATCAGGTAAGAGCTCCGTTTTCACCGATTTTTTTTCCATAAAAATAAAAATATTGTGTAATTACCTATGTCTTGACGACTGTTTTTTTGTCTTTGCTTTCTGATGGATATTTAAAAAGAATTATACGTATGGACGAGAAAAATGTAGCGATAGTGTTAAAATATGAATGAATTTTTTCTGTTAGTGTGATTAATGTTAATCTGAAAGACAGTTTGTCAATCTTAGGCTTTTGTCATTATTTAAATGTAAATAACGTATTGCTCTGTCTTTCTAATTCTTAACTAAGGTGTATAGACTCATTAATCTTTGTTTTAATACAGTGGTGCAAGCCACTTGAGTACTTATTACGGAAAACAGACAGAGAATTTAAGATTTTCGTCAGGTCAATTTGACTCAATACAGTTTTAGCTGTAAGGAGTATTTCACGACTTCTACCACATTGCACCTTCGTGGTCGAATGTACGAAGAAAACTGCAACCTTATTATAAAGGTCTATTATACACTCCTGGAAATGGAAAAAAGAACACATTGACACCGGTGTGTCAGACCCACCATACTTGCTCCGGACACTGCGAGAGGGCTGTACAAGCAATGATCACACGCACGGCACAGCGGACACACCAGGAACCGCGGTGTTGGCCGTCGAATGGCGCTAGCTGCGCAGCATTTGTGCACCGCCGCCGTCAGTGTCAGCCAGTTTGCCGTGGCATACGGAGCTCCATCGCAGTCTTTAACACTGGTAGCATGCCGCGACAGCGTGGACGTGAACCGTATGTGCAGTTGACGGACTTTGGGCAAGGGCGTATAGTGGGCATGCGGGAGGCCGGGTGGACGTACCGCCGAATTGCTCAACACGTGGGGCGTGAGGTCTCCACAGTACATCGATGTTGTCGCCAGTGGTCGGCGGAAGGTGCACGTGCCCGTCGACCTGGGACCGGACCGCAGCGACGCACGGATGCACGCCAAGACCGTAGGATCCTACGCAGTGCCGTAGGGGACCGCACCGCCACTTCCCAGCAAATTAGGGACACTGTTGCTCCTGGGGTATCGGCGAGGACCATTCGCAACCGTCTCCATGAAGCTGGGCTACGGTCCCGCACACCGTTAGGCCGTCTTCCGCTCACGCCCCAACATCGTGCAGCCCGCCTCCAGTGGTGTCGCGACAGGCGTGAATGGAGGGACGAATGGAGACGTGTCGTCTTCAGCGATGAGAGTCGCTTCTGCCTTGGTGCCAATGATGGTCGTATGCGTGTTTGGCGCCGTGCAGGTGAGCGCCACAATCCGGACTGCATACGACCGAGGCACACAGGGCCAACACCCGGCATCATGGTGTGGGGAGCGATCTCCTACACTGGCCGTACACCACTGGTGATCGTCGAGGGGACACTGAATAGTGCACGGTACATCCAAACCGTCATCGAACCCATCGTTCTACCATTCCTAGACCGGCAAGGGAACTTGCTGTTCCAACAGGACAATGCACGTCCGCATGTATCCCGTGCCACCCAACGTGCTCTAGAAGGTGTAAGTCAACTACCCTGGCCAGCAAGATCTCCGGATCTGTCCCCCATTGAGCATGTTTGGGACTGGATGAAGCGTCGTCTCAAGCGGTCTGCACGTCCAGCACGAACGCTGGTCCAACTGAGGCGCCAGGTGGAAATGGCATGGCAAGCCGTTCCACAGGACTACATCCAGCATCTCTACGATCGTCTGCATGGGAGAATAGCAGCCTGCATTGCTGCGAAAGGTGGATATACACTGTACTAGTGCCGACATTGTGCATGCTCTGTTGCCTGTGTCTATGTGCCTGTGGTTCTGTCAGTGTGATCATGTGATGTATCTGACCCCAGGTATGTGTCAATAAAGTTTCCCCTTCCTGGGACAATGAATTCACGGTATTCTTATTTCAATTTCCAGGAGTGTATTAAAATTATCTTTTCAGTGGCTGATGTGTTTGCAGTGAACGAACTGCATTAACCAGCTACGTGTTGCTATATTGATAACCTGATTTTACAGCCCCGGGTCATTTTATGAAATGTCTCCTAGGAGAACTTAGTTTTTCATTGGATTACTAGTGAGGCCGCAAATAGACGAGTCACGCAAGATGAGGGGATTGTGTTGACTTGCCCAGCGACGAGTATCGCCAAGTGCTATTAACACGTGTTTCCTTGTGGGTGACGGTCATGCGCGCTAGGTAACAACAAAGACTGTCAAGACCTCATCATGTTTCACTTGAGACACTACCTTGTGCTGACTCGCTGGGGTTATCGGAGTTAGTAGCTGGGTCGTACCACGTAGCGTCGGTGCCCATCTTTACCTGCTCTTCGCAGTGGCGAATTCATTCACTGCCTCCAAAATCATCATTTCTAACACCGTTTCGGATTCTATCTGCCCTCTTTCGTCCTTCGTCCGCTCATATAAGAGCTCACACCGACCGGAATCGATAATGAACGTTTGCGTGCGTTTGTGACGACCGTTTTCTATACTGCATCAGTCCTGTGTACGTGCAGTTATCATGACTGTGTGTAAATAAGCATAGAGATTATTATAGCTGCTCGACAAAAAGTTTTCGGTTAACTTTCCATATCGAATTGTGATAAAATCTGAATCTTCCGATGGCTGCCTCAGTCATCGTTGTCAGGGGCTAGGTCAGTGCTGTCGTGAAACTGGCGAGGTTCCCACTTTTATGCCGAGAGGACGGCATCTGTGACTCACTGTGCTGTATCAACATGTTGAACATTAACGTCACGAGACGTACAAAAATTCTGAAAAATCTGTGGGGACTAAACACAGTCTATAGTCAATAAACACAAGGATATGTTTGAACATACCATAACTCTAACTCAGACTTCGAACTATTGGGTCTCTGTGATTAGGGAAACTGTAGAAATTAGGCTATATGATAACAACTACAAAACAGATACCCGCTATGCACTTAGAACACGTGCACTTGACAAAGAAAAATCGCATGGGAAGGCTTTGTATGGTTTATAACCAGTTAGGAGTGGTAACACTGGACAACGAGCACTGACGTAATCTGTTGGCGCAGAGGCCGCCACCTCGGATGCATCATGATGATGATGACATCGTGACGTAATCCAGCCAATCAGATGCCGTCCTCTGGGCATAAAGGTGGGAATACACGACATTCAGACGACGATGATGACGTAGGCAGCCATCGAAAGCCTCGTATTTTATTAGAATTTCACGCGGCAAGTTAACCGAGAACTTTATATGCAAGGACTGCGTCACGGCAGACTTCGTACCCGCCTGATACCTCAGCTGTCTGCTCAAGCAGTGCAGTCCTTCTTATTTATCTTCAACTCTAATACTACTACCTGAACATCATAGTGAAAGCCCTCGTTCTGAAAGACTAAAATCCCTTACTGTAGCGCAACATAACTCAGTCATTTCGAAATAATTTTCCATTTCGGGAAACCAACTTTGGGACGATTTTCCTCAAAACGACAGCTTGTTTTCAGCTTCAAAAGACAATTAACGCTCCATATTATATTCTTGCCCCATGTCTACAGTCCTTTTATTGAAACAGTCTGTAGATGTTTTGAGAGCTCCGCGGAATTAAATTGCAAGAAATGCCTCCCCTGGACCGTGGAGGCATTGGCTCTCTCCTCGTACTACAGGAAATTCAGCTCCCGAAATAAATAAATAAATTGATTAAATAAGGGAACACGTGGAGACTACAGACCAGTAACAGACAATGGTAATTAAATCTGATGTACTACAAACGAAACACAGAAATTCGAAGCAGTGTCGTTACGCAAAGTAGGAATTTGTCAGCGCACAGTTCTGAACTATACGGTGATCAGCAGTCTTGCTCCGAATCAAGACAAAAATACATGAAAAAAACACAGTCCACATTAGAAATAATCTCCACTCCCTACATAGAGCACTGAACAGAAAATCAGAGAAGAACCAAGAATGCTACGAGTAATCACGAACGCGACAAACATTACCGCTCTTGAATTGTAAATACCGTGCAGCTAATTCCTCGTGGTGCAAAATTGCAGATTAATAATGCACGAGTGTGCTACAAGAATTCTATTGCGAATATCTTATCTAAAGCAAACGACAATTTGCACGGTTTCTACCAAAGTGGTGGAAATCAGCACATGGCATTACGAAAAAGGCAGCAACTACCGCACTAGTTGGAGTCGGCGACAGCGTTAACGGCCTCTGACCGCGCAGCTAATAAGAAATGCTACATAGTGGAAACTGCAGGTAAGAATATCAACAATGTAGGAAAAGACAGATTGCTATTTATCGTAAAAAAGATACGTTAAGTTGCAGACAGGCACAATTAAAAGACACTTACATCAAGCTTTCGGCCACAGCCTTCATCAGCAAAAGAGAAACACACACCATTTATACACTCAAGTCAGCATTCCGGCCCGAGCTGCGAGTTGGCGGCCATGTGTGCATGAGATGTGCTTGTTTGTGTACATGAATGGTGTTTCTGTTTTGCTGATGAAGGTTGTGAGCAAAAACTTTATCTAAGTGTCTTGTAACTGTACCTATCTGCAGCTTAACGTATCTTCTTTAGGGCAAGTAACAGTCAATCTTTTCCTTCATTGTAGACAGCAGTTACGTTATGTTCCTATACCTTCGCAACGTCGCAGACCGGCTCGCCTAAATCTGTCTCACGTTTGAAGAACGAGTACACTTTAAAAATGAGGTTCCTTGTCTGTTTGTAAAACACTTGGCGCCTTCTAGGTATTTCAGCTACTATGAGAAAACTTGCAGAACACCGCAAAATCAGTCAGCCGTAGTTTCGCGCGCGTAAAACACGACAGAACGCTCAAATACGACGAAGTTTACACAGTATAGAAAGGGGAAACAGCGATGATGGCAAGCTGCGCAGCTGTCTCCTGCGCATTCCCAGCCCGCGGACATACTCGCCATGTAATACTTAACCAAGAACAGAGACGGATTGTGACCGAGAGTGTCTCTGTCACGTCAGTAGATCTGTTACCTAGAACACTGCACAACTGTGTGTTTCCCTTTGGTCAGTTCGGCCCGCCCATGCGAAGGCTGTTGGTCCAGGGGATGGCGCCAGCTCCATTGACTATGCCAGGGCTTACTGCCCTCCGCGTAACCGTTGCCTTAGCTTGAATTTTGTAATTTACGGTCAGGTCACAGCAACTTCTGCAGATTTACAACACCCTGAGCGTTTATGAATGAAATGATTGCTGATCACGTAAGTTACTCTGCTCCCACCATTCGATACTCCTTTTCTTAAGGAAACTATCGGTGATTTCAGTTGGCTTGGGAAAATTACTTTTAATGTATAAATAAGCAGATTAAATTCGTCAACTTATTAATTAACTAGTGTACAGCCCCGTGTCTCCTACCATTTAACCCGTAACTGCACAAGTAATCCGAATCTGTGATTCGAAATACAGTTATAATTGCATTTTGCTTTCTCTCTTTACAATGGGACCGGACGGGAAAGCTGCTGAGATCTAAACGTATTCGAAAAGTCACTGCAACTTCAGTCTTCTCCTATGTCATTTTTCCTTCTATTTCTGATGACGTTTAAAAAAATGGTTCAAATGGCTCTGAGCACTATGGGACTTATCTGTGGTCATCAGTCCCCTAGAACTTAGAACTACTTAAACCTAACTAACCTAAGGACATCACACACATCCATGCCCGAGGCAGGATTCGAACCTGCGACCGTAGCGGTCACGCGGTTCCAGACTGAAGCGCCTAGAACCGCTCGGCCACACGGGCCGGCGATGACGTTTAACACAGATTCAAAAGTGCTTAACTAATTGATACCATTGTCATCCTTAGTGTTATTCACTCTTATTATTGGTGTTGATCATTATAATTAACCTCATTATACAAGGTGTACAACTTTGCTTCCGCCGTTTTTCCCCAACATCTGAGGCTTTAATGAAACAATTTGGTTACACATGTATCATTCAAAGTATTTTCCGTCGCTGGCCACTACTTTCTCCCATCTTTCGGGCAATGTACGAATCCCGAGTCGAAAAAATTGCTCGTCTTTTGAAGCGATCCACGAATCAATCCTATTTCTTCATGAGATCGGAAGTGTTGGTCAGCCAGGCCCTGCGCCATTGATCTAAACAGGTGATAGTCAGAGAAAGCAATGTCTGGAGAACACGGCGGGTGGGGTAAGATTTCCCATTTCAACGTTTCCGAGTACATTTTTCCCTCTTTTGCTACGTGGGGTACTGCGTTGTCGTGCTGCAAAATCACTTCATCGCGCCTTTCGCTGTATTGCGCCCGTTTGTCTTCTAATGCTCTGCTCAAACGCATTAATTGCGTTCGATAACGAGCACCTGTGACTGTTTCACTTGGTTTGAACACCCCATAGTACACGATGCCGAGCTGGTCCCACCAAATGCAGAGCATGATCTTGGAGCAGTGAATATTCGGTTTGGCCGTCGACGTGGAAGCATGACCGGGATATCCCCATGAGTTTTTGCGTTTAGTGTTACTATAATGAAGCCGTTTTACGTCCTCTGTCACAATTCGATGCAGATATCCCTTCTGTTTTTGCCTCTGAAGCAACTGTTCACAAACACACAAACGCCGTTCAACGACTCTTGGTTTCAACTCATACGGGACTTCTTTCTGAATCATGCGCATAGCCTTGAGACGTTTTGAAATGGCTTGCTGTGTCACTCCCACTGATCGTGCCAATTTTTCTTGAGTTTGACGCGAATCTTCACCCAGCGCTGTTTTCTTCATATTAAAACAAAACAGTAACACCTCCCGCAAATGACGAGAATTAGGCTCGCAAACTGACATTTTCAATCAAGAACAACTTTATGATGCAGACACAAATCGAATAATGTTTGAATGAGATTATGTTGAACGAGGTCCAAACCAACTGCCTGACGTCTGCGATCTGTTTCTTTCGACCGCTACTTGCCGTTGAAGCCGCCCATCGGCAAACGGCAGAACCAAAATTGTACACCTTGTAATATCTCAGATGTACACAATTGAGTCAAGTGCAAGTGTAGACATTGAGAACGTTTAGTGAGGGACAATTTGGGGCCCCTAATCTTGTGTGGGTACATAAAAGAATAAAAAATTGGACTCTGTATTTGAAAATTGTGCAATTTCTTATTTAAAGCCTGCGACACCCATTCCTCTTCGTTAAATACTCTCTAGCTGTTGCACATATTACTTAAACTTATACGCTTTTGTCATCGTTCTGTGGTTATGTGTCATTCCCAATGTAATCTAAGTGATGCAATAATTTATTCTTGACTATATTACTGTGATTTTAGTTCAGTTAGCACTTTTTGTGTTTTGTTATCAAAGTATCTGAAGCATCCACAGCAAAAACATTTCATCAGGGTGATATAGTGAGGTCTCAATGGTAGCAGAGTAACATGGTGAAACGCAACTTACGTCTCACAAAGCATGAAACCATTTAGACTGAATAACATTGTCCTTGCGAGCAGAGACCTTGGATTAGTGATTCTGGCTGTGTGATGTGTGCATTCGGCACACTGTATTCGAGCCGCAGAGAAGCAGGAGGCTACAGTTAACACAAAGGAATAACTCATTTAGCGCAGCGAGATCCCTGGTCGACAACAGAACGGCCACAGCGCGCGTCGGCGCAAGCGTTACATGTCGCCGTAGCTTCATTGTACGGCGGTGGAGAACTTTGCAGCAGGGGGTAAACATTAACGTTAGTCAAATGGCTCTGAGCACTATGGGACTCAACTGCTGAGGTCATTAGTCCCCTAGAACTTAGAACTAGTTAAACCTAACTAACCTAAGGACATCACAAACATCCATACCCGAGGCAGGATTCGAACCTGCGACCGTAGCGGTCTTGCGGTTCCAGACTGCAGCGCCTTTAACCGCACGGCCACTTCGGCCGGCTAACGTTAGTCGCGCGAGGTCGGCTCTGTGTCAGGATCGTTGTACTGACCAGGTGTCCGAAGATATTCACCCAGGGTCACACATCTTCACGCAGACTACGTACTGTCAGCTTCCGAAAGATTGCTCTGTATACTCACCACCAACCCGATATATTCACCCTAAACAAGGCCATCGCGCCACTCAGCGAAAGTGATGTCTTGCCCAGCGTGAGTGGACCCAGAAACAGCGAGACAATCAGTTCTGCATAAACTCAGCGCTTGCTCTCGAGAGTCTTTATAGCCGTCTGTTCGTCTGGCGCACAACTGGGATAGATTGTAACCTCACGAATGTCGTGCAAAGGACGCAACATGGCGACGACAGTGTTCTAATCTGGGACGGCATCTTGTTAGATGCGGATACGCAACTGCGTCTGTATTTCCTACGGGCACTGTGATGGCAGGTATGACCCACTGCAACGCTAAGTACGCCATTTTTGTGGTTGAGTTGCACTACGTATTTCGAGTGAGAAGGTTCTAAGATGTGCTTCACTCGTCACGGTAATATAAACATTGGCATAAATGTGTACTTTTACTATATATTGTGGGTTTTAATAACTGACAAGCATCAGAGGAGTAGTACATATGTAGACATACCTAGTTTCATTAGTTGTGTATATTTTTACTTGTGATAAGCCTGTTTGTAATTTTGTTCTTGACAGACATGTGTGGAATGTGCGATACACTCTCCACTGAAATGTTGACATGGCATGAGCAATGATCGCACAATGGTACATGATGTACAAACAGAATAGTTTTTGAAGTTCTGAAGATGGCAGACTTACCTATTAAAACCGGTCAATAAAAACAGGTTTCAACGCATTTTAGATACAAAAAATTTCTTTAAAGTGCATACAGTTCACTCCTTCTCATTTCTCATTATGAGAAACTTCAGTTATTATTATTATTATTATTATCGGGAAGTTTTGAAGTGTCTTTTAGATTAGATTTACTTTCATTCCAATTGATCTGTAGTGAGGTGGTCCTCCAGGGTGCAGAACTTGTCATAAAAACAATAATACATGACAAATATTTACAACTAAAACAAATAAGCTGTTTTTTTAATGAACATTGTACGAAAGGATCGTTTTACAACGCTCATTTACTAAGATCGCATTAATGCTCTGAATTTAAAAATAAAAAAAATATTATAAGGTAATAAACATATAATAAAACTACTACAATACTTATTTACAATGAACACATTACTGCACTGAAATGGTGCAGAAATTAGATTGTGCTTTACACACACACACACACACACACACACACACACACACACACACAAAATCAGTTAGTTCTACTGAGAAATTAATCAATGGAGTAGAAGGAGTTGGCCACCAATAAATCCCTTAGGCTTCCCTTAAACCGAATTTCATTTGGTTGTTAGCTTTTTATGGCTGCTGGCAAGTTATTGAAAATGTGTGTTCCTGAATAATGCACACCTTTTTGTACAAGTGTAAGTGACTTTAATACCTTGTGAAGATTATTTTTGTTCCTGGTATTGATTTCATGAACTGAGCTGTTGGTTTGAAAAAGTGATGTATTTTTAATGACAAATTTCATTAAGGAAATTGGGATAGCAGTAGTTAGTGTACCTGCTTCCCTAAACAGGCCTCTGCAGGATGTTCTTGAGTTCACACCACAAATAACTCTTATTGCACGTTTTTGTGCCCAGTAAACTTTGGCTTGGCTTTATCAGTTGCCCCAAAAAATAATCCCATATGACATTATGGAGTGAAAGTAGGCTTAGTATTCGAGCTTTTTCATTTTTATATACACTATGTCTGACAGAATTCGCATTGCAAACAGAGATTTGCTTAGACGCTTCAGCAGTTCAGTGGTGTGCTCCTCCTAGATAAATTTATTATCAAGCTGCAATCCCAAGAATTTAACACTGTCCACTTCTTCTATCTGCTTGTCATCATATATTCGGCATATACTCGTGGGACACCCCTTACAAGTTCTGAACTGCATGTAGTGTGTTTTTTCAAAGTTTAATGACAAAGAATTGGCTAGGAACCAGTGATTAATGTCCACAAATATTTTATTAGCAGATATTTCTAAGACTACACTTGATTTGCTGTTTACTGCAATGTTTGTACTATCGGCAAACAAAACAAACTTGGCATCTGGTAATGTTACTGATGAAAGGTCATTGATATACACAAGAGAAAGTAAGGGCCCTAAGATGCAACCTTGTGGAACCACACATGTAATTAGTTCCCAGTTGGATGATGCCTGATAACTTAATATATGTCTGTTTCCTAATAACATCCTTTGTTTCCTGCCAGAGATATAAGATTTGAACCATTTTACAGCATTTCCTGTTACACCATAATATTCTAATTTACTTAAAAGGATATTTTGATTTACAGAGTCAAGTGCCTTTGACAGATCACAAAATATACCAGTTGCCTGCAGTTTTTTTGTCTAATGAATTAAGTACATTTTCACTGTAAGTGATCGCGTTTTTAACATCACTTACTCACAGAAAAAATCATTGAATTCTGTATTCGTTGATAAAGTAAGTAATAATTTAATAAAATTGGCAGTATTAATGATAGTATCAAGAAATTATGACGTCACACCAAGTCTAGTTTTTTTGTTATTTTTTTATTTGGCCTTTGAGTGTGTACTCAATTTAGCCATCGGCAACACATAGTGACAATGTACACATAATTGAATAAACAAATACAGAAATGCATATTTACAAGAATAAAAAGCTTAACTGTTACAGTTTTGTATATAATGTTTTAAAAATTGAATTGAATTGATGTCTGGCTTACATAGCAGTCTCGTAGCGCGTGGTTGATTGTTGTCATATGGCACGCGCTAAAATTCAAACTGTTGAAATTGTCCATGCATAGCTTTGAAAAATTACATTGCACTGAACGTTGAGCGCTCTATTGCTTGATACGCAAAACTACTGAAAAGTGTAATTGTATCTGCGTCAAGTCGGCTGCCCCCTCTCTACTGGACCTTCGAGGTTCTTTGTGGATTTTCTTAATTCGTTCATTTTCCACTGCAGAAATGGTTACATCAATTTCATGTAACAGACAACGAACTAGAGTTAGAATGTAAATAATTAATGACACAATCAGTTTTCAAAATGTCCTCGAACAGGCGCTAAATTTATAGTGTCGCTCAACCTCACCCGTCGTATCTGGTGCTAATAATCTTAAATCAGGTAATACTGTCAATAAACTTTCGCTATCGGTCTTGGTAAAAGAATGCAGGTTCTAATCTGTTCTATGAAAAACACCTAGATAATTGAATTTCGTTATCAATCACGCGCACCGAATGAAAGTATGAAGCAGAGCATACCGTAAAATTCCATACATCACAGAAGGTGTTCTTGAAACTTAAAATAGGGATCGTGGTTCACTGTACATTATCCAATAAGAACTCGTAAGTAAGGCAAAACTTTTTATCATTTCCTCAGAATACCATACCTGAACAATCATAAGAAGTCAGCCAGGATTAAAGAGCATTTAGAAAATGCGAACTGAAGAAGCGGTACTAAGAAGTGGTATGAAGAATTGCTCTCTCAAGCAATTTTATAGTTTGTTATATAGTATTATACGCAAAGAACCAGCGAGTGTATGTCATTAGCAGCACCGAATTTTACATTGACAGTTGATATAATTTCTTTGAATGACAGACTCTCACAACAAAAATATCGCTGCCGCGCCACTTGCGCACATGTACGTAATTTGAAATAAATTTCGATACAGGAAGCACACGATATATTACAGAATGTAAAGCAGATAACAGACTTCGGTTCAGTAATCACACTACACAGACGTTTACAAAATACTCTCAAAGAGCATGAGAAATGTGTTACGGAATGCATTATATTTGTCATCTATGTTATCGGCACTATAAAGATCCAGCCACTCTTGTTCCTTAACGAGGTTTAAAGATCTCTCTGTTGCCGTTACATAGTTTGTAATTATATGTGACTTTGTTTGAGAACAAAAGCCTTTTAGTGTTAAAAATTGTTCATCATGGTCTGAAAGGCCATTCACCTTTTTACTAACAGAATACCCATCTAGTAATGAAGAATGAATAAAAATATTGGTCATGGCTGTGCTACTGCTCCCTTGCACACTAGTTGGAAAAAAGACAGTCTGCACCCGATCATAAGAGTTTAGGAGATCTACCAACATGTTTTATCTTGCACATCATATACAAAATTAATATTGGAGTCACGACATGTAACTAATTTCTGGCACTTACTATAAAGTGACCCGAGAATCCTCTCCAGCTTGGGCAGAAATGTTCTGAATTCAGAGTTAGGGGACCTATCAACAACAACAATTAGAAGTTTAGTTTCACTAAATTCAACTGCCCCTGCACAACATTAAAATATCTGTTCAGTAGAATGCCATGATACGTCTATGGACTCAAACGGGATACTGTTTTTTACGTACATGGCCACTCCCCTACTCCGCAAGGAACTCCTTGAAAAACAGTCTGCTAATCTGTATCCTGGCAAAGGAAGCCTCTGAATTGTCAAATTATTTAAGTGGTGCTCCGATAAACCAGTAATGTCAGAGTCAACATCTATAATCAGTTCACTAACTTTATCGCTAATACCTCTTATATTTTGATGAAATATGCTAATTCCTTCTCCACTTGGATACCTGACCTCTCCTGAAGGTGGTTTCTTGGTTAGAGGGACTTCCTTTAAGCAGGAATACCTATCAGCTGAGTTCTATATCTACACATATACTCCGCTATCCACCAAGCGGTGTGTGGCGAAGGGCACTATTAGCGCTAAAATCATATTCCCCCCCCCCCTCCCCCCACCACCCTCTGTTCCCCTCGCGAATCGCGCAAGGGTAAAACGACTGTCGGAACGCCTCAGTACGAGCTCTAATTTCCCTTATCTTTGAGAATGGTGATCATTGCGCGATATGAAAGTTGGTGGTAATAATATATGCTCTACATCCTCGGCGAAGATCGGATTTTGGAATTTAGTGAGCAGCCCCTTCCGTTTAGCGCGTCGTCTGTCTGTAAGTGTGTCCCACAAACTTTCTATGAGATCTGTTACGCTCTCGCAATGGCCAAAGTACCAGTCACGAATCTTGCCGCTCTTCTTTGGACCTTCTCAATCTCTTGAATCAGACGCAACTGGTAAGGGTCCCATACAGACGAACAACACCAAGACTGGACGACTAAAGTATTGTAAGTAATTTCCTTTGTTGAAGAAGTGCATCGCTTCAGAATTCTACCAATAAACAGGAATCTAGAGTTCGCCTTATACGTTACTTTTGTAATCAGGTCGTTCCATTTGAGATCATTTCGAACAGTCACACCCCGATACTTGACAGTTGTCACCGCTTCCAAAGACTGGGCATTTATTTTGTATTCGTACACTGTTGGGGATTCTCGTTTTGTTATACGCAGTAGGTTACACTTACTAATATTGAGAGGTAAATGCCAGTCATTATACCACGCATTTATTTTCTGCAAATCCTCACTGATTTGTTCACAACTTTCGTGTGATACTACTTTCCTGTAGACTACGGCATCATCGGCAAACAGTCTAATGCCGCTGTCAATACCGTCAACCATATCGTTTGTGTAAATCGTAAAAAGCAGCGGACCTATTACGCTGCCCTGGGGCACACCTGATGTTACGCTTGTATCTGTCTCCCCATTCAGGACGACATACAGCTTCCTGTCTGTTAGAAAACTTTCTATCCAGCCGCATATGTCATCAGATAGACCGTAAGCGCGCACTTTTTGAAGCAAGCAACAGTGCTTAACTGAGTCGGACGCCTTTCGGAAGTCGAAGAATATGGCATCTACCTGGGAGCCGGTATCTAGAGCCTGTTGTATATCATGCACAAAGAGGGCCAACTTTGTCACGCATGACCGCTGTTTCCTAAAACCGTGCTGGTTATGCAGATGAGCTTCTCAGAGTCTAGAAAGGTCATTATGTCTGAACACAAAATATGTTCCATGATTCTACAACAAATCGATGCCAGTGAAATTGGCCGGTAATTATGTGCATCCGATTTTCTACCCTTTTTAAGGATTGCTATGACCTGGGCTTTCTTCCACTCCCGTGGAACTTTCCGCTGTTCCTATGATCTCTGTTAGATGATAGATACGAATGGTGCTATATTTGTAGCATGTTCAACATAAAATCTTACGGGGATACCGTCTGGGCCAGATGCCTCCCTGGAATATAAGGATCTTAACTGTTTTACAATTCCAGATACACTAAGCACTATGTCAGCTATCATTGCGTTTGTTCGATAATTGAAAGGGGAATGGCGCTGCAGTCCTCTACTGTAAACGAGTTTTTGAAAGCTGGGTTTATAATTTCATCCTTCTGTTTATCATCATCCCGTTACATTACCCGTTCTGTCAGCAAGAGAAGGTATTGAATTATTTGCAGCGTTTTTTACGTGGGACCAAACTTTTTTGGGGTTATTTTTTGAATCTGCAGATAAAATATTGCTTTCAAATTCGTTAAAAGAATCTCTCATTGACCTTTTGACAGCTGCTTTCATATTGCATTTCGCATTTCAATCTAAAAGAGGTGCAGCTCTAACACCAACTACTACAGGGATTTTTCCATGAGTGATCCCACAACCACCCACTACACTGTGACCTATAACCTTTGCCAGCCTCCCCTTCCCATACTTACTGAGGTGCAGGCCATGCTTCATTAAACCTGATCTACTGATGGACTCAACTGGCACCACTGCAATGTGACCCACGCCATCTGCCATTAGTGTCTTCTCCAGCCCCATGTTAACACACCTAAAAGCCGCATTAAGATTGGGCCGATCATGACGCAGTTGCACAAAATGCACGTTAGTGCAAATGGTTCAAATGGCTCTGAGCACTATGGGACTTAATTTCTGAAGTCATCAGCCCCCTAGAACTTAGAACTACTTAAACCTAACTAACTTAAGGGCATCACATACATCCATGCCCGAGGCAGGATTCGAACCTGCGAACGTAGCGGTCACGCGGTTCCAGTCGGCCACTCCGGCCGGCTGCACGTTAGTGCCACAAGTCTGTTTAGCTATCTTTACCAGGTCACCATCCACATCATGTTCCCCGTCCCTGTCAAGACTACTCCCTGCTCCACCCACAATCACTACCTGATCCTCTTTCGTAAAATTCCTACATAATTCCGCTATGTTGTCAGTCACCTGAGCCAACCCTGCACTTGGCTTTACAAGGCTGGTGACCTGGTACTCACTTCCTGCAACTGCTGGGCCACACCTCTACCGTATGAACTACCTAGAAGCAGAACCTTCTTCTTTCTGTTAGACTTTGCAACTGACTAGGCCTCCTAACTGCTGAGGACTGCTACATGTTCCCTACATCTATAGATACAAGAGGCTCCTCTCCACTCAACTCTGACAGTTGGTCAAATCTATTGCATATACGCAAAGTATAACTGTCTGAATATCTCCTCCTCCTAGCTGCCTTCTTCCCAACTGCCAGCAGCCATTCCTCAGCACCCTTCACCCTCCTCAACCTATCTAGTACCTCTTTTGCGTACTGTAACTGAATATGAAGGAAACAGATCTTACGCTCCTGCTCCTCTATCAACTTATTTCTACTACAAATTCTGCATTCCCAGGAGAGGATCTCGCTAGAATGCCAGCTGGGTTCACCACTGAATCCCCCCCCCCCCCCCCCCCGCTCCAATGAAAAAAAAAAAAAACTTTGAACAAATCCCACACCGTAACCCACTACTCAAAAACCTACGATAAAGCCCACACTTCTCACTCATGGTAAAATTTTACAGTTTCTAAGGAAAAAAAACCTAAACATCTTCGTTACCTAAGTTTGATTACGCCAGTATAACTATTTATAGAACTAACAATAGTAGTCTCTAAATTCTCTCTCTACTAAGAAAGCAACAGTTTTTATTAATACTACTCAACCACAACTAATACCAATACCAATAAAACTCCACAAAATTTCTTAGCTTAAACCAAAAGTTCAAGCGGCCACTGGAACATGCAATGAAGTTAAAGCAGTGAATGAAAATATTACTGAAGTATTTCACTAGGAACAATAAGAAACGTCAGCTGAAAACTACCGCACGAAATTTACTAAACGACTTCAACGCACAGAAAGGTCTAAAAAAAGTGAGCGAACGTATCCAAAATTTTATTAAGCCGCTACTTCGTTACAAACAGCGCGAGACACCGTTGAAAACTACTAAATTTAATAACTGTATAACAGTGCACAAACAACTTTGTCAGAACTTAAGAACCGCTACATCTGCAACTGCACGCCGCGAAATGTAAACACACTGCTAATATTTGGATGAATGACTGAAAACTACTAAATTTAATATTCGAATACAGTGCACAAACAATTTTGACAGTGGCTTTATAACCGCTACAGCTGGAACCGCACGCCGCGAAATGTAAACACTTTGCTGAGGCGAGAGACTCAGATGAACGACGTAAGCACGCTCACGAATAATAGACCACTCGAGTCAGTAACACAGCAAATATCAACAGAAATAAACTTTAAAATAAGTAACTGAAGACCAAAATTTTATAAAACATTGACGAGCAATTTCAACAACAGTCCAGAGCACGTGAAGTCACACCAAAGCCGTGCCGTGAGCAGTCATAAGTTGAACAAGTTACAGTTAACTTGAAAGCTAACAAACCTGAAGTAAACTCGATAGAAAGGCGAGATGAAGTAGTAAATAAACAAGCGAACACAGAGAAAACAGCAGCGCGGCTGGTGCTGCGCTAGGCTCAGGAGGTAACCAAGGGGTGGAGTGTCCAGACATACGCTCTCCTGTTCTTAGCCACGGGAAAGGCGTCTCTACTTTCTTCTGTCTTCTGTGAATGTATCAAGCATAACTCCCTGTGGCACAGTGTGGGAGTTGGCTATGTTCTCCGGTGAGTTTGGTTCTACGTTTGAGATCAGCTGGCATATGAAAAGCTCGTGCACCTCACACTACATCTCCTCTGCAGCCAGGCTTGCTGTCCGCCTCAACTTGCAACGATGCATTTCAGAACCTCACTACTACGACAGCTTGCAATGTGATCGAATCACCTTCACAATTCTCTACTAGTCCAATCTCGTATAGCGCGCGGAAAAAACGAACACCTACAGGGTGTTACAAAAAGGTACTGCCAAACTTTCAGGAAACATTCCTCACACACAAAGAAAGAAAATATGTTATGTGGACATGTTAGAGCTCATTTTATTTCTTCTCTTCAAATCACATTAATCATGGAATGGAAACACACAGCAACATAACGTACCAGCTTGACTTCAAACACTTTGTTACGGGCAATGTTCAAAATGTCCTCCGTTAGCGAGGATACATGCATCCACCCTCCGTCGCGTGGAATACCTAATGCGCTGATGCAGCCCTGGAGAATGGCGTATTGTATCACAGCCGACCACAATACGAGCACGAAGAGTCTCTACATTTGGTACCGGGGTTGCGTAGACAAGAGCTTTCAAATGCCCCCATAAATGGAAGTCAAGAGGGTTGAGGTCAGGAGAGCGTGGAGGCCATGGAATTGGTCCGCCTCTACCAAACCATCGGTCACCGAATCTGTTGTTGAGAAGCGTACGAACACATCGACTGAAATGTGCAGGAGCTCCATCGTGCATGAACCACATGTTGTGTCGTACTTGTAAAGGCACATGTTCTAGCAGCACAGGTAGAGTATCCCGTATGAAATCATGATAACGTGCTCCATTGAGCGTAGGTGGAAGAACATGGGGCCCAATCAAGACATCACCAACAATGCCTGCCTAAACGTTCACAGAAAATCTGTGTTTATGACGTGATTGCACAATTGCGTGCGGATTCTCGTCAGCCCACACATGTTCATTGTGAAAGATTACAATTTGATCACGTTGGAAAGAAGCCTCATCCGTAAAGAGAACATTTGCACTGAGATGAGGATTGACACATTGTTGGATGAACCATTCGCAGAAGTGTACCCGTGGAGGCTAATCAGCTGCTGATAGTGCCTGCACACGCTGTACATGGTACGGAAACAACTGGTTCTCCCGTAGCACTCTCCATACAGTGACGTGGTCAACGTTATCTTGCACAGCAGCAACTTCTCTGACGCTGACATTATGGTTATCGTCAACTGCACGAAGAATTGCCTCGTCCGTTGCAGGTGTCCTCGTCGTTCTAGGTCTTCCCCAATCGCGAGCCATAGGCTGGAATGTTCCGTGCTTCCTAAGACGCCGATCAATTGCTTCGAACGTCTTCCTGTCGGGACGCCTTCGTTCTGGAAATCTGTCTCGATACAAACGTACCGCGCCACGGCTGTTGCCCCGTGCTAATCCATACATCAAATGGGCATCTGCCAACTCCGCATCTGTAGACATTGCACTGACTGCAAAACCACGTTCGTGATTAACACTAACCTGTTGATGCTACGTACTGATGTGCTTGATACTAGTACTGTAGAACAATGAGTCGCATGTCAACACAAGCACCGAAGTCAACATTACCTTCCTTCAATTGGGCCAACTGGCGGTGAATCGAGGAAGTACAGTACATACTGACGAAACTAAATGAGCTCTAACATGGAAATTAAGCGTTTCCGGACATATGTTCACATAACATATTTTCTTTATTTGTGTGTGGGGAATGTTCCTGAAAGTTTGGCCGTACCTTTTTGTAACACCCTGTATATCTTTCCGTGCGAGCTCCGATTTCTATTATTTTATTATAGTGGTCGTTCCTCCCTATGTATGTCGATGTCAACAAAACATTTTCGAATGTGGAGGAGAAAACTGGTGATTGAAATTTCATAAGAAGATTCCCCCGCAACGAAAAACGCCTTTGTTTTAGCGATTCCTCTTTCATCATCCCTTCCTTTTCTAATACCAAACAAAGCTTCAAAAGCGTTAAACTAATAAATATCATTCTTAATGCCTCCAATATTTTATTATTACTATTGGTGTCATCATTATTATTGCAAATTTTTCATTTTTATTAATGATGCAAAATATTATTATTATTAAGTTTGTTATCTAATAACCAATTACTATCATTCTTAATCCCACCACTATTTTATCATCATTAAATGTTACTATTGTTATTATCATTATTATTGCCGATTATTACTTTTATTAATAATGCAAATTAATATTATTGTGAGTGTTATGTAATATTTTATGGATGTGTTATTGCTGGTCAGCTGTAAGAGGCGGCCTTAATGTCGTAATCTGGTCAGACTGGATAAGCAATAAATAAAATAAAGAATTAGAGGCTTGACCATTTCATATTGGAGTCTCTCTGGAAAAATGCCTTTAGTTAGTGGTGTATCACATATTTCAGATAAGACTGGCCTTATTGTATGGGAGCCAGTCTTTAGTACTCTATTGGGAATACTATCAAAACCATATGTGCTTTTATTTTTGAGGGAAAATATAATTTTCTTAATTTGGTGATGCATTCACATGGTTGAATTTTATGAGAGTTGCTTCTTCAACGTACCGCTGTGATTCTTCTCTTTAACTGTTTGTCTCTGTACTTTCTATTACATTTAAGAAATGATTGTTAAATGTATTTATTACCTGTGATTTATCATCCTTCCATTCAGATCAGTAGTGATGTTATCCTGTTCTGAAGCTGATTGTCTTGTCTCTCGTTTTGGAAATTTGTGGTAAGGCTTATGGGACCAAACTGCTGAGGTCATCAGTCCCTAAACTTACGCAGTACTTAATCTAACTTAAACTAACATACGCTAAGGACAACACACACACACTCATGCCCGAGGGAGGACTCGAACCTCCGACGGGGGGAACCGCGCGAACCGTGACAAGACGCCTACTCTGCGCTGCTGTCTCTCGTTTTGCTACATTCCGTGTAGCCTTATGTCTGTTGTCGGATATTATTTGCATGGCTTCTGAATTTTTATTAAAGTTTCTTAGTAATTTTGAGTAGTTTTTGCAATGCGCAACTAGTGTAGGATCTCTTCTTGTTCTTGGCAACAGATACATTTCTCCTTTCCTTTTATAAGATACTTTTATCCCTCTAATGATCCTTGTTTTTTTTTTTACATGGCTGTTTAACGTTCTTTCTGATTAGACTATTTGAAAAGTTATTTTTAAATAATATTATGAATTTAGCATGGAATAGATTAAATTTTATGTTAGCATCTAGTTCACTACAAATTTCATCCCACGTTATCTTTCCTAAACTATTCTTAAAGACATTTATCCTGGAGTTATTAATTATTTAAACTGATTTCCACAGAGCAGTATCCATACTGTAAGGCGTTACGTTATTTATCCTAATTCACTGTGCATCAGGATCAGAGAGAGGATTTGTTACTAGGTAAACAGTTATTTTCTTGCTTTGAGCTTCACGGAAGAAAACATTATCGATTAGAATCCTACTGTCTTTATCAATCTGCGTTGAAAAGTTATTTACTGATATCAAATCGTAGGATCAAAATAAGATTTCCAGATCATTTTTCACACTAGAATCCTTTAGAAAATCCACCACACTGAAGTCACGATAGACTATTAATTGGTGGCTGCTGTCTGACAGATAGCACGGTAAGGAATCCAGATCCCTCAAACAGTTCAAAATTTCGCACATGCCATGTATGTCCACAATTGTAACACTTCACATATGCAGAGAATACACCACGCCTGCCCTTCACACCTCTCGGCACATCTACTTCCACAGAATCCAACGTTAATCTCACAGCCGAATGGGGATCCTCTGGTGCCACTGAGCGCGCCCTCCTCGACCACACCAGGTTGCAAACCCGTCAGGAAAACATCGATCGCCCTCTTTTCGGCCTCCTGCAGCAGAAGTTTATTCGCTACGTCACTCTGAGACAGTTCATACGTTCGTACACTCACTTTTCTTATTCTGTCGCCAAAATTTTCCACGGCTTCACCTTGCCTCTTCTTAATGGCGCTCGATTGATCCCAAAAGAATCTCGCGCTATTCTTTTTTTTTTTTGTACCCCTGCAGAAGCCCCTGTTTCACCTGTCTAAGTGCCTCCACCTTATTCAACGCTTCTGTGCATCTCACAAAAGTTTTTCCACTCCCGTTAAACGCAACTTCGGTACCTGCAACAACTGGTCATTGGGCAAATACACGCCAACGTTGCCAGGTCCTCCACGAAAGACATCACATCCTCAGATGACCTTCTAGAAAAGGGGCTAACTAGGTTAGCGGCAGTTGGATCTGTTACAATGTTTGGTGCCTTACCAACGCTAACTCCTCATCATTGGCTGCAAGCTTATTAAGGAAGACCGCATTTTCTGCTCTCCGTCATGCCACCCTATTAATTAATGCCTGGACTGCACCCAGCCCAGCGACACCCTGCGTCTCTGACTCTGCCATTGCAACACCTTTATTCTTCACCCACAAGCAATACAAATATGCAGCAATCACTAACTGTCAAGAAAACAGTTACAGCTTCCGCTTATCACCAACCATCTAGATTCTCCACACTGTTTCACAGTATGACCAATATGACTGCACATAAAGAGTTACAGATAGATCGCAAGTAGTGGAGTGCCTAAGCAGATTACAATGCAAGCAATTCACAGGCTCTAAATACTGCTCTTCACTGTTGCCACGAAATTCGGACACGTCAGCCAGTGCTTCTGGTCTAAAAAAGTAACACTCGAGTTGATCCCTTGCCTAACACACACATAAAAATTAACAAATAGGTTCTCCACTCACCCAACCACGATGGCACTACAGATAGTGGTTCAGACATCGCTCTGTGTGGACGACAAATCCTCTGATGTCGACCGAAGGTGACGCCAGTACTTCGGATACCACTTTATAGCCGACCCTGAGGGTGCCGTTGGGCATCTACTTTGTCAGGAGTCTGGGTGGCCAGGGGTGAGACTGATGGAAGGCTAATGAGGACCAGGAAAAAGCGGCTGTCAAAATTAACATTTTATTTCCGAGTCAAACACTGGTTCTGAAGCGTGATGGGGACGCAAACACGCACCTGCCCTACGGGAGTGGGCCAGCAGTCGGTCAGCCGGCACCTAGCGTCCGTCCAGCTGGCTGCAACGCATGCTGGTACCCTGCGTTGCTGACGTCTGCACTTGGTACGAGGCCCACGGTTATGATGTGTGAGACACACCACCGACGTCAGTGTCAAGTACTGGAATCTTGCAGCGGTAGACTCTGTTTGACGAATGACTGCACCCAGGTGGCCAAGGCGAGTGGCAAGAGGCACACCCACTGTGTCATCGGAAGGTGGCTGCTGTGTCTGAGGTGTGACCCACTATCTCCCGGCATAAGTTCGGTTGCTGCTTGAGTGGACTGAAAGGCCCACTGCACTATGGCACCAAGTCCAATGGGCAGATTCAGTGCAGGCAGCAGGTAACTCGGAGGCGGGTCGAACCCGTTTCGTCTCCTCATCTGGCATAGCCCCTGCATCCTTGTGGTACCGCTGGACTTGAATGAACATGCTACAAAATCAACGGTTACTTACACCAAATAAGAGCGCGCTTGTTGTGCCACTGCGCTGCTCCTGGTCCACAGACTGGGCAACACCGCCGAAACGTCGTCGATAGAAGCATCTCCTTGTCTGCGGTGTGCATAACCGCTGTTCTGGCAATTTACGCCAACTGAGGCGAGCCTAAGTCGCAATAATTTCACGCAGTCTTTGTCTTAACGCAAATACTGACACGCCGTGCTCACCAGCTACAAGCGGCTAATGTAAAGTTCCCCTGTACCTTCTCACGAAAATACGAAAATAAGGAAGGAAGGAAGATTAGGGTCTAACATTCCATTGACAACAAGGTCATTAGAGACTGAACACTAGCTCTGATGTTTCAAGAACGGGGAACGCAATCAGCTGTCTCTTTACAAAGCAACCGTCCTTGTATTTTTCTGGAATGATTGCAGGGAAATCATGGAAAACCTAAATCATTACACACAGATACTTCTGTGCGATCAGCGCGTTATTTGCGTGTCGGCGACGTTTTCTTTTCTTTGGAACGTTGCGTCACAAACGTTCCACTCTGCAGCAGTGACTCAGGCATACATCCAACCGGAGTGTGTGTTCCTCGCATGCCTGCAACGTCTTTGCTCCTTCAGGCCGCTCCCTGCGACAGCCATGATTCATTAACAGGCAAGACCGGGCAGGGAGTTACTCGTAGTTAATGGCTCTGAGCACTATGGGACTAAACATCTGAGGTCATCAGTCCCCTAGAACTTAGAACTACTTAAGCCTAACTAACTAAGGACATCACACACATCCATGCCCGAGGCAGGATTCGAACCTGCGACCGTAGCGGTCCCGCGGTTCCAGACTGAAGCGCCTAGAACCGCTCAGCCACTCCGGCCGGCTACTCGTAGTTAGAACGTTCCTTTGGCAACTGGAACAGACTACCTAGTGCAGAGTCGTTTCAATGCGCTAGCAGTGGCACCATTTCAGTGAAGATGCCATATTCGCATTTTATGCACAGGTGATATACTATAGGAAAATGAAGTAAAGAAATTATACATTCAGTTTTGTGTATGATTGTGTGTGGTTGTCATCAGTGAATAAAACACGAAATAACAAATTGCACAGTGCGACATTTGTGGCCAAACATTATGTTTCAAAACAACTGTGAGTAACCTGACAAAACATCTAGAGTGACGACATTGAGCAATAAGTTAATAAATTCAGAAAGTGCTATTAATGCGATCTGTTTTGCTAGTTTGAAAGTACTTCACAGACCACGTTGAACCTATTAAATAATTAATACGTTTCAGGGAGCTATTAAATGCTTGGAACTAGAATTTCGTAACTTATTACTCAAATAATAGTTTAGCTCACCGCTGTGTTACTGCAGCTGAGGCCTTAACTAAATCACCAGACACATACGGAGTGCATCGGCAGGCATCCTAGCAAGGATACACATGGGGAAATGTGGCCACAGTACACAAAAACAAAAAATCAGCGATCACATTGCAAGCTGTCGTAGTAGTGAGGTTCTGAAATGCATCGTTGCAAGTTGAGGCGGACAGCAAGCCTGGCTGCAGAGGAGATGTAGTGTGAGGTGCACGAGCTTTTCATACGCCAGCTGATCTCAAACGTAGAACCAAACTCACCGGGGAACATAGCCAACTCCCGCACTGTACCACAGGGAGGTATGCTCCGGTGCTGCTTACTATTGGACGTGATGGAGCACTTTCCTTAAAAATTTTTGGAAAGCCATATATTTTAAAACTGACAGTATTTGTGTCATTTGCAGGTTATTAATTGTAACTTTTAGGAGTAGCAGTTTTTTGGGTTCGTTAGTACCTCCAATTACATATGGCAAGATGGCAAGAGCAAACCATTAATGCTTACTTTCCCGTCGGAGTGGGGGGAGGGGGGGGGGAAGGGGGGGAGGGGGGGAGTGGGGGGCGCAGGCCAGGTGTTGAAGTGAGGACGTGTGGTTAGTCTACTACATATACCGACAATCGTAGACCACTTAACGGTGAAGTTACGATCGTGCATAGAACATCAGGTCGTAGGCTTTGTAACGTGTTTGCAGCAAGACTTTTGGGCACAGGGTAAAACAACCTACACACTGATGTGTGTACATTTCAAGGTACAACATATAAAAGTATTTGCTCTTGCACCCGTTACACCCCGTATGTATACGAACAGGCTGTGACTATTCAGGATGTCCCAGAAGGAATGGTGAATATTCAGTCATATGACCAGAACGATCATTCGAAGTAAAGAGTCTAGTAAACATGGGCTCTAAAATGCTTATTTCAGTGGATATTAGCGCTTCTTCATACTGTGAAACCTCTTCTGCTTCAAGCTCTTCGCTTTCCATATTTCGAGAGGTGGTGCTGTAGACCAAACCAAAAAAGTTCTAGTAAACTCGGGGGCATACTTAAGAACTATGGGCACTTGTTCACCTCGGCTACTGTAAAACGCATTACTTCTGCTGAAGGTATGCACTTTAAAGCTCAACTTCATGAGACAATTTTTTCTTATTGTGGTCTGTACTACGATCTACCAAAACATGGAAAGCAAATAGCTTGCAGCAGAAGAGATTTTTTCACATTATCGAAGCCGAAGAAGTGCTCATAGCTCCGAAGGTAAGCATTTTAGAGCCTATCATTGCTTGACCTATTTACACTACTGGCCATTAAAATTACTACACCAAGAAGAAATGCAGATGATAAACGGGTATTCATTGGACAAATATATTATACTACAACTGACATGTGATTACATTTTCACGCAGTCTGGGTGCATAGGTCCTAAGAAATCAGTACCCAGAACAACCACCTCTGCCCGTAATAACGGCCTTGATACGCCAGGGCATTGAGTCAAACACAGCTTGGATGGTGTGTACAGGTACAGCTGCCCATGCAGCTTCAACACGATACCACAGTTCATCAACAGTAGTGAATGGCGTATTGTGACGAGCCAGTTCCTCGGCCACCATTGAACAGACGTTTTCAGTTGGTGAGAGATCTGGAGAATGTGCTGACCAGGGCAGCAGTCGAACATTTTCTGTATCCAGAAAGGCCCGTACAGAACCTGAAATGTAGAGTTTCGCAGGGATCGAATGAAGGGTAGAGCCACGGGTCTTAACACATCTGAAATGTAATGTCCACTGTTCAAAGTGCCGTCAATGCGAACAAGAGATGACCGAGACGTGTAACCAATGGCACCCCATACCATCACGCCGGGTGATACGTCAGTATGGCGACGACAAATACACGCTTCCAATGTGCGTTCACTGCGATGTCGCCAAACACGGATGTGACCATCATGATGCTGTAAACAGAATCTGGATTCATCCGAAAAAATGACGTTTTGCCATTCGTGCACCCAGGTTCGTCGTTGAATACACCATCGCAGGCGCTCCTGTCTGTGATGCAGCGTCAAGGGTAACCGCAACCACGGTCTCCGAGCTGATAGTCCACGTTGCTGCAAACGTCGTCGAACTGTTCGTGCAGATGGTTGTTGTCTTGCAAACGTCCCCATCTGTTGACTCAGGGATCGAGACGTGGCTGCACGATCCGTTACAGCCATGCGGATAAGATGCCTGTCATCTCGATTGCTAGTGATACGAGGCCGTTGGGATCCAGCACGGCGTTCCGTATTACCCTCCTGAACCCACCGTTTCCATATTCTGCTAACAGTCATTGGATCTCGACCAACGCGAGCAGCAATGTCGCGACACGATAAACCGCAATCGGGATAGTCTACAATCCGACCTTTATCAAAGTCAGAAACGTGATGGTACGCATTTCTCCTCCTTACACGAGGCATCACAACAACGTTTCACCAGGCAACGCCGATCAACTGCTGTTTGTGTATGAGAAATCGGTTGGAAACTTTCCTGATGTCAGCACGTTGTAGGTGTCGCCACCGGCGCCAACCTTGTGTGAATGCTCTTAAAAGCTAATCATTTGCATATCACAGCATCTTCTTCCTGTCGGTTAAATTTCGCGTCTGTAGCACGTCATCTGCGTGGTGTAGCAATTTTAATGGCCAGTAGTGTATTTTGAATGGTACTTCATGTCATACCCCTGAGTATTGACCATTCCTCCTGCCCTCCTGGGCCACCCTCTATATTTACGGCGCTGTATCACGGCCTTCTCGTATATCTTAACGTACAGCGCGCTGACTTGCGAGGCAGGGAGATGAACCATACTCCAATCGAGTCCACGAGGTGAAATTTGTCCTCCCTTATTCATCCAGTTGTATGTCATGGCACCGTTGTTTCATATACAACATTTTCAGAACGAAGGATAGTAGGCCGTAAACGTAATATCAATACATTTTAACATCATATTCTTATACTGTATGCCGTAGGCGCAACACTGATATCCAGTTAAGTAAACTGGGAGCTAACTGACTCATTCAGCCTCGCTTTTAATTCTCTGTTTACATGAAGAGACGTCAGTTTAACTGTTAACTCTGTATTGGCCCATTTAAACAATGGGTACAAAGCTAATATGCATTTTTGTGCTCCACAAAATGGCGAAAATCCGTTAATATGCTACTACATTCAAGATATTAAGCAATTTCGTTGACAAATTCGCAATTAACCCAGTATAGACCATAAATGTTAAAGTACTTACATTCCATTCATATAAACGTTTTCTGGGAACAGCGTAGCTACAGCCTACAAATGATACACAGGAATATGTTCTGGTGCTTATCACCCACCCCAGATGTGCCTTTTACGTTATCTGAGTGTCTGAAATGGCGACTTTTTAATGACACTTTAATGATTACTATACACTGAGGTGAAAAAAGTCGTGGGATACGTCCCATTATCGTGCCGGACCTCTTTCTGCCCTGCGTAACGCAACAATTCGACGTGGCATAGGCTCAACAGGTCGTTGGAAGTCCCCTGCAGAAATATACTGCCTCTGTAGCCGTCCACAATTGCGGATGTTGCCAGTGCAAGATTTTGCACCGTGTGAGGTGGCACAGTGGTTAGCACACTGGACTCGCATTCGGGAGGACGACGGTTCAATCCCGTCTCCAGCCGTCCTGATTTAGGTTTTCCGTGATTTCCCTAAATCGTTTCAGGCAAATGCCGGGATGGTTCCTTTGAAAGGGCACGGCCGATTTCCTTCCCAATCCTTCCTAACCCGAGCTTGCGCTCCGTCTCTAATGACCTCGTTGTCGACGGGACGTTAAACACTAACCACCACCACCACCAAGATTTTGCGCTCGAACTGACCTCTCGATTATGTCCCATAAACGTTCGTTGGGATTCACGTTGGTCGATTTAGGTGGCCAGACCATTACTCGGATTGTCCAGAATGTTCTTCAAGCCAATCGCGAACAATCGTGGCGCAGTGACATGGCGCATTGTCATTGATAAAAATTCCATCGTTGACTGGCTACAAATAGTCTGCAAGTAGCCGAACATAACCTTTTCCAGTGAATAGTCGGTTTAGTTGGACCAGAGAACCGAGTTTGTTCCATGTAAAGACAGCCCACACCAACATGGAGGCACTACCAATGGATTCTCCAGGAATTGATTTATTTTTTCCTCTGGGAATATTCGTGGAAGGTTAAGCGCCGGTTGTGACATTATTCATCATTTCTCACAATGTGAATTAATTTTTTTAAAGTGATAATCACAGTTGAAGAAGGAGTAATTTGCCCGAAGAATTCGAACAATTATAAAATAGTTAACGACATCACAAGTTGAAATACTGTGCTAAACTTTCTTTTTTTTTTTAAGGAAACACTAAATATTTGAATCCTTAGATGAGGCAGTATTGAATAACAATTAGTACAGCTACAGAATGGGCATACAAGGCGCTGGACAAATATTCAGTATTGAATAACTTATGAATTTATCAAAACTAAACAGGTAAAAAAACTTACAATTGTATTTAAAGTAATATTAAATTAGCAGTGAGCCGCGAAACAATTTCAGAACAACAATCTTTAAGAAACGTCTCTTGTAAAAGAATAAATACAACTGAATAACAAATGTTTGAGTCAGGGGCAGTAAGTCCTTAATGTCACAGAATTGCACTGGCACTACCAATCATGGCGCTAGACAGAATAGCAGAACGTCAGGCACTGAGGAACAAACGGCGAAAGGTCACAGAAGGAAAGGCAAACTCAGCTTAGGAAGCTGACGAAGCTGCATGAGAGGTGCCAGCAGAGCTAACTAAGTGACGGTGTCAGGCTTCGCGCTGCCCGACGAACAGCATGCCGGACTCGCGCCGCGCCGAGGAGACGCACACGGCAGTACACAGCCACTCCAGCACCGGTCCCCCCCCCCCCCCCCCCCCCCCATACAAGCCACCAACCAAGGCGGGAAGTGCTGCTAGGTAGGAAACAGCGTAGCGAAGGAATCGCCTGAGCCAGACGGGTGCGAATCAGACAGTGATACAGGCATGATAGCCCTTCACTAAAAGAGGTTCAGTATAAATAGACACCTAAGTCTCTTCTGTTAGATGCAATTAAATGACAATTTTTTAGAAACAAACTGCCCACTAAATTATAATTTGAGTATCCATTAAATTATGTACTAAACAAATTCGTACAGTGAAAGCTCTAAAAGAGCCAAACCAAATTCAATATAATTTGAACACCAATTAATTAAACTGAAAATAGTTACTTGCCCTGAGGAATAGTTGAGGCATGAATGTAAGGACCAGGACCGATGCAGTCACATATGAACATACATTCATAGATTAATCCTTGTTCCATAGATCATGAATACGACATTTCGTAATGATGTGGAACGTATCACTTTAACATAAGTTTTCTTTCCACCAAATAATTAATTTTTAATGTTTTTTTACAGTTACTATTTCATATTTAAGAATTCATCTACTGAGTAGAAGGAGTTGTCATTCAGAAATTCTTTTAATTTGCTTTTAAATGTTGGTTAGTTATCTGTCAGACTTATAATACTATTTGGAAAATGACCAAAGATTTTTGTGGCAGCATAATTGACCCCTTTCTGTGTCAAAGTGAGATTTAATCCAGAATAGTGAATATCATCCTTTCTTCTAGTGTTGTAGCAATCCACTACGCTGTTACTTTTGAATTGGGATGGGTTATTAATGACAAATTTCATAAGTGAATATATGTATTGCGAAGGTACTGTACTATCCCGAGTTCCTTAAATAAATGTCTGAAAGGTGATCTTAGGTGGGCTCCAGCTATTATTCTGATTACACGCTTTTGTGCAATGAATACTTTCTCTCTTAGTGACGAATTGCCCCAAAATATGATGCCATATGAAAGCAGTGAATGAAAATAGGCATAGTAGGCTAATTTACTGATATGTTTATCACCAAAATTTGCAATAACCCTAATAGCATAAGTAGCTGAACCTCACCGTTTCGGCAGATCATCGATGTGTTTCTTCCAATTCAATTTCTCATCAATGCACACACCCAGAAATTTTGATTATTCTATCTTAGCAACAGACTTCCGTTCACGGTCTATATTTATCAATGGTGTTTTACCATTATACTGTATACTGTGCAGAATTGTATAAACTGTGTTTTCTCAAAATTTAGCGAGAATCCATTTGCAGAAAACCAACTGATAATTTTCTGAAAGACATTATGTGCAATTTCCTCAGCTGATTCTTGCTTCTTGGGTGTAATTACTATACTTGTAGAACTAACTTTGCATCTTCATGAATATAGAGTGGCAAGTCATTAGTATACATTAAGAACAATAAGGGACCCAAGACTGAACCCTGTGGGAAACCATTCTTGATACCTCCCCAGTTAGAGGACTCTGCTGGTTTCTGTAGACTATCTGTGCTGTTAATTTCAACCTTGTGCATTCTTCCAGTTAAGTATGAATTAAACCATTTGTGCACTGTCCCACTCATACCACTATACTTAAACTTATCTAGAAGAATTTCATGATTCACACAATCAAAAGCCTTTGAGAGATCACAAAATATCCCAATGAGTGATGTTCGGTTATTCGTTGCATTTAATATTTCATCAGTGAAAGCATACATAGCAATTTTTTTTGGTTTTTCTGAAAACCAAATTGTCATTTTGTTAGTACTTCGTTTCTACAAATATGTGATGCTACTCTTGAATACATTACTTTTTCAAGAATTTTGGATAAAGTTGTCAGAAGTGAGATTGGGCGGTAGTTGTTAGCATCAGATCTATCCCATTTTTTATGCAATGGTTAAACAATAGCATATTTCAGTCTATCTGGAAAAATTCGCTGTTTCAGTGAGCTACTACATATGTGGCTGAGAATCCCACTTATTTGTTGGGAACAAGCTTTTAGTATTCTGTTGGAAATCCCATCAATTCCATGTGAGCTTTTACTTTTGAGTGAATTTATTATTTTCCTAATTCCAGTAGGAGAGGTGGGTTGAACTTCAATTTTATCAAATGGCGTAGGTATTGCCTCTTCCGTACACTGCCTTGCATTTTCTAATGAATAGCTGGAACCTATTTTCTCTACAACACTTACAAAATGATTATTAAAAATGTTTTCTACTTCTGACTTCTTGTTAACAAACGTTTCATTTCGTTTGGTAGAAATACAGTCTTCCTGTGCTCTCGGTTGCCCAGTTTCCCTTTTCACAATATTCCAAATTGTTTTAATTTTATTAACAGATATGCTAATCTCAGATATAATGCAGATACTTCTGGACTTTTTAATAACTTTTCTTAATACAGTGCAGTAGTTTTTATAATGTTTCATTGTTTCGGGATCATTACTCCTCCTAGATATAAGATACATTTCTCTTTTCTGTTCACAAGATATTTTTATCCCTTTATCCCGAGGGAGGACTCGAACCTCCGCCGGTATCAGCCGCACAGTCCATGACTGCAGCGCCTTAGACCGCTCGGCTACAATGTGAAACAACTGTGACATGGCTTTTTACATGGTTTCTTACAATTATATTTCACTGTTTTCTTAGGGAAACTGTTTTCAAATATACTCACAAAGGTATCATGAAATAGGATAAATTTTAAATTAGCATCATGTTCCCTGTACACCTCTTCCCAGTCTAGCTATTGCAAGCTTTCCCTAAAATTTTGAAGTGTTAAATCGTTAATGGAACGCACTTTTTTGGAGGACTGTTTTGCGTTAGTGTATGGAGCTATATCATATACTGTAACTAGCTGTGCATCGTGATCAGACAGACCATTCTTAACAGGAAAAGTTTTTATTTGATTGAATTTATCTTGGTCTATGAAAACGTTATCTATCACTGTGCTGCTTTCCTGTACCACCCCACCCAAACTGAAAGTACCAAGTAATACTTCAAGGTCAAGCTTTCTATCTGATTCTTTCAGAAAATCTACGTTGAAATCCCCACAAACAATAATTTGCTTTCCTTTGTCTGACAGGTAGTACAACAAAGAATCCAAGTTTTTCAAAAATAGTTGAAAATTTCGCAATGGGGACCTATACATGGGTACAATTATAAAAGTGCTTTTATTTAGTTTAAGCTCACATGCACATGCTTCTATGTGTTGCTCTACGCAAATTTTTTTAGTTTCCAAATTTTTCACACTATGGCTGGTTTTAACATATATGGCAACTCCTCCTCTCTCCATAGTGTCTCCCTTTACATGTGCTGAAAGCTTATATCCACCTACATTTACCATTTCCATACCTGTGACTATATGATGTTCAGACAGGCATAGTACATCTATTCCCCCCTCAGTTTCTAAATCTTTTATACAAACAAGGAGCTCATCTACTTTGTTTTTTAATCCCTTGATATTCTGATGCAATATATTAACATTATTTTTTACTGTGGTTTTATGTGAATCTTTTGACATCCTAACATTATTTTTCACTGTACTGTTATGGGAATCGTGTGATATTTTCACATCACAAAGCCAAAGAGGACCTTACCTCAGCATCAGACAGGGCAATGGCGAGCAACTAACCAATTTCACCTTATTAACGGCCTCAATAAACACCTTGGGGGACTGTCCAGGTCGCGCATGTAAAATACAACTAAAACCAATACATATTAAAACATGAATGTACATGAGGTGCATAACCACGATGAAGCACAAATGAGCAGAAACTCATATGATATTCGCACCCCGGGAGGGGAGAATATGAAACAAACAAAAAATGTTCAAATGTGTGTGAAATCTTATGGGACTTAACTGCTAAGGTCATCAGTCCCTAAGCTTACACACTACTTAATCTAAATTATCCTAAGGACAAACACACACATCAATGCCCGAGGGAGGACTCGAACCTCCGCCGGTATCAGCCGCACAGTCCATGACTGCAGCGCCCCAGACCGCTCGGCTACAATATGAAGCAACTGTGACGTGCCCCGAAACCCTTAGCCCAGTGAAATAACCTTATACACTCTATGAGGTCACTATGAAGAGCGCTGATCACGACTTGTAGAGGAATGTTTACGAATTATTTGATTAGAGTGACAAAGACCTTAATTAGGAACAATCACAAACGGAAAACCTTAAGGCTATAACGCAACAGATCCATTCACAGTAACATTAATAAAATGCCGGAGAGCAATGTAACGCAAGAGGAAAGCAGAAGCAGCCCACGCCAAAACAACTCGTGGCATCAGCAACCATGCGTTTGAGCGTCTCGCCGAATGCATGAAGAAACTGTAGACTCTTCCAGGAGGCGCACGGCGTCTAAGTTAATGTAACACATGCCGCCAGGAATTCGGTAGGCTGATCTATTTAGCCCATGAATTGAATGCACCAGAAAACCACCTTTCCAAACCCCGAGCTTTCTAGGTTCCTGTAGATCAACCTTCCACCATAACGGTTTGTGCCTACAAGGCAACACACTATTTGAACATGGGCACCGCCTCGTGCGCGAACGGCAGCCTCTTCCTCTCTCCCTCTCCCCAGAGAGACCAGTTTTGCCCTCGTTTCAGAGATCACCGCAAAACTCACAACGTCGCGCAGTCCACCTCGCGGGGCGCCGGAACGGTGAAGTCACGCTAGTAGGCCGCGAAGCAGACATCGACACGAGCCAGCATGGCTCAGCCAACTTGCGCAGTGCCTTGTTGACAATTTGGGTCCATGGCTTCGTGGTGTCTGCGCCGCCCTCTAACTCTACCGTCAGCTCTCACCAACTGAAATTGGGGCTCATCTGACAAGGCCACTGTTTTCCAATCGTCGAGAGTCCAACCGATACGGTCACCTGCCCAGGAAGGCGCTGCAGGAGATGTCTTGCTGTTAGCAAAGCCTCTCGCTTCGTTCGTCTGCTGCTATAGCCCATTAACATCAGAGTTCGCCGCACTGTCCTAAAGGATGCGTTCGTTGTACGTCCCACGTTGATTTCTGCCCTTATTTTACGAACTGCTGCTTGTCTATTAACGCAGAGAATTCTTTCGCAAACGCCGCTGCTCCCGATCGTTAAGTGAAGGCCGCCGGCCACTGCGTTGTCCGTGGTGAGAAGTAATGCCTCAAATTTGGTATTCTCGGCACGTTCTTGACGCTGTGGATCTTAGAATATTGAATTCCCTAACGATTTTTAAAGTGGAATGTCCCATTCGTCTAGCTCAAACTAGCCTTCCGCGTTCAAAGGCTGTTAATTCCTAGCCGGCCGAAGTGGCCACCCGGTTCTGGCGCTGCAGTCTGGAACCGCGAGACCGCTACGGTCGCAGGTTCGAATCCTGCCTCAGGCATGGATGTGTGTGATGTCCTTAGGTTAGTTAAGTTTAACTAGTTCTAAGTTCTAGGGGACTAATGACCTCAGCAGTTGAGTCCCATAGTGCTCAGAGCCATCTGAACCATTTTGTTAATTCCTATCGTAAGGCCATAATCACAACAGAAACCTTTCCACATGAATCACCTGGGTAAAAATGACAGCTCTACCAATGCACTGCCCTTTTATACCTTGTGTACGCGATACCACCGCCATCTGTACATGTGCATATCGCTGTTCCATGACGAATGTCACTTTAGTGTAATATTTGCACTACAGTTTAATTATCCTCAACTTTGTAATTTTAAAGATGGACTAAGATATTTTCTAACTAACAGATATTCTTTTATTAGTTGGGATCGGTTGGTAGGACATGTTCTGAGGCATCAAGGGATCACCAATTTAGTACTGGAGGGCAGCGTGGAGGGTAAAAATCGTAGAGGGAGACCAAGAGATGAATACACTAAGCAGATTCAGAAGGACGTAGGCTGCAGTAGGTACTGGGGGATGAAGAAGCTTGCACAGGATAGAGTAGCATGGAGAGGTGCATCAAACCAGTCTCAGGACTGAAGACCACAACAACAAAAACAGTTTTATTTGCAAAATATCCTGAACCTGTTCCACGATAAGCAAGATTCAGACATGTACCTACCTGTCATCGGTGCTCAGTTGATGTCAGGCGCACCTTACTTTATCACCTTGGAAGCTGTCCATTACAAACGTCTTTCGTATTGGGGCGAGAGGCGTTGCCCGTGTTCAAATAGTGTATTGAATTAAACGCGCGAAACGTTACGGTGGAAGGCTGAGCTATAGGGAACCTAGAACTGTGATCTACTCGTGTAGCTGAAAGACGCTGTTATAGTCTATGTTTTCTTGTATTTGGTTGAATAGGGAGAAGCAGGTGTTCATGTAATAATTCAGGTCACTGTGCTCCAGGTTTCAGTTTCGTAGGGAAAAATGTGTCCAGACAAAGCACTCTTTCTCTTCACTTGGTCTGAGCCGGACTCGGTTAACATCACGCTGCCTGCTAACAATTTGTAAAGTTCAGACTTTTGTCTATTTCATTATTGAAGTGGGAATTTGCAAGCTGCAACGCCCAGGATTATTGGTGAGATCATTGCTTGCTTCCTTAGCATTGACAGAATTCAATATTACATGATGTATCGAGTGTTTCTGTGTGACGTGCTTTTGACATGGTGTATTCATGTGAGAAAGGTTAAGTCTTCGTTGGCATCGCATCTTTGTTTGAAATTGTGAGAATCTATATCTATTTTAAATTGAGTCATTCGATGATACATGTAGTCTTTCACAGTACTTTCTCAATCTGTAAACGGTAGTACAGGGATTGGAAAGGATACGGGGTAATTTATTACTTTTTGTTAATTTGTAGTACCGTGCACCCATGAGGTCTGTTTGGAGAGATTTATATAACGTGTTTACGCGTTCTAGTGCCAATTTCCTGAATAATAACGGAAATTAATTTAAAATCTCCCACGCGTTATTTTCCTCTCTGAGTTATTTTGCAATCCTACGATCAATATGCTCATATGCACATGTGCTCACTTATCTTCGTTCATGTTAGTGCCATTTCCGTGTACAACACATTTAAAAATAACTGCCTTCGGCGGAATAAATAATGCGGTAAACTGTCTTCAGTAGACAACATTTTCTACTTTTACATGCAATTTTCAGGCAAACAAGATTAGTGTGCTTTGGAAAACTTATACTTCTCCAGCAACGAATGCTTGGAGATATTACATTGCTACGAACAATTTTCTTGTCTTTAGTTTCAGGATATACCGATGTACCGTATGCAGTCACATTTGCACACCACACGTCCCTCCTACAACTAGAGCGCGGATGGTTGTATTAGGACGGTTTAAAGATCTCGGCTGCAATTTTTCTTCCTTTAGTTAGGCTCCTCTATATGTTCCGTTGGGCTATAAAATTTGCTTCTACCTCATTAATTGTACACATATCACGTTCTGTTATTTCGTGGGTACATTTCATACAAACGGTAATATTTTCATAGAGTCATAAATTGCTACGCACTCAGGTCAAATTACAACAGGCAACAGCGGCTTTCAAACTATGCGTGCAACTAAGGAAGCCACGTCTATACTTCATTGTCTATCATGCGTGGCCCCTTACACCTATTACGTTGATTTAGTTCAGGACCACAGGCACATTTAGCACAACAGATTAATCCGGAATTGGTCATAAAGTTAAATGCTGGTAGAAGTAGGAGCTTATGTAGCTCATAAATTGTAGAAACCACAAGGAGAAGACATCACATTGGCTCATTGGTCACCTTTAGGTTTCCTGAGGACTCAGGACCATGTGAGCTCACCAGGTTCGCGAAACCTAATACGAAACATTGATCAACAACAATTATCGGCAGAAACTGATTAACCACATAAACGAATTTACTACAAAGCGAAGCAAAACTGCTTCTGTTTGATTAAGCATGAAACCAAAACTTTTGCTCATTCTCTGCCTTAAAAACAAACAATAATGAGGCATATTTCTGTCTATTCAGCATATAGTTCTCGTTTACATTAGGTACGATACCTTCAGCTAGTCACCCTGTCTATTGGTTGCACCTGCCTTTCAAGAATACAGTAATACAGTCTTTTATTACGGTAGTTCTTACGCTCCTGGTGATAATCCGACATTTTTGTTTCTAAAATGTGATATTTTATTATGACAGATATCTCAATCTCGCCTTGCCCCATGCTACTAATCACTGACAACAATGATTGGTACGCGTTCTTACATGATTTTTTTTTTAACTGAATTCCATTCGTTCATTACTGGCACCACATCGTCGCATGAGTACTTATTCTGTGTTAGCAGTTGGTTCGCTTTTTCTATGACACTCAATTTTTGAGTGTACTACATCTGTTCAACATGATGTTTAGTTGCACAGTTTCATTTAATGAGATTCACCATGTTTACATGCAGCTCAACTAGAGGGGGACAAAACCTGTCTGTTTTCCAGGCGTCAGCGGTTTAGATTTTGTCAGCACGATGAAGTGTTATACCTTCGTAATGTTTAAGTAGAGAGGGAACATGATTTCCTAACAGACAGCACTGTAGTCTTAAGGGGATCCGGAACGTCGTATACCTTCAATGTTAAATGTAAGGAACATATTCTTATGAACTATTAACACCAGAATGATGAAACTTTTACAGCTAATATTACATATATTTAATACCATGTACCATATGGATTTTAATTTATTGGTGTTTTTTGGGAAGATATTAATTATTTTGTTACTGAAAGTAATTGACACATTTTTTGGCATAGTATCTTTGAAATAAAATCTATTATCAATTATGTATTACAAAAAGGCTATGATACAAGGTGTATATTGGCACTGTTTACATTCCTTGAAAAATGTTCCTTATATGGCAAAAAAGTGAACTTATGGAAAACGAGTTTCAAAGTTTCACTAACATTTTAGTGGAGTCCAGCACTATAAGAGGGGTTTTCACTGTCACTAGACATCTCTCCATCTAGCCTTCTTTTCACACCTTTTATTCTTTGTCTGGTTTGCCTCTCACACTCCTTTTCGTTCCTTTCAGCATTCCGTTTCCACTCATTGTCTATCGACATCATTGCACTCACCATGTACTTTCCGGGCATCACATCCAACTTCTGCAGCACATTGCACTTTATAATGTTACCTTTGTTGTACGTAGCAATGGCATCATATACTCCAAAATGAAGAGTATGAATTTCCACAAACACATTTTTTGGGATTCTGGTCCAAATTACATTATTCACATTCTCATTTTGATTTTGTGTACGTCTATGGAGCCATTTCTTCAATAGTTCAGTTGCAGAAAGATCGCTGAAAATTGGTTTTATAGCTTTCATGACAGTTTCTGGTAGACTGTGATGATGCTTGTATACACGTTCAGATCCCTGATATTTGTTGTACTTGCGCCAGGAATTGGGTCCCTGTGGGCATAGTCCATGTAGTGGTTCCTCGTCAGTCGATATGGTGTGGTAGTAAAGTGCCATCACAGCCTTTTCTATTGCATCAACACTGTGAGTATTTTGTCTTATTGCCAGTCCATAGTCTCTCTGCAATCTGTGCCGGCCGGCGTTCTAGGCGCTGCAGTCTGGAGCCGAGCGACCGCTACGGTCGCAGGTTCGAATCCTGCCTCGGGCATGGATGTGTGTGATGTTCTTAGGTTAGTTAGGTTTAATTAGTTCTAAGTTCTAGGCGACTGATGGCCTCAGAAGTTTAGTCGCCTAGTGCTCAGAGCCATTTGAACCATTTTTTTCTGCAATCTGTTGATTGCCTCCTCTGTCAATCTTTTAGCTCCACCCAAAGGTTTTCCATCACTGAGTACTTGGCCTTTCCTTATGATCTTCAGTCGACGCAGTCTTGTTCCCATACGTTTCTGAACGTGACCTATGCACTCCTGTTTAGTAATGGTAACACCATTTCCATAAGGTTTCAGCTCAGATACAGCAGCAAAAGGCTTCGAATCACCATCACCCAGGTATCTGACCTTGTACCACAGAAGAGAGTGACTGAAAATGTCTTTCACACCGGGAACTTCCATGGCCCCACTAGACCCACTGTAATTCGTTCGACAGATTTCTGCATGCTCATCCTTCACTCTTTTAGGACACCTACAGTGCTTGGATTTAATTACAACATCTATTACTTTTGCAGTATCAGCAACTGTTGCCGTTATTACCCCATTGTGTGAAATGTGCCCGCGCTTCTGCCACGTACCATCTAGTGCGACAGTCAGGTCCCGAGGATTCTGAACGTCTGGAATTTCTTCATTCACCGCCACAGCCTCCTCCACTGCTCCTTTCATGGATTCTTGGGCCAATCTTCAACACAGGATCCAACAACCGAGTTATATTTTGAGAATTTCGTTGGTGGTGGTGGTAGATTCATTACACAGCAAAACATTTGACCAGCAGAGTATCCCTTACCGACTGACCTTAGAGCATAGACACATCTAATATTTACACCATAGTACTTGCTTTTCTCACTATCAGTTTTACCTTGGCCTATTTCGACATATTCTGAGCTCCAAAATGAAACACTGTAATGACAACTAGTACAATGGAGACAGATTTCTGCTGCAAGTCCTATGTGTCGCTTGACATTTACTGACATACTCAATTTGCAACATTCCTTACACAGTACTGAACTCTCAATCACCTTTGAGAGCAATGAAATGTTAATTATTTCGTTCACATTATCCTCACTACACTTCTCCAATAAACTGCAGTATTTTTCATTTGATCCATGCAACTCTTGCTTGTGCTACAGACAGGAGTAGATTTCACTTCATGAATAACCTCACTATTTTCAGAATCATTTCCCAAGGTCGGAGAAAATGTCACAGTTCCACTGGTGTACCTCGGAGGAGGCTTCTTCCTCTTGTAAACTCTGTTACTAAATCGAGGCATATTTGATAAGTTCCAGTTACGCAATAGAAATACAACACAAATCGTGCAGTAACCACCAAATGCTCGATGTAAACAACAGTATCCAAAGACTACAATACGCAGACAAAACAATTGCCTATCAAATCGTGTTGCCAACATAATATAAAGTCTTTGGAAAGACCGGAAGTTTTGAAAAACGATGTTTTCAATGAACATGTATCCATGGAAATTAAATGTCGCGACATGCCCTCTACAGCACATTATTGAAAATAATATTTTCAATTCTTGGAGTTGAGCTACAGATAAGATTAATATGTCATTTTAAAGAGGAAGATCTGTAGTATTTCATTTCACAATAAACTGAAAACCCAAAATTTCATCATTTTTAGGTTCCAGGTTCCCGTAAGGAAGACAAGGAGGCAAGAGGGAGAAGGAGAGGAAATAGTTCAAGGAAATGTCTTAAAAGATCTTTAGGAAAAGATGTTTAAAAATCTTATTCATGCCAATTAAAGCGAGTGAACTTGTTTTCTTAGGCACGTTGTGAAAAAAAGCTAGTCGAACATTATTATACTACAATGTTTTAGATATTTAAAATGGTTAGAAAATTTCGTAATGAGAAAAAATACATTCTTAATCCTCTCTATAAAATTAGCGTATATACATTACCACCGTCCGCAGCTCGTGGTCTCGCGGTAGCGGTTTCGATTCCCGGCGGGGTCAGGGATTTTCACCTGCCTCAGGATGACTGGGTGTTGCTGTGTCGTCTTCATCATCATCACTCATCCCCATTACGGTCGGAGGAAAGCAATGGCAAACCACCTCCGCTAGGACCTTGCCTGTACGGCGGTGCGATTCTCCCGCATCGTCCTCTACGCTCCGCCAAGGAGTATGGGACTTCATCATCATCATCACATTGCCACCAGCCATTGTTTGTGCAAGAGAGGCATTGTGTCACTAAAACTAAAGTGTATATAGGAAGCTATAAATTAGCCTCTACAGGGGGTTTTGCTAATTCAAAAAATATTTTAGCATTCATATACATCTTTCCTTCTCTTGTAGAAATAGATTTGCTTTCCGTCAATTATATAAAGAAAATTAATAAGTTTCTAGTCGATTCACTACTTCATCTCTTCTTCTTTTCCTTCTCTCCACACAAAAACAACTCCCATCCATACTTAGGTTTTTCGTCATTTCCTAAATCACTGAAGGCGATACATATCACATTTTATTTTTACTTTATTTTTTATCTTTCTTCCAATGTCTTCGGTCTAAAAATGGTTAAAATGGCTCTGAGCACTATGGGACTCAACTGCTGAGGTTATTAGTCCCCTAGAACTTAGAACTAGTTAAACCTAACTAACCTGAGGACATCACAAACATCCATGCCCGAGGCAGGATTCGAACCTGTGACCGTAGCGGTCTTGCGGTTCCAGACTGCAGCGCCTTTAACCGCACGGCCACTTCGGCCGGCCCCGTCTTCGGTCTCCCCCTTACCGTCGGGAGCTCCGGGACTTTTCTCAGGTTGCCCAGCCTTGGTACGCCTCAGGAGAACACGTATACTAATTTCTTACTTTCATATTACTAGAAGGTACAATAAAGGGAGCTGTGTATTAAATATCCAGGGCACCCATTCGCTGCGTTCTTGTCTCAGCAATATTCAAATAGGATTAGTTTCAAGTGACTGAAACAGGTGCGGGTTTTAGGTGTGTGTGCAGTCTTCAAATTCAATTCCTGCAAATTCCTGAGTAAGGGAAACCAACAGTCCATCCCATCGAGCAAACGAAAACATAAATTATTAATAATTCGACAGAGACACTGGTACTCAATCTGATATTTCCGAGTACGCATAAAATTATGGTGATGAGTTCCCGCTTCTCCTAAAGGAGGGTTCTCTAATTGGTCGCTTCGCCTCACAGTTGAACAACGGAGAAAGGAAGGAAGGTCAGAGTTCAGCGCGCCATCGGCACAGACGTCATTAGAGAGGCAGTTCTAGTTCACGACAGCAGCAGCTGGAGGGACGGGAAGTTACAGGGGCGTACAATACTCATTACAGAATCGCACGCTTCGACATTTACATCTACACTCTGCAAACCACTATGAAGTGTGTGGCAGAGGGTACTTCCCGTTGGACCACTTCGTAGGAGTTCTTTCCGTTCCATTCACGAATCGAGCGCGAGAAGAATGCCCAAACGCTTTTATGCGCACTGTAATTAGTCTAGTCTTGTCTTCGCGAACCCTAACAGGAGCGGTATGTTGTAGGTTGTTGCGTATTTCTCACTTAAAGCTGGTTCTTGAAACTCTGCAAGTACGCTCTTCACAAGGTATTTTGGGTCTATTTTTAAGTGCCTGCTATTTAAGGTTTTACATTTCCATGTGTCTCTCACATGGACCTAACAATTCGCAACAACTCGTGCCGCCCTTCTTCGCACCCGTTAAATACTCATTGTTAGTCTTTTTGATACAGATCCCACAGATGTGTCCCGAGAGCGTTTTGTAAGCAATCTCCTTTGTCGACTGAGGGCGTGCCCCTAATATGCAACAAATGAACCGAACAAAGGCTGACACTTGCTTTTCTACGACTCTGCCTATTATGAAATCGTTGTTCCAGTTGTGACTCTTCGGTATTGTAATCACAAAGTATTACGTTTGAGTGTGTGTGCGTGCGTGCGTGCGTGTGTGTGTGTGTGTGTCTTGTGAAGTGCAAAATTTTACGTTTTTGAACAGTCAAAGAAAATTGCCAATATTTGCGTAATTTTGGTTCCTTATCAAAATCAGACAGAATGGTTCAAATGGCTCTGAGCACAATGGAACTTAACTTCTGAGGTCATCAGTCCCCTAGAACTTAGAACTACTTAAACCTAACTAACCTAAGGATATCACACACATCCAAGCCCGAGGCAGGATTCGAACCTGCGACCGTAGCGGTCGCGCGGTTCCAGACTGTAGCGCCTCGAACCGCTCGGCCACCCCGGCCGGCTCAGGCAGAATGTTTGTGCAGGTTTTTTCAGATTGTATGGTACTTCATTACAGATAAGTGAATCATCTACGAGAAGTCTGAGGTTACTAGTAATATTGTCAGCCAGGTCATTAATAAACAGCATGAAGTGTAGGTGTCCCGACGCTCTTCGCTGGGTCAGGCCTGAAGTTGCTTCTACATCTGTCGGTGACTCTCCATCAAAGATAATATGCTGTATCTTCGCTACTAAGGAAACCTCAGCTCAGTCATAAATGTCGCTTAATACCCCATATGATAGTACTTTCGATAACAAGCGTATGTGTGATACTGAGTCAAATGTTTTCCGAAAGTCGAAAAATACTGAATCTACTTGACTGCCTTGATTTACAACTTTCACGAGGTCGTGTGAGATAAGCACAAGTTGGGTTTCAAATGACCGATATTTTCGGGATCCATGCTGGCTGGCATATGGAGGATGTCATTCTGTTCGAGATACCTAATTCCGCTTGAGGTTAGAATGTGTTGTAGAATTATACAACAGTCGGATGTCAAAAATATTGCACGTTAGTCTTGTCCATCACTGCTGCTACTCCTCTTGTAGTCTGGTGTACGTATGCTATCTTTCAATCACTGGCCAAAGTTTCTTGCTTGAATGATCTACAGTATATTGTGGTTAAAAGAGGGGCTAACTCAGATTCAAATTCTGCACGGAAATTGATAGCGATTCCATTGGGCCCTAGAGATTTGTTCAATTTTAGCGATTCAAGCAGTTTTTAACGCCAGCGACACTAATATGTACACCGTTTGTCCAAAACGCTCCAAGACCGATTCTTTACCTGGCATATAAGCGACGTTAGCGTAGTAACTACGGTGGCAGCTTGAACTACCAAATTTAAACAGCAGATGTGCATTCGACCAGTCAGCTGTGAGCAGGCGGTGTTAAGCACTGGATGTGCGACCGCACTGTGTTGACGTTGTGGTGTCACAAATCGCAATGGCGTAACATCTCTAAATCAAGTGTTGCAGACATTCTCCAGAATGTTTCGAAGAAGAGAAAAGTGTGTGTAAAGTTTGTCCCTCACACCTTAACTCCAGAATAGAAACAAAGAGACGTGAACGCCTGCCGCAATTTGATTGAAACGCAAAACGCGGACAGTTCTTTTCTGGAAAAAAATCATCACTGGGGACGAGACTTGGTGTTATCGATATGAACCTACCACAAATTGACCCAGTGCAGAAATTCACACTAAGGGCCGAGGCTCTGATGGCTTTGAAATCATATGCTTCCATTATAGAAACACGTGAGATGTACTCAGCCTTCAGTGGAGTTTCTGATGCTGCTCGTATGATCTACGAATGATGGAACATTTCGAAATGCCACCGGACAGCAAGAGTCCCTCAAAGCAACACACATCATGAAGTCGTGTCAAAATGGACTCCACTATTTACATAGTCCGTCATCTCACCATGGAAACACTGTCATCTATTTAAATTATTACCCAAATATCTACCTATCAACCTCAATACAATTAATAACTTTCGTGAGACAATCAAATGATAATTTTAAACACAAAACAAAAATAATGATATATTATGTTCCTACTCGGGTAAAAGAGATTCTAACTATACAGCACGCAAAATTCTTAATCCTTCTACCTGTGTGGATTACAGCTTGCTACAGTCGATGATGTTTCTAATTTGTTACCAGAGAAAGAACAACAAAAACAGAGTGCATACCGAAGGAGAAACACAGAACTATATTAACGCTAGCTAGAAGGATTGTCTACTTAACCACAAGTAACTGTTGCTTGCTTTTACCAGCAGTGCACAAGAACTTGGATGACATAATCGTAAGAAGCCTGAGTCAGCAGAGTAGAAAAACTTATAAACAACAGCAGTTGCTGTTCTCCATCATTCAAGTATGGTCTGGTAGAGCATTTTGTACAAATCTAAGGGAGTATCCGGATTGGGAAGGAGCGCCTGGTCCCCGGCACGAATCCGCCCGGCGGACTTGTGTCGAGGTCCGGTGAGCCGGCCAGTCTGTGGATGGTTTTTAGGCTGTTTTCCATCTGCCTCGACGAATGCGGGCTGGTTCCACTTATTCCGCCTCTGCTACACTATGTCGGCGATTGCTGCGCAAACAAGTTCTCCACGTACGCGTACATCACCATTACTCTACCACGCAAACATAGGGGTTACACTCGTCTGGTGTGAGACGTTCCCTGGGGGGTCCACCGGGGGCCGAACCTCGCAATAACCTTGAAAGAGTGGTTCGGTGTGGGACGGCGGACGGGGTGAAGTGGTCTGCGGTAGTCGTCGTGGGGTTGTGGACCACTGCGACTGCTGCGGGGATAGAGCCTCTTCGTCGTTTCTAGGTCCCCGGTTAACATACAATACAATGCAAGGGAGTAGATATAAATTTCGAGACAGCTGGCAGCTGTGCAGCAGGAATGACAGTATAGACAAATCATGTTAAATGTCAACTATACAAGGCAAATCGAGTCTAAAAATAATTGTATTGTTGTTGTTGTTGATGATGATGATGATGATGATGATGATGATGATGATGATGAAATAGCTGACGTTATCACCATGCAAGATCTCGTAACATAATTCTAAAAATTTGTCCCCATTTTCTTGTAGGTCGGAGCTAACTTTCTACATGGTCCAGATTCTCCATCACAATTACGTGCCACCTGCATACGTGGCATTATCCAAATGGCTACGCTCTAAACTTTTTGTGCGCTAGTGGGCAACTGAGGTAGAGACAACTTGAAATGTCTCTGGAACCAGGTAGGCTGCAAATCTCGTACGGGTCATTACTTCCAAAACACAGATACACCGCTGAGCCAAAACACGAACACCGCACACCTGGAGTCTGGATGGCCCAGTTACGGAAAGTGTATAAGCATAGCAAATACGAACGGGGAATAGTTCTGACAATACGGGCTGCAAATGGGACCATCCACTACATAAGCGACGTTGACAGAAGGGAGACTGTTGTGGCCCAGCACCTGGAGAGAGCGTCTCTGAAGCAGCGAAACTAGTCGCCTGTTGGCGTGCTACTGTCGTGATCGTCTATGGAAAGTGGCTGAGGAACGCGGAAACCACGACTAGGCGACAAGTTGTCGGCCGTCTACGTGTCATCACAGAACGCAGAGCTCGCTGGATTGCCTGCTCTGTAAATCAGGATAGGCGGCGATCTGTGGCAGATCTGCACAACGTCGGTGCAGGATCAAGTGTGTCGGAGCACACCGTTCAGAGTACATTGTCGAACGTGGCACTCCGCAGCGGACGTCCTAAGAGTTCCAACGCTGACCCAACGACGTCGTCAATTACGATTCCAGTGCACATGAGATCATCGATACCGGACCACGGATCAGTGGAGACGTGTCGCCTGGTCACATGAGCAGCGTTTCTTCCCACACCAGGTCGCTGATCGTGTCCGGATACGCCGTCGACCAGGCGAACGACTGCTCGAAACGGGCACCCCGGCCACTGCTGCGGCCCGGTAGGAGCAGTACTGTGCTGTGGAGGGCGTTCACCTGGGCTTCCGTCGGACCGTGGCAGTAATCGAAAGGACAATGACAGCTGTAGACTACATGAGCGTTATTGTGAACCACTTGCACCTCTTCACGTTTGAAGTCTTCCCCGACGGCCGCGGCATTTCCAGAAGGCTCACTGTCCGTTTCACAAAGCCAGAATCGTGCTACAGCGGTTTGAAGAAGTAATTTTTTTGAAATCCCCTCCCCACATTATTTTGTTTTTCATTTCGACATTTGACTAATAGCAAAATACATAGATGGCATCGTTAATACCAAATTCAGTCATATATGATGGGTGGTATTCCAAAGACACATTTGTCAAAAATAATCTAGAAATATCTCTATATCGCTGTACACATGCCTGATATGTGTCTGCTTCAGTGCCAATAATTGTCATGTTGAGTTGTTTAGTGTTTCCCAGGTAAATATATTCTAAATGTATATTCTACACGTATTGTACTTTATATTTTTTTCTTTCAATTGTATTTGTTTTCCTTTTACATTTGGTGTATTTTTTTTGCTTTCAAGTTGTAACCTTTTCAGATTTAACTATGTTATAATTAAAACTGTTTGTACGTTATTGTAAATGTGTACTTATAATGAGGAAACGCAGAATCGTTCGGGGAAAAAACAAAAAATGCCCAATGTACCGGGCGGTTATAATTAAACGTTCCCTATTTAACACGTTATAACACGAAAACTAATTACCGTCGAGTACCAAATTTGGTATCATTAATGTCAAGGAGATTAGGAAGAGAAATAATGCAGAATCAATTCAATTGAAACGCTTTTAATGTGCTGCGACAGTACATCATACCATTACATACCGACACCATTACTGCTACAAAAGGGGTCAATATGGCGCCCATTAATGTCCAGCAGGGTCTGAAAGCACAGGATTGCATTCTACGCAGCAGAACAAAGCATCTCCGTAGGTATGTTGGTTACCTCTCTTGATATACTGCGCTTCAGACCAGCACATGTGTGAATGTTCCCCTCGTAAGCCCTGTCCTTCATAAAGCCACACAACCAGAAATCACAGGGAATGAGATCAGGTGATCGTGCCGACCAAGCATTTGGAAACGATCGGCTGATAATTAGATCGTTTCCAAATGTGTTTCGCAGAAGCAGGTGAACTTCACGAGCGATGCGTGGTGGGGCCCAACCTTGCATGAAAACTGTTGAGTTCAATGCGCCTCTCTCTCCCGTAGGACGGGTATGACATTCTAGCGAAGCATATCGCAGTATCGCTGTCCAGTCACACTGCACATCTTTGGTCCTTGAGCGCCAACCTGTTCAAAAAAGAATGGGCCAATGATGAATGTAGCCGTGAAGCCACACCAGACGGTCACACGTTCACCGCACAGAGGAACTTCATGCACTGTGACTGGAGGTGAAGATCCCCCCACTTCACCCGTCAGAGAAAAAAAGAGCTTCGTCTGTCGATAGGATGGTCCAGGGCCAGCCCTCGTCAACTTCAATCCTAGCTAAGAAGTGGAGAACGAAGACAACACGTCGTAGTGCGTCCTGTGGAGCAAGCTGCTGTACAATACGGATCTTGTACGGTTACCATTTGAGAATGGTTCAAAGAATCTTCCGTACAGTGGACCACGGGACGTTCAACTGTCGTGACAATACGCGCGCTGCCTGACGATCGGGAATTGCGTGCAGCGTTGTCTGACATAGCAGCAGCGATTTCATCAACCACATGGAGTGCAACCGGTCGTCGGCCTCTTCCAGGAGCGACGCCCAGGTCTCCGGACGATTCGAACTTCTTCATCATGCTCCACACAGCAGGTGGAGAAAGAGGATCCTTCCGTAATCCTTTCAGCCGGCGATATTCTCGAAGTTCATCTGCAGCATTACTGTTGTTTTGATGATACAGCTTCACCAATAATGCCATATCCTTGTGTCCGAGCTCATGTTGGCACGTCAACAAGTGCAGTACGAACGGTGAGGTGTGGAATGTCGAAGTGAATAACAAAGTAGTGGAGGAAAGGATTTCAAAAAAAAAAAAGACTTTTTGCCAATCGCGATGACTGGTCACAGCACCCGGTGGCCATAGTTAGAACTGGACGGTGGCGCTGTGACGCGTGGAAATCATGCACCCCATACTCTGGACATTAATGCTACCAAGTTTGGTACTCGTACGATACTTTGATTTTGCGCACTAAGCACATCGGTCAGTTGCAATTTTATGATAGGACAACGTGAAAAAAATACACGAAATGTAAAAATAAAACACATATACAACACAAGATATTTTATGTTCCATAAAATTAAAAGAGAAATATACAGGGTGTTACAAAAAGGTATGGTCAAACTTTCAGGAAACATTCCTCACACACAAAGAAAGAAAATATGTAATGTGGACATGTGTCCGGAAACGCTTGCTTTCCATGTTAGAGCTCGTTTGTGAAAATCTACAATTTGATCACGTTGGAATGAAGCCTCATCCGTAAAGAGAACATTTGCAACGAAATGAGGATTGACACATTGTTGGATGAACCATTCGCAGAAGTGTACCCGTGGAGGCCAATCAGCTGCTGATAGTGCCTGCACACGCTGTACATGGTACGGAAACAACTGGTTCTTCCGTAGCACTCTCCATACAGTGACGTGGTCAACGTTACCTTGTACAGCAGCAAATTCTCTGACGCTGACATTAGGGTTATCGTTAACTGCACGAAGAATTGCCTCGTCCATTGCAGGTGTCCTCGTCGTTCTAGGTCTTCCCCAGTCGTGAGTCATAGGCTGGAATGTTCCGTGCTCCCTAAGACGCCGATCAGTTGCTTCGAACGTCTTCCTGTCGGGACGCCTTCTGCCAACTCCGCATTTGTAAACATTGCACTGACTGCAAAACCACGTTCATGATGAACACTAACCTGTTGATGCTACGTACTGATGTGCTTGATGCTAGTACTGTAGAGCAATGAGTCGCATGTCAACACAAGCACCGAAGTCAACATTACCTTCCTTCAATTGGGCCAACTGGCGGTGAATCGAGGAAGTACAGTATATACTGACGAAACTAAAATGAGCTCTAACATGGAAATTAAGCGTTCCCGGTCACATGTCCACATAACATCTTTTCTTTATTTGTGTGTGAGGAATGTTTCCTGAAAGTTTGGCCGTACCTTTTTGTAACACCCTGTATATTAGAACAACATATGTAGAATATACATTAGGATATATTTATCAGGGCCGGCCGCGGTGGTCTAGCGGTTCTAGGCGCGCAGTCCGGAACCGCGCGACTGCTACGGTCGCAGGTTCGAATCCTGCCTCGGGCATGGATGTGTGTGATGTCCTTAGGTTAGTTAGGTTTAAGTAGTTCTAAGTTCTAGGGGACTGATGACCGCAGTAGTTAAGTCCCATAGTGCTCAGAGCCATTTGAACCATTTTTTTATTTATCAGGGAAAGACTTATTAAACAATCCAGCATGACAACTGGCATTGAGGCGGACGCAAATCGGGCGCGCGTATAGTGCTATAAATATTTCTAGCTTATTTCTGATAAAAGCATTTTTGCAGTACCACTTCATCATATATGAATAAATTAGGTATTACCAATACTATACGTTTTGTTATTAGTCAAAAGTGGAAATGAATAACAAAGCAGTGAGGGGAGGAGATTTCGAAAAAAAGTACTTTCCGGTAAATCTTGGTGCACAACTGTCACGCACATTAAAAACCATAGAACTTTTATTTGAATTTCTTTAAATGTCTGTTAACATCTTACCATTTCAACGGTATTAAACTCAATTTTTTGCATGGGGATGTTTCACTCTCGTAACGACCATATGAGCACGCATAAAAAAATGTCTTATTTTGCTCTACACTACAACAATTCAAAGCCGATCAAAATCCAAATGTATTTTTTGGGTAGGTTTACTTCTCGCAATATCATATTCCTCATCTGATCTTCATCTGCTTCCTCTTCTCTTTCATAACACTGTCCTTCAGGTTGTTTCCTTTGTGCAGCCCCTCTTATATGTTCCTTCCTCTTTGCGGTATTCTCTTCTGTGCTTAGTACAGGCTTATCACTTGAGCTCTTAATATTCATACAGATGCTTCTCCTTTCTCCAAAACATTTTTTATTTTAATTTTCCTATAAACAGCATCTACCATTCTCACAGTCATCCGTGCTTCTATAGCTTTGCATTTCTGCTCTAGACAATTCCACCTCGTCATAATGCACTTCCTGTCAGTGCAATTTCTTAGAATCCTGTATTGCCTTTTCTCTGCATCATTGGGTGCATTTTCTTATGTCTCCTTCCCTCATTAAAATTCAGTATCTCATGTATAATCCAAGGATTTCTACTGAGCCTTGTCTTTTTCGCCTTTTTGATGCTCTGCTGCCTATATTATTTCATGTCTCAAATTATTCATTCGTCTTCTGTCGTCTTCCTTCGTCCTGTACCAGTCAATCATTGCTTTGAAACTTTCAACAACCACTGATTCTTTCATTTTATCCATGACCCATCTCCTTAATTTCTTACCTTCCCGTTATTTCTTCAGTCTTAATCTACAGTTAATAACCAGTAAATTATGGCCAGAGCCCACTTTCACCTATGGAAATGTCTTGCAGTTTAAACTAGTATCTAAATTTCTCCCTTACCGTTATACACTATGCAATCAAAAGCATGCAGACACCTGGCTGAAAATGACTTACAAGTTAGTGGTGCCCTCCATCCGGTAATGCTGAAATTCAGTATGGTGTTGGCCCACCCTTAGCCTTGATGACAACTTCCATTCTCACAGGCATACGTTCAGTCAGGTGCTGGAAGGTTTCTTGGGGAATGGCAGCCCGTTCTTCGCGGAGTGCTGCACGGAGAAGAGATATCGATGTCGGTCGATGAGGCCTGGCGCGAAATCGGCGTTCCAAAACATCCCAAAGGTGTTCTATAGGATTCAGGTCAGGACTCTGTGCAGGCCAGTCCATTACAGGGATGTTACTGTCGTGTAACCACTCCGCCACAGGCCGTGCATTATGAAGTGTTCGATCGTGTTGAAAGATGCAATCGCCATCCCCGAATTGCTCTTCAACAGTGGGAAGCAAGAAGGTGCATAAAACATCAATGTAGGCCTGTGCTGTGATGGTGCCACGCAAAGCAACAAGGGGTGCAAGCACCCTCCACGAAAAACACGACCACACCATCCTAATTTTATTGTTGGCACTACACACGCTGGCAGATGAGTTTCACCCGGCATTCGCCATACCCACACCCTGCCATCGGATCACCAAATTGTGTACCGTGATTCGTCACTCGACAAAACGTTTTTCCACTGTTCAATCGTCCAATGTTTATGCTCCTTACACCAAGGGAGACGTCGTTTGGGATTTACCGGCGTGATATGTGGCTTATGAGCAGCCGCTCGACCATGAAGTACAAGTTTTCTCACATCGCGCCTAACTGTCATAGTACTTGCAGTGGATCCTGATGCAGTTTGGAATTCCTGGATGGTCTGGATAGATGTCTGCCTATTACACATTACGAACCTCTTCAACTGTCGCCGGTTTCTGTCAGTCAACAGACGAGGTCGGTCTGCTCACTTTTGTGCTGTACGTGTCCCTTCACGTTTCCACTTCACTATTATATAGGAAGCAGTGGACCTAGGGATGTTTAGTAGTGTGGAAATCTCGCATACAGACGTATGACACAAGTGACACCCAATCACCTGACCACGTTTGAAGTCCGTTGAGTTCCGCAGAGCGCCCCATTCTGCTCTCTCACGATGTCTAACTACTACTGAGGTCGCTGATATGGATTACCTGGCAGTAGGTGACAGCACAATGAGCCTGATGTGAAAAACGTATGTTTTTTTTTTTTTGGGGGGGGGGGGGTGTCCGGATACTTTTAATCACATTGTGTACTTGTTAGATATTGTATGACATATGCTGCATTTGAGAGAGTTTACAGTACTGAAAAGGAAAAATGATTTTTTATATTACCTGCTACGTGCGCGTCCTCGTTATGACCTTGGCCATTTTTCCGCGCAGACTCACTACCTGGCAGGGCTGTGCACAGCAACACACTATTTAGGTTCTTGGCGCATTAACAATGGACGTTGACTATGAACAAAAATGGTTCAAATGGCTCTGAACACTATGGGACTTAACTGCTGTGGTCATCAGTCCCCTAGAACTTAGAACTACTTAAACCTAACTAACCTAAGGACATCACACACATCCATGCCCGAGGCAGGATTCGAACCTGCGACCGTAGCAGTCGCGCGGTTCCAGACTGTAGCGCCTAGAACCGCCCGGCGCTGTGAGCAAAGAATGAACATTAAGTTCTGCGTTAAGCTAGGGGAAACCATTAGTGAAATGTGGAGAATGATTAAGCAAGCATATGCAGGTGAGGCGCTCTCAAGAAGTCTTGTTTTCGAGTGGCACAAAGGGTTTCGTGAAGGCAGAGATTCAGTGCAAGACGATCCCAGAGCTGGTCGCCCATCTACAGCACATACCGATGCAAACGTGGAGCGTGTAAGGTAGTTATTGCAAGAAGACCGTCATGTAGCTGTGTGTGCGATATGAGAAGAACTTAATTTGGATGGTGGTGGTCATAAGATTTTATGCGAAGATTTAGGGAAAAGGAAACTTAATGCAAAACTCATCCCGCACACACTAGCAGCTGAACAGAAAGTGAAAAGACAAAGAATTTGTGCTGAATTACTGCATAGAGCCACTCGTGACCCCATATTTCTATCAAAGATAATTGGTGCGGATGAAAGTTGGGGCTACTAGTATGACCACCACACGAAGCGTCAAAGTGCTGAATGTCGGAATCCTGGATCACCAGCCTCGAAAAAACTCGAACGGCAACCTTCGCTAACAAAAACAACTTTGATCGCATTCTTTGACAGTAAAGGATTAGTTCACGATGAGTATGTTCCTTCAGGTGAAACAGTGAACCAAACTCTTTACAAGCAGTTCGATGTCGCCGCCCTGATTTGTGGCGTTCTCAGGACTGCATGACAACACAAGAACCCGTACTGCTTTATCTGTTACCAAGTATCTGACCAGGCATTCTGTGCCCAAAGTAGGTCAGTTTTTGTTTCAGTATCGGATCCTCCAGGGAGCAATTTCGTTTTATTTGCTTTAATACTGACCTACTCGTTCTCTTAATGTTTCATGGAACACCACTTTTCCTCCAACACCAAAATTCAAAGCTGTCTATTCTACGGCGTTCAAGCCGGCCGAAGTGGCCGTGCGGTTAAAGGCGCTGCAGTCTGGAACCGCAAGACCGCTACGGTAGCAGGTTCGAATCCAGCCTCGGGCATGGATGTTTGTGATGTCCTTAGGTTAGTTAGGTTTAACTAGTTCTAAGTTCTAGGGGACTAATGACCTCAGCTGTTGAGTCCCATAGTGCTCAGAGCCATTTGAACCATTTTTCTACGGCGTTCAGCCATTCTTATCATCCAGCTCTCACATCTGTCCATCACAAATGAAAAGACCACTGATCTTAGTATATAGATCTTTGTCGATAAAGTTATGTCTCTAAAAGTAACAAGCATCCCTTGATTTCATTACTGCAGTACCATCAGCAGGAATCTGGGCGACGAGATAAATGAACACAGAAACTACCTCAATTGTTTCTCCTCCTATATGCCAAGAAGCGATAGATGTAGCTGCCGTAATTCTGTTGCTTCTTCTTTCACCTTTATTAAGAGGATCTTCAACTCTTCTTCACTTTCTGCTATCAGTATGGTATCATCTGCATATCTAAGGTTACATTTATTCCAGCTATTTTAATTCTGGTTTCCTCTTTATCTAACCTGGCTTTCCTCATAATGTGCTCTGCGTACAGATTGAATAAACAAGGTGACAATAATCAGCCTTGCCGTGCTTCTTTCTGAATCTTGACCCGTTTAGTTACTCCATATATGGTTCTCATGGTGGCTTCTTGGTCCGAGTGTTAATTGGCACTTGTCACTAATTTCAGGTCTAGCAATGATTTGTACATGGGAAAATGCCACGTTTCACATTTTTTTGGAGACGACGCTAGAGTGTAGGTCGCTCTATAGCTCAATAGGTATGTCAGTCCAAGTGTAGAGGAAAGGTAAGGTCATACCACCGCTGACATGACTATGCCTGTTAAAGCATTGCCATGTTCAAAGCAGCTTTCAGGTTGAGGACAGTTTTACATTAAGGACATGGTCCCGGTGTAAACTACTAATTCTTTGTTTATGGCCACAGACATGTAATACTCGAGTTCTAAAACTTTTGCATACCCTCGTGCTTTCTGCAAAAACCCAGTTTACGCCAAACCAAATCTGACTTATCATACACCAAACCTTTTATCTTGCCCAACTTGGTTGATCACCATTTACTAAGTAACTTTCCTCCTGCTCCTCGTCATAGTTTCCAGAGCAATTAAAGGCGCGTTTCTTGGCGGCATCCTTTCCTGCGGAGCTTTTATTTCGATGGTGGATACCGACGTCTACTTCTCGATGCAGGGATTTCCACCAAATAAACATGAGGACTCTTCTTTGCTGTTGGCGGTTTGGTTGAGAACTTTTGTTGCGGAGATAACCACGAAGAAGACGAACAAGACTGTGGGGCCGGCGCGTAAGGTGTTGGGCGGGCAGTAACGCGATTAGCGCAGCCGCCGCTGAGGGGCTGCCGAGCCGACCCTAATAGGATGGATGCACCCACCCAGCCACACCGGCCGCGGCACGACACCGCGGAACCTCTGAACACCAGCGCTCGACGGCTGCACAACTCATTTGCAGTCGACTGGAGCCCAGGAGTGATTGTTTACCTCAAACGCTGCCACCTTTCTTCAGCGCCACGGTGGTTTTAACTGAGTTTCATAGGCATTCATTCGTCCGCTGCGTTTCAGAGAAACCGAGGACAATGTGAATCGGGGTAGGCATACAGTGGACTGCAGCTGTCTTGCCGGTAAATGTAGGAAGTAAAGACGAACTTTTATGTTACCGCCCTAGCCTTTAGCGACGAAATGTTACCAGATATATAAGAGGGAAGAAGTCGTCGACAGTACCGGCGTTGCAAGTGTCGCCTTGCATGGTTCTGGAAAGCAATGAAAACATACAGTTGCCCGTATCTTGCCGGGTGGACGTAGATGCGAGTTCTACTCCTTCCGAGGACGTATCTGCAATCATTGTGCAATTTCACTTTGTAATTTATTTGATAACACAATACGGAAATAGTTTTTAGTTCTTGAAATGTCTCCAGCACACCCAGGTGCACGGAAGTACAATAAAAAATGCAGAGTACTTACCACTGATACAAGAAGCATTGAGGTGCTGATTGGTCCTAAATCTCGAGTACAGGGAAAAAATATTCTTTTCCACTTATTTAACACAAATATTTACAGTTTCAGTACAATTGCTTGTACAATATATGCAAATAGATTACAGATTTACAGCTAAAGTGCGCGTCATTTATGTTGGCGGCCGAGTTTAGGTTCGTTCTGCGCATCTGACGTCACAAAACACAGTCAGCCAATGAACAGAGAACGACGTTGCCAGATCTCGACTGCAGTGCAGAGCATGGACGAGTGTCTTCAGTTTTAGAAACGTTCAGTCATAAATAAAGTAATAGAACAAAAGCAATGTCTTGATAGCAGACTTTCTTTTATACTGCTTTTTCGCAATAAAGAACAGCGGTAATTGTTTATTTCCTATTGTACTTTGACAAAGCGTGAGTAATTCATAGTTATACCAACAGTGTTTGTCAGTATTTTGCGTGACATCTTACAGTCCTCATGGCATTACATAAGCAGACGATCCGCGATAGCATAACGGTTAAGGTGTTGGGCTTTTAAGTGAAAGGTTATGAGTTCAAACCTTGTGTGTTGCTTAATATTTTCATTATTTAAAAACAATATCGAAGTGTCTTACTTCACGAATTATATTCGTGTGAATGCAATTTTTTGAAATTTCTAGTGCTTTGTCTCTTCATTAACCCTCTCGCTGCTGCAGACACGTGCTCCCCGCATTCCGCGCTGTGGGCGATTTTGTCATCACTGCACTGCTCGCCTGTGCAGACACATGGTGTTCCCACTGCTTTGACACACTTATCATTCGATTTCACAAAAACTATTTGGCCCAAAACTTTGATTTTTACATGGCTTCCTGACTGATACCTTCCCCCCATAAATGACTTAATTTTGTTTCGATGTTCAACGCAGTTATTATGCAGCATTAAATGTAGTAAACCATTGCACGAAATTTTGAAGAGTTTGCAGAGGTAGAAGTCCATAGCGTATACTTTCCGTATGGCCGATTTTAGTTGCCACAATGTTGAGAATGAAATGTGGACAAGATACCTAAATTTCATAAAAAATTTACTGTATAACAATATCTCATTTAATTTAAGTACCACATAGGTGTCGTATGTAATATTGAGAAATATTCCGTCTTTCGCGACTGTAATAAAAGTTTTATTTACACCGGACGCGTTTGGCTTTATTTTAAAGCACTTCAATCAATGAAAAAGGTATGACACTTACACAATGGTACTCATGTTCTCTTTCTTGTTTTTGTTCCACAGTCGCAGTTTTACCAATGGTACTGAAATATATTCCTCCTCTGCAACTGTAATAAGCGTCTTATTTAGACCAGACGCGTTTTTCTCTTTTGAAGCATCTTCAGTGGACAGTATTTTGTCTCCTCAATTGCCAAGTCACCTATCGTAGTTTTGTGCTGCGGTAACACAATATTCATCGTTTGTGTCGGCTGATCAGTGTTTTAGCAAATAAATGCTGTTTGTGTGTGCCACACGCAAAAATTGTATTTGACATAGCTCAGAGCACTTCACTAATACACAGTATATTCAAGTCCTAATGTTTTTGTAAGTCCACAGTTTTGTTTAATGTATTTTGTCTACTTCCGTTTGATTGATTGAAGTGCTTTAAAATAAAGCCAAACGTGCTCAGTGTAAATAAAACTTTTGTTACAGTCGAGAAAAACGGAATATTTCTCAATATTACATACGACACCTTTGTGGTACTTAAATGAGATATTGTTATACAGTAAATTTTATATGAAATTTAGGTATCTTGTCCACATTTCATTCTCAACATTGTGGCAACTAAAATCGACCATACGGAAAGTATACTCTATGGACTTTTACCTTTGCAAACTCTTCAAAATTTCGTGCAATGGTTTACTATATTTAATGCTGCATAATAACTGCGTTGAACATCGAAACAAAATTAAGTCATTTATGGGGGAAAGGTATCAGTCAAAAAGATGTGTAAAAATCTAATTTTTGAGCCAAATAGTTTTTGTGGAATCGAATGATAAAGAGTGTCAAAGCAGTGGGAACACGATGTGTCTGCACAGGCGAGCAGTGCAGTGACAAAATCGCGCACAGCGCGGAATGCAGGGAGCACGTCTTTGTAGCAGCGAAAGGGTTATGCGGCCGTGGTGGCTTTACTTCATGAACTACGCGCTCCCCCCTAAACGTAAGCTTGCGAACTATGCTATACTATGGCGCTGCTTCTATTGGCGCGTGCGTCGTGTGCAACTGGCAACGCAGCAATCTCCCGCGTCTGGGCGGGCATGCGCGAGCCGCCAAGATAAAAGAATTGAACTATAGTGTTTCTGTTTTAACTGACACACCGAGTCGGACGTTACTTAAAGGTTGCTTATACCAAGATCAAAGGCTACGTGTATCTATTTTTAGCTGTTATTCAGTTCTTAGCAATGCTTAGGGGTGGCGACGTAACCTTCAGCTGCGCATAGTTACGCTATATTATCGCTACACCGTACGTACATTTCCTTCATAGTGTCACTGCGAACAAAATTGGGTCAGTCATAGATTAACCACTCCACATAAAAGACGAGTCCAATGCTTTTCCGACGTTTAATATTACTTGCCACTGACGGACAAGGTGGACCCAGTCGTAGAAATGGCAGGTCTTGTTCTGATTTCACACTCGAAATAACCGAGAATACGTTATCTATTCTGTTGTTTTTTTTTTAATTTTGTGAGAAGCAATCGTTGTTTTTTTTTGGAGGGATTCAAACTATTGTATCTAGTCCGAATAATAAGAAGTAGGCCGTTACCATAACGCCTCCTGTATTGAACTTCATACTGGGAACAACGCACATTTATTTTGCCGGCCCGTGGGACTACGAAGAAGGAGTAAAATAAGAATTTAACGACCCGTTCACGAGGAAGTAACTATAGACGAATCAACAGCTGGGACTGGGAAAAAAGGTTATTAAGTCCCTTTCAAAGGAAACTTAATGAAATTCGTGTAAATAGATTTGGAGGAAACACGAAATATCTAAATATGGATGACCGGATGGGGATATGAATCCAACTTCTCTCGAAATCGGGTCCAATGCCTCAACCAGGGCACCGCCTCGCTTCCTGCTACAGACCTCTCACCGCAGGTAGTATGTTTCGAACCTCCTCTTGTTTTTTTTTTTTTTTTTTTTTTTTTCAGGTTACACGAGTAGGGTACTTTTCATCATTGTAAATTGGAGGCAAGGGTTAGTTTTCTTTAGTGTTCGTTGCTTCCTGCGGTGTAGCTCGTTCAGAAAGTCCACATACTTCTAGTTCCCCGACGAATGATTCGAATGCTTTCAGATACTCACCGAAAGTATGTAGCTATGGTATAACGAAACTAGACGAAGTGAGTTTAAAGAATTTCACTGCTCCTCATTATCAAAGTTTTGACTTCCTGGATTGAAATATGGAATTTATAACTACCAAGACTATACATTCACTCTATGTTGCACATGCCATCTGAGACTTGCCAAAAATCTCATAGACGCAAGGTCGTCTTCTACAACTGTGTTTTATCGAGCGAGAGTAGCTTCACACAAGCTCACGCCATGCTTGTGTTAAGCATGCTTAAATGTTGAGCACTCTATTACCTACGCTCGACGTTCTGGTTTCTGTGCTGAACAATATCTCGACTTTACCTGAAAAAAGAACGATTGTGAGAACTTAATTTAACGTGCACAGCAAACATCAAAACTGGATAAGCGCACAAATTTCTAAAATGAAAACGATATTCAAATAGGCATCTATGACTGACAGACAATATGTATAACAAGAGCCGTTCTTCAGCGTTACACTAAACTTTAGGAAGTCACGCCGTGGCATAAAATTTCAAAGAGCTCTTCCTATTCTGTTTAGAAGACGAAAGAAAGTCTACCTCCAAGCGTCCTCGTTTCTCTATTTTTACGCTCGTTCAGTTTATTAAAAGGTTTTAACATGTCCTGAAGGAGCTTTCTCAAGATCTCTAAATGAAATTATGCGCGTATGTTACGCTTGATGACTTACTTATCTCCTGCTATTTCTGTCATGCTGTCCAGCTGAACGAAAATACCGTGACAAATTGCACAACTCTTCCCCGAAAACTCACTCTCACTCTCTCTCTCTCTCTCTCTCTCTCTCTCCCCCCCCCCCCCCCAAAAAAAAACGTCCTGTTGACAAGCAACTAAGTCAGAGGCAAAATATCCTAAAATTGACAGTATTTGTGGAAGCAGTTTTATCGATGGACTTCATCTTCTCATAAGTCCTTCAATCAATCGCGTTGTGACAGTCGTCACCTCCATCATCACATCCTGACTGTTGCTGCTGGACATTCTCGGCCAGTGCCTCACATCGGGTTCTGATCTGGAGTGATTTCACGAACGCCTACTCTGACAAGCCTGATCACCCGTTTTAGACAATATCGATTACCTGCAATAGATTTTAGAGGTCTATAGTATGGCGAAAGAGGTGAAATTCCTCTCGAAATATTTCACGAACTGTATGGATTTAACACGCGACTGATTACAGCTGCGTGACTGACTGGAGGAGGAACAGATGTTTTGTTAACGATCAGTATGTATGCAGTACCGCCGTCAGCAAATAATCGATAAGAATTTCATTTTACCAGGATAAGGAAGACGCTAGGTTAGCTTCTATATTTACATCTATAGACATCTACATCTAAATTTTAGACGAAGCCGACACTTTTGTTACAGAGTTACAGTAGATTCACTTTTATCTGCTAGGAAATTCTGCGGAGCCGCATGTGTGTTCAGACAGCTCATAAAAACGTGTTATGTTCACTACGTAAGTGACTTTTAACAAGGTTTCTGTGTCTGTCGCCGGCTGATGGGGCGACATAAGCGTGGGCGGTGTCCTTGCGCACTGCCGTTTCTTATCTTTGCTTGAGATAACGCTTCTACAGCTGCGCGCGAGTGACTGCGCTGTGCCGTGCCGTGACTTGGATAGGTACGGCCCGTTCTCGGGGTACGATCTTCAGAGGGTGTACCTCCCGTAAACAGAAGAATGGACCTTTCCTATTATGAGGCGTAGTGTTTAGCTCTCATCATTTTCACATGACTGTTTACACAAGTTCTTAGCGGCCATTTTCAAATCTAATGGTTCAAATGGCTCTGAGCACTATGGGACTTAACAGCTGATGTCATCAGTCCCCTAGAACTTGAGAACTACTTAAACCTAACTAACCTAGGGACATCACACACATCCATGCCCAAGGCAGGATTCGAACCAGCGACCGTAGCGGTCGCGCGGTTCCAGACTGAAGCGCCTAGAACCGCTTGGCCACACTGGCCGGCAACATCTGAGGTCATCAGTCCCCTAGACTTAGAACTACTTAAACCTAACTAACCTAGGGACATCACACACATCCATGCCCAAGGCAGGATTCCAACTTGTGACTGAAGTTCCTCGAACCGCTCGGCCACAAAGGTCGGCTAGGCCATTTTCCATGAACTAGGAGAAGATGGGAAGTCTTTTTGAGTGTGGCCAGAAAGATAAACATTGGTGTGCTTTTTAGGTATAGTTTTCATTTACAGATAGTCAGAAGTGACTGGGAGGGCTAGTTTTATACGAGTGTTATCAGTGTCTTAAGTAGGAAGTTCAGTTACACAATTGTCAACAGGACAGTGAGAATAGTGTACTGTAGAAAATTCCCATGATGATGCCAATCATCCAAACACTTCACTTCGGCTTTATTCTGGAGATCTGATTAAAACATTAAATCAACATGAGTTGTTGGTATAAGATGAGAATCATTAAAAAATGTCTATTAACGAAGTTTCAAGAACCAGCTTTAAATGATTACTCTAGGGATATACTACAGCCCCCCCCCCCCCCCCCCACACACACACACACACACATACTGCTCACACAGGTGTCATGAGGATAAGATTAATATAATTACTGCATTCACAGAGGCATTCAAACATTCTTCCCATGTTCCATACATGAAAGGAACAGGAAGAAATCCTGATAACTGGTGCAATGGAATGTACCCTCTGCCAAGTACCTCACAGTGGTTTGCAGAGTATAGATATACATGTAGATATAGTTTGCTCTGATGTGACTATACGCCTAACAAATTTTTTTATTCCTCCAGATGCTTAATTGTCTGCTGCAGTCAACATGTGAGAGGCTTATTTCAATAGTGGTACAGGTCCATTACCTCCACTTTTCTGTCTATAATGCTTTTGAAATTAATGAGCCAAACAAACAGAAAGAAAGGTTCATCTCTAGCAAGAAGCCATGTGCTTGAATATTTCTGGTATCTCACCTGCAGATTTTTCAGTGCTCATTTAACTTAAGGACTCTGTATCTCAATATGAACACAAATGGACTTGTACCACTATTGAAATAAGCCCTTCATGTAATGGTTGCAAGTCTGCAATAGGAGCATAATTAGCAAAACTGTCTATGAACTGGAAGCTTTATCAAGAATCTGTAAATGTGGGTGATCAAGATTTTAAACTGTTTGTTGAGAAACATCAGTAGGCCTTATCAGCGATCATTTGTGCCTGACAAAGCTGAGTTTGGACAGTTGATTAGTATCCTTTTGTCATCAACAGTATTTGAATTATACTTTAAATTTATCGGAACACCATTCATATACATAGTTTAAGAACAGGACCAAATCCAGCACGGGTCCTTGTGGATTCCACAATGCATTTTCTCTCATCATGAATTTTAGTTTTAACCCCAAGGTACAGTCTGCAGTGTCATACTATACTTCTTATTATGTTGAGTACAACTGTAGATCTAAAGCAGTGGGGAAAAGGAACTGATAATGCTCTTTGTTTTGGCAAATAGTACTTCCAAAAAGCTTTACATGAGGCTTCAGTGTTAATTTACAATTTCAGGGCAAAGGCTCATTTCTTAGAGAAGTGCCTTGAGCCACTTCCCATTCTCATGAGAAGCCCAATAAATGCATATATGTTCCTGTACATTCAACTCACGCCATTCTGATCTCCAAGAAATAAGGGGGATGCATTTTATAGATGTTGGAACTGGAATGTTAAACAACATATTGTGTGTTGTAGGGCCCTTGACAGGTAATAAAGATGGTAATCGTGCACTGTTTTGTATGATGGATTGTGTCACATGGAAGTAGAGGCTACAGTTCTGTGGTACTTATAAGTCTTAATGACTCTACCATAGAAGAGCTAAAGCTATCATCTGGTACTGTAGTGGTCAGCCTAGAAGAAGCAGTGAAAGATGAAGCATAGAGAGAGCTAGACTCTTGAGACCCTTAGTTGGAAAAACATACTAATGCCACTACACTGAAAGACAAGTCATCACACTTGCAACAGGATGACAGAGAAAAGGTACGAATAGGTATTCCAAACTGTTCAGTCCTGCAACGCTTAATTCTAAGTGTAAGCGAGTGGCATGTTTATTTGGAACTTTATCACATTTCACATAATGTTAAACATGTAGTGAAACAAAGCACTACATAACAGCTACATGATGATTTTACAGAGTACAGTACATGTCAGTGGACTTCACCTATGACATTTGCACCTATATAAATTGCGGAGCCAGCTAAGACCTGTGTGTTCCATTGTGATAACAGACATGTCTACTGACGCACTGTATCTAATGTTTACCCACTGTCAAATATAAAGAGATTTTAAATAGTCTGGGGCACATCTGAATTTTACCAGGGATTCATGAAGTTGTTATCAGCAACTTACGATACCACCAGAGGATTTCCACATATTTGCACTTAACAGCCTTCTCAGGACACTTCAGTACCTTAGGATGAGCACTGGGCTAAAAAATGAACCAGCAGTGTTCCAACAGCTGCTAGACAGAGTGTTATGCTTACTAAAGCTGGTACAGTGCATGGTGTATTTAATTAACTTTTGCTTTCCCTAAATATATTGAAGAACATATACAGCTATGCAGTCAATGGTTAAGGGCCCCATGCCTCATACTGAGGTTGTAAAAGTTCCACTCTCTTCTTGAAGGGTCCGAGTGAGGCGATACAGTGGTTAGGACATTGGATTTGCATTTGGGAGGATGATGATTCATATCCCTATCCATCCAGATTTAGATTTTCGCAATTTCCCTAAATTGCCCAGCAAATGACAGGATGCTTTCTCTGAAAGAGAATTGCTGACTTCCTTCCCCATCCTTTCGTAATCCAAGCTTGTGTTCCTTCTCTAATGACTATGCTGTCAATGGGATATAAAACTCCAATGTTTGTTTCTTCCTTTCATGCTTGAAGGAACTTGATGTTTGGGACATATCATCAATCAGGACAAAACCTAGCCACATACCCAACTACTACATGTGAACCTCCAACACTGAATTTGACAAAAGAATTGCAGTCTTTCCTAGACTTGGCAAGTAATTACCAGTGGTTTGTGTCTGACTTTGCAGGGATTGCAAAGACTCTGGTTCACTTGCTAAAGAATAGAAAAGTGTCATTGTACTACAGAGAGTGAACAAGTCCTAACATTTAAAGAACCTTCTGACGTCAGTCCTTGTTCTGTCCTGTTTTTCTATCTAGTGATGCCAGGAATTACATCTTAGGGTATGCCTGAAATCATGAAATAAGAAGACAATAGCATCTGGTGGCTAAATTCCACAACAGCTTAACAAAACCAAGCAAAATTATGTAACATCAAAAAAGGGAATGCTACATCTGTATGAACCGTGATTTTAGGTAACCACCGAACATGCCAAGACCAAAATCACAACTTGAGCAGAAAGATCCAACCAGTCACCCAACTAGGTTGGCTCCAGATTTCAGTAAGTCTGATCATGCTCCAGCTCACCAGCCTGGAAGAACATTCACCCTTGCAGGCAGATACAGCCACTAGGTATGTGGTCAAGGGCAAGAAGAATGTTGAAGAATGTAAATAAGCTGCATGAGTGGAAAAAAGTGAAGCACTCAGAGCCAGAAAGTCAACAGTTTGCATCAAAGCATGGGTATCAACATAAATTCATCCAAATGTGAGAGGGATGGGGTAGGAGAATTCTAAAATTATCATTTTTGTATGTAATTGAGGCAGTGTGTTTGATGTGTCATACCTTAAATCATTTTCAACATGATTACAACACCAGAAACCAAAATAATTTTATGCTGCCCACCCACTGTTTAAAACTTTATGCTCAGACTCCACATTATATGGGTATGAAAATTTATAACAAAGTGAAAGGAAGAGAATTGCCCAGCATAAATTTAGAAACACTGAAAAAATCCTTATTTGAGAAACTAGTGCAGAAATGTTATTACTCAGTAAAATAATTCATAAATGACAACTTGAAAAATTGAGCAGGAGAGAGCAAGTACTTAGGACTGTTTCTAGAATGAAACTTTCACTCTACAGCGGAGTGTGCGCTGATACGAAACTTCCTGGCAGATTAAAACTGTGTGCCAGACCGAGACTCGAACTCGGGACCTTTGCCTTTCGCGGGCAAGTGCTCTACCAACTGAGCTACCCAAGCACAACTCACAACCCGTCCTCACAGCTTTACTTCCGCTAGTACCTCGTCTCCTACCTTCCAAACTTTGCAGAGGCTCTCCTGCGAACCTTGCAGAACTAGCACTCCTGAAAGAAAGGATATTGCGGAGACATGGCTTAGCCACAGCCTGGGGGATGTTTCTAGAATGAGATTCTCACTCTACAGCGGAGCGTGCACTGATTTGAAACTTCCTGGCAGATTAAAATTGTGTGCTGGACCGAGACTCGAACTCGGGACTTAGGACTGTTAATTTTTAAACATTTGTTACTTCTGAAGAAAAATTATTAATTGCCTAATTAAGTAATTATTCAGTACCATGTATTATATTACTGGTTTTACAAGGAAAATTGTAGACCAGTTTTTGTGTTTTGCCAAGTCTCCTGTACAGGTCAATGGATGGAAATTATATGTTACAAGAGAATAAACTTCTATTCTATTCTTAATTTTACATGAGATGCACATATCTGAGAGATTTGATAGTCATCCAGTTTTTGCAGGTAGATTACTACGATACCTAAAAGGTGTACATGTCATTAGCAAACAGGTACACTAAAATAAAATTTTGTAATACTGACACAATTACTGTGTTCACTTTTTTAATTATATGATCAAATATTACGTACTAACATTGTTAAATATAGCAAGTATCCAACTAAATTATCCACAAAAGCAAAACTATACGCCATTCACAGAGAATATTTGTATCATTATTTTTAGATCAAACAATGGAAAGCCCTGAATGGAACAACAACAATATTGGAAAGAATAGATTGCTACTCACCATATAGAGGTGGTGCTGAATTTCAGATAATCACAATGAAAAAGACTGCTAAAATATTAAACGTGAGGACAAAGTACTTCTTTTCTATTTCAGAAGAAGGAAATTATCCAAAAGCTTAATATTTTGGCAGTTTTTTTCATTGTGCCTGCCTCTCAACACCACCTCTATGTGCTGAGCAGCTTTCTACCATTTCTTGCTTATTCTGATTCTTAGATTGATGCTAAAAATAAAAAATTAGAAAAATGCCAGAATGACTGTGCTAATTCTGATAAACATCACTGGAAATAAAAACTCATAAAGTGCCATTGAGTAACATTCCTGAAATGACGAGAAGCAAGAAATAAACACCAAAACATAGTTTTTCCAACTCAGACGCCATTTACAGGGTGTTTCAGAAATACTTAGGAGGGAACATCCAGACTCAAAAAGCAAGAAGAATTTTGATATAAATACAAAAATTTCATTTATTTTTCAATTATAATGAAAGTTTAAGATCAATGCATTCAAGGTGAAGTGCACCAGCTGAAGTTTATAACAAATACTTAAAATCAGTTTCTTTTTAGATATGAAAAATGACATCATTACACAATTAAAATATTTTATTTGCACTACTAGTACTGCCCATCATTCCCAAGTGAAGAAGAAGAAGAAAATGATGCACCATAATAAAAACAGAGCAAAAATATGAAAGTCACGTAACTACTTTGGATGTAGTGCCACGTGAATGGTAAGGGCTGCAAGGCTGCACAGTTGTATCTATAACCTATATCCATTTCCAGACAGAATCTATATGACTTATGTAATCTTTACTGCTCTTTCTTACCACATTGTTAATACAGATTCCCTGACCATATACACTGGAATCAAGGTAGCCCAAGGTTTGTTCGTATGCCTGATGAGAAAAACAGAGTTCATATTTTGTTGGAAGATCCAGTTATAAGCACAAGACACATCACCGCAGCATGTGATACATCTTACAGTATCACATGGTGTATTCTGTACTTCATGGACAGGTCATACAGGTATGTACTTCATCTTCAAAGTGTGCAGTTCACCTTTTGTTTGCTCACACTGCCAGTCCACTGTTTGCATCATTTGGATGTTTTAAGCTAGACACAAGCACTATTTAAGATTGATATGTGTACTGAAACGATAGGTTACTGCCTTTTCCCAGCACGTGTTACAGGTTAGGGCTGCAAAGACTTTTCATAACAGTCTTCCTTACTTGGTACAGGGTGGCACCCTGAAAATCAGAGGAAGCAAATGGTTTATTAAATGATGGAGCTCCCACACATTTCAGTTCATTGTTTGAGATGCATTGGATTGTATCTTTGACAACAGATGGATACGTAAGGGAAGTACTACTTTCAAGACATGCACATTCCCCTGGTCTCATTTCTTTGTAGTGTTATCTGTTGGGCCATCTAAGTCACTTGGTTTATCCACCAAATGCATCATTAAAGTGTCAAGGAAATGTGAAAAACCTTTTTACACCCATCTGGAGTGCCTGAAAGAGTGCCACATATGTGTAGAGGCAATTGTAGCATACACTGTACGTTTTCTACCAGATTCTCACTTCATAATTTTGAAGAATACTATTTTACGTTAATAATTTAAAAATTCAAGATATTAAGAAATATACTTTTGTAAAATGTTTTCTGCTTTTGGTGGAGGATGTTCATGGATGTGTGTGTTACTCTCACACCCTTGATTTTAATGGATTTTATGTAATATTTCCATGCTTTCTATTTCTTAACACTGACTAAAGTAATCAGACTAAAGTATCAGTGTGTTTAAAGATACACATTTTAGGAGGTTGGTGTAAAGAATAATCCAAACTCAAACTTTATCTAGGTGTATGTAGTAACCACATAAAACTACTTACAAATTGTTTGGTACAACCAACTACGTAACATGAATGAAACCAAGATAGCCCCCATATTATCAATGTGGTACATTGTTGTGCAGCCATACTGGGTTGCGGAATTTGCAATTCTATTTCTACATTAACAATGCTGTTGTCACCTTGTTGAATTTAAGAATGTGGCAACTGCAGGACAGAATACCTTTTCAAACCAGGTGAAAATTTCTGACTGATACATTTGGGCCTATGACTTACAGCATAGAGTGCCCTTAGTGTATCATACAGTTGTGTTTTTCAGGGTACAAATCTAAATGGTGATGGAGGAAAGATATTTACAGTGGTGATTAAGATTTTCAGGGGGAGGCAGTGCCGTTGTGGGAATTGGTGACACCTGTCAGCCAGGTAGCTTGTGCTCCCTCCTGTTTGATGTAAAATTTATTATGTACGTTTTACTTCAGTTTTTGACCAAAGCATTTCCACTGAAGACAGCCTGGACTAAATTTGGAATAGGGAGATTTACCACAGTTCACTTTCAGCACTAAGTAAATGTTCCCACATGTTCATACTGTTGCTTACCTTCAATATCATTATCAAGACTTGCGTACTGAAATAAGTTTGATAAAAAAGTTGTTTTCAATATTTCTTGTTTTTTAGGTCAAGACACAATAACAATAGTTCCTCTATGAATTTCAGTCTCTCATAACAGTTATTGCAAGATTATAAATAATCACATTCACACCATTTATATACAGTATGTACTTTTAATTTTTGCTGTTAGATGAAATTTAATGGTCACTCTAAAGATAATTTGATTATTTTCTTAGTAAAATGTCTGGTTGGTGAATCTGTCCATAGTTTAACTGTCACTTGTTAATAATTAATTTTCATCTCATAAAACTCCATTTAATTTCCACAAACTTCATTAAAAAAGTTACAGATTCTCAGTATAATTGACTATCCATTAAATAGTTCAAATCTGACAAATTCAGCAAACACCAGCATGCTTCTTATCTACACTTTCTGAGTCTGCCAAACTACTATTTCTTTTGGAGAACAACCCAAGCTGTATGTGCATATTCCTTGGTGTTCAACACATCTACAATACTAACCTCTTCCACACACCAACTCCTAGACCTTAATATTTCTTCAAAGTACAGACATTACACTATCATTTGTTGCATGAGCATCTAAGTCTAGCCACTCACAAGGTAGCAAGGACCAGTATCAGCAGCATTTTGTTTTGTTTAAAATGTTTAGTTACTTTAGTGTTTTTCCCACGAGCTTCAGTAAAAAAGTGAAAATTATCTGTGTGTTAGTCTGGATTCGCTAGTGTTTATTTACATTTCCTAAGAGCTTGCAAAATTTTTCTCATGCATTGCAATGTATGTGAGATAACTTATCAGTGAGAAGCAATGGTTGATCAGTCTGTTTTCAGTCATCATCATCATCTTGGACAGTTTCCAGCCAGTGGCTGGGTCTGTCGTCTGTTTTCAGTAGTGTAATTTATTTTTGTTTTAAGAGCTTGCAGATTTTGAGAGCTTAGTGTAAATTTAGAACATTGGAGAGCAGATTTTAGTGTTTGGTTATTCGCGTCATTTATATTTTGTGTGCATCCCCTCTTCAGTATTGCCAGTCAGGTAATTTTCTGTCTTGCTTAAGACAGTCTGTTCTTTCTCAGTATGCCCTGACTGCTTTAATTGTATTTTTTTACGTTTACACAGTTTTTTACAGTCTGATATGGGAAGAGAATGTGCTTGTCATGATGGACAGGAGAGTTAGTCACTATCTGGAAATAGCTGCAAGCTACGTTGGCCACATTCGTCAGGCTTCGGGTTGCTGCTCAAAGCTGCAGTGACACTGGGGCAATAGTGATGAAACCTGAGGCATCTTTGGTGTCATTGGAATACCATGGTAGCCTTATTATCACAGTGTGTTCAATAAGCAACATCTGACTTACCTGTCTCCACTCAAGAGTGGATAGTGGGCAGTGGTGGGTCCGCATATCTCTGGGCGTTGTAAAGTGGGAACTTGCCACAGGGCTGGATCCTTTCACTTTAACAGGTATAAGATGCTACCCAATACTGATAACACATCTGAGCTAGTACAGGATACCTCGCCTGTTGGGCCAGTGGATGACTTTCCTACCAAGTCTGGACAAGTGCAAACGGCAGGTATGCTAGTCACTGGGAGCTCCTCAGGGAAACAGCAAACAGGTTGGGAAAGAATGCCAATTTGCTAGGAGGACCTGTGTGACATTGAGGTGGCTCTTCTGGTGGATAGCAAATGCACTGGGTGCAACCAGCTACAAATTGTAGCTGATATTGGCACGAGTGATGCCCACCATTTGGTTTCTGATGCCATCCTGGATTCCTTCGGTTGTTGCTAACTTAGTGAAAGTAGCTAGGATCGAACATGGTGTGCAGGCTAGGCCATTTGTAGCACTACAGCACTCGATAGTCCTCTGGTTTGGAGCAGAGTGGTAGGTCTAAATCAGAGACTCTGACAATTTTGCAGCCATGTCAGATGCGTATTTCTTGTCCTCTGCTACCATGGAGAAAACTGTAGGGACCCCCTAAAAATGGACTGATGTGCACTACCCACAAGAAGTGGTTATTGGAGTGGCAAAGTATGTGTGAAACGTACATGGGGTTTTCTTAGGGTACAGGAACATCCTCTCCCCCCTTTCCCCCACCCCCACATGTACAAAAATGCAGGAGCATCTGTGATAACATCCCAGAATTAGTGTCATTTATTAAAAGTAATGATGCCGAGATAGTATTAGGAAGAGGAACCTGGTTGAAACTGGAAGTAAATAGCAACGAAAACCTAAATACACAATGACATACATTCCATATTGATAGTTAGATGCCAGTTGTAATAGCATATTTATTTCAGAAAAAATTCAATAATATCTATTGACATTATCTTGGATTCTGTATGTGAATTACTCTGGGGAATATAAGCATCAAAGATGGGTCAGAAATTGTAATCAGGTGCTTTTATAGACATCCGGTGTCAAGAGTTGTGGTGGTAGAGCACTCTATTCCAGAATTTAAGAAATAAGTTTCCTGTTCATGCTACTATAATAGGGGAGACTTCAATCTGCCAGCTATAGAATCGGAGAGTCATGCAATCACGAATGGTGCCCAAGACAAGCATTAAGGTGATGTTATTCCGATGGTTTTGTATGAAAATTACTTTTAGAAGGTAAATAATCAACTCACGACAGTAACATCTTAGACCTCCTGGCAGCAGACAGACCTGAAACTTTGAATCAGTTAATATAGAGAGGGCATCAGAGATCATAAGGCTGTGACAGCATTAATGATTATGGTGTTATGACTGTTAAGAAATGTTGGAAAATATTTTTGCTTGGCAAGAGTGACAAGATACAAATTTCCAAGTGTCTGAATAGTCAATATCAAATATTCAATGCTGAGAACAAAGATGTGGAGCATAAATGGATGAAAACAAAAACACTGTTCAATATGTCTTCGACAAGTATTTGTTGAGAAAGGTTTTAATGGATGGGAAAGACTCACCATGGTTTAATGATCATGTCTGCTATGTAAGCAAAAACAAATTCATCATAGAATCAAGAGAAGTCAAAATTTAGAAGAAAGCTGAACGAAGTATAAATAAGTGTAAAGAGAGCAATGAGGAGTGTGAACTTTGAAAGTAAAAATTTGCCAACTGATCTGACAAAAACCCTAAGAAGTTTTGGTATTATGTAAAATCAGTAAGTGGATCAAAATCATCTATTCAGTCACTCAGTGACCATACGGGCACCAAAATGGAAGATGATAAGAGACAAGGCCAAAATACTGAATTTGGTCTCCCAACACTGTTCCACCACATAATATCGTAATATAACCCCTGCTCTCAATGACTCAAAATGACAGATACCGAAATAAGTGATCGCAAAATATACAAGCAACTACAATTGCTTAGTAGTGGAAGGCATCTGCACCAGATGAGATGCCCATAAGATCCTACACAGATTACACAAGGTAACTTGCTCCCCTTCTAGCAGCAGTTTACTGTTGATGACTCGAGCAACAAAGGGTACTTAGCTCTGGAAAAAAACGTAGGTCATTCCCATTTCCAAGAAGGATCTTACGACAAATGTACATAATTATAGGCCTATAATGCTGACGTCAATGTTATAGAATTATGGAACATGTTTTACATTCAAGTATTACAATGTATTTGGAGAATGAAAATCTCCTCTATAAAAATCAACACGGATTCTACAAACTGAGAGATTGTGAAACTCACCTCATCCTGTTCCTCTGTGAAGTCCACAGCTCCTGTAGGCATTGCTACTTAAATCACGCTGTGTTCCTTGACTTCATGAAGAAATCTGATACAGTCCTGCACTACTGTTCAGTGGAAAAAATACACATTTACCAAGAATTGGGCCAGATTCATGGCTGGATTCTAGACTTCCTTACGACAAAACTCTGCATGTCACACTTAAGGCGACAAAACTAACAGGTCTGAAGGTAATTTCAGGAGTAGCACAAGGAAGTGTGATAGGACAGTTACCGTTTACAATAAATATAAAATGATATAGTGTGAAACACAGGAAGCTCCATGAGGCTTTTTACACATGATGTGGTTAGACTAACTGATGCCTCCTGATACCTTTCTGTGTTGCTGCCAATCAACAAATCCATCACCTCAGCCCACAAGGTCAGGCTACACTGGTCTTTCCTGACAAAATCAAGCCTGATCCATTTAAAGTTGTTGGATTCTGACCATAATGTTGACAAATCTGTTCATGTTTTCCCCCCACTTTAATTTTGAAGTTGCTGAGTTTTTCAGCTACGAGTAGTGTAATTCTGAAATTACCTTCAATGCTATGAGAAAATAACAGAAAAACTATCATTCTCTAAAGTCAAATTGGCATTAGTCTTACATTTTTCAGAAATTTTCCACGGGTATTAGATTAATTACCGTCCAAAGACAGTGATCCAAATTTAAAGCACTTTATAAAATAGAGGGGCTTAAATGATCACAATGTGCCTAGTTTTTGATTTGTCAAGTAAAAAAATTAGGCACAGACATTTTATCTACTTCTAGACTATTTCATCTATTTCCTAAATTATTTCAAGACAGGCTGCTACAGTTTATCCTGTTTCACTGGTGGGTGATTGACTCCATAGGAAATATTATTCCACGCCAGTGTGCATACCTAAATTGGGATGCTTCTTCTTTAACCACAACAGTTCATGATACTACTGAAAGGACACAACGTGAATCAATGGTATGTGTGTGTGTGTGTGTGTGTGTGTCAGCAACCAAGTTAGTCTGTGAACGGCTGCAATGAAAATTTTACATGTTTGCACTATTTCAGTGAAATATGAAGTGATGGGCTTTCGAATGTTTTTGTGTAATGTTCTTGCTATACTTAAAAGTTTTAACTAGTTTGTGTTGTAACTCTGAGGTCTAATCTGTTAACATTTGGTCTGTGTCAACCTGTAAGTTACCAAGTGGCAAATGAAACTCATCACAACGCAAGAGACTTTTAGAAAAGGCACATATGACAGCAGATAATATATAAAAATATGAACAATGATAGTAACTTCACCAGTTCTCCAACTTATTTTACATCTAGTGATGTAGACTCAGAGCAGATCAGGCGTCCGTAAGTCCAGAGATGGAAAGTACATTTAATTAGAGTAAAGAAATAATAAACATTTACTTTCAAATTACATTTAATTTTAAAATGTGTTCTTGTATAAAATTCAAAAGCTTCTGCAACTTGCAAATTAGAGATGCGGGCAGTATTGACAAAAGTTTACATTAACTAGGAATCATGTATTCCACAGAATGCAATTTTGTGACTTATTTCATCTCAATAACACTTGTTTCAACAAATACTTTTCATAAGCCTGATACAGGCTGCTATGGAGCATCACCAAACTGAAATAGCAAGCACGTTCTTAAGTCTCCAATCTCCTTAATCACTTATAACAAAATAAATAAAAACAAGGAGAGTTTAAGAGATCTTGGAATAGTCATAATGTTGGTAAATAGTCATGTATCTGAATGTCAAACTCTCTTATTTAATGTTTTATGGTAGCAATCTCTGGCATCAGTAATGCTTCTTTCTGTGCATAATCAACAAAGATAATTAATTTGATGTACTTGCTATACCATGATTTAAACTGCAGCATCATCATCTGTACACATATCAAATCATTTTGGAAAACAAAGCAAATGATGTGGAAAGTGAAATTTTTGTACTGCCCAGTGGTCTACCATAACATCTTATCAACTTGCAGTCAAATAATCCTTATTGCTTTCAAGTATTGTTATGGGTACAGACTATTCGCAGATTACATGACTATTCAACAACATATAAGTTTTAATATATACATGAGGATAGATCACACTTCTCAAAAAATGGAGTTGAGCAGCAGCAAGTAATGCTTACAACGCAATTGTCTCTGCTCAGTATGTCCTTTAGTAGGTGAATAATGGTTACTCCCTCAATTTATTGGTTTTTGCTTCTAGAAAACTCAGGTTGTGGTGTTGGAGGCCCCAAAAGGAAAAAAATTGACAATGAATCTGAAGAAACCACAAACAAACATTAATTTCCAAGATGTAAGGACGAATCTCCAAGGAGTAAGGACAATAAAGAGCAAAAATTGACTGCATAATTATCTTTTCTTTGCTATTTCTCCAAAAGAGAAAAGAAAGAGAAAGTTTAACATAACCTTTTTCACCTATTTATCACAATTATTACAAAGGTATGCAGTGTTAAGATCATCAGTAATGCGTGTGTATAGCTTTATCATAAATGTGAAACAGCATTCCATTACTGGATGTAGTAAAGCTGATCAACAGCGCAAAATGGGTTACAGTATTCATCTCACACTACATTATACTTAGTATGGCTCTCACGCTTCCAAGCTTTAGAACTGCAACAACTGAAAGACATCAATATTGTAAATGCAGGTAGGTAACAACTGTACTGAATCTGCACAAAACAAGCACAACTTTTTGGTTAAGTTTATATCTTACAGACAATTGTAAATGAGAAAAAAAAATTGCACACAAAATAACATATCATACATCACACATACCCACATTCTGTCTAAAACTTGTAAAGTAAATATCACAGGGAAATTTAAAAGAAGTACTGATGCAATGAACAACATAAATATAAAATAAATATAACTTTCAACATAAATCAGGCAAGTATCACGTTGCACTTTTAGTAACAAGAGGGTGTAATGCCATGAACCGATGAACAACTTCGTCTGTGATCTGTGCTCTGCGTGCCTGATGTTCTGCTACAAGAGTCTGAAGCACATCTATCAGTTCCTTCTTCAGTTCACCAGTCAACATGGCTCCACTTGTATAATCCTAAAATCAATACAAAGAACTGCTAACAAACATAAAAATGCAACAAATTTAACATAGATTATGCATGAATTATTTTGGTATTTTATTATGCAATTATTGTTAAATTAACACGTAACACACAGCTCTTAGTTTGAACATGTATATTTAGCTTCAAGGAAATCATGAATGTATCAATTCATGAAGCTATGCTTACTCAGATAGATTGTGTGGATAGCCACATTATCCTTCTGAGCCGTATCTGATGGCTAACTTTTCAGTCACTCATTTCTTTCCATCACTCAATATGACCAGTTCTACAATAACTTACTCAACCTAAACCAGCAAAAATAATTATGAATTAGAAATATCTGTACAAATTCATACCTGCTTCATGTATGTCTATCAATAACCTCAAACCACATTTCATAATTTCCTATATGAAATTGCACTGTTAACTTTATCTTATACAGTTCACTGGAATGCGGTATTTAACATGTTTAAGGGAATAAAGGTAACAAGACACCACATAGTAGAGGCACTGAGTCATCAAAAGGCATATAAATGAGATGGAGAGCTTCGTTAGCTTTAGGAGAAAACCTTCTCAAAGCTGTAGAGCATACACAATACTCTTCACCAGTGCAGCTGGACCAGGGTGAGGAGAGTAGGCGATGGGAGGGGGGAGGATGTGGTTAGTGGATGGGGGGGGGGGGGGGGGGGTTGGGGAAAGGTGGCTCAAAGTTTGGAGGGAGAGCCAGCAGCAATATTATTTTGGACAATTTGTCATTTGTCACAACATAAGGCTTCAACTTTTACCCCAGTTGCCTTGAATGCTTTGAATATATTGCCCGGATCGAGCCTCATGAACAGTTAGCAGAACTGGTGCATCTCACTGGACATTGAGAATGTCATTCCGAGATGTATGCCAATCGAAGACTGGTTTTTGTTTTTTGTATGCTTGACTTATTTAGACCACAGCTGCCTAAGGAATGGGAGCCACAGTGGGCTGCAGTGGAGGGTTTCCCCAAGATGGTTGTATTAGTGAAATCTAAAGCTGAAAATCCATTGCTCGAGAGCACTAGTTGTTTGGTGGCACCACTAGACTTCCCTGAACAATGCTGGCCCAAGCATAGACTACAAATGGATATTTGGGTAAAGCTATGGGGTCTGGTGAAGGCTGTTCTCTTACTGATAGTACTTTGAAGTTTGGCTCCTGACATTTTTGATCTGTGGTCTCATGCTGCAGAGATACTACACGGTTTCCTTAATGACCAATATATAAGGTGTGTAAGAAAAGTAATGAGACTGAAACACTGTGACCAATCTAGTAATGCTGTGTTGTTCTACTTGTGTAGGCAGGTGTGTTCATCCCTTCCAGATACTCAGTCAGAGTTTCAGCTCCTTAGAGCCAACATGTGATTTTTGATAGCACGATCAGTGAAATTGTGGTTTTGTTGTTTGTTAGGAAAACGGAACAGCAGAATTTAAAGCAACATTGTGCCAAGTTGGGGAATCTATGAGTTTGATCTTTAAAAGTTGAAACAGGCCTATGGCGAGCATTCCTTATGAAGAGCACAAGTTTTTTTGCTGGCACAAATTATTTTTGGAAGGCTAAGAACATATTGCAAATGATCCTCACTCAGGGCGATCCTCAGCTTCAAAAGCTGACAAAAATGGTGAAAGTGTGCATCCATAAGGAATTGTTCTTCCAGGACAAACTGTCAACCACATGTTTTACAAAGATGTCCTTGAAGGGCTCAGGAAAAGTGTGAACTGAGTAGGACCGGATATTGCAAACAAGTGGATGCGGCATCTTACCAATGCCCCATGTCACAACGCTACTTCCATTACAGAATTTTTGACTTCAAAAGGCTTTCCTGCTGTTCCAAAGACCCCCTATTCACCTGGTCTGAGTCCTTGTGACTCTTTTCTGTTCCCAAAATTGAAAAATGCCATAAAAGGACATCATTTTGGGACTCAGGACAATATTCAAAAGAATGTGACCAACATGTTAAACAATCTACCAATTGAAGCTTTTCAGCACAGCTACCAAGGCAGGGAATGATGACTCCACTAGTGTATAACTGCTAAATGAAATTACTTGGGAACAAAACTATTGTCTGAAACAAATAAAAATTTTACAGATCAGTTCATTACTTTTCCCACATATGTCCTAAAAAAATCAAACACTGGTGAACCTGTGGAACATAATATACTGAAAACCTGTTCACAATTTAAATTTCCAAGCTTAATTGGCATCCCTAGTACAGTGTGACGGCATCCTTATGCTCAATTGAGAACTTCACGTCTAATGATTGTTTTTCAACAGCATGTTCTCAACAGATATTTATCTCACTTTTCAGTTGAAGAGTACTCATCTACAATGGGGAGTGACCAAAAAAACAGCTTTACTTAACTGGGACAATATTAAATGTTTTCAGCCTGCAGTTGAGATTGAGGAACTTGCTTGGTCAGTTACAACATCCAGTACACGGAAGTCTCTGCCAGTGAAATGTGAAAAATCTTGAATTTGCCACACATCACTCACACTCGAAGAATAATGTAACGATCAATAATAAACACACTTTGAACAGCTGGGTTTAAAGTAACTAATTACTGCTCCAATACAGAAGACAGTAACCAGTCTATACTAGGGAGCAGCGAAACTATTGGTGGGAAGGGAACGTTACTTCTCCCAGCCCTGGGATTCCCTCCATCTGTATCCTCCAATTGGAAGCCTTTGGCACTGTCCAGCTTTTCCATGAGTCTAAGAGGACACTGTTGCTACAGTGCCAGGCATGCCAGGTAAGTAGTACAGTAAGAAGCAAGACCTCTAGAGAAACATCCATTACTGACAGGGGTCATGTGGCAATATTGCAATTCATTCACACAGCTGCTGGCATGACTGTGTAGCTTTGTTGCTACCAATTACTCATTTACACACTTGCCATAAGGAAACACTCTTTTATGAAGAGAGCTGTGATTTTCATAGTATATTATAGCTTTCCTTGTTTATGAATTAAGGTGACACAGTTAAAAGTCACACTGAGGGAGTCATATACATGGTGTACAAATTAATTTGTAATCTTAAAGACAGAAGAGAGAAAATCTTAATGGTACCGCAGACTGCAATAGTCAATGTATCTGGGGACTCTGCACCAAACTGTACAGAGTATATGTGCAGGATAACACATAACGGTGCTGTGATCAAGAAATGAAGACAATGCCTGTTGCATCACAAAATAAAATTCCTAATTTGCACTCAAATAAAGAAAATACTGAGCAATGGCTAGAACATAAACGGCTACATGAAAAAAAAGAGATATTGGATGATATCGGATGCCACAAGCACCTTTACAACCACTTTAAACATTATAATATAGCAGTAGAAATAGGCCAAGAAATTTTGTGGCTTCCCCCTTACCACTGGCAATTCAACCCAACAGAAAATATATGGGTGCTAGTGAAATAAAAAAACATGTTCAGAACTTGCCCATTCGAAAGTAAAAATTTGCAGAGTTTACTTTAGGAAGCTATTAATGATGTTACTGTGGAAGACTGAATTATGTGTCTAAGCCGTGGAGAAAATTTGCAAGAAAATTACTTTGTTCAGAACTTGCCCATTCGAAATTAAAGATTCGCAGAATTTACTTTAGGAAGCTATTCATGATGTTACTGTGGAAGACTGAATTATGTGTGTAAGCCATGGCGAAAATTTGCAAGAAAATTACTTTCTGAAGAAAGACAGCTGAGAAAATTTTTATTGAAAGCCTTGTCACTGTTTCAAATGACACGTTACATAACGAGTTTCTGCAAGCACTTAGTTCTTTAGGACAATTAAGCAAAAATAAACTACATTAACTGATGTTTCTTATTCTTTCATTTCCCCGAAGTTCCCTCTTTCTGCTTCCTTTCCTGTCATCTTTCCCCTTACTCTAACATCTCCAAAATGTAGCACTACAAGGCAGAACAGCTTCTGCATGCACACTGCCTGTACTGGCATGTTTGTCAGTGGCAGTTGTGGGAGTGCAAACCCATATTTTCTCCTTTGTTTCCAGGTTAAAGCTAACATGTACAGCTAATAATGCAAAAATATTTACACAATAAAAACTGAAATAGCTTTGTGATTTAATAAATGAGAATAATAGTGCATGTTACTACAAGATACCTTATAACTCACACAACAAAACATTAATATGGAAACACTCAAGAACAGAGCTATGGCCAATTAACACTGAAGTGTATGGCAAGAACACGAGCAGGTAAAAGGGGGTTGGTGTACTAGTGTATTTGCCCCTCCAAACACCAGCTTCACTTCTCTGTAGTACACTGCTCATACAAATGCATAATAATCTTTAGTTCTCTATCCAAAGGAGAGAAGGATTAGGTTCTAATACACAATCTATGAGGAGGTCATTAGAAACAGAGTGCAAGCCCATTTTGTGGAAGGATGGGGAAGAAAATCAATCAGGTTCTTTTCATAGGAACAATGCCAGTATTTGCCACAATCAATTTAGAGAAATCAGAGAAAACCCTCACAAATGTAGAGATTTGAACCATTGTTCTCCCAAAAACAAATCCTGTGACTTAGCACTATACCACCCTCTTGTGATCAGAACAGAACTCTGGTCAGACACCCCACAGACTGCAGTCCACACACACACATCCCAGCACATGTGACTATTTGTTGAACACAGTATCTGAAATCTTTTCCAGTACATGGGGACCACCAAATTCGAGTAGCAGTCACATGAAAACATTTAGTAGCCAGAAATCTTGGGAGATGTTCACACCCTCCCCACGCCCCCCCCCCCCCCTTCCCCAAGCTGCAGGAATTTTTTAGCATATTCTAAGTTTCCTTAAGAAAGAAAAGCTTCTGTCAACAAATCAGTACAGATTTAAAGAGATTTCCCATTTTCAGCATGATATCCTGCGAACCATGAATGAAGGGCTACAGGCAGATTCCATATTCCTTTATTTCTGGAAATCATTTGACACAGCACCCCACTGCAGACTGTTAAAGAAGGTCAAAGCATGCAGAATAATTTATCAGATATGTACATGGCTCGAAGACTTCTTAAGTAATATAACCCAGTATTTTGTCCTGGGTGGTGGGTGACCATCAGACACAAGGATATAATCAGGAATGCCCCAGGGAAGCGTGGAAGGACTAGTCTTGCTCTCTAAAAACATACAGGGTCTGGTGGATAAAGTGAGAAGCAATGTGCAACTGTTTGCTAATGATGCTTTAGTGTATGGAAACATGTTATTGAGTGACTGGAGGAGGATAAAGGACAACTTACATAGAATATCTATTTGGTGTGGTAGATGGCAGATTGGTCTAAATGTAACTTAATGCAGCTGATGTATGATGAGATAATAGACATGGAAGAAATAAATGGAAAAATGGGCTGAAAGGGGGGGGGGGGGGAATTAAAAGCAGAAACTGCCTGTTAGAATTCTGCACAGAGGATAGTTTAATCATCACTAACACTTGGTTCAAGAATCATGAAGTATACACGGAAGAACCCTGGAGATACTAGAAGGTTTCAGATAGATTATATAATGGTAAGGCAGATATTTAGGAACCAGATTTTAAATTGTAAGACATTTCCAGGGGCAGATGTGGACTCTGACCACAATCTATTGGTTATGAACTGTAGATTAAAACTGAAGAAACTGCAAAAAGGTGGGAATTTAAGGAGATGGGACTTGGATAAACTGACTAAACCAGAAGTTGTACAGAGGATCAGGGACAGCATAAGGGAACAATTGACAGGAATGGGGAAAGAAATACAGCAGAAGAAGAATGGGTAGCTTTGAGGAATGAAATAGTGAAGGCAGCAGAGGATCAAGTAGGTAAAAAGACGAGGGCTAGTAGAAATCCTTGGGTAACAGAAGAGATACTGAATTTAATTGATGAAAGGAGAAAATACAAAAATGCAGTATGTGAAGCAGGCAAAAAGGAATACAAACATATCAAAAATGTGATCGACAGGAAGTGCAAAATGGCTAAGCAGGGATGGCTAGAGGACAAATGTAAAGATGTAGAGGCTTATCTCACTAGGGGTAAGATAGATACTGCCTACAGGAAAATTAAAGAGACATATGGAGAAAGGAGAATCACTTGCATGAATATCTAGAGCTATGATGGAAACCCAGTTCTAAGCAAAGAAGGGTAAGCAGAAAGGTGGAAGGAGTATATAGAGGGTCTATACAGGGGCAATGTTCTTGAGGACAATATTATGGAAATTGAAGAGGAAGTAGATGAAGATGAAATGGGAGATATGATACTGCGTGAAGAGTTTACCAGAGCACTGAAAGGCCTAAGCCCCGGGAATAGACAACATTCCATTAGAACTACTGACAGCCTTGGGAGAGCCAGTCCTGACAAAACTCTACCATCTGGTGAGCAAGAAGTATGAGACAGGTGAAATACCCTCAGACTTCAAGAAGAATATAATAATTCCAATCCCAAAGAAAGCAGGTGTTGACAGATGTGAAAATTACCGAACTATCAGTTTAATAAGTCACAGCTGCAAAATACTAATGCGAATTCTTTACAGACGAATGGAAAAACTGGTACAAGCCGACCTTGGGGAAGATCAGTTTGGATTCCGTAAAAATGTTGAACACGTGAGGCAATACTGACCCTACGACTTATCTTAGAAGAAAGATTAAGGAAAGGCAAACCTATGTTTCTAGCATTTGTAGACTTAGAGAGACATTTGGGAATTGATGGATTGGCTGATCTGGCCCTGTAGCCTGGCATCCCAGTTCATTTGATCTCACTTGTCTGGATTTCTTCCTCCGGGACCATATCAAGTAGTTGGTGTATGAAATCGCTGTGGAAACAAAAGTAGTTCTCGTCGCTAGAATTGCCATCATTGCTGGTACTATTGTGGACATACCATGAATCTTCGAATGGACATGACAATCAATGGTCTGATAATGTACTAGGTGCATAAGACCAACGGTCACACATTCGAGCAGTTCCTGTGAATACCACTGTTGCAATTAACTTGCTGAGCTATCTTTTGTGTAAATCGTCCCTAGTGCCAGAAACTGCCATCAGGGACCATATGTACTATAACTAAATATATTTGTTAGCTGTTATCTACCTCCTATATTAAAGTGAACGAATAGTTCCAAAACACCCTGCGTATGTTGGAAGGGACCTGGAGACAATGGAAGGATTCAAATGGTAAGGCAGAGATTCCGATTGCAGATTTTATGCTATAAGACATTATTGGCTATGGACACTAGATTAAAACTGAAGAAACTTCAAAAACCTGAGGTTGCTGAGAGTTTCAACGGTAGCATTAGAGATGAAATAGTGAAGGCAAAGGGGATCAAACAGGTAGAATGACAAGGCCTAATACAAAAACTTGGATAGGAGATACTGAATTTAACTGATGAAAGGAGAGAATTATAAATGCAGCAGGAAACAGGGAACAGAGATATCTAAAAAATAAGATAGATCAAAAGTGCAAAATGGCTGAGCAGGAATGGCTAGAGGACAACCTCAAGCATATAAATGCATGTACGACTAGGGGAAGAATGGATACCTCCCTAGGAAAAATTAAGAGGCTTTAGGAGAAAAGACAAACAGTGGTATGAATATCAAAAGCTCAGATGAAAAACCAGTATTTAAAAAAAGAAGGTAAAGCTGAAAGGGATATATAGACGAGCTGTACAAGGAAAATGAACTTGAAGGCAGTACTATAGGAAAGGAAGAGGATGTAGATGAAAATGAGATGGGAGATATGATATTGCAAGAAGAATTTGAGAGAGCACTGAAAGATCTAAGTGGGAACATGATCCCCAGAGTAGACAATATTTCCTCAGAACTATTGATATCCGTGGAAGTGCCAGTCATGACAAAACTCTTCCACCTGGTATGCAGGACGTATGAGACATGAGGAATACACTCAGATTTCAAAAAGAATGTAATAATTTCAATTAAAAAAAAAAAAGCCAGAGTTGGCAGGTGTGAATATTATTGTACAATCAGTTTAATAAGTCATGGCCACAAAATACTGCAACAAATCCTTTGCAGAAGAATGGAAAAACTGATAAAAGCCAACCTCCAGGAAGATAAGTTAGGATTCTTGAGGAACATAGAAGCACGCTAGACAACACCGACACTACAACTTCTCTTAGAAGATAGGTTTGTTTATTTAATTGTATGGCTGAAGATAGGTTAAGGAAATGTACACCTACATTAACAGCATTCGTAGACTGAAAGAAAGCTTTGAACACCATTGACTGGAATACACTATTTCAAATTCTGAAGGTAGCAGGGGGTAAGATACAGGGTGTGAAAGATTATTTGCAAATTATACAGAAATCAGATGACAGTTATAAGAGTTGAGGGCACGAAATGGAAGCAGTGGTTGAGAAGGGAATGAGACACAGTTGTAAACATTTCCATGTTATTCAACCTGAACACTTTGAAAGCAGTAAAGGAGGCCAAATAAATATTTGGAGAAGAAAGAAAAACTTTGAGATTTGCCAACAACACTGCAATTTTATCAGGGACTGGAGAGGACTTGGAGGAACAGTTGAATGGAATGGACGGAGACTTTAATGGGAATATACGATGAATGGCAGCACCAAAAGCAAGTAATGGAATGTAGTTGAATTAAATGAATGGGAATATAAGATGGCCACCACCAAAAGCAAAACAAGAGTAATGGAATGTAGTCAAATTAAATCAAATGATGCTGAGGGAATTATATTATGAAATTAGACAGTAAAAGCAGCCAGTAAGTATTGCTATTTGGGTAATAAATTAACTGATTATGGCCACAGTAGACAGGAGATAAAATGCAAACTGATAACAGCAAGAAAAGCATTTCTGAAAAAGAGGAATCTGTTACCACAGAATACAAATTTAAATGTTAGGAAATGTTTTCTGGAGGTATTTGCCTGGAGTTCAGCCTTGCACAGAAGTGAAACATGGATGATTAGAAGACCAGAAAGGAAGAGAATACAGGTAGAAGCTTCTAAATTGTGTTGCTACAGAAGAATGTTGGAGTTCACACATAATTTGAAAGTGAAGGAGATCACTCAATGAACAGCAGAAGCATTGAGTTGTTAAGAGGCACACACGAATGAGAAAGAAAACTTCCTGGCTTTAAAATTGTACAGGGAGACCAAGGGTTGAAAAAGTAAGTAGGTTCAAATGGATGTAGGTTGCAGTAGTTATTTGGAGATGATGAGGCTTGCACATGAAGAGTAGCATGGAGAGATGCGTCAAACCAATCTTTGGGCTGAAGACTACAACAACGACACTTGCTGCGTGGCACAGTCACATTGATTAAACGTTTGGGCATAATATTGCAAAGCAATATAAAATGGAATGAACACGAAGGGAGGTAGTAGAGAAGGTGAATGATCGACTTCATTTCTACTGAGAGAAATCTAGGAAAGTGTAACTCATGCATAAAGGAAACCATGTATAAAACACTAGTGCAACCCATTCTTGAGAACTGCTGGAGTGTTTGGGATCCTCACCAGGTTGGATAAAAGGAAGAGACATCAGCAATTCAGAGGCGTGTTGCTAGATTCATTACAAGTAAGTTCGATCTAAGCAAGAGTATCATGGAAATGCCCTGTGAACTCAAATGGGAATTCCTGGACAGAGGAGGATGATCTTTTTGAGAAACAGTATTCAGAAAACTTAGAGAACCGGTATTTACAGCTGACTGCAGAATGATTCCACTATTGTCAACAAACATTTTGCATAAGGATCATGAAAACAAGATAAGAGAAATTAGGATTCATTTGGAAACATACATCTACATCATACTCCACAAGTCATCTAACAGTGTGTGGTGGAGGGTACTTCTGGTACCACTAACTGATCCCCCTTTCCCTGTCCCACCCATGAATGGCACATAGCAAGAACGATTGTTGGTAAGCTTTTGTACCACCTCTAATTTCTTGAATTTTCTCGTAGTGTTCATTTCCAAAGATGTATATGGAACTAAGCAATATGTCGCCCAACTCTTCCCAGAAAGAGCTCTCTCAAAACTTCAGTAGTAAACCTCTCCATCATGCAAAATGTCTCTCTTGTAGTGTCTGCCACTGGAGTCTGTTGATCATCTGTGTAACACTCACACGTGAATTAAACGACCTTGTGACAAAAAGTACCGCTCTTTACTGGATCTTCTCTCTCCTCTATCAGTCCTACCTGGTAAAAACATGCATTGGTTGTTGTTCCCTCATTCTGTTTATGAGTGGAACAGCAAAGGGAATGTGTAGTTGTTGTTGTCGTAGTAGTAGTAGTAGTAGTAGTAGTAGTAGTAGTAGTACAAAGCACGTTCCACAATACACCATTGGTGGTTTGCAGAATATGTAGATCTCAAATGCTGGCAATGACAAATGGACAAGCAACTATCAATCTTAATTCGTAACTCAGATATGAGTATCGCGAGATTCTATTTTCTTTTGTTTAGTTATCTCTTACTTAATACTGGCTTCATAATATTGTTCCTCTAAACAACTTTTTATTAATTGCTTAAATTTTTCACTTCCATCCCTAGAATAGTGATACTCACCTCTCTTATTTTTTTTAATTTTTCATCATCATCAAGGAAGAAACGTAAATACTGGTAAGATATATCTATGTCGCAATTTCCACCTTTCTCACGATGTTCTTCAACAGTGGCCTGACCTCCAGAAAAGGCATGTTTGTTCACCTGTAGAAACAAAATTAATTTTATGTCTATTACATATGGACTGCCATATCCATAACAAAAGTAATTAATATTTCTGAATAGTGTAAATAGGAAAAGTTACAAATAATTTGTTCAGTTCTTTTTAGACATATCTATGTGCAATACTTGTATCATTTACTCCACGACAAACAACCACCGCTAAACAGAACAGATATGACAAAAATAAAGTTACAAATTTCCTCTTAACATCTATTTGTTAGCTGCATGTGTGGAGGAGGCAAAAACCTTGAAAACAGTAAGAACTCCTCATAAGAATGGGTGATACGAGTTATGCCATGATCAAATGGTGTGTTTCACCATGTATAGCTTGTTCTCCATCACTCCTCCACCAACTGGTTCACAAAACCACCCTTAACTGCATCTTATGTCAGCTCATGTCCAGGACGCTGCAATGTTCCTTAGAGACCAGTGCAATAAAACCCCTTCTTCTGCCTTTGTTTCTGGAGGAGAGAGTCTTTATACTCTGGAGTTGCTGGTCTGCAGTGTACAGGTCCTGGACAGCTACTTGGGGATAGAGAACATACAAATTTCATAACACAAATGTGATGTCTGCTTCAGCAACTTCAATATCAAATTTAAGATGAGAGAGAAGAAAAAGACAGTGAATTTTTTGTTGCTTTAAGTAAATTATGAGGAAATATCCAGAAACTGTGGCAATGAGTGGAGAATGAATACATCCATGGTTAAGAACCAATCTGATTGGTTAAGAACTGATTTTGTTGACTCAAATTGTGGTTTAGTTCTGCTTTGTGCAGGTCCCTCCCAATGGCATCATCACTTTCATTAGTAAGCAATGAAATGAAATACTGTATATTGTGGGTCTGACAATACATTGCAGAAAGTTACAGAAGGTTAATGAGGAATCACCACTGGGTGGCACACAGTTCCTCGCCACACTCATCAGAGGTAAGTAAAGGATTGATTAAAAGCACCAGAACTTATCATGGTGGACAAACACTTTTACATTGTCCCAAATGCACCTAGACCAGATATGTTCTGGGATGAAGGTGAATAAATACAAGTAGATCATAGCTCACAATATGATACAAATGAAATGTGAGGTGTGGAAGGAATGGTTGCCTTTAAAAATACACTTTGATGGTAATTAACTGTGGAGTTTTTCCATCAAGTTGAATCTATGATGGATGTCACAACAGTTAAAAATATTCACATGGCCTTCCAAGGACAAGATCAGTCTTAATTTCCTGAGTGTGAGAATACTGTTCCAGTGTTTTCTATCTGGACCCATGTCCTAATGAACATGATATTTTTCTATTACTTGAGTCCTCTGTTTAAATTTAATTCATAATAGTAGCAAATTCAAAAAGATTTAGCTTTTATGTAACATAATAGCAAAGTACAAATACAAATTTTAGTTATTAATCCCCCATCAGTTAAATCACAATCAATCAGGAAAGCCTAACATGCGTTTTAATTTTATGTAATAATTTTGCCATTGGCAAAGAACGTAATGCAGAACTCACCTTATTCTTGATCATTTTTGGGGTGTCTGTGAGGAAAATTGATGTATTACTATCACTTGCAGACATTTTTGTCTGAGCACCTTGCAAAGCTGGGAAGAATACTGAGTGCAAAAGAGCAGGTTTGTTATATCCCAGTCGAGGAGCAACATCACGAGTCATTCGGAAGTATGGATCCTGTAATCATTTCAATTTGTATCACTGAAATGCAGACTTGTAAATGTTACTTCCAATTTCGATATGATTACACACAACTTTAATAACACATATTTAAATAACGTAATAGTGATTTTTATACAGTTAATTGCCCACACATTACGGTATTGGAATTTTCCAACCTACATTTTTAACAGAGTTGCTACAAGTTACTCCAAGTGAAATTCCCTGATTTCCAGATAAATTTTAGCATTCTTTCCCGACAAATTTTGAGATCTCAAGGGTAAGTTGAGATGTAAATTGGTGATCAGTCTTTGCAGCCCTGGTACAAGTGCTTCCTGATGTGATCAAAAATCTGAAGTATTAACATCAACATCTTTTGTTATGAACTGTTTTGCTGAAAAAAATAAGCATTTCCTTGGAGTCACAAGAAATTTAAAAAACCTTCGCTGATTTCAGAAGTAGCCTCAGAAAAAAGTAGGCCTCTCGAAAGAAGTGTATTAGGCCAGGAAGAGTTGAGTAAACCAACACTGTAAGTGACTGCCAATAAAATGTTGGTTCTACTATGTTCATTACTGTCAGTTATTACCCACTGTGTTATATCTATTATTTTACACATATTTTTTGATTTTTCTTTCGAGAGACTTCCTGTGAGAGACTAAATGACAATTAACAGTTATGCTGTAGCCATGAATGAAAAGTGCAGTGGTTGTCACAGACATAGCACAAATCCTGACATAGAAAGGATTGGGATGAAAACCAAAACTGGCATTTGTCAAAGCACATCCCAACATTACCTTAACTCATTACAGAAAACCAAAGGAAACAAAGCCTCACACAGCACAGACTATGCAATGTTTGAACACTGCTTCAGTGTACAGAAACTGCACAACTGTGGAGGTTGTTCGCTCTTGAGGGAATGGATCGAAACGAACAGGAAAGGAATTAGGAATGACTAGCAAAAAGCGAACTTCCACTATTCACTTTGGTCAGTCTCATTCCATCACCTCTCTTTCAGTACTGACTAGTTGCTTTCTTCACAAATTTTGTTCACCCTCTGTTCTTCAGTTTCAATCCATTCTTAGAATCTCAACTTTGATTCTTTTCATGCATCATTCAGCACCCACAAACAGAAATTCATGGTCTTTTTATAATTACATATGTTATTTAAAAATTGAACTGACAGAAAAAAAAATCGCAACACCACTGAGGCGTGCGACATAAACAAAGAGCATTCCACTGACCCCAACTCACTGCAATTTGTGACTTCAGTGATGTCAAGCGAGAGCTCACTGGAGGACACGGTTTTCTGATGAAAGCTGGTTCTGCCTCGCTGCCAGTGATGGTGATGTGTTGGTTAGGAGGAGGCCAGTTGAGGGCCTGCAACCGAACTGTCTGCATTCTAGGCACACTAGACCTACACCTGGAGTTATGGTGTCAGGTGCAATTTCGTATGCCAGCGGGAGCACTCTCTTGTTGATCCTATGCAGCCTGAATGCAAATCTGTGTGTCAGTCTGTTGATTCAACCTATTGTGCTGCCATTCACGAACAGCATTATTCCAGTGGGTGTGCTCACCCACATACTGCTGCTGTAGTCTAACATGCTGCACAGTGTGTCGATCTGTTGTCTTGGCCTCTTCGATCACGAGATCTGTCTCCAATTGAGCACATATTGGACGACATCTGATAACAACTCCAATGTCATCCACAATCAGCATTAACCATCCCTTCATTGACAGATCATGTGAAACAGGCACAGAACTCCTTTCCACAAACTAACATCCAGCACCTGTACGACACAATGCATGCATGTTTGCATGCTTGTGTTCAACATTCTGGTGGTTACACCAGTTTATTAACGTACCAGCAGTTCAGATTTACAATTGATATCTCACGCTTAAACTAACCTGTGATCTTGCACTGTTAATGACTTCAATATGTTACACAGACAAATGTATTCCCAAAATTACATTCCTCAACATTAATTATTTTTTTGAAGTCGCAATTTTTTCCGTCAGTGTAGATTATATATATTACATACATTTCTTTAGACAGTAAAAAGATGAATCTGCTTAGGTGTTCATTGTTTTGATGCACTGTAAAACTGATACTTAACACAAGACAAGGTCTTTTCTTAATTTTTTAAAATTCGTAGAGTTTTAGAACGCCACTGCTTGATTTGAAACTTCCTGGCAGATGAAAACTGTGTGTCAGACTGAGACTCAAACTCTGGAGCTTTGCCTTGCGCAGGTAAGTGCTCTACCAACTGGGCTATCCAAGCACGACTCAAGACCCGTCCTCACAATTTTACTTCCGCCAGTACCTCATTTCCTACCTTCCAAACTTCACAGAAGTTCTCCTGCGAAAATTGCAGGACTAGCGCTACTGGAAGAAAGGATATTGCGGAGACATCGCTTAGCCACAGCCCGGGGGATGTTTCCAGAACGAAATTTTCACTCTGCAGCGGAGTGAAAATTTCGTTCTGGATTACTGCTTGATTTACCTACTGGTTTTAAGATGACTATTAAGATAAATAATTTTTTTAAAAAAGTTTTAGTATTTATTAAAATAACTATTTTTTACAAAATTGTACTATTTACAAAGTGAAGTGATTTTTAAGATTTTTTTTACAAAAATTAAACATGATATATAAGGGGGTTCTTATTTTTCAAATTTGAATCCATTGCTCATTAGGCAAAGGTGCCGCTCAGCACCTAAATTTGGAAAAAAATGCAAAAATCATATAAAACCAAATTTACTTTGGCAATATGGAAGTGTCTGATTCTGCCTGCCTGCTTTGACCTATGAAGTTATCTAGATGGTGGACATGCCTATTTCCAGCACAAATAATATGACAACCATAATGACACTACACGCACCCATGAACAAAGATATCAATGACACAAAACATTTCACTCCTGCAATAACACAAAACAAATGGGACAATCATGGCAACTAGGGGGTATAGGGAGAGGACGAGTTCAATATACAACAATAAGAATGACGTTACCATTTAAAAACACACAAAACCGAAAAATAACACAAACAACATCCTCGAGAATAACCCCCCCCCCCAAAAAAAAAGATACCAAAAGAAACGCACAACTGAAATCGTACATTTCACTGACCCTTTACTTTTATCTAAAAAATTGGTTATTACTTTCAACTTAATCATTAGTAATGATACATTAACTTTAATAATACCATATATAAACCTATTATGCACACAGCTTATGAGGTAAATATAACAAGAAAAATCATATTTTCCTTTTAAAAATTCTTGTTCATTGAAATATTCTTTTTTTATGCCTTGGAACTTTATGGAAATACTCAGAAACCACAGGAAGAGCATAGCGCTGCTTCTTTTTATTTTTTGTAAATTGTTTATTGCACTCTTTGGGCTTGACACCTCTCTCAGCCAGATTATTTACATATGTCAGTTTAATAACTAGCCCCAAAGCACTTTAGACCCCTTCATTTTCATGTCTCTTGGAAGAATCTATCATCAGAAACTTGTCAATCAAATCAAATCTGTTAAAAGTTCAACAACATGATTCTATTACACATGAACTGTTCAGTCACATTGTTCATAGCTTTTGGGCTCTAACCGATACATGTTTGTATCTTTCAAATATTTTTATCTGTTCTTTATGCTTCATGATTCAATGTAATGACTATTTACATTTTTGATTAAGAAGATCATATGTGGTCAAAATAACACAACACGGAAAAAGTACTACACATTACTGTCAATTTTTGTAATGCCACCAGGAAAATGCTTCAGCTGACAAACTAATATAAAGTTTTGAAACAATTCTGAAAAACAAATACAGTGCTTTGGCTTCAGAACAGACACAGCGTCATATTTTCATACGTAACGGTAAGAAAAGTGTAAGTATAACAAATTGTATTCTCTTCCTGTGGTCATAATTCAACTTCATTGTGGAACAAACATTTTCAGCTAACAGTTTTGCCATCCACCTTGCTTGATGAAAAGCACATGGAACACAAACATATACTCCACAATATGGCTCTTCAACAAGAAAGAGTACAACTATTTTTAAAATTTGAATTAAAAAAAAAAAAACCTATGCGTGTTTTCTCTGAAAGTAACTCAAACCAAGTATTCGAGATGTATCTACTTGATCTAAGTGTTCCTTGACCAGTCCATGCTGAATCCAAGTTTGCAACTGATTAACATCAAGCCCAGATACACTGAAATTTTCAAAGGCTGGTATGATGAGACCCATATTTATGTATATCACCTTTCCCTCAAAAATGTCTCTGAGAATGATTTCACATATCGTGGGCTTGCAAGGTAAAGACAAGCGATCACTTTTTAGCCTCTATGGCACAGGGAAGAAAATCATCAACTTTTTTGATTTGAATTTCAAAAAATTCAGTTACCACTTGAGTTTGGCATGTACAAGATATTCATCCAAGCATTTCAATTTTTAAAACAACAACTTTTTTATTACCTATATATATTTGGTTTTTATAAGAATGGAGAACGTGTCATGAGTCACAGAGTTTTCTTACAAACATTTATAAATTTTCAAGATATGAATATAATAGAAGGAAACATTCCACGTGGGAAAAAATACATCCAAAAACAAAGATGATGTGACCTACCAAACGAAAGCGCTGGCACGTCGATAGACACACAAACAAACACAAACACACACACAAAATTTTGTGTGTGTGTTTGTGTTTGATTGTGTGTCTATCGACGTGCCAGTGCTTTCGTTTGGTAGGTCACATCATCTTTGTTTTTGGATGTATTTATAAATTTTCAGTTTAATAAAGTACTGCAATCTTTATCCAGTATTCTAAAATATAGCTGTGGAAGGGCACAGTAGTTCTAGTTTCCAAAGATAGATAAATTTGTCCACCTGAACACAGCATTGAGTAGTACCATGTAGTGCGTCTGGTAATACCTAGGTAGTGCCAAAACGAATACATGGTATTGATGAGCACTTCCTATATGAAGGGTGGGGTATGCACAGAAAGCACCTAGTAGGTGAGCAAATGTGGTTTCTCTAAAGTGAATGCATGACAAACAATTTCACTATGACCAATTCTTTTGACAATGATGTGAATTACAGTGCTGATAAGCTCCAGAAATATTTTGGTTTTTCCATTTAGCAAAAAAATCATTTAAGACTAAAAAATTTCACTGGAGAAAAGTGGGCTGAAATTTAATTCATTTGCAACTGAACAGAATCTATTATTAAGTGAATTAATGCATAATTTTCTAAGGGTAGAAAGAATGTCAAACAAAATATTAGCTGTCCTTATGTACTTCCAGTTATGAAGTTATAACCTGTTAGATACTTCCCTGTGACATTCTCTAACAATACCAAAAATCATCAAACACCAAGTTCATAGATTGCTATATGTCCTACTACAGCTTCTGGGTTGTATTTTTTCTCAATAAAATGTGTGTGAGAAAAGTAGTAAGGCTGATTTTTTTGTCTATAAAAGTTTCCATTTTTTTGAACAACAATATTGTCCCCTTCAAATTAATTCTCCCCGGCAGCTGTATATTGCCGGAGTCGTCGTTCCCAGTCATGGTAATGGTGCTGAAAGGCTTCAACAGGCACGGCCCATAACATGTTGGTCACATTCTTTTGAATGTTCTACAGAGTCCCGAAGTGCTGTCATTTTAGCACATTTTTCAATTTCAGGAAAAGGAAAAAGTTACAAGGTCTCAGATCAAACGGAAAGGAGGGCTGTGGAACAACAGGAATGACTTTTGAGGTCAAAGATCCCTGATGATGACTTGTTTGTGGGATGCTCAACTGCGCGGTCATAGCACCCGTAAAAAGTTCCAATTTTTACACAGTCCAATGTTTAACTCAATCCAATCTAGCAACTGTCACAAATGATGATGATAATAATGAGGAGGAGGAGTAAATGATGAGGACAACACAAACACTCAGTCCCTTAGCAGAGAAAATTCTCAACCTGGCCAGGAATTGAATCTGGGACCCCATGATCCAGAGGTAGCAATGCTAGCCACTACACTATGAGCTGCGGACAAAAAAAATCCCTAATGGAAGTGGCCATGTGACGTGGGGCATTGCATGCTGTCGCATCTACTTGCCTAGTTTGTCCAGTGTCACTCAATTCACCCTTTTCCTGAGTCTTTCAGATACATCTTTGTAAAACACTTGGTTCAGAGTTTGTCCTGGTGAAACAAATAGAGTCTGCCCTCACAAGAGGATCACACATTCTACATTTTTTTCGGTTTTTGAAGCTCATATCCAATGTGCTCTCAGCCTTCCAAAAATTATTTGTGCCATCAAAAGCTTGTGATCTTGACAAAAAATGTTCCCCATGGGCTTCTTTCAACTTTCGAAGTGTCACACTCAGTGATTCCCCTAGGTAAACACAAAACTTGATTGCATAAGGTTGCTCTAAATTCTGCTATTCCATTTTCGACACAACTTCGCTGATGGCATGGCGCTCTCAAAAACTGCGTGATGGCTGTACGGAGCTGAAACTTGGATTGAGTACCTGGAAGGGATGAACACATCAGTCTACGCATGTAGACAAGAGCTTTGCCAGATTGCTTGCCGTGTTGTCAGTCTCATTACTTTTCTCATACACCTTGTACATCACCAAATAATTATCAGTTCCGTTACGTAATTTGTACTTCTTTTGTTTCCATCTTGGATATCATAACCATGTTTCTTAGTGCAGAACTGCTAACAAAAGCTCCAGAAACTCATGTAGGATCTACTAGGAATGAAGGAACTCTACAGAGACATTCATCAGCTGATCTTGACATATGCCGGAACATCTTAATGTTGCAGTGTTAGTGGAGAGACTATTCACTGCCCATGTATGTACCTCATGAACACGGCTGGGCACAATGTCGGATGCTGTTATATAATTTTATTGTCACACTTCATTCAAAGAAGTTGAAATACAAAATCTCCGTTACAAAAGGTCAAAATTATTACACAGATTAAAATGAAGAGTTATTAATAATGAATATAACTGTAAATTTTGATTTTATTTAACATCAGCATATCATTATTGAAGAAACAATGCCATGTAAGTCTATTGCCTTGCCCCATTAATGCAAAAGAGTATGCAGCCACAGCAAAGTGCTACTGCTTGTTATGTATCATTCCACAATGGAGAGCAGTTCTTGCATCAAGGCTTCAGTTGATGGAAATCAACAATGTCTCACAAGATGATTCTGTTTCAGAGAAATAACCTTAGCTCATTTGAAAGTAGCGAGTTATTTTTGCGGGTGACTGACAGCTGCCAGCACTGCACTAATTGTTGTTGACTGATCATCATACTGCATTTAGCTACATTATTCTGGCTATGCAAACTTCCAACAGACAACACCACCATCTACCAACAGTTTGACCTTGTTTGACTTGTGACAGTCTTTCTATTGTAAAAATATTTAAAATCCGTGTTCTTGTGCAGCAACAGGTGTTAGTCAAGTATACCAAACTACAATTTGGAAAACTGGCCATATCAGTCACATAGTATCATTTCTTCAACAGCGATATGTAAAATTAACATTGTGTGTGACTGTGATGATACCTTACTTGTGGAACATACCTGATCTATTGCACAGGGTATGAGACATGGTAGCTTAGATTTCCCAAATATAAATGGGAAAGATGTTGAAAATGCTGGAGCAGCTTGAAAAGCCGGAAAACTTATTTTGCCGATAACATCACTGTCCCCAAAACCAAAAATTCCCTTCACCTGATTGAACGTTACAGATTTCTCAATACGAACAACATTCTGGTAGAACTCTGGGCATTGTCTGCAATAAAATGTCAACATCAATTAGGATTCAAAAGGGAGGGGGGACACAGCAGTGATTCACAAGCTTCCTCTCTAACGCATGGAAACATTGCAACAAGGAACAAGAAGCAAAATAAGTTTAACTCACTAAAAAATAAACTAATGTTCAAAGCTAACTGTATTAATTTACAAGTTTTACTCACCCAACAAAAGTCAAGTCAGAAAATATGAATGTGTTATTTTCATCAAATCCACATGCAATTATATCCTTAGCATTTTCAAAGGCCAAACTTATTGCTTCTTCCAATTTCAAGTCCTTCCACAGAAATTTTTCATCATCAGTAAGTTGAATGACAAGTGGCACATTAAAGACATCTTGCAGCCACCTAAATTGAATAAGCATTATTAAGGATGACGTGAGAATGCACATCCATTACACTAACCACTCATGAGGACATTATTAAATTTAAAATTTTTATATATCGTCTGCTGCAACGAAAGGCGTTCTCATTTCATTCAACACCTGACAACAGCTTCCAATCTGTATACACTAATATAGCACCAATTTCCTTAAAGTTCACTTTATTTGTGAAATGCAATGTACGATGAAAGTAGACAAACTTAAAACTGCAATCTTCCATACGTAATGGCATCATGCCCGAATATTGAACTCAATGCTCTGCTTAATATTTTATCAAACTACTTATGTTTAAAAGCGTGATGTTATTGCAGGTAGTGGGGACTAGGACACAGGGCATCAAGGGATGTTGGAGTTGCATGCTCCAGCTGAGGCTGTTTGTATATGATAAGTATTGTTCTCTTACTTGGTGAAGATGAACGGTACTAGGTGACCTAGATGCATTGCCTTGGAGGATGGACCCCTGCCGGTGTACAAATAAAACGGCTTACCAGCCTCATAGAGATTGAGTAGTTGATGCATGTCACGGTGTGAGAAAAAGATTCCTCGCCGTAAAAAATGATGAGCTGGTCTGCCGGTAATCTTTTCGAAGCGTGCTATCAGTTCATCATCTATTTTTGAACTTCCAAATCTTCCTTCAAAGCAAAAACATCTTTCTTAAAACTTCAATTATATGAAAAACTACAGCAAACATGAAAACAACCGCTCTTACGAGATCACAGAACACATAGCTAAATTAATTCTCAGTAATATCAACTTACTAATTAGTTTGTCATAATCGACGCCAGTTTCCGATTTGCTAACTACGTTCCAAGGATTCACAATATCGTCATCTTCTTTACCGGCACTGTCACATTTCTCCAAGTTCAAGTTGTTGAGATTATTCGTAACATCATTTGCCATTGGGCTGAATATGTTTCCGTGCCACCAACAAATTAAAATTACATAAACTTCAACACACGTAAATAACGTGGGCAGTGTATACGCTGGCAAGTGTCAAATCAAAGCACATTTAGTAAATAGTAAAGATATCACTGCTAATCAAAGATAATAAATGGCCACACAGTAGAATTACACAAGCCGGGTTTCACACGCAACTTAAGTGTCGCTACAGCTAGCGGCATACAGCAGTTGCGTGTGTTAAGCCCCCAGATTGTAGTGGCGCAACTTAAGAGACGGAAATTTTGTCACGCCATAAAAATGTTCAGCTTAGTGCACTTCGTTATGCCGCTTTCCTGCCACCACTGCTCCTCGGCGTCAGTATTTCTATCGAAGTTATTGTGCAGTATTGCTGCTGTACTCCATTCGATTTTCATGTGTTTTTTATTTTATTTCTGAAAAAGTGAAAACAATGGTCGGCAGGTACACTCTCGCAGCTTCTAGAGCTCCGAGATCAACAACCTACGTTTTGTGTGTGCACGCAAACGAATGACATATCCCACAAAGGACTACATAAAAAAAAGAGTGTCGTATAAATTTCGTAATTTGTGAGACCAAGCATTGTATAAATTGTGGATTAATTGCAGGAAATAGCTCCAGAGTATGACGTGGCAGCTGTTAAACTAAAAATTAGTAATTCGACATGCCTATATCAAACAGTACAATGAAATTCTAAAATCTTGGAAGAGTGGCGAGACTGCAGATGATATTTACATGTCAGTTGTTGGTTAGTCTGGCACTGCAGACAGAATTTTCGTCTATGAGTGTTACTTCTTTTATAAATGCGTTTCTTTCCCCTGATTTATCCCTGTGCAAGATCTATTTTCGGATCCAGTATTTGGGTTTCATCTTCCTCGTATTTAACTCTTGTTACATCTCTACACTATGGGCCAATTGTATAATTGATCGATTAACTGAGCACTGATTGAGCTGACTGATGGATTCTTGACCCCTATATTTCCAAGGCCCACGGCAGAATAGTCCCTTTCCTTGCGTTGGAGTTTGGTTTCTTGGTTGTGATGAACTCGTAGAAAGTGGTGCCTGATTGTCTAAGATTTTCAGGATAACTTCAGGGATTTTCCAGATGTTAAGGTGTTGGTATACATGAGTGTTTGGAAGGTATCAGGGTGCATTGACTGTTATTCTGATGCATCAGTTCTGGAGTGTCTGGATTTTCTTCATGTGGGTATCCGCTGTCTGTGTCCAGATTTCGGATCCATATGTGATTACTGGCAGTATGAATATGTTGAATAGTTTTATTTTGGTTTTCACTGATAAACCATAGCCTTTGATGAGGGGGTATAATTGATATACAGGGCCTTGTCCCTTGTTGCATATGTGTTCCACGTGTTTTCTGAATGTCAGTCTATTGTCTAGGATTATGCCTAAGTATCTGATGCCTGTTTGCCATGGGATGATGATGTCATTTATGAGCAGTGTAACGTTCAGTGGTATGGTTTTGCAAATAAATATAATGGGCTATGTTTTTGCTGAGTAGATCATTATCTTCCACAGCAGCGCCCAGTGGTTGATAGCTTCCAGATGCTCCTGAAGTTTTTTTGCTGTGTACCCAAGGTTGGAGCTGCTCCTGAAGATAGCAGTGTCATCTGTGAAGAGGGCTGGTTTGTCCTCCCATTTGCTGCGGAATGTCGTTTGTATATAGTGAGTAGATTGTGGGTCCCTTGATGAAGGCTTGTGGTATCCCTGCAGCAATTTGTCTTTGTTGGCTGGTGCTGTTGTACATGGCAACAAAGAATTCTCTGTTACATAGGAAGGCGTGAATGATTTTAATGATGTGGAGTGGTCAGTTATAGTTAAGCACTTTGTAGATAAGGCCATGTGCCATACCTTATCAAATACTTTCTGTATATCTAAGAAGATAACGCCTGTATTGTGTTTTATCTGCCCAACTGAACAGAAATACTCCACAAGCCCCATCGTTTGTTGGACGGTGCTGTGTTGCTCTCTGAAGCCAAACTGTTGTGGTATGATAACGTTGTCAGTGAACAGGAACTACTTAAGGTCGGAAAGAATTATTCGTTCGAGAATTTTGCATGGACCGTTGAGCAGGGAAATCGGACAGAAGTTCTGTTGGAAGAGTTGATCTTTTCCTGGTTAAAGCAATGTGATTACTCTAGCCACCTTCCATGGTTTAGGAAAGTATAGATGTCGTAGGCACGCACTACAAATTTTTGTGGGGAAATCTCTTGAGTTTGGGGGCAAGTGTTTCAGCTGGAGTGGAGAGATTCCGTCCATTCCCAAGGATTTTTTATTTTGGAGGCCTCTTATTTAGGCATATTGAGTCTCTGAGGTGATTGGAGAAAACTGGGTTGCTGCAGGAGCGCGTAGGCTTCGGGTCACACAGCATAGCACCATTTCCTTGTGGTCATCTGCTTCTGGATCGTCGGTGTAGTGAATTGGAGTTCTAGTGTATCCGTCATTACCTCTGCTTTAAGCTGGGAGTCGTACACAAGCCAGTTTGGTCCATGGAGTGGCTTTACTGAGGTCGTCTGGCTCTTTCTGGCCTTAGTAATTCGCCCGAACTTTTCTGGGTTTGCCTTCGCGTCTTAGAGGGTTTCGCTCCAGCGTTAGTTTCGATATTCTTTCAATTGGTTTCTGATGTGTCTGCCAAGCCGTTCTGTCCTCCGATGATCAGCTTGGTACCTATATTGCTGCCAACGTCACCTGAAGCATTTTTTGTCGGCGAGGAGGTCTTGAAGGTATTGTGGGAGCGCTGATTTAGCTGTGTCGGGTAATGGTTGTGGTTGATTTCTTGCAACCTTCAGTGAAGGTGTCTGTAAACGTTTTGATAGCTGTGTCAATGTCTTCTTTGGAATTCAGCAGCGAAATTTCGGGTGTTTAGTTCTCTACGAAAGTGTTGAAACGTTCCCAGTTGTTGTGTGTCGTTTTAATGGACCCTCAAGCATTGTAGTGATGGGTGTCTCCTCCCAGGGTGAGGATTGCTGGGTTGTGTTCGGAATCAGGATCATTTATCGCTGTTAAATGTGGGTTCCACCTGATGTTTTTGAGGAGGGAAATGTATAAAATGTCGGTGCTGTAATGGTAATTACAGTTGAAGTGTGTGGGGGATTCTGGGGCTGCAATTGTTAAGTTTTTATTTGCATGAAATCAAGCAGGATTTTGCCATTCCTGTTCGTGGCCAAGCAGTGCCATGAGCCTTGCTTGGAATTTAAGTCTCCAACTACTATGAAGTTTTGACCCAGATTGACTAACGTTTGTATGTCTGATCTATGTATCAATCGTCCTGCAGGCGGTTTATATGTTGCTATTAAAGTCACTGTTTTACCAAGAATTTGTACATTGATTGCTGTGACCTCTGCTCCTGTCAGGGGAGGAGTGGTGATTTCGCTGCAACCTATATGGTTTTTGATTAGAATCGCTGCACCTCCTCCACAGCGGCCTGGTCTATCAGTTCTATATGTTAAATAATTATGGATTTTGGAGGATTGGTGCAACGCTAGTTTAGTCCCTCTGATTAGAGTGACGTCGACTCTATGGGGATCTAAAAATTCTTCCAGTGTGTTACGTTGTTGTAGAAAGCCGTCGGCGTTCCAGTTTGTGATCGTGAACGCTCTTTCGTGATTAATCTGACCCATCAAATAGACTTAGGGCAGTGGGGCACATAATACTGAATCTGGAGAGGACTCTTGCGGCTGTGGAATTTCTACCACTGGCCTTTGTGTGGTGATAACTATTTTGCGGATGTTGATATGAGAAACTAGATGCTGTAGTGCTTTGATGTCGTCCCTAGTCCCGTGGATGAGATGGCGTTGGTTGGTGTGGTTTTTGTTGTTGTTCTTGCCTCTGTGTAATAGAGAGGGCGGGATTTGGAACTGGTCTTGTTCAGTTTCGTAGCCCAGGGAACTGTGAAGGGTCCAATCCGGATTTTGGTGTCTGTTGAGTAGTGGTTGCCCTGCTTGCTCGTCTTGCATCCCATTTGTTCCTGATTTCTAAATACTTGGGATACCTACGGAGGTGTGGTTATCGACGGTTTCTTACATTCCGCGGTCTTGTGGTCTGCGCCACACTTGACGCAGCAGGGTGGAAGGTTCCAGTATCTAGAGTCATGATAAAACTACTGGCAGTTGTGGCACTGGGACGGACGTTTCGGCGCTCTATAGAATTTCAAGGCAACTTTTAGATGAGTAGGGAGTGCAAGTCATAGATACACTTCCCTGCTTCTGAGTTTTCTAGTTGTACCATAAATTCTGGTTTGAGGCGTCTGCCTGAGCCATCTCTGGCACGTTCAGACATTTGGGCAACTTTTGACATTGGTAAGTTCAGTGCTGTGAGGCAATCGTGAATGAGTTAGGGCTCCATGTTGATAAGTAACCTGTACATAACTAGTTTTAGTAACTTTTTTGGATTGAGCTCATGTGTGTAGTGTAGGATTTGTTTCTCCTTGAGTAGATTACACATGGTTCTCAAGTCATCTGGTTCACTAACATAGTAAGTAATGTTATCTTTCGCTGATTTTGTTTTTTAAATTTTCTTTAATCTGAGGCCTAATTATTTGGAGGATCTTTATGTAGACTTCCGTATTATACACTACGATCGGAGGAACCTGTGGTTTGGGTGGTGTTTGTTTGTGCTGTGGTGCAGGAGCGTCATCCGGCGCTTCTTGGGGTAGTGCCTCATACCTGTTGGACATCAGAATGTTGGGAACAGATAAGTCTTCCACGTCGGTGTCCTGATGGGTGCTGGTGTCTACGTCGTCACGATCAGAATTTAGTGGGACATTTGCTACTTTGCGTTTTGCTGCAGTGGAGTCGTCGGAAATGCTGGGGCCCCAATGACTTGAGTCTCGTCTTGGGAAGCCTTCCTTTTTGTTTCAGATCGTGCTTTCCCCGTCATTCTTCCGTGTGTGATTGTGGCGCATAACTGACGTGTGCGTGCACTGTGGTGAAAAGGAATGGGCTGGTTTATAGGATCGGAATTTGCCTCGGAAATCCCGGCGGATGATGAATGGGATGAGTCGGAACTGTGCTTATGAGTTGGAAAGGTTCTATACTGTCTGGTCTTTGCCTCTGAGTACGCAGGCTGGTCCCACGTGAAAGGGGCCCTGGCACTCGTAATCCGTAACTATCACCAGAGTCTGGCTAGCCCAGAATCGCCGCCTAAATATCGTCGATGAGCAACGTGAACAGTGTCGCGACACAGACAATTTTGCGCGCCTGTGCGCTCGTAAAGAGCGATAAGCGGTCGAACGCCTTGCGGCCTGAGGTCGGTGACAAAGCACACGATCTGCAAGCAGCAGAAGTGGCAGTCGGGATTTCCCAGAAGAGATACCGAGTGAAGTGACGCAGTGGTTATCACAATGGACCGGCATTAGGAAGGACGACGATTCAAACCCGCGTCCGGCCATCCTGATTTAGGTTTTCCGCGATTTACCTAAATCACTTCAGGAAAATTCCGGGACGGTTCCTTTGAAAGGGCATGGCCGGCTTCCTTCCTCTTCCTTCCCTAATCCGATGGGACCGATAACCTCTCTGTTTGGTCCCCTCCCCTGAATGAACCAACCAACCAGAAGAGACAAAACAGAGGGGGCGGAACCAGCAAGAATAGCGTCCACTTGCTTCACGAGCTCAACTCGGAATGGGCAAACTTGGAGCATGCGTTGAACGACGCCATTTTATTCCGTAGTTAGTTATTCCCGGAACTGTGTTCCCGTCCAGTTAAGCAGGCAACGACTTAAGAGCACACTGGGTATTTTCGCGTACGTCATTTTATATTTACTTTAGTCTTCTGCAGAAATAGCGTCTCTAACGTGAGCGATAAGTGTTCCAGATCGCAAAATAAATTTGTTTGAGGATATATTGCGGCTGGTGCATAATGTAGACGAGTTCAAGAGTGTAGCAGAAAACACGAAAACTTCTGCGCTCCCATTCAATGACAACATTACTGTAAAACATTTAACAAAGTTTATAGGGTACTTGCACGAATAACAGTACTGTATAACGATCTAACGTAAACTTAGTTGGCGGATCAAGTATTTGTTGTTTGACCAGTAAGAGAGCTTTCTGGGTTTCTGAGTAAAGTATGTGAAAAAATGTGCAACAGTTTCCACTCATAAACAACTGTACAATCTCCGGTTAGCAGACGGTTAAGCTCTATTCCCGGAATATCGCGAGTCACGCGTTGTGCGAACCCGGAATAACACCTAACCAGAGAATAAACGCGGGATAGTTTTGGCCGATTAGCCAACTTAACGGGGAAAAAGTTTTCAAGATGGCAGGAATAGCGACAGATGCAGTTGGAGACAGCAGTAACGAGATTTTGTCTGACCTGTTCATGAGAATGAGGAAGGAGAAAACAGTGAAAAGACGCCGATTCCGAGTTTAAAATTTCGATTGTTAAAGGAAGTTGTACTTTGTCTTTCAGTCTTCTACTCGAGAAACTGGAGCATATTGCGGACAGGTGATACTAGTTCTCTGTTTTCTAAAATAATACTGTTTCTTTGTTATAATAGGCATCTGATTTCAGTACTTCGTGGATTCCATCGTGTTATTTATGTAAATCAGTCACACAACGACTCATGCCAAAATAGTCTTATTTGTCTAGCGTGTGTTACACTTCCTGCAGTAGTGGAAAGGACTTCCTTAGTTATGGGTACTATCTCTATTAACAGCTGTTTCAGTTTTAGACGAAAACGATGATTTTTCATATAGCAAATTTTTTTGATAAAGTGGTAGTGTTCCAGTTTCATTCAGCTACATTACTTCAATATCACAAAATGTTCCACTGTATTAGGAATGATCCTTTATGTAAACACCACAGCAGTGTCAGAATAACTTTCGCCTTTTAGTGAAAATGTTGGGATTAAAGGCTGATTAATCCTTCAGAGCAACGACATTGTATAACACCTACCATTATTCACTGAAGTCTGTGAACTATCTGTGTTTATTGAAGCTACGTTTAACACAGTAACTTTTACAGGAAAGTTAGTATTTAAAAAAAATAAGGGCGATGTCTTCTCAGCTACAGAACATAGCAGTTGTGTTTCGCATTTATCAGTATTATCCACATAAAACTCTCCATATTTATCATAAAATAATAGCTATATGTGTATGTTATAGGAGCAGAACAGGAATCTAATTAATAAATCTACACAGTTGTAGCATGTGGAAGGAGTGCCTGGAATGTTATGGTTTTTATCTCTCCTTGAATATCAAATTATTTTCAGTGTCCTCCTATATTTCAGACTGTAGCTAGCTGAAGGTAACTTAAACTGAAATATCTTATGTTGCACTTCTATGAAGTATCATTTTTCTGAAATGTTTAATGTAAAGAAAAGTTTGATAGTATACTAATGACCAGTGTTCACTCAGCCACATCTATAGCAGAAGATGTTTTTCACTCTTATCTCCCATTGGGACAATAACTTTCCATATTATAGTGAATCTTTCAGAACAAAACAATTATACACCAGAATTTTTCCCTTAAACCACTGTATTATGAATGACATAGAATTATTCTCTTAAACATATAAACTATCTGTGCTTACTGAAGCTCAGTTTAACACAGTAAAATTGATAGGAAAGCCATTTTGAAAAACGAAAGCTATAGGGTATAGCTGCTGTACTTCTCAGTTATTGGTATTATCCACACAACCACATCCATATTTATCATAAAGTAATTGTTGTCTGTGTTCGTAAGAACATAGGTACTTGTCATATCAGCAAATCTATTGAATTTTCAAATTTCTCTTGATTTGTCACATTGTCAATGTCATTCTTTTTCTTTCTTTCAGAAATGACTCTTTTCCGCCAATGACACAGCTACTAAGGACTCTCAAATATTTTACCTCTGGTGATTTTTTCTGCCCATTGGAGAATTCATTGCTGTTGGCAAGCAGGATTATTAAGACGATGTGTATGACACTGGACAAGAAGCATAAGAGACAGTTTCCTTAATTATTTCAGTACTCTGATGTAACTAGTGAAAATAAAATAAACACATACAGGGTGTGTCAAAAAAATGCATACACACTTTGAAGCGTCATAGAAAATTTATTTCCCGTTGTACAATGTTAAATATCTGGAAATGGAAACCTTAAAGTCCAATTGGAAAAATAAATGTACTTTACAAATGTGGTTAATGTCCAAACTGGTGGCTTTCAGGATCAATACATTTTTGAGTACGAGTCACCACTGTTTCCGTACATCGTACCAAAGTGTCCAATGAGATTTCTGCACACACTGCCTGAATCTCATTCCAAAGTGTGTCCAGGTTGTTAAAAGAAAAGAAAAAAACTTCCTTGAGGTCTATGTTTATGTGCTACTCCATGACTCTGCTGTCAATATCTTTATTCTTTGATTTTGTGTAACTTCTGTGTTTTTTTTCAGTAAATGTGTTTTTTTGATATCCAGGGTGTAATTATAAAGTTAATAAAATGTTTTCTTGCCTTTAAAATAATATTTTTCATCAGGTTATGGGCCCAGTACACGTGTAAAGGCAAACAACATACTTTAATTAAAACAATATTTGAAATGAGCCTATGTCTGTAAAGAAACATGATTGCTAGCGGCGATTATAAGGTCATCATTGTTAAGCTTGAAGGACCTGAGGACTGGGCCATATGGAAATGGCACATTCCTATGGTGCTGCATTCACATGAACTAGAAGATATTATTAACGGTACGCGTGAACGTGTAGAGTTGCCGCAAGATGCGACAAGTGCACAAAAAGAAGCGTACGTGGAATGGCACAAAGACGACGCAAAGGCAGCAAGTCTTATAACAAGTGCGCTAAGTAAACCTGTTGCAGAACTCGTCTTAATGTGCAAGAATGCTAAAGAAATCTGGGACAAATTACGCGCCCGATTTGAACGTAGCAGTACTCAGCGTTTGAATATGTTGATTGGAACATTTTTCCGTGTTAAACGTGATGAAATGGAAGATACACTCCTGGAAATGGAAAAAAGAACACATTGACACCGGTGTGTCAGACCCACCATACTTGCTCCGGACACTGCGAGAGGGCTGTACAAGCAATGATCACACGCACGGCACAGCGGACACACCAGGAACCGCGGTGTTGGCCGTCGAATGGCGCTAGCTGCGCAGCATTTGTGCACCGCCGCCGTCAGTGTCAGCCAGTTTGCCGTGGCATACGGAGCTCCATCGCAGTCTTTAACACTGGTAGCATGCCGCGACAGCGTGGACGTGAACCGTATGTGCAGTTGACGGACTTTGAGCGAGGGCGTATAGTGGGCATGCGGGAGGCCGGGTGGACGTACCGCCGAATTGCTCAACACGTGGGACGTGAGGTCTCCACAGTACATCGACGTTGTCGCCAGTGGTCGGCGGAAGGTGCACGTGCCCGTCGACCTGGGACCGGACCGCAGCGACACACAGATGCACGCCAAGACCGTAGGATCCTACGCAGTGCCGTAGGGGACCGCACCGCCACTTCCCAGCAAATTAGGGACACTGTTGCTCCTGGGGTATCGGCGAGGACCATTCGCAACCGTCTCCATGAAGCTGGGATACGGTCCCGCACACCGTTAGGCCGTCTTCCGCTCACGCCCCAACATCGTGCAGCCCGCCTCCAGTGGTGTCGCGACAGGCGTGAATGGAGGGACGAATGGAGACGTGTCGTCTTCAGCGATGAGAGTCGCTTCTGCCTTGGTGCCAATGATGGTCGTATGCGTGTTTGGCGCCGTGCAGGTGAGCGCCACAATCAGGACTGCATACGACCGAGGCACACAGGGCCAACACCCGGCATCATGGTGTGGGGAGCGATCTCCTACACTGGCCGTACACCACTGGTGATCGTCGAGGGGACACTGAATAGTGCACGGTACATCCAAACCGTCATCGAACCCATCGTTCTACCATTCCTAGACCGGCAAGGGAACTTGCTGTTCCAACAGGACAATGCACGTCTGCATGTATCCCGTGCCACCCAACGTGCTCTAGAAGGTGAAAGGCAACTACCCTGGCCTGCAAGATCTCCGGATCTGTCCCCCATTGAGCATGTTTGGGACTGGATGAAGCGTCGTCTCACGCGGTCTGCACGTCCAGCACGAACGCTGGTCCAACTGAGGCGCCAGGTGGAAATGGCATGGCAAGCCGTTCCACAGGACTACATCCAGCATCTCTACGATCGTCTCCATGGGAGAATAGCAGCCTGCATTGCTGCGAAGGTGGATATGCACTGTACTAGTGCCGACATTGTGCATGCTCTGTTGCCTGTGTCTATGTGCCTGTGGTTCTGTCAGTGTGATCATGTGATGTATCTGACCCCAGGAATGTGTCAATAAAGTTTCCCCTTCCTGGGACAATGAATTCTCGGTGTTCTTATTTCAATTTCCAGGAGTGTATTAGTGCACATGTGGCCAAACTGTAAAAGTTATTTGTGGACCTGAACGATGAATTAGCAGAACATGAAGAAAATACGCTATCTGAAAGAATCTTAAATGGTTCAATTTTGTCTACACTGGGAAAAGACTACGACAATTTTAAGGATCTCTGGCATACGATACCGACGGGAAAGCAAAGCTTGAATTTATTAATTGAAAAACTCAGTACTATTGAACTGCGTGAACAAGACATTAATGGAAGTTCAGCTTTCGTTGCTTCCAGAACAAGAAAACGGCAAACAAGTAATCAGCAAGTAAAGATGACGAAGTCACAATTAAAACAGAAGTTTCCATGTAATATATGCAAACAATTAGGTCACTGGGCAGCAGAGTGTCCACAGAACACTCGTGACAGCAATAAAAGGAAAGAGAATTGGCGAGAAAGTCAACATACTGCATTTACGTCATACACTATGGGTGTGTGCACCAGTAATCACAGTGACCCAAATAAATGGTATTGCGACAGTGGCGCTACAAATCATATCACTCCCAACGAACAGCATTTTGTTTCATATAGTGAATTTGATGCTCCTCAAGTAATTTCATTGGAAAAACAAGATGTCAAAATATGTGTGTACGGTCAAGGAACAGTTTACATCCAAATTCGACGAAACAATAAATGGTACAATGCTAGAATGGACAGTGTTTTGTATGTCCCTGAAGCAAGTGCTAATCTGTTTTCTGTGAGAGCCATTGCCTGCCGAGGCTACAGTACTAATTTTAGTTATAGTAATGTCTGTGTTCGAAAACAAGTCAATGGCAATATTGTTATGACAGGTTATGTGAAAAATAGACTTTATCTGATGAACATGCGTGTTTTTAGACATGCAAAAATGAATCATGAGAATTTGATGACTTCATCCAAAACATTGGAAGTGTACCATGAAATGTTTGGACATCAAAATAAACAACATGTAAAGAATATTTTAAAAGGAAGGAACATTAATGTGGAAGATGCCAAGAGTGAATTTTGTGACAGCTGTGTGGTTGGAAAGATGCATAGGCTGCCATTCAAAACACGAACAATACGCTCTACCAGTACTCGTGAATTAATCAACGTGGATGTCAATGGACCAATGAGCCCGAAATCTTTTGGAGGTAAGCATTATTATGTATGTTTCAAATACGATTTTAGTAAATTTCGTCGAATTTTCTTTTTAAGACACAGAAGTGAAGTGTGTACTGTGCTTAAGCAGTTTTTAAATGATGCCCGAACTAATGGACATGTTGTCAAACAATTTAGATGTGATGGTGGCAAAGAATTTAACAATAAGAATGTTAGTGTAGTGCTGGCAGACAGGGGAATAGATCTTCTGATTCTTCCTCCTTACAATCCTGAACAAAATGGTGTGGCTGAACAGGAAAATAGGACCGTTGTTGAAGCTGTCCGGTCAATGCTAAATACGAGTAAATTACATAAAGGGTTGTGGGCAGAGGCATGTAACACAGCAATCTACCTAATAAATCGTACTGGAAAATCTTCAATTGAAAATAAAACCGCTTATGAACTATGGTTTAATCGACCAGTAGGGCGACTCGATCATCTCAGAATTTTTGGCACAGGCTGCTATGTTCACACTGACAAACAATTCCGTTCCAAGTTTGATGATAAGGCAGTTTTTTGACGACTTGTTGGATATGTAAATGGCAAGGATGAGTTTAGAGTTTGGATTCCATCTAAAAGAAAAGTGGTGTTGAGTCACGATGTGAAATTTAAGTCAGAAATTGTTTGCGATTTACATAGTAATCATATTGAATTTGAAGTCCCTCAGGAAGAGTTTAATGATCCGAATTCATCTGAAGATGACCAATGTAAATCTCCTAGATTGTACACTTATTGAGGTGGTCAAACTCAAGAAAAAATTGGCACTCTCGATTCTAGAGAAAGTCAAGAGTCGAGTGAATCTGATGAAAATAAAGAATTAACAGAATTTCTAAAAGCAGAAGCTGCTGAATCTCCTAATGAAGAGAAACAGAAGAATAAAAGACAACAAAGAAAACCATCCTGGATGGAAAGTGGTGAATTTTGTATGGCAATAAAAATTGATGCACTTGAATACAAAGATCTAAACTGTTTTTCAGAAATATTGCAGTCAAACGAGAAGGAAGAATGGATGCAAGCTATCAGTGAAGAACTTCAATCATTACAGAAAAACAATACCTGGGTGCTGGTTGACTGTCCGAAGAATGCCAAAGTATTGCAAAACCGCTGGGTTCTACGGCAAAAGATCGCAGTCAGTGGAGGTACTCACTTTAAAGCCAGACTGGTTGCAAAAGGCTGTATTCAGAAAGCAGGAATTGATTATGACGACGCCTTTAGTCCTGTGGCACGTTATGACACCACCTGAACTCTGTTGGCTGTAGCTGCTTCAAAGAAAATGCTGCTGGAACAATTCGATGTAAAGACAGCTTTTTTTAATGGAATACTTGAAGATGAAGTATATATGGAACAAACAGAAGGTTTCGAAGATGGTACAGGTCGAGTGTGTTTCTTAAAAAAGAGTCTTTATGGGTTGAAGCAAGCACCACGTTGCTGGAACAAACGTTTTGTTGAGTTCATGAAGAAAGCTGGTTTTTTAAACAGTGATGCAGATCCATGCCTATTTTATCGTAGACAAAATGGAAGTAGCCTTTATGTGGCAATCTACGTTGATGATGGCCTGATTGTCAGCAGTAACAAGAAAGAAATAGCTGTTTTTATGGATGTTTTACAACATGAATTCGAAATAACAACTGGCAGTCTTGACAATTTTCTTGGCATAAAAATAAAGCAGTATGAAGATGGAGCAATAATAATAAGCCAAGAGAAATATACAGCAAGCATTGTTAGGTACGTTTCTCCAGTAACAGTACCTTCAAAGTGAAAGGCCCAATGAGTCCCCTTGCAGACAAACCACACCACACATTTACACCAGGCAAATTCACAGCCTTTTCAACTGTAGTGTGAGGATTATCTTCAGCCCAGTACACACAATTGTGCCTATTGACAGTTCCATTGAGTTTGAATTAGGCTTCATCCAAACAAATAATGCTACCCATAAATCCCGGTTCATGTCTCACCATCTCCTGAACCCATTCACAAAATTGTAACCTTCGATCTGGATCGAATGTACACACGAAACTTGCCTTTCTTCAGAATGTGTAGCACAGTACTAGCACTTACATTACTCTCCTGTGCCACTTGCCTTGAAGATTTTTGAGGCGAACGCTGAAACAGTTCCAAGGCCACAGTTGTGGATTCATCACTTGTAGCTGTATGAGGTCGCCCTGATAGACCTTTATGCACATCACACACTGTTCCATGAATTTCGAATTTGCCTTGTAGACGTGTAATTGTTAACCTTGAAGGTGGTTCTGTACCATACTCACTTCTCCACTGTCTTCGAATCGCAGCTACATTCTCAAACTTCCAGTACCACTTAATTATCTGCTTCCGCACTTCAAACGCACATCCGCCATGTTGCAGTTACTTCCCTGCCACTGCTGCCACCTGTTGAAGAAACATAACATTACTTTATAACAGATATTTAACCTTGTAGAACGGGAAATAAATTGTCTATGACAGTTCAAAGTGTGTATACATTTTTTTGACCCACCCTGTATATGTGGAATAATGCACTTTTATTCTGTTTCATTTGTTTAATTTGTATTTTATGATCCTAAATTTGAACATTATGCTCTTTTTTTTAAAAAACTGATACAATTCTTCTTCCCTTCTATGGTTCTCATCATGCTACTCCTGAAGCAGCACCATCTGCAGGGTATTTTTATTCTGAAAACAAAACCTGAAGTTGTAAGAAGAGATGATTGTAGAAAAGTAGGGAGAAAACAGTGAAGGTGTCACACTTCTAGTCAGTTCTCCTCGCCTTCCAGATTACATATGGCTGCTATAGATGATTGCACAAGCTGAAATTATGTATGAAGTAGTTACTGCTTCATAAATACATAGGGTGAGATACAAAAACAACAGCCTCCAGTTTTGATATGCGCCATAGGTACATTTCTACCACAGGATTATAAAAAAGATTATAGTAGATTTTATGAATGCCGGCATCTTATTCTTCATATATATGCTCAATATAATTATTAATAATAAAATTATAGAAACAACATTTATATATGCCCAATAACTGCAAAATTGGATACACATTGTTCAACAATTCAGAAAAGGTTCGTAGTGTAGGAACCCCTTGCTACTGTAATGAATTAATCATTCTAAGACACAAATAGAACAGCAAGCTAGCCAGTAACACCTCTCAGGATTGTCAGTCAAACCAGTATCAGTATGTCTGTATTGTCCCAGTTGGAGACACTGAAAAGATGCAACTATTTCACAAAGCAGAATGCATTTCACAGTTGCTTTTGTATTATGTTCCTGCTTGGACTGTGGCGTCCTTCCCTTGACAACTTTATCAAATCGTAAATTTCATTGTACATAACTTGGAACTTACATTCCAGATATGGGGCGCCACTGGTCCGTAGCTTCTGCTACCTTTTATAGGCATAATATTTATGTGTTTATTTCTTGGAGAAAAAAAATCGTACGTCTGTAGTAGCTGGTCTTTTGATATGCCTGAAGTTTATAAATGGAAACTGTTGCATATTTTTTCACATACTTCATTCGAAAATCTAGAAAAATCCCTTACTGGTCAAACAAGAAATACCTGATCCTTTAACTTACTGTACGATAGATCGTTATACTGTTATACATGCAAATACCTTACAAACTTCGTTAAATCTCTTGCGCTAATGTTTTGACTCAATGAAACCGCAGAAGTTCTCGTTTTTTCTTGAACTCTCCTACAATATCCACCGTCCGCAACATATCCTCAAACGAGTAATTTTGCGATCTGGAACGCTCATCACTCACGTTAGACATGCTATATTTGCCGACGACGACTAAAGTAAATATGAAATGATGTACACGAAAATACGCATTGTGCTCTTAAGTTGTTACCGACTTAGCTGGATGGGAATAACAAACCAGGGAATAAAATAGTGTCATACAATGCGCTCTCCAAGTTAAGCCATGGTTAGCCTATTCCTCACTTAGCTATTCCTGGATTTAATCTGAGATTGTACAACTGGCCCTTACAACATTCTTACCCACCCATATGATTTCAATTGGCGCTGTATTGAAATCTGTGCAACTACGTAGAATTTATGGCGTCCTATGTGAACGGTTGCTCATGATGCCACTACAAAAAGCCACAATCTATGGCGCCACATTAGATCCCTGTATGAACCCGACTTAACAAGAACAACAACCTATGTTTAATTTTATGTATGTATGTCTGTGTGTGTGTAGACTTGCATGCACACAGTACTGGAAATACAGTGTGGCAGGGCTATCCCACAATCGTGAAAGATTTTTCGATCACTAAATCAATAAACTTAATATGAAATCAAAAAAACCATTTGTATAAAATTCCTGATTTGTGAGATGATGCAATGTATAAATTATGGCTTATAAGTGGGAAATAGCCCCCGAATGTGATGTGACAGCTGCTAAACTAGGAATTACTTATTCGAAATGCGTATTTCAACGAATACAATAACATTGTAATATCTTGGAAGAGTGGCGAGTCTGCAGATGACATTCACTACCAGTTGTTGGATGGTTTGCCACTGCAGACAGCATTTTCGTCTTCGAGTGTTATTTCTGTTGTACAGGGTGAGGCAGTGAAACGGCACGATTTTGTAAAACCACCAAAGATTTATTTACAAGTAAAATCATAATAGTTGAACATGGATCTCAAGTACAAGAGTGGAAATTAAAGATTTAACTTAAAAACAATCATTTTTTAAATATGGTGTCAGTGAGGTGTCGTCCTTGGTTTTGCACACATTGTCTAAGCCTGAGATGAAATTGTCCCATGACGTTTCGTAGCATCTGTACTGGAATGTTGTTAATTTCCTGTCGAATTCGCTCCTTCAGGTCTTCTTTTGTTCTTGGTGGATTTTCCTGGAAGTCTTTGCACTTGAGGTAGCCCCAAAGAAAAAAGTCTGGTGCCGTCAGATCTGGTGAACGGGCAGGCCAGGGGAAATCGCCATTCCTGCTGATTAGACGTCGTGGAAATGCAAGTCTGAGCAATTCCATTGAGACATTAGCAGTATGGCTTGTTGCACCATCTTGCTGGAAGAGTGTTTCAGCATCTGGATCATGTCGATCAATTCCAGGCAGACCAAAAATGGTCAACATGTCAGCATAACGTCCAGAGTTTACCGTCACTGTGTTGCCATCTTCATCTTCAAAAAAATAGGGCCCCACGATTCCACGAGATGACATTGCGCACCAGACTGTTACTTTTTCAGAATGGAGAGGTTTTTCATGAAGTTCGTGCGGGTTATCTGAGGACCAATATCTGAAGTTTTGCTTATTTACGTACCCACTAAGATGAAAGTGGGCTTCATCACTCATCCATAAGCTATGCACTCTTTCTTCATTTCGTTCAATAACGTTAAGCATTGACTGGCAAAAGCGTATACGGTTATTGTAGTCATTAGGTTTAAGGGCTTGCACTACCTGAATTTTGTATGGATGATAGTGAAGGTCACTCTTCAAAATCCGTCTTACTGATCGATTGCTGAGACCAAGTTCTGCGCTGTGCCGTCTCGCGGATTTTCGCGGACTTCGTCCCAACGCTTCGCGCACACGATTAATGTTCTCGGGTGTCCGGATTGTTTTTGTGGTGCCGCCTCTTTTCTTTGTTGTGCTAGCAGTAGCTTCAAAGGTTTTAACCCAAAGGAGAATGGCTTTCCTTGATGGCACGGGAGCCCGTGGCGGCAGGTTGAATTCACGACGAAAGGCGCGTTGAGCACCAACCACACTATCCGCGTTTTTGTAATATGCCTTTACGGCATATGCACGTTGCGCACTCGACCAACGCTCCATGGCTACTGAAACTTCCACCACTCTAGACGCCCAAGGTCACTTCCCCCACTCTCGCAACCCCCCTCCGCGCCCGACAACCACTATCGAAATCGTGCCGTTTCACTGCCTCACCCTGTATATGAGTTTGTCGCCCCTGATTTATCCCTGCGCCAAATCTGTCTACAAATCTATCCTTGTCACAGCTCTAATGCCATGAGCTGCACTATAATATTAATACCCCGCCATATTATTTCAGTTGTCGCCATGTTGAAAGTTGTGCAATGTGCAATTTTTTGCGTCCAGTGCAAACGGTACCTCACAGTGCACTACAGAAAGCTGTGGCGTCACATAAATTGCGTATGTGAGCCTGGCTTTATTCACAATACGAGTTTGTCACATCTTCCCACGCAATATTTTCAGTTCGTAACGTAATATTTTCAGTTGGCAGCGCGATTTTGCAGGGTACAGATGTCGAACACTATAAAGAAAGCTTGTACGCAATTATATTAGCTGTAACAACAGAAAACACAGGAAAACAGAACATTGGTTAGAAAATGGAGAAAACAGGAGCGACTTGCTGCATGTTGGTTTGTGACTGAAATTGGAATTACGTTTCAAAAATAGTTCATAAACTAGTTTCGAATCAGTCCTGCATGTAAGGACAAATTATCAACGTCGATATGTAATAAAATAGAGAAGGAAGTACGTTAAATGGATCAATAGCTGTCGGCGAGAAATTAATACGCCATTCGCTGCTTGAATTTTAGTTCCGTAAAGGTACGTTTACACTGGGATACATGTATTGCGACATGTATGAGCGACATGTCAATTTGACATGTCGCGATACATCACCTCATACAAAAATTCACGGAACTTGTATGCGGACCCTCGAGCTCATACATGTCGCGTATACATTTTGTATATCGCTTTTTGGCCATATACGCGACATGTATGAGCGACATTTGAAGAACTCGCGCATGCGCAGTACTATCATTTCCTGTCGTCTTGTCGACTGCCGCTTATTTCGACGATTAGCGTATGCGTAGTACCAGGCTCTTTGGCGGCTGTTTGAGTTTTGAAGGTGCCGACTGTCGTTTCGACGTTAATGTATCTGCATAAAATATCAAAAAGTGCCATATGCAACATTATTCTTCGTGTTTGCGAGGCCATTGTGCAAGTTTTATCCCAAGAAGTGAAGGTAAAAGTTTTATATATATCAGAGTATGTCATACATTAAATAATTTTTTCATGCATCTGGCACGTATATCAATGTTTTGCTGTTATTCCGGCGGCCTCGCGTGATAATGTTGACAACGGATGCCGACAATCGTGTGTGAGACGTCGGCATTAGCAATCGCGCGACAATGGAAATGTTTTGTCATGAAATCTTCGTTTTACGAGGAATCCCCAGTGGCTAAAAAACGGAGTGTTACTGCCAACTGATCCTCTGGTGGAATCGCTTCCCGAAAGTTTGTGTTGGTTTTGGACACAAGAAGAGCCACAAGTGATAACAAACCGCGGAAATCCTCCATACTCATCCTAACATAATTTCTAAAATATGGCGTTAATTCGCGAGAAACTCTCTGTGCCACCATCTACGCTTCCTCCGCCTTTTCTTCCTATCATTTTCCAAAAGAGCAAGTGTATCAGCACATAAAAATGTGAAAACTTCCAAATCGTCGTCGGAAGCTATTGCACAGTGATACATATCAACCAGTGTAAACGCACGCTCATACACGTATGAGGTTGATACTTGTCAACCCATACAAGTCGCGATACATGTCGCAAAGTCGTATATACATGTATCGCATACATGTGCCGATACAAATCGCAGTGTAAACGCACCTTAATATCAACATATACAATTAGTGAAATTATATGGAAACCTGTGAAGAATTATATCTGGCTGGCAAGAATAAGTTCAGGCAATTAATGTAAAACTCTGTTCTTACATTTTGTAATGATTTACTGAAACTGACATGCATTTTGCATGACCTTTTATTAGTCACTGCAGATATAATCGTGTTTTTCCATGTGGAAGCATTTTTTCAAGCTCCTATGTGATTCACTAATCGGTGCTATGTTTACTTCCGCCAGTACCTCATCTCCTACCTTCTAAACTTCACAGAAGCTCTCCTGTAAAACTTGCAGAGCGTGCACTCCTGGAAGAAAGGGTACTGCGGAGACATGGTTTTGCCACAGCGTGGGGGATGTTTTCAGAAAAAAATTTTCACTCTGCAACGGAGTTTGCTCTGATATGAAACTTCGTGGCAGATTAAAACTGTATGCTGGAGCAATGCTCGAACTCGGGACCTCTCCCTTTCGTGGGCAAGTACTCTACCACTGTGAGGATGTGTCGTGAGCTATTGTTGGGTAGTTCGGTTGGTAGAGAACTTGTGCACGAAAAGTAAAGGTTCCGAGTTCGAGTCTCGTTGCAGCATACAGTTTTAATCTACCAGGAAGTTTCATGTCAGCGCACACTCCACTGCAGAGTGAGAATTTCGTACTGTGCTATGTTGTTTGAGGCTTTTCCAAGGGACTGATTGTAAATATAGTTCCCAGGTGAGACAACAGATGTGAAAATTCCACAATATTTCGTCGGCGCAACTGACTCATATCTTTGGGTGCCGTGAACACATTGCTCGAGCTGTGACTGAAGTTTCCCATTTATGACAGTTAGAGAAGAAACTGTGCCGGCATGAATGCGCGAAATATCGGTGACTAATAGCGCAGATATGCAGATCAGTAGTGAGAGACGCTTGTCGGACGATGAACGCATGCAAGGAGGCTGTCAGTCATACTGTACACTGCCGTCGGACGCTCCAGCGCACTCTGTCGGAAGGTCCCCGACGATATACACGTCCGCACTTGCATATGCCTATCCTCCTGTTGTCAACCGAATATCTATGTCGCTACCACAGTCTCATCCCTTGTTTGACTAACAGTTCTTCTTCATGTTCGCTGTGATCTTAACACGGCCAGCTCCGGGTCCCATGCTGTACTGAGATCCTATCCTGTGTCCCTGTTAAGCAAATGAGTCGAACTGCAAATTTCCACAGCTTCCTTAATAACGCTATCCCAGTACAAAGAAGTCAACGACAGATTTTTGGTGTTCCTGTATGCCAAATAATGTAATGTACTGAGACAATACTCAGCCACTGTAGATTTCTCTGGCTAGTCCAAAAGTGTGTGTCTACGATGTACGACATGTCTGTTCTCCACAGTGCAACAAGTTTATCCAATGTATGATTTTCTGGAGCTAGAAGGAAATCTTATAGACACCAGGCCTTTATAAACCAAGATCATCTTTCACGGAGCCTAAAAGCGCTCTGAGCTTCGTTGGTGGACGAAACACGCATTTAATTTCTGTATGTCTCCAATAATCTTCCTATTTTCGAAGAAATATCGCGAACATATGGCAAGAAGATGATTCCTCTTTGTTCTTCGCTTTCTTCCAGCTCCTCACTTTGCCTAGCACGTGCAGGGCATAAGGCATGGTGAATCTCCCATTCAAAATATATATTCTCTAAAAATACCATAAGGACGTGGCTTAGCTCATTAGATAACCCGTCAAAGTCCAATACAGCTTGTGCTCTGTGGACCAATGTCCTAAGCAATACACTTTATTGCTCAAGATGGTGACAGCTGGGGTGGCCTGTATGTATGAGTCTGTGTTTATGCAAGATTTCTAGGCGAGAGCTGAAAAATACATTGGCTTTTGGATTGCACCTTTGTCATCTGGCTCTATGTCATTGCGCCGCTGGATTCATTTTTGCAACTCCTAAATTCTCTTCATTTGGGCATCAAATTTACGACGGATATGGAGACAAACAGCGAACTACCATTCCTGGACATATTGGTGCAGAGCAAAGAGGATGGCACCTTGTCTAACATTGTGTATCGTAAACCTACACACATGGACTTATGCTTAAGGGCACCAGCTGTCACCATCCTGCTCAATGAAGTGGCGTGCTTAGGACGTTGGTTCACAGTTCATGAGCCATATCAGATTCTGACAGCTTACACGGTAAGCTAAGCTACCCTTTACAACATTTTTAGAGACTGGATATTCTGAACGGGAGATTCGCCATGCCTTACATCTGGTGTGTGCTAGACAAAGTGAGGAGCAGGAAGAAAGTGAAGAACAAAGAGAAATCGGTGTCTTGGCATACTTTGGCGGTGTTTCTTAGAAAATAGGAAGGCTTTCTGTAGCTGTGGAATGTCATACATTGGATAAACTTGTCACACCATAGATGACAAACGTGGCAAACATCGTCGATACACACGTTTGGATCATCTAGAGAAAGCTGCCGTGGCTGAGCATTGTCTGAGTACAGGACATTGTGTGGATTATTGAAGTACCAATATTCTGTCGTCTACCTCTTTGTACGGGGACAGCATTATTAAAGAAACACTGGAAATTCGCCAACTCGACTTGTTTCCTTATAAGAACTCAGCATGGCATCGGATGCAGTGCTGGCCGTGTTAAAATCACAACGAACACTAAGAAGAATGGTTGGTTATACAAGGAACGACACTGAGGTGACGACGTAGATATTCCGGTGATAGAGGAGAGGACAGGTACACGCCATTGAAGACACGTATTTCGGCAGGCGGAGGGCGCTGGGGTGGCCGACGGCAGTGCACAGTATGACTGACAGCCTCTGCGCATGCATTCATTATGATGTAACTGTCTCTCTCGTTACCTGTCTGCATATCTGCGCTGTTGGTCACCGAAATTTGGCGCGTTCATGCCTGTGTGTTATAAATATAAAAGTTTGCTCTCAGCCGGAGCAATGTGTTCGCACACGTAAAATGTCGGTCAGTTGCGCTTACGAAATATTATGGAATTTTGACGACATCGCATGTCTCACCTGAGAACCATATTTGCGACCTGTGCTATGTGCCATGTTTTAAGATTAATAAAATAAGCTGCGCCATAGAGAATCCTCAGCTAACCATCCTAATATGGAATGAATAACCTTGCATAGGCCTATTAAAATTATTTTGTGTTAAAAGATTACTCGAAAAGTTGAATCAGAGGTATGATACACACAAAGGCAAATTGGAAACATAAACAGTGGACACTAAGTTTGTGGCTGGTTCATGGAGCTCTGTCAACATCTGAATGGAGAACATTGTCAGACTGTGAATACTTGACATCACGCATTCACTACAGATTGACAATACTGAGAATATTTTGAGGGCCATAAATACAGGAAGTCATTTCTGAAAGTATTTGTATGGAGTGTAGACATGTATGGAAGTGAAACATGGAAGATAAATAGTATGGACAAGAAGAGAATAGAAGCTTTTGAAATGTGGTGCTACAGAAGAATGCTGAAGATTAGATGGGTAGATCACATAACTAATGAGGAAGTATTGAATAGGATTGGGGAGAAGAGAAGTTTGTGGCACAACTTGACCAGAAGAAGGGATCAGTTGGTAGGACATGTTCTGAGGCATCAAGGGATCACCAATTTAGTATTGGAGGGCAGTGTGGAGGGTAAAAATCGTAGAGGGAGACCAAGAGATGACTACACTAAGCAGATTCAGAAGGATGTAGGTTGCAGTAGGTACTGGGAGATGAAGAAACTTGCACAGGATAGAGTAGCATGCAGAGCTGCATCAAACCAGTCTCAGGACTGAAGACCACAACAACAACAACAAATACTGCTTATCAATATTTCTAGTATTGACAATGTGTCAATGTGCACCCTCAAATGGGTAATACATTGACGGTTTGACAATATTAGTGAATGTGTGAGAGCCCCTGAACTCACCAGAACATACACTTGTTTTCCACAGTCTTGAATTACTTAAAAGTCATTCCCCTACAACCACCTGTGTATGTCAGCTTACATGTGGAAACACCCAACTTACACACTGTCATGCCAACTTAAGCACAAGTTATGAAAGTTAACGGGTGTTTAAGGCTCTTGCATTCTGTCACTTCCCCCACCATCGCCTATGAGCTCCAGCAACTGCCACTATGGAGATCATTCTCATTCTGCTCTGGTTCGTTTGTTTCACTTGCTTATGTAAGTGAAAAGCTTCATATCAAAATAATGGACTTTGTCTTCAACTAAGTAAATAACTACAGTGCTATGTGGAAAATGTTCTTTAACCATGTTGTAGGAATTTCTTTCTAACATTCAGTAATTCCTTATCATTACTTATTTTTAATAAAGTGAAACACCATTGTTTGAAGTGCCGAAACAGATTTTAGCCCTCCATCCATACACTGTTGCTCACATTGGTGCCAACATTGACCAGCAGTTATGGGACTGATCCCACACATTGGAGCCAACATTTGTACAGAGTCAATACACATATGTCTGATGAACAGACTGCAGAATTTGCATTTGATGTTTTGAATGTGAGTAATTAGATTTAGTCATTGCAAAAAAAATAAAAATAAAAAATAAAAGCACATAAAAGGAGATTGTGGACAATAACTGTAAAACATGCAAACAAATACTCCAGTCTCAGACGATCTATTCGATGATGAAAACATAGTTTGGAAAATTCAGTTTAATTTCTCTCTTTGTATGGTTTAATACACTCTTTACTGTACATAATATATATGCAAAGTAGAAAAATTATGAATTCAATTAACCAGAGTTAAGATAAAAACGTTCTAAAGAAGATTTATATAAATAATATATGGCAAAAGCTTAAATTTGTGTCTGAATCTGATATAAACTGTGTGTTATGTGGTTCAAACATGGGAAATCTGACTCATCAATCAGATACACTACAACTAACGCATCTAGCCAGTTGAATATACAATGCAGTTGTCAGGTGGATGTAAGTTCATGAAATTTGTACTTAAGACACTATCTAGATAAACTGGGTTTCTCCTAAATTAATTGATCATCTATTCATTATATAGATCCAAACTTTGTAAAATGATTGTTTGTGTACAAAAGAATACCAAGATCATGCTTCATAGAGTAATTTCCAATTTTTACTTTGCATACAAAAGCCTCCTATTACAATTTAAAGCTATAACTTGAAACAAGTAACCAATAGCTCTTAGAAAATTACATATCTTTCTGTCTGTCATCCATATTTTCTAGTGTGAAAACACACTTCATTCAAATTTTCGGACACCAACAAAAACAATTATTGGAGTATCATCTATTGCAACTTTTCAAAGAACAAATCACTTACTTTATAATAGTCATACAAAAAATATGAGTCCAACTTTCACAACTATAACTTTTCTGTAAATAAACATTAATAAGCGATAACCTGTGTTTTATATTGCAGAGGCGTTTATCAGCATTAAAGATTGCATAACCATATTATTACGGATAGACCCAAACTCATTTGTGATATCACATACATTACAAGCCTAGTTGAAATCAATGAGTGAATCAATGTTAGAGTCCCAAAACTGTAGCTCATAGAATTTGTGTATTCTGTTATAGATTATAAATACATTTTGTTGTCATAATTTAAGTTCACTGTTGAAATAATAATTTAAAAATAAGTTCTTGACCACATAAGGAAGAATTTTAATGAAAGGAAAGATATGTAATTTGAGACGGAATTGGGGAACTTGGGGTGCTTTGATGTGCTGAAGGAATTGATACTTGGTTTCAGATATTTCAGAAATTTAAATGCAAGACTAGAGTAGGAGAAAGATAGCTATTATCAAAGAGGTGTGAGCCTATTAATATTATATGTTACTCAACCCAACATTAAGATTGAACATATAAGAAAATTTTTTGTTGCTCAAGGTTAGAGAGCAAATAATATTTACATAAAGATCACCCAAAAGCACATTATGTAACTAAAATTAAAAGAGAAATAAATTAGTTTTCAGAATGAATAAAAACATGAGCATTTTTAACTCCTCTCCCTCTTTGACAAAATCCTGGGTATGTCCTTGATCCCACAAATCTATTTCCTGCTGGTAAAGCGCCAACTCAAGAATTTGCATGTTATTTCACTGTTATTGAGACACCATGTCTTCAGATATCCAATCTGGATGTATCAGCAACAGACACAGGTTTCCAAACAACACTGGCTCCAATGTTTGACCAGTGTATCGATATAGATCCCAACACCCTTTCATGTTTGGTCCAAATATTCACAAGCAACAGAGCTGTTCTAATACTGGGACCGATGTTGGTTCCATTGGTATTTCATCAATATACACATTGGACCAACACTGTTGGCGCCAGTGTTGACGACAGAGAGTCAGGCTTAAACATATTGTGACTGAGAACGTGAAGTACCTGAGGTTCATAGTGCTATACTTCAGTACAGTCAGTTCTGTAAAGATTTTATTTACTGTGTAAAGATAACAGTTTGTTGCTTTACTCAGAGACTGTAAATGTTATAGTGGAATGCAGCTTTAGAGATTTATATCTACATTTGACCTTTATTAAAATCCTATGAAAATACAACAGTGTTGATATTGGCGCTGTCATTGAGTAATGACTTTTCTGTAAAGTAGTACAAAGTTCGGTTACAAGTTTAAGTAGTGTTATATGTACAGCACCTGTAACCTATCAATCTTGACTAACCAAAAGTAAAAACAAAACAGTATAGTTGAGAAAAACACTTTACTTTCCGATGTACATTCAGTTTATTGTAGATAGGTTGCAGTATTCCACATAAAAATTTAGAAATAACGTTCTTTGTAATTCAATGTGTTTATTGCACTGTCTCCAGTGAAAAGATATTATGTTTTGATTTTTAAGCTGCTGCAAGCTGACTCAGCATCTAGCACACATCTATTAAAATTAGTATGCAGCCAGAACTTTAGCTCAAAAATATTTCAGAATTGTTTTGACCCATTCAAAAATAATTTTCGAATGTAATGTCATCTTCAACTGACAGCTCCCGCATTGACATATTGGATGTCCCCAGACAATCCCTCTGACATTCCCATTTCAGTTAACAATGTTTGTTGGTCTGTTTTTCTTCGATACATTTTCTTAAGTAAACTGGCTAAAAGACGCGCAACTCCCATAGAAATAATTTCACTTGTCACAATCTTGAAAGTAGCCTTCCAGCTTCAGTGAGTGGATATGCTAACTTGCACATAAGGGCAGTGGTGCAGCAACGCCCATGTAAGAAATTCGTGCCTGTATAAACACTGGTAAATAGATGTATAGAACATGTTTTTTACATAACTCCATCATTGTGTTGGTATGGGGGTCCGCAGCTCGGTATATTTATAATTGATAAATTAAGGCTTCTGCCAGAGTTACAACTAATATTTTTACTAGCGACTACTTTCGAACTTCTTCGTTCATTCTCAAACCATTACCTGTATTAGAATATACAATGTTATTAACACAACATGAAATGCAATATTTTCAAACATTTTATATGCATAGCGCCATAATCTTTTGTGAGATAACTGCATTTGTAAAGTTTCACTATACATAATACATGTTTTTTACATCAGTTCAATATTACAAATGTTACCTTACTATATTGCACTTGTCTTGAGACATTCAAAATTGGGTAGGCACCATTTTTTCTTAAACATACGTTATTTCAAAGATCTCGTGTGTTTGGTAGGGTGTAAAGCTGGGGCTATAGGTAACGAAAATCTGCACGTTAATGCCCCCACCACAGACACTGGAGGCTGGTTTAAGGCAAGTGCACACTAGCCACCACGTCATTCCACACCACACCTAAACATTCTGCAATGCATTTCAAATGGCTGCATTCACACAGTCTTTCAAAAGACCATCAAGTCATGTCACATTACATCAAGGTTTCTTGAGAAGAAAGTTTTGACTGTGTCTTCGTCTGTTAACAACGGAAGTGAACTTACTTTCGGCACAGTCAATTATTTTGTATTCGTTGATTTTGTGCATTTTTGCCTTCTTAGTTTTTATTTTAATATTGTGCATTGTTTTTGCGACAAACTACAAATATTACAAGACGAGTTGGTTATATTTTCATTGGGACAGATATCGAAAACGAAAAATTGTCTAGGTTCTACAATGACTCCCACACTGTATACAAATAACAATGTAAGTTGATGAAGCAATTTTCATTAAATAACATTGTCAGTGAAAAAGTCAGCTCTAATGAAGGGCAAAACAGAGTTGCAGATGGCGTTATCAGTTATGTAAAACAAATAATGGACGAAGAAAACAGGGTCTATTTATTCCCTTCTAAATATTGTGTGATGTGTTTATTTTTTCGGTAGCAAATAAATGTTGGTTTTTGGAACGTTGTTTCGCTTCTCAGCACTTTACCTCACAAAATTGATCACGAATATACGTCATGAAGTTTGTTTTGGTCACTAATAAATTTTATCGTTGTTAAGGCCAACTCACACTATCCATCATGGCACTGCCAGTTCATGGCACCTTCATGTCTGGGTTCATTTACACTGTCCGCCACATCACACCAAGTCAAGTCAATTCGACTCATGTGATCTCAACTTGCATATCTGTACTCAACTGTTTTTCCGCTGGTGTTGCGGTCTTCACAAGATGATTCTCAACGGTTTTTACATACAAAGTCCACTTAAACAACACAGCAGCTTATATATGTGAATGGTGGAATTTATATTTCTACGAAACTGACAAATAAAGGACTCAAATGTTTTGAAGCTTGTATATTAGAGAAAGAAGACTTAAGTGCGAGAAAACGCAAGAAAGGAATGTCCGAAAAAAGTCGTTAGGTAGTACAGAAGGAGAATTTCACACATTCTAGACAGAGGTTGAGGAAACGGTATATGCTTTTTATAAGTATCAGACTGTGTGAAAAACTGATTTTCGTAAGTTTAGTTGTCAAATCAATGCAAATTTTTGTACAATTGTCATATCTCCATCAAGATCTTTCCATTCAAGATTTATAGGTTTTCTTTTCATCTCGTATATGGCTTTCAATAGTTCAAGATCCTTATTTGTACTTGGGGTAGCTAGTAAAATCACATAAATATTGACCACTGATGCTTGTAAAACTATTTCACAGAAAATCCAGAGAGCTATTTACTACTTTTTTCACTTCAAGTTGCAGCCATATTGCGATTCATTCCTTTGTAAAATAATAAATACAGTACCACTTTGTATAAAAAAACACTTTTTAAATGCAATTGAGGGCAAGTAATTTAGTACACTCATGCCATACAAATCAGACTGCTGCCTCACTGCTTCAATTAATCTTTCATCATTTATGACAAAAATACAATTTTTCACAAAAGAAACAAAATAAAACAATTTATAACAAATAACAAAAATAACATACAACAAAGACTTTGAAAGACAACTCATATCATCCACGAAAACCACAACGAAACGAGGTACGAAGATGAGCCAATGATGAGTGTATGGCTGTAAATAGGGAAGAAATGAGATTCGGATTCAAGTATCAAGAACAGACGATGAGACAGCCATCATAACTTTCTTCCCAAGGAACGTTGATGATTCTATGACCGGACGTGACGTGTTGTGACGTCCGGTGTTGATGCTGCCATTTGAAATGCATTGCAGCATGTGTTGATAGGACATGATGTGAAGTGACATTATGGCCAGTGTGAACTGGCCTTTAGTTGCTCAGTTCCGAAACTGTACTTGTGCCACGGATGATAACTCATAACCTCACTTTCACCGTTCGCTATTCGGCTAAGCAGACTGATTCGACGTTACGTGACTGCCAGTGTTAACTGGTGTAGGTCTTTAAAGATAAATTCACAATGGTCTTCCCATCATCACATATCAAAATATTTCGTAATGTATTTCAAATGGCGACATTCACTCAGCTCACCAACGGATCGTCACGTCACCTAATGTTACGTCAACGGTTCCCTTGAAGAAAGTTTTGACTGTGTCACCGTCTGCTGAAATAGGAAGATAACCTATTTTTACGGCACTCACTTATACACTTATTTTGTAGTAGTGGATTTTGTGCTTCTCTATCTTCTAAATCGTTACTTTTATTGTTGTGTATTGTTTTTGTGGCACATTACAAATGTTCCATGACGACTTGGATATCTTTACCATCCAGTGTTCTTCCACAAGCGAAGTCTGATAAAGGAAAACGAAAATTTCTTTAGCTTTTACATCAGCAGAACAGAGCTGACTCTCGTACTGTATATAGAAGGAGTTCCAAAAAAAAGTAACAAATTTTAGGGACAGGTTTCTCGCACCAAATCAAGGGAAAAATATCTAGTAAACAAGCGCTCTAAAGCACATACCTTAACAGATACGGACACTTGTTCATCTTTGATACTATGGAACACAATTCTTCTACTGCAAGCTCTTTGCTTTTCTTATTTAGGGAGGAGATAATATGGACCAAACTAAGAAAAAGGCGGGTAAGTGAGGGCTGTAAAACGCCTACCTTAAGAGCTATGAAAACTTGAAGAGAAGTGATTCACACTAGTGAAGGTGAAGAAGTGCCCACATCTCTTAAACTATGCATTTTACGCCCAGTGTCTACCAGACTGCTTTTCTTGTTTTGGTTCAAATAGCTCTGAGCACTATGGGACTTAACATCTATGGTCATCAGTCCCCTAGAACTTAGAACTACTTAAACCTAACTAACCTAAGGACATCACACAACACCCAGCCATCACAAGGCAGAGAAAATCCCTGACCCCGCTGGGAATCGAACCCGGGAACCCGGGCGTGGGAAGCGAGAACGCTACCGCACGACCACGAGATGCGGGCGCTTTTCTTGTTTTGGTCAATACTTCCTTGTCCAAAAATATGGAGACCAAAGCCCTTGCAAGTACTCATACGTCCTAGGGTGTGCCTTTTGCAGCCCAATTTTACTAGACCTTCTTATTTATTTCTGTATTAGAAAACTGTTCATAAAGTTTGTCAGTGTATTTTTTGGGACATCCTCTAAATAAGAGTCTAGTTGACGAAGAAATTTTCGTTATATAAAATTTTAAGGGTGAAACTCAGCTCTAATGAACGAGAAAAATACAGTTGTTTATGACATTATTAGTTCTGGCAGAAGCTCTTTATAATGGGTAAGGTAAAGAGGCTTTATTTATTCCCATATAAATATTGTTTGAATTTGTTTGTGTGTCTACATCTCTTCTAGAAAAAAAGTCGTAGTTTTAAAATGTTGTTTCACCTCTCAGCACTCTATCACACAAAACTGATCAAGAACGTACGTTATGAAATTTGGTTTGGCCATTAATACACTACTAATATACTTTATCAACTTTAGTTCCTCAATTCTGATACTGTTGTCTGACTTTTTGCATCATGGATTGTAATCCATAAAGGGGCTGCAGATTTTAATGCCCTAAAAAAAGCAAAATATGCTTTCATTTATGGTCTAAAACTCAATACATATGACTTCAGAATATGAAGAATAACATTGTATACATTCATTTACAAAAATTCCTGGTGACTTTTATATTTATGATGTAATACAAATTTCACTTTTCAACAAACTGTGAGTAAAATATTTATTTTATCCAATGTTTTCATGTGTTTGAAAAAAACACAAAGTACAGTGAAAACAATAACACCTATTCAAACAATAAAACCCTATTTTTACTGCTACACATAACTTCCTTAACGTTTTCCAAATGAGTTAGCGTGGCCTATCAATTTTCAGTTTCTACAGAAATGCACTGGATCACAAGCTTCATTTTCAAGTTTTCCATTTTAGAAGGTCTATAGTGGCCACTGAGCGCGGTTTTTTTTACCTGGAAGAACTTCTCTCCACATCACAGGACGTCACAGGAGCTGATCTGTAGGCGATAAGATCACTTTAGAACAGAATTGATTCATTGTCTTGGAATGTTCTGACATTGCCAGAAAGGCTGTCACTAATTTTGGACATTGTAGAATTTGCAGGATTCTACTGGAGAACATATGACACATAACCACTAACTCGACCCATCTCGGTAACAGCAGTTGCCAGTGATGTAGTAGCTCTTGATTCCACTGAAAAGTTGGTGTTGACGTTTGACAAGTTTCTAGACATAATATCAGTAAAGATCTCTTTCACAGTTCTGTTAACACTTAATTCATTGCTATCAAACTCACAAAAGAGTTTGTTTATTTTGGGTGGTTGGTGCAGTAATACTAAGCAGCAATAAGCCAAGAACCCGATCGTGTTAGAACTGACTGAAGGGAGAGTGGCAATGGAGGTGCTTGTTCCTTGAATTTCAGCACCCCCAGTAGAAGTTTCTCATGACTTGTCTTGCCTCAGGAAATGAACTTACCCACATGAGAGTAATTTGATCGCACCTCTTCTGCAACCTTACTGTATCTGCAAGGCAATTGGGTTAAGAATCTGACGCCACTTGGCTGCTTTTGCCATGCATGAAGTGTCATCTGTTAGTAGTAGCAAAACATTGTCACTGTTCACACCATCCAGAGACAGGGGCTTCACAGAGTTGCCAAATAAAACAGCAGCTATCGAGTTGTTTGCTCTCTCAAGAGCTTCACAAGCTATGGTCAATATTTCTCTGGACTTGTCAGGTTCTAGAACACCAACAACAGCAACTGCCACATAACGCCCACGCCGACTATGGACTCCTGGACATATTGTTCAGCAACTCTAATTCATATTTTGTTGAGCACTGCCTCGTAGCATATGGATAAACAGTTCTTTCTCAATGTAGATTCACGTGGAACTGGATGTGTTGGGCACTTTTCGAAAGACTGTCTGGATCATGGACTTTTCAGGTCCGATAGGATGTTGCAAGTCACCATCACCAGACACAAGTCCTTGAAGAATGATAGCACTGTTGAAGAATGCCCTGCCTCTTGCAATAACAGCGATAGTTTGCTGTCATTTTCACCACTTCTCTTCACACAGCTGCAGCGTTTAGCGGTAGTATAGTGTTTTTGCAAATTAAATCGATTTCTTCACTAAGTTTACATTCACATAGTTTACAAAATAATATATAATGCCCTAGTACCTCTCTCCAAAATCACAAATAATGCTTCGCAGTTTCATGCTGTTGAAGACTTTCAGTTTTGGTATGTTGAACAATACTGACTTTGTATCCATGTGTGGCAGCATGTGTGATGTTTATTATATTGGAAGCTGCCTTTATTGGCTTGGAGAGTGTTTGTCGACCCTGTTAATGTCGTACATCAGAGAAACGGCTAGGGTATTATGCTGCTCGTCACCTACAGTGCTGATAAATAAAGCTTTGTAGTAATTGCTGTGTTTATTTGTGACAATATCACCTGAAATATTGTTATGTGAACCAAATTATCAGGTTTTTATTCTTTTGTCGTTAAAAATGCGATAAATATATGAATTTTTGCAAAAGGTTGGCCAAAAAAGACCTATTATGGCAAAAGTTGGCCAAAATATGACCTATTACTAAAAAAGGTGACTTTACATACACAATATAAATAGGGTTTCTCCACTAAAATACCTGTAATTGTGCATAAATTGATGTAAACCTCACCCTAAAGTTAAGAAAAAAGACTTGTCATTAAAAAGCGAGCCGTACTCATAGCCTCACTTTCACCATTGGATACTGTGTGAAGCAAATTGGAAAGCTGTGAGGCGATGGACAGTGCAACTACACCCTGATGTGATGTAATATGACACAATGGCCAGCATGAATTAGTCTTTAGCCTTTAAAAGCCCATTCACAATGATCAGTGGTACAGCATACCCCGTGTCACGCACTGTGTCGTGGGTTGCAGATTTTGTATGTAGATGTAGATAATCACAGCACATCACCTCATGTCGAAACATTCGACAATGCAATTCAAATGGCGTTATTCATACAGGCTGTCAATAGATTGTCACACCATATCCCGTCACGTCCTGTCAAGGTTTCTCAAAAAAGGTTTTCATTATATCATTGTCTGTTAAGATCGAGAGTTTATCTATTTTCGCTATGCTCACTTATTGTATAGTAGCTGATTTTGTGCATTTCTGTCTTTTTAGTCTTTATATAATTTTTGTGCTATGTTTCTGTGGAAAATTGCAAATGTGGCATGAGGACCTGGGCACTTTTTCCATTGAGTGTTCATCCACAAGAGAGGTCAGATATCTTGTAATACCCCTCTCTAAAAAGCTATATTTTGTGTAAAATATTTGTGTAAAAATTTCGACCAAAAGGTCGATGTTCGTACTTGCGATATCTGTGTAATAAAAGAAGGCAGAGCCTTCAAGTTTTTTTAGATTGGCTAATACAGTCCTGGCTGTTCACACTTGTATTTCTGCATTCAATTTGCGAAATGTATGTATCGTGCGTTGTATCTGTTGTAATTTCGCACTATATTAACTTATTTTGAGTTACTTAAATGCTGTTTTATTATCAGTTAACCAGCTCACATGTTTATTTCGCAGTTCATTGTATTATGAGTTTTATTTTTCAATATTTCTAGCAGAGAAGATACAACACTTTGAGGTGGTACCTATCTGCCATTGACATGATTTCATCACTAATATGCAACGTCCATGTGCACGTACTGTACTCGTATGTACAGAACCATTCAGAAAAGTAGTCCAAGTTTTTACAGATAAATCATTCTGCATAGAGTGACTACCAAATGCAGATATACAAATTACACATCCTACAATTCAGTCAGTCTAAATCCTCTGTTGTTCTGCTCCCAACAACAATCTACAATAACAATCTTCATTCGAGAATGAGAATGAGAATTTCACTCTGCAGCGGAGTGTGCGCTGATATGAAACTTCCTGGCAGATTAAAACTGTGTGCCCGACCGAGACTCGAACTCGGGACCTTTGCCTTTCGCGGGCAAGAGCACTTGCCCGCGAAAGGCAAAGGTCCCGAATTCGAGTCTCGGTCGGGCACACAGTTTTAATCTGCCAGGAAGTTTCATAATCTTCATTCTGTTAACAACATTTCAAAAATATTTGAGCTGGGGAAGGTGGAAGCCAATGCACATTGGCGACCATGACTGGATAATTATTAAATAAAACACACTGTATGTAATTTTCATTGTTTTCATTGGACTACACGCCCGGGTTCGATTCCCAGCGGGGTCAGGGATTTTCTCTGCCTTGTGATGACTGGGTGTTGTGTGATGTCCTTAGGTCAGTTAGGTTTCAGTAGTTCTAAGTTCTAGGGGACTGATGACCATAGATGTTAACTCCCATAGTGCTCAGAACCATTTGAACCATTTTTTCATTGGACTAATGGTTTGTCTTTCTCGTGCTTGTGCAATTGCTCAAAGTACTACTGCTTGAACGTAACACAAACGAAAACCTGAACTTTATACAACTAGACCCAGATAAAGATGAGATGAAACGAAAATATGGAAAAAAGCAGTAATAATCTGGAACCAGAATGAGGGCATTCAAAGTAAGAGAAAATACATTACTGAGCTTTGCTGCTTGATCTAGTGAGTACCAGTCTGCAATATTACGGTTTTTATTTTAATTACATCAGAGCACATTCCCTTCATAGAACAATAAGTGTGACTGGAGACGAAACGTGGTTACACCATTATGACCCGGAGACAAAACGTCAGTCTATGGAGTATCGCCACAAAGACTCGCCCCAGAAAAAGAAACTCAAGATGGAGTCCTCAGCGGAAAAAATCATGGCCACGGTGTTCTGGGACGCAGATGGCGTTATCCATGTTGATTTCCTTGACAGTGGAGCAACAGTAAATTCAGAGCACTACATCACAACACTGCAAACTCTGAAACAATGGCTAACAAGGGTCCAAAAGAAAAAGGGAAATGCTTTCCTGCAACATGACAATGCTAAAGCACACATTTCACGTGCCACCACAGGAGAACTTAAGAGACTGAATCTCACCACCGTACGGAGTCCTCCATACAGTCCAGATTTAGCACCATCTGACTTCCATCTGTTCCTGATAATGAAAGATGATCTGAGGGGACATCATTATTCTTCATGATGAAGCAGACGTTGAGAGAACTGTGAGACTGTGTTTGCGAAAACAGTGTAGACTTCTTCTGTGATGGCTTCAGAAAATTTGTTCATGGTTAACAGAAATGTATCCAATTGTCTGGTGATTATGTGGAAAGTGAATATTGGTAAATAAAGATCACATTCTAAGGATTATTTCTGCGTTTGATTTATTAAAATATTCCCATCCAAATCCAGTTAACGAAGGTGGAGGCATTACTTTTCATTCAACCCTCATACCTTTTATAAAGCTATGAATTCTGTCCAGTTCCATTGAAATTGTAAGTTTCTGAATATGTTAAAATACTTATTTGTGGATATGAAAAAGATGTATAATAATATTGTGAACCGGATGACTTCCACACATTGGTTACTACAGCTCTGCAGTTTGTATAATTCAGTCACAGTCTACCATTTTTAAAATTAGAACAAATAACACATACTTGTTCCGAACATAGATATTTATTATATTTGTAGCGGCTGGGAAGTTTGTTCTTTCTCCTGTTAGAGTTGTTACAGTATGCACAATGTCCTCCATGTTTGTTACAATGTTCAATGAGTCTTCACTTCGGTTCAATCTGGAAAATTTCACAAATCATTGATGGAATTTAAGACAGTATTTAGTCATAGCAGCGCAGACCCACAGATGTTCTGAAACAATTTTGTGATACAACAGGCACAGAAAACCTCTTTATTGAGTGCAGCTTTCTGGGTTGTTAGGAGCATGAATCACTAAAAAACTGATACTTCCAACATTAAATATGGTATAAAATACGACCATAGACCATTGGCATATGTGTAGTTGTAGACAGTACACAAATTGTCACACATGTCTGCACCACCTTTCATCTTGTTGTATGTAACTATCATTTCTGCTTTGCCTATCTTTTCATGAACATTATCATCGCAGTGGGGACTGGATACAGATACAACATTTTTGCCTTTGTTAGGAGTGTATGATATAAGAGTACAAGATTTTCTGAAGGAAAACATTTGAACACTAACTTGGCTTCTGAGATGGGAATTCGTTTTTGTTTTTTGTATGATTTATAATAAAATTTTCCGAAAATCGTTTTACGGTGTTTCAACAAACTGAAGGCTGCTAAACCAGTTATCCTGCTAGTTCCTTTGATAGAGGTACATGGTCTCTGAACTACAGCAGCTGTAGTACTACTTACACTATATGGCCCCTCTGGTTGTGTTTCAACATACACTTCCATAACCATAGTAATGTACATTACAGCACCACAAATATTTTTATTCTGTATTTGTTCAGATTACTCGGTACCTGTATCTTATATAAACCAACAACTGCCTCCCAGTGCCTTATCATCGACTGTTAGGTATTCGAAAGGAGTATATGGTGTTTTGCAATTCCAGACAAATACGTCAAAAATTTTTCTTGTTGGAGTTAACTTGTCATATTTCAGTTGGCCCTCTCTTGTTTACTTGTTGTCCAACAACAGATACCCGAGAAGGGAGTGGAATCTAGACAGTGACATGGTGAGCCTGAATATTCCTACTTCTGTGCCATCACTCTTCCATAGACCAGCTGTATTTAGATGCGTAGCCTTTATCATTCCTGCTTCATACAATAAACCTCTTGAAGCTTGACTTTAGCTTGCAGTCGTGGAGTTGCAGTCCCTGTCTCTGGAAAATTTACTTCTCTGGATCTCAATAAACAGTTTCATGTTTTCTACTGTTGTGTTGATAATACAGTCAGTAAAAAAGTGCTTCCAAAGTTCAGTTGAAGTTTTCAGATGTTTTACAGTAGGCTTTAGACCAGGAAGAGGTGTTATATTTTCAGAACTCGTTCTAATACTTTTTGTAAATACACATTTATTCCATTTCGTTACATGATTTTTTCCAACATACACCAGACCGTTTGTGATATTGTCAGTATCGTCTTCTACATCAGATACTTTCTGTACTGTATCAGCTTGCTCTTCTACCTAATCTACACTTTTTTCACATTTATCATCAGTCACCTTCATGATCACCCTGTGTCAAGTTCTCAGCAAGCAACTTTCTAATTTTTTCAGACTCTCTTTCATAGGCATTCACTCTGCAAAAAAATATATAAATAAAGTAAATAACTAACATAAATCCAACAGAATAATGTAACTAATAGAAAGTAACACCGAAATAAAAGAGAATGCCTATAGTGCCTTAACTTTTACTGTTACCCCTAAAGCCAACACTGCAAATGACTTTGTAAGTCCCCAGTTGTTGACCATTCCACCACCCATGCTCCAACCAAACGAAACAAAGGAGTAATGCAGTACTGCTGATTGTAGGAAGGTACACAGGTCATGTGACGCCTAGGTCCAACGAGATTATAAGGAAAGAAACAAATTCGTCTATGTGGACTGGTCAGTGTGCTCCTGACTACTGCAGAGCTAAGGTATAACAATGAAAACATGGATCTTCAAGATGTGTTAACAGAAGGAAATACGAAATCTTGTGCCGCAAACAATGAAGTGATACAGGCCATGACAAAAGTTATAGTGAGTAGAGTACTAACCATAGTTGTTATAGATGCAGGTACAGGAATATGTCCTGTATCATACAATTTGTGTAAAAGGATGAGGGAGCTGGGCCCTATTCCATATTTCCCTGTCCAGAACTGCAAATACTGCAGTTAACATTAAGTCACATGAGGTTAAGCTGCAGATTTTTGTGACAATTTTGCTGGATAATGGAGCGATAGAATGCATGTTCCTAATATCTGGTCATTTAGTTACCGTTTGCCTGATAGGCGTAGATTTTCAGAGAGAATAAGGCGCAATAATTGATTTTTCCTCCAGGAAATGTTTCTTGACGCCCAGTGACTTCAAGATTGAAGTAATTCTAGACATGGCAAATACTGCCCAAGCTATCTTACACAATTCTTAGGCAATGATGACAGTCATAAGGTTATCCATATTGTAGCAAAAGATGAAATATCTTATTTTAAATAACCTTTTCAGTCGATAGAGTGATTGAATCGACACTGTTTATAAAGGAAAAACAAGATAAGTTATATGATTTACTACTACACTATTTATAGCTATTGAAACGAAAACCAGATGTTATTAAAATCTATGCTTACCGTATTGAATTTTTCTCCCATGATGTATTTTGCCACAACACACATGAGTATATGACCTCCTGGTCAAAGCTAGCAACAGTGAGAGATGAGATCAAGCGAATACTAGAATGGAAGATAGTTAAACCATCTATATCACCATACTGTAATCCAGTATTAACGGTAACCAAGCCCAATGGAAATATTCGTCTTGTGTTAGATACACGAGCCATAAATAAAATAATTTTACCTGAAAGCACAAGACCTGAGAACGGTGACGAGGGCTTATAAAAATTCCATAGGGTCAAATACCTTACAAGTATTGATTTAAAAAGTTCATATTGGCTGGCTAAACACCAGAATCTAGAAAGTATAGACCTTTATATTTGACAGTAGAAATGATCAGTTTTGCATGCTATCTTTCGGACTTAATAATAGGTGTGGAATGTTCATCACTGCTTTAGACACAGTACTAGGTCCATGACTGTTAGAAGGTACAATGATGTGTGTTGATAACATTTCATAGCACAATAGCATTTTTTGTTGACATTCAAGAACCCCAATTACTACATGTATGGAAAAAACATAGAGGTATGTATTGATCTCTAAACTTTGAATTTTATTCATGTCAATTACAGTTGACGTGTTTGGCATCTGATTTATAAGAATATTAATCTGAAGTAATTCGTACAACAGGAAAACAAAACACTGTAAATGAGACAATATCTAGACTGCCAATAGGTCTAACCAAAAATGCAGATATACTAGGACAAGTAACAGACTTTCGCATGTTACTCATGAAAGATAAACAGTACAGACAATATTATATTGACATGAGCAGAAACATGAAAGAACTACAGGAAGTAGATTTGCATTGGTATAAGATGAGAACAGAGTTAAAACAGAAACACAAAGACAGTTTGAAACAATATTACACATTACACAGTGACGTTTTGTTATGTAGAAAACATTCTAATACAGACGCTTCACGTGTATGCATTCCATTTGAAAGTGTAGATACACTTATTTGGTATACCCATCAGGTGTGGGGATGTTACGGTTCCACAAAGTGTGTAAGGAAACTTAATCTATTTTGCTACTTTTCCAATATGCAACGATAAATATATCGATTACTAACAATTGTGACATCTGTCAGAAAGCAGACTCCATCAACAAAACTAGTAAAACTGAACTGCACTCTAGTTTGCCTAGTAAAACATTGAAATAAAGCCGTTGATATTGTTGGTCCATATTCGACCACCTGTGGAGGTATGAACTACGTTATTCCTGTATTATAGCATTTCTTCAAATTCTGTAAAGCTATGTGCTGCAAAGTATGCTAGAGCTGCACTAATAATCAAAAGAAAGTCATGTGGTTATATTCCCCCAGTAGAAAAACCCAAGTCACTGCTCGCAGACACTGGCACTATATGGAGACAATTTCTGCAAGATAATGGTACACAAGTGATTTAATATCATGCCCTAACCTGCAACCAAATACCTGCAAATCTGTGTCTTATGAACTGAAAAGCTTCATATGCACTTATACCTATAACAAACACACATGCTAGATGTAGTATCTTCATTTTTTGAGCAGGTATTAACCCAGCTTCCTATTTATGACACACAATACACTCCTGCAGACCTGATTTTGAATCTCCGGGAAAGCAATGAGTGGGTAGACCCTCTGGGACAATAAGAATACAAAGAAAAGGTAAGATCTGTGTTAATCGCATTCACTTGTCAGGCACATCTTATAAAATTGCAGTTTGACAAGAAACACACAAAGTTATGAAGTAGGGAATTATGTTTTATTCACAACTCGTCGGAAATCTTCATAGTTCAAACAGAAAAAAACAGCAAGTGCCCACTAATTTGTTGCAATGTCAAGTTTTATCACTTTTACTAGTATAAGGCTGTTTTCTCTGTGTGTGAAGGCGTATCACAGACTTACACATTGCTGAGTGCTTCATATGCTTATCGCCTTTTAATACTATGAACGCACTTTGAAGAAGGTAAAGGATGGTGATGAACTGATAAAAAGCAGGGCAAATAGTAAGAAATGGAAGTATTTATACAGATATGTCGCATTGCGTGTCAGACATCAACTAAAAATAGCACAATCACATGCATGTACCTGAAGTACTGAACGATACACAAAGTAAAAATCAGTAGGACACTTACACAAAACTCAGCTAAGAACATGTATGCTAGTGTACTGCTGTTAAGAAACTTGTAATTACAGTTCTTTTCCTCTGCCATTTTTAATGAACATTTGTTCCAAAACTTCCTGGCAGATTAAAACTGTGTGCCCGACCGAGACTCGAACTCGGGACCTTTGCCTTTCGTGGGCAAATGCTCTACCATCTGAGCTACCGAAGCACCCCTCACGCCCGGTTCTACCAGCTTTATTTCTGCCAGTATCTCGTCTCCTACCTTCCAAACTTTACAGAAGCCCTCCTGCGAACCTTGCAGAACTAGCACTCCTGGAAGAAAGGATAGTGCGGAGACATGGCTTAACCACAGCCTGGGGGATGTTTCCAGAATGAGATTTTCACTCTGCAGCAGAGTGTGCGCTGATATGAAACTTCCTGGCAGATTAAAACTGTGTGCCCGTCGAGACTCGAACTCGGGACCTTTGCCTTTCGCAGGCAAGTGCTCTACCATCTGAGCTACTGAAGCACGACTCACGCCCGGTCCTCACAGCTTTACTTCTGCCAGTATCTCGTCTCCTACCTTCCAAACTTTCTCATTCTGGAAACATCCCCCAAGCTGTGGCTAAGCCATGTCTCCGCAGTATCCTTTCTTTCAGGAGTGCTAGTTCTGCAAGGTTCGCAGGAGAGCCTCTGTAAAGTTTGGAAGGTAGGAGACGAGATACTGGCAGAAGTAAAGCTGTGAGGACCAGGCGTGAGTCGTGCTTCAGTAGCTCAGATGGTAGCCGGCACGGTAGCTCAGCATGTTCGGTCAGAGGATTAGCAGCCCTCTGTAATAAAAAAACTGAGCTAATCGATCAACAACGAACTTAAACGGATGTCTTACGACGTCCGCCCAAGCTGTGGCTAAGCCATGTCTCCGCAGTATCCTTTCTTTCAGGAGTGCTAGTTCTGCAAGGTTCGCAGGAGAGCTTCTGTAAAGTTTGGAAGGTAGGAGACGAGATACTGGCAGAAGTAAAGCTGTGAGGACCAGGCGTGAGTCGTGCTTCAGTAGCTCAGATGGTAGTCGGCACGGTAGCTCAGCATGTTCGGTCAGAGGATTAGCAGCCCTCTGTAATAAAAAAACTGAGCTAATCGATCAACAACGAACTTAAACGGATGTCTTACGACGTCCGCCCCGAGCAGATGCAACGAACAAAATGAGATTTAAAAAAAAAAAAAAAATGGTAGAGCACTTGCCCGTGAAAGGCAAAGGTCCCGATTTCGAGTCTCGGTCGGGCACACAATTTTAATCTGCCAGGAAGTTTCATATCAGTGCACACTCCGATGCAGAGTGAAAATCTCATTCTGGAAACATTTGTTCATTCTGTAATTGAACCATTTTAAACTTTAGGTACTTTGCTTTTTGTACTCTTGTATTTTAGGTAGTGGTGTTTTTAGTGACTTTACTCCAACTTAGCTATTGTGTATGTGTAACTACCTGAACTACTAATTTCAAGACATGTGAATGCTAAACCCAGATTCTAAAGCATGTTTAAAAAAAACTAAAAATATTTTAGGAGAACTTCGTAAAAACATGTGACTGGTTATCAGAATTATATTAGCAGGTAAAATGGGTTGAACAGAAAGTCTGTAATTGTAAAAGCCTACAGTAGGTAAAAGATTATATATGGAGGTATTTAGAGTTTTTTTTTTACATTGAAAAATAATCTAGTGGTGGGACTGTGATAACAGTGACCAGTCATGTGTTGGAGTAAAGAATGAGTGTATCATGTCTAAACCTGATCGCTGGTGGGGCGTTAAATGAATATAAGGACCAGTAAACGACATTACTGCCACATATAAGGTGTACACTTACCTCAGGAAAGTAATGAAGCCGCTCCCTTCAAGAGGATGTAAAGGTGTCAGTGGATTCCTAATGCAGAGAACACTCCACATCATGTAAACACAGTGTGATGCATCCGACAGGCATGTCTGAACTAAGCCACTGCATGCCAGCAGCAAAATGTAATTGTCGCCGGACTTCTATGTAGTGCACATTATTGATCATTTAAATGTACACTTTAATATACTTACAAGAAAACAAACCTTATGGACATATAATATTCTTGTGAACTCAACAACTTTTAACCTTTGTAGATAAGAAATGTGTAAACCAAACTGAGACTGAATTTTCACTTTTGTCTGAATTTGCATAAAGTCATGTGGTTCCTATGCTACGAACAATGTCCATGTCCTTCCCGTTGACAGAATACGACAAAAAGACGAATAATTGTATATTATAACTGAGCTACCGAAGCACGGCTCACGCCCGGTCCTCACAGCTTTACTTCTGCCAGTATCTCGTCTCCTACCTTCCAACCTTTCGCAGGAGAGCTTCTGTAAAGTTTGGAAGGTAGGAGACGAGATACTGGCAGAAGTAAAGCTGTGAGGACCGGGCGTGAGTCGTGCTTCGGTAGCTCAGTTGGTAGAGCACTTGCCCGCGAAAGGCAAAGGTCCCGAGTTCGAGTCTCGGTCGGGCACACAGTTTTAATCTGCCAGGAAGTTTCATATCAGTGCACACTCCGCTGCAGAGTGAAAATCTCATTCTGGAAACATCCCCCAGGCTGTGGCTAAGCCATGTCTCCGCAGTATCCTTTCTTTCAGGAGTGCTAGTTCTGCAAGGTTCGCAGGAGAGCTTCTGTAAAGTTTGGAAAGGTAGGAGACGAGATACTGGCAGAAGTAAAGCTGTGAGGACCGGGCGTGAGTCGTGCTTCGGTAGCTCAGTGGTAGAACACTTGCCCGCGAAAGGCAAAGGTCCCGAGTTCGAGTCTCGGTCGGGCACACAGTTTCAATCTGCTTGGAAGTTTCATATCAGCGCACACTCCGCTGCAGAGTGAAAATCTCATTCTGGAGCTGATGTTGGTTTAACGCCATCCAACAATCCTTAAACACTCATCCAGCTAGCAGGTCCCACACACTATGGACGCAAACTTTAAGAGGATAAAATTACAATCTTGGACAGCAAATACAACACTGATTCTGTTTGACACAAGCCATTTATAGGTTTCCAGAAATATGTAACGCCATCTTCTTACGAAGTTCACCTCCGATTACGATTTGGAAATTATGGTATATTCAAATCTTTCCTATAATATGATCATCAGTGACGCTAAGCAGTATCATTCGAGAGTAATAGTTCCTTTACCTTCATATCACAACATTTCATCACAAAAAACAGCCGCCATTGACAGACACCAGACCACAGTGCACCCTGTATTCAACCAAGCAGAAGTCGGGAACTTTATGTTTCAACTCATACTTGGCAACATAATCCGAGAGCAGCTAAGATATGTCCACCACAGATTGTGTCTCCCCATAGCGGTCCATATTGCAGAGTATAGGTCGCACAGGTTCACCAAACTTGATCACTGGAAGTTACTTGACAGAGGCACCTATTAGTTCCCCTATTGCTCCATATACAATTGGATCAGCAATAAAGATCGACTAGCAGCAATATAAGACATTCTTCACAATGTGTTGTATACGGGTTTTCAGAGTATACTTAGTGGTTTTCTAAGGTTTGCGGCTTCACAGGAGCAGCACCAAAGTCTCTAACTCCACACGTGCTGGAAACTATACATCAAACCTCTCGTTTCTGATGAAATGTTGGGGTGCTTATACAGGAAAATGTACTACAATAGTTCATACCGATGTGTGGGTCAGTTTGGCTCTGTTGGTATGCTACCATACCAACAGTTTAGTAGTAGTAGTAATAGTAATAGTAGTAGATTCAATGAATTCGAACAGTAAATCCCATGCAAATTCAGAGTGCAATAGGTTCCCATCTAACTGTGCAATTTTCATCCAAGTTTACCATAATGAGTCACAAACTTTTTTGATGGGTATCAGTATAACGTTTTAACTGAGGCCAGTTTTCGCTGTAGGCACATGTTGGTGTGATGGAAATTTCATATTTAACACCACACACACCAGAAACCACATATCACATCTCTCATTTCTGGTGAACTGTAAGAGTGCTTGTGCAGGAAAATATGCTAGAAATGTTCCTACAGACATGTGGGTCACTTTAGCTCAGTTGGCATAGTAACATACTAATGATTGTAATAGTAACAATCATAGTAGATTCAGTATATTCAAACAGTAGGTCTGATGGAAACTTCAGATTGCAATAGGTTCCCAACTAGCTGTAGGATACTCATTTAGCTGTACTGCAGAAATCCACAAACTCTTTTGCTAGACCATCCCATTCAAAACTGTGTACAGGTACAGCACTATACTCTACCATCTGGCTAACACACTTTACCATCCCATCTGAAAATGTTCTTAAATGCTCTAGAACCAAACAAAAGCAAGATCGCATATGGTGACTTCAAGATTGATGTTTTGAAGCAGTGAAACCACAGAGATGAACTACTGTACATGACAAATAGTTTCAGCCTAATTCCCACTGCAAATACACAATGAAGAGTGTCTTTAAGCAATGAAGCTTCCCTAGAACAAATGTTTATCCAAGAAACCTACTACCCATATAACACTGAAGTAATAAATATGGATTACAGCGATCATGGGACTCTGTTGTTAACACTGGAGTTATTTTCAGCAGAAAAGCCACGTGTCAAAATGTGTGAATGTAGAGACTTTAGTGAATGTAACATTACACACTTCTGCTACTTCCTAACCTGAGGAACAATAAGACAGATACAAATGAAATGTTCAATAACTTTCATGGTACATATAAGAATAATTTTGACAAAGCCTTTGCAGTTGAGAAATGTAGATCAAAACAATCTGGGGATAAAAGCTGGGTTACAACTGGCATAAAAACCTACAGTAGACTGAAAAGATTCTTACACTTATATGAAAAATATAATCCTGTGTCATTATCACTATACTCATAAATGATCTCATGCACAGGATTAACAGCAATCTGTGGCTCTTTGCTAATGATACTGTGTTGTATGGGAAAGCGTAATTGTTGAGTGACTGTAAGAGAATATAAAATCTCTAGTTGGCGTGATGAATGGTAGTTTTCTCTAAATGTAGAAAAATGTAAATTTATGCAAATGAGTAGGGAAAACAAACTCACAGTGTTCATATATGGCATTAATAAAATTATAAACAGCTGACCAATTGCAACTGGTCGGCTGTTTATAATTTTATTACTTGAAACCGTTGCTGTTGTGCAGCTATGTTTAAAATATATATGGCAGTAGTATTATGCTGCTTTGCATAGTCACATCGATTAAAAATCTAGACATAACTTTACAAAGTAATATGAAATTAAACGTAATTTAATAGATTTAGTTGATACCAAAATGTTTATACCAGTGAATGATCGTGGTTTCAGAAAGCACAGCTCACGTGAAACTCGGCTTGCACTTTTCTCATGATATACTGTGTGAACTATGGATGAAGGGTAACAGGCAGATTTTGTATTTCTAGAGTCCTAAAAACCTTTTGACACGGGGCAATGGCAGTGTGAGGTCATTTAGTTAGTGTGGGTTGCCTACATCAGGGGCAAACATACATTTATGGTCAAACCTATTGCTCTGATCCATGTCAGCCTTTAACCTATTGTTCTCTTTCGATTGACATGTACATTATCTATTGTCTTTCAGCACTTTTGATTTCAAATTAATATTAAATTAATTAAATTGTGACAGCTGATTGATTTATGACCCCTCCACCTACCCTGAACCTATTGTTCTATTAAGTGGTTTGTGAACCCTTGCAGATAATCCATCCTTCTGAGAAACCACCAGGCCCTTCCCCTTCTTCCTCCCCCACCCCTTCCCCTCACCCTCTCCAATACAAGCACACTTTCAGGCCTGAGTTACTCGAATAGCCAACTACCACTATATCAATTTGTTGACTAATTAATTAACTTGATCAATTAACTAACTCCTCCCCTCACATCCCTTATTCTCCTGCCCCTCCCCCATCTGGAAATAGGAGGGAAAAAACACAGTTGATTGGATATTTGGCGGGAAATCGATTGCAGTGTATGGAATATTGTTTAAACGATTTCTGATAGGTAAGGCAATGTGTGGATACTGTTTATTTAAACTTGTTATTTAAACATTTTGAGGGTGAAAAGGCAGTATGGAATAATTAAGAAATTGCTGTGCTTCTTTATTCCTATTGAACGAATACCATCAACCTAAGTCACTGCACATAACTCACTGCACACTGCTAAAAATCTTTCGATGACAAACCATGCACCGTCCGCACCACGTGCCTCCTGCCTCATGTATTCCCACTTGCAGAGGGCCTGTGACCAATGTCAGCTTCTGGGCTAATCCCTTGAAGAAAAACTTCAGGTTGTAGCAACCCTTTGATATTTGTTACTGAGAAATTCCTGTCGAAATACATGCTCTATCTCTCTCTCTCTCTTGCTTAAGTGGATGCTTCCTGTCTGTGTGAAGCAAAGTATGCAGACGCACACAGACCAAGACATTTACCCCAGCCCTCCTCTCTCCCATCCCCTCCCCTCCCCCTCGCTTCTCACGCACACATGGCGCTGGTAGTACGTACATCCCTTTGTTCTCACTCTTCCACTGCTATGGGAACCTGTAGCCGATGGACCAAAGACATTTGAGAAGAAGTGGGTAGTGTCTCTTGTCTGCACACTAACCCCACTTTTCCCCTGAACAAAGTAGTGGACACATGGTAAACTGTAAGCTGTGGATCTCTTGGAAACATTCTCTCACTCTATCAGACTGATTGAGTAATTAATTAAATAGATACACTTTATGCAGCTAGTTCTTCCTTGTATCCTATTGGTGGATACTAGGATCGGTGTATTAGGTGGAATTTCGCCCTGCAACTGCGTGGTTTCCAAATCCTACTGAATTTTTTCCTTGCCTCCTGTTGGTAGATACCAGCACAGTTAGGTAATTTGGTAGGAAGTCCATTACATTAGAGATAGCTGAAAATTTCAAATTTCATGTCAACTGCATGGCATGTCCTTAAACAATTTGAGGGACAGGCTGGATTGGTGTGTGTGCTCGTAATACTACTATCCGAAATAATAAATTGATCAGTCGGGAATTGGACGTTGTGACTGGGTTTTTAAAGCAGTATATAATTCCTAAATGGCTTCTCTCAACTACATCTAGAAGGAGGAGGAAGGGCCTACTGTGTGATAGGATAGTGACAACAACAAACACCTGTGCAAGACAGAGTCCCATGTGATATATCGAGAAGCATGAAACACGACACACTTAAACCAATATCCAATCCGTAATAGCACTAGTTCTCATGGTTAGATGTCAGAAATCTCTTGTCAATCGGGAATTTGACTTGCGATTGGCTTTTTAAAGCATTATATAATTCCTCAATTGATGCTCTCTGCTACATTTGGTAGGAGGAGGAGAAACAGCCTACCACATGGTAGGATAAAGACGACAAGAAATACCACTGCATGGCAGAGTCAAATGCAATGTATTGAAAGGCACTAAGCACGACACACTTAAACCACAATGCAGTCTGTAGTAGCAATAGTTGTCTTGGTTAGATGTTGGAGATCACTGAAACACTTGCACATCCCGCTCGCTCATGTCCTGATCGTCACACACAGCATACCAATCTTCTCATACATCACCAGCAACAACACTCAGTGGTCAGAGACACCACGCAACCGCATCCACTGTTTAGATGAGCATTTATGCCAGAGTGCACCACCCCTGGCCATGAAAGGCACCCAGGGATGTCTGAAGTGGTAAGAATTCGGATGTTAACAATACGTCCAGTGGCAACAAAAACTGTTCTGAGCACTATGGGACTTAACTGCTGAGGTCATCAGTCCCCTAGAACTTAGAACTACTTAAACCTAACTAACCTAAGAACATCACACACATCCATGCCCGAGGCAGAATTCGAACCTGCGACCGTAGCGGTCGCGCGGTTCCAGACTGTAGCGCCTAGAACCGCTCGGCCACTCCGGCCGGCCCCAGTGGCAACAATTGACACTGATGGATACTGAATTGATCTATTTCCTAAGTAGAATACATGCAGCACATGCTGTCGTGGAGACAGCCCAATGTGTATTGTGCATTAGATTGCTATTCAGCTACCCAGAGGTTGCCGCCGCCAGGACTTGCCCCTAAAGCTGCAGGCAAAAACTGACTAATGGCCTGCTGGAATTTTTCATGCTTTCTGGTAGAAATTCTGTCAACAATTTGGAAACAAGTCTATCCATTCTACCACTCATTTGCGTTGTATCCTATGAGGATGTCTTTTAATGGTTACAGCCACTGGTGATTCATATTTGTGGTGCTCTTATAACTTGAAATGAGTCACTTCTTCGAATCTATCTGCTAAATACCCCATAGAAAAAGATTCCAGCCTGGTTTTAGACAGTCTCTCTGCATTTTGCAAACTGTTCCTCAGTCTCATGCAGTTTCGTCCACGTGATTGTTCCAATTCAAATCGGAACTGAGCAAAAGTCAGAGAGCGCTATATCTATCAATTTCTGCATCCTGTGGAGAAACAAGGTGAGATGAATTAATGTGACACGACTGTGTTTTGAGCACTCGGTGAAAATGGAAACATATTGTCATATCTCTGCCAACCATGTACATTGTGTGAGGCCAGCGCCAAACAAAACTTTCTCCTGCAACACAAGGTAGTAGAAGAGACTGAATGAGCAGTTGCGGTAGTTTTCTCATTGGTAAACTTAGGTAGACTTCATGTTGTAAGGGAACTGGAAGAGGGACGAGGATTTTGCTACTGCAATATGGAGCGTTTCCAAATAGCTTATAGGTACTGCAGTCTGAAGGAGATTTACACCACCTGGTAGAAAACTCAACAAGGTATTAACGTGTTCCCCTCTTCCAGTACACTGATAACAAATACTGTCTGTGTGCTGACATCGAGCACATGTGGCGACCTATTAAGTATACAGATATTGGTCCATTGGAGCAGGTGGACAGTGATCAAAGTCGCTTGCGCAGATCAGTGTAAAGTTTTGTCACTTGTACTATAAGAGGACCATATCTCACAGACTATTTATCACAACACAGGATTCCTGTGTAGCTCTTTCATAAGCAGTTTGATGCACTGTTTTTCCACTGTATCATATCCAAGCAGTATATGACTATAGCTTTGTACTCGGCCACATATTTTGTTTTTTCACCAGTACTTCGAAGTCTGTATCATGTGCTAAATTGACATTAACATATTTCGATCCACTGACTCTCACATGCTGTAAATTACGCTCCTCTCACAACACTTATGATGTTTGAAATAAAAGACAGAGGTGGTGTTTCTAATGGACAAAAATGTGGAGGACATCACGACATGTGGAAACTGGAGGAATTTGTGGCATTGTGGAGCATTTACAAACAGCTATCCAAAGGTGACTGATGACCTCTACATTTAAACTCATGTCCCACAGTGACATGGTGGCAGATGCCTCAGTGTTCTGTTTTTGAAGAGACCCTGAGCGTTAGTCCTTCATATTGCAACCTTGCACACAATGACTGTTTCAGTACTAGCCATCCCCAGAAGGTGTTGGTTCTTCCAAGACTCTATCTCCATCTAAACAAAAAAGATAATAATAATAATAATAAATAAAATAAATGGTGTCAGTCAATCATTATGTGGCAATCAACAGCATACCTGTGGATGGATGGGGTGGAAAAGACAACGTCAATATGGGACAACGTAATGTAATAAGCACCACAGTTGATAGTGTGATCAATTTTAACAATTTCACCAGTTTCTCTGTAATTTCAAGATCAACCTTATGACACAGCAGCATGCTTCCCAATTTCTATATCATCGCTAAATCACCCCTCCACTGCTTTGCGAGTACCATACACTAGATTGCGAATGTAGACTGAATGAAGTACATCCTTTCATAGTTAATTGTTGGACATATACACCAAAGTATACCAGACAGCGTCCTACTCCGATGCAACTAGGTTATCTACATATTTCTAGCACTCCCATTATAGTGTGGAATCTAGGATTACGATTGGTCATCTTTCCCTATGTGGATGTGAGTCATGGAGTAGTCTCACATTAGTAGGATAAAGTTGGAGATTGAAAGATCTCCCCTCAATGTCTTTGAACAACCCTCCCTGTGACACTGTAGCTGATTTAATTTGCAGCTGACCAGAAGTAGAAGGATACTATACCCACTACATTCCATGTCTTGTGAAGGAACAAAGTGAGCTGAGCCTGTAACTGCTGTTCGCGAAGACTGTTCATACCCATCTTACTCACAGCACCCATCAAACTGTACAATATCTCTCCAGATGCATGCTTGGCGAGGAGGTTAGCACCCCTTGTTGGTGTGTAGTAGATATGACAGTGTTATGATGTCAACAGATGGTTAAAAAGAAATGTGTGGTTTATACATGATTGGGCTCAACATGGATGGAGTTTGAAGCATTTTCTGTGAATCACTTGCGCTAACAATTCTGAAGTATTTTCCAGTGTCTGGTGTCCATATCAATAATGTATCAGAAAGAGAGAAATGATCGTGGAACATAAACTCATCCGACGGTTCTGCATTTAAACACACTATAATGCTAGAGCTGTATGGTTCCGACCTATTAGTTGTGTGGAATGCAAAGCTCTTAATAGTCTAATGCAGAAAATCATCTTGCAACATATGACACGCATTCTCCCTGCAAGTTTATCTCCGATGAACTCTGGTGACAAACTGTAAGATGATAAAAAAACTACCTTGCACACCAAAGAAGACATCGATTCTTTGTGATACATGCCCAATATAGCTTTGTGGAGGCGTATAGCGCTCACTCTATGTATCCAATTGCGGTTCATAAATTGTACTATGCTCACATCAGTCTTATAAAATTATCGTCAGCAACAGAAAATGCCTCTTACAAGGAAACAGACAAACGCATAGCAGCGTCGTTTGACATGTAAAATTACTTGCCATGCTGCACTAACTCAGTAAACAAGACAAATATCAAGCAAATATATACATAGGATTTGCAGAACCACATAAACAACTGTCACTAACTTAAAATCACTTCAGTTATGAAACTGAAAACTCGCTTTATGTCCAAGATGTGGCAGAGAAATGGAGTACTTCATACACATCTTCGTTCGTCTAGAGGAGAGTGTTGAAAAGTGTTTCCCAACGAGGAACATGATTGATCACACATGCTTTGGAAGTCCTCTGCTGACTGTGGTGCGGAGACGTTTGCTGTTAACGATTGCAAGTAGATAGCGCTCTAAGTCACACACAGAACACGAAGTTGTATATGAGTCGATCGCAAGTTGTACCACACAACTGATGCACCCTGAGAGAACAATGAGCCGGCCGGAGTGGCCGTGCGGTTCTAAACGCTACAGTCTGGAGCCGAGCGACCCCTACGGTCGCAGGTTCGAATCCTGCCTAGGGCATGGATGTGTGTGGTGTCCATAGGTTAGTTAGGTTTAATTAGTTCTAAGTTCTAGGTGACTGATGACCTCAGAAGTTAAGTCGCATGATGCTTAGAGCCATTTGAACCATTTGAAGAACAATGAGGAAGAAATGGTCCAATGTGTGGTAAATACCTGCAGCAACATCTCCAGAATGCATCATCAGTTTACCATTAAAACAGAACATTTAAATTCATTTTGAGCTTCAGTGACGAGATTCAGTGAAAGTCACAGTCTAATTTTCTACAATGTCATTTTAACAACTGTTGAATGCCACGAAGCTCTCGTAGCACCAGGTAATCAGATAGTAGAGGTATACCATAAAACTGCAGCAACAAATAGACAACATGAATAGTCTGAACACCACTGACCTTGCCCATACCAAATGTGTGTTGCAAAGACAATGACACAGTATTAAACTAACGGACATATGTTATTCTCAGTAACTATTTATTTTATGGAGAGGGAAATAATACTGAATGTAGAATTTTCCACTCATGTTCGAAAAAAATCCTCACATAGTCATGTACTCTGTAGAAAGTGATTTGATTGTTTATTATATACTCAGCCATATTCCTTCGGTTACCTGTTTCCAACTAGTTTTTCTGAAATACTTGACTTATTAACACAGATATATGTCAGTTGGTGAATAGTAATATATGGCAATTTCCTCACACCAGTCATGAATCCACATCTACATCCATACTTTGCAAACAACTATGAAATCCGTGGCTGATGGTGCTTCTGTACCATATATTTGCGCTTCTTTCCATTCCATCGTCCATGGGATCATAGGAGGAATGATTGCTTAAACACCTCTGTGCTTACTTTAATAAGATTAATCTTGACTTGGTGATCTCTATGGGAACAATATCTAGAGGTTGTAGTATATTTCTAGATTCATCACTTAAAGTTAGTTCATGAAGCAATAAAAAATCCAGGCTGGAATGTAACAATCTTGTAAAAAGAATAGTTGCTACTCACCATACAGTGGAAATGCTGAGTGACAGATAGCCACGAGAAAAAAACAGTTGCCTTTTGTCGAAAATAGACACACACACACACACACACACACACACACTATGTGTTATGTTTTCGTGTGTGAACCGTTTTGAAATCTTGTCAAAATCTGACTCATTATCTGTGTAGGATGTTTTAGGCAGTGTTTCGTTATGGGTGCACGATCTACGAAAAGTCAGAAGCTACTGTTAATATTGTCTGCCTGGCCATTAATATACAATATGAAGAGGAAGGGGTCCCAACACTCTTCCCTGGGGCATAGCTGAAGTACATCTACATCTGCCAGTAACTCTCCAACCAAGATAACTTGTTGCGCCCTCTCTCCCAAGAAATACTCAATCCAGCCTCAAATTTCACTTGATACACCATACGATAGTTGTCTGGATAATAAGTGTAGGTGTGGCAATGATTCAAATGCTTCTCGGAAGTCAAGAAATACCCCAGCTACCTTACTGCCTAAATCCTTATGTTTCGAGGTGTTATGTGCGAAAAGCGCTAGTTGGTTTTCACATGACTGATGTTTACGGAATCCAGCGTGTCTGTTATGGAAGAGCCACTCCGTTCATTACGCTTGAGCGAAGAACAAGACATTGTTCGGTAGTTTTGTGGATCACTTCTGCTAATCTTGTTGTAGACGGGCAAGTTCTGCGCTTTCTTCCAAACACTGGGCACGATTTTTCGTTAAAATGGTCATTTCCAGATGAGTCACGTTTGTCGTATTACGGTATCCCATCTCACATTGAAATACATCTGGAAATCAAATTTATTTCAGCTATGAATCCTTTAGCTACACGATAATAGACGTTTAATTGGTGTAAATACAAATGTGGACACTTTGTAATGACGGGAAGAGAAAAACAATAAAAGTCTTCACTACAGCAACAATAATCAATTCCCAGCAACTCTCAGTCCGAAATATAAAGCTTTTACTATGCACAGTGCGCGGGCAGTAGCTCACTGTCGGGTAATTTCGTAATACAAATGCCAGTGTGAACTTTTTGAAGTCTCCGGGACAGTACTCACATTATGCGCTGATTTGTCAATTATTTTGTTTGGAAAACAGTATGGTACACTGTCCTTCAGTCGCAATTGTCAAAGATGCAATTAATCACAGACAGGGGGAGGTGTCGGCATGTAAGCGATAGAGGTTTAAGTTAATTTAGTAGGTAATTGTTCGCGTCATGAGCGAAATGAAAGCTAGAGTGAAACTAGTATAACTTTCCTGTTACATAAATACAGCGTTTGAGTTAACGGATGGTGCATTTATACAATAAGGCACTTTACGTAGAGCGTATGACAGTTGAAACTAATCCCAGGAGCCCGCTACTTGAGTTTGATATTGTATTTTCATATGACAGTGTTCTGTACACTTTTGTAAACAATGGAAGGTGTAGCAGGAGATTTGCAGACTAAATATACCAAAGTGGCTGCCGAATATTCTAAGGTGTGTAAACTGTACTGAAGTTAGAAGTTACTTGCGTACAGTCAGTAATTTTAGTGGGCATCGGACACTGAATAAATGGTTGGTTCTTTTTACTAGCTTCGTGCGCAAGCTGCCGTTCTGAAGAAAGCAGTTTTGGAAGAACAGACACGAAATGCGGAACTGCGCGATGTTATAAAGGAAAAGGAACAGAGTCTCCGTAAAGTTGACCAAGAAATGGACAGTTTAACTTTTCGCAACCAGCAGCTAACGAAGAGGGTCACTGTTCTTCAGGATGAATTAGATTCACTGCAGGTTTGTATGTATTGTTACTTTAGTAAATGTTGGTGGATAATGCGCATTACTTTCATGCCTTGGCTAAATGAGACTGGTTTCTTAATTAGAAAAGTATCAGTACACGATGCTGATAATGCAGCTTGTTAAAACACATGCTTATAAAAGTTTGGTAGGGAAACCTGTTATGAAGTTCATATTGTACATTTGAAGTTTATCTTTTTGAGTGAAAACAACCTGTTTTGTGTAACAAACAGAATCTTAAGTGTCAGAAATAAACTATTACCATTTGCCATTCATGACGGATTATCTGGGCACTTAATGGCATGTATAGGAGATGAGCATGAAATGTATACTGCCATAGTTGAAAGTACTTGTATGAGGTTGAACAAGAAAACTTCCGAGAGAGACTGCCATGTAATGTGTGGAACTCATACCTGATGATGTCTTGCATATCCTGTGACAGGACAGGAGCAAGTGTGTTACTCCTCTCGTATTATGTCAATACCTTGGGGTGCCATTAAGATTTTGCTGCCTGGATGTGTTTGTTGTCGATAAATGGGAAAAGAGTTAACGTAAGTATATGATATTGTCTGGATTAAGAATGGAACTGTGACAATCTTGAAACCTATTGTTGGCATCCAGTCACAGAATGCAATGATTGTGATAGTGCTGCCCCTGCTCCCCCCAATCTCTTTGTCAGACTGATCTGCAGTATAGCTCAAAGTTTGTTTGTCAGTGGCAATATTCATTCCATATTGAAAGCAAGTCATTACGGTGGCATGCTGCTTTGTGACTGATCCTGTTATTTCTGATTTTGTATGTAATCTTTCTTTGCCATTTGCTCTGCATTTAACACAATTTCCTTAGTAATTAAATAAAATCGTAATATAAATTACGAATGATGATAAAATGTTCAGAACTTGCTTAAATTGTGGTGCTGGATGCTCCCATGAAATCTTGTGTGTGGTGATGGACTGATCCATAGCACAACCCAAAGGGATACATTAGGCTGAAAGCAGACAATTTGGTTGAGAGTTGGCGAAGCCAATGAATGTGAAAACCAGGTACAGATTGTGGTAACAAATTGACAGGTAGCAAAGTGTAATGTTTATGTCCACACCATATTGAAAAATGTAAGGCGTTGGGAGGGGGGGGGGGGGGGGGAGGGAGGGGTGCAATATGTAACTTCTAACAAAAAGTTTTGCACCATCTTCATGACTTCCATAGTTTAATTTCTATCAGAAATCTTTCCTGTGGTGAGGCCTACTCTTTTGACCACAGGAAAGTACTGTGTGCAACCACCCGTGTGACAGAGGTAAAAGTAAACCTGTATTCGTAGTACATCTCAGTAGAGCATGATGTACCTCCAGTTGTGACTGGGACAGTGCAACTACTTAGATGGTGTGTGCATTATCCTCACTTTGCAATTGAAAGTTGCCCACAAAATTGTATACCTCTAACTATCATGAGGCACAGAATATCGAAGGTCTGCTTTGCAGTGAACATCATCAGCTGATGACCCGTACCTAAAATTATGGCTCATAGGTGCCCTGAGAAGAATACAACAGAACTGATTGTTACCTTTTTCATGGCATCTGGGATGGCCATTTTGAGCCCTGTTGTTTGTAAATATGGTGAACAAGGGCACTCATCGAGTGGAATGGAAATATGGAAGCGTCCGATCCCGCCCGTCTGCTTTGACCCATGACGTCACAAATATGGCGGAAACGACCGTAAACCACAATTCCAACATGACGCATATAAAGTTGGTACATACACATTATGACGACGAAAATACATCGAAAAACACATACACTTTCCACAAAAAGCCTAATGACACTAATGGGACAAGCGCGGGAAATTGGGTGTTCTTGGGAGGGAGTAAACTAAATATAAACCAATTTAGACACCCTCCCCCATACAAAACCACACATAACGACGAAAAAAATCGACATCACAAAACTCCCCAAATACCACTAAACACAATGTCATCTGGAATCAGACACTTCCCTTGACCTATATAGCTCAACAGCAGCTCCCGATCCCATAAATTAGGATCGAACGCTTCCCTTGGCCTATATAGCACAAAAACGTCTCCCGATACCAATATAACATACACAGCCACACAATGGATCGTACACTTCCCTTGACCTGCGCACTGTTAATTTTTTCCGTCATATCCATTCCTGAACAAAAACAACAGCCAATTATTTTTACTAAAATTACCACACGATCTACAGCGAACAACACTAAATTAACCTTCACACAAAATCGTTAACTCACTGAAACGTTTTCCACTACAAACACAGCCGACACTCGAACAATTCTGGATGATGAACAAAAGCAAATTCAGCCCATTACACCACACAAACGAAAACCCTGAACATATCACCAGAGAGCACAACAAACCACAACATGACGACATCTACAAACACGCCACACTCACAAGCCAAACTCCGCGCCGTCATGACGTGACACACGACAACACCCGTACGTCACAGATCAAAGCCGACGTCTGGGATCGGACGCTTCTGCCGACCCAGTGGAACTGGTATCAATGGCATTAAGTTCTGTACACCAACTAGTGTGGGACTTATGTCTTTGATAGATGTAGAAGAATGTGGACACATACTGGTACTGGCAAACCACAAGTTGTGATTCCACACATCTGCGTTGACCCATGACGTTATCGTGATTGCAGATGCATCCGTTTCAATCATATACAGTATGGTGACCATGACAGCACTCATTACAATCCCAAACATAGATGTCATGTGTAATATTTATCATACAAGTATTGGAACAATCGTGGAAAGTGAGGGGTTTTGGGATGGACAGCCCAAGTATGTGACAATAAGAATAAGGATACCATCCCAAAACAAATATTAATCCAAAATCAAGTGCACAAAATTCTCAACATTCATCACAACCACAAAATGTCCAAATGGAAATAAGCGATTCGATAAAATTCGCTTCACATATACAGCTCAAACAAAGACCACAATACTAGTAAACCACATACAAATCAAACCCAAGTCTTCAAATTTCACTTGACCTACATGGCTCATGCGAAGTCTCTGATACCGTGAACCCACATACATTTCCAACACCTGATACCACCAGTCTTACTAGACCTATGAGGCAGCTAAAACAAAGCCTGCAGTACAAAAAACGAACACACTCAAAATGTCAGATCTATTGTCCAAACCTTCAATTACCCTAACACACACACACACACACACACACACACACACACACACACACACACCTATACTCTACAAGCCATTGTAAAGTGCGTGGCAGAGGGTGCATCCTTTTGTACCAGTTATTAGAATTTTTTCGTGTTCCATTCACATATCGAGTGTGAGAAAATGATTGTTTGAATCCCTCTGCGTGTGCAGTAAGTATTCTAACATTATCTTCATGATCCCTATGTGAGCGATATGTAGTGGGTGGTTCTATATCCCAAGAATAACCTAAAAGCCAGTTCTTGAAACTGTGATGATAAACTTTCTCGGGATAGTTTACGTCTATCTTCAGGAGCCTTTCAGTTCAGTTCCCTCAGTATCTCCGTAACACACTCCCACAGAATAAACAAACTTGTGACCATTCGTACTACCCTTCTCTAAATATGTTCAATATCCCCTGTTATTACAATCTGGTATGGGTCCCACACACATGTGCAATATTCTAGAACCAATTACGTGAGTGATTTGTAAGCAATTTCTTTTGCAGACTGATTGTACTTCACCAGTGTTCTACCAGTAACCTGAAATCTACCACCTGCTTTACCCATGACTGATCCTATTTCATATCCCTACAAAATGTAATGCCCAGGTATTTGTATGATTTGGCTAATTCCCGCAGGAACTCATTAATATTATAGTCATGGGTTACTGTGTTTTTTTTGTTTTGTAAAATGCAAAATTTTACATTTCTGAACATTTAGAGCAAGTTCCCGCATCGTTCCCCTACGCTCTGTCAAGAAGCATGGGACTTCATTTCCATATTCCAATCCCTGCATCACGTTTAAATCTCATCAAGATATTATTGAATGTTTATGCAGCTTCTCCCAGATTGTACTTCATTATAGATAACTGCACACCTGAGTAACTAAACAAAACCATCCACAATCGGTCCAAGTAACCTTAGGAACTTGGTTGTAGACAAGATATCTTCACCCATTGTAACAACCAGTGACCTATCATAAATTTCTGTATCACATCCATGACTCTTAAAAAAGGAAAATAATATTACATCTATCACCATAAGAAACATACAGTACTAATAATTCCAAAAACAAACACAAATCCATCAGCCACACTATGCAAAACTAAAGTAATTTACTAACAAACTGGCACAGACAGTTCCAATAACAACCTGACACATGTAACTCACAGTCTTAAATGACTTACTAACATACCTAATAGACAGCTTCAAAACATAAACATCCAACACAAGAGAGCACAATTAAATACTACAATGTGCCATCTACAAACACAATACAACTCAAATATGCCATGCTAACATGTCATCACACTAATGCAACACAATTATGTTGCAGCTCAAAGCTGCAATCACAATTTTCAGCTGATCCCTAGTACCAATTTACATCTCCAGTATGCAGTCCCATCGGTTCAGCAGGAAGATGAGTTATGTTTTGGATCTGTATCATCTACAGATGTGGGATGGCACTAACTGCTAGTCTGGAGAGTATTTAGACAGGATCTTGTAACCTGTTGCCCAGCCCTACAGTCAATATATTGGTGATGGGTTATCTTTCAGGACATTAATCATTCCCATGTTGTGAACACTTTCCTCCAGGAGGCAGAAATAAACTGCATGGAGTTTTCTTCAGCATCTTCTGACATGGACCCAATTGAACATTCTTTAGACGAGTTGAAACTTGCAGGACATAGCCGTCGAATCTCTCCTCCTGCACTGGTATTCATCAAGGTGTGGGATAGGCTTGAACGGCAGTGTCTTGACTGTTTCGTTGATGACACGCCAATGAGGATACAAGAATGTTTCAGTGCAGTGGGTGGAGCAACAGTGTTGAATGCTACCCAGCAGCAGATTGATAATTGGCAGAGGTGTAATTTTGGAGAGACTGCCTTTATTATGATTATTGTTTTGTTTACTTTGTTCTTTTTAGTTTCCTAAAGGCGGTTAGTTCATATCCTGCATCCATTGAATCTAAACCCGTATGTGTTTGCGGGTATGCAGGTTGTGTAGAACTTGTTTTCAGTCATTTGTGTTAGGGAAATTTTGGTGTACTTTGATGTGTATTATGTATGCAGACTGTACATAAAGTGTGATGATTACTAGTGGTAAGGGATGCCACATACTATAACTCTTAAAGTGTTCTTAGCATCACTATGTGATGGGCAACTCACTAGTGACAGTTTTAATGCTTCTGTGATTCATCTATTCAAAATTTTTTGCAGGCCTTGCAAGGAGATCACCTAATTGTCAGCACGGTGGCCAGTTAATGTAGGAGATACATCAGGCACTCATTCAGTGGGGGGGGGGGGGGGGGGGAGGTAGCCCATGGTGACACAGGATTGCACAGTTGATGCCCAAGCTCTCACTTCCCCACGCATCCTGAGGAATAGGTGCTTGTTTGTTTGGGGGCACTGGGATTCCGGGCACTGGCTATCATGCCAGATCGTCTTTGCATAGCACCTATGGAGGGAGAGAGATCTTGTTCGGGGTGAGTAACATCATGACAGATATTTGCCCTCATGAAACGACCAGGTATCAGCCAGTGGCTGCAAGGCCTCAGCAGTCTCTTCAGACAGATCACAATTCAGTGCCAATCATTACGCCTCTAGGATCTTTCCTTCCTTGGCCACACCATGAGTGGAAAACAAAACCTAGTGGCTTGTAGACAGTTATTCCCCTCAGTTCCCGGTTTGCACCTGAACATGTGGAAGGTCCTTTCACTCTACTAAATCATTGTTCTTTACGGAGAATATTGAAAATATATTTGGCAAACCTTTGTCCCTTTGCAAATTATTAAGTGGTTCCATCTTGAGGAGGCAAATCTTACCAAATCGTAGGTGTTACTCTTGTTTAAACATCTTGGTGATGTACCTGTTATCACCATACACCATAAGAACCTCATTATTGGTAGAAGGCTTAATTTTTCACTGTGACCTAATACTCCAGATGGACAAAGAACTATATGAACAATTTGAGAGACCAGGGATGCACTTCATACGTCGTGTAAATCAAGGCCTGCCAGACAAGGTAGACGATAGTACATTAATTCACACTTTTGAGGGGTATTCGCTTCCTGAGAGTGGCACAATCATGTTTTCCAACTGGAATTTGAAACTTTATTTCCCACTCCTATGCCCTGCTTTAAGTGCCACCACTTCAGACATATGTCCCCTGGAGTACATTGGCCCAATTTGTGGAGACTGTGACCAGTTACTTCACAAAAATACACCCTGAGTGCTACCACCTGTTTGTGTCAGTTACAACCACCCTCGCCAATCCCTGATGTGTGCAGACCTATTTGAGGAATGCAAATTCAGGAAATGAAAGTTACAGATCATCTCCTATATTTTGAATATGGGAAAAAATATGATCCCTTTATCCAGTCTGTGATTTCACCCTTTTGGCACTACATTAACCAGATCATCAGCAGTACCTGGTGTGTTTACTCTCTTGATGTTGACATCCGGTAGCTGCACTAATAAACTTGCATGTGGGGGTTGTAGGTCCACCTCTCGTGGTTGTCGCATCATCTTTAGGAACTACTCTCCACACCTGGCCAGCGAAGCAACATCTTCCTCTTGCATCTACCTGTCACAGGGCTCCTTCTCAAGAACCCTCTACCCATAAATCAGTGTATCAGAGACCCAACACCAGCCAGTGGCTGAAGGAGCCATGAACTGTGGGTCTCAGGCTCTTGGAAGAACCAGTTAGCAGCTGTATACCTCTGCTGTTACCTTCAGCCCATCTGTCAGATTGCATTGAGATTAAGGAAGGTGTTCTCAACATGATATTTCATGCTGCTGGAACTGCTATTTCTGTTTTAGAAAAATCACTTCTGCTGCTGATTGGTGCCATGGTGGACGAAAGCCATTGCAAGAGCTATTTGGAATCATCAGAGACCCGGCATTGTATCTCTCCTCTCTTTTAAGCAGCTTTATTCTATAGTACTCTAAGTAAATGGAGTAAGAACAAATGTTGGGAGTGCTGTCTTCTCCTTGAGAATGTATAACTCTCCATCCCTCCTGTGTGGCAGTATTTGTTTGGAAGAGTCAGTTCTTGCTGAGTGCCTTGTGACCCCTGTTGTGTCAATGTTGGCATCGTCTCCATACCCAGTTATCTTTCAAATGCATAGACGACAAGTAGAAGACAATTCCCTAACATTTACCACCATCACACACTATGTTTCAGTGCTTGTGAACTGTTTCAGGCTCTTGTCTCATCACACGATAACAGCCTCAGGACTTGTTTCGATTCATTATCTGATGAGCCAACATCTGACTATTATTCAGACTCCTTCTCCTGAAGATCTTAAACTGTGTTTGACTCAAAGGTGTTTCCCCTTCAGAGTGGAGAGATAGTGTTATCATCCAGTTTTTAACACAGGCAGAAACCCCATGTCCATCAACAGCTATTGACCAAACTGCCTTACCAACATGCTCTGCAAACTGCCTTTATGGATGGTAGCCTGGTGATTGTGCTGGGTTCTTGAATTTCTCTCCTCATCAGTGCAATTGCTGGAAGGGATGGTCCTCAATCACAATTTGGTTACATTGGAAAAATAATCTGAAAGACATTTTCTGAATTCAGCAACTTGTTACAATCATTTCAAACTACAAAAGGCAACCTACACCTCTTGGTGCATTCACATTTTACTTAGCCTCCATGATTCAGGTCTTTGAAGCTCCCTATTGGTTATTGCCCGTTGGTTTTTATCCCACTGATTGTTCTGAGCTAGATTTGGTGCATCATTTAGCTCCCTATGGGTCCAAAAGAAAGTCATTCTGCAGAGCTCCATGTGAATATTACACTCTTCCTCACCCCCAAGGGGCTCACCACTGGTTCTTTTGTGAGTTCGTGCGTGGTGCACACGGGGCCCCAAGCTATTGCAGCTCATTCTTCATTCCCTAGCTGCTTTTCCTTCTTCCTGCCCCCTCCCTCCCTATCCCCACTACTTCCCCATTGCCACCTCCTTCCCCTCTCTCGGTGCTCTGCTTTATGTCGACCTGGCTATTCCCCTGGTTTCCTGTATTGGTTGCAATTTTGTTCCTTTTGCCAGTTCTTTACCCTTTTGTGTTTCGGTCCCTACTTGAGGTTTGACCTCCACTTCAAAATTTCCTGTTTTTAGTGTGCGCCATATGGGGAAGAACTCCCTCTCTAGCATCTACGGTGTAGATTCCTCTCCCCTCCCCACTGTAGCCCCCTTCCATCCTGCTAGGTCACCAGCACGTGTAGCCAGGCCATGTGGTGGGGCTGTTATGTACCCGTATGGCTGAGCCCCCTGACAACACAGGGACCACACTACTGACACCTGAGCTGTTCCCTCCCCACGTATGCCAAGGAGTGGTTGCTTGTCTTCTTGGAGCATCGGAACTCCTGGCAACGGCTGCCGTGCCAGATGGCCCTTGCTGTGGCTGGGTGGCGCCCATGGGGAGAGCCCCTGGTCAGAGTGGGTGATATCAGGGTGGATGCTTGGCGCATGAAGTGTATCAAGCTGCAAAAATCTGATCGTTCTCACACAGCTGTCCCTTTGAGTGGTGAAGGATCCTTAAATGCTGTTTCGTATGACCCGGCAGCCTTCATTTCCCTGGCTGCTCCATGGGAGGAGGGCCAGGCTTGCTATCTTGGGATGAAATCTTTGTCCTATTACCTCGTCTGTACTAGGACGGATGGGGACACATTCACCGCCACAAAGCCATTGTTTTTCGTGGAAAATATCTAGGACAGGTTTGGTGAAGTAGAGTCGGTAAGTAAGATGCGGTCAGGCTCCCTGTCGATCAAAGCTTCTTTTGCCACCAAATCCAAGCCTGTGATTGTCTTGGCAATGTCTCAGTGTGTATCACTCCTCACCAGTCTCTGAATATGGTCCAGGCAGTCATTTTTCATAGGGACCTCACCCTCCAAACTGGTGAGGAACTCCAAGGTAGTGTTATAGGCCCTTTGCTGTTCCTTATCTATATAAACGATTTGGGAGACAATCTGAGCAGCCATCTTCGGTTGTTTGCAGATGATGCTGTTGTTTATCGACTAATAAAGTCATCAGAAGATCAAAACAAACTGCAAAACGATTTAGAAAAAATATCTGAATGGTGCTAAAAGTGGCAGTTGACCCTAAATAACGAAAAGTGTGAGGTCATCCACATGAGTGCTAAAAGGAACTCGTTAAACTTCGGTTACATGATAAATCAGTCTAATCTAAATGCAGTAAATTCAACTAAATACCTAGGTATTACAATTACAAACAACTTAAACTGGAAAGAACACACAGAAAATGTTGTGGGGAAGGCTAACCAAAGGCTGCATTTTATTGGCAGGACACTTAGTACATGTGACAGACCTACTAAGGACCTAACTACACTACACTTGTCCGTCCTCTTTTAGAATACTGCTGTGCGGTGTGGGATTCTTACCAGGTAGTACTGACGGAGTACACCGAAAAAGTTCGAAGAAAGGCAGCACGTTTTGTATTATCGCAAAATACGGGAGCGAGTGTCACAGAAATGATATGGGATTTGGGCTGGAAATCATTAAAAGTAAGGCATTTTTTGTTGCGACAGAATCTTCTCACAAAATTCCAATCACCAACTTTCTCCTCCGAATGCGAAAATATTTTGTTGACACCAACCTACATAGGGTGGACTGATCACCACGATAAAATAAGGGAAATCAGAGCTCGTACGGAAAGATAAAGGCGTTCATTCTTTACGTGCGCTATACGAGATTGGAATAATAGAGAATTGTGAAGGTGGTTCGAAGAACCCTATGCCAGCCACTTAAATGTGATTTGCAGAGTATCCATGTAGATGAACCTGGTGCGGTGTGGTGTTAATTTTGTTCAACGTGTGGAGAAGGGTCACAAAGACAACCACACCGATACCGGCGCCTTCATCCTGGCTTTCGAGGGGGATACCCTCCCAGATGTGGTCAAGGTTATGTGCTACGGATGTGACGTGAAGCCGTACATCCCTTCACCTTTGCAGTGCTTTTGGTGCTTGCATTTTGGGCATATGTATTCAAACTGTACGGCGGACCCTTTGTGTGGTGACTGTTGCCGCCACGTCCATGAGGGAACCCCTTGTGTTCCGCTGCCCGTGTGTGTTAATTGTGCTGACCGCCACTCCCTCGCTCACCGGATTGCCTGGCTTACAAGAGAGAAAAGAAGACACAAGAATATAAGTCCCTGGATCACCTGTCTTACACTGAGGCTCACCAAAAGTATGAGCAACTTCATCTGGTGTTGCCATCTTCAACTTTTGCCTCTGTTACTTCCTCCCCCTCCTCCCCCTCCTCCCCCTCCTCCCCCTCCTCCCCCTCCTCCCCCTCCTCCCCCTCCTCCCCCTCCTCCCCACCCCCCTTCGTCCTTACCCCAGTCCTCCCCCCCCCACCACTCTCCCCTCCACCTCCCCTGCTGTTCCCACGACCTCCCATCAGAGAGCCACTCCCCCCCCCCCTCCCCACCTCAGCCGAAGAAGTGCCCCCCTTCTCTGGCATCTGCTGCTGATTGAGCTCCCTCCCGGGAACTCTCTCCCCGGTGTCTCTCGGGCCAGAAGACTGTTACCACCACTTGGCCACGAGGCGCACCATCTGTGGGCCCCAAAGTCCCCTGCTCTCTTTTGGTTCCCAATCTTGCAGACGCCTGTACTCCCCATGTCCTGTCCTCCTCCACCTCAGAAAGAGAAGAAGAAGAAGAAGAAACATAAATCCCAAGCAAAGGCGTCTCCAGTGCCCCAGAGATGCCAACTCCCCTCTCGGAACCTGAGTCTGACATCTTATTTATGGATGCCACCCCATCCTTGTTGGTGCCAACTACTGACCAAGTGACCTGACCTCCTCCTCGGCTCCTTCATGCCTACCTTGAACTCACGCCACGTGATCATCCAGTGGAACTGCAACAGCTGCTATTGTCACCTACCAGAAATGCAATGTTCTTGTCTCCTCTTATTCTGCTTTCTGTCTTGTTCTCCAAGAAACGCATTTCTGTTATCGGGCGTTCTGTCGGAACCGTGCTGGTCCTGGGATAGCATCTGGTGGGTCTGCACTTTGGTTCACTCCGATGTCCTTAGTGACTGGATCCCCCTACGTACCACCTTGGAAGTGATAGCGGTTAGAGTGCAAATGACTCTGGCAATCACCATTTGCAATGTCTACCTGCCTCCAGGTAGGCCACTTGCTTATGTTGCACTATCTACCTTACTTCAGCAACTCCTGCCCCCCGTTTCTCCTCCTTGGCGATTTCAATGCCCACCATCCACTGTGGGGGAGTGTTACATCAACGGCTCGGGGTATCCTAATTAACCAACTTATCACGGACTTTGATTTGTATATCCCCAACAATGGTTCCCATACCCACTTCAGTACCGCTCATGGCATCTTCTCTGGTGCCATTGAGTGGGAGCTGCATCAGATGCAAAAACTGTCAACATACAACGCCAGGGTAACCAGAGGCCCAACAGAGGTCACAAGCCCATTTACGACAATGAGGAAGAGTGTGACACTTAGCACAGAACCCTGTGGGATACCATTCTCCTGAATCTGAGGGGTGCTGAGTGAAGTGCCAACTAGAACCCGGAAGAGCTTGTGAGAGCTTTTGTCACCAAAAGCAGCTCCCACTCCATGGCGCCATCCGACAGGCCTCTACATGGGCCACAGCCCATGGCTTAGTTTTCCTCCTCCAAAATGCAGGTTATGCATTTTTGTCGTCGACCCACAGTACACCCTGATCCAGAACTTTATTTCGGCAACCAGCTCCTTGTTGCTGTAACACAGTCCCATTTCTTGGGCCTTATTTTTGATAACAGGCTGGCATGGCTGCCCCACATTTGTCACCTAAAGACTGCATGCATGCGGTAGCTTAATGCTTTCTGCCTTCTGGCCCACACATCTTGGGGTGCAGACCATTAGACTCTTCTCCATCTTTACCATACTCTGGTTTTGTCCAGACTTGATTATGGTGGTCAGATTTATGGCTCAGCAGCTCCTTCCACTCTGAAACTCCTTGACCCAGTCTATCATCAGGGGTGCGTCTGGCTATTGGTGCCTTTCACACTAGTCCTGTTAATTTAATAGTTCCTCACAGAAGCAGGGATTCCCCCTCTGCACATCCAACGGAGCCAACTCCTTGTTTCTCAAGCAGTCGCCATTCGCCAATTCCCTGACCATCTTACACGTAATGGGTGACTGGATCAGGCATAATTCCCAGCCCTGGGTAGACAGGTAGGGTTTGCACGTACCTCCTGGTACAGGCCAGGCCCAGGGAGGGATGATTGCCTGAGCTGCTACTTTCCCAAATTGCCAATTGGTCCCTCAGTCAGGTGTTCAGGAGGTGTGAACAATCACCTAAGGTGGGTGCGCCCCCTTGTGAAGGGGTCCCCAAGTTGGAAGGAGTGTGCCATCAGAGATGTTGGCAATCATGGGGGATTTTCTCCCAATGAGCCAGTCATCTTTACAATCAACATCTACAAAACATAAATGGAATAGAGCTAATGATTCAAAGACCCTTCCAGATGCACCACGGTTCCTCATGATTTCGCACACTGAAGACATTCAGTCCCAATGGTAAATCCATTTATTATTCAGAAAGGTGTTGATGCCATTGCTGGCCCTGGGAAATCCTGCTCTTGTTTACGGACTGGCACTTTGCTTTTGGAGACTACTTTTGATTCTCAAGCACAACAAGTGCTTTCCACCTCGCTTCTCCATGGCTATCCTGTTCGTGTCGGACCCATAGAACTCTGAATTCTTTCTGTGGTGTTATTTACACTACACTGCTTGATGGTCTGACCGAGGCCGAAATCGAGTCTTACCTCTCTGATCAGGGTGTCATTGCTGTCCACTGGGCGATGAAAGAGGTAGATCTATTTATTTATTTATTTCTTGTTCCATAGATCCAGTTAGTGAGTCAATCACAAGGATATGGAACGTGTCAAATTGTACAGGTTTCAATTTAAACTTACAATAAATACAAGGGCAATTCAATGGCAAATTGTACATATTTTAAGTAAGACATACTATAAATACAGTGCCCACCTGCACTCTTTTTCTCACCTTTGATGGTGGTGCTTCTATCCAGGATCAAAGCAGGGTATGAAATTATCATAGTCCGACTGTACGTAGTGAACCTGAAGCACTGCTACCAGTGTCATCATTTCAACCACATTCGAACATCTTGTCAACACCCAGCCAGATGTGTAACCTGTGGTAGGGATGCGCTTGAGGGCGATAGTCCACCTCCTTCTCTCCGCTGTATCAACTGCAATGGTGGCCATGCTGCTGCCTCTTGGGATTGTCCCATGTATCTTGATGAGTGGGCTGTCCAGGAGATCTGGGTAAAGGAAAAAGTGCCTTACCCAGTTGCTCGCAAGTTATTGGCTAGCCGCAATCCCTACGTTCTCCTGTCTGGCACCTATAGTTCTGTTCTCATCACCCCTCGCTCCATGAAGGACATGGCCATGTAGACTTGCAACCTCAAATTCAGCTTTGAGGTTGTGAAATCGCCCAGTGTCAAGGTAGCATCGCCATCACCCCCATCCATCTGTGCAACAAGCCATCAAACTCTTGCCTCAATGGGTGAAGCCACCAGCTACACAATTGGTAGGCTGGAAACGACAGAAGGCGTACTCCCATGAAGACTTCCTGGATCCCTCCATCCAAACAACGCCCTAGTCTTCCTGTGCTAACCAGAAAGGCTCCAAGAAGTCCACCAAAGGCAAACGGTCTTCTTTCACTGATTCGAACATCCTCTTTGATGGTGTCACCACATGACAGCTTAGCCAGGGCAGCCTCCGTGTCGCTGGTGTGCACCATCAACTGTTTTTCTGCATTGGACTCCACAGACCAACAGCACAAGCAAGGTGATGCTTCTGTGGACCTCATGGAACAGGATCCTCTTGCTTCAGTGTCCTGTAGTAGAGAGTCTTCGCAGCCTGCCACTCGGCAGCTGCTGAGATGACACCTCTTCATTTCTTCCTCATCGTGTTCTGTGGACCTCATGGAACAGGATCCTCTTGCTTCAGTGTCCTGTAGTAGAGAGTCTTCGCAGCCTGCCACTCGGCAGCTGCTGAGATGACACCTCTTCATTTCTTCCTCATCGTGACTTTCCTCCAAAGGAATGTTTGTGGCCTTCGGTCCCACAAAGCGTATTTACAGCTGCTTTTAGCATCACAGTGTCCCTTTGTACCCTGCCTTCAGGAAATGAAATTGCGTCCTCATGACTGCTCTGAGCCTTCACATTTCTTCCTGGTTCGTTTTGACCTTTGCCCTGAGGTTGGCATTCCATCTCATGAGGGTGTCATGCTGATCATACTAGATGATATTTATAGTCATCCAATCTCCCTGGCTACCTGTCTTCAAGCTGTTACAGTTCGCCTTTTCCTTCCTCACCTGTATTTTGCCCTCTGTACCATTTATGTCCCTCCATCATTTGATGTCACCAGGGCAGACTTCCTTCAGCTTATTGGGCAGCAACCTCCTCATTTCTGCTACTCGATGACTAGTACACATCATCCCCTTTGCGGTTCCCCCATAACCTGTCAGAGAGGTGTCCTCTTTGCTGATCTTAATCAACTCAACCCCTTCTGCTTTAACACTGGAGCATCCACATTCCTTTCAGACTCCTTGCACACCTATTCCCATTTGGACCTATCCTTCTGCACTGCCCAGCTTGCCCATTGTCTTGAGTCGTCCCTTCTTCCTGACACCTACTTGAGTGACCATTTCCCATGTGCTATCCGTTTCCTGACTCCTACTCCACCTGGGAGTCCACACAAATGGCAGCTTACTAAGGCTTACTGGCAGCTTTACCCCTCCCTGGCGACCTTCAAAGAAAAAGATTTCCCCAGTTGTGATGACCAGGTGGAATATCTCACAAACATCCTTACTGCTGCAGAACATTCCATTCCTCACACTTCCTCTTTACCACGCCATGTCCCAGTCCCTTGGTGGACAGAGGCATGTCGCGACACAGTCGTGTGCAGAAACGTGCTCTCCACATTTTTAACCATTATCCTACGATGGCAAACTGCATTCATTATAAACACATGTGCAAAGTGTTGTCGCCATCTTTGGGATAGTAAAACAGCTAGCTGGATTTCATCCACTAGTTCTTTTAACAGTTCCACCCCTTCCTCTGTCATGTGGGCCAACCTCCGACGGCTCTCTGAAACCGAGATCCACTCGCCAATTTTCGGCTTGACAGTGGCAGACGATGTCATTATGGCCCCTGTTGCTGTCTCCAACACCTTGGGCCACCATTTTGTCGAAATTTCGAGCTCTTCCACTACCACCCTGCCTTCCTCCATCGGAAACGAGCGGAGGCGGCTTGGGCGATACCCTTCTCTTCTCAGAATCGTGAGTGCTGCAATGCTGCTTTTACCATGAGGAAGCTAGATCATGCTCTCAGTTCATCTCGTAGTCTACTCCAGGGCCAGACACTGTCCACATTCAGATGTTGCAGCACTTTTCTCTTGTGGGCAAGTACTTTCTGCTTAATACGTACACCTGCATCTGCGCAGACGGCACATTTCCTGGATGTTGGTGTGAAGCCACCGTCATACCCATACCTAAGCCCAGTAAGGACAAAAACCTTCCTTCCAACTAACATCCCATCTCTCTGACCAACTGTGTTTGCAAGGTGATGAAATGCACGATTTATGCGTTGGTGGTATGGTGGCTCGAGTCTTGCAATTTACTAACCATTGCACAGTATGGATTTCGAGCGTGCCATTCTGCTGTACGCTGAAGCTGCTGAACTACCACTGCCTCCTGCCGCTGTGACTTTCTCCTCAGCATGCCGTTTGTCTGCCGTGCATGGCCACCCATCCTATGCCTCCTTCTTCAATGATTCCTTTGATTGCCAGTATAGGGCACGTCCTTCTTCTCTGTTGCCTCCTGAAGTCCGCTTTCGGCACTTGCCCTGGCAGCTTAACTTCACACTACCTGGAACTTTGCTGGTGGGTGGGAACCCTTCACCACCTTGGCTTCATGAAATGGCCCATGTTGACCTCGGCCCTCATTCTCTTCCTAAGGACACTACTCAAGTCTCACTCTATCGCCTTCAGTTTCATGACCTTCGCATGGAATTTCGTGATATTTCCTTTGTGTACACTGATGGCTCTCGGACTGACTGTGGTGTTGGGTGTTCCTTTGTCATTGGTGCCCAAGTCTTTCGATGTCAGCTTCTGGCACACTGCTCAGTATTTACAGCCGAGCTCTTCGCCCTGTATCAGGCCATGGAGTACATCCGCTGACACAGACTTTTTAATTGTGTCCTCTGCTTAGACTCTCTGTGCCCTTCAGGGTTTGTATGCTGTACACTGCCCATCTTTTAGTGCAATGGGCCCATGAAAATTGTCACTTGCTCATTCTTGGTGGAGCCACTGTGATGTTTATGTGGATTCCTGGTCATGTCGGTCTGCTAGGAAACGAGGCTGCTGACGCTGCTGCCAAGGCAGCACTAGTTCCTATGTTCCCTCCAGTGATCTCGGTGTTGCCATCTGTCAGGCAGTGGTGTCACTTTGGCATTGCTATTTGTCCTCTCTTCATGGGAATAAGTTCCAGATTATTAAGCCTCTCCCAGTGGCTTGGACTACATCCTCTCAGTCCTCTGGGCACTGCCTTTTTAGCCCTTGTCATTTGGTAAGTGGCGCTCCCTAGCCACTTTGTACACATTGCACCCAAGTCGCCCAAGTTTTAACTCTATGCCACTTCCTGATGAAATGCCTATTTTTTAACTGTTTACATTCCTGCTTGGGTTTGCTGTCTGAGTTATCGGCCATTTTAGCAAATGACGCGCGGTCTGTTGGCTGGGTTTTACTTTTTATCTGTCAAAGCAGTATGGTGAAGGCCATTTAATTTTTAGTTTTGGACCTCCATTTCTTTACGGTGTCTTTTTTAGCCCTTTCTCCACGCCCCTGTTTTTAGCTGTTTTCTCTTATGTCAGTTGGGGTTGACGTATAGTTGTTTTTTAACTCCTCTCTGTCTTTGTAGTGTATAGTTTAGATTTGGGCACATATGACTCCAGTTGTATTTGCACTTTAAAAACAAAACAAAACAATATCAGACTCGGAGACCAATGTTGAATCCTGCCTGACTCTGTTCACTCCTCCATCCAACCGTGATCAACCTCCACTGACCCCAGATCACCCCCTGTTAACTTTCCAGAATTTCTTAACCTCAGACCATGCCTCACCATCATTCCCCAAATCCCTCAACATGCAAACTAACTTTACACCCACAGAAAGAACCGCAAACCACCACCTAAAAACTGATCCCAACCTTGGAATCCTACCTGCTGACAAAGACTCCACCACTGTTGTTTTGAATTGCAAGGACCACTTGCCAGAAGGACACTGGCCAGCTGTCAGATTCATCTGCCTACAAACCCTGCCAGTGACCCCATTCCAGAAATCTGGCGGGATCTCCAGTCTCTCTCAGACCCTTAGATCCAGCCCAGAACCTTTACCCAGAGCCCACCTCTCTCCTCACCACTAAAGCTCCACATGTTCCTACACTCTACATGCTTCCTAAAGTCCATAAACACAACCATTCTGTATGCCCTATTTTGGCTGGTTACTGTGCATCCATTGAGAGAATCTCTGTTCTTGTAGACCAATACCTTCAGCCTGTTACCTGCAACTTACCTCCGATATAAAATATACAAAGCATTTCCTCCACCAACTCTCCACAGTTCCTGTTTCTTTACCACATAGTCTCCTGCTTGTCACTAATGATGCTACCTTCCTTTACATTAACATCCCACATCCCTAATGCCCATGGCCTCACCACCATTGAACACTACCTTACCCAATGCCAGATGGATTCCAGATCAACTACCTCCTTCCTAGTCACCAACTGTATCATCACCCACACTTAGTTCCCCATGGGGTCCGGGGGTTAGAAAAAGCCTGAGGTATTCCTGCCTGTCGTACTAGGTCTCTAAAAGGAGTTTAACAAGTTTCGGCCTTTACGTGATGGTCTCCTGTAAGGTTTGACCTCCATTCTTCAAAATTTTCCCGAAGAGCGAGCCAATTGGGGAAGGGTACCTTACAAGGTGCATCATGTCCATCGTGCATTGAGATCCTTAGCCCACTTTCTCGTTGTCACATTGCAGTCCTGCCCATTCTCCATCTCTTGGGGGCGGACACCTTCCTGGGTGCGTTTTCCACCATGCAACATGCAGTGTCGATTTCTGTGTCGACGATGACCATGGATTTCTTTGCACCTGATATCCAGTCCATTGTGGTGGGGCCGCCATGTACCCTGTTGGTTGTAGCCCCCTGATCACACAGGGATCGCTCTGCTGATGCCTGCGCCATGAACTCCCCACATATGCCATGGTGTAGATGCCCATCCCCCTGTGGCATTGGGACTCCCGGCAATGGCCATCCTGCCAGGTGGCCTTTGCTGCGGCTGGGTGGCACCTGTGGGAAGGGCCCCTGGTCGGAGTGTGTGGCATCAGGGTGGATGACACGCGATGGAGCGTAGTCCATCATCTCTTGCTGGTAGTGAAACACCAGCAGTCTCTAAGCTATCACGAGTTCAAGTCAACGCTCAGAAGTATGACCCCAAATCATTCCCCTCCCTGGCCACACGATGGGAGGAACGTCAGGCTAAGAATGGCAGCAGATCTTATTCGCCCCGGTACCTTGTATGTTCGAGAGCTGATGGGGAATCTTTCATGATGATGAAGCCTCAGTTTTTCGTTGAGCATTTAGAGGACAAGTTTGGGGAGGTGGAGGGCGTGTCCAAAATGAGATCTGGATCAGTCTTTATCAAAACAGTATCCTCTGCCCAGTCACGGGAGTTACTCGCTTTTGACAAGGTGGGAGATGTTTCTGTAACCGTCACACCCCGTAAGAGGTTAAATATGGTCTGGGGTATCATATTTCACAGAGACCTTCTTTTGCAGTCCGACAATGAGCTGCATGTAATTTAGAGTGGCGAGGTGTGCATTTCAACCGGCGTGTCCACAGGGGTCCGAAGGATAATCAGGTTGCCACCGGTGCCTTCATCTTGGTCTTTGAGGGTGGTACATTGCCCGACGAGGTCAAGGTGATGGTCTACCGGTATGATGTAAAGTCCTATATTCCTCCCCTGATGTGGTGCTTTAAGTGCTGGAAGTTCGGCCATATGTCGTTCCATTGTACTTCCAGCGTCACATGTCAAGATTGCAGATGCCTATCACATCCCAATACTCCCTGTGCCCTGCCTCCATCTGTGTCAACTGCGGAGAGCATTCAGTTTGCTTGGCTGACTGCAGGATTCTCCAGAAAGAAAGGAAAATCATGGAGTACAAGACCCTGGACCGACTGACGTACATTGAGGCTAAGAGAAAATTTTAACACCTGCATGCTGCCACTACAACAGTTCTGGCACCATCAGCTCCGCCAACCCAGGTCACCTCTCAGAGCCAGAAGACTACACTTGCCCCCATGATGGTGAGGGCATTTCCCTCCCTGTTGCTCCTGCACCACCTACTTCGGGAGCATCGCCCCCCCCCCCCCTCCCCACCCCAACCATCAGGGACATCCATCCCCACTTCTAAGCCAGAGAAGCACAAGTCTTCTTCAGCTTCTCTTGCTAGGAAGCGGTAAGGGGTCCCTTGGGTCACTCCCTTCTCAGGTTTCTTCTAGTGGGAAAGACTATACCCGCCAATGGCTGAAGAACCCAAAAGCAGCTGGTCATAGGGCTTCATGCTCATCCTCAGTCCCGGGGACTGAGCCAGTGAAGTCCTCCCAGCCAGGGAAACCCAAGGAGCAGCAAGAGAAATCCAAAAAGAAAACTTCTAAGACAAGGAAATTGCAGTGGCACCCAAATCGCTGCTACCTACAAGCTCTGCGGCTGAGGTTGAGGTGGAGATTCTGGCATCCACTGAGGACCTAGATCTTACCAGACACAGTGGATATAGACTGCTCAGGCAAAAAGTCGGTGGCAGCAGGTGACCCTGAAGTGTAAACTGCCTTATTGAATGTTCCATGCCGTCCCAGTCTCACAATGACATCATCCTCAGCCTGGCTGAGTTACGGCAACTGTTAAGCTTTATACCTGCTATCTGCATTGCCCTCCAGGTAACCTGGTTCCCAGCAAAGTGGACCCTAGCTGTCCGCAGCTATAAGGGATATAAAAGGAACTGTAGCAACTATAATTGAGTGTCAGGTGAAGTTTGTGTTTATGTCCTAAACTCGGGCTGTAGTGAACATGTGCCCCTTCAAACCCCTCTTGAAGCTGTGGCTGTCAGAAAAGGGCGATGAAGGAAATAACTGTGTATAGTGTATATCTTCCTCCAGATGGGCCAGTACCCCTGAATATATTAGCTGCACTGATTGATCAACTCCCTAAACCTTTCCAACTTCTGGGAGATTTTAATGCCCATAACCCCTTGTGGGGTGGTACCGTGCTTACTGGCCAAAGCAGAGATGTCAAAACTTTACTGTTGCAATTTGATCTCTGCCTCTTAAATACTGGGGCCACCACACATTTCAGTGTGGCTCATGGTAGTTGCTCGGCCATTGATTAATTGGTTTGCAGCCCAAGACTTCTCCCATCTATCCACTGGAGAGCATGTGACAACCTGTGTGGTAGTGACCACTTCTCCATCTTCCTGTCACTACCCCAGTGTCAGGCACATGGACATCTGCCCAGATGGGCTTTGAACCAGGCAGACTGGGGAACTTTCACCTCTGCTGTCACCGCTCAATCTCCCTCACATGGTAACATCGATGTGATGGTTGAGCAGGTGACTAGCACAATTGTTTCTGTGACATAAAACACGATCCCTTGCTCTTTAGGGTGCCCGCTTTAGGGTGCCCAAGGCATAAGGCAGTCCCTTGGTGGTCACTGGAAGTGGCTGAAGCAATTAAAGAGCATTGGTGAGCTCTACAGTGGCATAAGTGGCACCTTTCTCTGGAGCACCTCATAGCCTTTAAATAGCTCCGTGTTCGTGTTTGGTACCTTATCAAACAATAGAAGGAGGAGTGTTGGGAGAGAGACGTCTCCATCATTGAGTGCCACACGTCACCTACCCAAGTTTGGGCAAAGATCAAACGTCTTTTCGGGTACCAGACCCCAACAGCTGCCCCGGTGTTACCATAAATGGTGAGTTATGTACTGACACAAACACAATTGCCGAGCACTTTGCTAGAGCCTGTGCGCCAGAGAATTATCCCCCAACCTTTCGCACACTCAAACGGCGGCTGGAAGGGAACATCCTCTCATTCACTTCATGTTGCAGTGAATCCTATAACGCCCATTTACAGAATGGGAGCTCCTCAGTGCCCTTGCATATTGCCCCAACACAGCTCCTGGGCCTGATCACATCCACAGCCAGATGATTAAACATCTCTCATCTGACTACATGTGACATCTCATCATCTTCAATTGGCTCTGGTGCAATGGCATCTTTCCATCCCAATGGCAGGAGAGCACCATCATTCCGGTGCTCAAACCCGGTAAAAACCCGCTTGATGTGGATAGCTATCGGCCTATCAGCCTCACCAACGTTCTTTGTAAGCTGCTGGAATGTATATATGTTGGCGGTTGGGTTGAGTCCTGGAGTCAAGTGGCTTGCTGGCTCCATTTTAGGGCGGCTTCTGCCAGGGTCGCTCTACCACTGAAAATTTTGTTTCCATCGAGTCTGCCATCCGAACAGCCTCTTCCAGACGGCAGCACCTGGTTGCCATCTTTTTTGACTTAAGTAAAGCATACTACATGACCTGGCAACATCATATCCTTGCCACATTGTATAAGTGGGGTCTCCGGGCCCCATCAGATTTTTATCCAAAACGTCTTGTTGCTCCGTACTTTTTCAAGTCCAAGTTGGTGCCTCCCATAGTTCCAGTCATATCCAGGAGAATGAGTCCCGCAGGGCTCTGTATTGAGTGTGTCTCTATTTTTGTGGCCATTAACGGTCTAGCAGCAGCTGTCGGGTCCTCTATCTCACCTTCTCTGTATGCAGACGACTTCGCCATTTTGTACTGCTGCTCCAGTACTATTGTTGCTGAGCAACGCCTCCAGGGAGCCATCCACAAGGTGCAGTCATGGGCTCTAGCCCATAGCTTCCAGTTTTTAACCGCAAAGTCGTATGTCATCCACTTCTGTCGGCTTCGTACCGTTCATCCAGAACCCGCACTTTACCTTAATGACGATCCACTCACTGTATTGGAGACATATCAGTTCCTAGGACTGGTTTTCGATGCTTGATTGACTTGGCTCCCTCATCTTCGTCAGCTTAAGCTGAAGTGCTGGCAGCACCTCAATGCCCTCTGTTGCCAGAGCAACACCAATTGGGGTGCAGATGACTGTACGCTGCTGCAGCTCTACAGAGCGCTAGTCCAATCCCGAATTGGCTATGGGAGTGTGGTTTATGGTTCGGCAGCACCTTCAGCATTGCATTTACTTGACCATGTGCACCAGTGTGGGGTTCGATTAGCGACAGGAGCTTTTAGGACGAGTCCGGTGACAAGCTTACTGGTGGAGGCTGTTGTCCCTCCACTACAGATCAGACGTGCTCAACTGCTTGCCAGTTACGCAGCACACATTCATAGTTCCCTGAGCACCCGAATTACCGTCTCCTTTGCCCGCCTGCGGCAGTCCATCTCCTGCATCAACGGCCCATATCGGGGCTAAAGATTGCAGTTCGCGTGCAGTCCCTTCTCTCTGAACTAGAGTCCTTCCCTTTACCACCTCTATTTGCAGTCCATTCACGTATGCCTCCATGGTGTACACCTCAACTACAGCTTTGTTTGGACCTTTTGCATGGCCCTAAGGACTCTGTTAGCACCGCCGCTCTCCGCTGTCAATTCCTCTCGATTCTTGACGTGTTCTGGGGCTCTGAAGCGGTTTACACTGATGGCTCGGTGACTGATGATCATGTAGGCTTCGCATATGTTCATGGAGGACACATTTAGCAGCACTCCTTGCCAGTTGGCTGCAGTGTTTTCACTGCAGAGCTGGCGGCCATATATCGTGCTCTTGAGTACATCCGCTCATGCTCTGGTGAGTCATTTCTCCTGGGTACTGACTCATTGAGCAGCCTACAAGCTGTTGACCAGTGCTACCCTCGCCACCCTCTGGTAGCATCAATTAAGGAGTCCATCTATGCCCTGGAACATTCCCGCCGTCCCGTGGTGTTTGTGTGGACCCCAGAACACGTCGGAATTCCCGGCAACGAACTTGCCGACAGGCTGGCCAAACAGGCGACGCGGAAACTGCTTCTGGAGATAGACATCTCTGAAGCTGACCTGCATTCTGTTTTACACCACAAGGTTTTCCGGCTTTGGGAGACGGAATGGCATAACAGCACGCACAACAAACTGTGTGTCATTAAGGAGACTATGAATGTGTAGAAGTCTTCCGTGCAAGCCTCTAGCAGGGAATCAGTTGTCCTCTGCCGGGTCCGCATTGGACATATGTGGCTAACGCATGGTCACCTACTCCATTGTGGGGATCCATCTCAGTGTTGCAGCAGCTCCCAAATGACAGTGTCCACCTCTTGCTGGACTACCCACTTTTAGCCGCCCTGCGGCAGACTTGTAACTTTCCCAGCACCCTGCCTTCGGTGTTGGGCAACAGTGCCTCCACAGCAGCTTTAGTTTTACGTTTTATCTGTGAGAGTGGGTTTTATATTTCTATGTAGATTTTAGCGCATGTCCTTTTTCCCTCTGTGTCCTCCACCCTAGTGCTTTTAGGGTTGAGGTTTTAATGTATTGCAGAGTGGCTGGCTTTCCCTTTTTATTCTCGTGGTTGGCCAGCCACTGTAATCTGCTTTCATGTTTTACCCTCTTCTGTTTCTAGCATCTCTCTGTTGTTTTCTTATCCTCTTTTGTTCCTTTTAGTGTTCATCGCCTTCCTTTGTGGCTTTTCCTTTCTTTCTGTTTTGTGTTATATGTTTCGTCCGTTTTATTCTCACACTTGTGGCATTGTTTTATCAGGAACAAGGGACCGATGAACTTGTATTTTGTTCCCTTCTCCCGCCTTTAAACAAACCAACCAACCAACCACACTTACTTCTAGGCATTACCTAGAAACAAATCTGGGGTTTGCGTGATAGGCACTTGCATGGCACCAGCCTATCCCAAACCCCTCACTTGCTTCAGATTCACTGATAACATTTTCGTTATCTGGATCGAGGGTCAGGACATGCTATCCACATTCTTCCAGAATCTCATCATCATCATCATCTTATCCATTTAGATTCACCTGGTCGTACTCGACCCAGCAAGACACCTTCCTCATGCTGACTGCCACCTCAAAGATGACTACATCAGTACCTCTGTCATATCAGACTTACCAAACACCAGCAATACCTCCACTTTGGCAGCTGCCCCCGTTCCATACACACAGCACAATAAATAACTTTACAGCCAGTTTACCATTCGGATCAATAGTCTGCATAATTGTATATGAATGTATTAAGGTATTGATGTGGTTGATCTTAATACAGCTCTCTTGATACCTCTAGTTTCCAGGGTTCCTTTCATATGCATTTACTCTTAAAATCCCAATTGGTCGAAGTGGAAAGCAAATTCTGTACTGAACGATGGGATGAGTTTGTTTATCTCATCTACAAATTTTCTGGCTGATTCAGTAATTTTCAGTGCATCATCAAGTTGACACATGGTTTGAAATTTTGTTATCTTAAGTCTTCCAGTTCTGGAGCACTGTTGGAAGTTATGCAACAGTTCAATGCTGCCCTTGAGATAACTGTAATCTATGTTGCGCACAATTTGACGTGTATAATGTTGTAGGTCACTATCATGCACATCCTGTAAATTGTATTGAGCATCCTTGAAATGTGCAAGCACCAGTTTTTGTAACAAGTGCATCTTGTTCTCAATAGTTTTCTTTATGCACTACGTGGTCATATTGCTGTGGGCTTATTCAAAACCTGTTCATAATTGTTTTTTTTTTACTATGCTGTGCATGATCTTCCATGCAGGTAATTATGTTTAGTACCACTCCTTGAACAAAGTTGTACTTTACGATGTTTTACTGGAGATGGGATTTGTGGCTCCCTGTCCAACAAGGATGATTAACTGCATGGCTTGTCACCTTTTTTAATGTCTTTCACTTGTTAAACACACATCATCATTATTGTACTCTTCGTGTACATTGTCCACACAGTCGAGCGTGTACAACACCACAAGTTGCACCAACTCATTTTGCAGAAACGGTAATATTTGATCTGCCATTTCTTTCTCACACTATGAAATTTCTTGAGTTGCTTTCTAAAGAATTGTCAACTTAGGTACTGTCAGCCGGGGCGATTTTGGACACTGGGGCGAATTCGGAGAGTATGGCTTATTTGCTCTTTGCTACTGCATAGAAACAAAGAGTTACTTATTTTAACGTCCGTGCGCTAGTTATTTTAAGTGCAAGATTGCATTTATCGCTTTCCACAACTTTTACTTTGCGTCAATTGTTTCCCTAGGTGAATAAGTGATGAACAGCCTGTGTTAAAAATCCATGCATTATCATAAAGTGGAAACTTTCTATTGTTGCACCGAGCGGGAAGTTATTGTAACCGTAATTGTTGACGCGCTCAGTAGCTAACGGCATTAAGACAATTTCTGTAAAAGTTTGTCGAGTTTCTCGTACAAGGTTATAAAATAAGGATGGTTTTTGTAAAACTGTGTACTGTGTGGGGTGATTTCGGACAATGCCAAGAACGTATAAGAGCAGGAGAGGTGCTACAATACGGTGTAATTATGACCTGGAACTTTTAGATAAAGCTGTTCGTGATATCCAGAGTGGTGAATTATCGTACAGAAAAGCATGTGATTTGTATGGTATACCTAAATCAACCCTACAAAATAAAGTGCAGGAAGCACTTCCAAAAAAAATGGAAGGACAGCCAATGCTAAATGAAGAAGAAGAAGAAGAAATGTTGAAGCAGGGTATCTTGAGGGCTGCACATTGGGGATTTCCCTTCACTAAATTGGATATTAGATATTTAGTTAAAGGCTACCTTGATAAATCTAGCCAAAAAGCGAAGAAATTTCGTAATATCTTGCCAGGAGAAGAATGGGTGCATTTATTCCTCAAACGACAGTCAGAAGATCTTTCCATTCGCTTAAGTGAAAATATTAAATGAGCTCATGCAGAAGTGAACATAGAGACTCTTTTTTTTTAAATTCTTGCAAAATTAAAACTTATCTGTAATATATAAAATTCATTATATCATTCCATATCACTTATTCGTAACAAAGGGCTCGCTTAAAATGTCGCCAAAGCCAAATAAAAAGCATGTAGAATTTGAAAAAATGCAGTAACTGTCTGAATTTGCCCTCTATATACTGTAACTTTGGACAGAGATTTAAAAAACACATGTGTCTGTAATCACCCCAATCCATGGGGTGACTTTGGACACTTTATTTAACTGCCTCAGATAAATATACCTACACATACACTTTCTAGTTCTTAGATATTTTATTCGTTACACATATACTCTACCACTTCCATAACAATCAATTTAATCTAATAATATATATGAAAGTTACAATCAAAATAACGACAAAACCATCCGAAATCACCCTGTTTGACAGTATTTATTGTTGTTGATATAATGCAGTGCTTGCTTTGTTCATCATTGTCACTGTGTTGCTTTTTATCTATACTGCTACCACTGTAACGCTGTTGTGAGTTACATGTCATTACCATTATTGTGGTAGCATGGTAGACAATATGTGGGGCATCGAATTCTGTTAATATCATTCGCCTTTTGAGACTTCACAGTTGAGGGGTTCCTTGTGAGTCACCTGTGCTAAGAAACTACAAGCTCTGTAGCAAGGAAAAATCAGTAGTGAAGAGGTGGAGTCACTGAAGCGATTTAGGGAAATCATGGAAAACCTAATCAGGATGACTAGATGCAGGTTTGAACTGTTGTCCCCATGGATGAGAGTCCAGGGTGCTAACCACTGCACCACCTCGTTTGGTTTATTATATGTACCAAAAGACAAAAGGGTTAAGACACTGACTGCTAGCATATACCTATTTGTGATGTTGGGGTTGGGAAAGTGGTAACATGTAAGCACAATTCTGGAACACCTGGAGGATTATCAAAATAACTTAGTTCATCTAACTTAGCACCTAAAAAATATATTCTTAGTGTAAGACACCACTATCACATCTAGAGATGTTGGGGGGTGGGGTTAGTTTAAGAGGGGGATAACAAACAAGAATAACTTTCGAACTCGTGCAGATATTCCAACCCAATGTATTATTACTATCTAAGAAAACAAATAGCGTGAGAATAAGAGGTCCTTTGGAAAGTGGTAACCTAAAATCACAACAGGGAAAAAAGTCAACAAAATCTAGAAACACGTGGATAACTATCTATGAAAAAAGATCTTGGGAGGGTGAGAGAGTTGAGACAGCCCTAGTACCCCAATGAGTGGCGCTTGGAAGAAAGTGCAAGTAAAAATAATAAAAAACCAGTAATATTAGTGTTGAATCAAGTTTTTGTTATTTCCAAGTTGATTGGCGACCTTCCTAATGATATTTCATCCTGGGAATTGTGAGTGGGGATGGAAAGAAAGTGACACTTGAGACGTGGAAGTGATATTTCATATCCCTGCCCACACTAATTACTGACTGTAATATTATATAATAACATAAGCTCAGTTAAAGAATAAATTATTATTCCCTACTTACTAGGTTGGCCACACAAACCAGTCAGTTTTTGGCCTCACTAATCACCCTCCTCCATCTTCTTTGATCCCCGTAGTCTTCCTTAGCTAATCCCATCTTACACATATCCTCTCTGATCTCATCAGTCCATCTCAGATCCCCCCAGGGGGTCCACAACTCTTTCGTGGATATGTGCGTGGCGAGCATGGGCCCCGAGCTATTTCAGCCTTCCTTCTTTCCAGGGCTGCATTTCCTTCCCCTTCCCCTCCATGCTCCTTCCCCCTCGCCCTCTCCTCTCCCTCTCTTGGTGTCCTTGCTTATGTTGGCCCCCGCTATCCTCCTGGTTCTGTTGGTTTTGCAATTTAGCTTTGTTGCGTAATCACCACCTCCTTTTGGCACTCCCTGGTCCCCCTCTGGGGTTTGACCTCCGTTACTAAATTTCTCTTCCGTAGTGTGAGCCATTTGGGGAAGAGCACCTTACCTAGTGTCTCTGACGTGTGCCCTCCTAGTACATTCCACCTTTTCTTTCACGTCATTGTCTGATGCTAGGGTGCATAGCCAGCATGGTAGCCAGCCTGTGTGGTGGGGTCGCTATGTACCCTTTTGGTTGAGGCCCCTGAACACACAGGGATCACACTTCTGATACCTGAGCTGTGACCTCCTCATGCAAGCCTTGGAGTGGTTGCTCGTCATCCTGGAGCATCGGAACTCCCGGCAATGGCCGCCATGCCAGATGGCCCTTGCTGTGGCTGGATATCGCCCGCGAGGAGAGACCCTGATCGGAGTGGGTGGTAACAGGGCAGACGCTATGCAAATGAAACGCATACGGGTTCAGAACTCTGGCCGTTCTTCTGCGGCCGTCTCTCTGCGTGTAACTGATTCTTCTCGTGCTGCTTCTCTTGCCCCTTCGGCCTTAACTTCCATGGTTACCCCCTGGGAAGAGGGTCAGGCCCGTCGGCTAGGGGCGAAACCTTTTCCCTGCTATCTGACTTGCACCAGGACTGATGGCGATACTTTCACCAATACCAAACCTTTATTCTTTGTGGAACACATTGAAGACAAGTTTGGCGAAGTGGACTCCCTGAGCAAGATGCGGTCGGGTTCGTTGCTGATCAAAACTGCTTCGGCTGCCCAGTCTGCGGCCCTTCATGCCTGTACCCATCTTGGCACAATTCCTCTGTCCATTACCCCCCACCAGTCTCTCAATATGGTTCAAGGTGTGATTTTTCACAGGGACCTCATCCTTCAAACTGATGAGGAACTTCGGGACAATCTCGGACGGCGGGATGTTCACTTTTTTGGCGTGTTCAGAAGGGTCCTAAGGACAATCGCATTGATACTAGTGCCTTTATCCTGGCCTTTGAAGGGGATATCATCCATGAGAAAGTAAAGATTATGGTTTATCGATGTGATGTGAAGCCGTACATCCCACTTCCTATGAGGTGTTTTAAGTGCTTGTGTTTTGGACACGTCTTTCCACTGTTCGCAGGCCCCTCTCTGTGGTGACTGTGGACGTCCACTCCATGAGGGGAGTCCTGTGTGTGTTAATTGTCATGGCAATCATTCTCGACGTTCACCAGATTGCCCAGTATATAAGAAGGAAAAGAAGATACAGGAGTATAAGTCCCTTGAACGTTTAACCTACACAGAGGCTCATAAGACACGTCTTCACCCTGTGTCCATGACGTCTAGTTATGCTTTAGTTACAGCTTCACCCCTTCCTCCCCCTTCCTTACCTCAATCCCGGACCCCTCTCCTCCCCTCCTCCCCTGCGGCTCCCACACCTTCTCCTCTGGGTGCTGTTCCCCCTCTTCATCTGGAGAAGTGTCCCACTCCTTCGGCGTCTGCCAGTCAAGGGCCCCCCTTCCGGGATGCCCCTTCCCGGCACAAGGTCTGCTGCCACACGATGACCGTGAGAACTGCGGTCTGTTGGCCCCCAGGTCGCCCGATCTCTTTCTGTTCCCGATCTTGCTGCAGCTGGCTCCTTTATGCCACACAGACCTCCTCGATCTCAACCAGAAGAGAAGAAGAAAGATAAGTCCTGGGACAAAGAGCCTCTTATGTCACCAGAGGCCCCATCCCTGGCTTCACCACCAGATTCTGACCTGTCGTTCATGGATGTCGCTCCCTCCTTGTCAGTGACGGGTGGTGAGCTGGTGGTATGACTGGCTTTAGCCTGTTCAACCCCCACTTAAATCATCGTTCCGTGGTTATCCTATGGAATTGTAATGGATACTACCATCACCTTCCGGAATTGAAGTCCCTTATTTCGCCTTACTCTGCAGCTTGTGTGGTTCTACAGGAATCTCATTTTACTGATGATCACTCACCGACCCTCTGTGGGTTCCGTATTTTCTGTCATAATCGGATCGGACCCCTGCGGGCTTCTGGTGGCGTTTGTACATTGGTCCGTACAGACATTGCTAGCACGTGGATTCCTCTTCAAACTACATAGGAAGCGGTTGCTGTTAGGGTCCACCTGGACTCTGAGGTCACAGTTTGCAATCATTATCTCCCTCCTGACAGGACTCTTACACCTGCTGCCTTAACTTCCCTTCTTCAGCAACTTCCTCCTCCCTTCCTCCTTCTTGGGGATTTTAATGCTCATCATCCCTTGTGGGGCAGTGCATTTCCATCTAGACGAGGTCTTCTCTTAGATCAGTTTATTACAGACCACGACTTGTGCCTTCTTAATGATGGCTCCCCTACTCATTTCAGTGGTGGTCATGGTGCCTTTTCTGCCATTGATCTTTCTCTTTCTTCTCCCTCCCTCCTCCCTTCATTACACTGGTCACCACACGACGACCTTTGTGATAGTGACCATTTCCCGTTGATTCTCTCTCTCCCTTTTCGCTCCCCGATGGACAGGTTACCTCGTTGGTCTTTCCAATGCGCCGATTGGCCTCTATACACTGCACAGGTCGTGTTTTCTCCCTCTTTGTTGGGTTGTATTGATGACATCCTATGTGACGTGTCTGACGCAATTGTTCGCGCTGCTAGCCTTGCTGTACCGCGCTCATCTGGACCATTTCGTGGCCGGCAAGTCCCATGTTGGAGTACGGCCATTGACATTGCCATCCGTGATTGCCGTCGAGCTTTGCAGCACCTTAAGAGGCACCCATCCGTTGCCAGCATTATTACCTTTAAGCACCTTTGCGCTAAGGCCCGTTATTTAATCAAACAGAGCAAGCGGATATGTTGGGAACGATTTGTTTCTTCCCTCAGTTCTACTGTCCCTATGTCACGGGTATGGGCTACACTTCGCTCTCTCCAAGGTTGCCATCGGCAGTCCACCCTCCCAGGACTTCACCTCCCAGATGGCCTTTGTATGGACCCGTTGATTCTCGTGGAACATCTTGCGACCCTTTTTGCAATGGCATCAGCATCAGCCTCCTATCCGGCTGCTTTCCTTCGCCGGAAACAGCGGGCCGAAGCTTCCACCTTATGTTTTACCCCTTGTCAGTCAGAATCTCACTACGAATCTTTTACTGAATGGGAATTTCATTCCGCACTTTCTTCTTCTCATGATACGGCCCCTGGCCCAAACTCCATTCATAACCAACTGCTTCAACATCTCAGTGCTCCACAACGGCAACATCTTCTCCGGGTTTTTAACCGTATCTGGCTCCAGGGTGACTTCCCTTCTCAGTGGGGGGATAGCATCGTGGTTCCTGTCCTTAAGCCTGGTAAGAACCCATTTGTTGACAGCTATCGGGCAATTAGTCTGACCAATGTTGTTCGTAAGTTACTGGAACGGATGGTAGCCCCTCGGCTCAATTGGGTCCTCGAGTCTCGGGATCTATTGTCCCCTTACCAGTGTGGCTTCCGAGAGGGACGGTCTCCAATCGATCATTTACTTCGCTTGGAATCCGCAGTTCGGCAGGCTTTTTCCCAGTGCCGCCATTTGGTTGCAGTATTTTTTGACCTACGCAAGGCCTTTGACACGGCCTGGCGCCATCACATCTTACTTACCCTTCATCAGTGGGGTCTTCGGGGCCCACTCTCGATTTTTATCCAGCAGTTCCTGTTCCATCAGTCATTCAGGATTTGGGTTGGTACTGATTTTAGTTCTGCACAGACCCAGGAGACGGGCATCCCACAGGGTTCTGTCTTGCGTGTACTTCTTTTCCTCATTGCTATAGATGGAGTTGTGGCCTCCGTCGGTCCTTTGGTCACCCCTGCTCTATATGTGGATGATTTCTACACTTGGGTTAGTTCCTCTTCGAAGGCCTCTGCAGAGCGGCAGCTCCAGGGTGCTATACGGCATGCCTCTGCATACACTCTTTCACACGGGTTTCAATTCTCTCCTTTAAAATCGCGGGTGGTTCACCTCTGTCGCCGTACTACGATCCACCCTGATCCAGAGCTCTATCTCGATGCACAACGATTGCCTGTGGTCCCACAGTTTCATTTCCTGGGTCTCCTTTTCGACAACAAGCTCACTTGACTGTCCCATATCAGACTTCTGAAGGTAGGCTGTTTCCGTAAACTCTATGTCCTTTGCTTCCTTGCCCACTCCTCTTGGGGTGCGGACTGCTCCCTCCTACTCCGTATACTGGTGCCTTCCCTACTAGCCCTGTTGATAGTCTCCTGGTTGAAGCTGGGAACCCTCCTCCCCCCCCCCCCCCCCCCCCCCTTTCTGTTCAGCGGTCCCAGCTTCTGGTGTCTTGTGCACTCGCTGTCTGTTCCTCTCCCACTCATCCTTCCTGTTCCAAGACCATGGACGTCGCCCACCTGATTACCGGTTGGGCTCCGCCTTGCGTCTCTTTGCCATGATTTTCAGCTTCCTTCTTTGTGCTGTCTTCCGCACTCCCTCCCCCCCCTCCCCCCTCCTCCTCCCCCAAGTTCCTCGGCCTCAAATTTGGATGGATCTCCGCTGAGGTCCGAAAGATTCCATCCCCCCGATGGTGTTCCATTCGTTTTTCCGCCGACTTTTATGGGAGTTTAGGGATGCTGTTGTTTTTTACACTGATGGCTCTAAATCTGCTTATCATGTGGGATATGCCTTCACGTCCTCTGTTTTTCACAGAAAATCATCTGCCACCACCTACATGTGGGGTGTTTACAGCAGAATTGATGGCAATTTCCCAGGCCCTTACCTTTATTAAACAGTCCCAACACAACTGCGTTTTGTTATGTACGGACTCAATGAGTGGCCTTCTGGCTGTTCACCGGTGTTTTTTGCGCCATCCCTTGGTCTCTGCCATCCATGACCATCTCGCTGATATTCACTGTGCTGCTTGTTCCATTGACTTCCTTTGGGTCCCTGACCATGTGGGTATCCCGGGTAATGAGCTCGCTGATCGTTTGGCTGGGGGAGCAGTCACTTACCCCCCATTTTCTGTAACCCCTCCTGCAGCGTATTTACGGCTTCACATCAAATCCCACTTCGCACAATCATGGGCCAACTCTTGGAAGGCTACTTCCCTGTCTAATAAACTTTGTGCGATCAAGGTGACACCAGACCCGTGGCGTTCTTCCTTTCGCCTCTCCCAAAAGGACTCGATCACACTATGTCATCTTCGCATTGGCCATACCAGGCTAACCCATGGTTTTCTTTTGTGTGATGAGCCACCCCCACTTTGTGGTTGTGGAGCCTTCCAGTCAGTAGCCCACATTTTGGTTGAATGCCCCCTTCTTTTGGCTCTGCATGCTGAGTACAGACTCCCCCACACTTTGCCTTTGATATTGGCTGACGATTCCCGGATGGTCTCCCTGGTCTTAGGTTTCCTCCAGGAAAGTGGTTTTTATTCTCAGTTTTAAGGTTTTTAATCTCTCTCTGGTGTTGGGGCAGGGCGGTGAGTGTTGGGGTATCTCCCACTGTAAGCCATGTTTGGAGATTCCCGACTCCCCTCCCTGACCAAGATCCTCTTTTCTTCCCCTTTTACTCTTTTTTTTTTTTTTGGGATTGGTTAGTCTCCTTTTCCCATACGTACTTCTACATTCTAGCAGTTGCAACTTTTAAGTCGCAGGTGGTCTTGCCTCTGCTGCTTCAGCATAGCGTTGGGTTTGCTCTCTTGCTGGCTTACCTCATTTTGTTTCTACCATTGACAACATGACTGCCCTTTTACATTTTTTAGCCTTTTCCCTTTTATTGTTCTGATATTTCTGAGATGTCACACTATCGGAATGGACCACATTTGAAACAAGGGACTGATGACCTTGCTGTTTGGTCCCTTAAACCCCAACCAACCAACCATCTCAGCTGTCGTGTTCCCTCGGTCTGTTGCATCTGGTGTCTTCTTCCACCACCTGCCTGGTGATAGTCTCTTCTTGCCAAGTTATGTGCCCATATCACCTCAGTCTCCTCTCTCTTATCATAGCTTCTATGTCCTGTGACTTGTGCAATCCCTGCAATTCATGTTTTTTCTTTTTTTTTCACTTGGCTCCATCCTTCATTGGTCTAAAAACCTGTCTCAGAACAGTATACTCAAATGTCAGGAGTTTATCTGTCTTTTGTGTCATAGTCCAGGTCTCTGCTCCATATAGGATGACAGGATATATTGCTATTCTGTAGATCCAAATCCTAGTGTTTTACCTGCCTGGGTTCTTGCCATTATTTCCTGGTCTATCTCATTTCTTTTACTGAGTACAGCTTCAAGATATTTAAAATCTTTTGCACGTTCAGAGATTTTACTGTGTACATCTAAAGGTTTTAAGTGTTCTCCCTGTTCACAAGGCATTTGGTCTTATCCATATTCATGTTCAGGCCTGCTCTTGTTGACTCTTCCATGAATGCTCTTGCCATATGAACTAAATTTTGCTCGTTTTGTGCTATTAAAACTACATCATCTAAATAAGCAAGAGCATTGATTCTTCTACCCAGTTGTATTCCTGTCTCCAGGCTCATCACCTTTGTTGGTGCTCTTTCAAGACCCAGATTAAACAGGAGGTGGGAGAGGCAGTCTCCCTGTCGCACTCTTTTCACATTGCATTTTTTGACATTTTTTCATTCACTTCCACCATGCATGTTGTTCCTTGTATACATGCTTGTGCTATTATTATTAGTTTTCTAGGAATGTGCGCCATTTCCAGTGTTTGCCTGTTCACACTGTCACATGCTTCTTGGAAGCCCACGAAAAAGACAGTGAAAATCTCTGCAAAATTCCCAGATCTTTACATCTTTAGCCTTATTATATGTAGTTTGTCTACTGTTGATTTTCCCTTCCTAAGCTCTGCTTGTTAGATTACAAGTACTTCCTCAGTGTGTGGTGTTAGCAGCTTCAGCAACAATATACTCAGGATCCTATAAGTTGTGCATAGTAAGGTAATTCCTCTATAGTTCCTACATCTCATGTTGTCTCCTCTCTCTAATATGGGAAGATAACAGACTGCTTCCTTTGTGCTAGGATGCTCTCTCCGTTCTGAATTAAACGGATTAGATGGTATACTTTCTCTTGTAGGATATATCTTCCCTCTATCAGCGTCTTTGCAGGTATGCCATCTATTCCTGGTGCCTTTCCTCTCTTGAGCATTTCTATGGATTCTCCTACGGCTTCCCTGCTTGGCATTTCATTCTTCACTATTGGTGTTTCTCTCCTCCATGATACTCTTCTTCTTCTAATGTTGCTGTCACAGTGCTGTTGACAGTGTCATCCACACTCAGGAGTTTATCCAAATAGTTTTTGTAGTCTCCGTTGCTTTCATTTCATATGTTATCGGTTGGCCTACTTGGCCCTTGATCATGTCAATCCTCATGTTATATCTTTTCCTAAGCACCTGACTGTCCTGCGAAAGTCTCTTGTATTGCGTACTGTTTGCGTGTTATCTTGCTGTTTACACAAGGTGTTACAAAAAGGTACGGCCAAACTTTCAGGAAACATTCCTCACACACAAAGAAAGAAAATATGTTATGTGGACATGTGTCCGGAAACGCTTACTTTCCACGTTAGAGCTCATTTTATTACTTCTCTTCAGATCACATTAATCATGGAATGGAAACACACAGCAACAGAACGTACCAGCGTGACTTCAAACACTTTGTTACAGGAAATGTTCAAAATGTCCTCCGTTAGCGAGGATACATACATCCACCCTCCGTCGCGTGGAATCCCTGATGCACTGATGCAGCCCTGGAGAATGGCGTATTGTATCACAGCCGTCCACAATACGAGCACGAAGAGTCTCTACATTTGGTACTGGGGTTGCGTAGACAAGAGCTTTCAAATGCCCCCATAAATGAAAGTCAAGAGGGTTGAGGTCAGGAGAGCGTGGAGGCCATGGAATTGGTCCACCTCTACCAATCCACCGGTCACCGAATCTGTTGTTGAGAAGTGTACGAACACTTCGACTGAAATGTGCAGGAGCTCCATCGTGCATGAACCACATGTTGTGTCGTACTTGTAAAGGTACATGTTCTAGCAGCACAGGTAGAGTATCCCATATGAAATCATGATAACATGCTCCATTGAGCGTAGGTGGAAGAACATGGGGCCCAATCAAGACATCACCAACAATGCCTGCCCAAACATTCACAGAAAATCTGTGTTGATGACATGATTGCACAACTGTGTGCGGATTCTTGTCACCCCACACATGTTGATTGTGAAAATTTACAATTTGACCACGTTGGAATGAAGCCTCATCCATAAAGAGAACATTTGCACTGAAATGAGGATTGACACATTGTTGGATGAACCATTTGCAGAAGTGTACCCGTGGAGGCCAATCGGCTGCTGATAGTGCCTGCACACGCTGTACATGGTACGGAAACAACTGGTTCTCCCGTAGCACTCTCCATACAGTGACGTGGTCAACGTTACCTTGTACAGCAGCAACTTCTCTGACGCTGACATTAGGGTTATCGTCAACTGCATGAAGAATTGCCTCGTCCATTGCAGGTGTCCTCATCGTTCTAGGTCTTCCCCAGTCGCTATTCATAGGCTGGAGTGTTCCGTGCTCCCTAAGACGCCGATCAATTGCTTCGAACGTCTTCCTGTCGGGACACCTTCGTTCTGGAAATCTGTCTCGATACAAACGTACTGCGCCACGGCTATTGCCCCGTGCTAATCCATACATCAAATGGGCATCTGCCAACTCCGCATTTGTAAACATTGCACTGACTGCAAAACCACGTTCGTGATGAACACTAACTTGATGATGCTACGTACTGATGTGCTTGATGCTAGTACTGTAGAGCAAAGAGTCGAATGTCAACACAAGCACCGAAGTCAACATTACCTTCCTTCAATTGGGCCAACTGGCGGTGAATCGAGGAAGTACAGTACATACTGACGAAACTAAAATGAGCTCTAACATGGAAATTAAGCATTTCCGGACATATGTCCTCATAACATCTTTTCTTTATTTGTGTGTGAGTTATGTTTCCTGAAAGTTTGGCCGTACCGTTTTGTAACACACTGTATACTCTCGCGTTTCTGTTTGGAGGACTTTACTTGCTTCTCTAGCTGCCTTCATGTATCCCGACCGTACTCTTTCATCTTGTTTGTTTGTCTGCAGTCTCTTTTTGACTGCATGTCTACACTTACCGTTAAACCATCCTCTACTACTACTCCTTCTCTCCATTGGTTTCAACACTTCTTCTACTGCCTGTTTGACTTTGATCTTGAGCTTCGACCGTAACTTGTCTACAGTATCTCCCTCTTCTTCCATGTCAGGAAACCTGATTAGAATTTGAATTGCTTATCTGTTCTTAATGTGGTCCTGTTTCAGTAAATCTGTGTTTATTTTCTGGTCTGCATCTCTTCTCCTGCAGTTTCTGCATTCTGTCCTTTCACAAAAGGCTGTGAGCACAATATAGTGATCTGATCCTATTTCTGCACCTCTTTGAGATTTTATATTTTCGATAACACTTTTGTGTCTAGCACCCACTAATGTGTGTCTGTTTGGTTCTGTGTTTTTTGGACTGGTATTTTCCAGGTTATCTTATAAATGTGTTTTTGAGGAAAGTAGGTATACATGATCCTTAGGTTTTTTGAAGTTGCCAGATTGACTAGTCTCATTCCGTTGTTGTTGGAGAAATCATGTAGACTATGGGGGCCATTGTAGGGTCTCAGAAACACCTGTTTTTCCTGCTTTGGCATTACCTAGGAAAATTTCTAAATCATATCATTCATATATTGATTCAGGTCTTCGTAGAAACTGTCTTTCTCATTATCATCTTTACCTTTTGTAGTTGCATTATATGAGACCATTGTTAGGTTGTAAAACTTTCATTCTTATCAAGCATATTCTTTTGTGGACAGCTTTGAAGTCCATGATATTTCCTCTTATTCTGTTGGCTACTGTGAAACCAACTCCAAATTGGTATTTACTTTTTCTATTTACAATTTACTAGGCTTGAAATTATGCAGTGGAAAATTTAGAGTTAAATGATGCAGTCACCATTTAAACTGAACCCTTGGTTTGATTTCTAAGTAATTTTTAAGACAGCAAAGCAGCAGAATTTAAGGATAAGCCTGGTAGCCAGATTCCTTCTGTCCAAAGTGAACATTCTAGATGTGTTCCATTCAGCACTACAGAATGCAACTCTGTTTCTGCCCAGTGCACTTCAGGTTGCACTCACCTTGAATTGTATCTGTATTGGCAGAAAGATAAATTGCCAGTCAGTGAATACAGCTGGGACAGAAGGAAAATGTTCACTTTTGAATGGATTAGACTACTAAATTGGGCTAGTCGATTTTGGGGCAGCAAGGAAGCCATCAAAATTATAGTCTATGGTGATCTCATAAACAGATACAGAGATAGGGGCTACCATCTGAACCCTGCCTGGTTTCCATAATTAGGTACGACATGCAGTGTGTGACCCTTTCTGAGACATCCATATAGTGTGTTGGTTGGGATTTACTAACTTTTTTTCAAGTGTTCGCGTATTTTTTGAACAATAATTAATGTGAGCAGACTTTTTATCAAGTTGATAGCAAGAAGAAATGCAGCAGCAGCACTCAGATTGCATCTAACAACTGTGAGGTTAGTGTTATATTCCATGTTGTACCCGGACAGACATAGTTTTGTGATGAATAGGGACAGCATGTGTTTTGTGCTGACACGGGGGTAATTGGCCACTGTCCAGTAACAGTAGGATGCTGTGTTGGCCATGATAGATGGCTTCACGCTGCTGCCCTGGGCTGCGGTTTTATTGAGAGGACCTTGTGGGGAAACCTGTGACATCTTTGATGCCAGTAGCATCATTTGAGATCTGTGATATTGCTGAAACTTCAGATTCACTTCAAAAGAGTTAAAAAATGTATTCTGAAAATTTTTTTAAATAAAAAATCGTTAGCCAGCCTCAAGTCAGTGTTCCTTTGTTTTTGATTTATTCTGTTCCTGTATTTGTATCTTAGCATAATGTTTTGAAACCAAACCTAAATTAATGTTTTAACTTTTATCCATTTGTGGATATTTGTTGATTTACTAATTTTAACAATATTTGTCATAGAATGATATGGTGAGTATGTAAACACTTAGAGTGAACACTCAAAACACGAACAACATGGATACGTTACTGCTTTATTGGGTTATCATAGACTTTGAGGAAGTATATAAAACAACCTTAGAACTCCACTTAGATGTGGGAAATTCACAAGTGAAAAATAAATATAATGGTGACATTATGTATCACCAAAACTATACTGAGCAGTCGTAGAGGAAGGCTTCAGATCCTTAAAGTGGAATAAAGATGGTTGAATATGTGTAAATGGAATGTGTTTGAGGCACTTTTGTTTTTCAGATGTTGTACTAATTGACTAAAGTGCAGATTTATTTCCACACACTATGGTAGACCTTAAGGGGCTCCGGAAAGGCTCAAAATCATGAAAAGTTCAATTTTTACTTTTTTGCGTTTTCTGAATCTGCAGACTATTACCTTTTAATAGATATATAATTTATTCAATTCCGAAGACTACAACTATTTTTAAATTTTTTTTGAAATGTGTTCTACATGGGCGTGACCCACTGTGGCGCTGTTAAACTGCTGTCAAATGGTGTTATTATTAGCGTCCGTGTTCATCAGGTACATTTTAGTGATGTGAGATAAAGTATGTGTTGTGGCTAGCCTGTGATGGTTCAATATATATCGATGGTGTGATTGTCGATTGTTTCATGTTTATTTACTCTGTCGTTATCTCGAAAATATTCATAATTAATTCTGTTTCTTGAGTCTCTGTTTTGTTGAAGTATAATAATGAGTAAAAGTAAAGTTATTAGAAATCCTGTGAAGGCTTTTTTAAGAAAAGGAGAAATGTTGGAAAGCCAAAGGTATGTGTTATTACTGTAAACAATAAAGATGATAACCAAGTGAGTGAACTCTCAAGTACACCTGCCCATAGCAGTCAAAGTGGGAAAGAAAATACTTCACAGAAGAAGCTTGGTTCAATGAGTGAAAACTATGAATGTTTTATGGGCGAATCGGATGTGAATGAAATATTTGATATGTCGGTTCTCAAAGGAATTTTTTCAAACTGTGTAAGATGTATTCATTGTAGTGAAGTTGGTCTGGAACTCTCCATAATAAAGCACATAGGACTTGCTAGTAAAATACAACTGAAATGTGATAAGTGTTCATACATGACCACCTTTTGGAACAGTGTTGCAGTAACTGCAACTGAAGAAAATGGTAGCAAAATCTACGAACACAACAACGAGCGATGCTTGCTTTAGACAAGGAACGCCTTCGGGCTGCAGACAGGGCTGTAAAGAGTCTAGAAATACAAGCAAGAGTAAACAGGAGGAGGAACAAGAGGAAGCTGGAGGAGGAGTTTGCAGAGGATGAAGATAATCCATCCTATGGACCTGGAATGCACTAAAAAGTTAATCCAATCTTTGTCGCTCGATTCCCAAAACTTTTATTTTCTCATACTAATTACATGTTTTCCAAGGATCTTCCAAACATAGTTGTTTCAAACTTTCAGTAAATGTTACACAGTACCTTCTGCATAATTTAACACAGCCTTTTTCCAAAAAATTGTATATTTTTGAATATATAAATAAAAAATTGCAAAAAAAATGTTGTGAATTTTCATTACAATTGAAAAAAAAAATCATCTTTAATAACTGAACTAAAATTTTGTAAAATCCCTGTGTTAAGTTGTAGCCCATATTCCAATAAATAATCTGTAAAAAGTTCAACTTCCTACCTCAAATACTTTGTGAGGAAATATGTAATTTATAAGCGTTATTTTAACATTGCAAGTATAGGGCGTTCCGGAGCCCCTTAATAGAGCAAGTGTGAAAGTACACCTGAAAATTGGTTATTATAATGGTAGCCTAGTGGATAGTTGCTCCATTTAGTTTACGAACAGCTAACTATACCATTTTCAACCTCTTGTTTATTCGAAACAAAGTTTCCAATGTGGCGGACAGCACACACAGATTGCAAGTCTTCTCTATTTTGACTTGTGGTAATGCTATGACCTTAAATGGTAAAGGATTATACATAATGAATCCATTTTTTTTTCACAATTACAGACTCTGAAGCTAGATTTTCATAGGTATTTTTGTGGTTGTTTATCGACTTATGAGGGTTTTTCTCTTTGTTCAATTTCTGGCTTCTTCATTTGTTTTACCTAATCTTTTCCTGATTTTCTGTACCAAGATAAAAAAAGCAGGATGACTGACAGCTATACATAGAAAGGGGTGAGGTTGGCAGTTCACTGTTATTCGCATGTCCTATGGCCATGGCACAGTAGAGGATTTAACAGTGTAAAACTTTGCTGCTCACTTTCACTATTCACTGCAACACTTCTTTTGCATATTATGATAAAAGTAAGCACATTATGAAAACAAATAACAACAGTTATGTTACCAGCTGTAATTGTCATCCACATAATGATATGGCAACAGTGTACAAAACAGGAGATGGTAACTAAGCTCATTCTCTGAGTGTTTGTTGGCTATGCTTGCTGCTTTGTAAAAAACTATTTGTCAATCACTGCAATTCCGATATGGGTATAGTTCCGTTCATTCTTTGTTAATGTAAAGTCTTTGCACGCCTTATCCTTCATAGCGCACTGTTCAGTTTATTATACTGCTTTCTGAAATACTGTATTTACATAGTTAAATTTCTTCATGTCATCCATTTCTTCGATCATCTCACATGTGATCCATTCATCCGTTGATTTCTTTCACTGTTTTCCTGACACTATCTTCTAAAGTTTTCATCATCACTTCCATTATTTTGATAGATTTCTGATATGTTTATTAATAAACAAGAACTCTTAGGTAGTGAGACTAAAACATGGCACTAGTGTCAAATATATCTTGCCCTCCCCATACTGAGTTTTGAGGTACTTATATAACAGAATGCCACTTTGTGTGTGCTTGTTTTTGTCTTCCCTTCCTAAAGACCTTGATTTTAAAAGACTTTTTATGTTTTTTAGTCTCGTGTGAAGAAAGGCAAATTGAAAAGTTCAGAATCAGAGAAACTGTTGGACCATGATAATCACATTATTGATGAAGAATTTCAGCTAAAAATAGAAGAAAATGCTAGACTTGTATCAATGGTGAGTTTACTGTTTCTAACACTTGTACTGTGATAATGTTGTTGTAAAAGTAGTTGTAATATAGTCTGGCAGTATTGCTGATAGTTTTCATTTAATTAGCATACTAAGAGGGTGCAAAAACATTATCTAGATGAATATTTTGCTTTTTATTATGTGATCGCCATAGTTGCGTATGAAGCATGTATTAGAAAGTGTATAATTTTGTAAGGTACTTATAATTTGTAATACAGATTATAGGTATTTTTGTAACAACAATGCAGTAAAAGATAGATTGCTACTTACCATAAAGATGACATACTAAGTTGCAGGCAGGCACATTTAAGACACTTACGCATAAGCTTTTGGCCACAGCCTTTGTCAGAGAAAGAGAAACACACAAGCATGCCTCACACACGCAAGACCACCAATGCCCACAGCTCAGGCCAGAATGCAACTATCACGTGGGATGGAACCAGCAGTGTACAGGTGGGGGAAGAGAACAGCGGTGTCTGATGGCATTTGCAGGGACTAGAATGCCAATGGGTGGAGCATCAGGAGGCTGTGGGGCAGGAGGTGGGGAAAATGGAATGATCAAGGAGAAGAGCAGGGAAAGATGAAAGATCACAGGTGCATTGGCAGAGGATGGCAAACAAAGAGGATGGGAGATGAGAATGGAGAGGTGGTGATAGGACAGAGGGGGTGGAAACTGTTGGGTGGAGGGTGTTAGGACAGTATGTTACCACAGGTTGAGGCTGGGATAATTATGGGAGTGGAAAACGTGTTGAAAGGATAACTCCCATCTGCGCAGTTCAGAAAAGCTTGTGGTGAAGGGCAGGATCCAGATAGCTAGGGAAGTGAAGCAGCCATTGAAATCAAGTATGACTATGTTCATCTGCATGTTGTGCCACAGGGTATTTACATTGCTCTTGGCCACAGTTTGGTGGTGGCCATTCATTCTGGCGGGCAGCTGGGAATCTGCTCTCCTTCACGATCCCTGCAGTGAAAACACTTCTTTGCTGCCAATCCCTCCAACCATACCCAACCTAATTCCAACATTGAACCCTGCCTCTTCCAGTTTATACAACCATTCAACCTTGAACTCCCCCCTCCCACTTAACTACCAACTGATCACCTTCCACAAATTCCTTACCTCCAACAGCCTCACCATCCATCCCTCTATTCCTTCCTCAGAACACCAACCTTTCAGCAGAAGAAAGAGTAGCCGTACTCAACCTCAAAACTAATCATGCCGTAATCATCCTATCTATAGACAAATGTTTTGCCACTGTTGTTATAAATCATAGTGACTACAAATTGGAAGGGCTCCACCAGTTATCTGACGCCCATAAACTCTGTCAGATTGATCCCACCCAAAAGTTCAACACAATCTGCAATCCATGCTTAAACCCTTAGGCCATTCAAAGAACTTCTCACTTGTATCCATTTCTCTTCTCACCCCTATGACACCCTGCACACCTACCTTCTACATGCTTCCCAAAATCCACAAAACCAAAAATTTTGGCTGGTTATTGTGCCCCACTGAAAGAATTTGGGCCCTCATTGACCAAAACCTCCAAACAATTGCCTATAATCTAGCCTCCCATGTCAAAGACACCAACCACTTCCTTCACAAAATCTCCACCAACCACACACCTGTACCTTCTGGATCCACACTCATCACTGCTGATGCCACCTCTGTATACAACAACATCCCTCATGCCCATGGCTTACTGCTATTGAACACTACCTATACCAACATCCTTCAGACTCCAAACTCACTACCTCATTCACGTTACTAACTTTGCCCTAATTCACTACTACTTCTCCTTTGAAGGGAAGGTGTACAGACAAATCTGTGGCACAGCCATGGGCACCCATGTGACATCCTCCTATGGCAATCTGTTTATGGGCCATCTAGAGGAGACCTCCCTAGCCTCCCAAAATCCCAAATCCCTAGCTTGATTCAGGTTCATTGACTGTATCTTCACGATCTGGATTTGGGGCCAAGACACCCTATTTTCATTTCTTCACAACCTCAACACCTTCCCTCCTGTCCTCCTTACGTGGTCCTTCTCAACTCCTCACATGCCCAATCCACTCACCACCTCAAGAACCAGCGACAAAGGATTGCTTTCTTCACACCCAGTACCGTCCTGGACTGCAACAACTCAATCACATCCTTCGGCAGCACTTTGATTAGCTATTATTATGCCCTGAAATGAGCAGCATCCTACCAAAGATCTTTCCCACCCTTCCTGAAGTGGTGTTCTGTTGCCCATCCATTCTCCTCAACATCCTAGTCCATCCCTGTGCCACTCCCACTCCCAACCCCTTGCTGCTTCTTATTCCAGTCCTGTCACAAGTTTTTCCTACCCCATCAGGGGTCGGGCCACCTGTAAAAAAGCAGCCATGTCATTTACCAGCTCCGTTGCAATCATTTTTATATTGGTGTGACAACCAACCAGCTGTCCACCAGGATGAATGGCCATTACCAAACTGTGGCCCAGAGAAAAGTAGCCACAACATGGTGCTGAACATAATATGTTTGATTTCAGTGGGTGCTTCACTCTCAAAGCTATCTGGATCCTCCACTCCACCATCAGCATTTCCGAACTGCACAGATGGGAGTTATCCTTACATCCATTCTCTGCTCCTCTAATTATCATGACATCAACCTACAGTAACGTAATGGCCCCACACTCTCCACTCAACAGTTTCCACTGCCTCTGTCCTGTCACATCCTCTCCATTATCATCTCCTATCATATTTGTTTGCCACCCTCTGCCAACTCACCCACCCATCTTTCTCCACTCCTCTCCTTTTTTGCTTTGTTTTCCACACTTCCCTGCTCCCCAACCTTCCAACACTGGGCCTGTTGGTATTCTAGTCCCTGCACACTCTACCTGACAGCACTCCTCACTTCCCCCACTCGTACACTGCTACCCCTTCCCTTCCCCCCCCCCCCCCCCCCCCTCCTCCCTCCAATTGCTGCTTTCATTCCACATGATAGTTGTATTTTGGCGTGAGCTGCCGGAGTTGGCACTCATGTCTGTGAGATGTGCATGCTTGTATAAACGAATGGTGTGTTTCTCTTTTTCTGATGAAGGCTGTGGCTGAAAGCTTATGTGTAATTGTCTTTTAATTGTGCCTGTCTGCAACCTAATGTGCCATCTTTATGGTAAGTATCAATCTGTCTTTTCGTACATTGTTGATATTCCTATCTGGGGTTACCATTGTTAGATATTTTTGTAAGGTATTCTGGCAACGGAGGAGGATATAATAATAAATCACTCTGAGGAACTTTGTTTTCTGTTAGGATAAGCTGAAATCAGTTGTATAACCAAGGTCAACTTTTAGTCAGAAAAATGTTCTCGAGTTTCATGTAAGTTGCAGAGTACAGTATCTATAAAACAATGAGTAGTGTCCTTTACACGCCAATACAACAATAATTTGGGAAATCACTGACTACAGATGTCGACAAGACTAAAAAGGAAGGTAGGAAGCTGTTTCTCCTTAATAGGTATAACAGGAAACAGATTTCAGATTACCTGAGGAGTCAACATCAGAGATTTATATGTGGGGCACAAGATGTTGGGAAGAAAGTTGAGGTATTGTACTGTACACCCTGAATGGGCATGTGCTGAGTGAATCTTTGAGGAATAGGAGTCTCAAAAGTTATAGTGTGACAGCCATGTTAGAAAGCAGAGATAGTGTCACAGCAGATTTAAATGGAGCAAAGCCTGACAGACAAAGAAAAATTGAAGGAAGGTGAAATTAGTGTAAGAAGAGCCAGGCATGAACCAGTCAGTGAATTAGAAAGTAAACTTGTGTGTACTGATCTGCCAGAAAGTCCTAAAAATATTTGGTCTTACCTTAAAATAGTAAGTGGATCAAAGCCATTCGCTCAGACACTCTTAGACCATAGTGGCATCAAAGCAGAGGATGACAGTGGAAAAACAGAAAGACTAAATTTGTTTTCCCAAAATTGTTTTCCTTAGGAATGTACTGAAGTTCCTGCTTTCAGTCATCATATGAACACTAAAATGCCAGACAACTAAATAAGTAAATATAGGATTGAAAATCAGTTAAAATTGCCCGACAGAGGAAAGAAAAGGGACCTGATGAAATATCTGTAAGATTCTACATAAAGTATGCCAAAGCATTTTCTCCTCTTCACAGTTTATCTTAGGTCGCTGAAAGAACGAAGCATCCAAAGTGATTGGAAAAATGCACAGGCTATTCCCATTTTGTAGAAAGGTTGTTGAACAGATCCACAGAATTATAGAAAGACATCATTTTTTTGTCTTGAAGTCTCAACAAATACTCTGCAAACTAACAATCATGTGAAACTTGGCTTGCTTTGTTTCCCCACGAGACCCAGAAGGCAATAGATACTGGCATACAAGTTAATAGCATGTTCCTTGACTTCTGGAAGGCATTTGATAAGTTTCGCACTGCCTCTTCTCAATGAACAAAATAAAAGTGTATGGAATATCAGACCAGTTTTCTGAACGTATTGGAGGGTTCATAGCAGATAGTACACAGAATCTCATTCCTAATAAAGAGAAATATTCGGATGTAAACGTAACTTCACAGGATACCTCAAGGGGCTGTTACAGAACCACTACAGTTCATAGTGTTTTTAAATGATGTAACAGATAATGTCAGAAGTACCATGAGACTGTTTGCAGATGGTGCTGGTGTATGTGGGGGAATTGCAATTCTAGAAAAGTATAGTGAAATGCAGAAAGACCTACAAAGTATTTCACATTCATTAAATCTCTTGGAGTATATGTACAGGGATGTTTAAAGCGGAAAAGCCACTTTTGTTGGGAAAGACTGATCTCAAGGGAGAGATTGAAAGATCACTCAATAAGTGTATTCCATCCACGAAAGATGTATGGCTAAGAAGTCTTTTGTGTCAGAGTTCATGGATAAAAAGATTTCAGTGAACTCAGTGTGTCAGATTCGGTTAAAGTCCCAAGCTTTCAGGGACTACCTTCATCACCGACACCAGGGGCTATGTCTGACTGTTGAGAGACTGGCAAGGTTCCCACTTTTCTGCCCAAAGGACAGCATCTGGTTGGCTAGATTACGTCATGGCAACATCACAGAAATGGCGTGTTCTTGTTTGGCATCCTGTACATTCATAGGCTGTTTGTACACTCTATCCAATGTCACTTGCAGTGCCGTCTCTCACATCGGGTAGTAAATTATGAGAAACTTTCTTCTGTGCTCTTTCTTTGTTAAGTGCACAGTTCCACGCATTGCCATGTGCATAACCGTTGTCTCTATTGAAGTTTTAATCACAGAGGCAAATTTTCGTTGCCACTGTAATCAGATTTCCAATAATTGACCTTATGAACATCGTGCACTCAAACATAAGATTTGTGACGGGGATGGAGGAGGATAGAAATCTGTCTTTCTTAGATGTGTTGACGGAATGGCAAGCAGATGGATGACTTGACCATTCTGTGTATTGAAAACTAACATACACAGGCCTGTTTCTCAATGGGCATAGCTTTCATTGTTCAGGTCAGAAGAGAGCTATGCTGAACTCTGTATTTCATAGAGCCAGGACTATTCTGGACAAGGAATACCTTGGCTTAGAGATGGGTCATGTCACAATGGAACTCAGAAGAAACAGGTATGCAGTCTGCAATAATAAGTCAATGTTTCTAGAAAACCCTAGATGCGATGCCACTCAACAAAGATAGGAAGACCATTCTGTGGTGCAACAACTTGTAAGATAGGTGTAATTGTGAACAGTGGAGGAGTCAGACCAGTGTTTCACCCACCCAGGAAAATTAAGGAAATTGTAGCGGTTCCACCTGCTTTTTATTTCTTTGTTTGTTGTCCTGGGTGTCAACGTACTGCGTTTCTACGCTGGCTGAAAATTGGGGTTTGTAATTTGAACACTGACTACAGTAAATAATGTAGCCGACAGATGCACAGTTGCATTTCACAGTACTTTAATTTCACTTTTCACAACCCCCTAATAATACACAGTTATATTGCCAGTGCGCTATTGCTATAACTTTCAATAAGTCTCATCAGTAGTTAGCGGATGAACCTCCACATACTGCTACAATAGTTTACTGTTGAACATCTATGAGCAGTTAAAGCCTAACCGAAAAGGTCTCCGTTCTTGAAGAATAATCATGTGCGTATGGAGCAGACATTGTCAGTGTTTTAACACATGGCCTAATTGCGTAACACTTATTCCACAGTTAATTTGAAGAATTGTTGTCATTCTAACAAACACAGGTTCCTCGTCTGAAACTCGGCCGTGGACTGACTGTCTCGTGACCAAAATTCGGAGCCCTTATAAATCATCGCAATAATGGGTGCTGAAACTACAAATTGTTTGAAGTTTAACCTTCTGTCGGGCGCGGCTGTTCAAATTTATACACCTCAAAGTTTACTGTAAATTATTTGTCAATGAGTGGCAGCACTGATGCCTACTCGCTAGTAGCTAGCCTTTTCCGAACGCTTGTCATTGTTGTGTGCTTCATTGTTGATACGACTGCTCTGATGTCGATATATGTGCTGATTGATCAGTTTGATACACTGTGCCAGTTCGTGTTGCATTTCAACAATTCATTTCTTTGGTTATCAACATAACTTAGTAAGTAGTACAATGTTAATATACAATGTGTAATGCACTGATTTTCTTTTTGGACCGTTTAATCGTCGGTTAAGAATGTTTGAGTATCAGGTGTCAAATTGACGCACTGCGCCTGACTGCGTTATTTTATAGGAATTTTATCATTTTAGGTGTGAGACACTTGATCATGGCAGGCTACAGTAAGATGTGCAACCTCCTTGACCCAAATCATGTTGTAGAAATACAAAAAATGTTGTTCGATGAGGATAATGATGAAGTTCAAGAGGATTTTGATGATGAAGTAGACACAGATTGTGATGACGCAGTTGAAGTTCGGCAGGAAGATTCAGAAACAGAGGAAAACGACAATGAAAACGACGAGGAAGTACTTGAAGAAAGCCAGCATTATACTGGAAGGGACAAAGAGACAAAATGGAATAAAGTTCCACCATCGCAGAGAGTATGTTTCAGGGCCCACAATATTATTCGAATGTTACCTGGTCCTATAGGTGCGGTGAAAGCATTGAGAACGCCTTTGGAATGTTGGAATTGCCTCATAGATGACGACATTTTGTCGATTATAGTTCTGTATACCAATCAGTATATTGAGAGCACCAAAGCTTCTTTTCAGCGAGAGAGAGAGACGTAAAACCTATAGATATTATTGAATTAAAAGCTTTCATTGGTCTTCTGTTTTTGGCTGGTGTTAACAAAAGTAACAGACAAAGCTTAGAAGATCTGTGGGGAAGTGATGGGGATGGAATTGAAAAATTTCGTCTTGTTATGAACATAAAATGTTTCAAATTCATCATGTGGTGCCTTAGATTTGACTATCGTGTGACTCGCGATGAAAGGAGAAAATTAGACAAGATAACAGCGATTCAGGAAATATTTTCTCTGTTTGTACAGAATTGCCAGAAATCCTACACCCTCGGAGAAAATGTTACAGTTGATGAGAAACTTGAAGGATTCCGTGGAAGGTGCAGTTTTCGCCAATACATACCTAGCAAACCAAACAAATATGGAATTAAGATATATGCTCTTGTGGATTCCCAAGTATTTTATCTCTATAATCTGGAAATATACGCTGGGGTGCAGCCAGAAGGATTTTACCACATTAGCAATAAACCTTCAGATGTTGTTCTGCAACTATGTGAACCAATTTATCAGTCAGGTCGAAATGTGACAGCAGACAATTCGTTTACTAGTATTGGTTTGATAGAAGAGCTAAGAAGAAAAAAAATCTTTCTTTTGTTGGGACGATGAAGAAAAACAAGCGTGAGATTCCTCTGGAGTTTGCTACCAGTAAAGGCAGGGCTGGCTGTCCATGGTTCACTTTTTGGCTTAAAGAAAGGCTGTACTCTAGTTTCCTACGTTCCTAAAAAGGGAAGTGTGTTATCTTGGCATCAAGTTTGCATGAAGATAATTCGATAGATGCTGACACTGGAGATAAACAGAAGCCATCTATTGTAACATTTTACAATAGCATCAAAGGTGGAGTCGACACTACAGATAAGTTGACAGCTTCATACAATGTAGTAAGAAATGTGTGCCGTTGGCCCGTGGTCATATTTTTTGCGATGATCAATATGAGTGGAATCAATTCACAAGTAATTTACTATGGCAACAACAAGAATTTTATCCGAAGAAAAGGATTCCTGAAGTAACTCTCACATGCGTTAGTTCTACCTCACTTGGTTCGTAGATGCTTGGACACCTCAGGAATTCACAGAGATCTTCAACTGCGGCTACAACAATATAGGCCGACATGTGAAGAAGAAGCAGAGGACACAAGCAGAAACGAAGAACAAAGGACTGGGATCAAGAGGAAAAGGTGTAATACCTGCGCAGAAAAAAAAATACTGACAAAATATTGTTGCAAAATGTGTCAGAAGCCTATCTGTTTGATACACATTGAACCTTTTTGCTCTGAATGCAGAAAAATTCCGCATTTGTTACCTCAGTCAAAAAGTGACGATGAAACAAATGAATGAGTTGTAATATCATTATTGTTCTGCTCCAGTGTCATAATAGCCTTTCTGTAAAGATAATTGTCATTTGTAATGTGTTTTATTAGTGAAATATAATAAAGAAGCAAATGAAAAAGCGACATTTTTATCATTTGTTACTAGAGCCCAACAATGACGATAAGAAATCTGAATGATGAATGTTTCTACTGCAGTTGTGCTCGTATGTCATCTTTGTCTTTCTTTAAATATATTTGGCACTTATAATATGTTTTGTGAACAGAATTTAATAAATGATCACGTGAATAAACGGTGTGATCAATTTGATACACCGTGCCCGATCTCGCTGCGACAAACACCGCGCCCGACAGAAGGTTAATTTACATCGAAAAATTCTGTCTTTTTAACAGTTTCTTCTACTACAAGGGCTGAATTATTTGTTTAAATAATGAAATTAACATATATAGGGTGCACAAATATAATCAATGGATGTAGAAGGTGCCTCCTCAGTACGTGCCATTTCCTTGATGTCACCACTACATAAACCAGTCAGTCAGATGTTTTCCGTTGGGTATAAAAATGGGAGGCTTGAGGCTTGCAAGTTTCACGACAATCCCACAGATCCCCCAGGGGGTGGGGAAGTGGGGGAGGGGGGGGGATGGCGGAGGAGGTAGCCATCAAAAGCTTGAGATTTTATCCAAAAATGAAACTGCAAATTTTCTGAGAACTTTTTATCCCATGAAGGATCTAGCTGACAAAATCTTCGTTCAATCATTACTGAAGTATTTCATATTAATTTGGGATCCTTACCAGATAGTATCAACAGAGGAAGTAGAGAAGATCCAAAGAAGAAAACAGAGTGTTTAGTTATGGATTCATTTAGTAAGTGTGAAGGTGTCATGGATACTCAGCCAGCACCAATGCAGATGCTAAACAGGAAGCTGGCACAGAAATGTCAAAGAGTGTAATCCAGTCAACACTGTCGAAAGATTTGTGTAAATCTACAAATAAATCGCTTATTACTAAAAGGAGATAATTACTTAAAAACTGAAAATTGAGTTTTTTCAGTTTAATGAGGCAGAGGTGCATCAATTGGAAATAAAATGGGATGCCATCATTTCTTTGCCATTTGTAAAGAGCATATTGGAATGTGCATTTTGATGGTAGGCAACGAAAACCTCATAACTTCATTTTGCTAAATTTTACAGGAGAAGCAAAAAAATGTCTTAAAAAATATATATAAAGTGATGCAGATAAAGTTGCTACGTGTGTAACCATTAGTAGAAGCCTACTTATTGACAAATTAGAGAAATCCATGCACTTCCAAATCTCATTTTGGTAAAGTTGTTATAAATTAATGGAGTGACGGGTTTTCGCAGACAGATGCAGTTAAGAGATTTTCATTGCCTGCAATCGATTTGCTTCTAATAGGGGACAACTCCAGGAGTTTTCATGTTTGAGAAATAAGAATGGGGCAGGCCTGGAATCGTGCTGAACCAGCTGGTAGTTTTGTTTTTAACTTTGACTTACTATTCCACAGATAATATTAAAATGAACAGCCCAGAGTTTTAAGTTTCAAATAATGTTCAAAAGTCAAGAAAACAAAAAAACTAAACTTGATTTCCTTTTAGTATGCTATGCTGTTGTATTTTCCTATATTTTGTATAACAGAAGGGCTTTCATTGATCTATAATAATGAATGATTGTCCATATAAAAAGAACTTCTAAGTTTTACAATGCAATGAAAAAAGTGGTTAAAATTTGCAAAGAGCGTGATGACTGATTGACTTTGCCATTTGGTTATACGCAGAGCCTCCCGCTTCCACATTTGCCAGTGCAAGGTCATTTTTTCTCAGGCAGCAGTGGGTTTTAATTTTGAGATGCACAGCAACAAACAGATGAAGTTAAGTCTTATTGTCATCATGAGGGCCAAAATATGAATGGTTCTAATGAAATGTGCACCTTTCCATTCCTTTACATTGAGAGCTTCGTAAAAAGAAAAGAGAGAGAACTTCACTTGTTCAGTGGTGCATGTGAAGACCAAAATCACATTCATAGTTATGTATTCTTTTCAGCACACAGTGGCAGATCTGACAAAGCTACCACTATTTTCCCATTAGGAGGCACTCTTATCTATCGTATGACTGTGACTTTGGTTTGTGAAAAAGTTATGTGAGACTGTCTGTTCTGCATCAGTGTATGCCACTTATTGTCAGATCCAGCCACCTTTGTCACTTTAAAGTTTATGCAACAAAAGCAAGCAAAATAGTGAATTTTAAAACATGGTGGATTCCTTTATACAAGAAGTCTGTCATATGAGCTGAAGTACTGGGGGAAGGTACTAGAAAACAGAACCAAGTATCATTTGCTCCCCAGCAGTTCCTGTACTGTGAGTATGGTTCAGAAAATAAAGGGTAAGTTGCTGAGCCTTATATTGGAGGACTTGAAGTCCATACGTTTAAACTAGTGAAAGCCAAGTCATACTAGGCTTCCTTAAGCAGAAGCAGATGATGGGAAAGTTATCATAAACAACAAAAAGAAAAATAATATTGAGAATTACTGAAGTATATTCCAGATCCACAATGTCAAGTCGTCTTTAATCCACTGGAAATGTGGCCTACCACAGAAATGGATGAAGTTGACTGAAAAGCAGCAGGAGACAACCATCTTTTGTAACATGCTATGTATTCATATGTATACAAGCTTGGGGAAGTTTTCTGAACACTTGGGAGGTATAAAGATAATATTAAACATATTAAGTGGTTTATGTTTAGGAGCATTGAGAAACAGTTAAGTTATTTGGTTATCATTTAAATGTACTTCGTAACATGATAATGTACAGTAATACTATACTCAGGGCAGACACATTTTTTTTGTATTGCATTTATTGCAGTTGAAATACAGTCATTCATTAATATATGTTCTTTCTTTCATGTGATTTAAATAAGTGCCTTAGGGTGATTTCATCTCAAATCATACGGGTCAAGAGTGAATGTGTCACATCACTATTTCAAAGTTTGCCGAAAAAATATGTTGAAGTTCCATGTGATCTCTCAGCAAAACTACAATATTTTGATTTTCTGATGATATATTAAAATGCTACAGACCTCTCTAAATTAGAGTATTTGTGAAAATGTTGTAACGAAAGGGAAAACTGAAAAATTGTAATAAAGAAACAGATTTGAATTTATTTCCAATAAATACTTTGTCCCCATTGAGACATGATTGATACATACACACTTCTGAGGAGCTTTATCATTTTTTAAATAAACTGTGTAAATTTGTAACTTTTTGTGAAATTCAAAATTGTTTTGAAAATATGAATTGTCACAGGATGTTAATTGTCTTAAGACATGATAGTGGAAAGACTGCTGTCAGCTATGACTTTAATGCATGAAATTCTTAAACTGTCAAAATATTTGCACATAGAGATGAAAGAATCTGAAATTTTTTGGTTGTTTAGAAATTATTTTCTCCAGTACCCCATTGTAAATGTTCCAAAAATTTCATGGTACATTAGTTGGTCATTGTACTTAAGGAATGTGCAATCAGAGTGGGCGGTACTTGTCTGTACAAAATGTGAGAAATTTTCTAGGTAGACTTAACTTTAATCTCAAGGTCAAAAAATCATGGACACTTAAATACGGGTATTTAAATTGATTACTGATTTTTAGCTAAATGCATTCCAAACTGATATTTGTGAATCAAAATAATTACAATATTATAAGTGAGTGGGAAAACAATTTATGATTTTGCTCAAAAGCATTTTATAACAAAAATGAGATTTAGAATATTTATACCCATGTTTCTTTTTATGATGATATTCACAAATTATTATTGGGTTCTGTCATGATTTTACTTCTTCATAGCTTTCCAGGAATTAAAATTGTCTATAATGTAACAATCAACACAGCACTGTTGAAAAGAATTAATTTGTTTTTCATCTGCTCCTAATTTAATTTGTATAGTTGAGCTGAATTTGCACACAGACAAGGATGATGCAACAAGAGGAGTACATGGGAAATGGAAACTGCACACTGATCTTTTAATGATGGCCATTTGAAAGCATTAGTAGTACCGTGAAGTGTCGTAAAGGAGGCGATTATATCTTGCAACTCATGAGATACAATTATTATCTGCCCCACTCACCACTGATTGTCATACACACAAGAAATGAAGTGGCTCACTACAAAGTCTTCTAATGTGTACTGTGGTGTCTGCATTTCATACACAGTAACAGGCAGCATTTCGTGGGGAACAGTTCTTGCATTGTATTTGTCACTCTGGGATGCAACCCAGTAGTGATTTAATTGAATTCCTGCTACAGGTTTCGTAGCAGACCACTCTTCTCTCTTTTTTAAATGAAATTCCCTTAATGGACTTTTATTTAGAATTAATTGTTTCATGTTTGTTACTAACGTTGATATCTCTAATAGCGTCAACAGTTTTGTGCTGGGGATTAAATCTTGTTGCAAGATGTTTAGAGAGACCTCATACCTCATCACATGCATTTTTTCCTTGACCTGTTGCTGAAAATATCAATTTTTTGCCTTAATTCCTGTACTATAATGTTGACCAACCTCATAAAGCTGAAAGTAGTTTTTAAAATGAGATGCTGCACCATCAGTTTCATAAACATGTTTAGGAAATGCATGGGCTCTAGATGCTATGTCATCAATTATCTTGCTGACAGCGTAGCATGCATGTGCACCGTCATGAATGAGATCATCTCTGCCAATAGCAAAACAGTGTGATGTTCCAAGGAAGTGAATATTGATACCTGTAATGTGTGCCAATGCTAACTTTGAATTTTGTTCTGCAAAGCAACAGATCTGTTCTCAGCAGTCAGAATGAAGAACTAATGTATCAGTTTTCTGGGATGTGGCTTATTTTACTTCTTCTGTGGCCTATCTCTGACTCATTTGGATATGATGACGAGCTATTCCTTTCGTGACCAATGTCTAACCTCTATAAGAAACTTCTCTGGCTCTACTGTCTTCTCCACCAACTCTCCTCCCTCCTGTAATGCATATGTTATGTCACTGTCAATGTCCTGAAGGTGTAATGCTTCAGCAGCCATCACTTCAGCACCAGAACACATTGCACACTCCTGCAACCAACATTTATCTTGCATCTCTTGAGATATACACAAAAGCACCAGGTCCACATTTGTGTACATCTTTACTGTGACTCTGCTTATGGTGAAACAAACAAGTTTCAAATTAGTGCAGTAAATACATGTGCATACTCCCTTCACTGGCTGGCATTTTACCCATTTTTGTCATAAGGAGTAGGATTTTGTGATACCAGATTTTAAAGTCAGGCTCTCCTTTTTCATTAGGAGATATGCTTCTCTTGCTGATCTTGTCATGTGTATTTTTACCCTTTCAACTTTTTTTGCCAAGTAAGGTCAGCCTGGTTAGGACTTTGCCTGCTGCTGTCTTTGTCATCACTCAGGTAATATTACAGATCAACAGTAAGCACATCATCTGGTAGCAGATGCCCACAGTACAATTCTGGATAAACCCAAATACCATCCTCGTTCTTTATTTTATGAGCTTTCGAAATCAAATAATGTGAGGAAGCGGGGATTTATTTCTACAGGGTGGTCGGAAATTCCCATTATGGAGGGTAGTGAAAACAGATCATTTTGAATAGGAACCCATGTCTGGAATCATATCATTTCTGTTCTACAACAGTTTCAATTCAGATGTGTACCTCGTCAATGTCTGCTTAGGGCAAGAGAAACGTCTCAGAGTTCCCTGTCCTGGTGTGCAACAGGGTAGACACGATGACGTGTACTATGTCAAATGATCCCCAGATGTCATTTATTGTCTGCTTTGCTGTGAGACCGAGTCAATACCTGTGCATCACCAATAGAGGAAGCATGGTGCAGTAAACGTTTTGCGGAATACACACACATGCTCCTTTTGTATGGCGAAGCTGGAGGTAACGGAAGAGCTGCTTGTCAGCTGTATCACGAATGTTTTCCACACCGTCACACTCCATCGCACAAACTGTTTGCCCAAGTTACACAACATCTACTAGAAATGGGTACCTTCCCCATGAGGAGGCAGGGCTGTGGTGCTCCACGGTGACGCTGCACTCCCAAATTTGAAGGTGGTGTACTGCGTCGCTTTGAAGATAGCCCGTCAATGAGTTCGTGAACAATTGCGCATGCAATGGCTGTTAGACACAGTATTGTCTTGGACGTCCTGCATGAGCAACAATTACATCCATACCACTTACAAAGGGTACACGCTGTGGGTCCAGCAGACTTTCCACAATGCGTTGCCTTCTGCACATGGTTCCTGCACCGTTGCATCGACGCGCCACTGTTTCCACATTGAGTTCTCTTCGCAGACGAATGTAGGTTCACAAGGGATTGTGTTCTGAATGTTTGAAATAGCCATATCTGGGCGGACAAAAACCCTCATGCCATGCATGTTCAGGGATTTCAAAACAGGTTTGGAATTAACATTTGGGCAGGTATTCTGGACGGTCATGTGATTGGACCATACCTTCTTCCATCCAAGCTCACAGGTCCCGTGTACTTAGTCCGTCTACAACATGTACTGGACCTGTTATTGGAACCTGTGCCATTGAATGTCCATCAGGAAATGTGGTTTCAGCATGATGGAGCACCACCTCACTTTTCACTGGCTGTCCAGAGGCATCTCAACAGACGGTATGGTGAAAGATGGATAGGCCTTGGTGGTCCAACCACGTGGCCGCCACGATCGCCGGATTTAACCCCTATGGACTACTTCTTGTGGGGTCATATGAAGAGTCTTATTTATGAGACACCTGTAGAGACTGGGGAAGATCTGCTGGCACGAGTTCTAGCTGCTGCACAAGACATTGATGAGACACCAGGTGCGATGGAGAGAGTGTACCAGAACATGCTTCGGAGGTACAATTTCTGTAACAACATTAGTGGTCGCCACATCGAGCCGCTGTTGTAAGGCATCGGTACGTTGCACGTGGTGCCGTAGATGCTGGGTTCTTGTTGTTGTTGATTAATGGAAACCATAAGGTGTAAGTTGCAATGCAAATGCGTAAGTAATAACGGAACAAGTCAGTATTCTTTTCAAATGGATTTCAACAATTGTGCTGGGTTGTGCTTAAGTACATTCCTCATGTGGGTGAGGATGAGATAATCGTCTGCATTGAAACTGTCATAGAGTGGAAATGATAAGTTTCTGGACATGGGTTCCTATTCGAAATGTTCTGTACTCACTACACTCTACATGTCCTAGAAGTTTGTAACTGGAATTTCCGACCCCCCTGTATATTTGCTGCTTAGAGTAGCTATCTGGTTTAAGTGTCAGCAACTGTACCTTCTCAGCATAGGTGGCTGCTGAGACAGCAGTATTTAGGTTTTGAAACTACACATAACATTTCGTGCGCATGTCACTGTCTTCAGGTTCTGCACAAAGTCCATCTACATTACACACATCACAAAGTTTTGAAGATGCTGCTTGTGTAAAACTTGTTCCAATTTGTTCCACTTTTATTTTACATACTGTTTTCTTGACTGGAATACTCTCTTTCAAATTCTGAAGGTGGCAGGGGTAAAATACAGGGAGCAAAAGGCTATTTACAATTTGTACAGAAACCAGATGGCAGTTATAAGAGTCGAGGGACATGAAAGGGAAGCAGTGGTTGGGAAGGGAGCGAGACAGGGTTGTAGCCTATCCCTGATGTTATTCAATCTTTATATTGAGCAAGCAGTAAAGGAAACAAAAGCAAAATTCGGAGTAGGTATTAAAATCCATGGAGAAGTCATAAAAACTTTGAGGTTTGCCGATGACATTGTAATTCTGTCAGAGACAGCAAAGGACTTGGAAGAGCAGTTGAACGGAATGGATAGTGTCTTGAAGGGAGGATATAAGATGAACATCAACAGAAGCAAAATGAGGTTAATGGAATGTAGTCGAATTAAGTCGGGTAATGCTGAGGGAATTAGATTAGGAAATGAGGCACTTAAAGTAGTAAAGGAGTTTTGCTATTTGGGGAGCAAAATAACTGATGATGGTCAAAGTAGAGAGGATATAAAATGTAGACTGGCAATGGCAAGGAAAGCGTTTCTTAAGAAGAGAAATTTGTTAACATCGAGTATAGATTTAAGTGTCCAGGAAGTCGTTTCTGAAAGTATTTGTATGGAGTGTAGCCATGTATGGAAGTGAAACATGGACGATAAATATTTGGACAAGAAGAGAATAGAAGCTTTCAAAATGTGGTGCTACAGAAGAATCCTGAAGATTAGATGGGTAGATCACATAACGAATGAGGAGGTACTGAATAGGATTGGGGAGAAGAGGAGTTTGTGGCACAACTTGTCTAGAAGAAGGGATCGGTTGGTAGGACATGTTCTGAGGCATCAAGCGATCACCAATTTAGTATTGGAGGGCAGCGTGGAGGGTAAAAACCGTAGAGGGAGACCAAGAGATGAATACACGAAGCAGATTCAAAAGGATGTAGGTTGCAGTAGGTACTGGGAGATGAAGAAGCTTGCACAGGATAGAGTAGCATGGAGAGCTGCATCAAACCAGTCTCAGGACTGAAGACCACAACAACAACAAACTGTTTTCTTCTTGTACTTCTTACCTTTCCTGGAAGTGTAAGACTGGATACCGTAGGAGCTACAGTGGAAATGCTAACACTCAAAGTATCAAGAACTTCAAACCTGGGAATATAAACATCTGCACTGTGTTCTTCAGTTTCACATTTGGCTGATGCTGATCATTCAGGTGGGTTGTCACTAAATTTCTTCTTGCAGTGAGTGTAGCAATTTCTGCACAGTGAATGTGGTGCTAATACTGTTACCTGAAGACCAAGATATTTCTACAATACCTCTGACAGATTTGCAACAACTGTGGAGTGTTTTTCACTTTCCTTAAACACCACCTTCTTGTGTGTTTCTCATAGTCCACACACCTCACTGACACTGTATCCAACAAAAAGTTCAAACCAAACACAAAACTTGATGCAGAATGGTTTATGTGCAAGTTTCACTCATTTGTTATAAACAGAAGAGCACTGGAAACAGTTGCCAACATCCATATTTTACACTAGAAATTCAGTGATGCGAAATATGCAGAATGTTGAAGGATTTTTAACACGCACACAAAAAAATATTGCCCACTGTGTTTTCAGTGAGTACTAACATAGTAACCAAACAATATTTTGTGTAATTCTCAAAAGTTTTCAGAAAGGGGTTTTTGAATAAATAATTTGTAATAACTGCAATTTTTTACATTTTTAGTAATAAATATTTACGTAATACAGATATCTGGAGCAGAGAAGATAGTGTTTATAATTACATGAGTAGTATCTGCTAATAAGACAGAAAAGATAAAATTCTGTGGCTTTCAAAATTAGCAAAAAATTTTTTTAAGTGGAAAAATTTTCATCTTAAATTTGTTAGTTAACAGAAACCCATAAGTGTGCAGGTGTCAACTAAATTTCAACTCACTAATAGGGAGCTTTAATGCAGAACATCTGCCAGGTCTCCAGTACCTTTGGTTTATTACTTAAATTTCAAAATATACATTTTTCAAAGGGCCATACCGTTTACAGAAATTAAGATAAAATGAAAATAGTTTATTTTTTAACACTTACAATATAGAGGTCTAACATATGTTTTCCAGAGAAATTCATGACCACGAGTTGACATGACCTGTATGATTTGAAATGAAATCACCCCTTACAGTATATTTGCTTCCTGATTTATTGCTGTAAGGGGAGAAGCTAGGCAACAACGATCACCATAGCAACCACAAATATTTTTAAACAATGTAATATTAGTTACACTCTCTCCAGAAAATGAACTGTTTCATGCAATAGAGAGTAAATAGTCATTGAAGTATTAAACAAGTGATGTGGAATGTTTTTCCAATCTCCTGAATAACTGATAAATCACGATTTGCCCTCTGTCAGAAATAAGTGATTCAGATGCTATAAATGTTCTTCAAAGATAAGTTGTAGGTTTGTATTGCCGTATGCTTTCTTCCATTTCTCCGGAACCCAAACTAAGCTTCCACAGGTTCTACTTCACCAGTTTATCGATTCTGCAATCATGAATTATTAAACTAATGGTTCAGAAGTATTCACACTTGTCAGCACATGCCTTTTTGGAATTGAAATTGTTCAGTTATTTGTAATGTCTGGTGGTATTTCACTATTTCGCCTATCTCACATTTATTGTTCATCAGATGGTGTAATTTTGCCTGGTTCTCCCAAGGATGTTTTATTCTACAACTCTTTATTGCAATAATGAAATTTATGCTAAGTATGTTTTGTAAATTGCACTTTGTTTGATGATGCGTGGCTACAGTAGCCCAAAGAATTACCTATGTGCTTTACATACATGATTCTGATATGTTTGATATTAACTTACAAGTGAACTTTTGGATCAGATTTATAACTTACTTCACATCATTACGAATAAGTCTGCGTAGGGTCTATTGAAGAACCAACTTGTACTGAGTATCTGGACAGTTCTAGTTGTGTAATGAAATTCTCCTGGTACACCTCATTGCTGCATAAAGAGTTGTGTGGTGTGGTTCGAGAATTGTCCCTTGTTTATAACACACTATGTGTAAGACATTTCTCTGAATACCTATTACGACTAGTGGGGCAACTGTAGCGTCTGTCTGACAGATAATTTATTGTAACACATATCATCCATAATCCAGTTTTCCATGATGTGTGGGGTGTTTTCCAGTTATTTGTCTTATTATTGCAAGATGCCAAACATGCTCATGTGCAGCTGATTCCACATTCAAAAGCAGACATTACAGACAAGGGAATGATAAACCTTAGGTATTTCTTGATCAACCAGTATACAGTCATGTATAGTATTCTGCAATAAATGGTCCCTCCCCCTCTCACACACTCCCCCTCCCTCCCCTCCACCTCCATTGCCTCCTTACCCCCTCCCTCCTTACCCCCTCCCTCCTTACACCCCCTCCCTCCTTACACCCCCTCCCTCCTTACACCCCCTCCCTCCTTACACCCCCTCCCTCCTTACACCCCCTCCCTCCTTACACCCCCTCCCTCCTTACACCCCCTCCCTCCTTACACCCCCTCCCTCCTTACACCCCCTCCCTCCTTACACCCCCTCCCTCCTTACACCCCTCCCTCCCTCCCTCCCTCCCTCCCTCTGTCCCTCCCTCCCTCCTTACCCACCATCCCTCCCTCCCACCTTACCCACCTTCCCTCCCTCCCTCCTTACCCACCTTCCCTCCCTCCCTCCTTACCCACCCTCCCTCCCTCCTTACCCCCACTCCCTCCCTCCTTACCCCCCCTCCCGCTCCCATTACCCCCCTCCCTCCCCCCTTACCCCCCTCCCTCCTTCCCACCCTCCTCAGCAGCCCCTCCCTCCTCAGCAGCCCCTGCCTCCTTACCCACTCCCTCCTTACCCACTCCCTCCTTACCCACTCCCTCCTTACCCACTCCCTCCTTACCCACTCCCTCCTTACCCCCACCCCCCCTCTTACCCCCACCCCCCCTTACCGCCACTCCCCCCTTACCCCCACTCCCCCCTTACCCCCACTCCCCCCTTACCCCCACTCCCTCCTTACCCCCACCCCCTTACCCCCACCCCATTACCCCCACCCCATTACCCCCACCCCATTACCCCCACCCCATTACCCCCACCCCATTACCCCCACCCCATTACCCCCACCCCCTCTCCCCCACCCCCTCTCCGCCACACCCTCTCCGCCACACCCTCTCCGCCACACCCTCTCCGCCACACCCTCTCCGCCACACCCTCTCCGCCACACCCTCTCCGCCACACCCTCTCCGCCACACCCCTCTCCGCCACACCCTCTCCGCCACACCCTCTCCCCCACACCCTCTCCACCACACCCTCTCCCCCACACCCTCTCCCCCACACCCCCTCTACCCCGCACCCCCTCTACCCCGCACCCCCTCTACCCCGCACCCCCTCTCCCCCCGCCCCCTCTCCCCCCGCCCCCTCTCCCCCCGCCCCCTCTCCCCCCGCCCCCTCTCCCCCCGCCCCCTCTCCCCCCGCCCCCTCTCCCCCCGCCCCCTCTCCCCCCGCCCCCTCTCCCCCCGCCCCCTCTTCCGGCCGTGAAAGTCTACATTTTAGTATCAAAAAAGATCAACATTGTATGTGGAAAGCTTAGCTTCTCTTGCAGCTTATTAATCTTTGAGACCAATATTATAAGTGAAACCTTTAGTTTTCTTGTAGCAAAACTATGTACATTAATTTAAACGATTAACTTTCCCTATGTGTGTATACGTGCTACTTACGCTATTGTCTGACTACACCATGAAAATATGCAGTGTACATGTTGCTGCGCATCAAAGATCTTTCCATAACATGTTTTATTATTTTTATTGAGTTCCATATTTTTAGAACCGGGGAATTCTATGCCAGTGTATAAACCATAACCATTCATAGGATTATAAGTTTTACAGTTCCGAGGAAAAGTATACTGTCACTTAACGTGGGAAAGTATATTTTCATCCAGGAGAAAGTGCATTTTTAACCTTGAAATCTGGGAAAAATCAGAGATTTTTTTTTTTTCTTATCCGCGTATACACTCTCCCTCCCCTCTCCCTGCTCGCACTTGCACACCCCGTATCACCCACTGCCCTGATACTTCACAATATACATGTACAGAGTGCTACTTGTCCTATTCAGTCCATGATGTTAATGTGTGTACCGTTGGTTTGACATTCCCAATTTTTGTTTTGTGTTTATAAGGAATCAGCATATTTACTATAATCTTTGTACTCTGTTGTTGTTTTAAATCCTATTTTATAGTAAGATGCTATCTAAAATTTTATACGGAAATGTAGAAATATTTTTTCATTCCTACTTTTTTAATTTTTGCAGCTGCATGATAAGGATGAAGCTCACCAGCGAGATGTATCTGAGCTGAGGTCTAAATTGGATGCTTTAGAAGCTGAATTGAAACAACACCATGAAGTGAATACAGATGCGGAACACAAATATAAGGTGATCATTGTGCTTGTTTTATGGGTGTTTATTGGTCATGTGCGAACTATCTTAATCGCTCGCTCTGTTTCTTGCAGTTTCAACTTGATACTTCTTCTTGTGAATTTATATTATTTTAAAACATACAAAATAGTTTAATGCATTTGTCAATTTATGGTAGATTGTTGTGGCTCTATTGCTCTGTCATGTACTTAAAGAAAAATATTTTGACAGATGTAAAAGTTGAAGTTGGTAGATCTCTTGGTGTACTGGTTGCTGGGGTTATTTTGCCTAGTACTCAACCATCCCCCCCCCCCCCCCCCCCCCCCCGCACCCCAAAAATTAACATGATCAAGAAATTTCTCATGGTCAGTTGTCAGCAGGATCATTACCTGTTACAGCAGATGTGTTCATTTCTTCCACATTGGTGTGAATTATTGGTAGATCATTTCTTGCTGCATTAACTCGCTTTGTACTCGCTGGATCGTAAATATGCTCTGAAGTCAGATTCATAATGTAAGACTCGTGTATTCACTTTATCTGTAACTGTAGATTATTCTCTGGACAAGCAGTTTTTAATTCTTAGATTCTAGGCCATGATTTTATAACTGTGCAAACCCCTTTAGGAAAGTGTAATATACCATAAACCCATAATGTCTATAGAGGAGAATATGCTGTAATCGTTACGTTAGTTCACAAAGGATTGAATTTACTTGTGCTGATAATACACATTCATGTAGGCCTGTGGTTGCCAATCTTTCTGAAACAATTGCCTGTGGATGGGATCGGAAATTGACCAAAATACCAACAAAATTTGGTACCCATCAAAATTTTAAATAAAGAGAATCATATTTGTAAAGTGATGAATGATAAATAATACTTTGTTAACATACAAGCAAATAAACCTCACCACTTTTTTCTAGAGTTTCTTTACTAAACCAACAAAAAGACACAATTAGACAATTTATTTCTCATAGATCTAACAATGTGTTTTTGTATTTTGTGTAGTGTTTGCCGAAGCGCGCAGTAAGACACATTCAAAATTTGTTTGGCCCCTTTAGCTCAGTCAACGAAGATCAAAAAAGATTGAACAGACAAAAAGAGGGTTGTTGCAAATCTTTGTACACTGTTAGGAGGGAGCATCATGAACAGCATGCTAAAAATGCCCACCAGAAGGCGTGAGTGTGGGAACACTTATTAAGTCACTTTTTAAGTTTTCTTGAATAACTGAAAAACCACTGTGTCTAGTAAAAATGTTTCACTGTGCAAAATTAAACCACATTAAATTTCCCACAGAAAAGGTCCTACTTATTTTTTTCTCTAGAAGTATTATTTTCTGCATTGCAGGTAACGGAAAGTCGCAGATTATTAAAAACAGTGTTTCAATGGTGTAATATTACTGTTTACTGTCGAATGAAGTTGGTTGAGAACAAATATTAAATGTGTGTACCTTGTCTAAGTGCAGTAGAGCTGTATTATTGGATAAATTGTCTTTTAGGGATGTAACAGGGTGAAGAGGGCAGGGAGGGAGTGTAGAAGTGCAAGGGACGGTAGGTCGCCATATCGTAGTTATACAGTTCCCTCCTTAGTAAGTCTGCAAACCGAATAGAAAGTAGGTGATTTCCCACTCTGTCAACCCCACTACATCACAAGGAACAACTACTGGGCACTTCAAAAAAGTTACACGGTCCTCTGCAATGTACTTTACGAATCCCTGCAAGATGTGGGCAGACATGCCCGGGGGTGTGCATTAACACTACATGGAATACAGATATGAGTTACTAACAACACTAATGCAAGAAACTCGTGGATAGAATGTATGTAAATCTCTGCACACTGTCCTACATTGCTAGAGGAGAAATTCATTCTTAGCTCTCCCAACATATAGAGGCCCAGAGGCTTAAACTGGCTCTTACAGCTACAGAAGTAGGTCACCAAGTTGTTATGGAACAGCCCAAGTCAAGCAGTACATTACAGCAAATTACTATTCTAGAACTGAACTTGCTTAGTCCCATTGCACCGGACATATTTGCACTCACCTCTGAGGATACATTGTGGATGTGTGGTAAGTGGTCCCACTCAGTCTAGCCTACTCTGCAAGTGCCAGCACTTGCTGAATGGAGATTTATGTAATCTACCTGTAACACATTAATAGTGAGAGAACTGCAGTAGCTCAGAGAACAGACTGCAGTTAAGATGCAATTATTTTTTATGGAAAGTTCTCAGGGTTTCCATCTTGGTGAAAGTTTTGAGGTGATGTAGGGCAGTGGATTTTTAATTTTACTTGGTGCATTGTTTCTCGTAATGGATGCTTAAACACCCCACAGTACCTGTAAATAACTAAAATGAGCAACCATAAAATAAACCTAAATACAATTTTGAACATGGCCGATAATGCAGCAACCGTAGACGAAATTTATAATATTACTTGAAAATACAGCTCTTCGGTTGCACAGGTAAAAATTTCCAACTTTACCTAAGTTTCAACTGCTCTAAGGCAGCCTTCATCAGAAGTAAAAAATTTTTACATTACATAGAGTAAGTAGTTATGAAATGGTTTAGAGCAACAGTGCTCATGTTAAAGATAAAAATATATTTGTACATTATAAAATATTCCTAGGAATGAAACTTGATTAAGATGCGACCCTTAGCGGCGCATCTTAACCAAGTTTCATTCCTAGGAATATTTTATAATGTACAAATATATTTTTGTCTTTAACGTGAGCACTGTTGCTCTAAACCATTTCATAACTATTTACTCTATGTAATGTAAAATTTTTTTACTTCTGATGAAGGCTACCTTAGAGCAGTTGAAACTTAGGTAAAGTTGAAAATTTTTACCTGTGCAACCGAAGAGCTGTATTTTCAAGTAATATTATAATCCTAAATATGTTACTTGCAGTCTCCTTGTCCACTTTTTAGCTAGCTGTGCCTGGAATACAAATTCCTACACCCTATTTTGAAGGGCGTGAGGAAGTTATGACAGGAAATTGCTCCTCGAAGTTCCATTTTCTATAAATTCATTTTCAGCAACAAATTGTTCAAATAATTCAGTGTACAGTTTAGCTTGCTTAGAAGTGGTAGGTTTCAATACTCTGCTCATCACATGCATTTAGGACAAGCCTGATGCACAAACCATGCTAGACCGAAATGATAGACACATTTAATTATTTGCAGTTCATGAAAAAGGTGAATTTCTAACAGTTCCATAAACAGCACAATGCACTCCATCATGAAACTCGGCAGTGGCTTGGTATCTGATAAAGACATACATTGTTGACAAGTTTTTGAGCAATGAAACCTACGAGGCAGCTCCAGAGTTGCTTATGTATTCTCTATGCAATCAGGAGAAGACCACAAAATGGAACTACCATCTCTAAAATGCTCATGCATGTGCTCAGTGCTCTAAAAGTGCTCTCTTGGAATACTAAATTACTAATAACTTTGCCAGTTGGGATTATATCAACACTAATTTTTGCTATTGTAGATCAATGTGTAAGGAAGATTTCATTTTAAGTTTATTTTTATATCTTAACATAGCCGGTAAGATTTTTTTAAAATGGTACTTTAGGTGGTCTTTATCGTCAGAACTGTCCATTCTGTCATTACTTTATGATTGTTAAATCAATTCAAATTTTCTGACATTTGGAGTGTTGCAATCATTTTCTATACCTAAAATGGTGCTGTAATCTCTTTATTCTAGCTTATGTATAAGTAGTGGATAATCTATTTTTCTAACTTTTTAGTCCAAAATTTACATTGCCATTAAAAACTTGAAAATTTCAACTTTATGTTTTACATTAAATTACACTTATTATAAAAATTTCAACCCAGTATCTCTTAACTCTGCCAAATGTAAAATTTCAGAAAATAGTGTTTTCTGGGGCAACTGCATACCTGATGTTCAAACTCTGTATTCCTCACTTTTACATACTTCTACACCATACTACTAACAAAATTTATAATTACCTCACTATCAAAATTTTATGTTATGCAGTTGTGTAATCCATGTCAGCAACAAGAACACAAAGAGTGCGCTTGGCTCGGCCTTGGGGCTGAATTGAAGAAGAGTAGGGGTAGTTCCTCTCTCTCCATCTAACTAGCAAACTGTTGCTAAGCATCTAAGGCACTTGATTACCCACAATACCACAAATTTCAATGAGCTCTACAGTATGAGACTTGTTGAAACATCACAATGTCTCAGTACTGCTATCAAACTGGAAAGCCAAAAGCTTTTTATCACTAGTACATGCTCGGAAAATCTACATTTATTTATGATTGTAATGGAAATGAAGTGGAGGTGAGTGGCTGCTAGGTGGCCAAATGAAATTCTGTGAAATGAGAAAATACAACACACTGATCAAATTAATAGTGGATAATTTGTGTTAGAAAATGTTTGCAAGTGGGATGAATACATCTAATTGAAGATTGCAAGTCATGGAAATGTCCAGAGGTGGCCATTGTTGTTGTTGTTGTTGTTGTTGTTGTTACTACTACTACTACTACTATTACTATTATTACTGTTATTACTACTACTACTAATCTTGTTGTTGTTGTTGTTGTTGTTGTTGTTAGCCCTCAGGAGATGTCATTTTGTCTCACAAGAGTAATCAACCCCAGATTGGGAATCATTGACCAGGGCCCTTCTACTTCCTGTTGAGCCCATTCTCCTGTGTATTCTTTCTTATTCTCCAACCCAAATTATTGTCAGGAGTTAAGCAGGTGTTGCTGATAGGTAAATAACTGCAAATTGTTGTGTTCCTGATTATTGTAAGACAGCAGGGTGTTGCACAACTATGGAAGTGTAAAATTACTAAACGGCAACTTTTAGGCACCAGGAATTTGCAGTTTCTGTGTTGCAGACTCGTATGTTTGTCGATTATTATATGCTTCTGAAATTAAAGTGCCACATATTCTTCAGAAACTTGTTGAATGTACAATATTTTATGAAAACCTATTGTCAAATATTGTGCAGCTGGAGCTTGTGTTTAGTCTCTACAAATATTTGCGAGTCAGTAGATCACCAGTAAACGGAAAAAGAGATTTTTTTATTGCCCTCTTATGTTGTGTAAATTCTATGCTGAAATAAACTGAAGTTTATTTTCAGTTTTGAGAAAAGATTATGATGTAACTATTTCTGAACCACAAAATATAAACCACTGAAATGCAGATGTATAGTGTAGTGCAATGTAGTCCAAAGGTTCAGAAATAGTGTTTAACTGATGGTGTAGATTTCTTTGAATGATAGGATCATGAAATGACAAGGCTGAAGCAATATATTAATTAATAGTAACACAATGAGCTAGGAAGAAAGTTGTTAAGTCTCAAAATGAGTGCATTTGGATTAGGGCTGAAGATGAAAGTTCTGGTAGTATGTGTAGAAGATTATGAAGAGCATATTGTACCTAAGCCTTCTTACTCGGCATCTCCATCTCAGTGCCACTGCCTAGATAAGTCTCTCTTTCACTGTCTTCTTTTACTTCCATTGATTTACAGTATATCCCACTGCCACCATCTCCTCTCTCACTTACAAGTCTCTTTCTGTCTTTCTTTCCCACTGCCACTGTCTCTACCATACCTCAACAAATCAAAAATTCTGGGGCATCCAACTTATTTTTTCCTCTATACCCACTCGTTTAAAATTTTGGTCCGAAATGCACCCTCCTCTATGGTCTCCACTCACCTGTATGTTTCATTTCCACTGTCTCCTTTATCTTTTGCTCCTACTGCTTCTATCTCCAACCCCCCCCCCCCCCCCCTCCTCTCTCTCTCTCTCTCTCTCTCTCTCTCTCTCTGACTCCCACTGTTACTGTCCTCATCCATTCATCCATCTCTCTCTTTTTTTAAATGCCACTTTCTCTCTCCCATCATCACTGCCTAATGTCTGTTTCTCTCCTACTGGCAGTGTCTCCTCTCTCTTCCACCGTCACCATCTCTGCTATCTTTTTCAGTGCAAAAAAAGAGCAGATATGTTCACATGCTAAAATTTTTGGCGAGGAATGTGGAATGAGAAATGAGGCAGCTGATTCCCCATTTTCCTGTTAGTCTTTTAAAGAGGTACATATTTGCACTTTTTGTGCTCTGACAAGAGCATTTGTCTGCAGTTATCATCTTTCTCTGCTTTCTCTGCTATTGCAGGATTTGCTGTTTAATATAAACTAATTCTACAGATTAGTAAAGTTTTTGGTATTTTATTTATATACGTAGATACATTTATATACTTCAACCAATATAAACAACAAATAAGTATGCATAATAGAAGGTTAAAATGAAACTGTTTGCTTTACATTTTCTCCAGCCACTATGCTCATCATTTGCAGCTCATTGAAAATCTGCACTTGTGACTTGTGTCTTAAAAGAGTAAAATGGTTATTGTAATATTTTACTGGAATTTCAATATTACATATTTTTTGGCAGTAATTTTAAGTTTTTTTCAGAAATGTTAAGATCCTTCTTAGTCCTTTTTTCCCACTGCAGTACCACTTTCAGCATATTTGTATATGCATCGAGTTCCCATTATATGCAGACAGCATTTCATTAAGTTTTATTGATGGAAAAGATGCTGACTTAATAGTTTGGTGGCTTCAGAACCCTTGCGATGTCCCTAGAACCATCGCCATGGGTTCAGTAAGTAAGTTAAAACTACATTTACACTTCAGACCGGATATTACATGCATAAGTATGGTAACTTTGAACCTCTGGATCTCGGTAATGGATAATGATATTGAAAAAGTTTCCAAGTTCCCCGAGAATATCATCTTGAGAACATATTTTAAAAATTTTGGCGATCTACATGAATAGAAATTATAGAGATGGCCATCCTCACAATTGGTACTTACTACATCCAAACATTATGGTTTTTTGGAGTTTTCTCAGGAACTGCTCATGAGCAAGTGGTGCATTTATGAGCTGCCTAAGGTCCACTCTAGACCACACCTAATGCAAAAGAACAAACTGATTTGCCCAATTTGCCTGGGCTGGAGGAAGTGTGTAGTGTTTAAATTTTGACGCTGTACTGTAGTGTAGCTACAGTATCCCCAGTCTTCCGATGTGTACAGATGGCTGCTAGGCTAAAGGCTATCCAAAACACTTGACCACCTCTCTCTGTGATCAGTAGAACCGGAGATATAACCCCCTGAAAAAAAGGTCCCATTTTTCACACGGCTTTTTTGGACATATTGGTACTGTGTGCAGTCAGGTATGGACAAATTCACACAATTGTAAATTTACTCTTGTAATAGATTTACTGCAGACTACATTTCTCATTTATAATCATCCATCAGATGTATTGCTTTATCACCTGTTCTCATCCTGTCTGTTTTCCCACCTTGCAAAGGTCATCCGATGTCCCTTCTATCCATTGCTTTCAATTTTCAAGCTCTGAATGATATTTAACGCATGATGTGTTTAATAAACAAACAAGTTTTAATTTGTGTAAACTTTTTGTTTAAATTCGTTATATGATCACTTTCATTCCTAAGGCTAAGAAACAGTCATGGAACAAGAAGAAATATGACTTGCTAATCTTTTTACCTGTTTAACTTAGGAAAGTAGAACTAACCCCCTTTTCCTCCATCCCCACGACCCTCTCTGATCCCTCTGTATCTGTGCCCACATGATACAACATTGTTTTTTTATTTGAGCTAGTTGGAATATATACTATGACTAATGGCTGTCTACCACTTTACCAACCCTTTTAATTTGTGAAATAGTTGCGCGTGAGACATTCCCTTACTTACCTGTGTTTTGCAATTTGAAGGAAGGCACCCTTAAATGAAAATATTGTAGAGGGCACAAATGGTGGTGTGAGTGGTCATTGATGACATCATACCATAAATGGGAATTTGGGATGTATCCACCATCAGCAGCCCGCATCTCGTGGTCGTGCGGTAGCGTTCTCGCTTCCCACGCCCGGGTTCCCGGGTTCGATTCCCGGCGGGGTCAGGGATTTTCTCTGCCTCGTGATGGCTGGGTGTTGTGTGTTGTCCTTAGGTTAGTTAGGTTTAAGTAGTTCTAAGTTCTAGGGGACTGATGACCATAGATGTTAAGTCCCATGGTGCTCAGAGCCATTTGAGCCACCATCAGCAACGGGTATACCCATGAAAAGAAATATTCTGCCGGGTTGCCTGATTCAGTGTGCAGGCATGACAGGAGTGGCTTGCACAATCAAGTGTCTGAGCCATTACATGTGCCGCCAGGTTAATGCCTTCATGTGCATCATCCCCCAGTGCAAGACATGAGTTAGTTGGAGGATGCTGGCTGGAGACGTGGTGTGCATTCAGAGTCAGCTGTGGTCAACGTTGGGACACTGTTTGTGGCATTAAGCCTGTGTTGCATTGCAAAATAGTTGCGGAATACAGGGTCCAGTCATCCCGACAGCACAGCTGATAAAACTTGATGCAGAACTGGGTCATGGGCGAGGTAACCACCTCGCAAGCTGTCAATTGGAATTCGTGCAGCATTGCTGCAGGTGCTGATCAAGCACAAAACAAACTGTTTTGCAGTGGTTGAACTCTGTTTCGGGGCCAGTGGGAAGGCAACATGCCAACTGCATGAACGTGTTGTGGCAGAAGTGAATTTAATGTAGTTATATTTGCTTATAAACCATGCCCACCATTGCAGATGCTGTACTGTCTTTTCCAGGAGCTTAGACCAATGCCTAAAAATGTATATTAAATGTTTGTGGTTGGTTAACAGGTGGAGTTTGCTGTCATACAAGTATACATGAAACTTCTTGATACCATAAATTATTGATTTAAGCCTCTTCCTCAACTTGAGAATAGTATAGTGTGCCACAGTTGTGTCACATAGGCAATTTATTTTCCAGAGCTGTCTTACAAACTATGGGACAAAATTGCCACATTCTCTTACTGGGATGCATCCATCACAAGCATAGATGGCATGCCCAGTATATGTGGCATCAGGCATTCCGCTGTTATGAGACAATCGTTAAGGTGTTGAAAAGCCTGCTGTGAGGAAATAGACTACACAAATTCAATGTACTCTTTGTGCAGATGTTGGAGCGGGTGTGTGATTTGTGCTGCTGGAGAAATAGACTTTGCATAGTAGGTGATCTTGCTATGAAGAGACTATAATTGTTTAAGGTTAACAGAAACTGGCATATTTATTATTGCACCATATGGTCGCATGAGGGCATAATACTAAGGATGTGCTCCAGGTTTTTAACCAAAAAGCTGTGCTGCCTCGTTGAGAACGTAGGTAGTTTTACGAGAAACCTGGCTAGTTTCTTTAACAATTCCTTTGGGCGATGCATTGTATAGAAATAAATATTGGAGTGAGCACTGATAGTTGCCATTAAAGTGCCACAAATGCTTGAAGACCCATTAGGTTTTTTAATGGCAGTCATAGGCATCACCAATTGACTGGTTTAGACTGGTGAAATGAAATGCCTAGTTCCTGAATTCATACAAGCTTGCCATGAACATTATCTTTTCACAGGTGAGCTCAACAAACTCTTGGCTTTGCTGACGATTTCATAGAGAAATGAGCAGTACCATTTTTTTGCACATCCTAGTGATGGTTTGAAAATCTCTCTGTAAAATATGTATTGCAAAGAAAATCTGATCAGAAAATAGTACTGTTTCTGGTACTAAATTTATGTGATCCACTGTTTTGAAACCAAATGCTGTGAACATATCTAAGCTGTAAATGTTATGAGCATTCGATGGTTTCACTGCTAAGAATTTTAGTATGTGCCCAATGTTGTTGTACTTAGCTGTAAGTGACAGTTCTCCAAGGAAACGAGCTGCCCTTTGGCAGTCCGATATTACTTATTGCTGAGCCATTTGGAGCAAAAGTGAATTGAATTGCTGATATATGTTGTCATCTGATTGTTAAGGCAGCTCCAGTGTCCAACTTGAACCCCACTGACTGTTTGAAAATAATAAGAACCAATTCAAGCTTCTGCAGTGCTGGTGAAACTGCGACGTCAGCTGCTGTGACTGTGTGGAGCACGTGCTGTCATCGGTCTGTGTTGGTACAGGATGCTGGCAAGTAGCTTGTTTACACACAGCTGCCAGGAATCAAGTTTGCCACATGGTGAACAGTTTGCAGCATGGTGTGGTGCAGGCAACAGCTTTGTGACTGAAGGGTGCTGCAGCTGGGGCATTACTGGCACTCCGTTGCCTTGCCTGGGAAATATTCCAGTGTCGAGGGTGAAGAAATTTTTGACCTGCCTGTTCAGTACTAAAAAAAAGGGTTACTCAATGGTGAGGAATGGATGATCATGAAGATTGATGTACTAGGCCGACAACTTTACTTCCACCATTTTTTCTCAAAGTTTGGGTCTTTGTTGTGAAAAACTTACAAAAAATTATGATTCATAGTATTGCCCATTGCTGGCCGCTACATTCTCCCCTCTTTCAGATAGCATATGAATCCCGTAGCAGAAGAACTGGGTGTCTTTTTGGGGATCTATGAATCGATTCAATTTTGCACTTGTTCATATGATCGGAAGTGCTGGTCAACCAGACTGTATGCCACTGATCGAAAAAGGTATGCCACTGATCGAAAAAGGTATGCCACTGATCGAAAAAGGTGGTAGACAGAGAGAGAGCAATGTATGGAGAATACGGCGGGAGGTATTGGACTTCTCATTTCAAAGTTCCCATGTATATTTTGACTGGTTTTGTGTCATGGGCTCGAGCACTGACCTACTGCAAAATTACCTTTACGTGTCTCACTGTATTATGGCCGTTTGTGTTTCAGTGCTGGGCTCGAATGCATCAATTGCTTTCGGTAATGGTATCCTGTGACTGTCTTCGTCTGTTTCAGTAGCTACGAAAACGTTCTGTCTTCCACCGCCATGCCGGTCTTAGACATCAAAATCACTGTTCTTAAGGCGTTGAAAACATTCTCTGGATGTTCTTCCGCTAATAGTTCCCTCACCGTTGGTCTTACCCAGCATTTTAAGAGCCACAGCCACAGATTTCTTCATGTTAAAGCAGAAAATTAAAACTTCCTGCAAATGGTGAGAAATGGATACGTAAGTTGACGTACTTAATTGATAATAACCTTATGATGCAGTTACAAGTCGACTAATATTTTTATGGCATTGTTTTTACAGATGCCTAAGCTTATTGTATTACACCTATGACCAACTACCTGAACCCCACTTGCCGCTACTGCCGTCTGTTGCAAAACAGTGGAAGCAAAGTTGTAGACCTAATACTTAAGTTTTTCATGGGAAGCAGGCACTCCAGACGACTGTGGATTTAGTTGTGAAGTTCTGTTAGGGGTGTAAAAAGAAGATAATGAATAAAAATCATCAGCTGGTTGTTGCTTGTGATGGCAACTAACTACTTTTGTCAAATGATTTTTGTTAGTGGAAGTATGCTGAATGTTACAAGCAGACTCAAAAGATTTAATAATCTTAAGACCTTCACAGAGACTAGAAATGGTTGTGCCTTATCCTTTAGCCTTGACTTTTCTGTCAAGTGGTAAGTACAAAATCACATCACAGATTTGTCTGCACAGGAAACTTTGCAGTTCTGACATGGTGATATCCACATCTACGTCATACCCCGCAAGCCACCTAACAGTGTATCGTGGAGAGTACTTCTGGTACCACTAACTGATCCCCCGTACTCTGTTTGACTTGCGAATGGCGCATGGGAAGAATGGTTGTGGGTAAGCCTCTGTATGAGCCCTAAGTTCTCGAATTCTCTCGTCGTGGTCACTTTGTGAGATGTAAGTGGGAGGAAGTTATCTCTTGTCTGACTCTTCCCAGAAAGTGCTCTCTCAAAATTTCAATAGCATAACCTTTCTGTGATGCACAATGATCCTCTTGTAATGTCTGCCACCGGAGTTTGTTGAGTGTCTCTGTAATGCTCTCGCATTGCCCTTCGTTTGATCTTCTGCATTCCTTCCATCAGTCCTACCTGGTAAGGAACCTCGCATTGATGAACAGTACTCAACAGCCAGACAAACAAGGGCATTATAAGCCAGTTTAATTGTGGATGAGTTACATTTGTGTAAGATTCTTCCTATGAATCTGTCTGGCATCCGTCTTTCTTGCTATTTGTTTTATGTAGTCATTCCACTTAAAGTTGCTCCTCCTAAATATTTTACAGTAGATACTTTTCCTAGCAGTTTGTCATTAATAGTGTAGTTCTACAGTAGCAGATTTCTTTTCCTATATATGCGCAATAAGTTACATTTGTTTATCTTCAGGGCCAACTGCCAGAACCTGCACCATGCAACAATCCTCAGTATGTCATTCTGTTAACAGATATTGTCTTCTGGCATTGTTACTTTCTTATAGACAAAGGCATCATCTGAAAATGTTCTTAAGCACCTTGTAATGGTTCCTACTAGATCATTTATATACACTGTAAAAAGCAATGGCTCTAGCTCACTTCCTTGGGATGCTCTGAAAATTACCTTTACACTAGTCGATTCTGTTCTGTTACGAGCAACGTGTTGAGTTCTGTCTGCAAGGAAGTCTTGAATATAGTCACACATCTGGTCCAATACTCAGTAAGATCATATTTATTTCCCTAACTGACAGTGTGGGATGGTGTCAAATGCCTTCTTGAAGTCAAGCAACACGGCAGCAACCTGAGCACCATTGTCTACAGCGCTGTGGATCTCATGGAGGAACAGACAGAACTGAACTTTGCAATATCTCTGTTTGTGGAATCTGTGTTGTTTCTCTGTTTGTGGAATCCATGTTGATTTTTTATAGAAGAGATTTTTGTACTCCAAAAACATCATAATTCTCGAGCATAAAACAGATTCCATAATTCTACAACAGATCGATGTCAACAGTATAGGCTTACAGTTACGTGCATCTGTCATGCAGTCCTTGTTGAAAATGGGAATGACGTGCACTTCTTTCCAGTTGATAAGTACCCTTCTTTGCTACAGTAATTTATCATAAACGGCTGCTAAAATGGGAGCCAGTTCTTTCGCATAATCTTTATAGAATCTTAAAAGTATCCTGATACCATTCCATTACTATGCTTTGTAGCTATGCTTTGTGTTCCACAGTCGGTTATTTCAGTATCGGACATTTCAGCATTTGTGCGATGCTTGGAAGGAGGGGCTGTGTTACAATCTTCTGCAGGAAACAGTTTCTGGACTGAATTCAGTATTTTGCCTTTTCTCTGTTATCTTCCATTACAGTGCCAGTGTGGTCATTGAGTGAATGAGTAGAGATTTTCGAACTGCTTACTCATTTTTACTTAAGACCGAAACCTCTTGAGAATTTTTACTCAGATGTTGACAAAATTGTTCACTCAAGTCACTGAATGCTTTTCTCATTGTTGTGCTTATACTCATTTTCACTTCGTTCAGCTTTTGTTTGTCAGTTAGGTTTTCACTTCTCTTGAATCTTTGAAGCTCCCTTTAATTACGTTGCATGTTTTCTAACATGGCTATTAAACCACTGTTAGTCTTTCCCATCCATTAAGATCTTACTCGAAACGTACTCGTCTAAAGCATATTGAACAATGCTTTTGAATTGTTTCTACTTGTGCTCCACATCTTCATCCTTATTGCTGAATTTTTGATCCCGACTACTAAGATGCTCTGCAATTTGTACCCTGCTACTCTTACTGAATATGCCCCAAGGTATTCCTGCCTGTTGTAAGAGGCGACTAAAAGGAGTCTCTCACATTTTGGCCTTTATGTGATGGTCCCCTACTGGGTTTGATCTCCATGTTTCTAAATTTTCCCAAAGAGCGAGCCAATAGGGGAAGGGCACCTTACATGGTGCATTGTGTCCATCGTGCATTGAGATCCATAGCCCACTTTTTTGTCATCGCATTGCAGTCCCGCTCATTCCCCATCTCTTGGGCAAGGACACCTTCCTGTGCGCGTTTTCCACCATGTTCTATGCAGTGTCGCTTTCTGCGCCGACGATGACCATGGACTTTGTAGCACCTCATATCCAGCATGGTAGCCTGTCTGTTGTGGTGGGGCCGCCTTGAACCCTGTTGGTTGTAGCCATCTGACCACACTGGGATAGCTCTGTTGATGCCTGCACTGTTAACTCGCCACGTATGCCAAGGGGTACATGCCCATTCCCCTGGGGCATCGGGACTCCTGGCAATGGCCATCCTGCCAGGTGGCCCTTGCTGAGGCAGGGTGGCATAAGTGGGGAGGACCCCCAGTCGGAGTGGGTGGCATCAGGGCGGATGAGACGCCATGAAGCATAGTACGTCATCTCTTGCTGGTCATATGCCGCCAGCAGTCTCTAAGTGGGCTGAGTCTAACTTCAATGCTAGTAAATATGACCCCAAATCTTTCCCCTCCTCGTCCACTCCATGGGAGGAACGCTAGGCTAAGGGTGGTAGTGAAGCTTATTCACCCCGGTACCTCGTATGTACGAGAGTTGAAAGGGAATCCTTCATTTCCATGAAGCCTCAGTTTTTTGTGGAGCATTTAGAGGACAAGTTTGGGGGAGGTGGAGGACTTTGTCCAAAATGTGCTCGGAGTCAGTCTTGATAAAAACAGCATCCTATGCCCAGTCACAGGCATTACTCGCTTGTGACAAGTTGGGGGATGTTTCCATCACCATCAGTCCCCATAAGAGCTCAATTATGGTCCTGGGTATTATATTCCACAGGGACCATCTTTTGCAGTCTGACGACAAGCTGCACGCCACTTTAGAGCAGAGAGGTGTTCATTTCGTCTGGCATGTCCATCGGGGTCGGAGGAATAATCAGGTTGCCACCTGTGCCTTCATCTTGGCTTTCGAGAGTGACACACTGCCCGTGAAGGTCAAGGTGATGGTCTACAGCTGTGACATCAAGCCATATATCCCTCTCTCCCGATGCGGTGCTTTAAGTGCTGGAATTTCGGCCATATGTCATCCCGCAGTAATTCCAGCAACACGTGTTGAGCTTGTGAACGTCCATCACATCCCGATACTCCATGTGGCCTGCCTCTCATCTGTGTCAACTGCGGAGAGCATCATTCACTTTGCTCGCCAGACTGCATTTTACAGAAAGAGAGGAAAATCATGGAATATAAAACATTGGACTGACTGACCTACACTGAGGCTAAGAGGAAATTTGAGCGCCTACATCCTGTGGCTAAGACCTCCTCTTACGCTGATGCCATGAGAACGGTTGTTGCCCCTTCAGTTCCTCGCATTCCTGTCGCCTCTCAGAACCACAAGACTACACCTGCCCCCTTGATGGTGGGGGACACTTCCCTCCCTATTGCTCCTGTACCACCTACTTCGGGAGCAATTCCCCCCCCCTTCAACCATCGAGGATTTCAGTCCTCACCTCTGAGCTAGAGAAGCGTAAGTCGTCTTGTGCTCCTCTCGCTAGGAAGGGTTCCCTTGGGTCACTCCCTTCCCAGATTTCTGCTAATGGGAAAGATTACATCCACCAGTGGCTGAAGAGCCCAAAAGCAGCTGGCCGTAGGGCTTGATGCTCATCGTCCAGTCCTGGAGACTGAATCACTGAAGTCCTCCCAGCCAGGGAAACTTGAGGAGCAGTGAGAGAAATCCAAAAAGAAGGTCCTCAAGACCAAGGAAATTGTGGTGGCACGCACACCACTGCTACCTACAAGCTCTTTGTCTGCGGATGAGGTGGAGATTCTGGCATCCACTGAGGACCTAGATCTCACCAGACCCTCAGACACACTGGGTATAGACTGCTCAGGCAAAAAGTCGGTGGCAGCAGGTGACACTGAGGTGTAAACTGGCCTATTGAATCTTCCATGCCTTCCCAGGCTCACAATAACATCATCCTCCAGTGAAATTGCGGCAGTTTTTTCCACCGCCTGGCTGAGCTACAGCAGCTGTTAAGCTTTACACCTGCTTTCTGCATTTCCCTCCAGGAAACCTGGTTCCCGTCAATGCGGACCCCTGCTCTCCGCAGCTATACGGGATATGAAAGGAACCATAGCGACTATAATTGAGTGTCAGGTGGAGTTTGTGTTTATGTCCTAAACTCAGTCTGTAGTGAACATGTTCCCCTTCAAACCACTCTTGAAGCTGTGGCTGTCAGAATACTGACGACGCAGGAAATAACTGTGTGCAATGTATATCTTCCTCCAGATGGTGCAGTATCCCTGAATGTATTAACTGCACTGATTGATCAACTCCCTAAACCTTTCCTACTTTGGGGAGATTTTAATGCCCGTAACACCTTGGGGGTGGCACCGTGCTTAGTGGTCGAGGCAGAGATGTCGAAACTTCACTTTTGCAATTCTACCTCTTCCTTTTAAATACTGGGACTGCCACACATTTCAGTGCGGCTCATGGTAGTTAGTCAGCCATTGATTTATCAATTTGCAGCCCAGGACTTCTCCCATCTATCCACTGGAGAGCACGACGACCTGTGTGGTAGTGACCCCTTCCCCATCTTCCTATCATTGCCCCAGTGTCAGACTCATGGACGCCTGCCCAGATGGGCTTTGAACAAGGCGGACTGGGAAACTTTCACCTCTGTTGTCACTTGAATCTCCCCCTATGGTAACATCGATGTGATGGTTGAGTAGTTGACTACAACAATGTGGCAGAAAACACGACCCCTCACTCTTTATGGTGCCCCCGCCGAAAGGCAGTCTTTTGGTGGTTGCTGGAAGTCCCTGAAACAATTAATGAGTGTCGGCGAGCTGTACAGCGGCATAAGTGGTACCCTTCCCTGGAGCACCTCATAGCCTTTAAACGGCTCCATGCCTGCATTCGCCAACTTATCATACGACAGAAGCAGGAGTGTTGGGAGAGTTATGTCTTGACCATTGGATGCCATATGTCACCTTCCCAAGTCTGGGCAAAGATAAAACTTGTTTTCGGATACCAGACCCCAACTGGTGTCCCCAGTGTTACCATAAATGGTGTGTTATCTGCCGACACAAATGCGATTGCCAAGCACTTTGCTCGAGCCTCTGCGTCGGAGAATTCCCCCCCCCCCCCCCCCCCCCCCCCCCCCCCCAGCCTTTCGCACACTCAAATGGTGGCTGGAAGGGAACGTCCTCTAATTCACCACATGCCACAGTGAGTCCTATAATGCCCCATTTATAGAGTGGGAGCTCCTCAGTGCCCTTGTACATTAACCCGACACAGCTCCTGGTCCTGATCAGATCCTCAGCCAGATGATTAAGCATCTCTCATCTGACTACAAGCGACATCTCCTCATCATCTTCAACTGGATCTGGTGCGATGGCATCTTTCCATTGCAATGGTGGGAGAGCACCATCATTCTGGTGCTCAAACCCGGTAAAAACCCGCTTCATGTTGATAGCTACGGGACCCTCAGTCTCGCCATCTTTCTTTGTAAGCTGCTGGAACATACGGTGTATCGGCGGTTGGGTTGGGTCGGGTCCTGGGGTCATGTGGCCTGCTGGCTCCATGTCAGGATGGCTTCCGCCAGGGTCACACTACCACTGATAATGTTGTGTCCCTCGAGTCTGTCACCCGAACAGCCTTTTCCTGACGCCAACACATGGTTGCGTCTTTTTTGATTTACGAAAAGCGTATACGACCTGGCGACATCGTATACTTACCACATTATGCGAGTGAGGTCTCCAAGGGCCGCTCCTGACTTTTATCCAAAATTTCCTGTTGAAGTTGCTTCATACTTTCCATGTCCAGGTTGGTGCCTCCCGTACTTCCCCCGTACTTCCCCCCCCCCTCCCCCCTCGTCCCCACCCCCCTCCCACATATCCAGGAGAATGGGGTCCCGCAGGGTATGTATCTCTATTTTTAGTGGCCAGCAGTTGTCTAGCAGCAGCTGTAGGGCCGTCTGTCTCATCTTCTCTGTATGCAGACAACTTCTGCATTTCATACTGCTCCACTAGTACTGGTGTTGCTGAGTGGTGCCTACAGGGAGCCATCCACAAGGTGCAGTCGTGGGCTCTAGCCCACGGCTTCCAGTTTTCAGCCGCAAAGTCGTCGTACTGTTCATCCAGAACCCTAACTTTACCTTAATGACAATCCGCTCACTGTACTGGAGTCATATCGATTCTTAGGACTGGTTTTCGATGCCTGATTGACATGGCTTTCTCACCTTTGTCATCTTAAGCGGAAGTGCTGGAAGCACATCAATGGCCGCTGCTGCCTGAGCAACACCAACTGGAGTGCAAATAGCTCTATGCTGCTGCAGCTCTACACAGAGCCCTTGTCCAATCCCGCCTTGACTATGGGAGTCTGGTTTATGGTTTGGTGGCACCCTCAGCATTGCATTTACTTGACCCAGTGCATCACTGTGGCGTTCACCTAGTGACAGGAGCTTGTAGGACGAGTCCAGTGACAAGCGTCCTTGTGGAGGCCGGAGTCCCTCCATTACAAGTTAGGCATGCGCAACTGCTGGCCAGTTACATTTCACAAGTTCGTAGTTCTCATGTGCATCCTGATCACCATCTCATTTTCCCACCCACGGCAGTTCATCTCTTGTGCCGGCGGCCCAGGTCAGGGCTTCCAATTGCAGTTTGTGTTCGATCCCTTCTTTCCGAACTGGAGTCCTTGCCTGTACCACCTATAGTTGAGGTACATTCACGTACACCTCCATGGTGTACTCCTAGGCTGTGGCTTTGCCTGGACCTTTCACATGGCCCTGAGGACTCAGTTAACCCCGTGGCTCTCCACTGCCACTTCCTCTCGATTCTTGACACATACCGGGGCCACAAAGTGGTTTACACTGACGGCTTGGTGGCTGATGCTCATGTTGGCTTCACGTATGTCCATGGTGGACATATTGAGCAGCATTCCATGCCTGATGGATGCAGTGATTTCACTGCCGAGCTGGTGGCTGTATCTCTTGCTCTTGAACACATTCGTTTATGCCCTGGGGAATCGTTTCTTCTGTGTACGGACTCCTTGAGCAGCCTACAAGCTGTCGACCAGTGCTACCCTCGTCATCCTTTGGTAGCGACCGTCCAGGAGTTCATCTATGACCTGAAATGGTCCAGTCGTTCAGTGGTGTTTGTCTGGACCCCAGGTCCCATCAGAATCCCAGGCAATGAACTTGCCGACAGGGTGGCCAAACAGGCTACGCGGATACTGCTTATGGAGTTCGGCTTCTCTGCAACTGACCTGCATTCAGTACTATGCTGCAAGCTTTTGCGGCTTTGGGAGACAAAATGGCATAAGCTTAGCATGCACAACAAGCTTCATGCCATTAAGGAGACTACGAATGTGTGGCAGTCCTCCATGCGGGCCTCTCACAGGGTCTCTACCGGCTCTGCTTGGTCACACTTGGGTGACGCACGGCTACCTCCTGCACCCTGATGCCCGTCTCAGTGTCGGTGCGGCGCCCGGCTGACAGTGGCCCTATCTTGGTGCTGCAACGGACTCTTCAATTACCAGACTCGTTGCCATTAATTTTAGCTGACAACACCTCATCAGCTAATTTAGTGTTACGCTTTATACATGACAGTGGGTTTTAGCAATCTATGTAAGTTTTAGCGCATGTCCTTTGTCCCTTTGTGCTCTGCACTCTAATGCTTTGAGGGTGGATGTTTTTATGTGTTGCAGAGTGGCTTGCTTTTCCTTTTTATTCTCATGGTCGGCCAGCTGAGATCATCTGCTCTCTTGTTTTTATCCCTTCTATCTGTTTCTTGTTTCTCTGTGGTTTTCTTTTTGTTTTGTCCATAGTAGTGTTGATTGTCCTTCTGTTTCTTCTTTTCTCCTGTTATTGTGCCGTATGTGTCCTTTCTTTTCTTCTTTCTCTTGTGTAATTATTTTACCGGGAGCAAGGGGCTGATGACCTGGCAGTTTGATCCCTTCTGCCCCCCTCTTTTAAACCAACCAACCATCTTTGTAAAATACTTTGTCACAGTTGCTATCACAGCCTTATAGTCACTGATACCTTCCTCTGTGTTAACTGATTTGATAAGTTCAGCTGTGTTTGTTGCTAGGTGGTCTGAGAAATTACCTTCACGAGTTGGTTCTCTGCCTATCTGCTCGAAGTACTTTTCGGACAAGACATGTAGAATAATGTCACATATTCTGGGACCAGTTTTGATAGCCTTACTCCCAATCTCTACCTGTCACGTTGAAGTCCTCCCCTCATATCAGCAGCATGGTAAGAATTACTGACATTCTTCAGCTTCTCTCTGAAGTACTCTACCACTACAGCACTTGACTGAGGCGGTCTCTAAAAGGATCAGATTACCATTTTTGACTGACCTTTGATGCATGACTTCACCCAGATTAATTCACATTTGGAATCCATAATATCCTTGCTAGAAATTATCGCGTTATTTACTGCAATAAATATGCCGCCACCATGGACAGCTAACCTATTCTTACAATCAAGATTCCCATCTTAATTTATGCTTCATTGCTATTTATTTCCAGTTTCAACCAACTATCTGTTCCTAATGCTACCTGAGCCAGTAACAGATGGCAGTAGTATCACCTGCACAAGGTATAAAAGGGCAGTGCACTGGTGGAGCTGTCATTCATACTCAGGTGACTCATGTGAAGAAGTTTCTTATGTGATTATGGCCACACAGTGGGAATTAATAGGCTTTGAATGCAGGATGGTAGTTGGTACTAGATGCATGGGACACTCCATTTCAGAAACCATTAGGGAATCCAGTATTCAGAGATCCACAATGTCAAGAGTGTGCTGAGAATACAAAATCTTGGCCATTACATCTCACCACAGACGACGCAGTGGCTGACGGCCTTCATTTAACGACTGAGAGCAGTGGTGCTTGTGTAGAGTCCTCAGTACTAACAGACAAGCAACACTGCTTGGTATCCGTTTGGACAGTGTGATGAAATTTAGCGTTAATGGACTATGACAGCAAACGACCGATGCGAGTGCCTTTGTTAATGGCATGCTATTGCTTGCAGTGCCTCTCCTTGGTTTGTGACCATTTTTGTTGGACTCTGGACAACTGGATAAGTGTGGCCCAGTCAGATGAATCCCAGTTTCGGTTGGTAATAGCTGATGGTAGGACTGGATGTGGTGCAGACCCCACAAAGCCATTGACCCAAGTTTGCATCAAGGTGCTGTGCAAGCTGGTGGTGGCTCCATAATGGTGCGGGCTCCATAATGGTGTGGGCTCCATTTACATGCAATGGACTGGGTTTTCTGGGCCAACAGAACCAATCATTGACTGGAATTGGTTATGTTTGGCTGCTTGGAGATTGACTGCAGCTAATCATGGACTTCATATTTCCAGATGACAATGTAATTTTTAATGATGACTGTGTGCTATGCCACCAGATTGAAGAACATTCTGGACAATTTGAGCGAATGATTTGGACATCCAGATTGCCTAAAGTAAATCGCATTGAACATTTATGGAAGATAATCAAGAGGTCAGTTTGTGCACAAAATGTAGCACCAGCAACACTTCCTCAACTATGGACACTATGGAGGCAGCATGGCTCAATATTTCTGCAGGGGACTTCCAACAAATTGTTGAATCCATACCATGCTGAGTTGCTGCACTGTGCCGGGCAAAAAGAGGTCCACCATGATATTGGCATCCTATGACTTTTCTCACCTCAATGTACTAACCTTTTCTATATCAGAACTGCAAGGACGAGCCTTCTCTGAGAATATTATGGTTGTTGTAACTTCAATTTTGGCAGGCAATTCATCTCCAGTTCTGATGGGAGGGGGCTTTCTCTGATCTACGAAAAACTGTGTGCACACCACATGTACTCTGCTAACATAGTAGCCGCTTCCTGCGTGAGTTCACACCTGATCTATTAAAGGTAACCCTATGTTTCTGCACCCAGTAATGGAGGTCAAGAAACTTGCATATGATACTGTTGCAGAGTCTCTGGTTTAGACCTTCCACTCTGCTCCAAACCAGAGGACTGTTATCAGCCTTGGATATTATGCTACAAATAGCGAGCATAGCCTGCACCCCATGTGCGATGCTAGCTGACGTTACCAAATCACCTCTCCACCAAAAGGAGCCGAGGATGGCGCCAGAACCTAAACTGCAGGCATAATTTGTGATTACATATGACACTGTTTGAAGCCAGTTGCACCTAGTGCACCTGACAGCCACCTGCAGGGACACCTCCGTGTCATGGACAAGACCCCCCCCCCCCCTCCCTTATACTGAGTGCACACTGGCATTCTTTCCTGCCCAGAATGCTATTTCCATGAGGGGTTCCATTACCTGCCTAACATTGGAGCTCCAAATGACTAGTGTGCTCACTCTCTGCACTTGTCCTGATAAGGCCGAAAAATTGCACTGGCATGCGAGACCCTACAAGTTGACAGCCCATGCTGCTTAAGACAGTCCGTATTGTATATGTCGCTGACTGACTTGTAGCCTAGTTGCAAAAAGGTGCATCTGCTGACCATAGTATTCAGTTAACAGAGCACATAGTTCCCTGAAAGACATTTAATTAAGGATTGAGAGTGTATTGGAAATGCTATAGGCTAGACAGTGCAGTTCAAAAAGCCTATACACTACAGCTCTCTGAAGTGTCGCCGGAACAGGTGAATGGCGATGGGAACATAGGTGTTACCACTGGTTGATTTTCATTGTTACTGTTGAGATAAGCTGCAGGATAGCAGAATTTTGTTCTTGTTGCAGGTTTTGTTTTTCCCAGTACTGCTGCTGCCTCTGCAGTGACGACTGTAATTGCCAAATCTCAGTGTTGCAGATTGCACAATAGGGCAAGCCCTTGTTGCCACTTTCCTGTCCACGACTGATGCAAAATGTAAACCATTAACAGAGCAATAGTTGCTGTAAGCCATGCACTGAATGTATACCAACAATGAAACCAAGAGAGTCCAGAAACGAAGCAGGGTCATTGTAATCTCAGCAGCACATGATAGACTGTGTACTTCAGCATGGAACAGTAGTATATGGGTGTCTGTGCAAGAAACGTGGTCCAAGTGATACACTGGTTACACAGATGGCAGTTGTCGTAGCTTGGTGCTACATGTCTGACTTGTTATCAAGATACCCTTTGTAGGAGGGGTACTAAAAGTGACACTACTTCAACTCACCCATGTATTATTGTGTTATGCCTGCTTTCACTGAAGCATATGTTCACATAGAGTATGTCCAGCTGCTGGACTGTCTGGGCCTTAGTTTAACTTCTTGTGAAGTTGAAAGTTTATACTGAAAAAGTGGAAATAGATGAAAACATATGGCCTCAAATGCATATTGGTGTTGGTATGGTACAGGGTGGATGGTTACAAGCAACATGATGAATTTCTGGTGTGTGGAGAAGAGTTGCCATTTAAAAAGAAATTTAAAATATCAATGGTATATAATGGAGTGCAAATGGATTCAGGAGAGTGATTCAGTTTACTGTACAAGAGCAAAGAATAATAAAGTTAAAATATTGGATGATGAAGTTTGTAATTATGGAATTATTTTTCTAGCTCTTCTTGAAGTAGTATTTTTAATTAGCCATGTACACTACGCTTTCTGGAAATAATTTTCTTTAAGAGGTGCTAATTTATTATCCAAAGACAGCACGTGAATGTTATCTACAAGGTTCGAACTGAGTACATACCAAAGAATGGCGTAGCGTGTGGTTAATAAGAATGTATTAAACATGTAAGTACATAGCATTGATGTTCCACAGTATTGTGTATTGTGTATTAATAAGAATGTATTCGTCGTGTGTTAAATTTATTTTTTACTTTAAGAAAAATGTACAGAAGGCAACATGAAATAAAACATTTTTCCTCCCATACAGGCTGTTATTGAATCGCTGGAAGGTGAAAAGGCAGCATTGAATCGTGGGGTGGAGGCTCAGGGAAAAGCGCTTGAACAAACCACTGCAGAGCTGTGTGAACTGAGGCAACATAGCCAATCTCTAGAGAGGAGGCTGCAACATTCACAGGACATCATCAGCAACCGCCTGCCATTTATAGACTCAAGTTAGTTTCATCAGACAACATAAATTGTTAAAATAAAAAGTATATTGATCAGTTGTCACCTACTTTTAAATATTTGTAGTGGAAAAAATAGTCATTTCAGATTTTGTATCACATTCTTCACCTCTCGCTCCCCACCACTGGTTTTCTCCTTCCTCTATTTTTCAAGAGGGAAGTGAAGAATCGCAGAAAATGCAAACTGCATGCTAATTTTAGGTTATTCACTTGTTAAAGAATTTTTGCCAGTTGCTAAATATGTAACTGCAGAATTGCAGGGCAGAGCTACTCCACTGGTTTGGTGTGGCATTCATCTGACAGGAAAGTTTACATTTTGTATTCCAAATAAATTAACAACAGGTTCTTGGTTAGTTTATCATTTGTCTGTAGATTATTTACAAAATGATATTAAACTTATCATCTTAAATGAAAAACAAAACACTTAAAACAATTATTATTTATGTAAATAGTAATATTATCTTACTAAAATGTACTTCACTACTCATTACTGCCCACAAAACATGCGCACACTGCACTGTGCGCATGCCCCAACACACGCTCACGCTCACATTCACACAAGCACAACTTGCACACACATGGACACTGTGTTCTGGTGCTGGGGCCTAACTGTTATTACATCTGATGTGAGCAGCCATCCGCTGGGGTGGGAGGTGGAGGTAGGAAACTGCATGGGGATTGGAGGGGTAGCAGGATAGAGCTGGAGAAAGGTGATGTGCTGCATGTGGGAGTGTCCAGGGGCTTGAGGGAACATGATAGGGCAGATATATGTAGTGTTGTGAGGCTGTGCTGGAAGAATTGGGGTGGGAAGTAGAGGGGAGAGAAGAGAAGTAGATAATGGGAAATAGGCAGATATGTTGGTGGGGTAGAAGGTATTTGTAGAACTGGAGTGGGAAGGGGGGGAAGGTAGCATGTAGGTGGAGGTCAGGGACTAGTGAAGGTTGAGGGGGGGGGGGTTCATGGGAATGAAAGATGTGTTGTAGAGAGAGTTTCCATTTCCACCTGCACAGTTCACTAAAGCTGGTGTTTGTAGGATGAATCTAGTCTGCGAAGCAGTTGTTAAAGTTAAGCACATCATGTTCACAGTTACTTCTCCTTTGAAGGCACCACCTACAAACAAATCTGTGGTACCCAGATGGCACCTTCATATGCCGGCCTAAACAAGTGCCATCTAGAGGAATGCTCTCTAATCACCCAGAGTCTCGAACAGCTCACGTGGTCCAGATTCGTGAAGATGACATCTTCACGATCTGGCCCGAGTGTTCGGACATGCTATTGACATTCCGCCAGAATCTAAACACCTTCTCCACCATTCATTTTTGACTACCTCTTGCCATGTCTTGAAATGAGGAATATCTTCCCCCATTAGTCTCCTCACCCCTTCTACAGTATTGTTCTGCAGTCCACTGAACATACGCAGTAGTCTTGTCCATACTTCCTCCACACTTGCTCCCAACCTCTTGCCTCATGGCTCATTCCTGCAACAGACATAGATGCAAGACTTTTCTCATACATCCTTATATTACCACTTGCTCTAGTCCTGCCACAGGCATCTCCTACCCCATCAAAGGCAGGGCTAGCTGCAGACACTATGCTGCTTTCTATGAGGACATGACAGCTAACAAACTGACTGTCCGCATGAATGGCCACCGCAAGTCTGAGCAAGAGACAGTTGGATCTCCCAGTTGCTGAACATGCTGCCCCCCCCCCCCCCACCCCACAATATACTTCTCTTTAATGAATGCTTCACAGTCTGCAGACGAATCGCTTAGTTGTGACAATTTATTGTAGAATGACAGTTGTTTATTATTAAATAATATTTTTGCTATTCCTCATACTGTCTTATCTACATAATCCTTGTCTTCGTAGTATGAATTATTTAAGAGTCATGTTTTAAATAACTTTGGGTCTTAGTTGTCTCTTTAATGTGCTTGGGCAATTTTTTGTGCCATTTTATTCCCTTGTAGATAAAACTCTTTTGTATTTTTTGTTCATTTACTCCTGCTAAATGTAAATTTGGTGTGGCTCTTGTTCCATGATTATGGATGCTGCTGTTTGTGAAACAATTGCTGATGTTCTTTGTGATGTGCTTAACAGGTTGGTAAATGAACTGACATGGTACAGTTACAGTCACCAATTGTTTAAGCAAATCATTACAGGGAGCTCAGTTACTACTTTCAGTTTTTATTCTAACAGCCTTTTTCTGTTATTTGAAGAATATGTCCATGTATGTGTATGGGAGGCTTATAAATGATTTCATAGCTAAAGATGGAGTGTTCGTAGGAATAGTTATTTTGCGTGGAGTCGTCAAATGATATGATATAATACAGATTTTAATATGACAGATAGTAATTACAAAAATCTTTGTCTGAAGTAGTTACCTTAGGACCTAGTGCTACATTCATGTATATCATTACATTTAATTACCTAAGTTTTCTGTGAGACAAAAAAATGATTAGAGGTGCAAAGGATAGATGGTTGAAGTATTTGTGTGGTATAAGAACTTCATGGTAAGAATTGTATAAACCTCCACCTTCATTTACATAGCAGCAGTGCTCTGTTAAGGCGTACATCTGCAGCACAACCTCATGTTTTTATGCAGTAGTTAAGATAGAGATAAATTGCCCCATGATACACAGTACTCAGAGTATGGGTGAGCATTTTGAACAGATGGTGAGGGTGATACAGGCCATTACTAAGTTTTACTACATATAACATTAATATTGCTGATTCGATGAAGTTTAGAGTCCAGCTAGGCAGCTTTGGAATTTGCAGCTGATTGTTTCTGCTGCCATTATCCCACATACTTGGTCTGGTGTGAGCTGCCAGTGGCAAGCATTAGCATCTAGTATTTACTTACACTGACATTTAGCCCTTAAGTGCTTAATTTTAATATGCCATTAGTTGCTGAAAATTCCATTTCCTAATAGACTTTGGCATAGAATAAAACTGAGGTGTCATCAGCATAATGTTCATTGTGTGGGTTAAAATGATGTACAATGACGTTAATATATGCTAGAAAAATGAAAGGGCCAAGGATTGAGCCTCAAGGGCTCCTTGTATCACTGTTTCGCTTTGTGAATTTAACCCTCTGGCCACGGGTGACACTCAAGGGCACATTCAGCTCTTTCCATAAGATTCTGTGCAGCATGTTGTTATTTCATTGGATATAATTTTTGGGCTACCTGTATGTTGAAAGTTGCGTTTATTCGTTGAACCTTTTTCTGTTGCTGTGGAACATCAGGAGTCACATTGTGTACTTTCTGAAGTCTCACTCACTCCCTTACCCATACACTTTCTTGCACCAGCAATTTTGAAACCATTTTTGGGAACTTGTGGGACTTAACTGAAATGATGATGTGATGAGACTCCCAAGTCCATTGTTGTTACTGAGTGCGCTGCTGTCGGCGCGCCTCTCTCTCTGCTGCTGCATCAAAGGAAGCCACAACAGTGGTTGCTGTTCTAACAGTTCATGGTGCTCCATACACTCACAAAAATTATCAGCAAGTTTCTCCTGTGTGTATGATGTTGAACATGATTTTCGTGTTTTCTGCATTATGTACGTTAAATGTCAATTAATTCTGGGCAGAGGTTACTGGAGTTGGTGGTCGTGTGTGCTTGTGTCTGTTACTGACGAAGGCTGTGGCCAAAAGCTTTTTGTGAATGTCTTTTAATTGTGCCTGTTTGCAACTTGAATTATTGTATAATGTTATACAGAAAAATCAGAAAAGTACCTGTGGTTGGAGGATTGGAAGCTTGCCGAGGCCACAGGAGTGTGCATTTTGCTGTCTGTGTGGTTCCATGTGTGAATGAATATACTATTTCTAGAAACAGAGCTAGTGTTCAGAAGCTATTGGGAATACTGTTTTCTGTTATCACTTTCTGTGCTCGACACATCTATTCACTATAAGTGAGTGGTTGTCTTCCCCGTATTTTACGTATCAATCATATTTTCTGTTTGATACGTAAGTTTGGTATACTCTTTCCAGTTCATCATGTATGTGGCTAGAGGTTTCATTGATGTATTGTTGACATTGTATGCCTGAAGTATTTTGAGAGAAGCCTGTGATTTACGAAGACAACCTAGTAATATTTCAGTTCTGTGTTACTGTTTGTTCATAGAAGAAACTGAATACAGCAGCAGCCGTTATTACGTCATTCTATATTGATGGTATCATTTGGTGAGAATTTCGTGTCTTGACAAGAAGGCTAAGAGTTGAGTAAATAACTATTTAGATAAAATTAAACAATTGGAGCCCTCGGACGTGAAAATGAAGTCTTATTGACCTAGGTTTCAGCCACTTCTAAGAATGCCTTCAACAGAAATAAAACATAAAAAACTGGCATGTCACGCATAAAATAAATGTGAAGCAATAACGCTTTAGTCACAAAGTATTAAAATAGAGAACATAGAGGCAGGCCACTAAGGGCTGCACCATATGCTGAGCTGTGGTAGCATCAGACTGAGGCAATTGCGGTCATGTGAACGTTCTACCAAAAGTGCCATCTAGTAGCCGCAAATACAAACCGGCTATTTAACATTCCAAATATAGAAGGTGAAATGTGTGAACATGAAGTAACAGGCAATATTTTATCTGACAGCAGCAGACATGGTAATAATTTCTCTACATAAGAGCTTCGAAGTATAGTTTAAAAGCTGAAAAACGCCATTACAGAGTTAAAAATTGAGCTGAATAACTCGGCGGATAGAAAAATGGTATAACATCAAATGTAGTTAAATTAAACCGTTTAATGAACGAACAGTTATAAATCGACTTAGATAGAAGAAATATTTCGGTAACTGCATGAGGGAACAAGAAAACAAATATCAAGTAATGGTTATATACTGTTGAAGCTTGTATTATGTAATTGTAGCTGCTCATTGAGAATGAGGCCATCACTTTGAGAAAGCTGTTTAAAAATTTCTAATTCTTCGAGAACATTTAATCTACAAACTTTATTCTCAGTATGCAAAATGTTGACATTGTGAACAGCTTTAAGCAGGTGATCTGTAATCAGAAGGTGGTCAGCAAAACATGATTTTAGATGATAGTACCTCCCACTCTTCTCTCCCCCTCCCAATCTCCTCCCCTCCCAATCTCCTGCACCACCAATCTCCCGCCCTTCTCTCCCCCCAATCTCCCGCCCTTCTCTCCCGCCCGCCCAAGGTTCCCCCCCCCCCCCCAATCTCCCGCCCGCCCAAGGATCCCCCTCCCCCCCAAACTCCCGCCCACCCAAGGTTCCCCCCCCAAACTCCCGGCCACCCAAGGTTCCCCCCCCAAACTCCCGGCCACCCAAGGTTCCCCCCCCCAAACTCCCGCCCGCCCAAGGTTCCCCCCCCCCAAACTCCCGCCCGCCAAAGGTTCCCCCCCCCAAACTCCCTCCCGCCCAAGGTTCCCCCCCCCAAACTCCCGCTCGCCCAAGGTTCCCCCCCAGACTCCCGCCCGCCAAGGTTCCCCCCCCAAACTCCCGCCCCTCAAGGTTCCCCCCCCCCCAAACTCCCGCCCGCCCAAGGTTCCCCCCCCAAACTCCCGCCCGCCCAAGGTTCCCCCCCCCCCCAAACTCCCGCCCGCCCAAGGTTCCCCCCCCCCCCAAACTCCCGCCCGCCCAAGGTTCCCCCCCCCCCAAACTCCCGCCCGCCCAAGGTTCCCCCCCCCCCCCCAAACTCCCGCCCGCCCAAGGTTCCCCCCCCCCCCCCCCAAACTCCCGCCCGCCCAAGGTTCCCCCCCCCCCCAAACTCCCGCCCGCCCAAGGTTCCCCCCCCCCCCAAACTCCCGCCCGCCCAAGGTTTCCCCCCCCCCAAACTCCCGCCCGCCCAAGGTTCCCCCCCCTAAACTCCCGCCCCCCAAGGTTCCCCCCCCCCTAAACTCCCGCCCCCCCAAGGTTCCCCCCCCTAAACTCCCGCCCCCCAAGGTTCCCCCCCCCAAACTCCCGCCCGCCCAAGGTTCCCCCCCCCAAACTCCCGCCCGCCCAAGGTTCCCCCCCCAAACTCCCGCCGCCCAAGGTTACCCCCACCAAACTCCCGCCCGCCCAAGGTTCCCCCCCAAACTCCGGCCCGCCCAAGGTTCCCCCCCAAACTCCGGCCACACAAGGTTCCCCCCCCCCCCAAACTCCGGCCCGCCCAAGGTCTCCTCCCCCCCCCCCCAAACTCCGGCCCGCCCAAGGTCTCCTCCCCCCCCCAAACTCCGGCCCGCCCAAGGTTCCCCCCCCAAACTCCCCCCCGCCCAAGGTTCCCCACCCAAGGTCCCCCCCACCCAAGGTCCCCCCCCACCCAAGGTCCCCCCCACCCAAGGTCCCGCTCGCCCATAGTCCCCCCCCAATCTCCCGCCCGGCCATTGTCCCCCCCCCAATCTCCCTCCCGCCCATTGTCCCCCCCCAATCTCCCGCCCGCCCATTGTTCCCCCCCAAAATCTCCCGCCCGCCCTTAGTCCCCCCCCCCCAATCTCCCATCCGCCCTTAGTTCCCCGCACCTTAATCTCCCGCCCGCCCTTAGTCCCCCCCCCCCCCAATCTACCATCCGCCCTTAGTTCCCCCCACCTTAATCTCCCGCCCGCCCTTAGTTCCCCTACCCCAATCTCCCATCCGCCCTTAGTCCCCCCCCCCCCCCCCCCAATGTCCAGCCCTTCTCCCCCCCCAATGTCCAGCCTTTCTCCCCCTTCTCCCCCCCAATGTCCAGCCCTTCTCCCCCTTCTCCCTCCCATTATCCCCCCTTCCCCCCATTATCCCCCCCATTATCCCCCCTTCTCCCCCCATTATCCCCCCTTCTCCCCCCCAATCTAGCACCCTTCCCCCTGTACATCCCCCAATCCTCCGCTCGTCTGTCCACGCCCCGACTTCCCGCTCTTCTCCCCCCCCCCCCCGCCCCGACTTCCCGCTCTTCTCCCCCCTCCCCGCCCCGACTTCCCGCTCTTCTCCCCCCCCCCGCCCCGACTTACCGCCCTTCTCCCCCCCCCTGCTCCGACTTCCCGCCCCCCCCCCCGCCCCGACTTCCCGCACTTCTCCCCCCACAAATTCCCGCCCTTCGCCCCCTCCCCCAAATTCCCGCCCTTCGCCCCCTCCCTCAACTTCCCGCCCTTCTCCACCTCCCCCAACTTCCCGCCCTTCTCCACCTCCCCCAACTTCCCGCCCTTCTTCACCTCCCCCCCAACTTCCCGCAATTCTCCCCCTCCCCACAACCTCCCTCCCTCTCAACCTCCCCCCCCAACGTTCCGCCATTCTCCACCTCCCCCCCCAACGTTCCGCCATTATCCACCTCCCCCCCCAACCTCCCGCACTTCCCCCCTCCCTCCCCCAACCTCCCGCACTTCTCCCCCTCCCTCCCCCAACCTCCCGCACTTCTCCCCCTCCCTCCCAACCTCCTGCACTTCTCCCTCTCCTTCCCAACCTCCCGTCTTCCCCCATCTCCCCCCATCTCCCGCTGTCCTCCCTCCCAAATCTCCCGCTGTCCTCCCTCCCAAATCTCCCGCTGTCCTCCCCCCCAAATCTCCCGCTCTCCTCCCCCCCAAATCTCCCGCTCTTCTCCTCCCCCCCAAATCTCCCGCTCTTCTCCTCCCTCCCAAATCTCCCGCTCTTCTCCTCCCTCCCAAATCTCCCGCTCTTCTCCTCCCCCCCAAATCTCCCGCTCTTCTCCTCCCCCCCAAATCTCCCGCTCTTCTCCTCCCCCCCCAAATCTCCCGCTCTTCTCCTCCCCCCCCAAATCTCCCGCTCTTCTCCTCCCCCCCCAAATCTCCCGCTCTTCTCCTCCCCCCCAAATCTCCCGCTCTTCTCCTCCCCCCCAAATCTCCCGCTCTTCTCCTCCCCCCCAAATCTCCCGCTCTTCTCCTCCCCCCCAAATCTCCCGCTCTTCTCCTCCCCCCCAAATCTCGCGCTCTTCTCCCCCCCCCCAAATCTCGCGCTCTTCTCCCCCCCCCCAAATCTCGCGCTCTTCTCCCCCCCCCCAAATCTCGCGCTCTTCTCCCCCCCCAAAATCTCGCGCTCTTCTCCCCCCCCCAAATCTCGCGCTCTTCTCCCCCCCCCCAAAATCTCGCGCTCTTCTCCTCCCCCCCCCAAATCTCGCGCTCTTCTCCTCCCCCCCAAATCTCGCGCTCTTCTCCTCCCCCCCAAATCTCGCGCTCTTCTCCTCCCCCCCAAATCTCGCGCTCTTCTCCTCCCCCCCAAATCTCGCGCTCTTCTCCTCCCCCCCAAATCTCGCGCTCTTCTCCTCCCCCCCAAATCTCGCGCTCTTCTCCTCCCCCCCAAATCTCGCGCTCTTCTCCTCCCCCCCAAATCTCGCGCTCTTCTCCTTCCCCCCAAATCTCGCGCTCTTTTCCTCCCCCCAAAATCTCGCGCTCTTTTCCTCCCCCCCAGTATCGCGCTCTTCTCCTCTCCAGTATCGCACTCTTCTCCTCCTCAGTATCGCGCTCTCCTCCCCCCCCCCCCAATCCCGCGCTCTCCTCCCCCCCCCCAATCCCGCGCTCTCCTCCCCCCCCCAATCTCGCGCTCTCCTCCCCCCCCCCCCCAATCTCGCGTTCTCCTCCCCCCCCCCCAATCTCGCGCTCTCCTCCCCCCCCTACCCAATCTCGCGCTCTCCTCCCCCCCCCCCAATCTCGCGCTCTCCTCCCCCCCAATCTCGCGCTCTTACCCCATCCTGCCCCCTCCTCGACTCTCCACCCTTCTTCCCCCGCCCCGACTTCCCGCCCTTCTCCCCCCCCCGCCCCGACTTCCCGCCCTTCTACCCCCCCCCCCCCCCCCTCCCTCCTTATTTGGCACTATTGTTTCTCATACGTAGCTGCTAAGACTTATTTTAAATAACTTCAGATGTTATAAAGCAGCTACGGACAATCGGGTCATACAAATGAATTTTTTTCTGAAACTTCATTTCAAATTTTGTAGCTTAGTTTTTATAACAACACAGTGGTCCACAGTTGGAATACTGTATAGAAATTTTTCAACCATATCTTTGTGTCCTATTTTTCACATTCTTGTTTGTGTAGTGTGCGTATGTCAGTTTTCACAAACAAAATATTTCATGGCACAGTTGTATGTTTTTCGATATGGTCATTGATCCAGCCCCTTCATTATATTTGTCTCTTGAAAACCACTCACTCAGAAGTGGTGAATTTCGAGTAACAGCTTGTTTCTGTATTAAAATTTACTTCCTTTGACCAAATAAAGCGGTATTTCCACAGTTTCACCTCGCTAAGATCCTAATGTACTTACAGTTGTGACAGAATCCTGAAACAGTGGTTTATTAAATGAGGAAATGTGGTCCTTTATGTCAAAAGTTTATGAAAAATCACATTTTTGGTATAAAACCAAATGTGTAATTTCTTAACTTATGTTGCAAAGCCACAGTAATTCTTACTACAGCAGCTATCAAAGACTTAAAAAAAATTGTCATTCCGTTACATAAGTCTAAAGTTACTCATATAACACGGTAGGTAAGAAAATTCCACATGCATATCATGTAGAAAAATACTCAGATATTTCCGTGCTATCATTGCCAAAATCTAATTTCAATAACTCAGACCGTTTGAGGAATGGGGGATGCTGTGAATATTTTATTTTTGCATTCTGCAGGTACAATCTCAAGGTCAGGCCTTCACAAATAAATAGGTGGGGGCTGCAGATATCAGAGAATCCTCTGGAAATATCCGTGGCTCATTGAGAAAATCTGTTTTTTGTGTGGCATCTCACCTTTGAAGGCACACCAGCTTCTGATTTTTGCAGTAATGTTGTCAACAAACAACTTTCCATCCTCAGTCATGCGGCATCTCTCGCATTGTTCTTGTAGTATATCATGGTGAAACCAAGCAAAGTGAAATTCAGTGCTGAATGGCTGAATGACTGGAAGTTTGAGGGCATCGAGGCCCACAAGACATCTGAATTCTAGGTGTATTGCACAGTATACAGCAAGTCTTTCACTTTCAGCAACATGGGGAAGATCGCTGTAATCAGCCATGTGGAAGGAGCTAAGCTCTCCAAGGCAGTCGCAGAGGTCAAGAAGACAGCAGACATTTGTCTTTTTGCTACGACTGTTAAGTGATACATACTCTTAAAGGCTGCATATCTCACTGACCTTAACAGGATTTTATTTTCAATGACTGCTTTGTTTTTTTTACACTACAATTCTGGTGATGTGACATGCCATCACATGGGTATTCCAAGAATGCTTCAATACGTAAGCAAGGAGAACAGGAACACGGGTGAGTTGGAAACCTTACCGACAGAGTGTTGCTCAAAAGTGACCATCAGGACTTTGCATTTTCGATATTCCTTGTGCAGCTTGATGTAGCTAACCTTTTCTAATGTCAAGTTTTGGCTTTCATTATGGAAACTTGCCAATGGTTTCTCAGTGAAATTCAGTGCTGAATGGCTGAATGACTGGAAGTTTGAGGGCATCGAGGCCCACAAGACATCTGAATTCTAGGTGTATTGCACAGTATACAGCAAGTCTTTCACTTTCAGCAACATGGGGAAGATCGCTGTAATCAGCCATGTGGAAGGAGCTAAGCTCTCCAAGGCAGTCACAGAGGTCAAGAAGACAGCAGACATTTGTCTTTTTGCTACGACTGTTAAGTGATACATACCCTTAAAGGCTGCATATCTCACTGACCTTAACAGGATTTTATTTTCAATGACTGCTTTGTTTTTTTTACGCTACACTTCTGGTGATGTGACATGCCATCACATGGGTATTCCAAGAATGCTTCAATACGTAAGCAAGGAGAACAGGAACACGGGTGAGTTGGAAACCTTACCGACAGAGTGTTGCTCAAAAGTGACCATCAGGACTTTGCATTTTCGATATTCCTTGTGCAGCTTGATGTAGCTAACCTTTTCTAATGTCAAGTTTTGGCTTTCATTATGGAAACTTGCCAATGGTTTCTCAGTGAAATTCAGTGCTGAATGGCTGAATGACTGGAAGTTTGAGGGCATCGAGGCCCACAAGACATGTGAATTCTAGGTGTATTGCACAGTATACAGCAAGTCTTTCACTTTCAGCAACATGGGGAAGATCGCTGTAATCAGCCATGTGGAAGGAGCTAAGCTCTCCAAGGCAGTCGCAGAGGTCAAGAAGACAGCAGACATTTGTCTTTTTGCTACGACTGTTAAGTGATACATACTCTTAAAGGCTGCATATCTCACTGACCTTAACAGGATTTTATTTTCAATGACTGCTTTGTTTTTTTTACACTACAATTCTGGTGATGTGACATGCCATCACATGGGTATTCCAAGAATGCTTCAATACGTAAGCAAGGAGAACAGGAACACGGGTGAGTTGGAAACCTTACCGACAGAGTGTTGCTCAAAAGTGACCATCAGGACTTTGCATTTTCGATATTCCTTGTGCAGCTTGATGTAGCTAACCCTTTTCTAATGTCAAGTTTTGGCTTTCATTATGGAAACTTGCCAATGGTTTCTCAGTGAAGAGGGAGGATCGCCAAGGTATGCCTCGCAGCCCTGCTGTCCCAATGTTTCTGCTCTTCTGGCTTCCTCTTTAGACAAGAGGGCTGATTTCATTGATCCTGCCTTCGTCATGCGTGTGTTCTGAAACCAGACACACCCACTGTTGACAACTGCTGTTTTCCCATGATAGTACATACCTGCCAACTCTCCTGATTTAGGCGAGAAACACCAGATTTTCAGCTTTTTCTCCCGCTTCCCGATTAGTCCATTATTTCTTCCGATTTTTACTGAATATCGTCAACCGTAAGACAGTTGTTTTGAAAACCCATCATTTTGGTTTTTGGTTAGTACATACCTGCCAACTCTCCTGATTTAGGCGAGAAACACCAGATTTTCAGCTTTTTCTCCCGCTTCCCGATTAGTCCATTATTTCTTCCGATTTTTACTGAATATCGTCAACCGTAAGACAGTTGTTTTGAAAACCCATCATTTTGGTTTTTGGTTAGTTGTGGAAAGTCCTTTGCTTATTAGTCTTTTGAGCAATGTACTACTCGGAGTTATAGAAATCAGGAAGTCATGTGCAAAATGTTATGGATTGTACTTTTTCCTCTTTCCTGCACATTTTGTGGAATATATACTCATATTGCTCAGTTTTGTGCTCTGTTTGGACTTGCATTTGTGTGTTGTCACTGTGCCAGTACTGCCAAGTTAGTGATTTTCCCACCTGTTGCTCTAAAGCCAACTGTCTGTGTCTTCTAGTGGTATAGTTCTCCTGTGCCCTTCGTGTGAATCATTCAACCTTGTTCGTCTGAAAGATGGTTGTAAGCTGCCTGTGCATGTCCCTGATTATGCTGTATTGCATTCTCTATCTGAAAAGTTTTATTAAATTACGCACTACCAATAGCCATTTTGTGCTGACACCATTCTTTCCTCTGTACTGAAAATCAGCTCGCTTATGGGTGAAATTTTAGTAAACATATTTCACAGGTTTTTAGTATGTTTGGCAGTGTTCAGCCAAGGTATTCATGCAGCAACACTTTCCAATCATGCCAGTTATGTTAATGGATTATTCTGTCCTTGGCAGAACATTGTCACATAGAATAAGATGTAATTAGATGAATGATTAACACTAACTTCACTTTACGAAGGTTTATTCAGCACTTGCACATACAAGAGCGTGGAGCCAACTGCCTCCGGCCAGAACACGTACCGTATATATACAGCTACAGAACATTCCAGTACAATGATTCTTGACAGTTGTGGATACTTCTATAATGTACTCGAACTGAATATAGAAATTAAATATTAACAGAATCTTCCGTCGGTTCTTGGTAGAACAACATTATAATAATAAATGAAAAGCACCAGTTTGCTTTTGTTCTACAATATTATTTTTATTGCTAACCGGTTTTTGGCTTACAAGGCCATCTTCAGGCATTTACTGAGTATTATCACCAAAGAAGTTAAATGTTAGCAGACAACACTGGAAGAGAAGTAACTGCTAACATTTGACTTCTTTGGTGATAATACTCAGTAAATGCCTGAAGATGGCCTTGTAAGCCGAAAACCGGTTAGCAATAAAAATAATATTGTAGAACAAAAGCAAACTGGTGCTTTTCATTTATTATAGAAATTAAAATTGTACAGTCCAGGTGAGGTTTGAACTAACGACCCTCCATGCAACAGTTTAGTATCATAACCACTACACCACAGTGTTACTCAGCTTCTTCTGCGACAGTATAATATGAGCGAAAATAATGCAGTGTGTTTGCTTTTAAACTTTAAATATTAACAATTATCTTAGACTGTTACTGCTAAGTGAGTATACTTCTGTTTTTTTAGGACCATCACATGTTTTAATGTTCCAGCCAATAGTGAATTGAATGAGCTAAATGTGCCAACCCATGACCGTAAGCGGCATATCTACATTCAGCATGTGATATCACAAGCTGGGCTTCATGTTCGTGAATTGTGTTCAGCACTGTCAGACTTTCACACATACACCGAGCAGCGGCTTCAAGCATCACATGAGAAATTAAGTCCAGTTAATTCAAAGGTTTGCTTTAAAAAATTGGAATTACTTTCTTTGTATTCCATGTTCGTTCGCATATACTTATTATAGTCATGTAATTTCGTATATAATAAAGTTATTTTAGAAAGTGGTAAATCTAATGTGAACTAAGAATCTATTGCACCATCCTTTGTCCTTTGAAACCAGTTACGAACTTATATCTTTTGTGTGTCTTAACAGTTGTCACTCCATATTCATAAGATTATTTAAGCATTCAATCAATAATCATTGTATAATTGTTGTACTTCATTTGCAGCAGTAATTACAGTTGAGAAATACATATTAAACTGTGCATGTACACAGTAAGTTACATAGTTCATTTGTTTAATTTGTAATTTGTTGTTGTTGTTGTTGTTGTTGTTGTTTGCAAATCTATGTTGGACATGGATGAGCTGCTGGCCCATTGAATTTTTACTGGAACCTTTTCATACACATTTTGTTCATTCTGCATAATTTTTGCTTGTCTTTTGTGGGGAAACTACTTGGTCACAAAAAATAAGAGCTCCACATTGTTGAACACTGACATGTATGCTATGAAGGTAGAGTTCTGACACACCCCAGGAACAAATATTGAGCAGTAATATTGTGCCATTCTTCGTTTTGCCCTTGTCTGCACTATATTGACACAGTATTACTGCACAGTAAATACTGAGCATGTGAGAGGTCCCTCATAGAGAGAGACGCTGTGATGTAAAGAGACAGATGTGCCTTGGTGAATGGATATTTCAGTGTGTCACATGACTGGCATACTGTCAAACATTGTACTGTTTGTCACTGTGGCAATTGAACACACAGTGGGCTAAAAATAAGATATCAGGATATCTGATTGTAACCAGACTGAATGTGCTTGAAACATAGGACACTATCTCCAGGACTGAGTAGTCACTGTGTTTCTCTTGTGCCCCATGTGAAGGTGGTTGCAAAATACCTTGATCTGCATAGAACTGTTGCCACCAGTCATTTACCAGGGGGTGATAACATTCTGATGATGACAGCAGTCAGTGTTGGCTATTACGAAAAGCAGCTGTGGGTAAAAGGGTCACAGTGAAGCAAATTGCTTACCAATTCAGTGTGGGAAAGTAACTACCATTGGGCAGCCAGTCACCCAAAGTCGGTCCTATTGAGTACACCTTGGATGTCGTCGAGCAAGACGTGCATGCCTTGAGATTGCACCGTACTGTACTTGGTGAGTTATGGTTGGTGGATGAGTTGTTACTGATTAAGGTGGCTACTAATTTGGTGTCTGTATACTACTAGTCGGCCTTCTCTAATTCCATTGCTCGTGGATGATTTTCTAAGATACTATTTTAGTAATTACATAATGTTTGTGTATAGAACATGTGCAGCCATTTCTGGCAGTCTGTCATTCCTTTTGTTTGTTCAGTTTAGCATAAAGGTATATATGTTGCATTTCATGCTGCAGGACTTATGTTGCATCTCTTGTCAGTATGTAAGTCATACAATAGGGATGATAAAAGCTATTGCACAGTCTTGTTGCATACCAGTCTCCAAAATTATCTACCCAAGTCTCAACAGCATTGCCCCTTTCTTCCAAAGGTTCCCATTTAAGATAGCCCAACGCCTTTGTTACACTTTCATATTGGCTATACTGATCTGAAATGTTAAATTCTGCTTTTGTAGAAGACTAAAACAACAAAATAATGGATCTTCTATGTGACATATATATATATTATGAATGGGAAATCCAACAGTCAAGATTATCAGAAGGTCTTAGGCTCTACAAAAGGCATTCAGGATAGATTGTGACACAGCTGTAAATGTCTTTCTGCAATTCCAATCCAGCTAGAAGGGCTACAGACATCACAGTGAGTTTTGATGAAGGGTCCAGACTCTCAAATCCAACAACAGAGGAGAGGGACAGCATTTTACATGAACTTGTCACAGATATTAGAGTGACACATCATCTGATTCTAGTGAAAGGAAAGTATTATTGGTCATGAACTAATAGGATTCTGAATTTTGACAATGGTATAGGCCTTTTTTTTGCTTTCCTCACAGGGGACGAGGCAGCTAATGTGACTTGGACAGGAAATCTAACCTTGCAAGAGACCAGCATCCACAGCACATGCAATGTGCTAGTTAACACAATACGTGGCAGTGGCACTCTCCAGTGGCAGCTGTTACTACATCTAAAACTTTGCTTCTGCTGTTTTTTTTCGAAGTTTGGGACTTTATTGTGAAAAAACGTACAAAAAAATTATGATTCATAGTATTGCCCATTGCTGGCCACTACATTCTACCATCTTTCGGATAGCATACAAATCCCGTGGGGGAAAGAACTGGGCGTCTTTTGTGGAGATCCATGAATCGGTTCAATTTTTACTTGTTCATATGATCGGAAGTGCTGGTCAGCCAGACTGTATACCACTGACCGAAAAAGGTGGTAGTTAGAGAGAGCAATGTATGGAGAATTCTGCGGGCGGGGTAGGACTTCTCATTTCAACGTTTCCGTGTATATTTTGATGGGTTTTGCGACATGGGGTCGAGCACTGGCCTCCTGCAAAATTACCTTTACGTGTCTATCGCTGTATTGTGGCTGTTTGTGTTTCAGTGCCGGGCTCGAATGCATCAATTGCTTTCGGTAATGATGTCCTGTGACTGTCTTCGTCTGTTTCAGTAGCTACAGAAACATTCTATCTTCCACTGCCATGCCGGTCTTAGACATCAAAATCACCATTCTTAAGACGTTTTAAACATTCTCTGCACGTTCTTGCACTAATAGTTCCCTCACCATTGGTCTTACCCAGCATTTTAAGAGCCACAGCCACAGATTTCTTCATGTTAAAGCAGAAAATTAAAACTTCCTGCAAATGGCGATAAATGGGCACGTAAGTTGATGTACTTAATGGAGAATAACTTTATGATGCAATCACAAATCGACTAATATTTTTATGGCATTATGTTTACAGATGCCTAAGCCTACTGTATTATACCTATGACCAACCACCTGAACTCCACTTGCCGCTACTGCCGTCTATTGCAAAACGCGGAAGCAAAGTTGTAGACCTAATAGTTGTATCTGGCTTGCATACTATACAGTTCATCTAAGAGAATGGATGTGCATAAAATGCCTACTGTAACTCTAATAAAATGCAAGACTCCTCCCTTGGCTGTACGCTACGTGTGATGTTCTGTCTGTAAAATAAATAAATAAAAACTCCAGTATCCACGAACATGTTAAAGACAAAAAGGGAAGTTTCTTGTCTAGTGATCAAAGAAACCAGCTGATAAAACGTCACAAAGGATGGACTCACTCTGGAAGAGAGCGCATTTATATTTACATTATGTGTATTTACATTAATATAATATTAACATAAAATATTTCTTCTATTTTAATAAGAAAGTCCCACAGTCTTTTAGAAAATGTAAAGGTGTAAATAGAGACAGAAACTGACTGTAACAAATCCTACCAGTAATGCATTTTCAGTAGAGCATCAATGTGCTGGTACTTAGAAACAACATATATTCGTAGGATTTAAGTTATAATACGAAATCTACCAAATATGAGCTTTAACTGAACACAAAAAAACAATATAGTGACTCACAAGCTCTGCTTGTGACATAGAGTGTATCTTTGCCACTTGTTGCTTCAACTTTTTGTAGCACAGTCCCAAAATATTGCAGAACTTATTTCGTGTTTCAAGCAAGGCAATTGGTCTGTGACGTGAAATTACAGGAAGTGATGTCACAAACCTTGTATAACTCCACGTTGACATTAGGTAACATGTCCTGTTTGAGGATGGCTTGCTAGAACTATTCAATCAATCAAACTTCAATTCACACACTTGCTTTTAAAATACTAGAATGAATACTTTAAAACCTGACAATACAAAGTAGACAAACTTCGGCAGCTCTAACACAATATATATATAAATGACCTAGTAGATAGTGTCGGAAGTTCCATGCGGCTTTTCGCGGATGATGCTGTAGTATACAGAGAAGTTGCAGCATTAGAAAATTGTAGCGAAATGCAGGAAGATCTGCAGCGGATAGGCACTTGGTGCAGGGAGTGGCAACTGACCCTTAACATAGACAAATGTAATGTATTGCGAATACATAGAAAGAAGGATCCTTTATTGTATGATTATATGATAGCGGAACAAACACTGGTAGCAGTTACTTCTGTAAAATATCTGGGAGTATGCATGCGGAACGATTTGAAGTGGAATGATCATATAAAATTAATTGTTGGTAAGGCTGGTACCAGGTTGAGATTCATTGGGAGAGTGCTTAGAAAATGTAGTCCATCAACAAAGGAGGTGGCTTACAAAACACTCGTTCGACCTATACTTGAGTATTGCTCATCAGTGTGGGATCCGTACCAGATCGGTCTGACGGAGGAGATAGAGAAGATCCAAAGAAGAGCGGCGCGTTTTGTCACAGGGTTATTTGGTAACCGTGATAGCGTTACGGAGATGTTTAATAAACTCAAGTGGCAGACTCTGCAAGAGAGGCGCTCTGCATCGCGGTGTAGCTTGCTCGCCAGGTTTCGAGAGGGTGCGTTTCTGGATGAGGTATCGAATATATTGCTTCCCCCTACTTATACCTCCCGAGGAGATCACGAATGTAAAATTAGAGAGATTAGAGCGCGCACGGAGGCTTTCAGACAGTCGTTCTTCGCGCGAACCATACGCGACTGGAACAGGAAAGGGAGGTAATGACAGGCATTTTTATGTAGCTCATCTAATATTAAGTTTTAAATATATATTCAGTGCTTGAGACTTATGCGGCATGTTTTTGAAGGTAGGAGGCAATCTTAAGATTATAATTGTAAAGTTGTTGATTAAGTTGTGCTAGCTGGTTAATACACAACATTCTCTTTGATAGTCTAAATGCCTTTCCCACTATGTCTTTATTTCTAGTGAATTATTTTCTTCAACTGTTTGGAAGGTGGGATTAATACTTCTCCCTGCCCTTCAAACAATATTCTCTTTATTCATTGATATGGTGCTCCATCTTGCTGGTAGTTTACTTTTAGTGTTCTGAAGTAGTATTTCCAAGTTGCTTCTTAATTTGAAATGTTTCTGATGATTATACTTACCAATGTAGTTTTTGCTTGATTAGCAGAAACTTAAGTCCTATTTCAGTGTGATGTGGGTATCTCAAATGATTATTCACATGGTGTAGTTACCAAGGAAAGTGATTTTTTTTTTTGGGGGGGGGGGGGGGGGGGGAGGAGTGTGTGTCAAATCCTCTTATAACCCCCTGAGTTAAAGATATTCATGCTTGAGGAAATTACAAGGCCACAGAAAGTTTCTTGCCCCATCCTTTCCTAAATGAGCCAGAGCTCTGACACTAATGATTGCAGCATGGCAAGTGATATGTTGAACTCTAACCTGCTGTCCTCTTTACCTGGACAGTTAAGTTTCCAGCATAACTTTCCAAATTACTGTAGTTATTAAATTATTTGCTAGCTTGATCAGTCATATCTTTAGTCGTTAGACTGTGGTTGTAAAATATAGTGCCCCATATGGCTTCCATAACTTGAAAGCAAATGTAGATGGAGCAGTCCCCACAGAGGATGGCACAGTGATTCACAGTGGAGAACATGAACACAGAGCACACTGTGTCTCCTATTCTAAGCAAAATTTTGACTACAGCTCATAGGTATATGCCTCTGAACGTTGGTTTGTCCAACTTGTAATTAATCTGTGTTGTAATCCTCATCAAGTCACCTTGATTTAGGTTTCTCAGGGATACCATAATCATTTGTCATGAGTGACAGGATGTTTCCTAAACACAGCAGCCAAAATCCTTTCCTGTCCTTTCCCATTATGAATTTTCCCTATATCTACTGACTTTGTTGAAAGGATGTTAAACTCTTAACAGTTCTTTCTGCTCACGTTTTTATGGCATTTGAAAAGATCATGTCTGACACTGAAATTAATTATGCCAGACATGTTAAGGTTAAGATTATATTTCTAATGTTTGAATACTCTTGGTATATGTATTTTTAGCAATATTAATTTGCATTTAATGAAATATTGTGTCTGAAACATTTCAATTATTTTTACTTTTGCAGTTGTCTTCCCATTTGCGAAACAATGCACACTACTTGCGTGCTATTGAACAAGGTTATAGAGAATTTCAAGCTAGTTTGGAAATGGAACCACTAGTCTCACTTGAAACACTACCGTGTCTAGGAAAGCTAAGCACCCATTTGTCAGCATATACCAGCTATTTGCAGAAACTGCAGCCATATTTGAAATTAAGGTATGATTTTGATTTTGTTGTTTGTCTGTTAATGTAAAAAAAAATGTAGAATGATTCAGGCATGCTCTACATTTACATCCACATTTTGCAAACTAATGTGCACAGCATAGGGTATCTCCCATTGTACCAGGTATTAGAGCTGCTTCCTGTTCAATTTCTATGTGTAGCACACGAAGAATAACATTTAAATTCCTGTGAGTGCACTGTAATTAATCTAATCTCACCCTCACAAATCCCTGAGGGAATTATACTTAGCAGGTTGTAGTAACTTGTAGAGTCAACATTTAAAGATAGTTCTCGAAACTATCTAAGTAGGTTTTCTCGGGATAGTTTGTGTCTACCTTTAAGACTCTGGCAGTTCAGTTTCTTCACCATCTTCATGACACTCTCCCGAAGGGTCAAACAATATTGTGATCATTCATGATGCCCTAATTTGTAGTTCTGTTTCATATGAGTTACACACTGTCGAGCAATAGCCTTCGCACCTGCAGCATCATTCTTTCGCGAAGTATGAAAACTGCACGCGTGCATGTGCGAGTACATGTGTGTGCCGTAGTGTAGTGTAGTGTAGTGTAGTGTAGTGTAGTGTAGTGTAGTGTCGTGTCGTGTCGTGTCGTGTAGCATTTGTGATGATGAGATGTTGAGAGAAAGGAGAGGGTGAAACGTGGTGCCAGCACATAGTCTCTTCCTCTCAGAGCACAAAGTAATTTCAATTCATTTTAGTGGATTTTCATCTGTCTTGATTGGGTAAGAGCTTGTGGTATGACATAGTAACAAGGAATTAGACAAGACATGTTTTGCTGTCCTATGTTGAAGACAATCACACACTCACATTGGCACTGCAGTTAGTCATTGGAGCACTACCAGCAATAATTGGGATGACAGGATTAGTTTAGGGTTGTAGTTTTGTATATATATTAACATAGAATTTGTAACTTTCCAGCAGGTTAAAAGTGTGTGATATATGTGTGCTTGAAGTTGGAACCTTTCATGCGTGGGAAACTTTCACACCAGCCAAACTTCACAGGGATGTCTCACAACCTGTCATCACGGCTTTGCTTTTGCCAGGGCCTTGTTTCTACTTTACTTTTAATGTATAGTTTGCTTCAGAAGAGGAGTGGTTACATAGTAACTGCTGTATCATACCATATACAGCTGTAGCAGGGTTAACATGCATTAATTTTTAAGAAAAAATGGTGTCAATCTCTGGAGCTGGGAGTTTTGTAAAAAATTTTCCTGCAGGATGAATGTGGGACACAAGACTGGAAAGGTAACTTAGTGTTGCCAGCAACAATGGATCAACACTGAAGATTCAAAACTCCAAATTACTGCTTATAATGGGCCAAACTAAAACTAAATATTACTGAGTGAGGTGGTGCAGTACATAGCACATTCAACTTGTATTCATGGAGATGATGGTTCAAATCCCCATCTGGCTATCCAGATTTAGGTTTTCCACCATTTCCCAAAATAGCTCTTTTTGAATGCTGGAATGGCTCCTTTCGTAATCCAAACTTCGGCACAATCTGTAATGACCACACTATTGACAGGACATTAAATTTTAATCTTCTGTCATGCCTTAAACATAAATATTTGTCTTGAGGTTGGAGTTCACTCATGTTTGCTTACAAATCACTTTTGTATTTATTTATTTTTTGCAGAGCCATGTATTGCTGGAGTTAGAGCATCATCAGTGTTTTTTTCTTCTTTTTGTTAAATAACAGGAAAATTGTTCTTTACTATCTATACATATAGAATTATATTTCTTTTTTGAGAAAAGTATTCACAAATTTTAAGACTTTTTTCATATATATCTTATTTCTTCTTCAGACAATTGTTAGCCTCATTTTCATAATCTGCCACCACATAACAAGTCCTTTTAATACAATTACATGCAGTTTTGTCAAAATTTTCCCGTGTTTCTCCACCCTTTAAAGTGTTTTGGAGGCAACACAACTACCTAACCTTTGTACACATCGTTGTTTACCAACCTAAGTTCACCACAGGATCAACATAGCTCAGCTTAAACCAACACTTTTTTGACTTTTTTCACACCACAACTCCAGTTGCTTTCTATTTCACCTTTATCTCTCCCCATATATTTTTATTTTCACTTTAGCCTCATGTTACACTTTCCACCTTCTAATACCATGTCACCCTCACAACATCCCCACAATGACCCAATTAAGTTTTATTTTCATTCCCTCTGCAAACATGCCTTCGCCCTAGCCAGATTACGCTCCCATATTTTATTCACTCAGGCTTGTCTGACATTTGGCATTACCCCCAAAGGCCTCACACTTAAAGTTCCCATCTCTGGCTGTAACCCTTCTTTCCCTCAGTCCCTATACCAGTTCCAAACTGAACAATCCATAGCTCTCACCCGCCTAATCCTTCACCTACACATCAACTCAGCCAATGAACACACCCGTCAACTCCTATCCCTAATCAAAGTCCTCAATCTTTCCTCTCCCACATCCCACTGGCTGTTCAGAGGAACATCCTCCTACAGGCCAACCGCAAATTAGAACAGCCTGCCACCCTCCATCTCAAAAAACTATCCAATCTCCTGGTTTCCCACCTCCGGAAAGGCAACTCGCTCACCCTCCACAACCTTTCTAACAAACCTCAACCTCCTCTTGTTGCACACAGACCCAGTCTCTCCCATCTACTCAATCTCCCACTTCCAGCTCCACTGCCCCCAAAACCTCTAAATTCTAGTCAACACAATCTGGATCCACAACACCCTAATTCAGTAGTTAACCTTTCCTCCAAGCCTCTTTCCCAATCCCAAACTTCTGTCCTATCCAAAGGCCTCACCTTCAGCCCCACTCCCAGATTCAACCAAACAGCCCTCGTCAAAGATTTACTGTCCTACACTCGTAGTCTCGGCTGGAAATATCATTTTGCCATGAAGAAAAATAATCCTAATCCTACTCACAATGCTCCAACTCCCCAAGACACTCTCCAAATTGAACCCTGCCTGGAACAGTTCCGTCCTCCGTCACAGTGGGACCAACCTCCTCTTCCTCAAAATCACCCTCTCCAAACCTTCCAGGAATTTCTCACTTCTAGCCCTGCCTCTCAATCTTTCTTCAAAAACCTTAATCCTACTCCCAACATCACCATAGCTGAAGCCCAGGCTATCCGTGATCTGAAAGCTGACCAATCCATCGTTATTCTTCCGGTTGACAAGGATTCCACGACCGTGGTACTTGATCGTCAGGAGTATGTGTCTGAGGGACTGTGTCAGCTTTCAGGCAACACTACATACAAAGTTTGTCAAGGTAATCCCATTCCTGATGTCCAGGCAGAGCTTCAAGGAATCCTCAGAACCTTAGGCCCCCTACAAAACCTTTCACCTGACTCCATCGACCTCCTGACTCCACCGACACCTCGCACCCCTACCTTCTACCTACTTCCTAAAATTCACAAATTCACAAACCCAAACATCCTGGCTGCCCCATTGTAGCTGGTTACCAAGCCCCCACAGAACGTATCTCTGCCTATGTAGATCAACACCTTCAACTCAGAACATGCAGTCTCCCATCCTTCATCAAAGACACCAACCACCTTCTCGAATGCCTGGAATCCTTACCCAATTTGTTAGCCCCAGAAACCATCCTTGTAACCATTGGTGCCACTTCCCTATACACAAATATCCCGCACGTCCAGGGCCTCACTGCGATGGAGCACTTCCTTTCACGCCGATCACCTGCCACCCTACCTAAAACCTCTTTCCTCATTACCTTAGCCAGCTTCATCCTAACTCACAACTTCTTCACTTTTGAAGGTCGGACATACCATCAATTAAAGGGAACAGCCATGGGTACCACGATGGCCCCCTTGTATGCCAACCTATTTATGGGTCGCTTAGAGGAAGCGTTCTTGGTTACCCAGGCCTGCCAACCCAAAGTTTGGTACAGATTTATTGATTACATCTTCATGATCTGGACTCACAGTGAAGAAGAACTCCAGAATTTCCTCTCCAACCTCAACACCTTTGATTCCATCAGATTCACCTGGTCCTACTCCAAATCCCATGCCACTTTCCTCGACGTTGACCTCCATTTGTCCAATGGCCAGCTTCACACATCCGCCCACATCAAACCCACCAACAAGCAACAGTACCTCCATTATGACAGCTGCCACCCATTCCATATCAAATGGTCCCTTCCCTACAGCTTAGGTCTTCGTGGCAAGCGAATCTGCTCCAATCCCGAATCCCTGAACCACTACACCAACAACCTGAAAACAGCTTTCACATCCCGCAACTACCCTCCCGACCTGGTACAGAAGCAAATAACCAGAGCCACTTCCTCATCCCCTCAAACCCAGAACATCCCACAGAACCACCCCAAAAGTGCCCCACTTGTGACAGGATACTTTCCGGGACTGGATCAGACTCTGAATGTGGCTCTCCAGCAGGGATAAGACTTCCTCAAATCCTGCCCTGAAATGAGATCCATTCTTCATGAAATCCTCCCCACTCCACCAAGAGTGTCTTTCCACTGTCCACCTAACCTTTGTAACCTCTTGGTTCATCTCTATGAAGTCCCCAAACCACCTTCCCTACCCTCTGGCTCCTACCCTTGTAACCGCCCCCCCCCCCCTCCCAGTGTAAAACCTGTCCCATACACCCTCCCACCACCATCTACTCCAGTCCTGTAACCCGGAAGGTGTACACGATCAAAGGCAGAGCCACGTGTGAAAGCACCCACGTGATTTACCAACTGACCTGCCTACACTGTGAAACCTTCTATATGGGAATGACCAGCAACAAACTGTCCATTCACATGAATGGACACAGGCAGACAGTGTTTGTTAGTAATGAGGATCACCCTGTGGCTAAACATGCCTTGGTGCACGGCCAGCACATCTTGGCACAGTGTTAAACCGTCCGGGTTACCTGGATACTTCCCACTGACACCAAGCTATCAGAACTCCGGAGATGGCAACTTGCCCTTCAATATATCCTCTCTTCCCGTTACCCACCTGGCCTCAAGCTCCGCTAATTTCAAGTTGCCGCCCCTCGTACATCACTTGTCACTCAACAACATCTTTGCCTCACTCAACAACATCTTTGCCTCTGTACTTCCGCCTCGACTGACATCTCTGCCCAAACTCTTTGCCTTTACATATGTCTGCTTGTGTCTGTATATGTGCGGATGGATATATGTATGTGTGTGCGCGAGTGTATACCTGTCCCTTTTTCCCCCTAAGGTAAGTCTTTCCGCTCCCGGGATTGGAATGACTCCTTACTCTCTCCCTTAGAACTCGCATTCTTTCGTGTTTCCTTCTCCTTCCCTCTTTCCTGAAGAAGCAACTGTGGGTTGCGAAAGCTTGATATTTGTGTGTGTGTTTTTTATTGTGTCTATCTACCAGCACTTTCGCGTTTGGAAAGTCACAGCATCTTTTTTAATATATTTTCCCATATGGAATGTTTTTTTCTATTATATTCAAATATTAAGCTAACATTGATAATACTTGCCATGTCCTTAACTGTCACCTCAGCTACAACCACTGTTTATGGATTGAATTGTCTTTGCTATCTTCTTCCAAAGGGAAGAGGAGTACAGTACATTGCAGGTGCCTGATGAGTTAGTTTATATGCCACACACTATTGCCCTCTGAGTTGCTGCTCTGCACTGAGATATCTGCTGTAGTAACGAGGGTGCTATGTTCACCAGACATAGCCAGCACTGTCTTTGATCCTTATGGCATGTGATGCTGACCATTTCCTGGTATCCATATGCGAGTGGTCATAATAGGATCACCACCTGCAGCTCTCTGACAGTATGAAGCAGACTCTGAAGTAGACAATGAATCCGAGTGACATGGTGTGACAAGCCTCCAATACTACGCACCAGGCCAAGGACTATGCCAGTGCAATCACCGATTGTGATGTCAACCGATTCCAACCTCGCTAAGGCAGTGTGATCTATGGTGACAGACTGTGTGCTGTCTCTCTAACCTTTGTGGGACTATATTGATAGTGACAATTCCTCTCATAGATCAGGGCAGTTTCTTACATCCCAATCATGGTTAATCTGTTTTCTGTTCTTCGTGACTTCTTATTTGTTTTCTTGTAAAAATATACTTCTATTGTTGTGTGCTACTTGGGCACCTTCTTGTTTTCTGTGTGCACCACCCAGCAACATAAGACTTTAATACATATCAACACTGTCAAGCTGTGACAGAGAGAGGGGTAGGTTGGACTCAGTTTCAACAATAGTAAAGAGCACACTACTTGTGCTCAATGTGAGTGATCAGATTAACTTAGTAGCAGTCCAGAACACAGAAAAAAAAACCTGAGAATATCTACTGCAGCGTGCTGCAGCAGCTATATCCTTATGCAAGAAAAGTCATCCTTGGAACTTTTAATAATACTGAAAGGGTTGGTGGAAGAAATTGCCTAACCACCGGAGCATATTTGATGATACTGCATGTTAAAGTTTGATTAAATTTAAAGATAAGAACATAAAAACAGTAACAATGTCAGTTTACGTGGTAGACAGTGTCTTAAAGTGGTACATGTGGAGTACTGTGTTAGCAGCATGTTGTGCATTTGAACATAAAACATGTAAAGTGACCAGACTAATCTTTACTAAATTGAGGTTTAGCACTTTCTTCCATCTCTCCTCCAGTTATGACAGAAGGTCTCTTTATGATTTCATGGAGGGAAGAAATTATGATTATCATCCTAAAATAAGGAAAGGCTCATACAAGCGTGGCGATACATCAGAAGTTGTATACTAAAAATTCGTGAGGTTATCAACTGCCACATCACCTGTATTTTGGTGGATTTGTGTTTGGTATTACAGTCCAGTTAAAATTACTTGATAGTTGACACTTAGCATGTTGTAACTGATTTCCTCCAATCAGAGCAATAAACATCATTCCCTAGCCACTCGCAGCTGCCAAACTACAATGACAGTTGGTCAGTTCACTTCCAATTCCTTGTCCAGCTTTCTTTTAGTGGACTCTTCCACACAGGAAGTGATTCATTATCACATATACAGTTATTATAGTCACAGAGATCGGCTTCCATTAGAAAGTTTTGCGCGACATTGCATAAAAGTGAATTTTAGAAGGCTGCAACTCATCATTGCAACTCGATTATCGAAGTCATAAATACAACAACATCAACATAGCACAGTGGTTAGTGTATAAATTCGAAAGAATGTCATAGTTTCAAATCTTCTCAAATGCACTGAAACTTTTTATTTCTAAATCTAATCAAAAGACTGTTATTTTTATTCAGTTAATTGGTTTAAATGTAATTTTTTTTATTTCTAATATTTTGCCACATCATTTTCATCATTGTGTAGACCTTTTTATTTGCTCTTATTTTCTTCCTGTCTCACTGTTATCTTTTGGAATCTGCCTGTGTTGCTGTTGCTTGTGCCAACCAGGACTGCTAATCAGTCATATTGCCAGTGTGAGGATAGTTTCAGGTAACCATTTTCTGTCTTTAGTTTGCTCATAGAGATTACTTTTAATCGCAGTGGAATGATGAGGATAGCATCTTGACTGAGAATCTTGCATTTCTGTCATACCTTGTGGCAGCCACTTCCAACAGAACTGTGTGTTATACATAACAGCATTTGTGAAGTGACCCACCGTATTTGTGTGTTGCCTATAACCGAGCAGTAGCTGGCAGCCATTGTGACAACACTGTAGCTGCAAGTGACAGGTGTCAACTGTCAAGTAATTTTAATTGGACTATAATGATCTCCATATGGCTTCAGAAGATTAAGACTTAAATGTTGATGATCTGACCATTCTGAAGGTAATTATACAGCAAGGTTTATGATAGAGACATGTGATCTGGAAATGTCCAAAGTTATAAGTGGAAAGTGTTTGCTAATGATGATTAAAAAAAGAAAAAATAAACAAAACAAAACACTAGCAAGTGCAGGCATCGCTTGCAGGGGCAGCAGCAATCATTACTAATTAAAATTGTAACTGCTTCTCTCAACACATTTTTGGGAACAAAGTTGAAACATTGTTTCCTACATGTGAAATATATGACTATGTTTTATAAATAAGAGCCTGCCATTATTAATGTCATTACCGGTCTCGACAAGCTACAATGATGTATACAGCATATTGAGTACAATAATATTGTTAAACAAAATTAAATCCAAATTACTTATGCACAAGCAGGTCCTCTTTGTGTAGGTGAAACTAACTGCCCCATATGATTACATGCTCCAAACATTTAACGTTGGCACGTTTTATCGTAGCTCTCTTGTATTCTGCACCCCTTTTAATTCCTTTCCTCTTTGTTTGGTCATTATTTTCTTCATTTTCAAATCATCAATACATAAAGAACTGCCATTAGATGCCATTTTCATTTTGAACTTACATATCACAGGTCTACCACAGAAATAAAAGTAATATAGACATTTTACCAACTGAAAGCTATACATCAATCTGTTAATAATTATCGTTACCTGACCAGCAAACCAACTTAAGTTCTGGACTAAGGCTGTTTAGCCAGTAAACATGAATGTTCTGTTACTGGAAATAATGTACAGAAGATACAGGCTAAAGTCATTTAGGTATTAAGTGACATGAGTTGGGCATTGGAACATTGCTGTGCCCATAACTCAAAACCATGGAAATGTGGGCTTAAGTCATGTTGCAAATTCACGATTCATATAGAGAGGAAGGTATTTACAACATACACATCTGGTGCAGCAACTCTTGTTTTTACAGAAGTATGTTTTTTCATATACTCATGAACGTAGAAAATTTCAGATTGCACGAAACTTTCCTATTTAAGCAAGATGGCAAATAGTAGGACCATTCATGTTGGCACTGATGATATGATATGTGTGGTAAATAGTTGACACTTTTATGGACATGGACATATATATCAAAACTGATTATTAAAATAATTTTAAAGTGATACAGTAAAAAGAGGTTTAAATTGTAATTGCTTTTATGGATTAAAAATCCTCGATCTTTAGTCTAGGTCACTTACTGCTATTTGAAATACAAGTATCCTTCATTCCATATGGTAAGTGCCAAGACTGCATATCCGTTCTGTAAGATCTCTGCATTGATTCCCATACTTCATATTAGATTGACTGGAGGATTAATGAAATTAGAATTAGTGTCAGTGGTGTTGAGAAACAGCTGAAGTCATTAAAACTGAACAGAGCACGAGGGTCTGTGATATTCCTGTCAGATTCTATACTGAATCTGTGGCTGAGTTAGCCCCTCTTCTGACTATAATATATCATAGATCCTTTGTGGTGCAGCACGCCTACCTTGGAGCGCCAGCAGCCAAATGTCTGCTGGCCACAATATTCAAACATCAATGACTCGGCTCATACCGTGGAAGTGCAAGGAAGTCAGCAGGGAGGGCAGCAGAGGGTGACTCCAGCAGTTGCACTGCACCGCAATCGGAGTGCACAGATTGGCACTATGTTCTGCTTCCGTGGCACAGCTCTGCAGCCAGCCAAAATGAAGTAATCCTCTGGGAAATGAGGATTTAAGCTCTCACCGAAGCAGCAGAAAGCAGTGACATTGCCTGCTCGAAATTGATGACCACCACCACTGAAGCTGTCATCGCCCAGTGTACCGTTCGCTGCTGCTCTATTGACCAATACATCACGCTACCGGGGACTGGACACTACCAACTAGGCAGGTCTGGACTAGGACATCATTTCAGGATTTTAGTAAGGAAATTTAACTTGGTATCACTTGTACTCGTAAAAGAACTTAGCATTCAAGACGAGTGGACTAGTAGCATTTTGGAACTTAACTTTTGTTTTGAATACATGCTCTAGCAAGTGACTTCATTCTTGGCAGCAGCAAGAAGAGCCATTTATGCCATCTAAAAATTATGGAAGAAGTGTTCATTTATTTGGAGTTTCATCCGGAAGATTCTCGAAGTACATTTAAGTTGTTTGTTCAGATACTCAGGATTGTGTGAATAAATAATTGTCAGTTCAGTCGAGCATGTGTGTCTTGTCTTGGATTTAAAACCATGGGGAAAAAAAGGCTGTTCCCAGTTCTTGGAAAAAAGCACAGGTCACACCTGTCTACAAAAAGAATAGTAGAAGTGATCCACAAAACTACCGTCCAACATCCTAGACATCAGTTCATTTTAGAATCTTAGAACATGTTCTGTGCTCAAATGTAATGAGGCATTTTGAACAGAATGACCTCCGGAATGCCAGTCAGCATGGATTCCGAAAAGATTGATTATGTGAAACCCAACTTGCACTTTCCTCATATGGCATATGGAAAATTTTGGATAAAGGCAATCAGGTAGATGCAGTATTTCTTGATTTTCAAAAAGCATTTGACTCAGTACCACATCTACGCTTATTGTCAAAAGTTTAACCATATGGGGGACCAAGTGAAATATGTGACTGGACCGAGGACTTTTTGGTAGGGAGGGGACAGCATGTTATATTTAATAGAGGGTATACCTGAGTGTGACACTCTGTAGGGATATGAAATGGAATAATCACATAGTCCCAATCATGGGTAAAGCAGATGGTAGACTTCGATTTATTGGTAGAATACTGGGGAAGTGCAATCGGTCTACAAAGGAGAGTGCTTACAAATCACTCATGCGACCATTTCTGGAATATTACTCTTAAGTATGTAGGACCCATATCAGATAGGAATAATGGGGGATATTGAACGTATACAGAGAAGGGCAGCATGAAAGGTCACAGGTTTGTCTAACATGTGAGAGTGTGTCGCAGAGATGGTGAAGGAACTGAACTGGAAGACTCTTGAAGATAAACGTAAACCATCCTGAGAAAGTCTGTTAACAAAGTTTAACAAACCAGCTTGAACTGGTGACTCTAGGAATATGCTACAATCCCCTACACATTGCTCACATAAGGATCGTGAGACTAAGATCAGAATAATTACTGCATGCACAGAGGCATTCAACCAGTCATTCTTCCCGTGCTCCATATATGAATGGAACAGGAAGAAACTCCAATAACTGGACTACTGATAGTGTGTCTTAATCACTTATTATTTATCTACCTGTTTTCCTGACAGTAGCAAATGTTACTGAAGATCTGGCTTCTTGTACCAATCTATATTTAAAGTCGTTTTTGGATAGGTTCTGTTTATAGTAGACACAATTTTTTGCTGCTTTTACAGGCATTAAAGTGGCAAGTACTAAAAGTAGCTAAGGTGACACTGCCTTTGTTTACCAACACCTGCAACCTACGGTACAAAGACTACCCTCCTATTTTAAAGAAATCAACCATTTTCTAGAGCACCTAAAATCTGTGCCCTTCCCTATATATATCTCTCCTTTCTGTTCACCATAACTTTATATTTATGAGGAACTACTTCATCTTTGACGGCAGATATACAAACAGATCAGTGTATGGCAATGAGAAACAGGATTACTCTTTCTTATGCCAGCCTTTTCGTAGATCACTTGGATGGGGGTTTCTTATATCCATTTTCCGCAAACCATATGCTAGAGGGTACCTTGTACCACTACTAGTTGTTTCCTTTCCTGTTCCACTAGCAAATAGAGAGAGGGGGAAAAATGACTGCTCTCTGCTCTGGTAGGGATTCCAAACTCTCAAGTAGTATTCAAAATTGGGTCACACTATGGTCATGTACACAGTCTCCTCTGTAGATCAGCCACACTTCCCTAAAATTCTCCAAATAAATGAAGTGTACCATTCACATTCCCAACTGACGACCTCACATGCTCATTCCATTTCATATCGCTTTGCAACTTTACACCCTGATATTTAGGCTGGCTTAGCCACAGCCTGGGGCTGGAAACATCCCCCGGGCTGTGGCTAAGGCATGTCTCCGCAATATCCTTTCTTTCAGGAGTGCTAGTTCTGCAAGGTTCGCAGGAGAGCTTCTGTAAAGTTTGGAAGGTAGGAGACGAGATACTGGCAGAAGTAAAGCTGTGAGGACCGGCCATGAGTCGTGCTTCGGTAACTCAGATGGTAGAGCACTTGTCCGCGAAAGGCAAAGGTCCCGAGTTCGAGTCTCGGTCGGGCACACAGTTTTAATCTGCCAGGGAGTTTCATTTCATCAGATTGTCAATGCACTTGAAACTTTTTCACTATTTCCTCTCATATTTTACATTAATTTGACTTGGACATTTTAATGTCAGACAAAACAACACATCATTTAACAATGAGGGAAAATAACAGATGTTCTGTATCATCGAAGTTCAACAGCATGTTATCAACATGTTAAACTCACCAGATCTTACCAGCAGTGCAGCAACCAGTACGCTGTGCTCCACTATATGTACTCTGATAGTGAAATGTGCTACAACTACTCTCTAGGAGAAGTTGGTACACTCATAAATAACAGACAGATGTGTTAAAATTGTTGGTGCCCAGTGTTTGTGTACATTCATTGCAGCAGTTACATGAAGTTACATATGCTTTGATCAGAATTTGATGACTTGCTGTAACTTCTTATTCTTGACCTGATGACTACTATAAAACCAGGATAGTGGAGAAATTGCTGGCACTTACTAATCCAATATTCTCTCAAAACCAAAATTATAAAATGATCCTCCCCCCCCTCCCTTCACAACCAAATTGGTCATCTGTGACAATGAAATTGCAACACCGAGGCAACAAATACTTAAATAGTCAAAGCATCCAACTTACATGAGTTGTAGTGATGACGTCATACCTGGCAAAAGCTTTGTGCATTGTCTGACATCGTCTAAGTCTGCAGAAGCTGTAACAAATCAAAATATTCTTTGACAACACCAAACAATTCCATTTCTTACCTGATTTTACTTGCAGAGACATAGTGGACTTAATATGCACAAAAAAAGCTTGTAATGCCATAACTGCCAATTGCGTTCTACCTAACAATGGCACGTCACCCCTACTGCTGCTCAGTGATACCACACTATATACTTTAAGATTTGTGAATGCTTTTAATATTGTAACAACATACATTGATTGCTCGATGGGAGATACTCTTCGACAGAAGTGTTCAATGCTGGAGTTCTATAGATTTTCATTTTGCCTTCACTGTAACATGTTCTGCACCCAGACAATTTTTTTTTCTATACTATGCCTTGTTTTTGCCTTCCAATTCAATACTCCTGTCTTCCACATTTGAAACATTTCTAAGTACTGATCTTAACAGATTTATGTTCAACACCGTATACACTCCAGATGATATACCTCACTTGTTTTATTACCTACTTACTGAAGAGCCCACACAGCTTTCATTTTTCTATGAAAATGCTTCTTTATCACCGGTGTTCTTGTTTTCACTAGACCTTCACATCTTGGTTTGCTACATATTCCATATTGCAAGTACTTACAACTGTATTCCTGCAATACCATTTCTCTCCTTGTCCCCATTTTATCTTTCATTTCTCTGTCAAGCATTATTTAGCTGTTTTTGTAGTGTTTACTTCATGTAACATGTTTAATGGAATGTGTTGTATACCCTCATAGAAGGACAATGACTACTGCACCTGTTTTTTGTGTGTTGATGAGGTGAATAGATTCTGTGTAATTTTCCATCTCTTGTGTAGATTGAAAAGGAGGCGTTTATTGTGTTTACGTTCAGTGGCTGATTCATGCATTGTTCTCTTCTATTTTTAAGTTATTAGGTTATTGCATGAACCTCAGTTAGTTTTTGTATTCCTAATGTCAGTGAATTATTTTTAAAGATTGCAGTTTAAATGAAAGAATATGTGGTTAATTATGTTATGTGTTTCTTAATTATGTCACATGCCTTTGATGGTGAGGTTATTGTTTGAATGACAGTGATATATGCAGGTCATCAGTGCTCCATAAGTGAGATCTTATATAATAAGTGATCAGATTTTGTATATTTTAACAAAATGAATCCCAAATATATTATTAATAGCATGAAAAAACTAAAAGAATCAGCACACTAAAACCTGCGACTACCAACATGTTGACCACCATCACGTTTAGGTAGAGGCTGTTTAGGATAACTACCTTACATTGCTTCATTATATTATTTTAACAGTATTAGGAAAAGGGTAGATTACTACTCACCATAAAGATGACCCAATTGAGTTGCAGACAGCCATAACGAAAAAAATGTTAGACATTATAGTTTTGTGTAACATTCTTTTCATTGTGCCTGTTGGCAACTCAGATTGATCTTTATGGTGAGTAGCAATCAGTTTCATACTTCGTCAGTTTTTTTTCCCAGCATCTCTAGAATTTTGTGTGTGAAATGGTGTTTAAATTTTGTTTATAGCACCATTGGAAGTATTTTATTTTATATTTTAAATAATCACTTGCACAAGGATTTGTCTGTTAGATGTCGGTATGTTTGTAGCTTGAGCTGTCAAAGCGAGAAATTTTCTGCTAGTGAGTCCTTTCAAATTTACTACTATTGGTACAAAATCTGACATTGAAAGGGGAATCTTTACTGGTATTGCTTGGCTTCGTGGGATTCTACATTCTCTTATCTCTTTCTGTATACTTGTGTTTATATACATGATTTGTGGTTATAATGTGTTATTACTGTGAGAAAGTGATAAGTTTTGCTGATAGTACTAGAATTATCATTATAAAATGCCTAGGCAAAAGAGTATTGAAGCACCGCATTGATTATAGAAAAAAGTGTAAGAACAGCGAAGAAACAAATTTATCAACTATTGTTTCACCAGTGCCCAGTAACTCAATACATCTACATCTACACCCAAAGAAAGTTCTTCCCAAAAGAAACTGAACACTGTAAAGAATAAATATAATACTATGAATAAGGGCAGTGAAAAATTGGAAATAATTGATATTTATATTTTGTCCAGTGTTTTGGAGAACCAGAGTTTGCGCAAACAATGTAAAAGGAGAGGTATGAAATTAGAAATAAATATACACATAGGGGTAGCTTCAGAGCTACAGTTAATTTGTAAATATAGCGTGTGTTTTCTTTCTTTTTTTCTTATTTTTTTAATTATTATAATAACTGACAATAACAGCAAATTGTACAGTTCCAATATTGAATTATACAGCCTACGTTCCCTCGGGTAAGTGAAGAATAGCAGAGGATATGCAGTTTGAGGTAATGACCATGTCTCCTCAGTCCTTCCCCATCAAAATTTAGTGAGTATGATTATATATTAGGGTGTGCAGCTAAAGATGTTTCCATTGAATGTATGAAATTTGCAGTACGGGAAGCAGTATGAGACATTGTAAACTGTGACAATGAAAGGGGTTTAAGTACAGGATTTAATGGCACTTGGCAAAAGCAAGACTACACTTCAGAAAACAGCGTCATCTCAGCCCTGAGTGTGGAGACAGACGAAATAATTGATGTTGCCATTATGTCCAAATTTTGTATGTGTCCAGAAAGACAAAAGCAACTTCATTTAGACAATTGTACAGCAAATTTTAGTGGTAGAAGAGGAGCCAGGGGAGTGATAGGAGTGAAGAAACATTTTCAACACTCTCGGCTATGTTATGATGTATAGTACATAGATTAGTCAGTGAAGACTGCAAAGCCCATAATGAAGTTATGGCATCCAAACCATATGAAGATGGGGTAGAAGTAAAGAAAATTGTGTGTGGTTAGATTAGATTAATTATTCATTCCATAGATGCACAAAAGAGGGGATCCTCCTGGATGTGGAACATGTCAGATAAACACATTACAAAAATGTAATTTGAAAAACTTGAGTTTCATTAATTTTAATGATCCTCAGTCAATAAACAGTAAAATTATGTACATGAATTAAAATTAAACTTCTAATATTTACAGTTTTAATTCTTACATCTGCTTTCATTACATCCATCATTAACACAGTAGCTAGTTACTTGGCTATTACAACCAAGTATTATCAAAAATTAAAGTATTGTAAATTTTCATTAAAATGGTCTACTGTACTTGTTGAGAAACTCATGGATGGAATAGAAAGAGTTGACCACCAAAAATTCTTTTAAATTATGTTTAAATTGTGCCTTGTCTGAAACTAAACTCTTAATGGTTGCTGGTAACCTATTGAAAATATGCGTTGCTGAATACTGGACTCCTTTCTGGCCAAGAGTAAGTGATTTTAAATCTTTATGTATATTGTTCTTATTCCTAATATTGATTCATTAAGGAATAAATATACTGAGAAGCTGTGGTTATTATGCCCAATTCTTTGAATAGGTTTTGACAAGATGTTCTTGGATTTACACTACTCATTACTCTTATTATATGCTTCTGTACTCTAAAATTTTTTTTCTCGGTTTGTGGAGTTACCCCAAAATATGATATCATGTGACATAATGGAGTGAAAATAAGCAAAACATGTCTTTTTTTATATTTATATCTCCTATGTCTGACATCATTCGCATTGCAAGCACAGAATTGTTTAGGCGCTTTAAAAATTCATTAGTATGTCGTGCCCAACTGAATTTATTATCGAGTTGTAATCCCAAGAATTTTACACACTCAACTTCTCCTATTTCCATGTCGTCATATTTTATACACACATTAGAAGGAAATCTCTTGGAAGTTCTGAACTGCATATAGTGGGTCTTTTCAAAGTTTAATGACAGTGAATTGGCTGTGAACCACTTATTAATGTCACTAAAAATTTGATTAGATACCCTTTCTAAATTTATATTCGATTTACTATTTATTGCAATGTTTGTATCATCTGCAAATAAGACAAACTTGGAATCTGGTAATGTAACAGATGGCAGGTCATTAATATACACAAGAAAAGGTAGTGGACCTAGTATGGAACCTTGGGGAACACCACATGTAATTTCTTCCCTGTCAGATGATGTCTGATTGCCTACTGCTGAAGTGTTACGTAATGACACCCTTTGTTTTCTATTAGTAAGATATAACTGAAACCACTTTGCAGCACTACCAATGATGCCATAATATTTTAATTTACTTAATAGAATGCTGTGATTCACACAGTCAAAAGCCTTTGACATGTCACAGAATATGCCAGTTACCTCTAATTTGTTGTCTAATGAATTAAGGACATTTTCACTGTAAGTGTAAATAGCCTTCTCAATATCAGAACCCTTAAGAAACCCAAACTGTGACTTTGACAGTATGTTATTTTTGCTAAGGTGCTTAAGTAGACACTTGAACATAACCTTTTCAAAGATTTTTGGAAAAGCTGACAAAAGTGAGATCGGTCAGTAATTTGATGGCATTTCTTTGTCCCCTTTCTTGTGGAGAGGTATAACTTCAGCATATTTAAGCCAGTTTGGCAATATTCCTGTGATAAATGATTGATTACACGAATAACTTAAGATATGACAAAGCTCACATGAACACTCTTTTATTAACTTTGTTGATATGGTATCATAACCTCTGGAATGCTTTGATTTCAAGGACTTTATGATGGATTTTATTTCTTTGGGTGAAGTAAGTGTCAGTTCCATTTTACTGAGATTGTGTGCACTGGTCTCAGATATTTCATTGCATTATTTAATGAATCTGACAACCCCATGCTATCAGTAACACAGAGAAAATACATGTTTAAATGGTTTGCAACACAACATGCGTTTGTTACCAGGGCTTCATTTATTTTTAGAGCTATTTGTTCCTCCTCACTTCTTGTCCTCACTGTCTCTGACTTAACTATATCTGATATTGTTTTTATTTTATTGCTGGATGTATTTATCTTCTTCTCATAATTCAGGTGTTTAGATTTCTGGATAATAGTCTTCAATATTTTGCAGTAATTTTTGTAATGAGCTATAATGCTAGTATCAAAGGTGTCCCTACATATCAGATAGTTTCCTTTTTGTCTCACATGATATCTTTATCCCTTGTGTGATCCATGGTTTCTTAGTGCTCAGAGCCATTTCCATGGTTTCTTATTAGACTTCTGCTTAATTTGAGTTACCTTCAGGGGAAAACAATTTTCAAATAAGGTGCTAACTTTATTAATGAATTTTTGTATTTTCCATTTGTGTCTTGGATGCTGTAAACATCTATCCAATTAATTCCTTTGAGCAATCTCCTAAATTTCTCTGTGTGGCATATGCAGAAGAGAGTGAGGACACGTCTTCCAAAACTGAAGTCGTCATTAGTGAAAACTTGTCTTATTGATGGGAAGCTACTTGTTGGCAAGGATAGACTGACAGTGCCAACTATAAAGAGACTCGAGCATTATTATGGTTTAGCAGTTGGACAAAATACTCTTTGTGTAGAAGCAATGAAGAAAGCAGTGACCAAGAATGGTGAACCTCAACATGGACTGTGTCCAGCAGATGTGGAAAGCTGACGTAAATATAATGAAGGTTTAGTAACTGGTAAGGAAAAAAAAAACATCAAAATAGTCTGCCTATTGCAGTTAGGGAGAAAGTAAAGCCAATATTTAAAGACTTGGCAAACACTGATCACTCAGAAAGTGTTTGTATGGCAGTACACAGAATACAAACAAGTGTGTGAACAACGTCATTTGGACTTGCTTACCCAAAAATGTGTATATGGGCTTATACCCTTTACACTTCAGGTTGTATGATGCCCTTGCTACGTTCAATCAAGGCAGCATTAGTAAATCTCTCGTATTAGGTGTAGGGTGTTGCACTGTTGAGATGATGAGAAATTTGGATAGTGAGAAGCTGTGAAATGCAGAAAACAAGCTAAAGAGGAACAATAGGTATGAAAGACAAACTAAACAAAGGTGCCAAGTAGAAATTAGTTGAAATATGAAGAGGAATCTGATGATCCAAGCTATGCAGTAGGCATGTTTTTAATGTCTCAACATTGGACATATTTCTCTCTAAGTTTATTTTTTCAATAAAAAAAGTGCATTTCCTTTGTTTGTACTGAATGTAGAACACTGAAATTTTCAGGATGTACAGAAATATATTTTGCATCACCTGATGTTATTTTTAATATGAATAGAGATGTTCATAACATTTAATCAGGAAAATAGGACTTTATTTTAAAAGAAAAATCCAGCTTACAAAAAAGATTGTATCTTCCCATCAAAAAGGTAATATTAAATTCCTGTAACTTCAGCTGTTACCCAACAAATGTATCTCTGATCCTTAAAAATTTCAAAACTTTGGCTTGCATATTTTCTGATGTACTGTACCTTGTACAGAACCTAGTTTTACTTAACCAATGAATGTATCTATGAGCCTTAAAAATTTCAAAACTTTGGCTTGCATAGTTTCTAAGGTACTGTACCTTATACAGAACCTAATTTTACTTTATTTGGATAGGGCATTCCATTTCCCCTTAATGAATGTATACATTGTGAAGTGGTTGACAAAATACCCACTGTTTAAGAAAGGTCTCTATATGATACTTTTGATTTAACACCAGTTATAATTCTTGTAACACTCTTCTGTATTCTGAAAATATTATTACTGTAACTTGAATTTCTTCAGTAAATGATTTCATAACTGTGTGAAACCTGAGTTTCTCCTGAGGTATAAAATGCTCAGATATCTTACAGGGATGCAGCCAGGTATCTTCAACAACTGCCAACATTTTGACAGATGCACATTCTCATTTTTCAGACACAAATGCAGCAGGGAAGCACTGTGCAAAAGAATTTAAAACCTGTGTTTGCAGAAACACACACACACACACACACACACACACACACACACACACACACACGCACCTATCTTTTGAAACTTAACGTGGAAGATCATATATATACATCAGAGGACCCAAAATTGAACATTATGATATACCATGTCTATGTGTTTGAAATTCTGATTGCATATTGTTCTGCGATCAACATGGAACTGATGAACGTTTCTGTTTGTTATTCAGTTAAGATAAAACCATGAATCAGCTGTGCTGGTTGTTGTTGTTGTTGTTGTTGTTGTTGTTGTCTTCAGTCCTGAGACTGGTTTGATGCAGCTCTCCATGCTACTCTATCCTGTGCAAGCTTCTTCATCTCCCAGTACCTACTGCAGCCTACATCCTTCTGAATCTGCTTAATGTAGTCATCTCTTGGTCTCCTTCTATGATTTTTACCCTCCACGCTGCCCTCCAATGCTAAATTTGTGATCCCTTGATGCCTCAGAACATGTCCTACCAACTGGTCCCTTCTTCTTGTCAAGTTGTGCCACAAACTCCTCTTCTCCCCAATTCTATTCAATACCTCCTCATTAGTTATATGATCTACCCATCTAATCTTCAGCATTCTTCTGTAGCACCACATTTTGAAAGCTTCTATTCTCTTCTTGTCCAAACTAATTATCGTTCATGTTTCATTTCCATACATGGCTACACTCTATACAAATACTTTCAGAAACGACTTCTTGAAACTTAAATCTATACTCAATGTTAACAAATTTCTCTTATTCAGAAACGCTTTCCTTGCCATTGCCAGTCTACATTTTATATCCTCTGTACTTCGACCATCATCAGTTATTTTGCTCCCCAAATAGCAAAACTCCTTTACTACATTAAGTGTCTCATTTCCTAATCTAATTCGTTCAGCATCACCCGACTTAATTCGACTAGATTCCATTATCCTCGTTTTGCTTTTGTTGATGTTCATCTTATATCCTCCTTTCAAGACACTGTTCCTTCTGTTCAAGCGCTCTTCCAGGTCCTTTGCTGTCTCCGACAGAATTACAATGTCATCGGCGAACCTCAAAGTTTTTATTTCTTCTCCATGGATTTTAATTGCTACACCAAATTTTTCATTTGTTTCCCTTACTGCTTGCTCAATATACAGACTGAATAACATCGGAGATAGGCTACAACCCTGTCTCACTCCCTTCCCAACCACTGCTTCCCTTTCATGTCCCTTGACTCTTATAACTGCCATCTGGTTTCTGTACAAATTGTAAATAGCCTTTCGCTCCCAGTATTTTACCCCTGCCACCTTTAGAATTAGAAAGAGAGTGTTCCAGTGAACATTGTCAAAAGCTTTCTCTAAATCTACAAATGCTAGAAACGTAGGTTTGCCTTTCCTTAATCTTTCTCCTAAGATAAGTCGTAAGGTCAGTATTGCCTCACGTGTTCCAGTGTTTCAGTGTTTCTACGGAATCCAAACTGATCTTCCCCGAGGTTGGCTTCTACTAGTTTTTCCATTCGTCTGTAAAGAATTCGTGTTAGTATTTTGCAGCTGTGACTTATTAAACTGATAGTTCGGTAATTTTCACATCTGTCAACACCTTCTTTCTTTGGGATTGGAATTATTATATTATTCTTGAAGTCTGAGGGTATTTCGCCTGTCTCGTACATCTTGCTCACCAGATGGTAGAGTTTTGTCAGGATTGGCTCTCCTAAGGCCGTCAGTAGTTCTAATGGAATGTTGTCTACTCCCGGGGCCTTGTTTAGACTCAGGTCTTTCAGTGTTCTGTCGGACTCTTCACGCAGCATCGTATCTCCCATTTCATCTTAACGTACATCCTCTTCCATTTCCATAATATTGTCCTCAAGTACATCGCCCTTCTGTAGACCCTCTATATACTCCTTCCACCTTTCTGCTTTCCCTTCTTTGCTTAGAACTGGGTTTCCGTCTGAGCTCTTGATATTCATACAAGTGGATCTCTCTTCTCCAAAGGTCTCTTTAATTTTCCTGTAGGCAGTATCTATCTTACCCCTAGTGAGATAAGCCTCTACATCCTTACATTTGTCCTCTAGCCATCCCTGCGTAGCCATTTTGCAGTTCCTGTCAATCTCTTTTTTGAGAAATTTGTATTCCTTTTTGCTTGCTTCGTTTGCTGCATTTTTATATTTTCTCCTGTCATCAATTAAATTCAATATTTCCTCTGTTGCCCAAGAACTTCTACTAGTCCTAGTCTTTTTACCTACTTGATCCTCTGCTGCCTTCACCACTTCATCCCTCAGAGCTACCCATTCTTCTTCTACTGTATTTCTTTCCCCCATTCATGTCAATTGTTCCCTTATGCTCTCCCTGAAACTCTGTACAACCTCTGGTTCTTTCAGTTTATCCAGGCCCCATCTCCTTAAATTCCCACCTTTTTGCATGTTTCTTCAGTTTTAATCTCCAGGTAATAACCAATTGATTGTGGTCAGAGTCCGCATCTGCCCCTGGAAATGTCTTACAATTTAAAACCTGGTTCCTAAATCTCTGTCTTACCATTATATAATCTATCTGATACCTTCTAGTATCTCCAGGATTCTTCCATGTATACAACCTTCTTTTAGGATCCTTGAACCAAGTGTTAGCTATGATTAACTTATGCTCTGTGCAAAACTCCACCAGGCGCCTTCCTCTTTCATTTCTTAGCCTCAATCCATATTCCTCTACTATGTTTCCTTCTCTCACTTTTACTACTCTTAAATTCCAGTCACCCATGACTACTAAATTTTCGTCTCCCTTCATTACCTGAATAATTTCTTTTATATCATCATACATTTCTTCAATTTCTTCATCATCTGCAGAGCTAGTTGGCATATAAATTTGTACTACTGTAGTAGGCATGGGTTTCGTGTCTATCTTGGCCACAATAATGCGTTCACTGTGCTGTTTGTAGTAGCTTACCCGCTCTCCTATTTTTTTTATTCATTATTAAACCTACTGCTGCATTACCCTGTATTCACCTGACCAAAAGTCTTGTTCCTCCTGCCACCGAACTTCACTAATTCCCACTATATTTAACTTTAACCTATCCATTTCCCTTTTTAAATTTTCTAACCTACCTGCCCGATAATAGAATATAAAATAATCTTTGCTTGTGTATTGGTGTGACCACCTCAGCTTCCCAATCTTTAGGTATGGATCTTTTGTCAAGTGAGTGGTTGTATGTGATTGCTAATTATGGAACTATTTTATTAGCCTAATCTGAAAAGAACTTAGTTGCTATACCGTCTAGACTGGAAAACAATCCATTGAGTGATTCAGATTGTTTTGTTACACCAGGGATATCTACTTCTAACAAGGAAACCTCCCCATCGCACCCCCCTTCAGATTTAGTTATAAGTTGGCACAGTGGATAGACCTTGAAAAACTGATCACAGATCAATCGAGAAAACAGGAAGAAGGTGGGTGGAACTATGAAAAAATAAGCAAATTATACAAATTGAATAGTCCATGTGCAAGATAGGCAACATCAAGGTTAGTGTGAGCTCAGGAGCACTGTGGTTCCGTGGTTAACGTGAGCAGCTGCGGAACAAGAGGTCCTTGGTTCAAGTCTTCCCTCGAGTGAAAAGTTTACTTTCTTTATTTTCGCAAACTTATGATCTGTCCATTCGTTCATTGGCGTCTCTGTTCACTGTAATAAGTTTAGTGTCTGTGTTTTGCGACCGCACCTCAAAACCGTGCGATTAGTAGACGAAAGGACGTGCCTCTCCAATGGGAACCGAAAACATTTGATTGCCAGGCCATAGGTCAACCGATTCCTCCACAGGAAAACACGTCTGATATATTCTATACAACACTGGTGACGGCATGTGCGTCACATGACAGGAATATGTTGTCGACCCACCTAACTTGTACACTTGGCGAATGGGTAAAAAGATTTTTCTACCTTGCCCGATTTAGGTTTTCTTGTGGATGTGATAATCTCTCCCAAAAAAGTGATGAAAACATTAGAGTTCGTCACATAAACTGCAACAAATGAATGCAACAGTTTACAGTAGCACAGTTTTCCCTGTGCTCTGTCAAAACATATGTTTTTAACGTTTTCAAATTTTTCCATGTGTAGACCGTCAAATCCTGCATATGTCCAAGCAAATCTGAACATGTCCTGGAATTTTGGGGACCGAAGTTGATTATGTGTGAGTGCCTGAACTTTGTTTATTGTCTGAAAATAAAAAATTAAACTTTTCACTAGAGGGAAGACTTGAACCAAGTACCTCTTGTTCCACAGCTGCTCACACTAACCACGGGACCACGGCGCTCTTGAGAGCACACTAGCCTCGATGTTGCATATCTTGCGAATGGACTACTTTGTTTGTATATTTTGCTTATTTTTTTCATAGTTCCTCACAACTTCTTCGTGTTTTCTCTATTGATCTGTGTTCAGTTTTTCAAGGCCTATCCACTGTGCCAACTTATAACTAAATCTGAGCGGGGTGCGATGAGGAGGTTCCCTTGTAAGTTACTCGTGTTGACAGCTGTTCTTGAATCAAATTATGGGATGTTTACCCTGTCTTCTTTGCTGAAGGAATTTCAATAAACCATATTTAGTAATTCCGCTGTTCTGGCACTATCATTTTTAATATTACCGTTGCTGTTGCACATTGAAGGCATTGATTGTGTTTTGGCACTGGTGTACTTTACATATGACCAGAATCTTGTATTGTGGTTTATACAATCAATAACCTGAACCGAGGCATAAAATATTCCCAGTGATTGTAATTTTTTTTTTATCTGTTGAAGTGTACATCCGATGAGGTAAATATAGTGGAACTCTGATTTAAAATCCGTAGTCTCTGTGGAAAACCCATAAGATCAATGCTAAAAGTGCTAGGTTGCAACAATTATCGAAAAAGAAGACAGTCGATGTGAAGTGTTCTGAACGGAGCTAATATGTGATCAAGGGGCCAACCACCACCTTTTCTTGTTCCATTTATAATTCAAGTCTCATCTTTTCGCATGTGTTTCCCATGTACTGTATTTAGCAACAATATCAGTCATCAACCTTTTAAATTGAAACACTGAGCCTCGAAGAGTATGCTCAGGCATTGGGTAAATGTTGTCCGTTTCCAGATAGTGAACTTTTATTGGCTGACGATTTGTTAAGTCACACAATAGCCTGCGCAGCCATCACACCACACTAATATGCATAAAATGAGCTCACATACTGGACATGTGGACAGATGAAGCGGCTCGTCAGCGATGGGAGTGCAGGTAGGGGTGAAAGTATTTTGTGAAGTGCTGAAAATATATAGTTTTCGTGCAGATGATGTGCTATGACAGAGATGTCACACAGAAATAGAACAACGGTTTTGCAATAGCATATTTTAAAGACTTTCATGTTCAAGCTGACATGATGCAGTTGCAACAACTACATAAACTACTCTTGTATATACTTTCCACCACACACTGGAATCGTAGAGATTGGCAGCAGTGATAGAGAGCATGAAGTGAAACTGTAAGACCTGAGCTTCTTTTCAGATTTACATTTTACGCAGTGTACAGAAATTCACAGAACTGACTTCTAAGCTTATGATCTCAATTGGCGAAGTAAACTCATTTTTTCATGTCATTGTTTCTCTTGTCAAGCCTAAAATAACACTTTAACAGTGGAGAATATGAAGTGAAGTGCGGCTCATAAGAAAAGCATTAAACAGCACCAATGGTGACAAAGTATGTTATAAAGCAAATGTCCGTATTTATGCTTATGGTTTAACCATTAAGCTGCTGTGATGTTTTTGGTTGAATTCAACATGTTCATCAGTTTTTGCTTTTTTTCTGGGTGAGGACAAAGGATGATCTCTCAAAAATATGTGTTTTGAATGTATAATTTGTTGTTGTTGAATGTCGGAAAACAGCTTGATTACCTTGTACCCAGATACAAATTTCAATTTGTTAATGGGTTTTTATTTGCTGTTATACATCCGTGATTTTTTTAGGAACTGATGAAATTCATTACCACAAATTATTGTACAAATAGTGTATTGTATATTTAATTTCTGTCAGTTAAACAGATTTTATACAAAATATTGGGAAGGATTGCGATTTTTAATCATATAACCCAATTACATGTGTTTTTGCTCATAGTTTGGGTGGCTGGCTTTAACTTTTTCCTCAAGTTTAAGCCTGGAACGCATGAAAATGTGAAACAGGGGTTTTACTGTATAGCCTGTTCTGTTGACAGTCCTTTTTGAAATCCAAACTATTTGCTGCTGACTGTGTTTTCAGGTACTAAATGTATATAAAGTCTGTTTTACATTATCTTCTCAAAAAATTTTGCAGATACTGACAGTAACAAGACGGGTCAATAAATCTTTAGTAACATTTTGTCTCCTTTTTTTGTGAAGTAGGTTGACAACAGCATGTTTGTCTCCATAGGAAAGCACTGCTATGAAAGAGTCGTTGAATAAACTCAATATACTACTAAAGTTCAGCTGGAAATCAGTTCATTATTTTACCATAACCACTTAAACATTTATTTTTAAGCAAGTTCATGACATTTAAAACTTCTTTTGGAGATGTTGGAAGTTGTTGAATTTTGAAACTTGTTTTGGAAGACTTTTCTTATGAAATGTAGGCTATCTGCTAAATAAGTGTTCAAGTCTAAATTATCTATTACTAGCAGAAAAAATTACCAAAAGTTTCTGAAATTTTAGGGCTATCTTTGCCCACTTCAGTTATCACCTTCGAAGAAATTTCTTCATTTTCTTGATTTGTTTTTTCTGTCTCATTTTTTACTGTGTTCTAAATAGTTTTTACGTTATTTCTGGAGGAGCTTGTCTTTTTCTTGTGAAAGTACATACATTTTGATGCTGTGATGACTTTTCTTAGAATTTTACTGTAGAATTTGTAATAAGTGATTTAACCGTGCCATTACCCATGTCCCTTCGTGATAAGTAGTCTTCCGTTTGTTTTGTTTGATATTCTGGTCACCAATTGATTTTGGAGGATATCGGTTTTCAAAATAGTCTGTGACTGTGTTACAGGATGCATTATGTTTTTTTCATTTGCAACAAGAGTAGATTCATTGGACAACAGTATGGATGTCTGAAGATGAAATTATATCACTCTGATATCGATAACATAATGTACATATAAATAGCAGAAGTGAAGACAGCTGACAACAACGTGTCAAACACATTACTCGTGAGTGCTGTTCATATTAAACTTTAGTTGCCTTAAAAGCTTGAGTGACTACACAAATATCTTCAGTACCGATGGACCACTTGAAAGAAAAAGAAATGCAACCTTGTGACAGTACTTAAAATAACAGTAATAAAGATGTGAATTGGAACTGGTTCAAAAGTTTCTTTAGTTGTGTCGTACTGTGAGGTGATATTATGTTCCATCTTTTCATTGAAATAGACATGAAGGAAACTTTGTGACTTTAAATTCTAGATGCTTAAAAATGCCCCCCCCCACCCCCCACCCCCTTTCCCGACAATGAACTTGTAACGTCTCAGCAAATGATCTAGTTAAATCCAGTCCTAAACTGCAAGTCCTGTGATATACCAGAAATAAATTTGTTACATCACTGCAGTATGTAATTAAAGTATGTTGTGGATGTATACTACTCTGAGAAAGTTAAGAATGAGATAGGTAAAGTAACTAACAGATAAACAACTCAGTGGAAATGGATGTGGCATGAGAGCATGTTGTCAGAGGTCTCTGTCATGCACGGAAAACTGGACACCATGTGGCTTGAGGTCAGTGTGTAGATGTTTGTTATTACTCATAGCATTGTTTCACATGCATAGAGAGCATTCAAAACCACAGACACTGCTGCCAGAAGGAGAGAAGCAGGTCAACCATCATCAGATACAACAGCACATGACTGTGATATTGGGCAGCAGGCAAGAAGGGACCCATGTCAAGCAGCAGGTGCAATTGCACATCGGCAACTCAGTTTCTGATGGTGCCAAGATCGTAGGGATTGGACCAGTGAGGAGTGGGGTTGCGTGACCTCCTTAGATGAGAGCAGATTCAGTCTGAGCAGTGACAGTGGACATACTCTCATATGGCAAGGGGTGGGAACACACGATGAACCCAGGAACATTCTCCAACAGGGTCATTTTTGATGGGCCAGGTGTCTCAATGTGGGGAGGCTTGATGCATGGACGTACTGGCCACAAAATCTTTGAATGTGGTACACTCACTGGGTAGTGTTATTGCGAGACTGCACTCCTTCCGCATGTGTGTATTTTCAGTGGGACCCCACATCATTTTTATGGATTGTAATGCCATTGTACAGAGCAGGTGTAGTACCTGTTGGAGTGAAACATTTGCTGTGTCCATATCATTTTTTTAAAGCATCAGGTCACACCAAATGAAAAGACCTCAGGGAATTTAGACATCTTTGCTTGGTATGGGTCTAGTGATACCAGTTTTCCTGACCTGGGACTAGTTAGCTCCATGTTTGGTTTGATGGTGGAATATCATCAGAGGGGAAAGGAATTGTGTTTTAATTACCTGGGTTGCAAGGACGGCTCTAACCTTAAAAAAGACTCAAGGACAAAGAAAGGAAATGCAGTGGACTCGTATTTGGAAGTAGTGGATTTAGAGTCGCTGTCTGCCATTCTGATGTAGCTTTGCTCAGGATTTCTTGGATAAGTTAAGAGAGTCAGGATGCTTCTGTTGAAATGCATGACTTATTCCCCCCCCCCCCCCCCTTTCGATCTCAAACAGAAAAGAAGAAGAAACATAAGTCCTGGGACAAGGAGCCTGTGGTGTCACCAGAGGTCCCATCCCCACCTTCGCGCCCTGATTCTGACCTGTTGTTCATGGATGTCGCCCCCTCCTTGTCGGTGATGGGTGGTGACCCAGCCTGTTCAACCCCCATTTGTATCATCATTCTGTGGTTATCCAATGGAATTGTAATGGATATTACCATCACCTTCCAGAGTAGAAATCCCTTATTTCGTCTTACTCTACAGATATTGTGGTTCTACAGGAATCCCATTTTACTGATCACTCACAACCAACTGTGGGCTCCGCGTTTTCTGTTGAAAGCGGGTCGGCCCCCTGCGGGCCTCTGGTGGCGTTTGTACGTTGGTCCGTACGGATGTTGCTAGCACGTGGATTCCTCTTCAAACTACATTGGAAGTGGTTGCTGTTATGGTCCACCTGGACTCTGAGGTCATGGTTTGCAATCTTTATCTCCCTCCTGACAGGATTCTTACACCTGCTGCCTTAACTGCTCTTCTTCAGCAACTTCCTCCTCCCTTCCTCCTTCTCGGGGATTTTAATGCTCATTATCCCTTGTGGGGCAGTGCATTTCTATCTAATTTGGGTCTTCTCATAGACAAGTTTCTTGCAGATCATGACTCGTGCCTTCTTAATGATGGCTCCCCTACTCATTTCAGTGCTGGTCATGGTACCTTTTCTGCCATTGATCTTTCTCTTTCTTCTCCCTCCCTCCTCTCTTCATTACACTGGTTGCCACACGACGACCTTTGTTATAGTGACCATTTCCCGTTGATTCCCTTGCTCCATTCCAGCTCCCCGATGGACAGGTTACCTCGTTGGTCTTTCCTACGCGCCGATTGGCCTCTATATACTGCACAGGTCATTTTTTCTCCCTCTTTAAAGAGTTGTATTGATGACGTCCTACGTGACGTGTCTGACGCAATTGTTCGCACTGCTAGCCTTGCTGTACTGCACTCATCTGGACTATTTCGCTGCTGGCAAATCCCGTGTGGTGGAGTATGGCCATTGCCATTGCCATCCGTGATCACTGTCGAGCTTTGCAACACCTTAAGAGGCACCCATCCGTTACCAACCTTATTACTTTTGAACGCCTTCGCACTAAAGCCCATTACTTAATCAAACAGAGCAAACGGATGTGTTGGGAAAGCTTTGTTTCTTCCCTTGGTTCTACTGTCCCTATGTCATGGGTATGGGCTACACTTCGCTCTCCCCAAGATTGCCATCGGCAGTCCACCCTCCCAGGCCTTCACCTCCCAGATGGCCTTTGTACGGACCCGTTGATTCCCGCAGAACATCTTGCGACCCATTTTGCAATGGCATTAGCATCAGCCTCCTATCCGGCTGCTTTCCTTCACTGGAAACAGCGGACCAAAGCTTCCACCTTATGTTCTACATCTACATCTACATCTACATTTATACTCCGCAAGCCACCCAGCACTGTGTGGCAGAGGGCACTTTACGTGCCACTGTCATTACCTCCCTTTTCTGTTCCAGTCGCGTATGGTTCGCGGGAAGAACGACTGCCGGAAAGCCTCCGTGCGTGCTCGAATCTCTCTAATTTTACATTCGTGATCTCCTCGGGAGGTATAAGTAGGGGGAAGCAATATGTTCGATACCACATCCAGAAACACACCCTCTCGAAACCTGGCGAGCATGCTACACCGCGATGCAGAGCGCCTCTCTTGCAGAGTCTGCCACTTGAGTTTATTAAACATCTCCGTAACGCTATCACGGTTACCAAATAACCCTGTGACGAAACACGCCGCTCTTCTTTGGATCTTCTCTATCTCCTCCGTCAACCCGACCTGGTACGGATCCCACACTGATGAGCAATGCTCAAGTATAGGTTGAACGAGTGTTTTGTAAGCCACCTCCTGTGTTGATGGACTACATTTTCTAAGGACTCTCCCAATGAATCTCAACCTGGTACCCGCCTTACCAACAATTAATTTTATATGATCATTCCACTTCAAATCGTTCCGCACGCATACTCCCAGATATTTTACAGAAGTAACTGCTACCAGTGTTTGTTATGCTATCATATAATCATACAATAAAGGATCCTTCTTTCTACGTATTCGCAATACATTACAATTGTCTATGTTAAGGGTCAGTTACCACTCCCTGTACCAAGTGCCTATCCACTGCAGATCTTCCTGCATTTCGCTACAATTTTCTAATGCTGCAACTTCTCTGTATACTACAGCATCATCCGCGAAAAGCCGCATGGAACTTCCGATACTATCTATTAGGTCATTTATATATATTGTGAAAAGCAATGGTCCCATAACACTCCCCTGTGGCACGCCAGAGGTTACTTTAACGTCTGTAGACGTCTCTCCATTGATAACAACATGCTGTGTTCTGTTTGCTAAAAACTCTTCAATCCAGCCACGCAGCTGGTTTGATATTCCGTAGGCTCTTACTTTGTTTATCAGGCGACAGTGCGGAACTGTATCGAACGCCTTTCAGAAGTCAAGGAAAATAGCATCTACCTGGGAGCCTGTATCTAATATTTTCTGGGTCTCATGAACAAATAAAGCGAGTTGGGTCTCACACAATCGCTGTTTCCGGAATCCATGTTGATTCCTACATAGTAGATTCTGGGTTTCCAAAAACGACATGATACTCGAGCAAAAAACATGTTCTAAAATTCTACAACAGATCGACGTCAGAGACATAGGTCTATAGCTTTGCGCATCTGCTCGACGACCCTTCTTGAAGACTGGGACTACCTGTGCTCTTTTCCAATCATTTGGAACCTTCCGTTCCTCTAGAGACTTGCGGTACACGGCTGTTAGAAGGGGGGCAAGTTCTTTCGCGTACTCTGTGTAGAATCGAACTGGTATCCCGTGAGGTCCAGTGGACTTTACTCTGTTGACTGATTCCAGTTGCTTTTCTATTCCTTGGACACTTATTTCGATGTCAGCCATTTTTTTGTTTGTGCGAGGATTTAGAGAGGGAACTGCAGTGCGGTCTTCCTCTGTTTCAATTCCATCATCATCCCGGAGTGTCTGGATATGCTGTTTCGAGCCACTTACTGATTTAACGTAAGACCAGAACTTCCTAGGATTTTCTGTCAAGTCGGTACATACAATTTTACTTTCGAATTCAGTGAACACTTCACGCATAGCCCTCCTTACACTAACTTTGACATCGTTTAGCTTCTGTTTGTCTGAGAGGTTTTGGCTGCGTTTACACTTGGAGTGAAGCTCTCTTTGCTTTCGCAGTAGTTTCCTAACTTTGATGTTGAACCACGGTGGGTTTTTTCCGTCCCTCACAGTATTACTCGGCACGTACCTGTCTAAAACGCGTTTTACGATTGCCTTGAACTTTTTCCATAAACATTGTCAATGTTGGAACAGAAATTTTCGTTTTGATCTGTTAGGTAGTCTGAAATCTGCCTTCTATTACTCTTGCTAAACAGATAAACCTTCCTCCCTTTTTTTATATTCCTATTAACTTCCATATTCAGGGATGCTGCAACGGCCTTATGATCACTGATTCCATGTTCTGCACTTACAGAGTCGAAAAGTTCGGGTCTGTTTGTTATCAGTAGGTCCAAGATGTTATCTCCACGAGTCAGTTCTCTGTTTAATTGCTCGAGGTAATTTTCGGATAGTGCACTCAGTGTAATGTCACTCGATGCTCTGTCCCTACCAACCGTCCTAAACATCTGAGTGTCCCAGTATATATCTGGTAAATCTCCACCTAAGACTATAACATGCTGAGAAAATTTATGTGAAATGTATTCCAAATTTTCTCTCAGTTGTTCTGCCACTAATGCTGCTGAGTCGGGAGGTCGGTAAAAGGAGCCAATTATTAACTTAGCTCGGTTGTTGAGTGTAACCTCCACCCATTATAATTCACAGGAACTATCCACTTCTACTTCACTACAGGATAAACTATTACTAACAGCGACAAATACGCCACCACCGGTTGCATGCAATCTCTCCTTTCTAAACACCGTCCTGTGCCTTTGTAAAAATTTCGGCAGAATTTATCTCTGGCTTCAGCCAGCTTTCTGTACCTATAATGATTTCAGCTTCGGTGCTTTTTATCAGCGCTTGAAGTTCCGGTACTTTACCAATGCAGCTTCGACAGTTTACAATTACAATACCGATTGCTGCTTGGCTTCCGCATGTTCTGACTTTGACCCGCACCCTTTGAGGCTGTTGCCCTTTCTGTACTTGCCCGAGGCCATCTAACCTAAAAAACCACCCAGTCAACGCCACACAACCCCTGCTACCCGTGTAGCCGCTTGCTGCGTGTAGTGGACTCCTGACCTATCCAGCAGAACCCGAAACCCCACCAAACTATGGTGCAACCCCACCAAACTATGGTGAGGAATCTGCAGCCCACACGGTCGCAGAACCGTCTCAGCCTCTGATTCAGACCCTCCACTCGGCTCTGTACCGAAGGTCCGCAGTCAGTCCTGTCGACGATGCTGCAGATGGTGAGCTCTGCTTTCATCCCACTAGTGAGACTGGCAGTCTTCACCAAATCGGATAGCTGCCGGAAGCCAGAGAGGATTTCCTCCGATCCATAGCGACACACATCATTGGCGCCGACATGAGCGACCACCTGCATGGCATCCGGAAGGACCCTTTCCACATCTGGAATGACTCCCCCCGGTATGCACTCGGAGTGCACATTGGTTTTCTTCCCCTCTCTTGCTGCCATATCCCTAAGGGGCCCCATTATGTGCCTGACATTGGAGCTCCCAACTACCAGTAAGCCCACCTTCTGCGACCGCCCGGATCTTGAAGACTGAGGGGCAACCTCTGGAACATGACAAGCAGCCATGTCCGGCCGAAGATCAGTATCAGCCTGATACAGAGCCTGAAACTGGTTTGTCAGACAAACTGGAGAGGCCTTCCGTTCAGTCCTCCAGAATGTCTTTCGCCCCCTGCCACACCTCGAGACGACCTCCCACTCTACCACAGGTGAGGGATCAGCCTCAATGTGGGCAGTATCCCGAGCAGCCACAGTCGTAGTCCGGTCGGGGGATGCGTGGGACGAGCTGGCCGTCCCCCACAAACCCCCATCCGGACCCCCACAGTGATGCCCATTGGCAACAGCCTCAAGCTGTGTGACCGAAGCCAGCACTGACTGAAGCTGCGAGCGAAGGGATGCCAACTCAGCCTGCATCCGAACACAGCAGTTGCAGTCCCTATCCATGCTAAAAAACTGTTGTGCAAAGAACGTCTGAACTAATCTACAGAGAGCACAAACAATTCGACACCAAATTTAAACGGTTATTAAAATACAAGATTGCCTAGTAAATGCAGTAATGCTGCTACTTGCGCACTGCTGACACACTGCTCGGTGACGAAAGGAAACTACGCGATTTTACACTATTCAGGTACTAAAACGCGATGCTACAACTCTCAAATACTATGATACCGAAATTTATGATTAAACAATGCAAATACCAAAAACACACAAAGAAATTAAGAATTAAAATATGTAACAAATGCGTGAGCTAAGAGTATACGACTTGCTGCTGCAGCTGCTTATCCAACGGCGGCAGGGAGCGCACTGTTTTACCCCTTGTCAGTCAGAATCTTACAGCGAACCTTTTACTGAATGGAAATTTCTTTCCGCACTTTCTTCTCCTCATGATACGGCCACTGGACCAGTCTCCATTCATAACTAACTGCTTCAACATGTCAGTGCTCCACAATGGCAACATCTTCTCCGGGTGTTTAACCGTATTTGGCTCCAGGGTGACTTCCCTTCTCAGTGGAGGGATAGCATCGTGGTTCCTGTCCTTAAGTCTGGTAAGAACCCCCTGTTTGTCAAAAGCTATTGGCCAGTTAGTCTGACAAATGTTGTTTGCAAGTTACTGGAACGGATGGTAGCCTGTCGGCTCAACTGGGTCCTCGAATCTCGGGATCTGTTGTCCCCTTACCAGAGTGGCTTCCGAGAGGGACGGTCTCCAATCGATCATTTACTTCGCTTGGAATCCACAGTTCAGCAGGCTTTTTCCCAGCATTGCCATTTGGTTGCAGTATTTTTCGACCTTCGCAAGGCCTATGACATGGCTTGGCGCCATCACATCTTTCTTACACTTCATCAGTGGGGTCTTCGGGGCACACTCCCGATTTTTATCCACCAGTTCCTGTTTCATTGCTCGTTCAGGGTTCGGGTTGGTACTGTTTTTAGTTCTCCATGGACCTAGGAGAGTGACATCCCACAGGGTTTCGTATTGAGTGTACTTATTTTCCTTATTGCTGTAGATGGACTTGGGGCCTCTGTCGGTCCTTTGATCACTCCTGCTCTGTATGTGGATGATTTCTGCATTTGGGTTAGTTCCTCTTCAATGGCCTCTGCAGAGTGGCAGCTATACGGCATGCCTCTGCATGGACCCTCTCACATGGGTTTCAATTCTCTCCTTTAAAATTGTGGGTGGTCCACTTCTGTCGCCGTACTACGATACACCCCGATCCGGAGCTCTCTCTCAATGCACAACGATTACCTGTGGTCCCACAGTTTCGTTTCCTGGATCTTCCTTTTGACAATAAGCTCACTTGGCTGCCTCATATCAGACTTCTGAAGGTAGAATGCTTCCGTAAACTCAATGTCCTTCGCTTCCTTGCCCACACCTCTTGGGGTGCGGACCGCTCCGTCCTTTTCTGCCTTTATCGGGCTTTAGTGCTATCTCACTTGGACTGTGGTTGTCAAGTGTATGGTTCGGCTACTCCTTCCACACTGCACCTCCTGCATCCGGTCCACCATTGTGGTATCCGTTTGGCCAGCGGTGCCTTCCCTACTAGCCCTGTTGATAGTCTCCTGGTTGGAGCTGGGATCCTCCCCAATCCCCCCCGCCACCTCCCCCCCCCCCCCCCCCCTCTTTCTGTTCGGCTGTCACAGCTTCTGGTTTCTTATGCAATTGCTGTCCGTTCCTCTCCCGCTCATCCTTCCTATTGTAACCTGTTGCCAGACAATGGACGTCACCCACCTGATTCCTGCCGACAGGCGGGTTTACTGGTTGGGCTCAGCCTTGCATCTCTTTGCCGTGATTTTCAGCTTCCTTCTCTGTTCTGTCTCTCAAACTGTCTGAATGGGCCACATTTGAAACAAGGGACTGATGACCTTGCTGTTTGGTCCCTTCAACACGTCAACCAACCAACCTTCTCCATCCTTGTCAAATAAGAACTTGCTTTGTCTCTAATGATCTCATTTTTTAGCACTACATTAAACCCTAATCTCCTTTAAACTTGATGGTGTGGCGTGTGCTGATGGGATGGATGGTTGTTAAAGTGAAATGGTCATTAGCGGATGATCTCTGGGACACCTGCCTCACCTTGCAATTAGGGTTCCCGAATAAGTTGGACTTTCCCTGATTCTGTATGTATTTTCCTATCTGCTTTCAGAATGAACATGGATTTTGTTCACAACCAAGATCCTTCCAACCACTAAAAAGTGATTGACAGTGTAGTTCTCCAGAAGAATCAGCCTGATATTTAAAAAACGGAATGTAAGGTGGTACATTAGACAGCATCACCTTTATATCCAGAAAACCCTAGAATGTATAACTGTGATCCAAATTCAGTGAAATTGCTTTGGAATGGTGTACTGCTTATTAAAATGACAACCACTAAGTAAAGTGAATATACCAAATATAAAGAGTATGGACAATTGCCTATTCTGTTGGGGAAACACAATTCTCCAATGCAAATGAAGGTGTAGTCTCTCTACCCACCCAAGTGATAGTATACCCAGCTGTGACCTTATCAAGTATTCCAAGCTGCAGCACTCCGAAAGTAACTGAAATGAAATTGCCAGGACAGTGCGTGCATGCAAACAATTTGTTTCACTGTATGGAAGACAAAGTAAATACTCATAACTTTCTTAAGTTGGGCATTTAAGAGCCCATATTTACTAGACAATATTTTCCTGTTATGGTTTATACTACCTCCTCCCAAAATATGTAAAACTAAGAGCTTGCAGAGGAAGGGATTTGTTTCACAATTCAAAGATGAAGTACTGCTCACTGATCTTAAGGTATGCATTTTAGAGCCCATGTTTATGAGAGCTTTTTTGCTTTGAATGATCATTCCTGTCATATCCTTGGATATTGACCATTCCTCGTGGGACACCTTGTAAAGTTTTTCTTGAGATGTTATCAAAAGTGTATTGTTTTCTTTGACTGAGCCACTCACAATATATATTACATTCTTTTATCTTTTGGTCATTTATCTTGGCTGGAATTTGCTACATTCTCCTAACACTCTGATGTCTTCAGATTGTTGGTGTCTATGATATTTGCAGAAATTTCTTAACACAAACATTTCCACATGCATGAGATTATTATGGCACAAGTATTTTTTTCATCAGCAGGCTTCATTGGATCAAGAGGACATAGAAAAACATAAATGAGCCTACTATGAAGGCTTTCATGGCCAGATGTCTTAGTTAATGGTTAGTTTTCTGGGTTGTATGACAGTGATCCAGGAAATTTTTCAGCTCCTGACATTTTGTCCAGAACTGCTGTGGACTACTTCGGAGGTGCTCCTGGCAATGCTGTGTCTTGCCGACTGATGAGTTGGACATCAGAGAGCAACATAAATACTGTCTGAAATGGGCTTGCCAAGTTTACATGTGATCAGTGAAGCTCAAACTTAACTTTAGATTGCACCTGTCAAGGATGAAAACTTACCTATCGATTCTACAGAGTCACTGTCCATATATTACTAAGTTTCGTGGCTTATTTTTTCTGCTAAAATTACCCTATGCTTTCAATGTTTTCTCTATATAGCTGCGGATAATAGATCATCATTGTAGACAAAATTTTCGTTTCAGAAAACTTCACTTCATGATTTCCTGACTGTAAAGCATGCTCTGCTACAGCTGATTTTTTTCTGTTTTCCCTAGTCGGCAAAAGCTTTTATTTTCTTTCAGTCTCGTATTCACACTTATCTTGGTAGTTCGAATCTAGATCTTTCCACAAGTACATGGAATCTTACGTACCCCACTTGCCAACAGAGGAGGGCGTTTATTCTTTGCAGATCAGAGTGCTTGACATACCAGTATTTTCATAGTTGTTCTAAAAACCAGTCTGATATCATGTTTATATAAAATCTCTCTGGTCTGATCAGTTACTTTTTTTGATAAAGAGGGGAGAAACTGTGTTCTTCCATCGCTGTGTTTTGTTGTTGTCACCCTTTGATACATTGTTAGAATTCATGAAGTAAAGTTGGCTATGCAAAGAAGCCACCAAACTATATAAGCATGGGGATAATTTTAACAGAAAAGAAGCAGCCATAAAACTTGATGATACATGGAGAGTGGCTTTGCAGCATCAACAGAAAAGTTTTTATCATTGACACGTGACAATCAGTAGTTAAGTTTTATCTCTGACAAGAATTATCTCTAGTGATTAAGTGTAAACTGTACCATATCCAGTTTATACGGTATTTACGTTACTCTCTAACATCCGACTCATCAGACAAGCAATATTCAGTGTCACCAGGAGCACCTGTGAAAATGTCCGGCAAGCCGTGGACAAAATTTCAGGAACCGAAAAGTTTCCTGGACCACAGCCATATAACCAAGAATACTCACCAGTAAATAGGTGAGACCATTCAATCTTAGTTTAAGTAGCACAAATGTTACATTTAAAATGTTAGGTTTTGTCACAGATTTCATTGACACACCTCTAAAGTTACACTTGAAATTTTTTGATAAGTGATATCAAGTTCCTGTAATGGCTATTCAGAACATATTCAAAACAAGTTGGAGAGGGAGAGTAGGTTTACTAAAGGTGAAAGGCAATTCAAGCTTTCCTTAAAGTTTTCACAATTTTTGTTCAAAAATTAGGCATTAATTATCAGTATAAAATGCTTGTTTTCAGAGTAATCCTGGGAAGATGCATGTTAAAATAGACAACTACTACTTTCCAGCTTGGAAGAGGATACCTTAAACCCGAGCTGTTCGGAGGCAGTCCAGGTTTGTAGCCGGGAAGTGTTTCGATACACTACAGCATTCGTCATTAACTTCATTAAGCTGGCCACATACCTGCAGCTACTGTCATCCCAGAGTAAGTAAATTTTGAGCAGACATTTCTTATTTGAGTAAACTTGAACTGTTATTAAGAGCCGGCCGGAATGGCCAAGCAGTTCTAGGCGCTACAGTTCTAGGCGCTACAGTCTGGAATTGCACGACTGCTACGGTCGCAGGTTCGAATCCTGCCTCGGGCATGGATGTGTGTGGTGTCCTTAGGTTAGTTAGGTTTAAGTAGTTCTAAGTTCTAGGGGACTGATGACCTCAGAAGTTAAGTCCCATAGTGCTCAGAGCCATTTTTGTTATTAAGAAAACATTTCATTTAGTTCATCTAAAGTATTTTACTGTATGTATTCTTGTATTATAGATAAGAAGTTGTTTTGAACATTGTTCATTTTTGCATGTGCATTGAACTTTTTATTAAAATAATGACACTCTACAAACTCTTAAGAGCATGTGTTGTGTTTAGCATACAGAAAAATAAAATTTACTTAAAATTCGAATGCTTTGTCACAGGTATTTCGGTAATCTTGTTCTGAAACAAAGCTTAAACTAGGGCCTCTTTGTACAGTAGTTTCTTGTCAGAGTCATGATAATATTTGTAATGCAAAAGGTACTGTTGCATAATCAAGGACTTGTAAATTAAAAGTAATAATGTAACACTCTGCTGGAAAATCTAGAACGTAATACAAACAGTGAAGTGAATGAACACAACCACATGCTATTGCCATAGTGAAGGCATTGAACAGTAGACTGGCATGTGAACAACAACTTGTTAAGTTGTTAATTATAGTTAATTATCAGACATCCTTCCTCCTGTGGGCCTATTCTTTTGTAAGTATATGTTGATTGAACATAGTAAATTATCAGGCATCCTTTCTCCTGTGGGCCTATTCTTTTGCAAGTATACCGTATTTACTCGAATGTAAGCCGCACTCGAATCTAAGCCACACCTGAAAAATTAGACTCGAAAACAAAGAAAAAAATTTTCCCCGAATCTAAGCTGCACCTGAAACTTGAGATTAGAAATTCTAGGGGAGAGAAAAGTTTTAGGCCGCACCTCTAAATCGAAACAAAGTTGGTCCATTGTAATATGAGAGACAATTTAGGTCGAATGAAAGATGATACAGCTACAGTAGTTTGGTTCGAGTCGTAAGGTTAGCAGTTAAGCTTTACCAGGTAGCCATTGCTATGCGTCAGGTGCTCCATCCGTATTTATATGGGTACCCTTCCTTTTTTACGTGCTTCGTCTGGTTTGAACTGACTGCCTATTTTTCTTTGATCTGGTAAGTGCAATTCTCTTTGTTATAGGTATTTACGTCACTCTAAGCTGAAAATGCATTACTGTACTGTTTTATGCATTGTTTGTTGCATTCTGATAGTGAGTGTTTACGGTCTATCGCCACTCGCAGCATGGCTTGCTTTCGTGCATGCTACTGCCGCTTACAATTAAAAAGAGAGAGAGAGAGAGAGAGAGAGAGAGAGAGAGAGAGGAATCGTCTCATTAGCGAAACAATGGCAAGAGACTGCTATTTCTTGTTACTTACACTGTTGCTTTCTTTGATAATGACCAACAAGAACCAAATAATAGGCTGCGTATGATAGAAGATATTCTGAACGAGAGTTTAGCGAAGATAATGAAAATAATGAGCAAATGGCTCAATGACATTTATGTGGTTTTTTTATGATAGTGTCCGACAGCACTAGTGAGAATTTATACATTATTATGTTGGCAAAGTATCACACTGTAGAAGTATCTTTATTGGGTGCTAGAGTAAGAGAGAATCAGAATCAGTGACATAGCAGATGAGATACTTCATTGCTGAGTACAAAAAATATGACTCAAACAACAGAAAGTCCAGGTTGGAATATCAACAATTATGGAAAGGTTAGATTACTACTCACTGTAAAGATGGAAAGTTGACTTACAGACATGCGCAGAGAAAAAGACTGTTACACATTTAGCTATCTGGTGCCTGCTGCAACTCATCATGTTATCTTTACACTGCGTAAATAACTATGAGTTAATGAGAAGAAAGGTGTTTGCAAGTAACAAATGAATGGCAACCATTGAAGCCTACTTTTGGACTACAGTTCATATCTTCCCAGCCACAGCCAGGCAGTTGTGCTCATGAGATGCAGAATAAGTTGTTATGCCATGATTCACAGTTACCACCAGACTGCAGCAGTGCATGAAATGTAATGGTTTATTAACCCTATTATAACCATGTGCATTTTGTTTGGTAGCAAGAGGGCAGCCCCAAATTTTCTGAGAGTTTGCCATAAATTTTCTGACAACATTAATATTCCACAAATTTTAAAATGTTGTGTGAATCAGACCTCTGCTGTAATCTGTTTGGGTGGGACAGGAGCGGAGGGGTAACTTCAGAGTACAGCAATCATTAGCTCGTCCCATTTTCAACAACTAATGAGCCAGTCACATTAATCTGCAGTGATATTTTATCTTTCATCCCTTGTGAGCTTTACCATATTTTACATTGAGCATTTATTGAAGCATATGTAACACCAAGCCTTTTAACAAATGTTATTTATATTCTTTTGTGAGTAACTAGTCACATATGCACGTTGTGATATTAACCATTTTAGTAGTAAACTTGCTCTTTTATAAAGATACATTGGTCCTTCACAAACTCAGTTTTAAGTCCTTTCTCATAATACCATGTTCACTTTAACTGCTTTTTGTCATTCATAAACCTACTCTTCAATATTATCCGAAATGGAATACTGTGAAATAATTTCAACACGTAGAACACGGGCACTGGAATGCGGCCTTCCTTGTTCTCCTAAGCACTGGAACTGCCAGATGTTCTCTAAAACCTGGAACATCATCGTAAGATTGTTATGAGGAATAAATTTCTACATTTTACATTATGTAGAATTATATTTATATTCAGCAAGAACACTGATAATCATGCTATTGAGCACCCTGAGGGAGAGGGGGAGACAGAGACAGGCTGCTACTGTCTACCTGAGGCCTGGGGAAGCAATGTAGAAAAAGAAGTAAATGTAAATATTACAGTAATTGCTTCAATTCTTGAGGAATGCTGGAAATATGCATTTATATCTAATAGTGGGTTGGTTGGTTTTGTGGTTGTATGGTGATTCAAGGACCAAATGAAGGCGTCAACAGTCAATCATTCACTAAACAAGTCCTTAGAGAATGACATTGCTAACAAGAAGTAAAAGTAGTCTAAGCAAGTTGCCAGACTGTGTGAAAAATAATAGGGCAGGGACATGCAGAGCATTTACAATGCTAAGAATTAAAAGCACTTTCTGTAAATGTATAAAGATGTTCAAAATTGGACAGATGTGTATGCCAGAGACTGATGAAAGCCTCTCGGGGATCATATGCAGTAAATCTGAAAAACTAAGAGCTTAGTGATGGATATGAAATGTACAGCATGTTATCTCACATTCTTACAGGCTGTAAATTCTTATTTTCCTGTAGATTTGGTATTTCACTTTTCATTTCTATTGTTAACTACTAAATTGTGACAGTGTTAAGCAGAAGTCGTATCTTCTATGCTCCCAGATAATATTAATTTTTGCTGGAGTGTACCACTCTTTTGCTTAGACAATACAATATCTTTTTTAATAAATTTGAACAAATTTAGTCTGAAAATAAACTCGTCTAACTGAGACATCATTTATAGTGAATAAATGACCAAAAATATAAAAAAGCATAATTACATTTATATTTAGCAAGGGCATTGATGATTATGCCATTGAACACCCTAAAATCACCACCACCACCACCACGTTCTAGAGAGAGAGAGAGAGAGAGAGAGAGAGAGAGAGAGAGAGAGGGGGGGGGGGGGGGGGGGGGAATCTTCGATATATACAGGGTGTTCCACCTACACTTTTCACCACCAATATCTCTGGAACCACAATAGGTATTGGCAAACTGCTTTCATGATTATGAATGTACAGCAGGGGCTCACAAAAGTAAATACTATGAGAATTTCTAAACTGTGTGCAAATATTGGTTTCAACACAAACTTATCCTTTCTTTTAAGTGGACACCCCATAACTGAGCAAGGTGGCTCAGTGGTTAGCACATTGGATTCGCATTTGGGAGGACAAAGTTCAAACTCACATCTGGCCACCCTGATTTAGGTTCTCTGCGGTTTCCTAAATCACTTCAGGCAAATGCTAGGATGGTTCCTTTGAAAGGGCGCAGCCGACATCCTTCCCCATCCTTTCTTAATCCAATGGGACCGATGACCTCACTTTGGTCCCCTCCCCCAAATCAACCCACCAATTGATGACACCCCACACTATTCCATCTGCAATAACAACATAAGAAACCACACTAATAATGGTGTTGTTTGCATCGCAATATGTCAGTTACATTGTGCGAAACCAGAACACGAAGTTGATGCATGAAATGAACAAAATGTACTGCTATTGCACTTCCCGCAACACGAATGTGACCCGCATGTTGCTTGTAATCATGTTGTGATTGACGTACATATTCTTACTTTCGATTGCACACCGGCATACATTTTGTGTATTACAGAGAAGACCTAGGTTTGTTTCGTAGGTACTACTGTACGTTTATGTATGCGTTGCACCATCTGCAATGGCTCAGATGTGTGACAGTCATTAAAGATGTCCAGTACATGTTCTGTACATGGCATGTACCATTGTGTAATTGATGTACAGCTACATACAAGTAGCATGTATCCCTTTGACAGCCATTAATTTTGTTTACTCTGATGGTTGTTATCAGTATTTCGTTACCATTATGTCCATTGTAGTACTGTCAAAAAGTTTAATAAAGCATGTACAAGTAAACCGTGTCCTTGTTTTCATTCTGGTTGAGTGGACATCTGTATGTTTCCCAGGCCGCGTGCTAACAGTGTATATAGCTATACAAAAGTACAGTGTTTGTTGCATCCGAATATGTCAATTAAGTCGCGATTACGAGCAACGTGCAGGGCACTCTTGCACCGCAGGATGTGCAATAGCGGCGCGTTTCATTCATTTCACGTGCCAATTTCTGAGGATTGAACTTTCTTATTGCAATGCAACCAACACCATTACTATTCTGATTTCTCGTGTTATTGATTGCATATGGGATAATATGGGGTGTACATAAAAAAGAAAAAACACACATACACATTTAACGGAAGCTTAGAAACAGTCAGTGGGAAGCTTTTCACAAACCAAACAGTAATCTCCAAAAAATCGAGCAATATTAGGAACAATTACACGACTCTGATGAAACAGATGTGGCTAGTATAGGTGAAATGACACAAGCTTTTAAGTGGGGGATTACAAGCGACGAGAGTAGTGGTCATTTAGCTGTTTTTAATGCAGAGGAAGTTTTTGAGCTGGGCACAAAGTAGCCATCCAACAATTCATTCGTACCATATGGTCTCCCAAAGAAATTTCATCCCTAATTCTGGAATATCATTGGATCAACTTTTACTGAGATTTTAACTGAAACAATGAGAGGGGGCTGTTACCACAGAGTTCAAAGTAGGAAAAAATGTTCTTGTGTCAAAGGGAGGAGGTCAGAACAAAATAGGTAACTTACATCCAACAACTTTATTAAATTTTGGTTTTAGAAAAATTTTCAGAGGAGTTAACAATAGAATGATGCCTCTACTTGTGAAAATGATGAAGCAGCCTCAATCCTACCGTCCTGGAGACTCTATCATTACATCAATCAGAGACTATCGAGATGATGTAAGTAGCTGCAAGTAACTAAAATAAAATGTGCTATGCTCTTTGTTGACTTCTGTAAAGCTTTGAACTGACTTAATTGCCACTCTCTAGAACAACTACTGAAGTAGGTCTCAAAGAAAGGGCTGTACAAGTAATCCTGAATATGATAAAAGGAGTCGCAGCAAAGACAGCCATCAATATACAAAGAGATGTACCACAAGGTAGTTTACTTTACATGTTGCTTTTTGCGCTGTCACTGGAAATGCGTCACAGGAGACTGAATGAAAAATTAACAGGTCTGACAATTTCAAAAGTAAACTTCACTCTAAGAGCTTACCCCTATGTTGTTGTTGTTCTTGTGACACACACACTGGAAACAGCATAGCATCAGGTACAAAAGTAAATGAGGGAAAGGGTAAAATATTAAACATCAAACGGCTTGAAACTGTCTGTGTGATGTGTGCAAGGACAGCAGAAAACTGCTGAAAATTGTAACATAATTGTCCATTAAAAATGGCCATGAAGAACTGGAAGCGCATGATGTACAATGTACAAGTTGCCATAATAGTAACAAAGTAAGAGCATATGGACTATCAGACCAATTGTGTGATTCGCTTGAAGAGTTCCTAGATAACAGAACACAGCATGTCGTTCTCAATGGAGAGAAGTCATCCGAAGTAAGAGTGATTTCAGGTGTGCCGCAGGGGAGTGTCATAGGATCGTTGCTATTCACAATATACATAAATGACCTTGTGGATGACATCGGAAGCTCACTGAGGCTTTTTGCAGGTGATGCTGTGGTGTATCGAGAGGTTGTAACAATGGAAAATTGTACTGAAATGCAGGAGGATCTGCAGTGAATTGACGCATGGTGCAGGGATTGGCAATTCAATCTCAATGTAGACAAGTGTAATGTGCTGCGAATACAGAGAAAGAAAGATCCCTTATCATTTAGCTACAAAATAGCAGGTCAGCAACTGGAAGCAGTTAATTCCATAAATTATCTGGGAGTACGCATTAGGAGTGATTTAAAATGGAATGATCACATAAAGTTGATAGTTGGTAAAGCAGATGCCAGACTGAGATTAATTGGAAGAATCCTAAGGAAATGCAATCCGAAAACAAAGGAAGTAGGTTACAGTACGCTTGTTCGCCCACTGCTTGAATACTGCTCAGCAGTGTGGGATCCGTACCAGATAGGGTTGATAGAAGAGATAGAGAAGATCCAATGGAGAGCAGCGCGCTTCGTTACAGGATCATTTAGTAATCGCAAAAGCGTTACGGAGATGATAGATAAACTCCAGTGGAAGACTCTGCAGGAGAGACGCTCAGTAGCTCTGTACGGGCTTTTGTTAAAGTTTTGAGAACATACCTTCACCGAAGAGTCAAGCAGTATATTGCTCCCTCCTACGTATATCTCGCGAAGAGACCATGAGGATAATCAGAGAGATTAGAGCCCACACAGAAGCATACCGACAATCCTTCTTTCCACGAACAATACGAGACTGGAATAGAAGGGAGAACCGATAGAGGTACTCAGGGTAACCTTCGCCACACACAGTCAGGTGGCTTGCTGAGTATGGATGTAGGTGTAGATGTAGATAGAAAACTGCTAGCGATCTAACAGTGATGCAGGGGGAAAAGATAATAAAAAATTGGATTTTAATCTAACAATGGAAAATCCAGGATGGAATGTAACAATATTAGAGAAGGAAAGTTGCTATTCACCATATGGTGGAGATGCTGAGTCACGATAGGCACAACAAAAAGATTCACACAATTATAGCTTTCGACCATTAAGTCCTTTGTCAATTACACACACACACACACACACACACACACACACACACACACACACACACACACACATATATCTGCAGTCTCAGGCAACTAAAACCATACAGCGAGCAGCAGCACCAGTGCATGAATGGCCACCGACAAACTGTGGCCAAGAAACCAGTGGACCACCCTGTTGCTGAACACACTGCCAAACGTGATATCCCTCATTTTAATGACTGCTTCACAGCCTGTTCCATATGGATCCTTCCCACCAACATCAGCTTTTCTGAAGTGCGCAGGTGGGAACTTTCCCTACAATACATCCTATGTTCCCGTAACCCTCCTGACCTCAGCCTTTGTTAGTCACTGTCCCCACCCATCCAGCCCCCTTCCTGTTCCCATTGTAGCACTACACAGCCGTCATTTCACTGCCACACACAATCTTTTAATGTCCATTTATTTCTCTCCTTTCCACTACCTCCCCTCCCCCCCCCCCCTCACCTTCTCTCCTGCCCTCCCTCTAAACTACAGCACTTCACTGTCTGCCACCCCCACCATACTATCCCTACCCCTCCCTGCCCCAGCCTCCTCCTTACCCCCACCCAGTTGCCACTCCCATCATGCATTGGTGCTGTTGCTCGTAGTGTGGTTTCAGTTGTCTGAGACTGCAGACGTGTGTGTGTGTGTGTGTGTGTGTGTGTGTGTGTGTGTGTGTGTGTGTCTATTGTTGAGAATGCTATAATTGTGTGAATCTTTTTATTGTGCCTATTGCAAAATTGGATTTTAGACCCATGTATCCTATGAAGCATATTACGTGGCTAAGGTATTCCTTATTGTGAAGATAACTACCAGAAAGATAATACAGCTGTCCAGCAGGTATGTTTGCTAAGGCAATATCTTCAAATTCAACTACACCATACTCACGGAGTTAAAGACAAATGGGAGGTTTGAAATTGACGGATATCAGTAGGAAGGCAAATACATTATTCATTAGAACAACCATGACCAGAAACCATAATTTTGAAGCTATTCAATATTATATGGCCTGCAAGTAGATAGCTGTCAATAAATGTAGGCAAGTTAAACTATCAATTGAAACACATCAAGATGAGTTAATTAGGGGATAACATTTTACGAAATACTGTTTTAACAGAAAAGCCTTGGTGGATGCCCAGAAGAAGACAGATGGCCCAAATCAAACTGAGTCAAGCACTCAAGCATAAGTGTGGCCATTTGGGACAACTTTAGCTTCTTACCAATTCATTCCTCAGAAATGGGTTCAACATGCATAAAGTTCTGAGGAATATAGTTGCAACTAATGAAAAACTTGGTCAGATTGGTTTACGCAACACTGACAGCTGCCTCACATGAGTCTAGTGGACACACTGCGGACAGCTAATGAACTGGAACTAGGTCAGGAGCAGAAAAGCATTCATCGGGAAAAGCCCAGAAACCAACTAGCATACTGACGTACTCATGTGGCTGACTTGGAGTTCTACCCACAGGTGAAAACCGGTACTTTGATGTGGATACTCGAAATTATGTAAACTATATTATGAACAAAAACGGTGAAGTCAACATCATCATTATTTCAAATTGACATGGAAGAAACCTATTGGTGAATAAAGTGGTTCCTGAATGTCTCACTTTTATTTGAGGAACATGGAATCAGGTGAAATGTCTTATAATAGAGGAAACATGGCCTTTCTTTTTTTGCCGCCAAGTGCAGGATTTTCGTTTTTAGACAGTCATTAAAAGCTGTTACAAGATTGGAAATGAAAAGCCTGAAACCAATACAAGTGCTTTCATTAACATGTAAATTGATAGAGTAAGTATTGACTATTAACATCACAAATTTCCAATTAATTGATAAGGTACAATCAGTCCATGAAGCCACAAAACTTACATTCTGGAATTTATGGGGGCGGAAACTGTCTGCTCTACAATTTGATTTTGTCATGCAGTACCAGAATAGAAATCACTGGAATGGAATTTTTATTAGGGTGTTTATGATGAGATTACATTTTGCTCCACTGTTTGTCAGGCGATGAATGTAATTTTACCATTGTGGTATTTATTGATGTGTTGTGTATTAAATGTACATGAAACAAGAATTGTAGATCTTCATGGATTGTAATTTCAAAGGTTCTTGTCAATGGCAAATCCCGTAATACCACATTCATTGAAAAGGAAGCAGTGGTGATATCCTGAATTTCAAATACAATTTCTGTGTTATGGCAGATGTTTTCATTTCCTTTGACTACTCTATTGTGGGTCCATCATTGTAATAGGCAAATAAAAGAAGTGAATGCATTCACTTAAGTGCATGGATTTCTACCTTTTGGGCAAATGAGGTGAATTTGATGGGTGTATCATGATAATATGTTGGAATAAGAGGAAAAAAGAAAAGAATTAATTTGCAGGTATGGATATAAATATGTTAATGTTCTGTAACTTTATTATTTATCTGGAGGTGATTGTTTCCTGGTCATTAATGTCACTATTTCTTCCCAAGAACTTTTTGTGTATTTCAATCAGTTCCTGTTGAAATGTGTGGCATACATTGAGTGACCATAGAGGAATGAAGGTCAACTGGTACCACCATCAGTATCATTCCCAGTAAAGCTACAGTGTGTTATACTGTGACCCATCATCATTTTCAGTTTCCCCTTTCATACCTATGCTTGTGAATAAAAAAATTAAAATAAAAAAAAAAAAAAAAAAAAACCTGAGTGCAATGACAAGATGACAAATTGGCAAATATGTTTACGATACCTTTCAGATAAGAGAAGTTGTCAACATCCTCCCTCATCACAGAGAAGGTTTCTCTTAGAAGTTACAGAAATACTGAAGAATGTTCATGAATCTATTAAAGGTGAGTTATCAGCTGTCATTTCTGAAATTTAGGAAAAGTGTTTTTAAATGATATTAGAAATTTTGTAGTGTCTATTGTTGCATATTAAAATACTTAATTTAGCATGGCAAGAAAATGTGTTTCAGAACTGTCGCGTGCTTATGCAAGCAAGACTCAGGTGGAAAGAGAACTATGCCCCTCCATCACGGATAGGTTGAAGACTACTGATGAATGCCTTGCTGCTTCCTTGACAGCTATGGTTGCTGCAAGTGGAAAGGTTAGAGCATACAAATTGCAAATTAAAAGTTTAATCAATGAAGAAGCTTTATTGGTTTTGGACTGTAGTACATACGAGGAAATCTTGTTGTGTAGTTGAATACCTGTGACATGTAGAAATCATAATTAGACAAATTTGTTTAGTGCCAAATATTGTTATAGATGAAATGTCTTAGTAGTAGTTCCTGATTTGGTGGAGCTAATGTGTGCCTATCATATGTAGATGACAAGAATCTGGTGGTAAAATGAGGATTTGCTAATAAACACTAGATAACCAAGCAGTCTCAGGAAACAAAAATGAAATGTATTGTGCATTTATAACAGTATATGAAAATTCCGTCTTGTGCTGCAGTGAGATGGAAAAGATTTTCCAGGGTAGAATAGAGAATTAATGGGGGAAAACACAATTTTAATATCTTTCACTACATCCTTAGGTCTTGCTGCTACTCTGCATGCCTACTTGAATCAGCAATGGTTCTGTTGCTGTGTCCAGACAATTATGGTCTTGTTTTATCTTGTTCTTGATAAAGGCCCAAATTAGTTCAACAGCACTGAGTTTGCAGTATGCCACAGGCAACCACAGAAGTTTGTCCATTGGGCACAACACTCTCTCCAAAAGGAATTCTGTGGTGAACTGAAGTGCATACGTGTATGTCACATAAATTCTACTGCAGTTTGACATGAGATGAAAGATCTGTTTTGTTATTTTCCAGTCATTCAATAACAAAATCTTCCTTTCATTTCATAGATGGATTTCGCAATACGAATTTATCATTTGTGACATGGAACCTGATGTCTAACAGTTGTAAATCTATTGGATAACTTTCTGAGAATTCTTCTGAACCAGCCTTAATCATGTCTGGCATTGTACTCAGAACAGTAATCACTACTGCATTTTCCCAATAAAACACAGGCCACTATTTTGCACAAACCCACCTTTGTTTCCAATGTAACACGTTGTAATTATTTCTGGAACCGGCCATGTTTATATTCCATATTTCCACACCTGAAAACTTCCTTTGCAATAGTTCTATTTTATGTGTATGTCATTTTTTATTCCTACTATCCAAAATTTGTGGAATGGTTTGTGTCACAGCAAGTCTCATGAGTGTAGTAAACAGTCTATTCAATGTTTCACCAGTGTCTGTAATTTCTCTCAAGAAAATGCATTTTTTTCCTGCTATTAGAGTAGTTTCCATCAGCACAAGCTGTTTATTGAACTTTTTGTATCTCTGACCCATTTCTAAACAACGTGCCAAAGGGTTATTCCATTCAAATAATGAAAGTCTTACACTTCATTCCTCAAATTTTCCAAATTGCTTTTTCACGTGTAAGGTTGGATCTTCCTCTTTATGACTCCTGTGAAAAATATTGAAAAATATTCCCATGCAGATTTTTGTAGTCAACCAGAACTCCATCTGGTGATACAGAACTTGAAATTCCTGAGTGTTCTCTTTCAGCTAATTACCATACTTTTGATAGTACTGAGGTAATCAGTGGCTCTCTTTACTGAGTGTGAAACAGAACTGCACTAAGGCATCATCATTTTTAATCTCATAATAAACATGTGCTTCAATAAATGTTACTTATCTTACAAGAAATGGGGACATAAGCAAGGCAACTGTTCAAAGCTAAATACGGCTCAGACCTGGCAGATTAGCATCCTCAAGGCTGCAACACATGAGAACGCAAAAACATTACACACACGCTTGATATTTTTTCATTATGTAGCAATATGTGTATGAAAACATAACTGTGAAAAGCGACAACCGGCCTAGGATTTCCAGTTTTCATTTTGTAGATTGTTGCAATTCCCCTTATAGTGAAACGTATGAATAGTTTCCATTATTACAACAAAATGAGTAAATGGAAAGCAATGAAAATCTGGCAGTAAATCAAGAACTGTTGTATCTTTAAACTGTGTGCAGGAGATGGTTCTTGAAAATGCGGTCTGAGTAGTGTTCCCAAAAAAAGTCCATATGGTTCACTTTCGCACAAATATTTCCACATGTTGTCACTTCCTTTCCAATCAAAATATGATGTTTACATATCAAATGACAAAAGGAGTTGATTCAGGAAAGGTGCACCATGTTTATACTCAATATGTGATTGTGTCTCAAGGAACTCAAAGCCAAGGGTCATTTCTTATGAAATGGAGAACAAATGGTAGACAAAAAATGTTTCTTGTTGGCAGTGTTAGTCAGGAGGAACATGAAAAGCCATCAGGGAGAGGTGATAGTTAACCTACCCGAAAAGTCTTAGTTTATCTGACTTTCAGGAATAGTACACTGACTGCTAGTTTTAGATAGATCTGATAAAACAAAAATAAATATGTTTTGCAACAAAGTACAGTGCCAGCCACATAGTATGAAAAAGACTTGCCACTAAATAAAGAAAATCTGCCCACCTCCCAAAAAAATTTAAAGTAAATTTGCTTGTAGAACAAGTGTTTGACAATGTCTTTTAAAAATAAGAATTGGTAGCAGTCGTCCATTTTATATCCTACATACAATTTGACAGTGCTTTTCGAGAGACAGTGCTCTCATCATCAGACTGTCAAACTCACTCCTCACTTTGAAACACTAACAAGTTACCAACAAATCCTCGGTTTACTTTAAAATCTTTGACTTCTGTCCATAGTTGTCAAATCTCATAGAGTACCACACACCAGGTGGTGATCACCTGTGGGTTGCAAGAATGTTAAGTCAACACTTAGTGAGGTGTGTAGGATATGTCCTGGTGTGAGGTGGAATGACTATGGGCAGAAGTAACGTAGGACAAGATCCCACAGTCCATTATGTTTTTATTCTATTTATTTTATGAGCATTGCAAATGTTTTGGTAGGCTTTTAAATGTTTTAACCTCATGAACTGAATTTGAGAAACTCGTAATGAGAACACTGTCTGTCGAAACATTGTAGAGTTGTGTGTAGGTCAAAAAACAGCTGAATTCTGCCAGTTATTACTTTTCAAATATAACAATCACTACCTCACAGCCTTAAAATAGGCAATATTAAAATATCTTTTACTTTACTTTTTGTTTGGTATGTTGTTTCCTTTATGTATTCAGTCCTGTTGTGTGTTAGTAGCTTTCAGGTGTACTGTCTGACAGTCGCACTGAGCTGTGGAAGGGCATGGCACTCTCTCCTGCATCAGCTTTCTCACTTCACGCTAAGATGCATCCTGCCGTGTCAGCCTTCAAAAGACGTGCAGCTTCGTACATTAATTATCTAGATCAGGTTAGTAAAAGTTAATAATAAAAATGACAGCAGTTATTGTGTGAATCACTGACTGCTTGTCTCTTATCTTAACTCACTTTAATTAGACAAATATTATAAAGCTAGAGTTGCAATTTGCCTATCGTATTTATTTTACATCATAATTTTAAGTTTCCATGAAAGCTTGGGGAGTGAACTGTTGTAAAGGAACATTTTGAATCATCAGTGTGGCTGTATAACATGTAGGGGAATCTTCTAGACTTTGGCCCAGTTGGTTTTCCAGGTGCCACTACAGGTGAAGTAGCCAGTGCAGGTGTGATGTTAGCAAGGCCCTTCACCTGCCCATTGCGCAGATGGGTGCAGTAGATTGTTCTCCAGGAGCAACACCAGAGTAGCACGACAGCATAGCAGCATAGCATAGAACTTGCAACTAGTCAGTTACCAGGATAAGTTTAGTTGAAGATGGTTGATTCATTTATTACCAAAAGTGATGGAGTTAAGATCCCTGCCATGTTGAAGCCAGTTACTCATTTCTGCTAGGTTGTTGTTGTTGTTGTTGTTGGTGGTGGTGGTGGTGGTGGTGGTGTATCGTGGCAGAAGTATATTCACAGTCTATTCACATTAGCCTGTTGTTATGTTAGCCTGAAGATTAAACTATCCTTCATCCTTCAGAGAATAACAAAAGAGAGAATATCTGTGACCTTTACTGAAAAAGAATTAATGTTATTACAGCAAGAGCAAAGTCAGGATAGGGAAGTGAAATAAATGTTACATTATATCTTCAACAATGGAAAATCCAGGATGGAATGTATCAATATTATGAAAAGGATAGTTGCTACTCACCATATAGCGGAGGTGCCGAGTTGCAGATAGGCATTCTCCCCCCTCTGCACTTCACCCCCCCCCCTCTCACACTTACACACACAAATACGTACAAGCAAATGCAACTCTCACATGCATGACTGCAGTCTCTGGTTGCCGAGGCCACACTGTGAGCAGCAGTACATGATGAGAGATGCCACGAGGTGGTGGGGGTAAGGAGGTGGCTGGGGGAGGGAGGGGGAAGGATAGCAGGCTATGGGTGGAGGATGGTAAAGTGCTGCTTGTGGGAGCATACAGGGTTGACATAGGTGGAGAGAGGGTAGGGCAGCTAGGTGCAGTCGGGAGGTTAGACAGGGGAGTGGGGGTGGAGGTGGGAGGGAGTGGGGGCTTAGCAGTAAAGGAGGCAGGTAAAAACTCTGTGGGTGCAGTGCATTGGTACAATAGAGGACTGTGTAGTGCTAGAATGAGAACAGGAAAGGGGCTAGAGGGTAAGGACTAAGACTATCAAGGTTGAGGCCCACTGTCTAACCTCCTCACTGCACCTAGCTGCCTCACAATCTCTCCACCTCGTCTCTGCGTGCTCCCGCAAGAAGCACTTCACCGTCAATCACCCCTAACCTGCTATCTCTCCCCTTCCCTACCCCAGCCTCCTCCTTACCCCTACCACCCAATTGTGTCTCCAGTGTTTTTGGTCTATTTCCAATGAAGGCCTTGTTGGCCAAAAGCTCATTTTCTGACAGTTTGTTGTGCCTATCTGTGACTCAACATCTCTGCTATATGGTGAGTAGCAACTAACCTTTTCATTATATCATAGCTTCTGTTATTAGGATCAATAAAATAACTGAATGAAGCCTGGATACTGAATCAGTTTTTTCCCCCAATTTATTGCAGTTCCTGTATCTTTCTTTCTGAAGACAATGACTACTCCACAGCATCCACCCTAGTTTTGTCATGGCAAGCATATTTCCATCATGTTAAGGCACCCTGTTGAGAGGCCAGTCAAACGTGTGGTTCCTGAAGAGGGGCAGCAGCCTTTTCAGTAGTTGCAGGGGCAACAGTCTGGATGATTGACTGATCTGGCCTTGTAACACTAACCGAAATGCCTTGCTGTGCTGGTACTGCGAATGGCTGAAAGCAAGGGGAAACTAGAGCCATAGTTTTTCCCGAGGGCATGCAGCTTTACTGTATCGTTAAATGATGATGGTCTCCTCCGAAAGTAAAATAGTCCCCCATCTGGATCTCTGGGCGGGGACTACTCAGGACGACGTTGTTATCAGGAGAAAGAAAACTTGCGTTCTACGGGTTGGAGCGTGGAATGTCAAATCCCTTAATCGGGCAGGTAGGTTAGAAAATTTAAAAAGGGAAATAGATAGGTTAAAGTTAGATGTAGTCGGAATTAGTGAAGTTCGGTGGCAGGAGGAACAAGGCTTCTGGTCAGGTGAATACAGGGTTATAAATACAAAATCAAATTGGGGTAATGCAGGAGTAAGTTTAATAATTAATAAAAAAAAAATGGGAGCGCGGGTAAGCGACTACGAACAGCATAGTGAAAGCATTATTGTGGCCAACACAGAGACGAAGCCCATGCCTACCACAGTAGTAAAACTAGCATAACTTAATCATAGCTAACACTTGGTTTAAGAATCATGAAAGAAGGTTGTGTATGTGGAAGAGGCCTGGAGACACTGGAAGGTTTCAGATAGATTATATAATGCTAAGGCAGAGATTTAGGAACCAGGTTTTAAATTGTAAGGCATTTCCAGGCGCAGATGTGGACTCTGACCACAATCTATTGGTTATTACCTGGAGATTGAAGCTGAAGAAACTGCAAAAAGGTGGGAATTTAAGGAGATGGGACCTGGATAAACTGAAGGACCAGAGGTTGTTGAGTATTTCAGAGAGAGCATTAGGGGACGATTGACAGGAACAGGGTAAAAGAAATGCAGTAGAAGAAGAATGGGTAGCTTTGAGGGATGAAATAGTGCAGGCAGCAGAGGATCAAGTAGGTAAAAAGATGAGGGCTAGTAGATATCCTTGGGTAACAGAAGAGATATTGAATTTAATTGATGAAAGGAGAAAATATAAAAATGCAGTAAATAAAGCAGGCAAAAAGGAATACAAACGTCTCAAAAATGAGATCTACAGGAAGTGCAAAATGGCTAATCAGGGATGGCTAGAGGACAAATGTAAGGATTAGAGGCACATATCACTAGGGTTAAGATAGATACTGCCTACAGGAAAATTAAAGAGACCTTTGGAGAAAAGAGAACCACTTGCATGAATATAAAGAGCTCAGATGGAAACCCAGCTCTAAGCAAAGAAGGGAAAGCAGAAAGGTGGAAGGAGTATATAGAGGGTCTATACAAGGGCGATATACTGAGGACAATATTATAGAAATGGAAGAGAATGTAGATGAAGATGAAATGGGAGATATGATACTGCGTGAAGAGTTTGACAGAGCACTGAAAGACCTGAGTCGAAACAAGGCCCCGGGAGCAGACAACATTCCATTAGAACTACTGACAGCCTTGGGAGAGCCAGTCCTGTTAAAACTCTACCATCTGGTGAGCAAGATGTATGAGACAGGCGAAATACCCTCAAACTTCAAGAAGAATATAATAATTCCAATCCCAAAGAAAGCAGGTATTGACAGATGTGAAAATTACCGAACTATCAGTTTAATAAGCCCCGGCTGCAAAATACAAAGACTAATTCTTTACAGGTGAACAGAAAAACTGGTAGAAGCTGACCTCGAAGATCAGTTTGGATTCCGTAGAAATGTTGGAACGCGTGAGGCAATACTGACCCTGCGACTAATCTTAGAAAATAGATTAAGGAAAGGCAAACCTACGTTTCTAGCATTTGTAAACTTAGAGAAAGCTTTTGACAATGTTAACTAGAATACTCGCTTTCAAATTCTGAGGGTGGCAGGGGTAAAGTACAGGGAGTGAAAGGCTATTTACAATTTGTACAGAAACCAGATGGCAGTTACGAGAGTCGAGGGGCATGAAAGGGAAGCAGTGGTTGGGAAGGGAGTGAGACAGAGTTGTAGCCTATCCCCGATGTTATTCAATCTGTATATTGAGCAAGCAGTAAGGGAAACAAATGAAAAATTTGGTGTAGCAATTAAAATCCATGGAGAAGAAATAAAAACTTTGAGGTTCGCCGATGACATTGTAATTCTGTCGGAGACAGCAAAGGACCTGGAAGAGCACTTGAACGGAATGAACAGTGTCTTGAAAGGAGGATATAAGATGAACATCAACAAAAGCAAAACGAGAATAATGGAATGGTTTTTGTTGTTATGGTCTTCAGTCCTGTGACTGGTTTGATGCAGCTCTCCATGCTACCCTATCCTGTGCAAGCTCCTTCATCTCCCAGTACTTACTGCATGTAGTCGAATTAAATCAGGTGATGCTGTGGGGATTATATTAGGAAATGAGACACTTAAAGCAGTAAATGTGTTTTGCTATTTGGGGAGCAAAATAACTGGTGTTGGTCGAAGTACAGAGGATATAAAATGTAGACTGGCAATGGCAAGGAAAGCGTTTCTGAAGAAGAGAATTTTGTTAACATCAAGTATTGATTTAAGTGTCAGGAAGTCGTTTCTGAAAGTATTCGTATGGAGTGTAACCATGTATGGAAGTGAAACATGGACGATAAATAGTTTAGACAAGAAGAGAATAGAAGTTTTCGAAATGTGGTGCTACAGAAGAATGCTGAAGATTAGATGGGTAGATCATATAACTAATGAGGAGGTATTGAATAGAATTGGAGAGAAGAGAAATTTGTGGCACAACTTGACTAGAAGAAGGGATCGGTTGGTAGGGCATATTCTGAGGCATCAAGGGATCACCAATTTAGGATTGGAGGGCAGCGTGGAGTGTAAAAATCATAGAGGGAGACCAAGAGATTAATACACTAAACAGATTCAGAAGGATGTAGGTTGCAGTAGGTACTGGGAAATGAAGAAGCTTGCGCAGGATAGAGTAGCATGGAGAGCTGCATCAAACCAGTCTCTGGATTGAAGACCACAACAACAAGGCACCTTAGAAATCAAACATTTGTGATGCTTGAATTACAGGTGTAAATTTACTTTGGTTTGGGCTTGTATTTTTTAGGCAATTTGCTGTTGAACTTTTGAAGCTTTCTACTGCCTGGTTCCACCTGCTTGATTAAGATCTACCACTTAACTTGGTGAGATGACTAAGCTTTGCAGTGAGTTTTACTGTTTATATGAGTGAAACAAAACCTATACTTCCATCATTGTTCCTCCCATTTTTATAGATCACAATAATGGCTCTTCTTCAGTAGGTGGTTAGCAGAAGAGTCTCTGCATCTGACAATTTTATTCTCTTTATTACATTGTAATGGTAAAATAAAATCATAAAAAGAATAAAGATCTAAAATTCCTGGGGCAGAAATGTAAAATAGTGAGATGTGATACAAAGACCAGAAAAAAGTCTCAAACTTTCAGACTTACTTTGTCTGAAGATGATGATGATGAGGAGGACAAAAGGAAATGACATTGAAAGCAAATATTAAAAAATGTAAAAGAAAGGGATAAGTTCCTCATAATTCAGAATGACATAAGAATTAGGGAAGAAAGTTTGAAGACATTAATAAACTACTTCTGATTAAAATTTTTGACAAGGAGGGAGGCTGTTGAGACTGGAGAACCATTGTACACTCCTGGAAATTGAAATAAGAACACCGTGAATTCATTGTCCCAGGAAGGGGAAACTTTATTGACACATTCCTGGGGTCAGATACATCACATGATCACACTGACAGAACCACAGGCACATAGACACAGGCAACAGAGCATGCACAATGTCGGCACTAGTACTGTGTATATCCACCTTTCGCAGCAATGCAGCCTGCTATTCTCCCATGGAGACGATCGTAGAGATGCTGGATGTAGTCCTGTGGAACGGCTTGCCATGCCATTTTCACCTGGCGCCTCAGTTGGACCAGCGTTCGTGCTGGACGTGCAGACCGCGTGAGACGACGCTTCATCCAGTCCCAAACATGCTCAACGCGGGACAGATCCGGAGATCTTGCTGGCCAGGGTAGTTGACTTACACCTTCTAGAGCACGTTGGGTGGCACGGGATACATGCGGACGTGCATTGTCCTGTTGGAACAGCAAGTTCCCTTGCCGGTCTAGGAATGGTAGAACGATGGGTTCGATGACGGTTTGGATGTACCGTGCACTATTCAGTGTCCCCTCGACGATCACCAGTGGTGTACGGCCAGTGTAGGAGATCGCTCCCCACACCATGATGCCGGGTGTTGGCCCTGTGTGCCTCGGTCGTATGCAGTCCTGATTGTGGCGCTCACCTGCACGGCGCCAAACACGCATACGACCATCATTGGCACCAAGGCAGAAGCGACTCTCATCGCTGAAGACGACACGTCTCCATTCGTCCCTCCATTCACGCCTGTCGCGAGACCACTGGAGGCGGGCTGCACGATGTTGGGGCGTGAGCGGAAGACGGCCTAACGGTGTGCGGGACCGTAGCCCAGCTTCATGGAGACGGTTGCGAATGGTCCTCGCCGATACCCCAGGAGCAACAGTGTCCCTAATTTGCTGGGAAGTGGCGGTGCGGTCCCCTACGGCACTGCATAGGATCCCACGGTCTTGGCGTGCATCCGTGCGTCGCTGCGGTCCGGTCCCAGGTCGACGGGCACGTGCACCTTCCGCCGACCACTGGCGACAACATCGATGTACTGTGGAGACCTCACGCCCTACGTGTTGAGCAATTCGGCAGTACGTCCACCCGGCCTCCCGCATACCCACTATACGCCCTCGCTCAAAGTCCGTCAACTGCACATACGGTTCACGTCCACGCTGTCGCGGCATGCTACCAGTGTTAAAGACTGCGATGGAGCTCCGTATGCCACGGCAAACTGGCTGACACTGACGGCGGCGGTGCACAAATGCTGCGCAGCTAGCGCCATTCGACGGCCAACACCGCGGTTCCTGGTGTGTCCGCTGTGCCGTGCGTGTGATTATTGCTTGTACAGCCCTCTCACAGTGTCCGGAGCAAGTATGGTGGGCCTGACACACCGGTGTCAATGTGTTCTTTTTTCCATTTCCAGGAGTGTAGAATAGTAAGTTGATATGAGGAGGAAAAAGTAAACCTTAAATGAAGAATAAAAAGAGTAAGGAGAGTAAAATATAAGATGGCAAGAACTGAAGTAAGTAAGTGAGGAGGAAGAAAGGAAGGATGAAATACAGTACTGATGAAAATAAGATATATGAGACTTGTAAAGTTTAACTAGGGATAAACTCGATATATGCTACCTGCGACAGGGTGATCAACCTTGACATTTCCCATAATTTTGCAGTAACCATCCTGGTGGGCAAATAGTGCTTCTGGCCAACATGTTGTGTGGGCATAATTCACAGTAGAATCAAGTTGGCCCTGTCTGTGATGCTGTAAGCTGTGCTTTTAACATGGTTGGAGCGAAGTGTGGTAGATGAGTTCATGGACAGATCTTGCATTTCTGTTTTACACAGTTATGACCTGTATGATGAGGAGTTAGAAGTAGAATTGGCAGAAAGACAGAACCAGGACAATTTGGAGCTTGAGTTGGGTGAGCAGCCAAAATAGTGATGGGAAAAGATGGTGTGGGGCAGTGGGTAAATATTCTAAATGATCGTTACTTCGTTATGCCATTATGAAAAAACACTTAAATTGTCTGTGCATGCTTTGCACCTACCTTTGCCATTTACAGGAGCCTGAAAACTATTTTTGCCATTAGCCCGAAACCGATGGAGAGCATACTAACCATAATTTCCAGTCAGCAAGCCCACATTACTCTTTGCACTAACTGAAAGAAAATGTTCCTACTTGTTATTTACTCATCAAGATCAGGAACTATGACTATAAATAAAAGTTTGGAGTTTTAACTGTTTGATATATTTAGTAATAGTTCACATGCACAACAGATAAGTATTAGTATCCTATCTAATATACCAACTGGGAACAGTAGTTCAGAGGCAACCTCTACGGGAAGTTCCAAGTAAAATGGTCTATCACCCTTACTTCTAATGACTGAAAGTTAATTGCATGTATTAAAAGTGGCAAATGATCTGGCCACTTGCCACATGGTTTGGTCAATATTGCAAGGCTACACACGAACAATTACTTCCGTGAAAGCTAAGTGATCCAGGACAGCGTACAGTCCTTGTGAATTCACTTCCTACTTTTACGGAAAATGCATTCAAGTCTGCCTAGCTCTGACATCATCCAAGACACAGTGCACACAGGTGTTTGACTGATGCGGACAGATTGGTACAAAGTGTCTCCCTCCAACTGCCTCTCTGGCTGTAATTATGGTGCAGAGGACCCCCAAAGAATATCTGCTGTCAGTTGCCCTAGGCACAGATAGTGGTATTTAAATGTCCCCTTTCTCAGACACACATTAATTAATAGCTCTGTCATTTAACAATTTACATTCTTCTTAATCTTTTTATAAAATTTTTATATAAAATATTTTATTGTTATATAAAGTGTACTTTAGTTACTCAAAAAGTTTTAGCTCGACTGCATTTAAACTTTGCTGGCTAGAATATTTAAATTGGAACCGATAGAACGACATGACCTGAAAACTGCCATTTTGAGATTCCTTGTAAGCTTAGTTATTTACAAAACAGTCTTGAAACTTGGTGCAGCTGTATTATTACATTAATGTAATCAAGTGCTGTAATAAGAATTTTCTGTTATAAATACAAATGATACTTAATTTACTATGAATAAGGACGTTTTCATTCCAAATTCGGTTTTTAGTAAATAACTTGAAAACTAATAGAGGTAACTTATTGGTGTCACATATATATCATTATTGTATGTAACTGAGGTTAGATAGAAATTTTCAACTTTCTGCGTCTAACATTTAACACCATCAGTTTTTCGTGAAAGCTCAGATTTTGACCAAAATATTCCTCTGATGAAATTGAGACTTGTGACTTTAATTTTGACATACATTTTCATATACAGACCGATTTTTAGCTTTATGTTTTCATTATTTAATGCCACTTACTTTTTTTCTTAAGATCATGTATTTTGCGTAGTATATTCTGTTAAACATTGTGAGACCTTAACAATATTAACACTAATATACTGAAGCATACACCGACGAAGTGAGGAAAAGTTATTTTAATTTTTAATTTCTCTCTTAGATTATGGTAGAATCCTTTGAATATTAAGCACAGGCATGTTATGATGATGTGTTGCTGGTAGTAATGAACTGGTGTAAGCTCCTGCACACTCACTCTACATCTACATCTACGTGATTACTCTGCTATTCACAATAAAGTGCCTGGCAGAGGGTTCAATGAAATCTGTACTGCTTACAGTGATACACAGTGGGATGGATTTTGGTGAAGATGTCATACTTAAGAGCTAGAAGGAACTTGGACTGAGGTTGCAATTTAGTTGCTCCAGTTCAATATGATTTTAGGCAATATTTGGGTGTGCTCTATCTGTGAGAGACTGTAGATATATTTGGAATTTACCCCTGGATTTTGGTCTCCTCGTCATTTCCTTTACAGACAGATAGTGACAGTGAAACTTTGTTCAGCACCAGTATTGGAATAAAGTAATTAGGTTTTGGTTACCGGGCATCAAAAATCTTTTCCTTTATTTACTTGGCTTTAAGCCAACAATGACACACTTATGCCTTCAGCACTAATCAGCCATCAAACATTACAAAACAAACTGATTTATAAAAACAAATACATGTACAAATTACTTAAAAATTACAAAATAATATTCCTTCACTGTTAGAGAATATAAGAAAAGCTTCTTAATTTCTGAATATGGAAGTAAAAAATATTTTTTTTTCTTTACAAAAAATGGTTACAGACAGATTCTCGTAGTCATAACTCTTTGAGATGCAAACAATTTTGTTAATCACTCATTACAATTGTGATTGCACCTTCTCTGTAGGTCCACAGTCAAATTTTAAAACTACTAACTAAAGCCCAATCTTATCAGACACCTAAGAAGTGCCTTATCATTCTGTAGTAAAAAGACCAGCAATGCTTTTAGGGAATGATATTCTTAGCTTTCTTAATTCTGCGAGGAATTGTTCTCCACACTGCTGGAACTTCGGACAAGCAAAAATTAAATGATTAATATCTCCATCACCTAAATTGTTGCAATCACAAGTGACTGAATTTCTTAGCTGTAGATGATACAAATCAGAAGGAAAGCAGCCATGATTAAACCTCATCTGAGTACCCATTCACTGTGAAGAGTGGACAGGTGGCTGCTCCTTCAGCAGGATCTGAGCAGTTGGCACCATCAACACCTGTCATATGGGTTCTGAGGCCATCCTCAGTTCATACAGGTGGGTGACGGAGGTGGTGATGACTGCTGGCCTCGCATGCAGGGGGCAAGCAGAGCTCACAATTTGCAGCACTGTCCCCAGAGTTGATCCGGGTCCTTTGTTTTGGAGCTAAGTGGAGGGTCTGAACCAAAGGCTTCATCGACTCTGTGACAGTCTTGGTTGCAGATCTCTAGACCTGCGTTATCATGTGGGGAGTTGTAGGACTCCCCTCGATGAGTCAGGGGTGCACTACACAGAGGAAGCAGCTACTTGTGTAGCAGAGTACTTGTGGAGTGCACATGAGGGCTTTTTTAGGCTAGACAGTAGTTTGAGGTGCTCTGATGAACACTCACTAGCCAATAAGCAGTAAGGAAAGTTAGATGGCTTTCATAGTAAAGACACTCCTTCTGTCAAAATTTTATCAGTAAACTGTTGAAGTATTTGTAATTAAGTTCCTGAATTTATTGTCTTCCAGGAATTCTTGAGCTTAAGTTATTCTCGGGACCAACAGCTGGCTGAAACCAGAATAGAAAGCTCTGAGATATTTAGTGAGTCGTGGAATATATATCGGAAAGATAGAGTTGAGTCCGTAGGAGGGGGAGTGTTCATTGAAGTTGACAAAAACATTCTCTCTATTGGGGCCAAAGTTGAGTGTGACAGTGAAGTTACCTGGTTGTGTATAACAGGTCTAGGTGAAACCAAATTAATTGTTGGATGCTTTTGCTGGCCACTTTCTTTGAAAGTCTATGGCCAGTAGCACAGAAATACCCAAATCGTACAATACTAGTTGGAGGTGACTAATCTACCGATTACAGACTGGAATATCTATGGATTCAGTGCAGGGGGGTACAGACAGACAGACAGACAGACAGACAGACAGTCATGCAAAATATTTTTGAATGTGTTTTCTGAAAACTATCTTGAGCAGCTAGCTTGGCAGCTCATACGCAATGGAAATATCTTAAATCTTATAGGTACAGATAGGTTGGACCTTATCGACAGTGTCAGTGTAGAACAGTATAGAAATGGGGATTAGTGATCATGATGTCATTATGACAACTTGTGGTTATGAAAGTTAATAAAACTGTCAAGAAGGCTATGAGATTGTTTCTGCTAGATAGAGAAAATAAGCAGTTGTAAGTAAATCACTTAGAGAGTGAATTGACAACACTTAGTTCCAGTAAGTTGGGTCTAAAGGGATTATGGGCAAAGGTCAGGCAGATTGTAACTCGTAGTCTGGAGACTTATGTGCCTCATAAGTGGGTAAAGGATGGAAAACACCCACCATGGTTTAAAAACAAAATTCGGTAGATGCTGAGGAAGCAGAGGCTGTTGCATCCTCAGTTCAAAAGAGAATGCACAAATGACAAGTGAACGTTAGTAGATATTTGTGCATCTGTGGGAATATCTGTGCATGAAGCATACAACTACCACCACAGTCACACCTTCGCAAAAGATCTGTCGGAGAACCCAAGAAAATTCTGGCCCTGTGTAAAATCGCTAAGTGGGTCTAAGGCTTCCATTCGATCGCTTGGTGACCAGTCTGGTGTGCTGGTTGAAGTTAGCAAAACGAAAGCCGAAGTTTAAAATTTCTTGCTCAAAAAATCATTCACACAAGAGAATTGTACAAACATACTGTCATCTGACCATCATCAGACATACTTCCATATGGATGACATAGTAATAAGCATAAGCATCTGTGGTATAGACAAACAACTGAAAGCAAATAAATCACCAGGTCCAGATGGAATCCCAGTTCAGTTTTACAGAGTATTCTCTGGCAATGGTCCAGATGGAATCCCAATTCAGTTTTGCAAAGAGTACTCTACGACATTGGCCCCCTAGCTAGCTTGCATTTATTGTGAATCTCTCGCCCAGCACAGTCCCAAGTGACTGGAAAAAAGTGCAGTTCACTCCAGTATATAAAGAAGGGTAAAGAACACACCCACAGAATTACAGACCAATATCCCTAACTTCAGTTTGCTGCAGAATCCTAGAAAAAATTCTTAGTTCGATATAATAAACTTCCTTGATACTGAGAAGCTTATGTCCACGAATCAACATGGTTTTAGAAAGCATCACTCATGTGAAACAACTCGGAGCATGTGAGAACTGTGGTAGGGAAGGCGAATGGTCAGCTTTGATTCATTGGGAGAATTTTAGAAAAATGTGATTCGCATGTGAAGGAGACCCCATATAGGGTACTGGTGCGACCTATTCTTGCGTATTGCTAGAGTGTCTGGGATCCATACCAGATCGGATTGCAGGAAGACATTGAAGCAATTGAGAGGCTGGCAGCTAGATTTGTTACTGGTAGGTTCGAACAACACATATGCGTTACGGAGATGCTTCAGGAACTCAAACGGGAATTCCTGGAGGGAAGGTGACGTTCTTTTCGAGAAACACTATTGATACAGTGGTAACACCAGTTTCCATCATATCACCAAAGTTAAGTGCTGTCGGGCTTGGCTAGTACTTGGATGGGTGGTCTTTCAAGTCTGCCAACCAGTGTTGGCAAGGGGGTGCACTCAGCCCTTGTGAAGCCAATTGAGGAGCTACTTGACTGAGAAGTAGCAACCCCAGTCATGAAAGCTGAGGACGAGTGAAGAGTGGTGTGCTGACCATATGCCCCGACATATCCGCATCCAGTGACGCCTTTGGATGAGAGGATAACACGGCAGTAGGTTGGCACCATTGGGCCTTCCGATGCCTGTTCAGATGGAGTTTAGTTTTATTTTTAGGCATTTGAAGGTGAACAATGAATGATTCTACTGCTGCCAACAAACATAGCGCATAAGGAACATGAAGATAATATTAGAGAAATTAGGGCTCACATGGAGGCATATAGACAGTTGTTTTTCCCTCCCTCTATTTGTGAGTGGAACAGGAAAGGAAATGATTAGTAGTGGTGTAGAGTACACTCCGCCATGCACCATCTGTGGCTTGTGGAGTAGCTATGCAGATGTTGATCGTAGAATTTGCATTGCAGTGTACTGACATCTTGTGAAACCAATGTAAGCGAGGTAAGTGAGATGTATCCACTATCAAACTGCGACCAGAAGCAAAGTGGACTATCCTGTGCCACAACATGCAGCTGAACATAACATGTTTGATTATTCTTTCTACACTTGATTAGTTTTAATAGGTTTAACATAATCTTTTGTTTTCTCAATAATTTAAACAAATGTGATGTGTGATATCATAAAATATAATGTAAAGATAGGTGTATTTTCATTTCATTATAATACAAAAATAAGAGAAATAAATAATATACAGGACTCGAAAAATGAGTCACCAGAAAATAACACCGAAATTGACAAAAAAAAAAATCTCTGTCCAGATATTCCTTTAGGAAATGTACCAAAGTTTGCAACTTCTCACCCCACACACAAAAAAATACAGGAATCCATAACAGAAATGATAAAATTAAGTCTGAACCAGCTTAGTGAAGAATGCTGTTACATGTTTCAAAAAATTCTCCAATTCGACACAAGTTTAAAATTACGAGGAGACAGAATGTGTGGCCATTGTGGCTGATACACACGCTTAAAAGTAGAAAAAGTATCCTATTTTTCACAACTATTAGTTCCTTCCTCATGGAGGAGCAAGTGGATCCCTCACAACATAGAAACGAGGGACAGATCCCAGAATTTTGGGTTATGGAGGTATGTCCTAGCTAGCCATACCCTCTCCTTATAATTTACAGTTTTTCAAAGGCAATTTGCTTTTTGATACCTACAATGACAAAAAAATCTCTGGCCAAATGTTCCATCAGGAGTATTGCACCAAAGTTTGCAACTTCTCACACCACACACACAAAAAATTATCATCTTTACTTGTCTTCCACCATAACAATGGTGTCTTTTATGTTTGTCAATGTTACACACTGATTGTTATTAGTTAGATGTGAATGCATTGTGCTTTAGTTATTGAATAGTCACAAGCTTATGAAGAATCTAGTTGTTTCTCTTAGTTTAGACCTGGCCAAGATTTGTGTCCCAGAGCACGCTCGCACTCTTGGAGCACAACCAGTTCTGTGCAGTGTCCGGCTTCCCCCACGACTGCACTATTCCGGGAAGGTGTGTGGATGAGACTGCTGTATGTCAAAAGCTGCCCACACGGCGAACTTAGGATGACAATGTTTGAAACACAGTGTGACTATTAAAAGGCGAATATTATAGCATACTTTTACAAGCAGGCTTTTATCACTGGAATTAATTTTCAACTTTTTATTTTTCTGCCAAAGCAATAACTTTTGTTACTTACATTAGTGCCATCTAGTGGTAAAATGCTTGTTAAATTTTCCTATTTTTAACAGTTAATATTTCCAAAAGTATACAACTTATCATAGTTTTTGGTTATTAAATTACATTTCAACATATGCACCTGCGCTTTCCATACAATTATTGAATCTTTTAGGAACAGAATCCACAGCTTTTCTTAGCATCTCAACTGGGACATATGCAAGTACCTCATGGAAATTTGGTTGAAGACTGATGATAACATTTGGTTTTAACTCATACTCTTGTTCCTTAGCCCAGCTCCAGAGGAAGGAGAGAAAGGATCATGTGGGGTTAGAACAGGGCTGCATGCAGGCCACTCTGTCGATTCCTAGTGGTGAATTCATCTGCCAGGGATACTGTCATCAAGCCATTGTCACTGGAATTGTGTTGTGGGACAGAGCTCCATCTTACATTTCCCTTCCATTTTCTCCCCCTTGAATCGCAGGACATTTGTATGTTTTGAAACACTCAAAATATCGTGCGTCATTCATGATGTTGGGTAGCATGTATGGGCCAATAAATCTTACTGATGTCATTTCATACCAGATGGTTGTTTGGTCTTGGTTGCATTCTTTCAACCATTACATTTGTGTCTAAATTTGACCAATAATGACAATTCTTATGATACACAGAACTCCAACATGAGATACACTTCATCAAACCACAGGATATTGTCATACAAATTAGGATAATCATTTCCCCAACCAAGCGTAATCTTTGCAAAATTCCATTCTCCTGTTGCTGTCCTCATTGAACAGCTGTTGCATGTAATGGGCTTTCAAGGTCAAAAAGAAAGCTTTGTCTTGTTGACTTTGAATGGCTCTGTTCAAAGATTCAAGTTGTCTTCCAATATATAGATGTTGAGGGTCTTCCAGACTGACTTTGATCTTTCACACTAGCTGAGTAGAAGTGTTCTAGATGAGTACATGTGTGTTTCTCATTTAACTACTTTCACATTGAAATACATTCCAGATGTGGGATTTGTTAACTTTACTTTGGAACCATCATTGTTCACTGTTTCTGGCTCTTGCAGTTTCTCTGATTAAATGTTTTACTTTGATGACCTTGTGAATTTGCATGTGTTATGAAATTGACACTACACGAAATATTTTGGCATTATTTATGTTCACTTAGCTTCTGATTTTGTATGAAAGGAAAGATTAATGTTTCTGATTTGCCTTCCACTTCAACTTATTTCTGGATTTTGTCTTCCAGTGTGTGTGTGTGTGTGTGTGTGTGTGTGTGTGTGTGTGTGTGTGTGTGTGTGTGTGTATGTGTGTGTGTGTTTTAAATGAAGAGGAACTGACTAATATATACAAAAACAAATTACTTTTAGGATGACATTCCCACAGTCCCTTATGAAGAAGCACTTTTAGAAAGAGAGCAATCCCGTTCAAGCATAGAAAGTGGAGAGTCCTTAAAAGAGCAACTGGCTTCAGTCACTCAGCGAGCTACACAATTGGAACAGGACAGAGAGCACTGGAAACTGGAATTTCAACTTCTTCAGCTGAAACATTCTAAGGTAGGTTTGTTGAAACTAAACCATATAATATATTTGGGGGGGGGGGGGGGGCTGTGAGAATCATATAAGTTTTTATCATCATTGTAAGTATCTAATTAGAAGAGTTGACCTTGGTTTACAGTAAATTTTCCTTGGTATACGCTATTTCAATTGTGGCTTTCATATAAATTTACCTTTTGGGACTGGAGAAGTTCCTTCTAAATGATAATGACAGTGGCTTAATTAGTGAATGTTTACAATGGCTAAAAGGTAGACAAGACACTTTAAACTGAAAGTTCTCTGGTGAAATATCTGGTGAGTACAATGACTACGGAAGAATCATATAAGCACCCACCTTTCAAAATTTTTGAACTGTTGTTGCTGCCAGTTGGGGGCTAGCACTGTCATCCTGGATGCCCATGAGGGCTGCAAATGGAAGCATCCTGTATATGTGCCTACCTAGGGTTACAAAGGAGAAGAAGGCAAGGGGGTGATGAGACTCCATGAAGCCATAGACCTAGGTTGTCAGCAGGGCACTGTACAAGTTGTTGGTTGTTTCATAATGATGTGGACAGTGTTTACGTGGAATGGACTGGGTCCTCTCATCCAACTGAACAGATCATTGATGGAAAGGGGTTATGTTTGGCTGCTTGGAGACCATTCACGGTCTTCATGTTCCCAAACAACAATGGAATTTTTGTGGATGACAATGTGCCATTTCACAGGGCTACAGTTGCAACTGTTTTGAAGAATATTCTGGACAATTTGAGCAAATGTTTTGGCCATCCAAATTGCTCAACATGAATCCTATTAAACATTTATGGAACATAATCAAGAGGTCAGTCATGCACAAAATCCTGCACAGGCAACACTTTCACAATTATGGATGGCTACAGAGGTAGCATGGCTCAGTATTTATGTAGGTGACTTCAAACAACTTCTCGAGTCCATACCTTGTCGAGTTGCTGCACTGTGTTGCCCAAGAGGTGGTCTGACAAGATATTAAGAGGTATCCCATGACTTTTATCACAGGAGTGTCCATTCGGCAACAGGTATCAGATCTACATCAAAAAGATTTTGTTACAAGTAAATGAAGACAATCACAGGATTCCAAATTAAACACAAGCATTGTAGCATCTGCTGGAAAAATAAATATCCAGCACTCCAAAATTAAATGTTGTTACTGTTGGATGATTGTAATGCACAAATAGAGAGAGGAAAGCATTTAAGAAGGTACTAGGGTAATATACTGCACACCAAAAGACAAAAATCGAAAAGTACACTGAGCCTAATTCATAAAGGTCAGCCATCTGGCATCCACTGCTAAATAAAGGCCTCCCTCTACACTCTTACACACATGATGATGATGATGAGTTAAATGCATCAACATTCCATGTTTTTTGATTTCATCTCTCCAACTCCCAGTATGTCTTTATCTCGGACTTTTCGTATCTTTTGGCAAAGAATTTCTTTGGCCACTAATGGTGAGGTTTCTTTCTTGATTAGTATGCCTGTCATCACTGAACATTTCAGTTTATGATCTCTCCTATAAATTCATCAAAGGTTGTTTGTGTAGGTGAAGAACAAGGGACACAGCACCCATCCTTCATACCCTAAACGTTATGTTCCCTCATTTTTAGGTTAGTTTTAGCCTGGACACAATCTGTCAACAAGATCTGCTTTCCGTTATGAAGTAAAGACTTTATCCAAGTAAGAGAAATGGCATCAAAGCTATAGCAGCTTAGTTTGCCAAGCAAAAATTTATCAGGCACATAATCACTGGCATTGGCAAGTTCATCCCCTCTTCCAGCTCCACTAACCTGTATTTGGATGCTGAAGTTCAGCAATACATTGTGCCTAAACAAAATGTGAATAGAAACTGCTGGGTTTCTAAGGTCAGTGGTACTTTCTGTCAAGCAGGGTAGGATCAGAATATTAATTTCCCATAAGGTCTGGATTGTACACGAGCTTTAATCTATGCACAACATTTCACCTGAAGTTATTAATTAAGAAGATATGCAGGAAAGTGAAAACACGAAATTCCTAAGCCCAATGTTAGGTTAAATCACGTCAGCCCTCCAAGTGACTCAAGATTCTTTTTTGGGTATGTGCATGGTGAATATATATTCCCAAGTCCTTGTAGTATTCCTTCTTTTCTGTACTTCAATTCTCACCACCTTATATTCTATTCCTTTGCTCACTCTATTTTTTTCCCACTTTCCTGATGAAAACCTGGCTTTCACCAAGGTCTTAGGCTGGCCGCGGTGGCCGAGCGGTTCTAGGCGCTTCAGTCTGGAACCGCGCGACTGCTATGGCCACAGGTTCGAATCCTGCCTCGGGCATGGATGTGTGTGATGTCCTTAGGTTAGTTAGCTTTAAGTAGTTCTAAGTTCTAGGGGACTGATGACATCAGATGTTACGTCCCAAAGTGCTCAGAGCCATTTGAACCATTAACCTAGGTCTTTTATCTTGCCGAAGTCTCATGACTTTAACATTATTTTTTATATTTCTTAACTTCTTTTCATCCCTGCCCAGGACTCTGGGCAACCCTCACCTTACCAAGTGGCTGCTGTCATGGCTGAGTGGCTCCTGTGGAGAGAGGCCCCAGTCAGAATGGGTGAGAAGAGTGCAGACTGTCTGTGAAGAAGTAACACAGGTTTCTCAGGCTGCCGTCACAAGGCCCCAGCAATCTCTTCAGATCAGAACTTGCGCTATGACACTTGACAGTACAATCATCAGTATTGCCATCATTAGCTATAATGTGGAGAACCATTCTCCCCAAAGTACCTAGTCTGTACTAGAATAGATGGCAAGGCCTTTTAATAAACAAACATCAATTCGTTGTGGAACATGTCAGAGATAAGACATAAAATTTATTCACAATTGTGAATAATGACAACCATCAGCTGTAGAAGGGCATGACGACAATGAAAATTTGTGCCAGACCGGGACTTGAACCTAATTTTTCCGCTTGTTGTAAGTGGTTGCCTTACCATTTGGCTATCCGTGCGCAACTCACTACAAGACCCAAACTTCCATACGTCATCAACCATGTGTCTACGACCTGGACTTGTACATCCATTATGTATATTCCTATACAGGTCAGAAGCTGTACTTGAAAGTTGCTTGCCCGGTGTCTGCAGAGAAATAAGATATTGCAGTGGCTGTGTTATTCTGATTACAATGCAGAGTTCCTTTGAACATGCACGCATGTCCAGAAGAACAGCCACTGCAGTGACTACAGCCATTATGAAAGACATTAAATGTATTCAAAATTGCAAATAATGATATGTATGGGAATATATATAATGGATGTGAGAGTCCAGGTCATGGCCTGTTCTCAGCCATTGACCTGTCTTTGCCCATCTTAGTCATCTAATTATAATGGTCTGTACATACATCTTACACACACCATTCTTAAACATAATTTTCCTGAGTATGATATGTTTTGAAATTCTGTCAACATTACAGTGTGGACACTATCAGAACGTTTCTTTTCTGCACATTTTTTCCTTCTGACATCGGAACAAATTTTAACACACTATTGGGTGTGAGTACCCCCTTTCCCCCAGTAGTAGGTCCTTTCTAGCAAAATATTGCCCAGTAAGTCTGCTTAGTCCAGGAACTGGAGAACAATTAACCTCTTGACATTCATTGCCTCATCATGCTGCAAAAGAATTCCCTGACTCGTAACTGTACAAGAAACTGGGTGAGGGTGCATTTTTTTCTTTCATCCACTTTGTGTGTCTCCTTATACGACGCAAATGTTTTGTGATGCTCCTCAGAAGCAACTGAAAGAACCATTTTTCCACAGCTTGAACTACTTTCTCTTGAAAGATTAATAAGCAATCGTTTGGTTATCCCCTTGTACTTTGTGAATAATAAAATTGAAGTTTTTCTGTGGTCAGTGGCCTCGTCACTACCAAACAGTTACCTCTGTTGCTGAATCTGTGTGGGACATTGGAAACCAGAGGCAGAGTAGATGTTTCCTTCTCAGCTTTACAACCATACATCGAGGAACATCTTTCCTGCTGGGCACACAAGTGCTTACTGCCTTTGTCTTGCATTCTCATAAAAAATCAAGTACACCAGGGATGTATAATAGCAATCCAAGTATATCGTATAACCTTTGTCTAAGTACCATAGTAGTTTTCTAGTAATAAATTCAAAAGTGCCATAATACTGGGCTCCTCTGCCCCTTTCCCAACATACACCCCCATCCTATGCATGTATCCACTGAAAGCATTGCAGACAGCAAACAGCTTTGCCGTATTTATGCGATTTACTTAACAAGTAAATAGGAATAAGATTGAAACTGTGTGCCCGACCGAGACTCGAACTGGGGACCTTTGCCTTTCGCGGGCAAGTGCTCTACCATCTGAGCTACCAAAGCACGACTCACGCCCGGTACTCACAGCTTTACTTCTGCCAGTATCTCGTCTCCTACCTTCCAATCAGCGCACACTCCGCTGCAGAGTGAAAATCTCATTCTGGAAACATCCCCCAGGCTGTGGCTAAGCCATGTCTCCGCAGTATCCTTTCTTTCGGGAGTGCTAGTTCTGCAAGGTTCGCAGGAGAGCTTCTGTAAAGTTTGGAAGGTAGGAGACGAGATACTGGCAGAAATAAAGCTGTGAGTACCGGGCGTGAGTCGTGCTTCGGTAGCTCAGATGGTAGAGCACTTGCCCGCGAAAGGCAAAGGTCCCGAGTTCGAGTCTCGGTCGGGCACACAGTTTTAATCTGCCAGGAAGTTTCATATCAGCGCACACTCCGCTGCAGAGTGAAAATCTCATTCAGGAATAAGATTCATCCTTGAAAACCTCACAGTCCTTCATCAACCATCTAGTATCCATAGTGAACGAGTGAAGAAGCAACATAATTCAAATGATCAAAAAACGGGCAAATTGTGAACAGCAGATCATGATTAACCTGGTTCTGAAGAAAATGTTTTTGCTTGTTGTTTTGATGCAAGGGACAAAATTACTTTGACTCAATCAAGGCTCATAACTGTTGCGGGAAAGGGATTATAAAGAATTGACACTTCACTGACTTCCAGTTTCTTCACAAGATTCATGTGACCTATTACCACACAAAACGCATTCTAATTTTTTCCCCCCACACATTGTTGGCTTTCAACTTATTTTGTCTTACATTGATCTGGCATACTGATTCATCTGTTTTGACTGTTATTATTACTTAGTCAGGCATCAACAAATACCAGCTGTTTCGTGAAAAGGGTGCACGGAAGGAGGTTAAGTGAGCCAGTGAAGTTAAATGTAAATAAGCAAATTTCAACTTTGAAATCCCAATAGACCCAGTTTCTAAAGTAAAACTTGTGGCTGAAATACCTAAACTACTCAAAATTAATACAGGTGTAATGCAAGATGGCAATATTCTCTTCAGCTCTATACTTGAGACAATAACAAGAATCTGGAATGAATTAAGAGTATAGAAAGTCATCCATCATTTAAGTGAAAATGTTAAAACATATACTGTGTGTTATTTGCTGATGATTTTGCCATACTTTCGGAAAATATAAAAAAATGTAACAATACGTATCACTCTTCTGGGATAGATAGCCCACAGACCAAGTCAAAAATAGCTTCAAACAACTAAATAAATGATTTATATCTAAAAACGAAGATGATGTGACTTACCAAACAAAAGCACTGGCAGGTCGATAGACACACAAACATACACACAAAATTCTAGCTTTCGCAACGAACGGTTGCTTCGTCAGGAAAGAAGGAAGGAGAGGGAAAGATGAAAGGATGTGTGTTTTAAAGGAGAGGATAAGGAGTCATTCCAATCCCGGGAGCGGAAAGACTTACCTTAGGGGGAAAAAAGGACGGGTATACACTCGCGCGCGCACACACACATATATCCATCCACACATATACAGGCACAAGCAGATGCATTAAAAGGCAAACCTTCTTCCCTACCCTCTGGCTCCTACACTTGTAACCGCCCCCGATGTAAAACCTGTCCCATGCACCCTCCCACCACCACCTACTCCAGTCCTGTAACCCGGAAGGTGTACATGATCAAAGGCAGAGCCACGTGTGAAAGCACCCACGTGATTTACCAACTGACCTGCCTACACTGTGACGCATTCTATGTGGGAATGACCAGCAACAAACTGTCCATTCGCATGAATGGACACAGGCAGACAGTGTTTGTTGGTAATGAGGATCACCCTGTGGCTAAACATGCCTTGGTGCACGGCCAGCACATCTTGGCACAGTGTTACACCGTCCGGGTTATCTGGATACTTCCCACTAACACCAACCTATCCGAACTCCAGAGATGAGAACTTGCTCTTCAATATATCCTCTATTCCCGTTATCCACCAGGCATCAATCTCCGCTAATTTCAAGTTGCTGCCACTCATACCTCACCTGTCATTCAACAACCTCTTTGCCTCTGCACTTCCGCCTCGACTGACGTCTCTGCCCAAACTCTTTGCCTTTTAATATGTCTGCTTGTGTGTGTGTGTGTGTGTGTGTGTGTGTGTGTGTGTGTGTGTGTGTGTACGAGTGTATACCCGTCCTTTTTTCCCCCTAAGGTAAGTCTTTCCGCTCCCGGGATTGGAATGACTCCTTACCCTCTCCTTTAAAACCCACATCCTTTCGTCTTTCCCTCTCCTTCCCTCTTTTCTGACGAAGCAACCGTTGGTTGCGAAAGCTAGAATTTTGTGTGTATATTTGTGTTTGTTTGTGTGTCTATCGACGTGCCAGCGCTTTCGTTTGGTAAGTCACATCATCTTTGTTTTTAGATATATTTTTCGCACGTGGAATGTTTCCCTCTATTATATTCACAAATAAATGATTTGTATGAATGCGTGTTTTCTGTTCTTTCAGATATGCCAGAAAGAACAGACACCATGCACAATTCGCAGCTGGGAAACTCGTCGGCGATGCTTCCACATAATGTCCCAATGAAGCCTGACATCAGTAATCCACCCCCCCCCCCTTAATTTACATAAATTATGGCTCATACAAACTGTGCTCAAAATATTTCAACAAAACTGGGTTGCATAGGGATCGTTGGTTTTTATACCGTTTTACAGTTTGAATATGAATCACCCCAAATTGAACAATTGAATTGGAAATTATTCTCCTCCAATAATCATTCTTGCATTTGTTCATCACACACACACACACACACACACACACAAGAGAGAGAGAGAGAGAGAGAGAGAGCGAGCGAGCGAGCGAGGGGGGGGGGGGGGGGTTATTATTTTGAAGACGAAAGTAGTACAGTAGCTTAGCAGTGGCCAGAACTGAAGAAAACAACGTGTTTGGAGAAAAATCTCAGAGACTGGCTGCTGCCTCTTCCAGGTCATTCTGTGCCCATGATAGTTACGATCCTGGGTTCCAGCAATGACGCCTACTCCATAAGAGTGATAAGATCAAAGAATATGGGCAATGAAACAGTGAATCCTTTCAGTACAACAAGCAACCAAGTACACTTGTTTGGTGTACTGGACTGAGCCCTCCCATGCTTTTTAAAGATACATGTGGCAAGAGATATGGTCATCTCTCATCATGGTGCAGTATTCCAAATTCACATACACTGACAGAAAAAAAAAAAAAAATTCAGAACCATAAAGGAGTTATGTGACATAAACAAAGGTTCATTGGCGTCTTTCTAAATCTGAAAGATAATGTCTATTCAAATTTTTGCACTTCTTGCAGAAGAGTGGTGCTAGTACTGCCACTTTGAGGATGAAAATCAGGTTTGCTTTAAATACATGCAGTAACAGTCGTGAGTGTTAGTTACCTTTGAGATTGGACATGGTGAGTTGAGGTTAGTGAAGAATGCATTGAAGGTGACAGCCACCATTATCAACACCTCACTGATTTTGAACAAGGTCATGTAATAGGGCTATGAGAAGCTGGATGTTCCTTCTGCGATATTGCAGAAAGGCTTGGCAGGAATGTAGGCACTGTACATAATTGTTGGCAGTGGTGGTCATGAGAAAGTACGGTCACAAGAAGACTGGGCTCTGGACAGCCACATGGTACTACTTAGAGGGAAGACCATCTTGTTTGGGGCTCTGGCATATCATACTGCATCTGCAGCAGCATTTTGAATAGCAGTTGGCACCACAGTGACACAAGAAACAGTTAGAAATCAATTACTTCAAGGACAGCTCAGAACCAGATGCCCTGTAGTGTGCAGTCCGCTGACCCAAAACCTCCGCCATTTGAAACTTCAGTGGTGTCAAGCAAAAGTTAATTGGAGGGCAGGGTGGAGGTCCGTTGTGCTTTCTGATGAAAGCTGGTTCTACCTCAGTGACAATGGCGGCTGTGTATTGGTTCAGAAGGAGCCAGGTGAGTGCCTGCAACCAGCCTGTCAGCGGCGTAGACACATGGGACCTAGACCTTGAGTTATGGTCTGGGGTGAAACTTCATATGACAGCAGATCCATTGTCATGGTTATCCCACACACCATCACTGCAAATTTGTACGTCAGTCTGTTGATTCAACCTGTTTTGCTGTCATTCATGAACAGCATTCCAAAGGGTGTTTTCCAACAGAAAATACTTGTCCACATATCGCTGTTGTAATCCAACATTCTCTACAGTGTTTTGAAATGTTGCCTTGGCCTATTCAATCACCAGAACTATCTCCAATCGATGGGACATCATCAGACGAAAACTCTAGTGTCATCCACAACCAGCATTAACTGTCCTGTTATTGACTGATCAAGTGCGACAGGGATGGAACTCCATCCCGCAAACTGACATCCAGCACCTGTACAACACAATGTATGCATGTCTGCATGCTTACATTCAAAATTTTGGTGGTTACACCAGTTACAAATGTACAAGCATTGCACATTTGCAGTGGCTTACCTTTTGCTTACATTAACCTGTGTATGTTGCAATATTAATCACTTAAATATGTTCACTAGACAAATATATTCCCAAAATTGCATTACTCTACATTTTTTTATTTTTTATTTATTTGGTTGTGATTTTCTTTTCCATCAGTGCACTTAAAACAGCTGTCTTGCAGCCAGTATTTTTGAGACTCCATTGCTGTACCTTGAAAATAATAGAGAAGATATTTTTATTCATATGGTAGTATATCAGGCCAGGTTTCCCATGGGTAGCATCCTACAGTTGGGTAACATTGGCGTATCGTAATAAATTGTGTACAAAAACCTTCTTTGTAGATCAGTCTGTCTGTTAATGAAAATAGTATTAAACTCCCTACTGTAGTTTCTGAGATTAGCCGTGACATACAGAAAGGAAAAATGCAGTGGGGAACTTATTAACATGTATTATGATGAACAGATTCTGGTCAAGCTTTGCTGCCCTCTGGATTTATAGCGGCTGTATACTGCTTTTCCTGCCCGATACCACCACCTCTGTAGCTGACCAGCTCGTAAATACCACTATTGCCACAAGATGTCACTCCAAATGCCAATTAAATGTGGAAAGATAATTATACATATATTATGCATTCATAATTACCAAACTATGGAAAATCGAGGATGGAATGTAACAATATAATGAAAAGGGTAGTTGCTACTCACCATATAGCAGAGATGCAGAGTCACAGAAAGGCACAACAAGAAAACTGTCTGAAAGTTAGCTTTTGGCCAACAAGACCTTTTTTTTCAAAAACACACACACACACACACACACACACACACACACACACACACACACACACATCTACCTGCAGTCCTTTTTATAATATTTCTTCAGATTCATTTTGATGGCAGTAAGATTTCTAAATGTGTCACTAAATGAAAATGATTTAATAATATGTGCATTTGGTACTGTGTAGAACCAAATAGAATTATTGATAAAAAAGGTCATGTTGAGAAGAATCCCAGAAAAACTATGAGGAGTAGCTTTAATATCAATGTTCCTGTTATTATATTAACAGTGATTGCTATGAATGTAAACTACAGCAAATACAGTTAATTTTTTCCTTTCCCCAGAAAGTACGTGATCTTGAGGGACAGTTGCAGTCAATAAGTGGGAGTACAACTCCACGAAGTGAAGAAACATTGGGATTATCCTCTGACACGGCTGCATCTCATGGCCCTACTCCAGTAACTATTAACAATCTGGTAATGTGACTCCATTTTCTCCTGACATTGATTTTGAGGTGATATTTCTTGGGTGTTCATTTGGATCTCTGTGTCAAACATTCCCACTGGACACAGAGATCTGGCCATATGCCAGAAAATTTATTCTCTCTAGCAGATAATGTTTTACATTCTGTATTGTGCATGTATTAAACAGAAAGAAAAACATTTTTCCTTATTTCATAAATAGTTTTGCTAGCAGTGACAATTTTGTTTACTGTAGAATATAACTTAAATCTTCAGAAGAACAAGTAGCAGCGCGAGAAACCTTTGTCATTTGTGGGATCTTTGCAGTCAATAATCAGATGCAATTTACTTGTAATATTACATAAAAGTGACAATGATAGTTTTCATGTTCCTCCTAAGTAAACATACTTGTACAAACCCATTCAATAATCCATGTGATCTCCCATAATTTCTTGGCAGTACTGATAATATCAGTGTATTGGAGTTTAGAGGTCAGATAACAGTATCGTTTTACAAACCATTTTGACAGCATTACTATACATTGTCTTCAGGTGTTTTGTACATAGATTCAGCTATTTGTTGTCTGCACTACAATAATTGGTGAACTAAGTAAGCACTATGTCATTTTTATAAACAGGAAATGCTTCCTGAGGCTGACATTGTCATATTGGAAGTTTGTCTCCGAGGCAGTCGTTGTATCAAATGTGATAAGATTTCCGACAATTGAGTACACTGATCTTGATTGTTTAATTTATTGTTCTTTCCCTGTGGCAAACTGATATGTGAGCAGCACTCTGAAACAGTTTAGATGGAAGTTGTCAAGAATTTCAGTGTTAAATGCTGGTCAAAGAGCCAACTAAATTGGTATTACTAAACAATGCTTTACTGTCGAACTGGAAATGAACGTTATCTGGTATGTTAGATAATTAAACAAACAAGAACAGTGGCTTCAGTTTAAGTGGAGATGGAATTTGGCACTCAATTTGCTCAAGATTTTGTTGAAAAATAGATCCGTCTGATACAAGGAATATATCAAGAGTCAGACTTGCAACGAAACAACACTGTCAGTGCTGGGAAACAGCTGATATTATAAAAGGCAATGTGCAGTTTTTCAAGTTAAAAGCTGGGTTAGACAGTGGACATTCGTTTGAGTTTTTTGCCACTTTTGCAGCTTGGTACCTGACTGAATTTCATCTGAGGACTGGACAGTGCAACTGTGCTTAAGTATGTGAAATGAGATTTTAAGACATGCTCATTGAATGTTGAAGCACATCCTCCTTGGTGTTGGTGTACTCCAGACTTGGCAATTTGTCATCTGCTGCTTTCTGAGTATGGCCTTAGTTCATTTGATATGCTGTGTCAGCTTGACCAAATATTTTAAATAATGCTCACATGAGGTATAACATTGAGTGAATAAATTTTTGGTTCTGGAAACACATTTCACAGTTGCCATCGAGGACAATTAGAGAATGTTCATACCAGCAGTACCTTATTACCTGTGCAGTACAATATTCTGATGTCAAAACTACTTTAATAGTCAGTTTAAATCACACTAAATATACATGGTGTACATAAAGTATATTTGTAACTTAAGACTTAAAATAATTTTAAAACTATGCCAGATAATAACAACTAGTTTTCAGCATGTGACAAGATAACTCAAAAAGTTTTATTTTATCATTCCTGTATGTCAGTTGTGCATTCCTGCTGGTATGAAAAATGTCCAATTGGTATTAAATGTTTCTCCATATATGCTCCTGGAACTCTGTGGTGAGATGTTCAAATGCATTGTCAATGTGTTTTAAGTGTTGTACATCATTAACCTTGGTTCAGTATACCAGATCTGTTACAAAACCCATAGACGTGTCTAGTGGTTTGAGGTCAGATTAAAGTGCCACTAGTCATTGGAACCATCTTGTCCAGTCCACGTATCCGAAAAAATTTCATCCAAAAAGTGATGGACATTTAGAGACCAATACAGTGTTGCAGCATCCAACTGGAATATGACATCAGTTTCCAGGCATTTCAATTGTGGGGCAGTGTACACTGGTAACATGTCCAGGTAAAGATCACTGTTAATGAAAATTCGTTGAAAAATAATGGACCAGCGATTCAGTTGTAAGTCTGCATCACTTGTCGACATTGGGACTGCCCTTTCAATCTCACGTGTAACGTGGGGGGCTTCTCATCCCCCGATGAGAAACTTTATAACTGTTGATTCAGTTTGTCAGATACATAAAAAGTTGACTCATCGGAGAAACAAGGGTACGTAAATCTATGAATAAAAGTTAAGTAACAGGTTGAGATATGTAAGAGAATTTTAGGTGGAGCAGGGAGTAGAAAATAAGTAAGCACAGAGGCAGCCATATGTGGAGGATGGGCAGTATAGACCAGAAGTATTGAGAGACCAAGTGCAGTTCCGAAACATAGAATTAAGTGAGTTGGTGTTGTAGGAAAGCTATACCTTTGGGCATGGTTAATTGTAACTCCTCGCTGTATCTTGTCCTCTCTCCCAGAAGTGCAAGTTAGCCAAGCAGCCTTGCTGAAGAGCTTCTGTGTAGCCTGAAAGGTACGTGAAAGTGAAAAATTGAAGTTTTGCCTGTCTATGAGGAGTACATAGATAGCAAATTTAACTGGTCATAAATGTTTGTTCAGCTTTATGCTCATGTAGACCTTGTACACACTTGTACTCTACAAACTACTGTTAAATGCATGGCAGATTATTAGGGATTCTTCCCATTCCTTCCACGCATTGCACATAGGAAGAATTCTTAAGTGGCTCTGTTCATGCTGTAATTTTTAAAGATTCTTCTAAAGGAAAGTTTTTATAAGAAAGATTTAATTACTTCTGCCATTATTTCACTTTTTCATCATTAAGACTTTGATTCTGTGGTAAAGAATAAGAAAGATTTTTTAAGAAAATTAAAATTTTGTTTCTCATAAAATAGTTTCATTTTGATGTTTTATGTACTCATTACTTTAATTCTGTCTGTGACAGCTGGGACGTCTAGAGGCACCATTTTCACTGACAGCTGAAGCAGAAGCACGTGAAGCAGAAGTGAAGCAATATTTCACCCAACGTATCAATGAACTTGTTGCAGAAACCCAGGAAGCACGTTCTATGGGGGCTACGTTTGCTTCTGAGGTAATTCACATTGTGTAGCCGGAAGAAATTTCTTTAGAATATTCCATGATAAAAACTAAAAAGCTTTTGCAGCATTTACTCAGATTTAGGAAGGTCTGGCCTTGTCCAGTTTGGCCACTCAAAGACAGTTTATGGAAACATTAGCGATTATGAAGAAAATAAATGTTGATTGCATAGGTTAACCGAAATGCGGTGTTGCATTGGTCAAGGCACTGGAATCTCTTTTGTGGTACAATACTTGCTCATCATTTTGTATGATCCTCTTCTGCTTAATGATTCCACTTGTGCATCATTCTCATAGCTGCGAGCTGAAAATCAGAGAATAGTAAATCCATTTTTCTTTAAGTTTGATTGTTCTGTCATGTAACTTGCATGTTGATATGGTGCCCTGTAATGTCGATGGCACATAGTGCTGTCAAAAACTGTTGTTATGCATATTCATATGCATCTTTAAATGGTTGCATTTTTGGCTTATGTCACAGAACATCTGCTCCACATAAATATGGAAACAATAGTTCTATGTTATTTCTTTTTGTAAATAATCTCAACACAGTTTGAATACTATTCAAAAACACAAATTTTATTGTTTTCAATTGAATGAAGTTGCATTTTCTCTTCCATTGAATAAGCAAATGATTTGCATTTGATCCAAACTTTGTATTTAGAAAAACAATACATCTGTTTACAGTGGCACTTAATATGACACAGTGTACATAATGTTTTTTGGAAATAAGTTAAAATTTCGAATTTTCATCCTTCTCTGTATGTTGATACTGTCATCCCACACAGCTTTAAACATCAAATTGGCATTGAACCAGAATACTTTTAAGCTTCCAGTAACATTCAATCATGTTAGGGTCTTCTTTTAATGATTCTTTGTGCTAAGTAGTGGGAAACTTGGTTCTGACTGAAATGGACAAATGCTTAGTTTTATTTTGTTTGACACAGAGCTTGATTTTTAATTATTTTGCATACTTAGTGTGCAAAATAACACTACAGACTCAACAATATGCAGTACATGTACTTTTTAACACAGCGATTTCCCTGTTAAACAAGCTCCAAATCCAAAATATCTCTATATTTGAATACATTTTACACTTACAAAGGAATCGTGCATCCAGTGGGTTACTGATTTTGCTCATCTTCTGCATGTACATTTAACAAATACTGCTCTAAATTGATGTGCACTTCTCAAGCATTCTTCAAAATTTAAAGAGTTTCAAGAATACTGTACGACAGAACCAATCCTCAAGCACCTGCATCCACTGAATTTGTGATATGTTTCAATAAATAGATGTTCATATCTTGATTCTTTTATGGTATAGCACCATGGATGTAGCATTATGATCGTTGTTGTTCCTTTCCGAAAAAAACATGACTCAAACGCAGTACAGGCACACTTATAATCTGGCACCTTTGCCCATTGTGCTAACACCATTACTCTTACATGCTATTCAACAGATGTAAAACTTTGAACTCGATTTTAAAATTTTTTTGAAAAACACATTGTGCTAGAGCAGCATTTGCCACATCAAAGTATGTAGTACAAAGCACAAAGTGAAAAATACTGCTATACATTGCTGCCTGTGGGAGTGTGCAAGGGTGTAGTGAGAACAGGATAATTTGCCGTTATGTGCTTTGTAGGGAGGGGGGAGAAGAGGGAAGAAAAGTGGAGAAGGGAAAGGACTATGCAGGAGGATGACAGGACTACAGGACTAGCAGAGGCTGAGGCCAGGGCGGTTATGGGAATGAAGAGTTGCAGGAAAAGTTCCCATCTGTTCAATTCAGAAAAGCTATTGTTGATGGAAAAATCCAGATGGCACAGATTGTGGAGCATTTAATCATTTGTTAAAGTCTAACACATCTTGTTAAAGACATGCTCAGCAATGGTTGGTACATACTCTCCTGGTCAGCAGTGGCTATTCATGTGAGCAGCAGCTTGTTGGTTATCATGCCCACATAGAATGTGGCGCAGTAGTTTCTGCTGAGTTGGTATATCACAAGGCTGCTTTGACAGGTGGCCCTGTGTTTGACTGGGCAGGAGATGCCTATGACAGCACTGGAGTAGGTGGTAGTGGGAGGACGTGTGGGACATGTCTTGCATCTAGGTCTATTGCAGGGATAAGAGTCATGGGGCAATGGTTGAGAGCAGAGTTGGAATAGGGCAGATGAGTATATTATGGGAGTTGGGCAGGTAGCAGAATTATGCTGTGGAAGGAGTGGGGTTATTTCTCATTTCAGGGCATGACAAGAGGTAGTTGAAACCCTGGTGGAGAATATGATTCAGTTGCTACTGTCCTGGATGGTAGTGTGTCAAGAGAGGGGTGTTCATTTGTGGTTGGAAAGTGGATATTGGGAGATAATAGGTAACTGGAAGGGGTGACAGCTGTTGAATTGGGGGTAGTGTTGGTATGTTTGATGTAGACGGAGGTATTGATGTAGCCAACCTTGCGATGGATGTCAACGCCGAGGAAAGCAGCTTATTGAGATGAGGAGGACAAGATGTGAGGTGAAAGGGGGAGGTGTTGAGCTTCTATAAGAATATGGATAGGGTGCCCTCACCATTAGTCCTGATACTGGGATACAAGGGAAGACAACATTAAAAAGCTTTCATTTAACAGAATTACATAATTAAGTAGATTCATAAAATTAAAGAAAAAACACATTTTATTAAATGTGATTCACCAAATCTATTCAGAGACTGACAGTAATAACATTGGGTTAATTTCAAACAGCGGTAGCCTTACTGTCTTCAGACAAGGCATTACATTTGCTAAGTTGATTTCCTTACCACTACAAATACTTTATGTATTTTGTTTCTCTTGTAGCCCCTTTTTTTCCCTTCCTCTCCTGTTTTGAAAGTGTAACAATGTTTCTTGGGCAGTGATGTACTGCAAGTTTACTCTCACTAACAAGTGCGATAAATAGATTGAAGATGATAACAGTGAAAACTTCGCTTTTTTTTTAATTGATGCAATTTTACAATGCCATTACTGAGCAATAAATATATGCATAGATTGGTAATGTTAATTAAATGTACAATTTATATAGTTTTAGTACGATCTTCTGTATAGCTACAAGCCACACATTCATGTTACTTTCTCTATTTTTCTGTGGTGGTGATGAATATTTTATCTTCGCTGTAGATCACAGAAGAAAGTTTAATGTTTTCATATTATTCACAGTGTCGTGCTCTCCAACGACGTTTGGAGCACTGTGTCACAGGACGCAAGGAGGCAGAGGCTGCCCTTCAGGAAAGTCAGGAATCACTTGCAAGATTACAAGAGGAGTTGCATACAACTACAAGAAATTATGAAATGCAGCTAAGCATAATGTCTGAGCATCTTGCCAACATGAATGAGTGCCTTGCTGTACAACGAGATGAAATTGATCAACTCAAATTCCAACTAGGACAGCAAAGTGCAAAGGTGATAAATTTTACGTAGTTATCTACCAACCAATGTTTTTGCATGGTGTCAAGTCACTTATAGGCCCATATGTTGTTAACATCTTTGTTTTTTTGTGTGCGGGTAGTTTTAAAAGAAAAGTATCTGCTATCAATGTTTAATGCTGCTGTCTTCCTAAATGACTAAAAATGTATGTGTTTGAAAACTGAAACCGAAACAAGAGAAAACAGTTGTGTGTTGTGCATAACATAATAAGAAATTTGCCCTGTCATCAATCTACATCTACATCCCTAGTATACAAACCACTTGAGTTTCTTAACAGAGGGTACTTCTGACAGCATTAGGGCTTCCCCTCATTCCGTTTGTATGTTGACTGTGGGAAGAATGACTGCTTAAATGCCTCTGTTCATGCTGGTATTAGTGTAATCCTGTCTCCACATTCACTGTGAGGGCGAGATGTAGGAGACTGTAATATATGTGTATGTGAAGGTGCCCATTCATCCCATACTTTTTTTTTTTTTTCTTCTCCCCAAAATGTTCCATTGTCTCAAAAGTTTTCTTGGGGGACACTCAGATGTTCCACTCTTTTTATGATTCCACTTGGCTGAAGTATTTTATGCTACTGGACTTCTGGTTTGCGATGTACTGTGTATTGCGCAAGTATATATGCTAGGAAGCGCCATTTGTACAACTTACTCTGCAATCGTTGTTTGTTTACTGTTTATATTTTAACTGTTTGTAGTATCTATTCATGTTCATTGTTTCATTACATCAAAATGAAAATGTAATTTTAACAGAAACATAAAAAGCGAAACTTCCTGGCAGATTAAAACTGTGTGCCCGACCGAGACTCGAACTCGGGCACACAGTTTTAATCTGCCAGGAAGTTTCGTATCAGCGCACACTCCGCTGCAGAGTGAAAATCTCATTCTGGGACATAAAAAGCGAGTAGACTTTTATCACTGACAGTGGAGAAATTTTAAAATGTACATTATGCAAATCAAACTTTGCAGTTGGACATGGTGGAAGGTCTGACATTTTGAATCATGCCAAGACAAAGAAACATTACATGACTGTCCAAAGTAACACTTCTTGACAAAATATATAATTGTAAAAAGTCATTCGGGATCATCTGAGTGCATGATGCCAAGATAAACTTTTGTGTTAACAAAATTTTGCCAATACAATTTGTGTCCAGTTTTAGCCTTACTTTCCCAGGTTTCTCTAAAGTTTTGAGAATGTCTTGTTTTAATGAAACTGGAATTGACACCCTAGCGTAGGATCCTCATGTAATACTAGTTAATCAGACTTTGTACGAAAGCTTTTATGGGGATAGATGATTTGTCTTCAAGTTGAGATTATTTTTTCAAAACTTTCTTGATGCTCTACTGCCAGTTAGAAAAACTTGTGACTATTCATGTGTCCCTTTTTTGTACACTTTCTGTATCCCTATGAATCATACTTGTTGTGGGTCCCAAGCCCTTGAACAATATTAGTAGATGGGGTGTAATCAGTACGTAATAAGACTGTCACCATTAAATCTCAGTAACAAGGAAATTGTAACAAAATATACAATTCATACTCAAGGAAACCATGCACCAGAAGGAACTGGCAGCATCATGTCACACTTCTGTTGCACATTTCCCCACAAAAAAGGGCAGTACTGCATGGAAGCTCTCTAAAAATAGTAATTAAATTATTTGCAAGGATATTTTTATTGTACACTACAGATAATAAGTAAGAGACAATAATGGTGGTTTAACCATGTACTTTGATCAGGGATGCATGTTCAAGAACTTGTGGCAAAATATCTGTGCGGAAACTGGCAAAAGTCAGTTTTTCAATAAAATATTGTATAATTATAAAGTCACTGAGTTGTCCCAACACCCAGTAACACTCAGCGCATTAATTATGTGCACATATGACCTGTAAGAAATAGCTGCTGTCTCTAAAAAAATGAAGATCCATTCTGGGGGTCTGTAATCCAAAGCAATTTTCTTTTCCAGTAACTTCTTGATAACAGATTTTTACAAATTTTTTTCGTTTGTCATGATGTGAGCTGCTGATTAGGATACATTTCAGCTTGCTATTTGACATTCCTACCATAGTCCCCATACACTAAAAAAATTTTTTTTCCCAATGCACTGTCACAACTGCTAAAGACAACTAGAATCATCAGGGAGCAGTAATGAGAAAACTACTTCTCCATTTTATGTGAAAATTTCATTACAAACATTACAAATCATTCTATCATTGAATTCCTCTTTCTGAGACGTTTCAAATGCAATTAATTTTTCCTGTTGATCTAAAAAAATCTCTAAACATTTTGAGCAGAAATGAATTTTGCTGCATGCACTTCACATATGTGAATCACTATGTAGTGTTGTTGCTAGTAATGCATTTTAGGGAGCATGGCACATTTTTTGTATTTCAGATGTGACACAGTTGTACAGCTGCTTTGATTTCATGTTTATTATATAGAACCAATCAAGTTTAGATAGTCTTCAGAAACAAATAGGACATATTGGGCTCACTGAATAAAATTGTAATGTTGTATATACAAACCTGCATACCACATCAAACACACCAGGACTCTGTGATAGTTCGCCCACTTTTTGTTCTTCTTTGTCCTTGGTTGCTACACTGGCTGAAAAACAGGGTGTGGAAGTCAAACACGGACTACTTAAAATGCTGTAGCCAACAGGTGCACATTTGCATTCCACAGTTGTGTGTGTTTTTTTTTTCTTTTTTTTCCCCCACAACCCTCCAATATTTCACAGTTATATGGCCAGTGCACTATTGTTTAACTTTCGTTTTTTAACACACAGCCTAATTGTGTTACGCTTATTTCACAGTTAATTTGATGCATTGTTGTTGTTCTAACCAACACAGGTTCTTGCCGGAAATCGGCCGTGGACCGACAGTCTCATGACCAAAAACTGGCCCTTATATATCCTCACAACAACAGGTGCTGAAACTGCACATTGTTCGAAGTTTAATTTACAGAAATTACAATTAAAACTTAACTCATTAAATTAACTTCCTTCTTTGTAATAGTTTCTCCTACTACAGGGGTTAAGTATAATTATTTGTTTAAATCATGAAATTAACATATATAGTTATCCAAACAATACTTTTGACAAAACTGTTAATTACTTTGGAATTAATCAAGCTTAGCTAACATGTTTTCGAATAGAACCAAATAGCTACTTTAAGAATACTATTAGTTGTTCCTCCAAATGTTTATAATTAGTGCAGAATTTATACTTGTTTATAAATCAACAATAGACTTTAAGTTACGAAATGATTACTGATTTCGACCTATAATGAAAGATAGTCGAAATAAAATAGAAAATCAATTACATACACAAAACTAATCACAAAATTGGATCTAGTGTTATATTCTTTTCAACTGAGGGCCAGCCTTTCTCTTTTATGAAAATGCATATTATACTCACATATGTTAATGGTAATTAATTAAAAAATGAATGTTACGGAGACAGATGGCAGAACAAGAGGGGAAATAAAAATATCCCTGCTTGCTTCATCACAACTCAAACTTCAAACCTTGCCTTACTTAGATGGCCAATGATCTTACTGACTGAGGTATCCATCATCAAGATTCAGCTTTTTCTTTGTAACTGAAAAGATGTGTGTATGGTATTTTTAAAGATTTTTTATAAATAAAGAGTGCTACTATAAGATCATTTTGTGGTCCAAAAACGTGTGATCTATGATTTGTTGTATATACCATGCATCCAGCACCTTACGTAGAACATCTGATGCTTTAAAAGATTGTGTAAGGAAATATAAAGCACACAACAGCTCAAATTTCTTCTTGATCACTATCAGTACACAAAAATGGTGGATTCCATAAAAGTAACTTTCTTGTAGTTCCCAGACTGGTTCATCCCATTAAATTTGAGGTGTAACACCTATCCAGATTACCTCATGGCAGAAAAATGAAGATGGTTTTCAGTACTCAAACACCCCATTCACTGTCAAATGTCAACCAATGACCAATGTCGATCTCACCCTCTCTGTACGCAGATGACTTCTGAATTTCGTACTGCTCCTCCATTACTGGTGTGGCTGAGTGGTACCAACAGGGAGCCATTCACAAGGAAAAGTCGTGGGATCTAGCCCACCCCTTCCAGTTTTCAACTGCGAAGTCACGTGTCGTGCATTTCTGTCAGCATCGCACTGTTCATCCAGTACCAGAACTTTACCTTAATGATAATCCACTCACTTTAGTGGAGACATATCGATTCTTAGGACTGGTTTTCGATGCCTGATTGACTTGGCTACCTCACCTTTGTCAGCTTAAGCGGAAGTGCTGGCAGCACCTCAATGCTCTCCGCTGCCTGAGCAACACCAACTGGTGTGCAGATCGCTCTATGCTGTTGCAGCTCTACAGAGCCCTTGTTCAATCCCGGCTTGACTATGGGAGTCTCGTTTATGGTTCGGCGGCACCCTCAGTGTTGCGTTTACTCGACCCACTGCACAGCTGTGGCAATCGCTTAGCGACAGGAGCTTTTAGAACCAGTCTGGTGACCAGCGTCCTCGTGGAGGCCAGAGTCCCTCCATTGAAGGTTAGGCGTGCACTACTGCTCACCAGTTACGTTGCACACGTTTGTAGTTCTCCTGCCCATCCAAATTACTGTCTCCTTTTCCCAACCGTGGCGGTTCATCTCCCGCATTGGTGGCCCAGGTCAGGGCTTATGATTGCAGTTCACGTCCAGTCCCTTCTCTCTGAACTGAAGTCCTTGCCTTTACCACCTATACAGGCTTCGCCTGGACCTTTCACATGGCCCTAAGCACTCAGTTAACCCCGCGACTCCCTGCTGTCACTTCCTCTCGATGCTCGACGTGTACTGGGGCCATGAAGTGGTTTACTACAATGGCTCGATGGCCGATGGTCACGTTGGCTTTGCCTATGTTCATGGAGGACATATAGAAAAAGCACTCCTTGCCAGATGGCTGCAGTGTTTTCACTGCAGAGCTGGTGGCCATATCTCGTGCTCTTGAGCACATCCGCTCATGCCCAGGCAAGTCATTTCTCCTGTGTACTGGCTCCTACAAGCTATCGACCAGCGCTACCCTCATCATCCTTTGGTAGCTACCATCCAGGAGTCCATTGACGCCTTGGAATGGTCCCGTAGTTTAGTGGTGTTTGTGTGGACCCCAGGACACGTCAGAATCCCAGGCAACAAACTTGCCGACAGGCTTGCCAAACACGCTATGCGGAAACTGTTTCTAGAGGTGGGCATCTCCAAAACTGACCTGCGTTCTGTCTTACGCCGCAGGGTTTTTCGACTTTGGGAGACAGAATGGCATAACAGTATGCACAACAAACTGCATGTCATTAAGGAGACTACGAATGTGTGGAAGTCTTCCATGGGTCCTCACAGGGAATCAGTTGTCCTCTGCCAGCTCCGTATTGGTCATACGTGGCTAAGGCATGGTTACTTCCTCCATTGCGAGGACCCACCTCAGTGTTGCTGTTGCTCACAAATGACGGTTGTCCACCTCTTGCTGGACTGCCCACTTAGCCCCTCTGCGATGAATTTTTAACATTCCCAGCACCCTACCTTCGGTGTTGGGCAACAATGCCTCAATAGCAGCTTTAGTTTTAAGTTTTATTCGTGAGGGTGGGTTTTATCATTTGATCTAAGTTTTGGTGCATGTCATTTGTTCCTCTGTGTCCTCCGCCCTAATGCTTTTAAGGTGGAGGTTTCAATGTGTTGCAGAGTGGCTGGCTTCTCCTTTTTATTCTAATGGTCAGTCAGCCATGGTAATCTGCTCTTGTTTAGATCTCTTCTACATGTTTCTTGTCTCTCTCTTGTCCATTTTAGTGTGTTGCCCTTGTGTCATTCTTGTGGTTTTCTCCTTTCTTCCAGCTGTGTTTTGTATGTCTCGATTATTTTACTCCCACCCTTGTGGATTATTTTAATCGGAATGAGGGACCGATGACCTAGAAGTTTGGTTCACCCCCCCCCCCCCCCCCTTGTTTTAAACCAACCAACCAGTCAGTCTTGAACAATGTAACACTTCATCTTCGTACATTATGTTGAAGGCCTAAGAGTTTGGCGATATACTATATACGAGTATCCTTTCGCTGATACAGACACGCTCTTTGCTATCAGTGCTGAGGTGGCTTTTGTTATGGCTGTGCTGCAAGACAGCATTCTGACCGATATGAAATACTTACCCAATTTTATGAAAAGTGGAAAAAAAATTGATTTTTGCACATCTTAGTCTGATATCTTCACTCGATAAAGAACTAAATTTCTTTTCATTTTCCACCGTACATACTACACTGCATCAAATTAAGTAAAATATTGAACAAAATTTTGAACAGTTTGCAGAGTTATAAACATGCTGCGTAAATTTTGCATATAGTTCATTTTAGCTCATAAATTACAGGGGAAGATATCAAAATTTTATTTAAAATTGAGAGCAGAATGCTCTCTCCTATCGTTCTCAATTATTGGTTTTTACAGCATGCAATGAGGCAAGAGTGCTGTATGATAACTACTAAAAAAAAAAAAAAATTTATTCACCGAGATGTGTAAGTAACTCATCGGCAGCAGTGAGGTCTACCCAGAATGCATTGAGGCATCTGTAACAATGTAGGAAAACCAAGCAGTGTGCTTGCACACATCCACAACACCTGAAGAAAGGCATAGCAGGATGTGTGTACATGCCCACAGCAGCAAAAGGGTTAATTACAAAAGGAAGAAAAAATATACTCTATGGTCACAGTGAGTAAGAAGTCAAAACATCATGTTCAGTGTGTTATTCTTACCACCTTGATTCTCTTGTGAGACAATGGATTTTGAGAGCACTGAGTTGATCAAGATATGCAGTCATGTTGTCTATCCTGTGTATCAGTCAATCCCCCTCAATAGGTGATTGTCTTATTATATCTCACAATCCCACTTTTTTTTGTTTTAGCTGGGTCGGAAAGGAAAGCAGAAGTAAGTACGGATGAAGTCTTCCGACAACATGGGTCAAGAAACACACTTACTGTACCTGGCAAGTGAGATAGTGAAGTTGACTAAGGTATATTTTTTGTGCTGTGCACCAGATTCGTTCTAGGATCAGAACAATTCACAAGTTTGTTCCTGTTATTCCAGGGTTGTAAAGTACTGTTATTTTACACTGTTTCAAAGTGTGAAAATATACAAACCAATAGTATGGAGGTTTAATCTTCACACATATGTAATGTTGCCAAGTTCTGGTCTTGTGATTACTGAAAACATAAATTTTCAAATTTTTATTTAGTTATGGTAGAATGAATATTTGATGGGAAAGCTGTTGAGGGATAATGTGACCATGAATCTTTTTGTTGTTAAATAATCTGAACAGCATGAATTGCTATGTTTTCCTCTTTATTACCAAAGCAAGTGAGCTGTACAAAGTATATTTATTTACAATTTTCTACTGTTTATGTACATTTACTGTAAAACATTGTGCTGGAAATGTATTTATAATAAAGCATTTAAATTTAACTGCAATGCTTTTATTGACTAAACAATCAGCCTACAATCAATCAGTCTACCTTTATGGAAAAAGATGCTCCACAAGAACATCCTTGTTCAGCCTTTGGATTATCCACTATCCGGAAAGCAGATCTTATAAGTTCCTCATGGAATTCAATGGTTGACCCACGTATATATTCCAGTGATGTCTCATCAATTACAACTTTCACACCATCCTTTTCAATTACGCTGCAAATAAGGCATTAAAAAGAAGCACTATGTGATTTAGAGAAGTTGAGGGAATAAAGTCATATGCACAAATATATTAAAAATGCTGAGTTTTGCGCATTAAATTCTTTGCTCTAATACAGCACAGATTCCTGTTTCTCAAAAAGCAACATATGTTCCAAGTTTTTCATTTATCTTTCACCTTGTCCTCTTCCTTAAAACTGTATGAAAAGCTATAATCACTGAGCATACTGAATTAAAATCTGTCTTGTGCATTTGGAACAGCTCATTCCATCTTTTAAATCATGCAAAGAATGGGAGTCATTCACTGACAAGGCCCAAGAATACAATTAATTTAAATTAAAAAAAAAAAAAAAAAGATGAAAATCAGTGCTACATGTGAAATGACATGAATAGCTTTCACAAGTTTAAAAGCAAAGATAAAGAACAGTAATATAAGTTGAGCATCTGTGACAAATTTTATTTAGGGGTTTCTGAACTTGTTTTCCTACAAGTGCCCTCATTTTATATTACATTGTGTTGATGAATTCAATGTAATGCTTTCTCTTTCACTTATTATGCCTTGCAAGAACTGTGCAAGTTGCATTTGGAGGCTTCCTTAATTATGCTGGTGCTTTCCCCCCTGTCAGTATACCACATAGTACTTTATATATCAATCAGTGTTACACCTGCTCATCCATAGTGTGATTTTAGCACTGAAGAAAACTGGCCATGTCACTACCCCAGTATGCATTATACTCTATCAGATTTAAATTATAAGATTGTTAAGGCTTTCGTGGCCACTTGTTGACAAACTGCCTATTGGCTTCTGTCTCGGGTTCTTTGGCCGACGTTCATCTAATGATTTTTCTGACGTTTCGCCAGCACGAGTGGCTGGCATTGTCAAAGCTTCACCCTCCATTGCCGGTGGTGAACTGGAGCCGAGCTCGCGGGCGTAGACTATATGTACCTGGCGCGCCAACGTCCGAGGGCTTCTCCGCGGTCATTTCCAGTGCGGTTCTCCTGTTGCTACCTGCGACGGTCGTTCGCTGCAGTACGGGAAGCCAGGATCCGTTGACCTTAAGGCTTTCCTCTTTCTTGTTCAAACTTTTCGCGTGTTTTTGTATTTCTACAGCTTCTCTGAACAAGCGCGTGTGATAATGATGCTTCTCTACAGCCAGAACTTCCGTGTCGGCGAATTTTATTACGTGGTCGGTCTCATTCAGTGCGTGCTCTGCCACGGCCGATTTCTCCACCTGCCTCAACCCTGCAATGTCACTTATGCTCTTTGATCCTGGTGTTGATGGATCGTCCAATCATTCCGACATAAACTTTTCCGCATGTGCATGGTATACGGTATATTCCCGACATTGCAAGTGGGTCTCTTTTCTCCTTCGCCAATCTAAGACACTCTTTGATCTTCCTTGTCGGTTTGAAAATCGTCTTTACGCCATGTTTGCGCAATATACGGCCGATTCTGTCCGTCACTCTGGGAATGTATGGCAGAAAGGGCGTACCCGACATTTCTTTTTCTGGTTCCTTACTTCGCCGAGTGTTTGGCTCTGTTACACTTCTAATATAATTTGTGGAGTACCCATTGCTCCTCAGGACAGTTTCCAGGTGTTGCATTTCTCGTTTGAGGTGTTGCGGCTCACATATTCGTCCTGCTCTCGTTACGAGTGTCCTAATCATGCCTCTTTTCTGGCTCGGGTGGTGGTTTGACAGTTTGTGCAGGTATCGGTCCGTGTGTGTCGGTTTTCGATACACGCTGTGTCCCAGGGTTTTGCCGTCCCTTGTGACCAGCACATCTAGAAATGGCAGTTTCTTGTCCTTTTCTACTTCAATGGTAAATGTTATGTTGGCATGGAGGCTGTTCAAGTGTCTTAGGAAGTCACCGAGCTGTTCTTCACCATGGCTCCACACCACGAAAGTATCATCAACGTACCTGTACCACACCTTAGGTTTGCAAGTCGCCGAGTCCAGTGCCTGTGCTTCGAATTGTTCCATGAAGAAGTTGGCCACCACTGGACTAAGAGGACTACCCATGGCGACGCCTTCCAGCTGTTCGTAGAAATCGCCATTCCACGTGAAATAGCTCGTGGTGAGACATGCATGAAAGAGCTTTCTGATGTCCTGCGGGAAATTGGAACCGATGTGCTCCAGAGTGGCACTTTCGTAAATAACGAAAAGCATCAAAGCTGACCAAGATGTCGTTTGGTGCAAGTTTCAGTTTCTTCAGCTTCTCAATGAAATGTCCTGAGTCCTTAATGTATGTGTCGGTCTTCACCACGTGTGGCTGGAGCAGAGGGGCCAAGTGTTTTGCCAGTTTATATGTCGGTGATCCAGGAGCGTTAACGATCGGTCTCAGTGGAACGTTGTTCTTGTGGATCTTGGGTAATCCATACAGCGGAGGTGGTAGGGCTTCTGTGTTGCACAGGTTTCTCTGCATGTCTCACCACGAGCTATTTCACGTGGAATGGCGATTCCTACGGACAGCTGGAAGGCGTCGCCATGGGTAGTCCTCTCAGTCCAGTGGTGGCCAACTTCTTCATGGAACAATTCGAAGCACACGCACTGGACTCGGCGACGTGCAAACCTAAGGTGTGGTACAGATACGTTGATGATACTTTCGTGGTGTGGAGCCATGGTGAAGAACAGCTTGGTGACTTCCTAAGACACTTGAACAGCCGCCATACCAACATAACATTTACCATGGAAGTAGAAAAGGACAAGAAACTGCCATTTGTAGATGTGCTGGTCACAAGGGACGGCGAAACACTGGGACACAGCGTGTATCGAAAACCGACACACACGGACCGATACCTGCACAAACTGTCAAACCACCACCCGAGCCAGAAAAGAGGCATGATTAGGACGCTCGTAACGAGAGCAGGACGAATATGTGAGCCGCAACACCTCAAACGAGAAATGCAACACCTGGAAACTGTTCTGAGGAGCAATGGGTACTCCACAAATTATATTAGAAGTGTAACAGAGCAAAAACACTCGGCGAAGTAAGGAACCAGAAAAAGAGATGTCAGGTATGGCCTTTCTGCCATACATTCCCAGAGTGACGGACAGAATCGGCCGTATATTGCGCAAACATGGCGTAAAGACGATTTTCAAACCAACAAGGAAGATCAAAGAGTGTCTTAGATCGGCGAAGGAGAAAAGAGACCCACTTGCAATGTTGGGAATATACCATGCGGAAAAGTTTATGTCGGAATGACTGGACGATCCATCAACACCAGGATCAAAGAGCATAAGCGACATTGCAGGTTGGGGCAGGTGGAGAAATCGGCCGTGGCAGAGCACGCACTGAATGAGACCGACCACGTAATAAAATTCGCCGACACGGAAGTTCTGGCTGTAGAGAAGCATCATTATCACACGCGCTTGTTCAGAGAAGCTGTAGAAATACAAAAACACGTGAACAGTTTGAACAAGAAAGAGGAAAGCCTTAAGGTCAATGGATCCTGGCTTCCCGTACTGCAGCGAACGACCGTCGCAGGTAGCAAGAGGAGAACCGCACCGGAAATGACCGCGGAGAAGCCCTCGGACATTGGCGCACCAGGTACATATAGCCTGCGCCCGCGAGCTCGGCTCCATTTCACCACCGGCAATGGAGGGTGAAGCTTTGACAATGCCAGCTACTCGTGCTGGCGAAACGTCAGAAAAATCATTAGATGAACGTCGGCCGAAGAACCCGATTCAGAAGCCAATAGGCAGTTTGTCAAATTATAAGGCTGTGTATTAAACATGTGCTGGAGGGAGTAGGCTCATTTGAGAAACTTCCACTGATTTTCCATCTGGGCCTTCTAAGGACCCTAGAAAATATCACTGTCTATTCTCATGAAAAGACACTCTACAACCTTTAAATGTCTTTTCCCACCCTCTTCTTGGTTCACTTTTTGTGTTATCTTCGGCTCTTTACATTGAAACCGTTTTACTAGTAAGTTCTTATGTATTTCCAAAAAATTCTTTGCCTCTAGTCCAGATGGCGATCTTCTTACTCCAAATATGACATTTTAAACAATTCTGACAGACCTCCAAATAAAATCAGCTGTTTCTGTTGTATTTTCTCTGCCCTAAGTCTTTTTATCATTATTTCTGACTGGTTTCCAGATTTATGCTATTAGTGGACCTAATATGGTCCTTGTAATTTTTCTTTCCATATATATGTATATACCTAAGGCAATCTGTGTGCACTGGAATTCCAATTCTATTAAAAGGCACGTTCACAAATCCAGCTGCAATAAAAGTATTATATTATTGCTGTTGGGTATATCTACATTTAAAATATGTTGCTATTCTCTACAAATAGTAGACATTTTTTGGAACGAGTCTGTCAATGGTATTATACCTCTGCCATTTATCAGACTAAACAAACATGTGTTTTTTGTTAAGACTAGTGTAGGTTCCATTTATTCAGAAAGCTTGTGCCCATATTTTTGGAAAAATATCAATTACTTTCTCCATGTCTGAACCCAGAGCAAAGACACTATCCTTGTTACTCCATAACACGAGTGGGCAACTGGCAGGCTGTGGAAGAAATTTCTTGGGGGAGGGAGGTACTCCATCTATGTATTCGGTATTCTGTTGTTGGAATTTTTCCACTTTGGCTTCTATATAACACAACAGATATATGTTAAGTTCAAGTGAATGACACTAAACTTTTTAAAATGAACAAAGAAACGATGGCTTAATTTTGTGTTACAGAAACAACCCATGCCTATTCCATCAATCTTCAAAAGTCATTTTGGACAAGTATTTGAAAATGATTCCTAATGACCTGCTGTGGTCAAAAATGGCAAAGTTACTTTATGATTGATTTTTCAATAAGTCGAGTGATACAGGCCAACGACCATCTAATTTTAGTTCTTCCTCGAGAGCCAAGTGCTTGCTGTGTTATCTGTTTTGTGGGTATGTGCTCAGTGCCTTGTGAGGCATGGCTGGCTGCACACCAACACTGCCCCCCTCCCTCCTCACTGCAATCTGTCAATCACAAAGTCATTTTAATCGCGGTATAAATGTCAACTGGGATTGCCATATTTTATTTTTCTATTCTCTCTCATATTAACATTAGCAAATAATCCTTGATCATTCTGGACATATTAGAACAAGCAACTTTTGAAACAGAAGGTGATTTATAATGAATTAGCTGCAACCAGTTGCTTTCATAAGTGTTTATTTTTCCATGATGGCATCTGAAGATGGTTAGCACCCCATCTTCAGATACTTACATTTATTTGCATGCAGTAAACATTATTTCTTTACTAACAGCATTGTAGAATTTTGCAATGGAAGTTTTTAATACAGTTATTGTAGTATGTCATAACTAAAGAAACAATGACACTTAAATAAATTTGTTGAAAAGATCAGAAACCAGACACACAATAGGAATTTTATCTCTTGACCTTTTTCAGGCTCCCAAGTGCTCTTCTCCAGAGGCTTAGAATTAATCACATTAGTAACAAGTCAAAAATAAACAGGTGTATGCAGATTATTGCTGTCATCATATGAATAATAGTGCTTCTACAAATATTGTACAAGGAAACCAAACAACAAATGCGGACATCATGCAAGAACTGAAGCTAAATAGCTGTTCAGTTTTGACACTTGCTAATAATATGATGAATCTAATCTTTTGAAGAAGGGCATTGCCTGCATGAAACTGGTCAAGAAATGAAATTTATTTTGCACAACTGGTTGCCGAGGATGGATAAAGTACTAAAGAAAAAAAAGTAAACATCTAAAGATGGAGTGAATGTGAAATGAATATCCTCTCAAAAACAAAAGATTTGAGCCATAATTTGTTGGTGTGACATGTCGGGAAAGGGGTGCCATTCACAGCGTTGCGACTTTGATCTCTTTCCTCTAAATGGGTTCAAGTTTCAAATACGATACTGCTAGCAGTCTACGAAGCTGACCCTTACTGAAAATGCAACACTGCTTGCTCCAAAGTTAATTGTGTTATAAGATGTTAGAGTGCATGTCTCTGTGGCTATGACAGCTTCAGCTGGTCCAGTGTAGGTGTGCAGAACATTCCACATTTCAGTGCACAATTACTTCACAGTCTTGAAAATCACATATGTTCTACCTGAAATAAAGTATGACTGTCCATACTTGGATCCGTCTATTTTCCAAGTATGTGGAAAGATAACATCTGCTAATATAGAAAATAAAATTGGCAAGACTTATTTACATAAATTTCACAGGATGAATGGTGAAAACTAGAGGGCTACATACCGTATTTATTCGAATCTAAGCCGCACTTTTTTTCCAGTTTTTGTAATCCAAAAAATAGCCTGCGGCTTACAATCGAGTGCAAAGTAATCAGAAGTTCTGAAAAATGTTGGTAGGTGCCGCCACAACTAACTTCTGCCGTCGAATATATGTAGCGCTACACAGGCATGCTTTGCAGGCACAAAGATAAATACTGTTCCGTATTGTTCATCTTCGAATGTAGCAGCATTTCAATGTACTATGAAAATCTGACTGGCAAGACTGTTTGGGATGTTTGTCAACATGGCCAACTCTACGTTCTGAATTTTTTCTTACCTGTGAGAAGAGATGGTTGCTAATAGCAACTTTTATGAATTGTGAATCACATGCAGTATTCTCTTCACCATAAGAATAATACGAATATAAATGTTTTGCCATGTATTCTTTCGTGTTTGCCTATCTGCATAATAAACTATGAAACTAGAGTGAGACAACAGCAAACGCGGAAGAATATACGTATCATGTCATGTTTATATTTGTATTATTCTTATGCCTAATAGTGATACAGTCAGAAATGAAGCACTGCAATTGACTAGATTTTTAAATCTAAGATGACTAATTTCTGTGCAGAACGTAATGTACTAAAGAGGCGTCTGCAAAGATTTTCAAACTGAGAAAAATTTTTGCTAAACTAACGTTCAGAACATCTTCTATCATAAGCAGTCTATTATTTGGTTCTTGTTGATCATTATCAAAGAAAGCAGCAGTGTTCATTATCAAAGAAAGCAGCAGTGTAGCCCAAGTAACAACAAATAGCAATCTCTTGCCATTGTTTCGCTAATGAGACGATTCCTCTCTCTCTCTTTTTTTTTTTTTTTTTTAATTGTAAGCGGCGGCTGCGTGCACAAAAGCAAGCCATGCCGCGAGTGGCGACAGACTGTAAACACTCATAATCAGAATGCGACAAACAATGCACGACACTGTACAGTAATGCATTTTCAGCTTAGAGTGACGTAAACACCTATAACAAAGAGAACGGCACTTATCAGATCAAAGAAAATTAAGCAATCAATTCAAACCAGACGAAGCACGTGAAAAAGGAAGGGTACCCGTATAAACACGGAAGGAGCGCCTGACGCGGTAAAGCTTAACTGCTAAGCTTACGACTTGAACCAAACTACTATAGCTGTATCGTCATTCATTCGACCTAAATTGTGTCGCATATTACAATGGACCAACTTTGTTTCAATTTGGAGATGCGGCCTAAAACTTTTCTCTCCCCTTGAATTTCGAGTCTCAAATTTCAGGTGCGGCTTAGATTAGGGAAAAATTTTTTTCCTTGATTTCGAGTCTCATTTTTCAGGTGCGGCTTAGATTCGAGTAAATACGGTAGGCAAATAGAAGTTCATATTCAAATGGGAACTGTGCTATATAATAATAGCTTCTCCTCAAAATATTCTCTTGATATATGTAAAACATCAGGAGACTAGTTAAATACACAAGTTATGATATTCCCCTCAGCTTTCTCCCTCCCTGTTGATGTTACAAACCCATCCTCTGTTTGTCATAGCTACCATTTCGTGGTGGTAATAATAGAAGCAGCTGGCCCTCATTTAAGCTACTCATTTCTGCACAAAATTTGTGACTTATAACAAATATGTAAAATAAAATCACACTAAGCAAACAGACTGGATCACTTGTGCAGAAATACTGCATGTGTGTCAAGCTGCCAAACTATTGCCACAACAGTCTCATTACATGTGCAAAATTCTAATACGGTTTCAGCCACCTTCACAAAGTGATGGCTGGCTGAGCAACAGCAGTTGCAGCTGCAGCGGCCAGCTTGTGAGACCTCGCTTGCTGTTGAACCTCTCAGCTGTCCACCGCACGGCCAGGCCACGTCCTGTCTGGCAAGGCATACTTTTTCTAGTGTGTGATGTACAACTGGCTTAAACTTTACCCATAATTCCTCTATGTCCACCATACCTATATTACTAATCCACTATCCTGGAACCTGATACACAGCACCCAGATCCTTTTGCAGGTTGCCCCTCTCATGGTTTCCACATAAAAGAAAAAAAATCAATTTTCAATATTTCGTATAGTTACTGGCTGAATTTAAAAATTTTAAATGCTGTCATAATCTACACATTAAAAGCTATAATTTTATATTAAAAGTTTAACACAATAAGGCAAGTATTGCAGTTTGAAATCGTTTGTCTCGAGGCAACATAACTGACAGTGCGCAAATGCCTGGAATTTATTCATCCAGTATTTGAGAATGAGAGCACTTAGTGACTTCCAATTAACTTTACACTTAATTTCAAACTTTTTCTCACTGACACCCCCCACAAAATGAAGAAAGGAAAAGTCTATTGCTACTAAATTTTGCTGCTCATGCAGTAAAATGGCAGCATCTGGCATAATGTTTTACTAACTTTATTTGTAACACAGTTGGCAGACAGTATCCACATATACCACTGAATGTACCTGCAAAATTACGTCATTATACAACACACAGTTCAGGAGATATGAAGTCAAACATTTAGATGTGTAAAAAACTAATGTTGCTTAAATTGGAGTGCAAACTAGCCATATAATTATTATGGTTTGTGGAATCCAAATTCAGACACAGGAATACAAGGGAACAACATTTTTCAGGCCTTAGTACAAAGAAAGTATTGACTTGTGGACACACAATGAGTAAACAGAAAGGGCAACGCCCAAGAAACATCCAAAGAAATGCGAAGTGGTGCCATCATTATCTTAGGCGGGGAGATTTTAAAAGTGAAAATAACATTTCATTTCAACACTCCCACTGTTAGAGCATCTTTCTGAAAATGTTCAAGCTTGAGTACATCATCATAAACCTATCTCTGCTTAATGGTTTGGTGAAAATGTCCGCATACTGTTTTTTGCTTGGAATAGACTTTTCTCTTATGAAATAATGGGTATCAGCGTACTTCAATCTTTTATGAAATTCAAGATTTTTGTTGAGTCTTACTGCACTCTTGATTATCCATATAGAGTTTTGATGCTTGATCACACTGATTTCCAAAATCACTTAGCAGATTTTTCAGCCACACAGTTTTACAGTCATGCTGGTTGCCACATATTCTGCTTAAGCTCACCATTCTTTGATGGTATGAAGACCACATTATCGGTCCATTTGATAATCAAAACTGGAAGTCAGCTGCCTTGTTTCTACATCTCCCGCATAATCTGAGTCTCTACATCCGAACAGAATCATATCATCTTTGCTCTTTCTGAAGAATATACCAAAGTCTTTTGTGCCTTGCACATACTTCAATATGTGTACGACAGCTTGACAATGACTCTCATCATAATTGTTCAAGATTTTACTCTCTGCATTCACTAAAAAAAGCCAGATCTGATCAACTAACAATTGCAAGAAATAATAGTGAACCAACTGCTTCCCTGACTAAAAATTACTATACTGGCACGTTTTCATCTGCTGAGTGCAATTTCACATTTGTATCCACTGGAATGGATGCAGGATTTGAATTTTCAAAGTCTAAGCATTTCAGGATTCGTGAAGCACAGATTGTTTGCCAAACAAACAACCTGTTTTCCTTTTCTATTGTGCTCAATTTCCATTCCCTAAAACACTTTCCCTTCAGAAACAGTTATTATAGACATTTTCACTGTTTGTTCTACACTAGCCTTGAGGGATTCTTTGCTTTTTCCAATCAACAGCTCACTGTCTACAAATAAAGCCAAGAAGACCACATCATTTCCAACTTACCCAGGGACAATACTTTTATCTGGGCCACATCTCTGAAATTGAACTTCTTCAAGAATTTACAAAGTGTTCGATTCAAACAACCAGAAGCCTGCTTTAAACCATACATTCACCTTTTAAGCTTGTATAAATATTAATTCTCATCCAGCACCATACTGAGCAGCACCTTCAACCGAAATTGTGAACAAACTGTGTACTGTGTCACATCTCATTACTTGTGAGACGGTTTCACTGTAGTCCAGTCCAAAGTGTTGACTAAAGGCTTGGGAGACAAGCTGAGCTTTACACTGAGGCCACTTTTGGTTTCTTAATCTTCAAGACTGCTGCCAATGTCGAGTGGTGGTTTGGGATCTTGATCCTCCTCTCCTTGTACCTTTCTTTCATCTTCAGCTGGTGGCATGACATCTTGTTCTCCATCTTTGCCTTCAGATTCTTTGGTGCTGGAGTCCAAAATAGGGAACAAAATGAAAAAATCCTGCTTTGAAACAGGGTTATGAATGGTCAGGATTATTGAGATTCAATGATTTTGTAATTGCAACAGTCTCCCATACCCAACAGTGATCATTTTCTTGGTCTTCAGATCCAAATTCTTGTGAAACAATTTAGGAACATGAACAATATTATGAAAAGGATAGTTGCTACTCACCATACAGTGGAGGTGTTGAGTTGCAGATAGACACAACAAAAAGACTGTCAGAAAGTGAGCTTTTGGCCAACAAGGCCTTCATCGAAAATAGACAACACACACACAACCACGGTCCCTGGCAACTGAAGCCAGACTGTCAGCTGCCAGAGACTGTGGTTGTGTGTGTGTTGTCTATTTTTGATGAAGGCCTTGTTGGCTAAAAGCTCACTTTCTGACAGTCTTTTTGTTGTGCCTATCTGCATCTCAGCATCTCCGCTGTATGGTGAGTAGCAACTATCCTATTGTTGCATTCCATCCTGGATTTTCCACAGTAGAAACATGAGCAAATATTTCTGCTCTGAAAGTCCTCATGTGTGAAATTTGGGGTTTTCTGCCTGGCTGTAATTCATATGGTGTTGCACTTCTTCCCTTTCTGATTGAAATCTGATTCAGTATATAAACAGTAGTATGAACTGCCTCCGTCCACAAAATTTTTGGAATGCTCATCCCAATAAGCATGAACCTCGCAGACTCAACAATGGCCCTGTTTTCGCACACTGACATCCCGTATTGTTGATTAGTATATGGTGCCATTGTCTCGAGTGTTATCCCATGCTCCATGAGATAGCTCTTCATCTTCTTGTTCAAGTACTCCATCCCTCGATTGATCCTCTGGGTCTTCAATGTTGTGGATAGCCTTTTTGACATCATCATCTCAATTTCCTTGAAACACTCAAAATTGTCAGTTTTATTTCTCAAGAAATAGACTTTGACAACAATAAGATGTGTAACTCATGAATGTTACAAAATACTGTGCACCACTGAGTTATTCAACCTGATTTAGTCTGCATGCACTGCTATTTATAAAATTGCCCATTTCCGAATTTCTTGCTTCCATTTCTTGTTAAAAGGCAAATAGTGAGACTTTTCATATTGATGAACTTTACAAAAGAATGACACTACATCAGACACATTTATTCCTTCAATAAAATCTGTTTTGATGAAATTCACAATCAATTTGACTTTTATATAACCCACTATTTTGCCACATTTAGAGGTCATTCGTGGTTGATAAATTCACATCACACTAGGCGTTTGACACAAAAAATATTCTGCAAATCTCATTTTCTTTTTTTATTCCTTAATCAACAACACACGTTATGAGCAATGTTTACAAACTTACCTACAAATCTCATCTCAATACCTTTCATCGCACAAACACTGACAGAAAATGTATCCTTCCATATTTTTGGGGCATGTAGTATATCATTAATTCATCTGTCTTCCCAATGCCTGTTTATAATTTCTTTATTTCAATTCATTCAATTCCCTTCACTTCACATCCAGCATTATCACAAAGTGAAATTTCAGTGTTTTGACACCTGGGAATTTCACTGAACCATTCCCGCTGAAAAGTGCTGGGCTGTGATGCTCCGCTGTCAGTAATCCAGACATTGCTTACATTAATATTCAGCTTACTCACAATCACTTTACCATGCAGAACTTTTTTGTATGACCTTCAGTCGGTAATACCGAATGCATTCACATTATCTCTGTTTTACTCACTATTTTTCTAGTTCTTAGAATAGCAGCTTCTGACAGACAGCCTTCCTTCCCACAGATCCAGCAAGTAAATTTTCTCCTTCAATTTGCCTGATTCGTGTTCTTCTTCTTCTTCTTCGCACATGTATGCTCTTTCTTCCAGCCTTGACAAGAAGCTGTTGCCAGGAATTTGGGATGCCTTCACCATGTCATTCAATCGTTTTTCTTTGGAGATGAGCCACTCTTGTAATTTCAGAACCGTTTGCTAATCTCCAGGCACAATGGCCATGGATGTGACTAGGGCACGGAAGTTTGTCGGAAGGCTTCTGATGCCGATATGCTTTCATGATATGCTGCGACGCAGAATCACTTGCATTCATTTGTACTTGTGGACCCTCTTGGAGAGAAAGCGAGTCTGTTTATGAATCACGTACAATTTCTCCAATTTCACGAGCTGCAGCATACACCATAAAAAAATCTGAGCTGTTAGAACTTAGCTGCAGTCTAAATGCAACACATCAAACAAGCATTGTCTTTTACCAAAGCTTTCCAACAGATGTCGTAAAATCATCGGGTTTTGCTCTCTGAACATTCACCACATCTCAAAGTCTTTAGGTGTCCAACAAAGCTCAAATTTGAAATTTCCATGCTGGAAATTAGAGCCATTGAATTTCATGATGCTTCTTGCAATTTCTTCGCCCCATATTGTGTAGAAAAATTGTACATGAGGCAACTCGAATTGCATATAGCACAAAAGACGTGATAAACTTCTGTGCCGAAATTTTGTGATTAAATTGGGTCCTTTTAACCTATCAAGGTCTACTGATTTCAAATTCAGACACACAAATACAAGGGAACAACTTTTATTATATCTTAATACGAAGCATCTGGATGATTGACTGATCTGGCCTCGTAACACCAACCAAAACGGCCTTGCTGTGTTGGTACTGCGAACGGGTGAAAGCAAGGAGAAACTACAGCCATAATTTTTCCGGAGGGCATGCAGCCTTACTGTATGGTTAAATGATGATGGCGTCCTCTTGGGTAAAATATTCCGGAGGTAAAATAGTCCCCCATTCCGATCTACGGGCGGGGACTACTCAGGAGGACTTTGTTATCAGGAGGAGGCGCATATCGCTAGGGGGTAAGATAGATAATGCCTACAGGAAAATTAAAGAGTCCTTTGGAGAAAAGAGAACCACTTGTATGAATATGAAGAGCTCAGATGGAAACCCAGTTCTAAGCAGAGAAGGGAAAGCAGAAAGATGGAAGGAGTATATAGAGGGTCTATACAAGGACGATGTTCTTGAGGACAATATTATAGAAATGGAAGAGAATGTAGATGAAGATGAAATGGGAGACATGATACTGCGTGAAGAGTTTGACAGAGCACTGAAAGACCTAAGTTGAAACAAGGCCCCGGGAGTAGACAACATTCCACGAACTACTGACAGCCTTGGGAGAGCCAGGCCTAACAAAACTCTACCATCTCGTGAGCAAGACGTATGAGACAGGCGAAATACCCTCCAACTTCAATAAGAATATAATAATTCCAATCCCAAAGAAAGCAGGTGTTGACAGATGTGAAATTTAGTGAACTATCAGATTCGCTACAGACGAATCAAAAAACTGGTAGAAGCCGACTTCGGAGAAGATCAGTTTGGATTCCGTAGAAATGTTGGAACACGTGAGGCAATACTGACCCTACGACTTATCTTAGAAGAAAGATTAAGGAAAGGCAAACCTACGTTTCTAGCATTTGTAGACTTAGAGAAAGCTTTTGACAATGTTGACTGGAATACTCTCTTTCAAATTCTGAAGGTGGCAGGGGTAAAATACAGGGAGCAAAGGGCTATTTACAATTTGTACAGAAACCAGATGGCAGTTATAAGAGTCGAGGGGCATGAAAGGGAAGCAGTGGTTGGGAAGGGAGTGAGACAGGGTTGTTGCCTATCCCCGATGTTATTCAATCTGTATATTGAGCAAGCAGTAAAGGAAACAAAAGAAAAATTCGGAGTAGGAATTAAAATCCATGAAGAAGAAATAAAAACTTTGAGGTTCGCTGATTACACTGTAATTCTGTCAGAGACAGCAAAGGACCTGGAAGAGCAGCTGAATGGAATGGACAGTGTCTTGAAAGGAGGGTGTAAGATGAACATCAACAAAAGCAAAACGAGGATAATGGAATGTAGTCTAATTAAGTCGGGTGATGCTGAGGGAATTAGATTAGGAAATGAGACACTTAAAGCAGTAAATGAGTTTTGCTATTTGGGGAGCAAAATAACTGATGATGGTTGAAGTAGAGAGGATATAAAATGTAGACTGGCAATGGCAAGGAAAGCGTTTCTGAAGAAGAGAAATTTGTTAACATCAAGTATTGATTTAAGTGTCAGGAAGTCATTTCTGAAACTATTTGTATGGAGTGTAACCATGTATGGAAGCGAAAGGTGGACGATAAATAGTTTAGACAAGAAGAGAATAGAAGCTTTTTAAATGTGGTGCTACAGAAGAATGCTGAAGATTAGATGGGTAGATCACATAACTTATGAGGAGGTATTGAATAGAATTGGAGAGAAGAGAAATCTGTGGCACAACTTGACTAGATGAAGGGATCGGTTGGTAGGGCATATTCTGAGGCATCAAGGGATCACTAATTTAGTATTGGAGGGCAGCGTGGAGGGTAAAAGTCGTAGGGGGAGACCAAGAGATGAATACACTAAATAGATTCAGAAGGATGTAGGTTGCAGTAGGTACTGGGAGATGAAGAAGTTTGCACAGGATAGAGCAGCATGGAGAGCTGCATCAAACCAGTTTCTGGACTGAAGACCACAACAACAATAACAACAATACAAAGCAAAGTGTAATGAATACAATGAATAAACAAAAGAACAAAAGGGGGTTATGACCAAGAGATTTCCAAGAAAATGAGTCTGTGCCTACCAAAAAATCTTAGGCATGGAGATTTTAGAAGTGAAAATAAGATTTCAGTTTCAACAATATTCATCTAGTGTTTCATAATGAGAGCACTTAATGACTTCCAACAAACTTAAAACAATTTCAAACCTTTCCTAAACATTTTCTGGCCTATGTGGTTAAAGGCAAATTTAACACATCAACTCATCTGTAACGTAAACAGTGAAAATAATCAATTTTTGATAATTTAATGTGACTGGATAAATGAAAAATCTACTCACCAATAAATAAAAGAGCTTGTTTTGTCTTGTACACATGAAATTGAGCAACAAAACTTCTTAACATCACAAATGCAAGCAGCTACAGTGAGATTCTGTAATACTAGCTAACAGCACACAGGCAGACATTGAAAACCACAAATAAATCTGATTTTCTGACCAATACCGCAAACCAGGTGCAAAGAGAGGCACCATTCCCTTCCCCCACGACCACCTAATGTCAGCCTGGACTGGAGCACCTTATCCACACACTTCATCAGGGCTTCAAATGCATTTCGTTGTCATGTTCTGAAACGAGGAACAGTCTTCTCACTGTTCTGAAAGTAATATTCTGCTGCCCACCCAATCTATGAAAAGTTTGGTTCAACCTCTTGCTGGATATGCCTGTGAAAGACCCGGGTGCAAGACCATTTCTATACACCCATCAGTCTGATCACAGATTGGGCCACCTGTGATAAAAATCATGATATACCAACTCTTAGAATGAAGGCTTTCACGGCAGGTCATGTATGGACCACGGCATCTCAGCCCGAAGGTGTTAAGGTATGCCAACTCTGTTGTAATTTCTGCTGAGTCCTTTGTACAGATAAAACCACCAACCAGCTGTCCACCAAATGAATGGCCACTGCCAAGCTGTGTCAAAACAGGCTTGACTCCAGTAGCCACTGCACAATCCATGCTGCCTGGGTCCTCTCTTCCAACACCAGCTTCTCGTAATTACATAGCTGGGAATTATCGTCCTAACACATCCTTTTGTCTCATAACCTATCTGGCCTCAGTCTCCATTAGCCATGTCTCTCACTTAACTCCATTAGTCTTCATCTACATTCTTTTCTCTGTAGTCACCCTTTTCCACTGTTTTCTCTCTCTGTCCCCCACAAATCATCTACATCTACGTGACTACGCTGCATTTCACATTTAAGTGCTTGGCAGAGGGTTCATCGAACCACAATCATACTATCTCTCTACCATTCCACTCCCGAACAGCGCGCGGGAAAAATGAACACCTAAACCTTTCTGTTCGAGCTCTGATTTCTCTAATTTTATTCTGATGATCATTCCTATCTAGGTCGGCTGGGATCAACAAAATATTTTCGCATTCAGAAAAGATAGTTGGTGACTGAAATTTCATAAATAGATCTCGCAGCGACAAAAAACGTCTTTGCTTTAATGACTTCCATCCCAACTCGCGTATCATATCTGCCACACTTTCCCCCCCTTATTACGTGATAATACAAAACGAGCTACCCTTTTTTGCACCCTTTCGATGTCCTCGGTCAATCCCACCTGGTAAGGATCCCACTCCGTGCAGCAATATTCTAACAGAGGACGAACGAGTGTAGTGTAAGCTGTCTCTTTAGTGGACTTGTTGCACCTTCTAAGTGTCCTGCCAATGAAACGCAACCTTTGGCTCGCCTTCCCCTCAATATTATCTATGTGGTCTTTCCAACTGAAGTTGTTCGTAATTTTAACACCCAGGTACTTAGTTGAACTGACAGCCATGAGAATTGTACTATTTATCGAGTAATTGAATTCCAACGGATTTCTTTTGGAACTCATGTGGATCACCTCACACTTTTCGTTATTTAGTGTCAACTGCCACGTGCCACCTGCCACACGATACAGCAATCTTTTCTAAATTGCTTTGCAACTGATACTGGTCTTCGGATGACCTTACTAGACGGTAAATTACAGCATCATCTGCGAACAACCTAAGAGAACTGCTCAGATTGTCACCCAGGTCATTTATATAGATCAGGAACAGCAGAGGTCCCAGGACACTTCCCTGGGGAACACCTGATATCACTTCAGTTTTACTCGATGATTTGCCGTCTATTACTACGAACTGCGACCTTCCTGACAGGAAATCACGAATCCAGTCGCACAACTGAGATGATACCCCATAGGCTCGCAGCTTGATTAGAAGTCACTTGTGAGGAACGGTGTCAAAAGCTTTCCGGAAATCTAGAAATACGGAATCAACCTGAGATCCCCTGCCGATAGTGGCCATTACTTCGTGAGAATAAAGAACTAAGTGCGTTGCACAAGAACGATGTTTTCTGAAACCATGCTGATTACGTATCAATAGATCGTTCCGTTCAAGGTGACTCATAATGTTTGAATACAGTATATGCTTCAAAACCCTACTGCAAACTGACTTCAATGATATAGGTCTGTAGTTCGATGGATTACTCCTACTACTCTTCTTAAACACTGGTGCGAACTGCGCAATTTTCCAATCTGTAGGTACAGATCTATCAGTGAGCGAGCGGTTGTATATGATTGCTAAGTAGGGAGCTATTGTATCAGCGTAATCTGAAAGGAACCTAATCAGTATACAATCTGGACCTGAAGACTTGCCCGTATCAAGCGATTAGAGTTGCTTCGCAACCCCTAAAGTATCTACTTCTAAGAAACTCATGCTAGCAGCTGTTCGTGTTTCAAATTCTGGAATATTCCATTCGTCTTCCCTGGTGAAGGAATTTCGGAAAACGGCGATCAATAACTCCGCTTTAGCGGCACAGTCGTCGGTAACAGTATCATCAATCGTCCACTTCATCATGTGATTTCTCCTACCAGTACACAGGCTTGCTCACTGGTGCTGCAGTCCCTATTCTGTTCCTTTGCTGTCCCTCTTCCACTTATCAGCCTCCCTTCCCCTCTCAACCTCATTGCACCACTTGAACCAACACAACCCCTCACTCAAGACAGAAAACAGCAAAAAGACAATGTAGCCATGGATGTGTAGGTGTGTCTTTGTTAGTTCCAAAGGAGGATATTGTGTGAAAGCTGAGCATCATTTAAGTCCTATATGTATTTACTGACCAATCTCTCCTCAATTATAAGGTGAGTGGTTACCACTACTCTTTCCAAAATGTGAAATGTTTTCCACCCAGGACTTTCCAATATTATTGAAATAAAATAAAAAAAATACTTGTAGTTAAATCAGGTGACAATGGAGAGCTGAGAAAGGGATTTCTGATTGCTGACCAACCACAATCATGAACACCATGAAGTCAGCGACTAATGCCAACAACTTTGCAACTCCTTGGTATGTTGTGCTGTTATAAAACACTAATGTGATTGCAACTACCTCCATCAACTTTCTGCTCTGCTGGTAGACAGTGGGAACTTATGTGACAAAAAATATTTTACTATGGGTTTCTCCATATGACTAAAAATGTTCATCAGTATCAAGCTGAAAAACTGCTTCAGTCATTTGCAGGTTACCCAGTCCAAAATTTTATGCCTGACTGGTTGGTTGGTTTGGATTGAAAGGGACTAAAATGCAAGGTCATCAGTCCCTTCATCCATCAAGTAGCAAAAGCCAAATCATAGAAAGCCTAAGTGTAACTACGAAAAATTACAACTTTCCAAATGGTTTATGTATTTTAACTAAGGCATCGGTTTATAAATGTTGTTAATTGTTATAAATATTGGATTGAGTGAATAAAAAATTGACATATTACAATACAAAATACAGATGTGTTCATGTACAATAGTCTACTCTGAGTCCTCAACTTCAAGGCAAGAGACACACTTTACAATTTTTTTCTGAATGTGTGTTACACACATGTTTATGACACTGTCCACAATACTGTTTTGGTTTACTTAGACTGTTGTACCTCTGCTTCTTTGTTTTAGTTTCTCTTACACAAATATGGCACCAACCTTTCCCTGCAGGAGGCTGACGTGCTTCTGTTGTCACTTCTTAGATTTTCTTTTGTAGAATACTCTCCATTGATTGAACAATTTGGTTAGATAACCCTCTTGCATTGGCTCTTCTTTCTTCTACCTGCAATTTCACTAGTTCCATCCCAGCTTGCAGAAGATAAAGTTTCCATTTGTTGTGTTTCTTTTCATTCCATCTTGGATGTTGCTGGAAGAATATGGTGGTTGCATTGATAGCACAAATGTCGATGAGAGAGTAAAATACAGATAGAGGCCAGCTCATTGTTCCCCTCTTGCAGGTGTAGGTATCAATTCCACCTTTAGTGGAATTATAATATGCATTTATCTCGGTTTTATTCTTCTCTCCTCCAACAGTGTCTTTATCTTGGTGCATTGTTGACAACATCAGTAAGTTTTTACTTGGTTTCGTTTTTGCTATGTAGGACACCAAAGTTACTGGAGGCCTACCTGTTGATGGGTCTGTGAACAAGAACATTGATGAATATAGCTCTTGATTTGACGTGTTCTTCATTATGTCTGGAATATGCTTCCTGTCTGACTGGAGAGTTCCTACTGTAGGAACTTTGTAGTCTTGGTATAACTCTTCCGCCAAATCCACCGATGTGTAGTATCGGTCTGTAGTAATATTTCGTCCAGTATTTTTCGCAAGTGCTACCAGATGTTTGACGACAGCTGCTGAACCACGTTCTTCTTTCGACAAATTCTGAACATTACCTGCCAGGGTTCCATATTCAAGACGTATCTGTCAACTGCATTGGACATCTTGCGTATAAGGATGCCATACTTGCCCAGTTTATCCTTCATAAATATTTTAAAGGGGCAGCGCCCTCTAAACAAGCTGAGCACCTCATCAATGGTGAAGTGGACCCTTGGTTTATACAGTAGTGGAAACCTATCATTTACTTTGTTGAAAACATCACGGATTGCTGTGAACTTGTCTGCTTCCCTTCTTAGCTGGTGGGTACTTTTGTCATCAAACCTTATGATTGCAATAAGTTCCTTGAAACGTTCTCTTGCCATAATACCCCGTTAAACTGGCCGACTCATTAGGTCTGACCAAAGATCGTGTACACTGACAGAATTGTCCTTATTTGCCTCCATAAGTATCAGGATTCCTATAAAGGCATACAACTCTCTCTCATTAGTCGAAGTAACATTTCTCCTAACTGCCTCTTCATTTGAATGTTTTACTATAACATCCATGATGTCAGGCGTAAGAAGTAACTTCAAGGCTTCTCCAGGTGAATGGCAAACACCAGCTGGAGTTACTCCTGCCTGCTCTCTTACTATATTAGCAACAGACCTCCGAGGAATTCTAGGCTGTGTGGTTACATACCTTCTTTCAGACTTGGCCACAATAACATCCTGATGGTCACTGCCTGAAGCTGCGCTATCTTCATCTTCTCTAACATCCACATCACTTTCCCGATCTGAATCATACTCCATAACACCATCCTCATATTCACTTTCACTCCCCGAGTCAGAATCTTCATCTAAAATTTCATTCAGAACTCTTTCTAAAGATGAGTCACGTATTCTTTTAGTCGTTTATAAGTCTGGGTGCGAACAGTAGGGAACTGCACTACCTCACTGAAAGTTTACAAGATAAATATCAGCTGACTGACATCAACAATCACTTCCTCTGAAAGTAAACCAACTGTTGTGAATATCAAGAATACCAACTAACACGAAACTAACTTGCATTGTTATATGAAATCCTACTAAGGGAAATTTTCTATAGCATGGAAGCCTAAGGAAAGCGTACATGGATGAATAGAACCCATCTTCGCACGCAAAATATCTGCTAAGTTGGCGTGGTAAGATGGCACCTCAAAGTAGCCAAATTACGGCGGTCTATGAGCGAGTGAACCAGCGCCAGGAGGGCTCTGCATTGGCAGTGAGGGGGGGTCCTCATGTCGGAGAATGTGGCCACAGATATCAGCGAGTAGCTCTGGTGGCCTACTGTAAGAGGTGCAACAGAAGGAGGCATCATTGGCAGAGAAGGCCATGACATTACAAATGTAGCGTACGATTGTGACATCTGTCTGGGATTAAGATGATTAAGATGCTCATACTTTTTCTGGCTTCTTGATATGTGAGCTTGTCTAGGATCTTATACTCCTGAATTTTCTTCTCAGACTTAAAAACGGAGCAGTCTGGGGAGCAGGGAGAGTGGAGCTCACTATAGTTTGCACAGATGGGGGGGGGGGGTGGGGGGGCACAAGGAACATTTGCGTGCAGCGGATGTCCACAATCCCTACACACAGGGGGAGCAGTGCTATGGGAAGACAAGTCCAACCTTCATATACCTGAACCATCGCATAGGAGGAGCAATATAGAGTTTCACGTCACACTGGTAGACCACCACCTTGACCTTCTCAGGCAATGTATCACCCTCAAAAGCCAAGATGAAGGCCTCAGTAGCATCTCTGTTTTCCTTTGGTCCCCTTTGGACACTACAGATGAATGGACACTACAGATGAAGTTCACACCCTGTCACTCTATGTTGGCCCGCAGCTCATCATCACATTGCAGAAGGAGGTCACAGTGAAAGATGATGGCTCGGACTATACTGAGACTCTTGTGGGGAGTGACAGTCATGGGTATGTAACCTCAGTTTCCACAAGAGAGCAGTGCCTGTTACTGGAAAGGAGATTGCATTTTAATGAGGAGGGAACCGCTTTTCCTCTCAGAGCCGGCTGCAACTTCCCCGTATTTGTCCTCAATGTTTTCCACAAAAAATAAGGCTTTTTGGTTAACAAAGAGTCCCCGCAGATCAGGTGTTGGAGGAAGGATTTTGCTCTTTGTTGTCTACTCCTGTATTTCTTCCATGGTGTGGCAAGGGAAGGGAGCGTGTTGGGATCGTACTTTGTTGCACTATACGAGGCCTTTCCATTTGAAGAGATTGCTGAGGCCATGTTACCACCAGTGGGAGGCAGTTTAAGTTGCTTCATGTGTGAACTATCAGCCATGGTGCCACCCACTCCAAAAGGGGGCTCTCCCCAAGGGCGCCACCCAGGCACAGAAATGGCTACGTGGCCAGTGATCCTTTGTCGGCTGTCCCCTGTCAGCAGTCCCCATGCTCCAGTCATGACAGGCAGATACTCCAAGGCATATGTGGGAAGTGTGTGGTGCAGGAACCAATACTGCAATCCCTGTGCGGTCAGAGAGCTACCATTGTGCAGGTACTTGAAGGCTTCCCACCATGAGATACTGTGGCAACAGGAAGGCTTTGCGTAGAAGGTGAAGATAGCACTGGGAGTGCAACTAGAAATCAAGGCCAAATTCGTGAACAAGTCCAAGAAGGGTCTAAACCACAAGGACCATCCGACAGAAAGTCAGAGGAGGTAACAGATAGTCAAAGTGTAGGTTTGCAGCACAGAAAGAGAAAGTAATGCTGCAAAGGCTGGGTCCCATGGTAGCCGAGCACATACTCACCACAGAATGGTAAGCTCCCAGGCGAATTTTATGATCAAAACAGTATAGACAAGGGTTTTTAAATTGTAATTATCAGTTTCAGTTAATTTAGTGTATTCTCAGATCTAAAATACACATTGACATTTGCTGTAATCAGTTTCTGCTAGTGTGTCATTACTGTGTTTCAATATTTATGATCATAATTGCAGCATCATACGTCTACGGACAGACTGTCAAGAACAAAATTTTCATTATCTTTTACAGCATCGTGTGCCTGCAAAGAAATTCTGCAATTGTGCATAAAGAAAATCACACAGGTGTTGGTTGTCATCTAAGGGTGCTGTGTGCGTGTTGGAGCTCTGGAAGAAATGGAGGATGCCCCAGGTGGAAGAGTAACCCAAACTAATAGAAAGCAAGTGAAATGAGACAGACAAATTGTGGACAAAACGAGACACCAGAACAAGAACAACAACCTTTATGGCAATAAGGTGCTATGCAAAGCCTTTGCCACAATGATGACAAATAGGCCAAGAGCAGCAGAGAGACAAATCCAATACATGATCAAAGAGAGTAAACAGGTGTCAAGCAAGGTAGTTATCAAGCAGTCCTAGTACAACATAGATAGATGTGAAAGCTGTGAGTCCCTCTGACAGCCATCTAAATCCATCTCCTCTGGTGGGCATTCAACCTCCTTAGTGCCCACAAACAGATCCCCCCCCCCCCAAACCCCACGCCCAACAAAAACAGGCACATATGGGTGGAAATGGCCCAGACTGTGCTGTGAGGGGGGAAGGGGGGGGCAGTGTGGGTGGGAGAAAGATGTATTGTTGAAACCCAGTTGCTCTGATTGCCGGTTGCGGCCAGAGAGGATGTTCAGCAGTGTCCATTGTGACACCACTGGAGGTGAGAGCACTGGAGGATTATCCCAATCCTTATGTACGCAGAATGTTGTGCCAGTCAAGCTATGGGGGGTCACTGGCAGTCACCAGTGGCACTGCCCCTGTGGTCTCCTGGTCACTGGATGGCAGCGGGGGAGGCAGTGGATGACCTGCGCTCAAGGCTGGAGGTGGTCTTGGTGGTGACACTCGAGCCCCTGACCGTGGGTCTCTACTACCATCACCAGTGTCCAACCCTCAGTACTCCCACAGGAGAAGGTCCACACAGCCATATCAGGTGCGTAATGCTGAGATAGCCATGAGGAGAGTGTGGGAGGGGTTGGCGTCATCAGAGTATAAAGCAGGGCCAGCAGTTGGCACCTGTGAAGCAGCTTGGCAGGGCTACAACCGTCAATCGGACGCAGTACAATAGGTACTCAAACGCAGGGTGAGGGATAATGGAGAGGCAGATTATTTGACAGCTTCCTTCATTTGTTGCTTAAAGGTCTGAATGAGATGTTCCACTTGACCATTTGAGGAATTATGGAACAGATAGCAGAGTACATGTTTTATGCCAGTGGCCAAACAGAACTCTTAGAATGCAGACACCATGAATTGCGGCCCATTATTGGAGACCAAAATGTGAGGTAACCTTTCAATGGCCAAACCCTGTGCGAAGGCAGTGGGAGCAACGTTGATCATGTGGACACCTTCTGTACCACATATGGGTAGTTTAAATAGGCATCCATGATGAGCAACTACTTTGATCCCAAAAATGGGCCCACAAAATTGAGGTCGATACAGTCCCAGAGACAGTGGGGTGCAGGCTAGGGTGCAGATGATTGTGGTGGTACTGCTCGGTGCTGGGCACACCCTTCAGCCATGGACCACACTCTTGACATCGCTGTTGATACCCTGCCAGTATACGTATCAGCAACCCAACACCATCATGTGGAACATTCCCCAATGTTCTTGGAGCAGCAAGCACAGGACTGACTTCTACAATTTGGCTGGAAGGATTACCTGATTGTGTCTGTCTCAGTATTCAAAAGAATGACTCATTGAGAACTGAGAGCCTGTGGCAACTGGGTTTCCATGGATTCAGCATGGTTACCAACCAGTGGATGAGTCAGGTTGGCCGCCACAGATCACCTATTGCCAAATCTGCTGCAGGGTGGTTTGTGGTGTGTGGTAGTGGTGATATGTGTGGTCATGATGGGGAAACCAGCCCACATATAGTGTCGTACAGTATTGATGCAGAAGCTGAGGACCCCATGTTGGTCAAAACACAGGGCTGGGTAGATGTAACAAGGTGCTGGCATTAGAATGTTGTGCAAGAGAGGTGTTCACTCTGGGATGTTGGATTGGGGTTAGAATAATGTAACCAAGAGTTTGTGATTTGTAATTAGAGATAACTTTGTCCTGAAAAGGTAGACATGATTTTTTTAAATGGTAAACATTATCACCAATGCCTCCTTTTCGATCTGTGAGAAATTGCTCTGTGCAGGTGTCAACAACCTGGATTCATATGCAATTGGCAGTTCAGAGCCATCCTTTTTCCTGTACGTCAGAAATGTCCCAATGCTACAGGCGAATGCAGCATGCATTGGCTGCCAAAAGCAATGGACATTCTGGAGAGAATGGCATGAAACAAGGGGCAGATTTGAGCACGGTTTGTAATTGGGTAGAGGTCTGGTCACATGCAGGGGTCCAGTTGTAGGGAACCTCTTTTGTGCATTGTGGGCTGCTTGGAGTAGGAATTTGGAGTAAAAACTGCCTTCAGCCAAAACACATGCAGTTCAGGTAAGTTCCTTGGCAGGTAAGGAAATTGATGGAGGAGACATTTCGATCGGCAGACCTGATTCCATCTTTGGCTAACCAATGCCCCAAATACTCCACTGCTGGGTGAAAAAATCTATACTTCTCCAAATGATGCAGACCAGCATCTGGCAGAGTTGTAAAGAGGGAGCAGAGATTTTGTAAATGCTCCAAGCAGGAGGGTCCCGTAAGAATAGGATCATTCAGGTAATTCACAGATGGAACTGCAGTGTCAGTTGTTCCCGATACCTTTGAAAAATTGCTGGAGCTGAGGCAATGCCAAATGGAAGTCGCTTCTACTTAGATAATCCAAAGGGCGTACTGAAGACAACAATGTTCTGGGATGTCTCATTTAAAGGCTATTGAAGGTGAGCATCAGTAAGGTCGATCTCTGAGTAGTATTCCCTACCAACTAGTTTGTGAAGAAGTTCTTCTGTCCGAAGTATAGGACAAGTTTTAACCACCAATTGAGCAATAATGGTAGCCTTGAAATCCCCACATAATCAAAGAGAACAATTGGGCTTCTTGAGTATGACGAAGGGGGTTGAGCCCATACACTAGATTTCACAGGCTCAACAACTCCAGGAAACTGGAGACAACGAAACTCCTACTTCACTGCAGTATATAAAGCCACTGAAATGGTAAACCGAAGTGTGGCACCCAGTCAAAGGGTGATGTGCACCTGAAAATCCAAAGCACAGCCCAAATCCAGTCGAACAGTGATGTAAATGCCAAGTAAAGATTGTCCAGTTCCTGAAAGGGGACTGCACTGGATACAGCTCTGACTTTATCGCAGATAGTAAACCCAAACAGTGCAAAGACACCAATGACAAAAATGTTAGCAGCCAATGGGTGGTCGACAAAAAATAACACAATGAGCCATGTAATGTATTTGTAGGCTGCTGTTACCAAGAACTGCCCACCAAGGGCAACAGAACTGTCTCCATAGACCACCAAATGCTGTGAGGGTGCAAACAACTCGGATGAGCCCAGTCATGCATATGTTGTCCAATTTGATGAAAGAGATTGTTGCTCCCATGTCCACGTGAAGACAGATGTGCCTGTTATAAACACGGTACGCAAGATGTAACTACTTCTTGAAATTGTCACCCTGCAGGACTTCCGACTGCAATGCATGTATGGTGTCCTGATGCGCTCGTGGGCCGGGGTGAGTTATGCAGCTATGATACATCGACCAAAGATGCCCTCTTTGCCACAAAGTGTGCAGGATCCCCAGTGATCAGGGCAATCCACCAGGGAGTGAGTGTAAAAATCGCTATGAGCATGAAGGGAGTGGTCTCTGAGATCTGCAATGAGAAACTAGAAGCCACAGTGACTTAAGACAGGGAGGAATCACACTGGTGCTGCAACTTGGGGCTGTCCTTTCCTGCAGTGTGAAAGTGAAGCGTGTGGAGGTGCCCCAACAGCCACATCTTGTCGCCTCGCCATGAGTTGTTTGTCAGCAGACTGTCCAATTTTGAACGAGTGTGCGATGTGCAAAATGTCCCCCAATGAGGAGTTATTTAGTTTCAACACTGCAGTGCAGACCTCCAGATCCGTGCAAGTTGGACCACCACATCACAAATCAAAGAATCCAGTTGCTTATGGTATTGACAGAACTTGAGCCTGGAGGCAACCACATGGTATCTTTGGGAATAATAGCAGAAAGTGTATCTCCTGAAAGGAGAGTGTGACAGTGTCTGACAGTTAGGCCAACTTTTGGAAGCAAGTTTCTGGTGCAGCACAAGACATAAATATTGATCGAGATACAAGTAAGTGTCCCAGTCCTCCTTAGCACCATCAATAGGCGGAAACAACGGGGGATGTAACGAAGTGTCAGTAGCAGGAAGTGTTGGAGCCTGATGTATCTCTGCCTTGTGTGCAACGAGTTTGTCCATTTGAAGCTATTATTGTAACAACTCTAATTGGAGCTGCTGCAGCAGGCAAACCAGTATAGCCGCCATGCTACTAAATGATATCCCTTTTCCTCATCACCAACACTACATCCACAGGTAGCCAGATATCGGTGCAACACTGGAGCTCCAGAAGAAGTGGAGAAACACTGGATGAAGTGGAGAAACACTGGATGAAGTGGAGAAACACCGGATGAAGTGGAGAAACCCCGGATGAAGTGGAGAAACGCCGGAAGAAGTGGAGAAACGCCGGAAGAAGTGGAGAAACGCCGGAAGAAGTGGAGAAATGCCGGAAGAAGTGGAGAAACGCCGGAAGAAGTGGAGAAACGCCGGAAGAAGTGGAGAAACAGAGGAAGCCGCCAGGTGAGAGAACCGGGTGGAGAAGAGTAACCCAAACTAACAGTAGGGGAGTGAAATGTGTAAGACAGACTGGACACAAGATGACAGACCAGGACAAGGACAAGCAAACTAGATGACATGAGTGATACGCAAAGTCTTTGCCATAATGACGACAATAACGCCAAGAACAGCTGAGCAATAAATCCAAGACACAACCAGAGAGAATAACAGGGTGACAAGCAAGTAGTTTTCAAGCAGTCCCAGTACAAAGAAAATAGATGCGACAATTACAACTGTGAACACTGAACTGTGCTGGGGGGTCTGCCTATCAGCTGTGTGGAACCTTACTGGATGCGTACTCAAGTAGTGAGACGGTGGCGCTCTCGCCATGTGAGCATAGAGGTCCATGGCCACAGTGCCACCTAATGGCCATCCAAGTCCACCTCCTTTGGTGGGCACTCAACCACTGTGGCACTCAATAACAGAGTAATAGTGTTCCAAGTCACTGCCTCTAGCTGTCGCAGTTTTCCAACAGATGTTGGTAAAACAGACCAGATCACACCAGACCATACCACACATAATCCTGTGAAGTTTCCAACATAAACAGGAATAGGTTTGCTGGCTGTGCTGATCAGAGAAGTTAATGTGCCCCTTGTAGAGCACAAGAGGTCCTGCTTGTAGTGTACAGCTGATAAGTATTTTAGGAACCAACAACAGAACTGATTGGACTCATTCTGCACCGTTCCATATTCCCTCAGCAAAGATGTTAGGAATTGGTCCTCTATGTAACTGTCTGATACCCTTCTATTTAGCTACATTTAAGTTACATTTATCCATATTCAAAGCAAACAGCCAAATATAAAACTGCCAAGTCATTCTGAAAGAACCAACAGTCACTCTAAGATCATGCTTTAACAACAATAAGCAAAGGTTGGATTGCTACCCAACATATGTGGGAGGCACTGAGTCACAGACAGACATAATGAAAAGAATGCTTGAAATAATTCAGCTTATGGACTTGAGTGTGTTAAAACCATAATTAACATCTGCCACAATTCAACCTACAAGTTTTATGTTACACAATAATGGAAGGGGCTGGGGTTGAGCACACGAGAAGCAGAAGTTTTGTTATTTCAGCAAGTAATACAATCAGCAGTCATTTTTGTATCAGTTTGATAACAATGTGTTGCATGTTACATTTAACTGTTAACCTTGTGCGTGGTAATCATCACGTGCCACAATACATGATCTGAAGCACATGTTTAGTTGCCCAAATACTGCAAGGGGTAAGTGTGACCAGATACAAATGCAAAAATACAATCTCCACTAACAACAAACTAATCATTTCAGTAGTTAATGGGACAAGGGTCACTTTTATCACCAAAAAGTTCAAATTTCAAATGAAGAGTATTGGCCTGAAGATCTAAGGTTACTTTCCATTTGCATGTAGCTGCTAGAGAAAGCAAACGAGAGAGAGAGAGAGAGAGAGAGAGAGAGAGAGAGAGAGAGAGAGGGGGGGGGGGGGGTGGCAGAGGGAAATAGGAGATGGGAGGAGGAAAGGGGGGAGAGGGGAGGGGGAAGAGGGAGAGCATGCGTGCTGTAATCAGTCTAACCTCGTCTTTAGTGTCACTAGGGGTGCAAGACACAAAGTGCTACTACAGTATATTCCTAAACTCTTCACTTAATACTGGTTCTTGAAAATTTATAAGTAGGCTTTGAGGAGATAACTGATTATCTTCAAGCATCTGCCAGTTCAGATTTTTAAGAATCTCCATAATGATCACACGAGTCAGGTAAACATGTAACCTCTTCTGCTTCCCTTCTTTTTCTACATTAAATGTCCCCTGTTAGGCCTATTTAGTATGGGCCCCTATACACTGGAGCAATAATCTAGGCTGGGTCATATGAGTGTTTTGTAAAGAATCTCCTTTTTATATTAATAGCCACAATTAGACACTTGCATTACCTATGACAGCCTGTTTCATATACTCACCAACAGTTACACCCATGTTGTTTCGAGTTCACTGATCCCAAACACGACTCACTGACACTGCAGTCAAAGGATATTATGTTCATGAAGTAGGTACACAGTTTACTTTTGTGAACATTTTAAGACATGAACATTAATTAGAAATGGCAGTAGTTATGTGGATCACTTTTGCTTCTCTTGTCGTAGCTAGATACCCGTGTAAGCTGTACTTTCTTCCTATCACTGGGCACAGCTTTTTGTTCAAGGGATCTACAGAATATTATGGTTAAAACAAGATGCAACTCAGCTGCAAATTCTGTACAGAATGTGACAGATATTCTATCAGGCACTGGAGGTTTGTTCAATTTTAGTTGTTTCAGTTGTCTCTCAACACCACTGACATTAATATCTATATCACTAATCTTTGCAATGCTGCCATAGTTAAACTGAGGCAGTACTTCTGTATTTTCCTTAATAAAGGAACAGGTAATTTGGAAGAATGCTTGCAAGCAATATATATAGATGGTGCAACTGTCACAGAGTAAGATATTGATTGTGAGGATTGACACACAATGTGCTGCGAAGGAAGTGAATTTTCCGATCCAATTTGAAACTAATATCTCATTTTACGTTAATATCAAAATTCAATAATAATTGTGTCAGTCAGACATATTTAAAATTAGACATGGCTTTCACCATTAGGTATTTCTTATTACTTCTACAAAGTCCAGCAGCATAATTAACTATAAAATACAAGCTCATTAAAGTTTGAATTAAGCTTTTATATGCTATACATACAATGAATGTTTCAAACAATTTCCTAAATTATATCATGGGGCTAGGTAGGTGGATGGGTGAAGGTAAGTTTATCAGTTTTTATTGTCAAAAGTAATAACATGTTCAGAGGAGAAGCAAGACTGCTCATTTCAGTTGCAGCAATTAAAGCGTATCTACTGGAAATATGGAAGCGTCCGATCCCGCCCATCTGCTTTGACCCATGACGTCACAATATGGCGGAAACAACCATAAACTACAATTCCAATATGGCGCATATAAAGTCATTACGTACCCATTACGAGGACGAAAATACATCGAAAAACAAACACACACATGTTCCACAAAAAGCCTAATGACACTAACGGGACAAGCGCGGGAAATAGGGGGTTTTTGGGTGGGGGACAAACTAAATATAAACAAATTTAGACACCCACCCACATACAAAACCACGCAAAATGACGATAAAAACCGACATCACAAAACTTCCCAAATACCACCAAACACAATATCATCTGGAATCGGACACTTCCCTTGACCTATACAGGGTGTTACAAAAAGGTATGGCCAAACTTTCAGGAAACATTCTTCACATGCAAAGAAAGAAGATATGTTATGTGGACATGTATCCGGAAACGCTTACTTTCCATGTTAGAGCTCTTTTTATTACTTCTCTTCAAATCACATTAATCATGGAATGGAAACACACAGCAACAGAACCTACCAGTGTGACTTCAAACACTTTGTTACAGGAATTGTTCAAAATGTCCACCGTTAGCGAGGATACATGCATCCACCCTCCGTCGCATGGAATCCCTGATGCACTGATGCAGCACTGGAGAATGGCGTATTGTATCACAGCCGTCCACAATATGAGCACGAAGAGTCTCTACATTTGGTACCGGGTTGCGTAGACAAGAGCTTTCAAATGCCCCCATAAATGAAAGTCAAGAGGGTTGAGGTCAGGAGAGTGTGGAGGCCATGGAATTGGTCTGCCTCTATCAATCTATCGGTCACCGAATCTGTTGTTGAGAAGCGTAAGAACACTTCGACTGAAATGTGCAGGAGCTCCATCGTGCATGAACCACATGTTGTGTCGTACTTGTAAAGGCACATGTTCTAGCAGCACAGGTAGAGTATCCCGTATGAAATCATGATAACGTGCTCTATTGAGCGCAGGTGGAAGAACATGGGGCCCAATCAAGACATCACCAACAATGCCTGCCCAAACATTCACAGAAAATCTGTCTTGATGACGTGATTGCACAATCGCATGTGGATTCTCGTCACCACACACATGTTGATTCTGAAAATATACAATTTGATCACGTTTGAATGAAGCCTCATCCGCAAAGAGAACATTTGCACTTTTTTAGGGTTATCATCAAATGCACAAAGAATTGCCTCATCCATTGCAGGTGTCTTCGTTGTTCTAGGTCTTCCCCAGTCGTGAGTCATAGGCTGGAATGTTCCGTGCTCCCTAAGACGCCGATCAATTGCTTCAAATGTCTTCCTGTCGGGACACCTTCGTTATGGAAATCTGTGTCGATACAAACGTACCACGCCATGGCTATTGCCCCATGCTAATCCATACAACAAATGGGCATCTGCCAACTCCGCATATGTAAACATTGCACTGACTGCAAAACCACGTTCGTGATGAACACTAACCTGTTGATGCTACGTACTGATGTGCTTGATGCTAGTACTGTAGAGCAATGGGTCGCATGTCAACACAAGCACCGAGGTCAACATTACCCTCCTTCAACTGGGCCAACTGGCAGTGGATCGAGGAAGCACAGTACATACTGACGAAACTAAAATGAGCTCTAACATGGAAATTAAGCGTTTCCGGACACATGTCCACATAACATCTTTTCTTTATTTGTGTGTGAGGAATGTTTCCTGAAAGTTTGGCCGTACTTTTTTGTAACACGCTGTATAGCTCAACAGCAGCTCCAGATCTCATAAATTAGGACCTAACACTTCCCTTGACCTATATAGCTCAAAAACATCTCCTGATACCAATACCAACATTCACAGCCACACATTGGGATCAAACACTTCCCTTGACCTGTTATCCTTACGACATCTCCACATACAGCCGTCCATGGTCTGAGAAGCCGGAACTTTAAGCAAGCCTCATTTCTTCACGACATACTGAACACTTCAAGACTTCATCAAAAAATCTGAATAGTTGAAGAAATTTTATCAGAGACAACGCACTGTCCTTCATCATAGCCACCAACCGAAAACTGTTGACCCTGTCAGTCATATCCATACCTACCAAAGACATAAAAAAAGCAATTTACCAAAATTCACACACAACGCCACACTCGCAAACTAAACCAAAAACATCACCTAACACACCACCAGAGAGCACCACCGATCGCATCAAAACGACACCTACAAACACGCCACTCTCACAAACTAAATTCCGCACCGTCGTGACGTCACACACCACAACAGCCTTACGTCACAGGTCAAAGCCAACGAGTGGGATCGGACACTTCGGTTGACCCGATCTATTAGGTTCCTGCCAACAGCACCCTCAAAAATTGTAACATACTGCTGTGATTGAATTAAGCAATAATTATCTTTACAGTCTTACTTTTTACAATAAATACTCATCCACTTACCATCACTCATCCATTTACCTAGCCCTGTGATTTGATTTAATTTAAAAATTAAAATAATCATTTCAAATATTGATCATCTGAAGTGATGATTCTTTAGCAGGCTGTACACAAAATCCATATCGATCATCTTTTGTCATCACCATAAACATAATCAGTATCTGTTGGTTCAAATGGCTCTGAGCACTATGGGACTCAACTTCTGAGGTCATCAGTCCCCTAGAACTTAGAACTAATTAAACCTAACTAACCTAAGGACATCACACACATCCATGTCCGAGGCAGGATTCAAACCTGCGACCGTAGCGGTCGCGCGGTTCCAGACTGTAGCGCCTAGAACCGCTCGGCCACCCCGGCCGGCTAAGTATCTGTCTCCATACAGACACTCCTCCTATATGTATCTCTTGCAGGCATTCTTCCAAATTACCAAGCAACGCCAAGAGACAGAATTCAGCATTTCTGCTTTTGCTTAGCCGCACTTGATTACAGTTCTGGTGTCATCCACAAGTGTCTAGACACTAACTTTGTTGCCACTTTCTGTATAACCAGATTTATTTGCATTTTGTGAGAACTTTCAATAAGATTCTGCTACAGTAGCCACTGAAGGCTTCATGCATTGCCTTTTTTTAATAAACAAATTCATTTCACTTGCAGCCCTATGCTGCGAGACTAAAAAAGGAAATTATGAAAAATTTACAATAATTTCCAGCAACGTGTACCAGTACACATTATTGTCCTGGATAAGGTCCTTGTGGAGGTGATTTGCCAATGCCTTCCTCCTACCTATTTTTTAGTGTTACACAAGTGTCTTCTTCACTTGTAGTGCAGCAATGAATGTGCACAGAATAAAAGAGAGGGAGAAACATGATACTAATACGTATCCTACTCTTTGCAAATAAAATCAAGGCAACTGTAGAGCTTAACATGCTCAGTCAATAAATTAATATCCTTCAAGCATACCTGCTCAAGCTATGGTGTGGTCATATTGTGCTCAGTTCAGTTGCAGCATTGGAAAAAAATCTACCTATTGCTCCAAGTTCAGCTGACAACATATGTAAGTTTAAAAGCTGAGGTACCGTGCTCTTCATTATGTTTATGTGATTCGACAAGTTGTCTATAGGTTGATGAATAGAGTTCTCTCATATCATAGCTAGCAACAGGATGGAAATGAATTTTATAGGCATAATTACACTAATATATGTACTTATTTAAGCCATAAATTAGGGGATGAATTGTATTACTTTGTAATGTGTACAATGCACACTGACTGATTCAAACTTCTCTAGATTTTGAAATGCTCCCTGGAATCTGGAGTAGCCTACAGTTTTTATTCCCTGCAGAATTCGCACACTTTTAGAAGTGAGTTCCTGTGGCTGCTTAATCTACATTTATTTACTTTCTTGTATGGTTCCATCACAATGATGGCTTTTGCAAATATATGAACTTAAGCCAATTGTAGCACCCAGTTCTTGTGGGATGTTATCTGTTATCTGACCAACTCACTTATGTAAAAAAATGGCAATTTTGGAGCCTTGGCGCACGCACCCCCCCCCCCCCCCCCCATAAATTTCTGCGAATAACCATCACTCCTAAGTAAAAATGCCATCTGTATTCTCTTGTTAACAGACACTATGAGAACATAGATGGCAATATAACTCGTCGTTTAGGTTTTTGCTTTCTTTCCTTAAAAATATAACGGAATACTTAGATTAGTTCCAATCTCCATCAAAACAGCTTACACATCATCGTCATTAATGTTTTCATCCAAGTCGAATTTGTATTGAAAACCCGAACAGCCTCCTCCTTCCACAGTGATGCGCAAATTAGAGCCGTCGCTTGAAATTTCTTTAAGTCTCTTGGTACAACTGGTACTGACGTTGAGAGGTTGGCCAGCCGCCGAAGAAAACCACCTGTAAAATATTACCAAGAATGATCACCAACATTCAAATATACTTTTCTAGCTGTGTTGCATTCCCTTAAAAGAAAAAGGAAATGAATTTCAGTTTCACACGGGTATAGTTTTCTGAGTAATGGTATCTATTATTTCAAATCTTCATAGGATACATTGAACTTCAGACACTGCATCAAAAATTGGTCGAGATACGGTGCTTAAAAAGATACCGCTCACAACTACGCATGTATATTATACTCAGACTTCTGAACTCAAACTTTTGAAAGTATTTCACATTACATTAATTTTATTTCGTAGTCAGAGTAAAATTAAAAATCGATTCTTAAGTTTATAGTTCACAAAAGTACTCAAAGATAGCGTACACACTGCAGCCACAGCTGGCTGGACAGCAGCACAGTATTAACGCTACCGTATTTTAGACTCGTACGTGTAGCTTAAAGTAGAAAAAATCGTTTTAGTTATGTAAAGCAGTTATTTAAATACCTTTCTTTTCGGTTTATAAACGTGAAAAATGTTGACTTTCGGCCGTACTTCGAGGATAAACTGTACATCACCAATCTGCCAAATGTCGCCATGTTAGTCGTGACGTATCGAAAGGCATTGTGGGCTTGCTAATTAGAGTGCAGTGAATTTTTATCAAAATCGACCTTCATGGCTGTCAAGAAAGCCTTGTTTTTGGAAGAAATTTTAAGAGTTTTCCTATGCGGTTGACGTACGATTTTGTTACGTGAGTGGGGAGTTGGGTTTGCTGAAGAGTATTGTGTGAGTTGTGGGTCAGACGACGCCAATGTTCACTGGAACCGTAAGGGTACAAATATGCGAGGCTTGCGGGTTGAGACCTACCGATTTTCAAAAGCGGCATAATATGACGTTTGGGAAACCAGATGATCAGCCAACAATAGATCCTTATGTGTCGATAGATGTGGATGAAAGCCATTTGAGTCGCTCGACAACGAAATGCAAGACTTTCGATCCGGTGTGGAACGAATGGTTCGAGCACGACGTGCAGGGCGCCGTCAGCCTAGGGCTGACGGTTTTCCACGATGCTGCAATCCCACCGGACGATTTTGTGGCAAATTGCAGTATTCCTTTTGAAGAACTGCTTCAGAGGAATCGAGATTCAACAGACTTCTGGGTATGAACCGTTCTGTAGCTTGCATGAGAACCACTGTTGATCGAATCTTGCTGCAGCTCTGAGTGATGCACAGCTTTGCTTGAACAGCTGCAGCCATGAAAATTACATAGTTATTGCTTATTACATCAGTTTTAATACGCACGTCTAAATTCTCTCTCTACTGTGCCACGATAGTTGTATTATTATAGCATGAATTAAAAGTATTGAACTCAATACTCATTGATGTATTGTTGCAGATGCGTTCAGACAGAACTGTTGTTAATGATATTGCACCCTGGGTACAGTGTTCCATATCAGAAATGTTTCCAAGGATTTCTCTGTTTTGTATGAAATTAATTAGCCAGCAGTGTAACCCCCATTGTTTCTTATACATATTGGCGTCCATTGTGATTCTAATAATTTGTCACTGTCATGTCTAGTTAATATTGTATTGGCATAATAAGTTATTATTTCGTATTTATAAACCCTTGATTTACAGTTGGGAAGTTATCCAGAATGCTTCTGTTTCTTCTTGCCTTTCTTCAATTAGTTGTTGCTGTTATTTTCTTTGAAATCAAAATGCGACGGTACACCACCTCGCACTGCTGATTACCCTCAACAATGTCAGTTCTATCAAATATGACATTGACATGCTTTATTTCTTATATTTTCTGTGTTAATCAAGAGATTCTTATGCCTAGTTAATTTCTTGGTGTTTTGTTCTTGGTATTAATTCTTTTTAAAATTAAAACCATTTATGTGCTTTAAAGAATATTTGCCTTCTGTGAAACCAATTTTTCATTACTTTCCTGTAATGCCATATTTCCAAACCTTTTTGTTTCCCTCCAACTTATAAAAGTCTTGTTTACTGTCAGCTTCCAAGATACATTACATTTTCACCGATTGGAAGTGAACAATACACAATTTTAGTAGTGGCAAGTGCTGTATATCCTGTATGGAGCCACAGAAGTGGGTATACCCTATTTCAAAGTCTTTTAGCCATGCATTTAACATAATTTGGATATACAATAATTTTGGAAGCCGGTTCAGTTAATTGAAATTCAGGTGGTAACCATTTCACCTATGTTCACTGGAACCGTAAGGGTACAAATATGCGAGGCTTGCGGGTTTAGACCTACCGATTTTCAAAAGCGGCATAATATGACGTTTGGGAAACCAGATGATCAGCCAACAATAAATCCTTATGTGTCGATAGATGTGGATGAAAGCCATTTGAGTCGCTCGACAACGAAATGCAAGACTTTCGATCCGGTGTGGAACGAATGGTTCGAGCACGACGTGCAGGGTGCCGTCAGCCTAGGGCTGACAGTTTTCCACGATTTAGTCAGTTTTAATGTTCCATATATAGAGAGATTGAAAATCATTTCCTTTACGACTTTTTTGAGTACCAAATAAACCCATTTATTTTTAATGGTATTGTTTGATATGTTTTGTTGGCAGTAGTCTTAGCCCAGATGATACATTCAGCATCAGGTATCCTGTTTCCATTTTTAATAAATAAAATGGTACTATCAAGTGCTTAATATCCATTTTTGTATTACAAATGTACTACAGTGCAACAGCTTCTCGAGCACATTGACAAATATAGTTTTTGGTGTGACATGCTCCCTACATTCCTATAGCAGCAATTTTGTTTTGTTTTGTGTTGGGTCTTCAGATGTATATGGAAATTTGCCTTCATGTAAAGTGCCCACAGTGAAGCTGATGCCTTTGCTTTTTGGCTGACTGTTCTGCTTTATTGTCACACAGGTTTGAAGTAAAAAAATTAGTGAACATCAAGACCAACAAGAAAAGGTCAAGAGGCCATACAAATAGGCACCCTTGGTTTCCATTTACTTGAATATACCAGACCAAGGCAGCGATTCAAAACTAACCTCTCAGTGTATTAACAGGTTGTTGTTACATTGCCATTGTGCCAACTGAGATGTGCCATGTGTAACACTGAAAGTGTCTTGAATAACATTTTAGTGTTTACTGAGCAGGGTATCATGCCGAATAAGACACTAGACAAACATTTTAGAGAAGTGAGATCAAATCCCCTCATTCCAGCCAACCAAATTTACTTTTTCCATAATGCCAAGGCTAAATCACTGTCCGAGTAGGTTCACCAAAAAGACTGCAAACCTCAGTTCTAGTGCCCTTAATCCTTTGTTCATGTTTTTTTTTTTTAACTACCTGTCAGTTGGTAGAACTGTCCGCCCCAGTAGCTGATGGTAAGCATGATGGAATGTCATGCCAAGGGGTGCAGGTTTTGTTCCTGGCTGGGTCAGAGATTTTCTCTGCTCAGGGACTGGGTCTTGTGTTGTCCTAGTCATCATCATCTCATCCTCATCGATACTCAAGTCGCCGAAGAGGCCTCAACTCAAAAGACTTGCACCAGGCGAACCGTCTACTCGGCGGGAGGCCCTAGCCACACGACATTTCATTTCAGTTGAGAGAACTGTGTTTTATATGACAATGATATCTTTTTCCAACTGTCTGGAATGTTAAACTTCTAATAAGGTAGACAGCAGAGTGATGTGCAGTAGCATCATTCTGACACGTGTCTCCTATGTGTGCGATAACGTTCATATGAAATTTTTGTTATTCCATTGCAGTGTCCAGGAGATAGCAGTGTGTCTATAAGGGGCTCCAATGGAGGAGGAAAAAAAATAAATAAAATATGGCGCTTACAGAACGTAGGCAGGTTATTTTGTGAAATATGTGGAAGATCACTATTAGCCAAGCAAGGAAGCCTAATCATAAAATGATTGAGTAATTAAGGAACAACCATAGTGAAGGCTGCAAATAAAATTGGACTACTTTCCAAGAGCTGTTACCTATCCATGTTTATATATAGCTTATGTTTCATTAGCATTGAATGTGAAGGGATACTGATGAACTAGCTAATGAGACACTACCGTATTTCGTCAATTGGAAGACACATTATCTGGTGCTCTGTAAAGTAAGGCTGATTACTATTGATCATTTCTGGCTATACATTGTGTAATAGAAATACACAATCAAGATTGTGCTGAAAGTGTTTAACCATGTCACTTGCAACTTCTTAGTAGTAGAAGTTCTGCACAGGCATTCACTGTTTGTGTGTGTCATGTTCCAAAAGTAAGAGCTGTTTGGTCATAAAAAGTATATATTAAGAAATAACTTCCATCGACGATTTTAGTTTCCTATATACCAGTTTCACTCTTCCAAGTAATCATCATTCACTTCTAAGCACTTTCCATAATGCCGTGCTAGTTTCTTCCAACTCTTGTGCATAGTCTTCCATGTGACAACTCAACTAGTAAACAGCAGCTGCCATCTTCAAACCTTTTTCCACCAAGCTGTTGTTTCAAGTGCAAGAAGTAGTAATAGGCACTGGGTGTGAGGTCAGGACTGTAGAGCGACTGTTCAGAAAGATCCCAACGGAAATGCCAAATTTTATCCTTTATATAGGCATTGCCATGGAGGACTGGTATTCTTTGCACATGATTTTTTTTTTATCTTTTCCATGACAGTCATGTAAAAAATGGTGCATCCACCATCAAGAAATTCATCAGCTAGAGCACCAATAATCCGTAATTGATCAGATGAATTTTTCACTTGGTTGCTGTATGATTTCATTGGTGACGATACTACACCTGTCATATTGGTGAGGATACTGGACCTGTCATTCTTTCGTCATTAAACACACATCAATTGCAATGTTTAAAGTCTTGATTTTATTGACATAAAAGTTTTCTGGGTATGGTAGCATGTCATAATGTATAAAACTACTGCTGCTGGAGAAAAACCATTATTTTGGTCATGTTGCAGCGGCCTTCTTCTGGGTCTACTGGTGCTTCTAGCTATGCAGGGTCCCTTATATTTTGTTGTTACTGTTCACTGCGCGTGCCATTACGTCATAGTTTTAGAAATATAGTTCGTTTCATTGGTCATTTAAGGAAGAAGGAGAGGGAACTTTATTTTAATAGATTATTGCGGTGAAGGGAGAGCATAACTTCTGTTGTCTATTGACTCTTGTGTTATGTGCCATGATTGATGGTCACTGTCGAATGAGAAGTTGGCTCCTGTTTACCAAAACACCTAAAAGGAGAAACAATTTTACCTATGGTTATCATGGTCAGCTTTGATGATGATGATGCTTGGTTTGTGATGCACTCAGTTTCACAGTCATCAGCACCCATACAGAGTCCCAATTTTGACACAGCCCAAGTTGTTTCACAGCCCAAGTTGTTTCACAGTCCAAGTTGTTTCACAGTCCAATCTAGCCACTGTCACACATGATGATGATGAAATGATTAGTACAATACAAACACCCAGTCCCCAGGAAGAGAAAATCCCCAACCCGGCTGGAATTGGACCTGGGGTCCCTTGATCCAGAGGCAGCAACGCTAGCCACTAGACCACGAGCTGCGGACTCAGCTTTGATGTGAAGTCACTATTTGTGAACATGTCATCCTTCAGGAGCATGTCTCGCCAGACACGACCTGGTTGAGTTGTGCCTGACTTCAGTGTACTGGGCACAGAGTATATTGCAAGCCTACACATACAGACAGATATCTGCATGCCCAATCCTACCACCACCCAGCGCAGAACAACTCAATCAGCCGTGCTTTGGCAATCTTTGCGCATTGTCTGAGTGACGCTCTAAGTATAACACCTGAGCTTAAAAGGCTACGCACAACGTTTCTAGCCAATGGCTACAGCCGTAAGTGAATCCACACAGCCTTGTCGACAAATACATGTAAGCAAGATAAGCAAGAAATAGACAAACTGCAGCCAACAGTGCATTTACCTTATGTGAAAAATGTTACTGATCAAATAGGCAAACACCTTCGCCAGGTTGGAGTACGGCCTGTCTTCTATAGTGGTTGCAGGATCCAGGACATGCTAGGCTCCACTAAGGACAAGGCGGATACATTACACACTGCAGATGTGTACAAGGTGGAATGCGAATGTGGAGAGACATATATCAGCGAGACTGGCAGGCCAATAGCAATGCGCATTCAGGAACACTAGTGCTGTATTTGTCCAGGGCAACACAACAAATCTGCTGTGACAGAGCATCAGCAAGATTGTGGAAAAGAAATAAAATTCAGTGAAGCCTTTGTGTTGGCCAAGCAGCCGGTTATGATGAAATGCAAAATCAGAGAGGCCAATAGCAACACACATTCGGGAACATGAGCACTGTATTCGTATTGGGTAACACAACAAATCTGCAATTGTAGAACATCAGCAAGATTTTGGAAAACATAAAATTCAGCGAAGCCTGTGTGTTGGCCAAGCAGCCGGTTATGATGCAATGCAAAATCAGAGAGGCCATTGAAATACTTAAACACCCTAAGAACATGAATGGAGAGGATGGACTCAGGCTTGCCCCATCTTGGCTGCCAGCAATCAGAGCCCAACAGACCGCACTGTCAACACGAAGCACAAGCACTACTGGCAAGTAACTGCTGCTGCGCGGGCAACGTCCAGCATTTGGTAAATAGGAGCCAAATTCTCATTCGACGGTGACCACCAATAATGACACACAACACAAGAGCCAATAGATAACAGAGGTTACACTCTCCACCCACAGCAATAACCTATTAAAATAAAGTTCCCTCTCCTTCTTCCTTAATTGAATGAAACAAACTATCTTTTTAAAATTATGACATAATGCCATGCGCAGTGAACAGTAACAACAAAGGTAAGGGACACTGCATCGCTAGAATGCACCAGTATACCCAAAAGAAGGCCGCTGCAACTGTGACTGAAACGGTGGTTTTCTCCAGCAGCAGTAGTTTTATACGTTATGACGCAGTAGCATACCCAGAAAACTTTTGTCGACTAACTCTGCCCACAGAAGCCTATGCAGTTATCTTGATTCTATTGCTTAAACTTTCCTTCACTCTATTATACTGTAGACAAGTATACTAGACTCAATTACTGATGAATTTGAGAAACTGTAGAACTTTTTGCACACAAAAATCGAATTACAGCACGCGCTTCACGAATAGTGTGTGCAACAATTTTCAAAATCATTTTTGTGTGCTTTCATACATAGTCAAACAACTACTGAACCATGATGAGGAATTCTGTGGCTTCATAAACAATTAATTAGGGACACTGCAAATCATGTTTTTTTTTTTTCCTGAGCTGCCAACATTTAAATGTTAACAGGCCTTACTTTTTGAATACTTGTCTCAGCATCCTGGCATGTTGACAAGTCTCGGTGAACCTACCAAGGGTACCCGTATGATAGGTTATGGGGGAAGAGGTGGGGGGAGGGGGGGAGCTAGACCAGTGGGTATGGAGTGTTTATAATATTTTGAAAGACAAATGGCGACTTGTAAGTAGCCATAGAAAATTTCCAGGTCCGACCCTGTTAAAAACTTGCATAATATCAACTTTCAAATCATTTCCTTGAAGGAAAAACACATGACTACACTATAATTTTTCCATTGCCTGAGAGCTTGGGACGGAGGGGGGGGGGGGAGTGATAAAAGGGATTTCGCTTTGGCACACTTGCACACCACCACCACCACCACCACCACCACCACCACCACCAGACTTGCTACTTGTGCAGTACAATACAGTTGGACACAGGCTAATGACGTAGGCTACAGTAGATGCATGAATACTTAAATCAGGAATTTTGGATTTATGCCTAAGTTCGTAGTGTTTTTTCCATAAGTTTAATAAATACAACGGAGACTTAAGTCATCAAGAATATATTCTCCTTCATAATTTACAACAGTCTGCCGATGATGGGTTAACTTATTGGTTCCGCGACTTTGGAAATCACATGCTTTTAAGGTGAGGAACTCATCAAGCCATGTTCGGAGCACATTTTTATCCAGAAAGGAAGTTCCTTGATGGTTTCATAGAGTGGAAAAGGCGAAAATCTGAGGGCACAAGATCAGCTCAAAAAGATGAGTGCAGAATGCATGTGGGCATTATCGTGGAGTAGCATCACTTCATGCAATCTTCCTGGTCATTGTTTTTGGGTTGTGTGTGCAGGACATCTCAGTGTTGACAGTATATTTCAGCAGTGATGCATACACCTTGGGGAAGCAATTCATAGTACACACTGTTGATGTTCCACCAGATGCATAACATTCTCTCTTGTAGATGCACACAGGTCTTCGTAAGGGGAGTAGCTGCTTTGTTTGGGACTCAACCATTCATTTCTTTTCCTTATGGTAGCATAACGACACCATTTCTCGTCACCAGGAATGATACAGGATAAGAATGGTCAGTGTACTTCGCGAGCCAATTGATGCCGAGCAAGCAGAGACATACTTTTAGCCAGCCATCGATTGTTGAGATTAGCACGCACTACCCATACACCCGATTTTTGAATGTTCCACATTGCATGCAAATGTCGTATGATGGTGGAAATACCACAGTTAATCACCTTTGTCAGTTCTCTAGTACTGACCTGATCATTGTGGATTAATGCATTTAAATGATCTTTATAAAAGCCAGAAGGTCTTACTGTACGTAAGGAGTCACTGATGTCAAAATAATCCTCCTTAAAATGAGAAAACCATTTTCTTGTCCTGATCTGTCCAATGGCATTATTCGCATACATGACTCGAATTTTTCTGGATTCCTCCACTGCTGTCACCCTTCTATTGAAATCAAACAGAAGAATGCATCTGCATCTATACTCTGCAAACCATCATGAGGTGCATATCAGAGGGTATGTCCCATTGTAACAGCTATTAGGGTTTCTTCATGTTCCATTAACATATGAAGCACAGGAAGAATGAGTGTTTGAATGTCTCGTCTCTGCACATGCAGTAATTATTCTAATCTTATCCTCATGATCTCTATGTGAGTGACACATAGAGGGTTGTAGTATATCCCTAAAGGAATCATTTAAAGCTGGTACTTGAAAATTTGTTAATAGACTTTCTCGGGATAGTTTACATCTACCAGTGTTGCAAATGTTCTGATGTCTCCACTTGGCATTCCATTTTCTTGCATCCACAACTCCACTAACTGTTTCCAAATGACAAAATGACTGTATATAAATTCAACTGTGAATTACAAATAAAAAATGGTAGTCGATAAATAAACCTGTAGCAACCAGAATACCAGTATGCAAAATAAAAGCCTACGAAATTATGCACGAACTTAATAACAGTTTTCGGATGAGTTGTGCTTCATGTATTTATAATAGCAGTGCCTGAATATTAAGATAAAATTTTGGTAAGTGCATTTTTTCAGTATGCTTCTGTACCATCTTACTTGGTGAAAAGAGAGCACATTGGCAGCCACTGTTGCTAAATTTTAATGATCCTCGTTTGCTCTGCCCATACCGTTGTCATCTACCAATCATCAGTTTGATCAATTTTTATCCAAAGATATTTAGCAAAGAATTTATTTAGTTGTTCTCCCGTTATATGATCATATGCTCAGCGTACTTCTATTTCACTTAATTACAAGCGCTCTGGAACCCCCAACTCTAGCCTGTACCAGTTTCTTTCCATTTCTTATTGTTATTTACCCCATGCTGTCACTATTCTACAAGTATTTGAGGAATTGAAAGCTATAGTGAATTGAACACATTTTACTATTTTTCCTGTAGAACCCCACAATGAAGCTCAAATTTATTTATTCGTCTTCATTTTTGGGATAATAACAAGTGTTGCATAGTGGTTACCATACAATGCAAGACGAGAAAATAATGTGAAACACCTGACGAATGTTTCTTATCAGCCGGCCTACAATAACTGTTGCAAGAGGGCCCATTACTGAGTCACCAACAACAGATTAATTTGATAGCCCTCCGTTTCCCTCTCTGTATTTCTTCATGAAATATCATGGTGAAACCATTTACCATGTTTCATTGCACATATCAGCAATACATTTGCATGAAGAAATCCAGGTAGGATTGCATTTAATGCATTTTAATTATTCATTAGTGTTGTTGTTATTTATCTAAGTGCATCAGATTATCGACAGGTTGTCTGAAATTTTCTGATTTATAGGTTGTGACAAAACCATTCCAAACATACCTTAATTACGGGAGTTCATGACTTGTGTCTTCTGTCAGCTTTTCTGCAAATGGTGTTTGTCCCAAGCACCAGGCACACAAGAAATGGCATTTGGTGTAGTTGGACTGCAGCCCTAGTGATATGGCAGTAACATTCCCCATACGCTTCCTGCTGGTACCTCCATTGTCTACTCCTATCAGGATGTTTCTTATATTTTGATATATTTATTTTATATTGGTAATGTAGACAACAGAAATAGGAGTAAACTTGTTACTATTTTGTCAAGGGGATGCTTAAAGGCTTGTCTATGAAGTGTCAATTAAAAGTCGCTCTACGTCAGATTGTGAATCAAGAGTGGTGTGGTTGCATCTCTACACTTAAATCAGAATAACAAAGTAATTAATAGTTACACATGGAAAGAGACAATGACAGTTCACCATTACCTGCACGCCAATATGGTTGTGCCAGCAACAGCTGTAAAATTCAATATGGAATTCCTTTGGACGTTTTCCACTGACTGCAGTACTCAGTTTGCCTTGCAGGGGTATTATAGCCTAATCACTTTGCTGCTCACTTTTGCTATTAGCTGCAGACATTCATTTGTTTATTATAAGAAAAATCAGCACAAAGAAACAAAGTATATGATGAAAATGAATCACAACAGTTACTTTAGAGGCTGTAATTGTCATCCACAGAGAGATGTGGGAGATAGAACTTAATGATTTTTCACCTTCAGAAGAGAATTCATTCACATAAAATTTTTCAGAAGGTTCTTGAACAAGAAGTTCTTGTGGTGAGATACTTGGCAAATTGCAGAGCATATTTTAGAATAAATGACTCTTGCTTTTTTATTCCTGGAGACACTTCTGTTTACAAGGGAACTGTACATATGTTTGAATGATTCACAGCTGTTGCAAGTCTTCTGTAAACTGCATAGTATTTCCACCAGGCAGCTGCTCACCATCAGGTGCTACTGACGCATTGCTGCTGTGCTCGCCAATTTATGCGCTGGCTCACTATAGTGGCGCAGGTGTCTGGGGGTGGGGCTATCTTGTCATTGTAAACAAATCATAGAGGACATTGACAGCCCCCCACCCCCCATGCTGGAGAAACCAGCCATGTTCTTCATGCTGTGGCATTGGAAAAGTGTGGCCACAAGCCACAGACGCCATATACACACACGAAGGAAGTGTTGCCATCCAACTTAATCATCCTGGCTACAATTCCCCATCTGTGTTGACTTATTGTAATCTTTTGTCTGCAGCTGACAATGCTTTAGTGCCACCACTCTGGGTTCTGTTACTCTGGGTAGTTTGAATTCTGTGTCTTTGTTAATTAAGTTATTAGTTACACGTATTTTGACCACTTCTTTAATGATCGGGGTCCAAGTATGTAAAGGTGGATGAGAGGATCTTAATCTCTCCATAGTTTATGTCCTGTGCTAAGACAGTGTTCAGCAACAGCAGATTTTTGTGGTTGACCCAGTCTGGCATGAAACTTACGTTTGTCGCATCTTTCAGTAATGGTGCAACACATCTGGTCATCGTAAGATTTTCCACTGTGGCACAGGATTTTATGTAGTTCTGGTCTCCTTTGATCTAGTCTTTAACTGAACCCAGCATTGTATGCACTGACACCAGATGGTAGAAGACACATTTTATTCGATGTTTCTTGAATAACCCGCCTGTCTTAAAGGACAGGGCACCAACATTAAACAGAAAAGCCAACCTTCTTGCTGCTCTTGCGATTGCATTCTGGTCGAAATGCATTGCAAATCTGCTTATTGGAGTACCCATTCTGGACAAACACAGAGCAGAAATGGCTGAGCTCTGCTGATAACCTCTGAATCTGAAACAGCTGTAGCCGTACGTACAAAAATCCATAGTACGATACTGTGTTGGGTCGGGTGATAACATCTCATATGTACAGATTGATGTGCATATGTTTATGAAACACACTGTGGCGCAAGGAACCATCTTCTTTTCTATGAATCATAACACCATAAAACAGGTCGTGTGTGTTTCTCTCCACTTCCATGGTGAAGCAGAAGCTCGGGTGGGGGAGTTAAGAATTAGTAAAAATGAAGGAAACACTGCTGTTCCATGTGGCCATACCACAGAGAGTAAGTATCGTATACATGTCTTCAAAAACATTTAGGTTTCAAAACCAACAAATGAAGCACTTTGCCCTTGAAGTCTCCCATAGAATGGTTAGATACTATAGGACAGGGGTTCCCAACAAAATTTTCTCGAGGACCCCCTCATCGAGCATGATTGGTACCTTGTCATATCACAGTATCAAGTACCTAAAAAAGTCAAATTAAGAGTCTATTTAACGTTATCTATTTTTGGTACTTAGAAAAACCATTGACATAGTCATTATTGAAAAAATATTGAGCTTAAAACTTTTTCAATTTAGCCATCATTGTTATCATTAAATTTTTGATTATTGCTCAAAATCTTTGTCTTCAAATTGTGCAGTCTAATGGCATACAGCAGAACTATTTGCCTCTATCTAATTCTAGTTTTGCGCCAGTGTGTGCTAGTGTCAGTTGGCTCTAGGAAGACGCTAGACGCAGAAGTTTGAGTTCGCTAAAGCTCTGCTCATGCAGGAAACCCAAAACAAAAAAATCTATTATCATACGAAATATATTTAATATATTTTTTATTCTAATAGCATCTCGCGGACCCCTCTGGCATAGTTCGCGGACCCCTGGGGGTCCGCGGACCACCTGTTGGGAACCACTGCTATAGGAGAGGGCTACCCGTAGCAACACAATCAGTGTGCTCAAAATATTGCTTGTTAAGTAAAAAGTTGAGGCCCTTTCCCAGCTTAGCTCCTATGAGTTATATTTAGTAAAACTGGCCGAGACACTTGTGTGAACAGAGAGACCATATAAACACTATCTACTGTGCCAGTTGGTCTGAGGCACAAGTTGTTTAGTCACTACATAATTTTTTTTTTTTTTTTTTTTTTTTTTTAATATAGTACTCACATTTACTTACCAAAGAACTCAAAAGAGAAGCCATATATTTTGCTAATGGTATTTGGGGCTCCTATATTACTCACAGTGGGGTGAAGTGAAACTTCTTTATGTATTTTTGACAGAGCATAAATTGTGGTGCAATTAGGGCTTTTACTCTTAACCTTCATTTCAGATAGTTGGAGTGCTTCTGATGGATTCATTATAACTCATAGGAGCTAAGCTGGAAGTGGACATCCTACATATTTTCAGACACATGCTTTCCTCAATTTACTTCTAATTTAATGATCAATATTTTAAACATACTGATAGTGTTGCCATGGGTAGCCCCCTGTCTCCTATAGTAGCTAACCTTTTTATGGAAGACTTAAAGAACAATGTGCTTCAGTCGGCTGTTTGAAACCTAAATATTTTTGGGAGATATGTAGATGATACCCAAGCATTTTCTTCCCCCAAAAGGGAAGAAACATGGAAATGTCGCATTTCTGGATTTCATGGTTCCTTGAAAAGGGATATAGTTCCATGGGCCATAATCTGCTTCACAAACCTACACAGACCGATCTATAGCTATGAACTATATACTGTCATCAATCATCCCAAAGCAGAAATGTATTATTACAAACTCTTGTTCGTAGGACTAGAACTATCTCAGGTTTAGAATGCTTATCTGCAGAGATTAATCATATCATTCTGTGTTTGTCCATAATGGATATTCGAATAATCAGATTGGCAGTGCATTTTGACAAGCATGCACTAAACACCAAGAATTGCCAGAAGAAACAGAGAATTCCAAGAAGAGGGTTTTTCTACCTAATGTTGGTGGCGTGTTCTTTAAGATGACATACAGGTATTATTCAAAAAACATTTAAATAAATGTGCCTTCTACCCTCCGGCTGTGAGTACAAATAGTGGTGGGTTCTCTTAAAAATAACTTAAATCTAAGGAGACCAGTTACAGTATGGGAAATCTTACATGGGCCAGGTGTGTCGCATTGTTAAAGACATATGTTATGAACATAACCTTTGCGCTAGATTGGATCGGCTAGAAAAATGTGTTATTGCTGAACACTGTCATGATACGAGATACATCATGACTTATGGAGAGATGAATATTCTTTCGTCTGCCTCCACGCACTGGGACTCCGTGATTAATGAGGCAGTCAAAATACATGTAGCTAATGACTTCATTAACAGACATGTGATTTCAAATAAAAAAGCATGGGAATCTGCACTGGTGGCACTATTGTGTCATGGATCACAGGCAAACAATTGCAATGAGTTAATACAGTTGAAGAATCAACTACTGTTAAGCAGGGCACTAACAGTTTGCTTGCCAGCATATATGGGGTCTACTTTTTCTGTTCCGCACATGCGAAGAACACATCCATTTCTCTAGCAGGGTGCTCTGGATGTTAATGTTCTTACACTTCATCCACGACGACAATGTAGCCCCACCTCCTGGTGCCCGCAGTTTCTAGCGAGCCAGCACATACATTGGCAAGCACAGCAGCAATACATCTGTAGCACCTGAAGATGATGAGCAGGTGCCTCATGGAAAGAATGTGCTGTTTACACAACACTACCCAACATAGTGCCCAGTATATACTATTTCGTGAAAGCCTCAAACAGCACATGGAGATAGTGTTTTTGTAATGGTCTTCATTCTGAAAAGTAGTAAGATTCCAAATTAACTATTCCTTGATGATACATAAAGGTGTGTCTTATCAGCTAAATCCTTCTGTTACTCAATGTGTGCCATTTTTGTCATTTTATTGACAAATAGCCATTACGAACTCAGAAAATATCACTCTTGTGCAACAGAACTGGTTTGGTAGTCTCACAAAGTACTGAGTGCTATTGACCGGTGATGTTAGATTGATTCCACAATTTTAGATTTCCAGAAGGCTTTTCATACCATACCTCACAAGCAACTCATAATCAAATTGTGTGCCTACAGACTATTGTCTCTTTTGTGCGTCTGAATTCTTGGTTTCCTGACAGAAAGGGCACGTTCGTAGTAACTGATGGAAAGTTATGGAGTAAAACAGAAGCAGTACCTGAAATTCCTGAAATAAGTATTATAGGCATCTCCTGTTCCTTGAGAAGGTATGAGACTTCTTGCTATTTTATGGGTAAGAATTTTAAAAAAGGAAACAAAATTTATTAACAGGAAAATCCCCTACTAGCTTGATACATAAATGAACAAGTGTACATACTTGTACTTTACCAGTAAAGTTGAATAGAAAAGTCATTTCAGTAGCTAGAACTCACTTTATTATGTATAAAGGCTTGTTACAGAGCACCTTCCGTTGTGGTTGTTCTATTTATTTGCTTGAGGTATTCCTAATGGACTTCGTGTGGAGATGAGAACTGTAGCGCTGTGATTGATGTCATCACAAGTGCAGCAAAGAGACTGCTGTGCCATGCCCGGCTCCAAGGAATATCAGCGACTCTGATATAATGTATAGCAGTAATGTCAACATATATTGAATCTTTTTGTAATAACATTAGGTTTAATTGGTTAATGTTATAACTGAACTGATGTCAAACATAAGGACACATGCTAATCTGGTGTCAGATGTATACTCAGTGTGTAATGAAGTCCGACCATAACTTCAAGTTGTTGGAGTACTGATTTAATAGACGTTGGCATCAAATCGAGATTTTGAGATGATTTCATCAGGTTGGGAGTTTGACGAATACAACAGGGCAAATATGTAGGTTTATTGGGAACACAGATATCGACACATCTCTCACATCTTGATCTACATAAATGATTTAGAATACAATCCGGGCAGTCCTTTTACATTGTATGCAGGTAATGCTGTCAATTACCTTCTCGTACAGTTATCAGGTGATCGAAACCAATTGCAAAATGTTGTAGACAAGACGCCTGTATGGTGTGAAAAGTGGCAATTGATTCTAAACAATGAAAAGTGTGAAGTCATCCATATGAGCATTAAAAGGAATCTGCCAAATATCAGTTAGTCTACACAATAAATCACAAAAATCGAAAGGCTGTCAATTCAACTATATACTTAAATCAATTAAAATAATCAAGTTTTGAACATATAATGTAGGCGGTGGCAGGTACTAAAGTTTGCAAGTTTTCGAAGCCAGTGGTGCCTTCTTCTCGAAGGAGGGTTGAAGGGTGAGGACACGGAGTGAAGTAAAAGGGCTAATGAGATTTAGGAAAGGGGGTAGTGTTCGGAAAAGTCACCCAGAAACCAGGGTCGGAGGAGACTTATAAGAAGGAATGAGAAGGAAACACTGATTGTTGGGGACTGCACTGGATGAGATTTGAAAACCTGAGAGCTTGAATGTGGAAGATACGGTAATATGCAAGAAGAAAGTTACTGCCAAAACATCATGCACGAGTTAAAAAAGAGCAAAAAGCTAAGTGCATTGTATGTAATAGAGGTGGGTAGGGAGGCGACGAAAAAGACAGGTCAGAAAATAGGCCAGGTGGGTGGCGAAAACTAGGACATGTTGTAGCACTGGATCCAACTGCGGAGTTCTGAGGAACTGGTGTCTGGGGGAAGAATCCAGATGGCATGTGTGATAAAACAGGCACCAATGTTATGACTGCCATGTTTTAGAGACTGCTACACATCAGGACATTGTGTGTTGCTAGTATACACCCTCTGCCTTTGCCCATTCATCTGAACTGATGACTTGGTGATGGTCATGCTGATATAAAAGGCCAAACAGTGTGTACATATCAGTTGCTATACAACGTGTCGTTTCGCAGGTGTCTCTTCCTTTGATAGTACATGTTTTGCCAGTTACAGGGCTGGTTATATGTGGTGTAATTGGTGGTAGGAGGGTGCATAGGGCAAGTCTTAGAGCAGGGCTGTCACAGGGGTGTGGTGGGCAAAATGTTGGACAGAATAGACCTCACTTTAGGGCATGATTTTAGGAAGTCATGGCCTTGTCGAAGTAGCTGATTAATACATTCAAGGCCAGTATAATACTGAGTAACAAATGGTGTACTCGTAAATTGTTTTTTGGGGGGATCAGAAGTATCAGTATTGGATATGATGACCTCGGAAATCTGCTTTTGATCTAGGCTGGTGGGGCAATTACGTCCAGTGAATGCTGAGGTTAGAGTGATGGTATATTGCTGTAAAGTCTGCATCTGAGCAAAACATTTGCTTGAAATGCCAAGGCTGTATAGGAGGATACGTTCGATAGGGAAAGGATGACAGCTGTTAAAATTTAAGTACTGTTGTTTGTTAGTGGGTTTAATGTGAACAGGAGAGTGTAGCTGACCTTCAGTGAGCATGAGATCAACGTCGATGAAAGTGGCATGTGATTCAGAATAGGACCACGTTAAATTTAATTTGGAGAATGTATCCAGAGACTCCAAGAATTTTAACAGGTCAGCCACATCATGAGTCCATACGACAAAGATGTCATCAACATATTTAAACCAAACCAGAGGCTGAAGGCGAATGGATTCGTAAAAGCCCCCTCCAAGCGAGCCACGGGAAGTTTGCATAGGAATGAGCCATTCATTCTGGTTCTCATGGCTGTGCTCCTAATGTATTTGTATGTCTGCCCCTCAAAGGTTAAGTAGTTGTTGGTAAGGATAAAGTGATGACATCTTTGTCCCCAAACACCAGTTGCTCAGAACTCTGCAGGTGGGAACTGGCACAACAACATGTGCTTGGTTTATACCACCCACCTGGCCTTAATTTACATTAACTGCTTTGGTCTCTGCATGTCTTCACAGTAACTGTTCCTTCCTTCATTTCCTTTTATATTTCATTTTCTGACCTTTCTATTTTTTGCCACTCCCCCCACCCACCTCTATCACTTACAGTCCACTTAGTTTTTACTCGTGCGTGATGTTTTGGCAGTAAGTGCCTTTGTGGATATTACCCTATCTTCCACATTTTAAGCTGTAAGGTTTTCAAATCTCACGCAATGCTGTCCCCAACAATCAGTGCTTCCTTCTCATCCCTCCTGGTACGTCTCCCCTGATCCAGGGTTCTGGGTGACTTTTCTGAACACCACCCCTTTTCCTGAACCTCATTGGTGTTCCTTCCCCTTCAGCCCTTCTTCCATAAGAAAGTGCCACTGGATCTGAAAACTTGCAAACTTTAATTTCTTTTATATGCGTGTTCTCGTGCCACAGCTTGGTGAGTAGATTTTTTTATCTATTCGTTTCAACTATATACTTAGGGATTACAATTATGAGTAACTTAAACTGGAACAGTCACAGAGATAATGTTGTGGGGGGGGAAAGCAAATCAAACCAAACACTGCAATTTATTGGCAGAATACTTAGAAAATGCAACAGGCAGCTACTAAGGAGACTACTTGCACTACACTTGTTCACCCACTGCTGTATACTGTTGTATACCAGATAGCACATATACTGTTGTATCCAGATAGGATTGCTGGAGGACACTGAGAAAGTTGAAAGAAGGGCAGCTAAGCTAGTTTCATGGATATGATACATGTATTGTGATGGCAATCAGTAAAACAAAGGTGTTTTTCGATGCTGCAGGAGCTGCTTATGAAATTTAAATCACTTTCTCCTCAGAATGTGAAAATAATTTTTCGGCACCCGCCTACATAGGGAGAATTGACCATCATAATAAATAAAAGAAGTCAGAGCCCAAACAGATATTTAAGTATTGGTTTTTCCTGCATGCTGTTAGAAATGTGAATGGTAGAGAAATAGGTTGAAGGTGGTTTGATGAACACTCTTCCAGGCACTTAATTGTGAATTGCAGGGTAATGATGTAGGTGTGGATGTAGAATTCCATTTTCTCCTTGATACAGTGCAATGTCTTTTCATTAGTCATTCAATTTACCCACCAAAACCTCAGCATTCTTCTATAGCGCAACATTTCGTAATCTTCTGTTCTCTTCTTCCTCTTTTTGTCATGCCATACAAATACAACAGTCATTAGTGCTACTGTTTATTTCCCTCCAAATCTTACTCAGCCCAGATAGCACGCAGTGTGATTTTCTATTCATCCATATGGTGAGTTTGGCTGAATGTGTAGTGCAGCATATGTGTAGTGCCCATTTCATGTTCTGGTCTACCATCTTATAATCAAAATAAGAGAAATGTGCTTTTATATGAAAGTTTAGTGAGTGGTGCAGTTCCTTTTATATGTGCTAGTTAATAAGACACGTGAGGTAGTATGGGTACTGTGATGATGATATAAGAATTCATTAACACTCGAACAGTGACTACACAAATTATGTGAGTGGTTTCCACTAACTGAAAGGCTTTCTGAATTGTCATTGGCATTTGAGAACCCACAAAATGATACTATGGATCATAAGAAGTGAAAATAAATAAATATCTTTCATCTTTGCCCGTATGCCTGTAAACAGTATTTGGAAGGTGAAGCCAGCAGCATTCATTTCCTGGATAAGATCCTAAATGTGAAATTTCCAAAAAAATCTTTCAGCCTGTTTTCAAACAAAGAGATCTAAAATTTTATGCTTTGCTAATTTTTTGTTGAACAGTGGAAAGTCCAGGTTGGCATATCAACAAAATTTATTATGACAAGGATAGACTGCTATTCAGTGTAAAGATGATACACTGAGTTGCGGACAGGCATGATGAAAAGTCTTATTACATGTAAGCATTCAACCAAAGCGTCCAGAAAAGAGAAACGCACACACATTCATATAAGCTAGCACACCTCACACATACATGACCACTACTCCGGCCACTCTGACCAGGCTTGTATCTAACAGTCTTTTCATCATGCCTGGTTGCAATTTAACATGTCATCTTTATGGTGAGTAGCAGTCTACCCTTTTCATAATATTGTTGATTTTTTGTTGATCTTGATGTATTAAAATGCTACTTTTAAAAAGGTTCTGTGTGTGAATTTTTTTTTTTTATTTTTTTTTTTTTTAGAGCTTTTACGTCAGTACCTTATTTGCTAAATCGTGTATGTTGAAATTCCATGTTCTTAATTCTCACACTTGTGATGATATCGTAATTGTTAATGACACAACCTGTTTAGTCCAATAACTTCTACAGCACAGTTAAAGCTAATTCTAATTATATTCTCCATTTTACTGTATTTCATTTAATTTTGTTGCCTGCATCATATCGATCAATTTTCACCAATCATCCACTTACTTAAGTTCATTGTTTCTTCTTCTTGTTTGTGGCTTTAAATCATTTTGTTCACTGTATTTAATGTCTGTACTTGTTCATATTTGAAATCTGTGGCTCAGTAAATCTGAATGTATTGTTACTGAGTTTATCTCTCTGTAACGTAATGTCCAGTGTTATTCTAATCTTACCAATCAGCTTTAAGGCACACTTTCCAACAATTACTTTGTTGTTTCATAGAATATAATGAATTGTAAGTAGACAGAATGGCTGACCATCACTTACCTTTAGAAAACAAATACACGAATACCTCTACAATTCATAAGCACTTTAATTAGAAAATGGTTATCCTAGCTTTGGGGACTTTATCTCCCATTTTCAGGAAGCAAAAAGAGATTGGTAGGGGAAATTTGGAATAGGGGGCCAGTCTTTTGCACCCCAAGTTTTCAAAAATACTTGTTTTCTGAAATCTCAGAGAGACAATATCTTTGAAAAATAGGTGTCTCTTTATATTGATTAATAGGATCATGTTAGGTGTTGAAAGTAACTAGTGCCCTTCACCACACCTTTTCACTTTACCTCGCACTCTCATTCCATTGTCTCCTTCGTTGAGACAATTGAACAAGGATAGGGATGGAAATTGGCTGTGGCCTTTTCAAAGTAAATTTCCCATCTTTTCTGGGGTTATGGTCAATAATTCAGTGAAACACACAAAATGTGAATCATGATACATGGGCAGGATTTTAAACCCACTCTTCTTGAATGCTGATTCTGTAATTCATGAAAGCATGAACTCATTCTAATTTTTTAGACTTCCTTTGTAATACAATGTACTCTTTGGCCCTCTCTGCTAAAAAGGTAGATTGAAACACTTTTTATAATAATAGATGGAAAAAGTGTATAAAATAATGAAGTACGTTACGGGAGGTCCAGAAATTCACTCCAATAATACCATGATCTTCAGATCGAGATTGTACTCTCAATTTAAGTATCTATATAGTGCAGAGATCACACTCCCCTTAGAGAAATATATATGATTGGCTGACCATCACTTACCTTCAGAAAACAAATATACGAATACCTCTACAATTCATAAGCACTTTAATTAGAAAATAGTTATCCTAGCTTTGGGGACTTTATCTCCCATTTTCAGGAAGGAAAAAGAAGAGCAGCGCGTTTCATACCAGGGTTATTTGATAAGTGTGATAGCATTACAGAGATGTTTAGCAAACTCAAGTGGCAGACTCTGCAAGAGAGGCGCTCTGCATCGTGGTGTAGCTTGCTGTCCAGGTTTCGAGAGGGTGTGTTTCTGAATGAGGTATCGAATATATTGCTTCCCCCTACTTATATCTCCCGGGGAGATCACGAATGTAAAACTAGAGAGATTCGAGCGCGCACGTAGGCTTTCCGGCAGTCGTTATTCCCGGGAACCATATGCAACAGGAACAGGAAAGGGAAGTAATGCCAGTGGCACGTAAAGTGCCCTCCGCCACACACCGTTGGGTGGCTTGCAGAGTATAAATGTAGATGTAGATGTAGACATCTTGAAAAGAAATACAAGTTTCCTACAGTTTATAAATAACTGATTGCACATTTGCAGAAGTTACTACTTCACACACATTTATTTTCATTGTTTTTAACTGTTGTGATGGCTGCTTGTTCGATAACCACACAGTTTACACCATGTTCAATAACTTACGCCATGTTCGATAACCACACAATCTGATCAAAATTAATTGGACACTCATTAGTGTACATTAATATGGAGTTTGTCTACCCTTTGCCTTTGATGTACTTGAAATCAACTGAGGGCACTTTCACTGAGGTGTATGAATGTCTATGGAGGAATAGTGCAGCCTATTCTTTCTCAAAAGCCTAAACTAGAGAATGTAGCAACTGGGACACTGGAGTATGGGGCAAAATTAACATTATAACTCATCCGAAAGGTGTTCCATTATATAATATAGGGTCTCAGGGCTTATGACAGGGTGCATTTCATGCTGATACAATCAATCATAGTCTCCAAACAGTTGCTGTACTCTACATAGAACAAAATATTCTAAACTGTGTTCGTATCATTCCAGATTTAGCATTTTGTAGAGTATGATAAGGGGATCATACCATAACCATTCTCATACTGTAATACCACCTCCTCCACACTTCACTGTTGGCACTGCGTATGATAACAGGTAACATTCTCCAGGCATTCGCCAAATCCAAACCATTCCATCGAACTGCCCCAAGGTGTAGCATCATTCATAAGTCTAAATAACTCATTTGCAGTCATCCACTGTCTAGTGGCGTCACTCTGTACGCCACCTCTAGCATTGCTTAGCATTGACCATTGTCCTGTATTCTTTTTAAATGCCTGCGCACAGTCAGTGTGCCAGCTGGACTGTTGGTAGCTCTTTGGAACTCGTGATCGATATATGAGGTCTGCCTGGTCTTATATTAGTTATGGTTGCACCTTTGCACTTCACAGTAATCACCAGCAGTCACGTTTAGGAGGGTTGGAATGTCTCTTGTGGATTTGTTATGGAGGTGACATCCAATTACCAGTCCATGTTCGAAGTCTCTGAGCTTTTTTGACCGACCTATTCTGCTGTCACTGCACCTTCTTTTACTGGCAGGTCTACCATTTGTGACAACTGCTGGTCAATTCTACATTACATAGAGGTGTCCAGATACTTTTGATCAGGTGGTGTAAGTATTTTGTCACAGTAGCATTGCTGCAGGAGTTACATATGAGCAGTGGTCAATCATGGTGAAGGTGACAAAAAATAGAATAGAAAAGACACGTACAAATTTTGTTTTTGTTCATTATATGTTGTGCCATCTTTTAAGAATGCTATTTTATAATGTGAAGGAGGGGTGAATCACTGAACAGATTCCGTGATAATCAGTCATTCTTATAATCGTGATGTTAAAAGATTATATGTTCTAGTGTTTTAAATGTAGACAGTAACAGTACCAATTTAGCATCTTAATTATTTTAGGTGTACATTTTCGTGGAGCCCCATTACTTACAAGAAGAGCGATGTCTTGCTGAAGTTTCAGGCATGTTTAATTCAAATCTCACCTGAGTGAGGTAATGAAATAGGAAGTTATTGGAATCATATGCAGGAACCGACTCTTCTGATAGGATTCTTGTAGCTTTTTAAGTACTTCCAGTATATGCTACAATGTTCCTTCAGATGGTCTGTCTGGGAGTCTCACTGTTTATGTCTGAAGGAGTGCTGTTGCTAGCGAGTTTTTTGTTGATAGGTCATTGTACCCATTGCTTAAAAACTCATATACTTGACTACCTCCTTGAAATATCACTAATAAGCCTGCATTATAATGTGTAACTCCCAGATTTGTGACCCTATTAAAGGGCTAAAACTATACCAAAGGAAGTGAAGTATGACAGTGATTGCTGTAAAGTACAACAGTTATGAATAATCTCACTTAGCCCAGTGAATTAAGTGTCCATAACTACTTTCTCAAACAATTACAATTGCTGTTTCCATGGTTACAAAATTATGAAAGATGTTCTGTTATCACATTGTTACTCACTATAAAAATAAAAACATTAAATAATAGTTCTTCATCCTTTACTTTTGTCAATAACCCACAAAATTATTTATTTTTGAGATAACATTTGAAATGGATGGACACATTGAGTGGTATTTGTGGTGTCATGGGCATCATCCTAAGTCATTGTTCAGAGAAATACTGGTTGTGTTGTTGATTTCCAGAATATGTTTCACAAATGCAAACTAATTTAACTGACCTTTCCACAGAAACTTGCCCTCTTTCTCTCTTACTTACATTATGACTTTGATTTTGAGATCCATTGGATTTGAAAAAAAAACTACAGTAGCTCCTAATAGTCCGGTTTTTATAGTATTAAAAACACTATATTTGGACAGTCAGATAACAATGACCAGAAGGTTACATATCTTGTAAGTGTGTTATTAATAGTTAGTTGTACATTAAATGACTGCATTTCAGAGAAGCAATGTTGAAATCACCATCTGGCCACCCTGATAGAGGTATACTTGATTTTCTTAAATAACTTGTGACTATTGAATGAAATGACAACCATGTCCTTTCCTTCATTCTTCACTGCCGAGTATTTTATCTCATATGACTTTGATAATAACAAGGCATTAAATTCTTACGTTCATCAGTGGGTTGCAGTCTTCTTGACACTGGTATGCATGGAACGTTTAACAAGATAAAATCTGTTGCATTAATGGTGGTAAGTTAATAAATATACTTGTTTCAATAATTACATGCCCATACAGCAAAATTTATACAAATGTGTATGCAAGTTGTTTGGGAGGTACTGTATCATAAGGGATCTGACATTTGTTTATTACATGTTCATAGGTGTATTCGCAACAGTACTGGAATTTTATAATGAATGGTAAACTGGTAGGAGCATCTAGTCAATGAATAGATTAACATGTGATACAGATAAATAATGTGCTAGCTATTATTCCTTTAGTGGGATTTGTAAACATTTCATAATGTGTCTTCTTTGCTAAGATGAAACTTTTCATTTTATGAACTGTCTTTTCTTATTACAAGTCATTCATAGAGGAAAACATACTGATTACTTTGAGAAATGGTGTGATGGTATGTCTGCTGAAACAGTGTACAGTCACAATTCTGAGTAAAAGCACATTTATTTGATGATAATGGAGATAAACAAGATCTGAATTATAGAGGAAGTGTCATACTTTCTGTGTGCACTATTATCCCTCTGCCTTTGTTGTGAGGCTCACTAAACAATTTTTACTTATCCTTCACAGTAGATATGTTTATGGTGATAACTACTTTCAGTTTACAGTTGTTCGTGGATGGGAAAAATGAAGAACTTATATGTGTCTTTATCTTTAATCTTCTCATATACATCCTTGAGATATTTTTCTTCACTTTTATGAGATGCAGGAGAGAGAGATTTACTGCAGGGTAAATAGTAATTTTGATTTGTGAAGAGATTGTGAGTAATACAAAATTGCTGTCATATATTTCATACTGCTCTTCATGCTGTAGACACCAGCATTTTAAACCTTTCATGCTCTGATTAGTATTTGTTTTTCTACTTTGAAATATCCTGTAATGGAAGTGGAGTATATAGGAGACATGAGTACTGTCACAGCATTGTTGTAATTGACTGTGTGCTTGAGTATTTCCAATATTGTGATCATTTCATAATGACATACTATTTTTATAAAAATGTGATCATAATTTTTGTTGTAAGGTGAGAAATGTTTTATCCATTTTTGTAAAGCTTGTAAATATTTCGTGTAAATATATCCTTGTTATTAAAACTGTAACATGGCTTGATTTGTGATGGTTTAACCAGTGAATGTTTCTTTCTGCCTAGCATGCACCTAACAATTAACTGAAAGACCAGGATAAGTTTTCTTGCTTTTGTTACGCATTTCACAGTAGAAACTAGTCCTCTTTTATTAGTTGCAGAGAAATGTATATGTGTGCTTGTACCTCGGAAATAGGTTATGGCTGTGGGAACTGTTGTACAATATTTTTGAATAAAAGATTTTGTTTGCATTTTTGTTTTATTGCTTCTTTTCCTTTTGTTTCCTTTAAGTTGATCCTATTTTTAATTGGAATGCCTTAGACTAACAATAATGATAATGGTTTTTAAATATAAAAGCAGGTTTGGGGCACATAGGAAGCAAATTAAAGCTGAATGGTGATATGTAAAGTGACTTTTGATGCAACAGTTCACTGGCAGTGTTTACGTAGAGACCAGTGTTGTTTACCTTAAATTATTTCCCTTGAAACCCTGTTAATGTGGATGGACTGAACTCCAAACGATCTTCCAGATGTAAATTGTACTTTTCTAGGCATAAATTAATATTGTTCTTCATTTTTTTACAGAGTTTTACAGGGTATTTGAAAAAAAAAAAATAGGTTTTGCTGATACATGTCTTGCTTAATCACCATTCTAGAAAAATCATTAAATGGTAGTGTGTATATAAGTGCAGAGAGAACTTCTCTTTTTTATCCTTTACTTATACATCTGCAGTTCGTGCAGTCAGCATTGTGACATAAGCACATGATATTTTGGGTCAATATGGTTAAATGTGTTGATACAGTAAATTTCACTACTAGTGAATGGCTTCAGATGTTTGGAACACTATTAAGACTGTGCCTTATTCCACACTTAGAAGAAAATACTCTCATTGTTGTAATTATCAGAACTGTGTGCACCCATCATGACTTGCGCATAAAATTTAGTTATATGTTATTTTCAAGACTCGTTTGCACTTTCCCCTCACCACTCCTATGTACAGAATTTAAATTATCTAATATTTCCCATTACAAGACATTGTGTTACCATCCCTTGGGACAGAAATGAGTGTACTAGATATTGTCAAGAGTTCAATTCTAAGCATTATCTTACACATAACGGATTTTTAGAAATAAAAGGAGATGATCACTGTGCTCATTTGGTGTAAATCTATGAGTATGTGTGTCAAAAGCTAACATACCAAACACTCAATCACAACAAAAACATTCCAGTTTCTGAAGGAGTTGTAACATTTAGTATTAAAGAATATGAAACATTCCAAATACAAATTATATGGAGGCAATCAAACGAAAATGAGGTAGATGGAAAAAAATAAGTAAGCTGGTTAATACTTCAGACCCTAATAGTCATAACTGTTAATAATTTTACCCCACTGTGAGACATGACAGTAAATGCCTCTATGGAAAAATTTTTGTGGTTACCTACAGATCCTCGGTTGTATCCAGGCATGCACCTCTTCATCTGAAACAAACCAACAGCCGTGAATGCGTATCTTCAGGGCTCCAAAAATATTGAAATCAAATGTGGAGAGATCAAGACTGTATGGAGGATGTGTAAGGGCTTCCCAGCGAAAATTTTGCAGCATAGTCAAAACAACCTTGGCAGTGTATGCACCCACCCACATGTTGCCTAGGTTGTTTCAATTATGCTGCAAAAGTTTCGCTTGGAAAACCTTTCATGTCCTCCATACAGATCTGATCTATCACTATACAATTTCTGTATTTGTGGAGCCCTGAAGGAAGACATTAATGGCCATTGATTTGCTTCTGATGAAGGGATGCATGCCTGGATACAGTCATGGTTCCACAACTGCGAACATTTGTCCATGAAGGCATTGACAGTCTTGTCTTACAGTGCAATGTATGTATTAACAGTTAAGATGATTACTTTTGACGTAATAAACAGTTTACTTACTTTTTTCCATCGGTCTCACTTTCATTTGACTGCCCCATGTATGAAAGAAGCCCATAAGTACATGTAGCTAATGTTTATTGTACTTGTTCGCAGCATTTTCAAAGGATTATATTTAAGATGCTGTACTAAAAGCTCAGCAAAACTGTCAAGTGCTAAGCTGTTAGATACAGTAATCAAGGTGTGGATTAGAAAAGTAGAATGTTCGCAAAGATGCAGGACTAACAAAGCGAATTCGGAACACGCAGAAGATGTAATTGTGTTTCACACTCAGTTGAAGACAATATACTGTGGATTTCAATGTATGTTTTCAATTACTTATGGTGTACTACGTTTTCATTTTTGATGGTGGTATTGCCAAGTAAACCCTCTTCATTACCATGTACTAGTTTCCCTTTTAGTTCAGCAACTTCTCTTTGTAGAAAGTATAAATTGTAATCCATGTTAAAAGTGAAACAGCAGTCAGTAGAGTATACTAAGCAGACTTTTCTCTTTTTTTTCCCCCAAGCAACTACAGTACACCATTCTGACTTGTACAAGTTTGATGCAAAATGCAGCATAGATTCCTCACAGCTTTAATGGTATGTTATTATATATTGATTCACTCTTGCCAAAACAAGGCTGAAGGTGAATATTCATCATATGCTCGACCTTACTGGTTTTGCTGAATTATTGAATCAAAGTTATTTTGTGATGTACATGCGATTGAAACTGGGTAGATGCATTTGCACAAATTTATTTTGTTGGAAATGAACCATTTTAAGCCAGGTCTTTTGTCCTGGAAATAGAGTACAATAAAGGTGACGACTCACATTAAATGTAAAAGTTGGAGACCTGTATAATAAAACTCATGCATACTCAGACACTATAGCTACCTGGACACAATTTGACAATGTGATGTAGACCATGATCTCAGCTACACATCTTGCACCAAGACAATATAAGTTATGAGAATTGACAATTCTTTGAAGTTTATGAACTTTCAGTATGGCCAGGTAATTGAAAGTTACAAGTGTAAGACAACGAAGAATAAAGCAACGAGCCCTGATTTTATATTAAGTAAATATCTGACAAACACCCAGGGTGCATTTTTGGCACCATAACTGTCATGTGAGAGACTATTTACAATGTGAATGGAGTGATGCTACATAACCATAAAACAGTGGGAATACATTTGGACCAGCCAGTGCTTGACAATAGCAGACATGCACAGTATTTCAACTACAGACCAATTATCATTAGGTGTGCTGATGGACAGATACCAGGATGCTTCAGGACTCTCATTACATACCAGTGTGCATTCTCCACTCCAGCCACACGTGTTCTGCTCGAGGTTTGAGCTGTGCTAGGGTATCTTTTGCTGTGCCAAATATCTCAAGCATTCATCTTGTTCGACCTTTGCGTTTGGAACACTGAATTCTAGTCATTACCACCATTATTCTGTAAGCAAGTGGATGGAGGCTTTCCAGGCCTGTTAAGGTACTGCTAGTCATGGTTAATGAAGTCTTCCACATTTTCAATTTAAGCAAATTTTACTAACACTTCAAGTGACAGTGGTAAATACATGTCTCACAGGTAAACAACTGGAATTACCAAGTATAATTGTTTTTCTCCTGGTTCATTGGTGAGAATATTTACCACCCTATACCTCGTGGTAGACTTAAAAATAGGTAATAATTTGAGCAGGTATATTCATTGCTATTTGCAAAGAGTAAATGCTGGCACGTATTTCATTGTTATGCAGGGAAAAGCCTTTTGTTACTTGTAGAGTCCCTGAAGTAAGGCCTAGGTCAGCACCTGTGGCTGACATTGGTAGCGATCACATGTCCGGCAGTGTTCTGCATTTGTCAGGTTGTCTCAAAATGTGTGCTGCTAGTGTTCAGTGCAGTTTCCAGACAGTAATTGCAGTTGTGGCACTTTTCTTTTCATTGATCCAGAAATTAATAAAAGCGAATTTGTCAATTACAGCAACTCTCCAAAACAACAATTATGTGTTAAGAAGATGTATTACAGATTGAATTGCAAGAGAACTCCAACTCGCAAAGACTTAAACTGTCTTTTAGGTTGGTGAGTAGTGACCTAAACTTGGTGGGTGACTAGAATATGTACCATATCTAATGTTTCTCAATAACTTGCCCAGTCCTACCCAAAAAAGCATTAGTCTTTGGAAGAAAGATGATAATTCGTAGCTACACTGCCTTGTTGGTTGTGTTCCCACAACTCAGCAGTAATAGCTGGAGAGCACAATGAGCTTTCTTATCTATTGGCTATGCGGATCTTCAATTTGGTAGTGATGGATAGACCGAATACAACTTGTCTAATGAGAATCTTTAATCAGACTATTTAAGCGATGTTTTGGAATAACAACTTGTCGGCCATCGAAAAGTTGCTGGTGACTGTAGTGTCTGAAAAGGCATAATGTGGACCAAACTACAGGCGATGGTCTGATGACTAAATTTTGATTCTAGTCTCAGGTTCACATTTGAATGATATAGGTCACATGTTATAAATAAGTAATGAGCAAAATAGTGCCAGGAACAGAGTTCAAAGGTTACATTAAAGTGAAGCATGAAGAAGAAAGCCTGTGGCAAAGTAGGTTGGTCGTTATTAGGTAGTGAAAGTAACTATATCAGTGGTTCCTTAACATAACTAGCCTGAACTCTGTTTTGCATTCAGTCAACAGTAATATAATCATTCCTAATCATTATCATCAGCCATCTGACATCCACTACAAGGCAATATTTTACCATGGTTTGCAGTCTTAAGTAATACCCTTCTACAGTCCTACATGTTTTTAATAGCTTCTACTCATCGTCCACTAGGCCATCGTCTCAGTCTTTTCTCAACTCTTGGAATTAAGCAAAGAATGTCCTTGGTCCACCTACGATTAAGCTAACTAGTTTCATGTCCTTGCACCTCTATGTCACTTTCGCTACAATCATATTTCTGTCTTTCAGTTATTTCTCACTATGCATATCTCTGTTGATCTATTAACTGTTAGCTTTTAGCTCAGGATCTGCAGTTACCATCTGTTTATGGAAGAAAAACCACTAAACAAATGTCAGAAAAAAGATCCTGAGCCAAAAGCCAACAGGTAGTATGTCAACAAGTGGCCATGACAACCTCAACAGTTTTTCAACTCTCTCCATTGTTCAACCCACAGTTTTTGAATCGTTCTTACATTAAAAGTCTATCTCTAATAGCAATTGTCAAAACTGGTAATAATACACACTGATTGTAAACTTTCTGTTTCAGACACACTGGAATCTTTGGTTTAAAAACTATTTAGTTTACCACAAGCATACTTGACCATTTTCGATGTACTGTTTATTTCTGTTGCTGCCCATCCTCTAATTTTCATCTGTTTGAAATATAAAAACTAATCAACGTATTTTAATATTTCATTAATAATTAGTGCAGTACAATGCCATCTGTGAAGGAAAGGTGATCAGATATGGCCTATTAACACACGTTCCTTGATCATTTTCCCTATTAAAGGATCTTAAAACATCCATGTATTTGCTGTTTTCTTTGTTTATGTAGGACATGTGTAAATATGCAGAGTATTAATAATGTCAAGTTTATTCTCAACTAGTGAAAAACAATGATACTCCCATTACAACATTTGATGTGCTTTAGTGCCAGTTATTCAAATTTTGTCCTGTAGGTTACAGGCAGAATCTCATGGCAAATAATACTTACAAGCCTCTCATAATTTTGGTGGCCGCACTATTGAGCAAACTAATGGAGAGCTATCATTATCTTTGCAACATTTCTCATTTTCAGACATTTGCCTAACTGATCTAAATTTTCTAAATCCCTTCTATGTGTTACACTGTACTTGCTACCAAATATTACTTTGCTTTAAATATTGTAATTTTGTGGAATCTTAATACAATACACAAAGAGTCTATGAAACATGTTTATTTCAGTATATTGAATGAATTTTATTGTGTCAGATCTTGGACCACACTCAGCCCTCAGTAACTGACATTAGTCTCTCTAGTGCCTTTATAACCATTCTCTGTCACCTTTCTGCTCCTTCATTCTCAATCCTGGCTCTACAATTTTGAGTTTTATTATCTTGCTGCATTTTTACTACAACTGCATTTTGTTGTTGCATTTTCTTCTCTTCTGTTACTTTCACCAATTCAGCATTAAATGGATGCAACCTTGTGTTGTTTACCAAAATTTCATTTGCTACCAACTTTCAGCATTACCATTCTTTGTTTGAATCCTTCTTGTCTTAGTCTGAGGTTTCGCATGTTGTCTGAGCCTTGGTACCATTTTTTATATGTTCCGTCTTCCTAACATACAGTAGCAGTTATCATTTCCTGTAATAACCAGATATGTTGGCACATTGGCCACCATGTGGCCTCCTGTGTGGCCTTCTGTGCCACCAGCGTCCATGGGGAAGTCAACATCGTAAATATAATGAATCTACATGTTAACTATGTATTTTCATACTCTGAAGATTGCAGAATATTAACACAAGTTGCCTTTGTCTAAAATCTCATTTTCACAGTGATTGTTCATACGGACATAAAGTTGTATGAATGAGAATTCAAGGACTGGGTGCACTGCATATCAGTCAGCCTAAGAGTGAGAACTTCTTGCAGTGTTCAGTTTCCAAGTTGCAAGAATATAGGTTTTATGTTAGTACAAGGCGGTGTCCCAAATATAGTTTTAATCTTTTTCAGTAAGTAAAATCTCTCAAACATTTGATTTGAGTAGGTAAATAACCTAACTACAAATGAAATTAACTTAAACAATGGAAAAAGTAAAGTTTACAACTCACTGTATTGTCAATAGGCATATAAGCAAGACAGAATACTGCTGAGGTTTTTGGCAGATCCTTGGGACTTTCCTTTTTCAAGTTTTTTACAACAAGAAATGAAAATTATGTAGTAGTTTCTGAGGGTGGTTGCTTAATTTACATTTGATAATAAAAAATTATCATGTTATGATTTTATTTAAGATTTGTTACATCAAGAGTAGATGTTGCAGTCCCTCAATATTGTTTTCTTAGTAGAAAAAGTAATTATTTTAAAGTTATCATATATAACACACCTGGTCTGGTAGTAGTACAGATAATGATTTTTATTTTTAAAGACACTTAAGGATCATGAAATTTCACATTTGTTTTGATGCGCAAAGCAAGTTATAAAGTCTCGGAAGCTACATGATTTGAAGAAGTGTGGTACATAAATCCTCACAAAATGGCAATGCGTGAATAAAATACATTACAAATAAAAACTTTAAGATTGTGATTATTTTGCAAAAATACTTCTTCAAGAGAAACAGATTCAGGCTCTGTGGCACTGTACTTAGTGGTATTGCTGTAAAGATCGTATTTTTATTTGGAAATGTGTCAAAGGAATTATGCCAACATGCCACTCCTAATCTACTCATGGCCATTCTATCATGTTTATCCTTTGGAACTCAAAACTTACACATAATTTGGAAAATACAAATGTAACTATGAACACTGTGCTGTAAAAATGAGTCTGGGTGCTACTTAAAATTTTTGAGAAATCATCTTAGATTGTCTAGTCAAACTAAAATCATACATTAAATAGCCTTTTGCAACAATAATTTATTCCTAAAAAGAAAATATATGCATTGTCAAGAGAGGATTCCATGGGAGCTCCATTGAGGGAAAAAAAAGAGAAAAAAAAAAGAAGTAGAGAGGAGAATACATATTTTGTACACAGCACTGTACATGGAGTTCACCTATGAATTGTTTTTAAAGAATAATAGCACATCATAACACACATATCTGTACTCCAAGAGCAATATTTTTCATAGTACTTAATGCGTATTATGAAATTATATATGTAAAAAAAACCTTCTCACTTGGCTTACCACCTAAAGTATGTCGAATACAGCTCAGCTCAAATGTTAATGTGTAGTTTTAACAAGGATAAACAGTAAGGAAAACGTTAAGTTATGTTCTTTGGCAAATCACTTTAATTAATTGCAAATGATTTTAAGAATTATTTCCAATAAATTAGAAATAATTTCTTGAACAAAACAAAGACAACTCGATCGGTATAGTATTTCAGGATTTGAAGATGCCCAAGAACACACTATGCCAGTGATCTGCCAACTCATTACACTAAACTGTTTATCTGCGTGTGAACTTTGCCCTAAGATAACTATTTAGAGGGGAAAGAAAGCTTCAGTGATACTGTTAAATTACTGCTTACAAGCTGAGACCAAAAAGTCATTAATTCTGGAATACCAAAGGTAAATATTTATTTCACTTATTTCAAAACATGGGAAAGTGTGTTGTGGAATGGCATGAAAACATCATGTATTTCAGAAATGGCACAGACTTGACCATTCTGTTTATGCTGTCATGTATGTGCTTTTGTTGGTGGTGGTCTTGTTGTTGTTTATTGGGTGTGTGGTACAAGGTGTTGTTCATTTGTAAAAGGAAAATGATGGAAGCTTACATGTGCTTTTATTTAGATCTGCTTTGTGATTGGCAAATTTTTCCTGTTGCTTGTAATTTGCATGTAAATTATTAGTTGGAACTGAAATGCATGATAACAGAAAGTGCTTCAACTATTCAGAATATGGGAATAAGTACAGTGCTATAAAAGAAGTCTTTTTCACATAGATTTGTTTGAATTGAGACAGTTTTATTCAGTCCATTGAAGAAGTGGAGGATGAAAATATTATACTTCCATTTGTGCTTGATTTGCAAATATTAACATTTATTGCTTTTAACAGTGTAATTAAGCATTGTTCTGTTATTTTTTAAATGTGATAACATGTAAATAACACTAATATTATGTTTGAACAGTGGTGAATTCAAATTCCTGTGCAGCCCCCAGTGATTTAGGTTTCTCACTGTTTCCTTCTATCTAGTCATGGAAAAACTGCTTTTAATTCCCATTCTGTCTACAATGCATCTTTTACTCTATTTTTAAATGGCTAAAATGTCATTTATTTGCAAAAGTTCATATTATTGGTAACTAGCTAATCTGCATTGAAATATAAAATGGAGCTTCTATTGATTGCAGTCTGTGGTTCAAACTCAAGCTTCAGGAGGTGAAATTTTTAGTATTGCTGATAGGCAAATATGAAAATATCCAAACTTTTGGACCTATTAGTTCCTCCCTTGGGTAGGAGAGGAGGATAGGTTGAAGAAGGTTAAAAAGGAAGGACGGCTCACACAGACCATATAAAAGGAATCACTATTTTGAGGATGACGGAAGATAAAGATGAAGAAGTTTCATATCTGTCTATATTTAGATTTCATATAGTTTCCATGAATTATGAAAGGTAAATGTTGGGATAGTTTCTTTGACATGACACAGTCAATTTCCTGACCCTAATTCAACCTGCGCCTGTAATCCATCTCTCATTACTTCATCATTGTTGCGGCTTTAAAACTCCTAATCTTTCCTTTTAAAGAAAGATCATCCACAGTAGAGTTGCAATGAACAAACTATCAAATATGCACAAGAATAGAATAAAAACAAAAGTCTTGTGAAACTTTGTGTTTTTGATGGTACTGTGTGGTTTCGTGCAGAGAGAGTGGTATGCATTTAGGATAGTGATATACTTTTATATCTGTTGATGACTCTCCTCTCAAGATGATATATTGCATTGTGCCAACCAAGAAATCCTGAAGCCAGTCTCAAATTTCATGCGATAGCCCATATAATTGCTCTTTCATTAATGAGTGTTGGTGTGATACTGAGTTGAATGCTTTCCAGAAGTCAGTAAACATGGCATTCACCTGATTGTTTTAATCTGTGGCTGTCAGGAGGTCAGCAGAAGTTTGATTTCATATGACCTATGTTTTTGAAATCCATGCTGATTGTACGGAGGAAGTCATTTTGTTTGAGGCAGGAGTTAAATTCCATTGCAGTTTGCAAAATTCAGAGGAACAGTTTCCCTAAGAATGGGCTGTGCGTAATAGTCATAGCTAGTGCCATTTATCTCAAAATCTGTGCAAAATCAGTGAATACTGTAATGTGTTGTTATTCCTGTATTGTTGTTTGGTATTTTACTAAACATATTTGTGTCAAAAAAATTCTTATTCTGTGAGACTGTTGACTGATCAGGACTTAAAATTGGTAGATCTGTAGGGGGACCTGCTGTTTAATATGGACTCTGAACCAAGTCGCAAACCAGCATTCTCCACATTAACAAGGTTTTCCTGAGCTGAAAGAAATAACTGACAAATAAAAATCGTAGGACTGAACAGAGATAAAACTCAAATGCTCTCAATCCATTGTTTGGCCCTCTACCACTGAGCTACTCATGACTTATCACTGCCATTCTTAAATGTCTATTTATTTATTTATTGGTCCTCTTTGCTACAGTGAGATTACATTTTTTGCAATATATTTTGTTAACCAAACCAGGTACCAGTGAATACACACATAACAAGAAAACAACCATATATTTTTACAGTAGATATTAATGAAGTACTAATCAGCTTTATAATGTAGATAGGAAATTAGAATAAACACCAGTTTATAGTACCTACAGTATTAAACAGATACAGATTAACTGTATCTACAGGTACATCTACAGCTTCATCCATACTCTGTGAATTAATTGTATCTACATGTATGTCTACAGTTACATACACATACTGTGAATTGCATGCAGAAGGTACTTCCTCTAATTGTACCAATTAGTAGGGTTTCTTCCTACTTCATTCAGCTACAGAGTGTAGGAAGAATCACTGCTTAATGACTCTCTGAGCGCTATGAATGGTCTAATCTTGCCTTCCTAGTCCATACAAGAATGATGCACATTGGCTGTAGTACATTTGTAGATTCCTCACTTAATGCTGGTCCTTTAAAATTTATAAGTATGCTTTCATGGGACATTTGATGTCTATTTTCGGATTTCTGCCAGTTCAGGTATTTCAGCACTTCTGTGATTTCTCTCATGGGTCAGACAAATGTAACGACTCATGCAACGTACTTTGACAATGTCAAAATCCCTGATTAGTTCTACACACACACACACACACACACACACACACACACACTCAACTGAAAAGGTTTCAGAACCAAGACCTCTTTTTTTTTCTTTTTTTTAACACAAATCAAGCACAGTTTACACCTGTTTATTTATATGAGTTGACTGATTACAACAGTTATTCATTAATGTGGTCATAGCTACTAAATTTTTGTGTTTTGTGCTGTAAAAAAATTTTACATTTTTAGATATTTAAAGCAAGAAGACCATTTTTGCATCATTACTTCCATATCTGTCAATCACTCTTCATCCAGGATAACATTCTTCATCCTCTTAGTTACAAATTTGTTTGTTACTCTATGTAAAAGTACTTTGATTAATGAACATTACTGAGTCAAATGCTTATTGGAACTCAGGAAATACTGCATCCACCTGATTGCCATGATACATGGCTCTCAGGATGTCATGTGAGAAAAAGTACATCTGTGGTTTCTCATTACCAGTGTTTCAGAATCCACGGAGGAGGTCATTCTGTTTGAGATACTTCATTATGTCTCCGAGTTCAGGATATGTTTGAAGATCTGTCAACACTCAGAAAGCTAGTTGTGAATCACTTCTGCCACTCTTGTTATAGACAGGTGTAATCTGTGCTTTCTTCCAATTACTGAGCACATTTTTCGAGGGATTTACAATATATTGTGGTTTATAGAAGCATTATCTCAGCCACAGATCCACATACTTTCTTGCAGGGATTCCATCAGGCCTTATGGGCTTGCTGTATAGGAGAGGTAAACTGGAGCAGTACTCACTGAATCTCTTTTTTAAGGGAACACTTAAAATAGAGTTAAACATTTCTGTTTCTGGTTTGCTTTACTCAGTTTCGATTCATGTATGTGCGTGAGTGTCTGGACATCAACAGTGATGCCATGGTCTCCTTTACATGTGACCGAAATATCTTTATGTGTTGTGTGAGGTCTTTTGAAATGATTCTGCTACTGTGGTTGTTGAAGGTTTCACGCATTGCCCTTTTGACAGCCAATCAAGTTATTTAAAAGGTCTCTATTTATGGCTTTATATTTTGTTTTACACCTACTATGCAATAGGAAGTTCCTTTGCAGAGATTGTACAGGGTCTCCTTCCCCCAACCCTCCTCAAAAGCATGAACTATTCTAGTATATACAAGGGCAAGTCAAAACTTATCTACACTTTTCATTCTACCGTTTATTAACATGAAGCTAGGGGTATACAATGCACGTCATTTTTCCATGTAATCTCCCTCCTTCTCAATGCACTTGGCCCAACTGCCAACGAGCTTATGTATTCCTTCCAAATGAGAGCTGTGCGGTTGGTCATGAAGCCAATTTTGCACCACATTTTGCACATCCACATCAGAGGCAAATCGGCGACCATGCAAAGCATTCTTGAGTGGCCCATACAAGTGAAAGTCACTTGGAGCAAGGTCTGGGCTGTAGGGAAGGTGTTCCAGTACCTCAGATTTCATATTGTTGATGGTTTCAATAGTGTGACGGGCTGTGTGTGGCTGTGCATTGTCATGCAACAACGACACCTTCTTCGACAGCAATTGCTGGCCTATCAGCGTCTTTTCCAACACTTCACTATACCCCCCACTATTGATATTTGTTCCCTTGTCCATGAACTCTGCCAGTATGGGCCCCTGTGAGTCACAAAACACGGTTAACATAACCTTTCCTGTGGATGGCCCTGTCTTGAATTTTTTTCCTCATTGGTAATTCAGGGTGTTTCCACTGCCTACTCTGGTGCTTTGACTCTGGCTCGTAATGATGCATCCATGTTTTATCTCCGGTGACAATTCTGCTCAAAAATGCACCACCTTCATTGTTCAAGTGAGTGAGTAAGCGTTGACAGACCCTAACACAGGTGAGCTTATGGCCGTCAGTAAGTCTTCTTGGTACCCACCATGCACAGACCTTATGGAAACTGAGCTCGTCATGGATGATGTGATGGGAGGAGCCATGGCTGATGTTCAAAGCGGGTGTTACGTCATCAAAAGTGATTCACCTATTTGCCAGAACCATCTCCTGAGTTTGCTGAATGTTGTCATCTGTAGTGTTGATGGCCATTCTGCTCTCTCTTCATGTGTTACACTTGTTCAACTACTTTTAAACTTCTTGATCCACAAAAACACAATTTTACATGATAATTAACTTCTCCAATATTGCAATGATAGTCTGCGATGAATGTCTGCCCCTTTACACCCTCGAACCAGAAGAATCGGATCACTGCCCGTGGTTCCTCTTTGATGCACACTTCTAATGGAGCTGCCATGCTACATCTGCAACAGAAGGAATAACAATGATGGAAATAATATCAAATTGTTACAGCATTACCACAATGGTATAACAGTGATGTGCAAGGACAGAAGACAACATGCAAAATGTAACAAACATTATCGAAAAAGTGTAGATAATTTTTGACTTGCTCTCATACATATGTTTCCAGTGTTTGGTTAACCAGTCTCTCTAGAGCATGCAGGAAAATAATTCTCCAGTGAGTCAACTTCTCTATATCAGAAACATGTTGACCATATAGTGTGAACAAGTATTAGTTTTTATTTTTTTTCTGCATGCCCATCCGTGTCTACATTCATGCTCCACAAACCACTGTGAAGTGCATTGCAGAGTGTACTTCCGGTTGTACCAGTTATTATGGATATTCCAGTTGAGTATGGACCACAGAAATAATGATTACTTACATGCCTCTGTGCACATTGCAATTACTTTAATTTTGTATGAGTTGTCTGATTCCAATTGTGACTCATTGATATTGTAGTCATAGTATACAGAATCTCAGTGATATTCTCCTATTCGTGCTGGCACGATCTGTATGCGTTCATTGTACCTTGTTATTCCTATGCAATACAGGCCCCATACATTTGAGCAATATTCCAGGATTGGTCATGTGAGTGTTTTGTAAGCAATTTCCTTTGTAGACTGATTGCATTTCCGTAGTATTCTACCAATGAACTTAAGTCCACCGCCTTCTTTAGCCGTGTCTGAACCTATGTCGTCATTCCATTTCATATCCCAAAAAATGTTACACCCAGATATTTGTATAAGTTGACTGATTCCAATTGTGACTCATTGATATTGGAGTCATAGTATACTTTTCTGTTATGTGAAGTACACAGTTTTACATTGCTGAACATTTAAAGCAAATTTACAATCTTTGGACCTCTTTGAAATCTTGTCAAGTTCCAACTGAAAGTATGTGCAGCTTTTTTTCAGACAATTCATCATTATAGACATCTGCATCAAGTCTGAGGTTACTATTAATATTTCCTACAAGGTCACCCCATAATGTACAACATGAACTGCAGGGGACACAACACACTTGCCTGGGGCACATCCAAAGTTGCTCCTACATCTGTTGATGACTCTCCATCCAAAATAACATGCTGCATCCTCCTTACAAAGAAATCCTCAATCCAGTTACAAATTTCTCTTGATACTCCACATAATTATAGTTTTGATAACACATGGGTCTGCTAGGGAAATCAAGAAACACTGCATCTACCTGATTGCCTTGATGCTTGACTTTGAAAATGGCTTTTGAGTATAGTAGAAGTTGGGTTCACATGTTTATGTTTTCGGAATCAATGCCAGTTAGCTTGGAGGGGCTCTTTCTATTTGAGCAACTCATTATTTTTGAATGCAGAACATGTTCAAAGATTCTACAACAAATGGAAGTTGAGGATATTGGGCAGTACTTTTGTGTATCATTCTGCTACCCTTCTTGTAGTTGGGAGGGAGTCACCTTTCTTTCTTCCAACTACTGGGCAAAGTTCTTTGTTTGAGAACTTGATGGTAGATTACAGTTAATAAAAGGAGGTACGTCAGCCACAAATTTGGTGTAGAATCTAAAAGGAATTCCATTGGTCCTGAAGTTTTGTTTAGTTTTGGTGATTTCTTCCGTTTCTCAACACCACTGACATTAATATTTTCATTGGTCTTCTTTACAATGGTGCAAAAATGAAATTGAAGCATTACCCATGGATTTTCCTTTGTGGAGCAACATTTCAAAATGGAGTCCAGCATTTCTGTTTTTGCTTTACTACCCTCAATTTCAATTCCTATCTCATAATTAAGTGTCTGGACAGTACCTTTGGTGCCACTAACAGTGTTTACACATTACCAGAATTTCCTTGGTTTTTGTTAGAGAGCCTTTGATCATATTGTGCTACAGTAGTTGTTGAAGGCTTAACACATTGCTCTCTTGACAATCAAACCTGATTAGTTCAGCATCTCTCTATCTATAACTGTTTGCTTTGTTTTACAGCTGTTATGTACAGTCTTTGTTTCTTTAGAAGTTTATTTATGGTAACTTTATACTATGGAGGGTCCCTCCCATCATGGAATGTTCTACTAGGAACCTATCTAAGAAATTCATCGTCAACTATTTTTCTAAACCTGAGCCACAGTTCTTCTACATCTTCCTCTCCAGAACTAAATGATTTGAGTTTCTTGTTGAGATATGACACTACTGCCTCTGTCTCTAGTTTTCTAAACAATGCAAATACTTCTGCTTATTTTAGTTGTCATTTGTACTTTGCCAATCATTGTTGTTTACTGAAATTGCCATGTGGTCACTAATCCCAGATTCAGTGTGAACATCTTCAAATAGGTCTATTTATTGCTATTAGAGCCAATATATTTCCATCACGAGCAGGCTTCCAAACAATCTATTCTTGGTAGTTCTTGGAGAACTTATTTTCTAATGTTTCACAGGATGTCCTTCCTCGCCCACTAGAAAATTGTAATGTTCCCAATTGATTGTTGAATGATTAAAGCCTTCTCTGATGATAAATATATGATTGATGACCTTACATACCACTGAACTTAGATTTTCTACAAAGTTTCCATTTACACCTGGCAGTGAGTTGGTGGTTTATAGAAGAACCCAGTTATAAAATTATGCTTGATACTGAGTCCTGCTCAAACAATCTTGCATACCGTTTAAATTTATATCTTGGTAGATTTGAGTTTCTTGTCTACTGCGAATGCCACTATTTACCATTAGCCTATCCTTTCGATATACAGTTAGATTTTTCCCAAAAATCTTAGTGGTCTCAATTTCTGGTTTTAACCAGCTTGTGTATTCACCTAATCTAAAATACCCTTGTGGGTGTCCCACACCTGGGTAACAGCCTCTGATGTGCAGTGCATGGCTGACCCACTTAGGGTTACACTACAGTTCTCAACCCTATGGTGCAAGTCCAGGAAGTCACAGCGTAGCTTATCACAGAACTGTCAAAGTCTCTGGTTCAATCCTTCCACTTGACTCAGAACCATGATCGGTTCTGGGGCAATGTTGCAAATTTTGAGCTTTGTTGAAATTCGATGAACAAGACTGGTCTTCTCAACCTTCTTTGTTAGTTGCTGAAATGATCCAAGTATGATCTACCCTGTACAAAGTGATGATGATGTTCGGTTTGTGGGGCACTCAAGTGCAGGTCATCAGCACTTGTACAAAGTCCCAATTGTTAAACAGTCCAGAACAGCCACTGTCATGAATGATGATGATGATGATGATGATGACAACACACACACACACACACACACACACACACACACACACAGTCCCCAGGCAGAGAAAATCCCCAACCCGACCTGGAATCGAACCCAGGACCCTCGTGATCCAGAGGCAGCAATGATAGCTGTACAAATTGATGTGATAAGCCCTGAATGAAGCTTTTGATGAAATGTATTAATTCAGAGCTTTGAAAATTGCTCAAGAGAGAAGAATTTTTGCACAAGGATATGGTACTTGTATCCTCACTCTCAGTCCCATCGAACTCAGCATAATTTTAATCTGGAATTTTATGGTAAGAGCCTTTTTACACATCTAATTGTCAGAAGCCTCCAGTCTGACCAAAGCTGTATGCATCCCATCCTGGCAATGTGTTTGCTGCACCGTGTATTGGTAAGCTGAAAATAGTAAAAGCCAAAGCAGCTACTAAGGAATTCATTTAATATCTTCCATCACAATATCGCATGTCTTACAAATAACAAGTATGCATTTCTAATAACCGTAAAGGAAAGTGAGAAGGTGGATGCAGTGTCAGCAGATGTGTTGTGCTTACCAAAGATATAGCTCATAGAAGAAATGTATTGTGTTTCAGAATCACCAACAATAATTTGGTCGCAGTCTTATGAGAAAAGAAACAGGAGGAGTCCTGAGCATTGATTTAACATATTCTAAAATATGTTTCTAGTGCACTGTCAACTTTGTTGGCCCTAAACAAGAGTAAAATTAAACAAAGAATGAATTACTCGTGGAGTGGATTATTTCTGGAATTAAAGTGTCTTTTGCTTGGAATACAGAGCTGTTCCCAATTCTTAACTGTAGTCAAGAGATGAAACTTTATTACAACAAGTGTTGCAAAACCCTCAATCTCTTACTGAAAAAGGTGCAACAAATGTACTATGAACAGAAATAAAACTCTTCAAAAATCAAGCAAAAAACTGGAACATTACTAAACAATAAATAAACAAATCTAGTTCCCAGAAAATACCCGTGACAGAAATTATAGCGCCTCAAACTTATTGGCTATCAGTAGTTTAGGAGGAGATGTGGAACATAGACACTTCCAACCATCTTTTGTATGGAGAGAGAAAGTCGGGTTGGTATCCCACTACTGTCACAGGTTATCGGGGCTAAGTTCAAAGTGGGACTCATCACTGAAGACAAGAGTCCAGGCCAAAGATGTGTCTGGAGATGCCTGGACAGTGGTGGGATACCAACCAGAGTGTCACTCACCAAATGGCTTGACAACCGGGAGTGATGATCTGGGATGCAATTTCATTTCTCAACAGACCTCTTTGGTTGTCATCTGCAGCACCCTTACAACAAAGCAATATGTCAACAATATTCTACGGCCCATTGTGTTGTCCTCCATGTTAAGCCGTGCTGAGCTTACATTTCAGCAAGATAATGCCCATCTGCACATTTTAAGATTTTCTACAACATGTCTTCATTCTTGTCAAACCCTACCTTGGTCAGCAAGGTCGCTATATGTCTCCCAATTGAGAACGTTTGTAACATTATGGGGATGGATCTCCAACCATCTTGAGATTTTGATGATCTAACATGCTGATATTTTACGGAATTTGACACAATATCCCTCAGGAGGGACATCCAACAACTCTATTAATCAGTGCCAAGCCAAACAACTGCCTGCATAAGGGCCAGAGGTGGACAAACATGTTATTGACGTGCTCAGTTTGTGAAGCTCTTTCTCTTGAATAAATTGTAATCGTTTGTTGATCCGTACATTACACCACATCTACCAATTTCCATCTCATTCAGCTAATTCCTTTGTGATGCTCTCACCCTGTTATAGGGTAGATAGAATTATCATTAAACTATACTGTACAGAGTTAGTGACTCAAAGCATATTTAATAACAGACTTAAATATTCTGCAGTAACACCCATCTATTTACCTGGAGAAAAACAAACCACCTTTCAATTGCCAACCCATTTCAGGCCTTCCAGTCTTTTCTGAAGCTTTCAGGAAGTGGACTTTGACAGTATACTGAAACATTTTTCTGAGCGGAACTTGTTTATCACCACTCAGATTGGTTTTCATAAAGAATTTTCCAGGCAGAAACACATGAGTGTTCACAAATTAATTCCTGGCAGAGTTAAACAAAAAATTATCCTTTCCAGAATGGGTCTTTCATTCCGCACTGAAGTATTTGCTGTTTTTGAAACTTTTTGGCATATCAAGCTATATGGTAGGAGTCAAACTGTGAGTGCGAGCTGTGAGTCAGGCTGGGTTAACTCATTCAGTAAGAACAAAGCCTGCAACAAGCATGTTTTTGGGTCTGAGTCCAAGCCCAGCGCAGTTTTTATTTGACAAGATATTTCAAAACAGCACACTCTCTGCTGCAGAATGAAAGGTTAATTCTGGACACAATGCCATTTTTCTGCAATATTGTATATTCCAAGAGTGCAAGTCCTACAATATATTCCAGGGAACTTCTATGGAGTTTGCAAGATAGTAGAGAGGTACTGGTGGAAATAAAGTTTAGATGGTCGTGAGTTGTCCCAGGGTAGCTCAGTTGATAAGAGCATTGCCTTTGATAGGCAATTTTGGCTTTCACTCCCTGTCTGGCACAAATTTTTAATCTGTAAGTAACTTTCAGAATCATCCTGTTGAGGCAGAAAAGGTGTTCAGAGAGAGGGAGAGAGGAGATGGACAGATAAAGGGAGGAGGAGGAGGAGGAGAAGGAGGAAATGTGTGCAATATATGTGACATATGCGTACACAGATGAAGCTGCAAGTGAAAAGCTAGTAAAGGAAAAAAAAAACTTATCCTTTCCAGACCAAAGACCTGAAATGTTTTACAGTTGGTTCACAACAAGTAATTTAAGCCTTAATTTCACAAAGACTTGCAGTACAGAATTTCAGACAAGCAAATTACATGCTAGTACCAGAAGTAGAAAATGCTTTTCATACACTAAATGAAACAGTGTGTGTAACATTCTTTGGAGCCCTCAAAAACTTGGGAGTTAGGTTGTCTGTGGATACATGGTGTCTTTCTTATAATACCTCCCACTACTGGTTGCTCTCTCTCTCTCTCTCTCTCTCTCTCTCTCTCTCTCTCTCCCTCTCCCTCTCCCTCTCCCCCCCCCCCCCCCCCCCCATCCCTCCGTTTTTAGCATTTCTATGACACTCTCATACTGAGTAAAATAAACCCATTATGGACTGTGCAGCTCTTCTTCAAATTTCTTCCGTTAATCCACATTGGTGAGAGTTCCAGACTGATGAACAGGAATCGAGGGTTTGTCAAATGAGTGTTTTGTAGTTGACCACTTTCAACTGTAAATTTAACTTATATTGGATTCTTCCAATAAATCTTGAGTTGCCTCTGCCTAGCCATTGCCTCTCCCATTGCGAAATTCACATGACCACATCACCTGAAATTGCCCTGTACAGAAAACACAAGATACTTGATGGTTGTGAATGTTCCAGTGACTGACCTTTGATTTACGTATGTTAAAGTTACTTATGTTTAGAGCCAGCTGTGATCTGTGCACTAAGCACTCATCATTAGCAGGCCTATCTACATTTTGTAACAAGTTTCTAATGACATTACATCTTTGCACATGATCTGCAAATAATCTTTAAATCTACAGGCATTATCTGCCTGGTCAGTTGTATAGATTGTAATCACTATCTCAAGATATCTTGAATACTATGTGTGCTGTTAAGAATGACATACTGACTTCTGTTTGATAGAAAATCTTCACTGCAGTTGCATATTTCTTCAGATATTTCACAGGTGCATCCTTTAGTTACAAGGTGATGGTGCAGATCTGTATCAAAGGCTTCCTGGAAGTCAAGAAACATAGCATCAACCTGAGCGATACATCTCTTCTGGATCTCGTGAACTAAAAGTGTAGGCTGGGTTTCACACAATTGGTTTTGTGAAAACTGTTTTGATTCCTTCATAGAAGTTCTTTGGTCTCCAGTAAACTCATCATATGTGAACACAATTTATGTTACATATTTATATTTTTGTGAGAAATCAATCTTGGAATACTTGTTCGCATTTCCCAGAAAATTTAATCCTTAACAATATATACAGCTGAGGCTAAAAATCAGTTTCAGCTGAAATGTGATTTATACTTCCAGAACACAAGGCACAAAAATATTTTCCATGTAGATTTTTGCCTTCTTGTCTGGGGTTTAGGGTGGAGTTATGCACTCTGGTACAAAAGTCTTTAACTATCTCTTATCTGAAGTAAGCCAACCAAAAATGGAATTCATACCAATTCAAAACAAAACATACCTCATCAACTACCCCTTCTACGAATTATCTTATTATCTATATACAGGTATTGGAGAGAGCTGTTATGTACATGGCACATTTCTATGTTCATTTTAAAGTTGAACGAGATGTAGTAGTATATTGTAAACAAATTTAAAGATGAATGAGATGTTGTAGGTAAAATACCAGTTTAGGCTATTCATGCAAAAATTAAAATAATACCAATAAGAGAAAAAAAACAGCTATTTAATGTAATTAAGGAAGCAGCACCCCCCCCCCCTCAATGTGTACCTTTTCTGCTAATTTTTGAGATAAACTTTAGCTGGCACAAACACAAATGGTATTATGCAATATAATACAGTGTGCAGATTAAGTTCTAAGATTAATGTATTATTTGATTTATTTTCCTTCTTAACGGGAACTGGTCATTACAGCAATAAATAATGTGAAACAGATATCTTAGCACACTAAATAAATTAATAAATACAGAATTATTGTGGGAGATCTACTGAAATTACAATATTATACATTGATGTGAAAAAATCACAATACCTAGAAGGTGTTGTGTGACATAAATAGAAGTTGGGAGGCATGTTCCTACATCTGAAAGATGATGATTAAAAGTTCACTCCAGTTGCAATAGAGCAGCACTACTAGTATCACTCTGAAGATGCAAATCAGTTTGCTTTAAATACAGAGTGTAATGGTCTTGAGCATTAGTTGCTTTTGGGAATGGATGTGTTGAGCCAGTTTTAGTCAAGAATGCCATTAAAGTGACAAATATACCATTATCAAAACCTCACTGAGTTTGAATGAGTTCATGTAATAGGGCTATGAGAAGCTGGATATTACTTCTGTGATACTGCAGAAAGGATTGGCCACAGTACATGAATTCTGGCAGCAGTGGTCATGAGAATGTACTGTCGCAATAGGACTGGGCTCCAGCTGGCCACATGGCACTACCGAGAGGGAAGACCAGTGTGTTCGGCATACGGCTCTGATGCATCATACTGCATCTGCAGCAACAATTTTAACAGCATTTGGCACCACAGTGACACAACATACTGCTACAAATCGGTTCTTCAAAGACAGCTTTGAGCCAGACACCATGTATCGTGCATTCCACTGACCCAAAACCACCACCATTTGCTATTTCAGTGGTGTCAAGTGAGAGCTCATTGGAGAACTCATGCTTTGAAAAATCCAAAATGTTGTAACATAGACAGCAGATACACAATTCAATAGACAACTTAAGAAATAGTATACTCGTGACAACTTACCAGTAATATATTTTACATATTCAACCCTGCAGTAATTTATCAAAATACATAGCAAAGTCCTCTACCTACAATTTAACAATTTATATGTATCAACTGCCCTTTTACTCGCACAGTACAATGTCTTCTTCAGTTTTTGTAGTAAAATTTTATAGTTCTGCGTTCATAGACACACCCTCCCAAGTACCATGGATCTTGTGAGGGTGAGGTGGCTTGTGTTCAAGGGTGCTAGTGCTCATATGGTTCTCCAGGTCTGACTTTCTGCAAGATATAATTGTAAGTTGTGGGAAGTAATTTTAAAGCCAACTTTTCAATGAATTTTAATTACTATGTAGGTGCAACCATCTCTGTTCTACAAGCTACCATCCAGCCAAAAGTGGAATGGCTCAACAGTTTCTTCACATGCTCAAAACTGCCCTAATGTGCAGCTCATCATAATGGCATGAAGCACTGCCCCCTAGCTATATTTGGATTTAAAATGACAGTCAAGGAGGATGCATAATGTTCTCCTACACATCTGGCCTACTGTGAGTAGCTGAGGATTTCAGGATAGTTAATCGTGCCAGCATTTATATTCCAAATGTCTCTGAGCTATATACACAGTTGCTGCAACAACTCAGCATCAGTATGAAGAACATTTAGCATACCAGTTGTGTCACACATGGGGACTGGAGGGTGTTTGTGCACAAAGACTTGGAAAAAATGTCCCACTTGTGGCTCAGGGATGGTACAGTGTGCTCACCTCTAGTTTCGTCATACTCTGGACCCTACAGGGTAATCACAAGAGGAAGTCACAATGTCGGAATTGAAAAGAATGGCAAACAAGACAGTCTCAATAGAGCAATTAAAACCCACCTACACCAGTGAGCGTTCACTCACCAGTGAGGGTGCACTCCTCACTCAAACCGCAACATGACACTCCAATGGAGGCTGACATTCCTGTAGATAATTTCACGAACCCTTGGCACTAGAAGAGGACGCTGAAGTAACAAATGTAGAACATTAGAACAGAGGAGCAACCCTTGCTTGCATCAGCCATTTTCGTGAGAACCAGCTGACAATTAAGAGCAAGTTCCTCCCTATAACAGGGACACCAGGCATGTGTGGGTGTTTTTTTTTTTTTGCTTGTGGGGGTTGGGGATGGAGGGGGGGGGGGGGGGTGGAGGTTGTGTGATGACATCACTAACCCACTTCACCACAGTAGTGAGTGAGCAAACCCATTGCTGACTATAGAAAGGTATCTGTGCCACGGTCAACATGGCTACATTTGCTTATACACACTCCTGGAAATGGAAAAAAGAACACATTGACACCGGTGTGTCAGACCCACCATACTTGCTCCGGACACTGCGAGAGGGCTGTACAAGCAATGATCACACGCACGGCACAGCGGACACACCAGGAACCGCGGTGTTGCCCGTCGAATGGCGCTAGCTGCTCAGCATTTGTGCACCGCCGCCCTCAGTGTCAGCCAGTTTGCCGTGGCATACGGAGCTCCATCGCAGTCTTTAACACTGGTAGCATGCCGCGACAGCGTGGACGTGAACCGTATGTGCAGTTGACGGACTTTGAGCGAGGGCGTATAGTGGGCATGCGGGAGGCCGGGTGGACGTACCGCCGAATTGCTCAACACGTGGGGCGTGAGGTCTCCACAGTACATTGATGTTGTCGCCAGTGGTCGGCGGAAGGTGCACGTGCCCGTCGACCTGGGACCGGACCGCAGCGACGCACGGATGCACGCCAAGACCGTAGGATGCTACGCAGTGCCGTAGGGGACCGCACCGCCACTTCCCAGCAAATTAGGGACACTGTTGCTCCTGGGGTATCAGCGAGGACCATTCGCAACCGTCTCCATGAAGCTGGGCTACGGTCCCGCACACCGTTAGGCCGTCTTCCGCTCACGCCCCAACATCGTGCAGCCCGCCTCCAGTGGTGTCGTGACAGGCGTGAATGGAGGGACGAATGGAGACGTGTCGTCTTCAGCGATGAGAGTCGCTTCTGCCTTGGTGCCAATGATGGTCGTATGCGTGTTTGGCGCCGTGCAGGTGAGCGCCACAATCAGGACTGCATACGACCGAGGCACACAGGGCCAACACCCGGCATCATGGTGTGGGGAGCGATCTCCTACACTGGCCGTACACCACTGGTGATCGTCGAGGGGACACTGAATAGTGCACGGTACATCCAAACCGTCATCGAACCCATCGTTCTACCATTCCTAGACCGGCAAGGGAACTTGCTGTTCCAACAGGACAATGCACGTCTGCATGGATCCCGTGCCACCCAACGTGCTCTAGAAGGTGTAAGTCAACTACCCTGGCCAGCAAGATCTCCGGATCTGTCCCCCATTGAGCATGTTTGGGACTGGATGAAGCGTCGTCTCACGCGGTCTGCACATCCAGCACGAACGCTGGTCCAACTGAGGCGCCAGGTGGAAATGGCATGGCAAGCCGTTCCCTAGGACTACATCCAGCATCTCTACGATCGTCTCCATGGGAGAATAGCAGGCTGCATTGCTGCGAAAGGTGGATATACACTGTACTAGTGCCGACATTGTGCATGCTCTGTTGCCTGTGTCTATGTGCCTGTGGTTCTGTCAGTGTGATCATGTGATGTATCTGACCCCAGGAATGTGTCAATAAAGTTTCCCCTTCCTGGGACAATGAATTCACGGTGTTCTTATTTCAATTTCCAGGAGTGTAGTATTTCACTCTCTCATTTCTGTTTTATCTTACCCTGTATGCAAGTAAAATAAATGTCATTTGTTAAAAAACTAAGCAGTTATTTTATGTGGATAAAATATAATGTATGAATTCCCATAAATAAAAAAGGGCTACACACGTATAGTAAATGTGAGGACAGTACAGTCATGTTACATTGTTTAAAGTGTAAATGTAAATGTGGAAGTTTCTCATTGATACATAAGTTGAACATTTCGTGACCAAATGAAGTGATAAACTGAGTCAAATACAAATCCAAAAAATGTCAACATAGTCCTTGATAATAGAGCTGTAGTTCTGAAACTTGTTGGACTGAAGTGGGACAATAATATATTGTGTGTGAAGATAGCATATTATTAACAAAAAGTCGTAACCAACAAGCCACAGTCACAGACAGCCCCTGAAAAAATGTCTGTTAATAACACACTGTACTTATATTCAGCAGGAACAGCTTTCAAATCCCCATTCCATGACTCTCCATATCTGCACCCAGTGATACCTGTGGGCTGAGGATAACGTGACAGCAGGTCAGCACCGTTGGGCCTTCAGGGCCTGTTCAGGCGGAGTTTAGTTTACAATTTCTCTAAACCACTTCAAGTGAATGTAAGGATGCTTCTCCTTCAAAAAGAAATCCTTGTCTACCTAAACTAGTCCTCCACTTTGAATTACCTCAATATTAGAAGGGAGGGAGTAAGATTATGGTTAAACATTCTGTCCAACATGTGGTTATTAGAGATGGAGCGCAACCTCTGGTGAACAAGAATGGCTGTTGCCACTTTAAAGATACTAAACAACTGAGGGAAAATGCAGAAGACCTATATCATAAGGGAATTTGAATCTTGGTGCCCCTGAATAGAAGTGAAATGCCTTAAATACCTAATTTGTTTTAAATAAATAATCTTCATGTCAGTGCAACCTTTCTTTTTTTCATATGTACGTCAATAAATATCTTGCCATTTGATGCTCTCATTTGGAGGACATTAAATTTGTATTTTAAGTGGAAATAATTAAAATCAAACAATGGAAATCCAGAATGGAATAATGACAATATTAAGGAAAGGACAGATTGCTACTCAACGTATAGCACAGATGTTGAGTCACAGACAGGCACAACAAAAAGACTGCTAAACAAGTGAACTTTTGGCCAAAAGGCACACACATATATATATTCATGCAAGCATAACTCACAAAAACATCACATGTATGCATGTTTTGTCTGGTTTAGAAGGCCTTTTCGTCAAAAGCTCACTTGTTTAGCAGTCTTTTTTGTTGTGCCTGTCTGCGACTCAACATCTCCACTATATGGCGAGTGGCAATCTGTCCTTTTTGTTTGATTGGAAATCAGTAAAAGTAACTTAATCATCTAAACAGTTTTGTGTTTGACTTAGATTTTCACATTTTAATGAAGAATTTATTAAGGAGGCTTTTAGTATTATTGAATCTATATGTACTATGATGATAATGGCTACAGTTTCATTATATTTTTTATTTGGAAGGATGGTTGTTAACTACTGCACTCCTTTCAGTGCCCACTGCTGAATTAGATTCAGTATGTATGCAGGGAAGAACAGACTCATCACAAAAAAGTCAGTAATTATAAAGAAACAATCACAGTCCAAAGATGTGATTCATGTGATTGTTAACAAAAAGTTATCAGACTTTCACATACAAAAATGGTATAGAAAAATAAGCTGAATTTTTTCGCAATAGTCTGGAATAAAGATTATCACTGAAAATATACTGCCTGAAACAAATAATGAAACACCCTGAAGGGGAGGAGGGAATGATGTGAAACTTTATGGGTTGAGGTGGCTTAATTCACTGATTATAAATTTGAGCCATATTTATAGAGAACTTGGCAGTATAAGCTGACTAATCAGTGTGACATTGCACCTCCTCTAGCCTGGATGGATTTACTGATTTGGTTGGAGAAGTGTAAAAAGGCATTTGATCCTCTCCTGCTAGATGGCCCACAACTGTTCACCTGATCCATGATATTGTGGATACTGGCACTGGGACAGTGTTGACATCTGAGCTAGTTCTACCCACATTTTATGGTGGATAGAATTTGGGATCTTTTGGCCACAGGAGTATCTCAACATCACACGCAGTTCATAGAGATGTGGGCCATGTGTGAATGGCAATTGACCTGTTGAAAAATTGTGCCAGGATACTGTCACATTAGAGAAATGAGGACATAGGATGTCTGTGATGTACTGTTGTGCCATCAGCATTCCCTCACTCATTACCATCCATGATCTGAACTTATACCCAATGACCCTTCACATCATGACACCAGAAGTAAAAAATTGTGCCAGGATACTGTCGCATTAGAGAAATGAGGACATAGGATGTCTGTGATGTACTGTTGTGCCATCAGCATTCCCTCACTCATTACCATCCATGACCTGAACTCATACCCAATGACTCTTCACATCATGACGCCAGAAGTAACATCACTGTACCTCTCCAAAACATTTAAAGAATGGGATTCCCTCCAGGTCACTGCCATACTCACTGACAATGGTCATCCAGGGTAGTGCAGAACCATGAGTCATTGTTGAGCACAATGCAATGCCGTTCATCAGCAGTCAACAATGTGACAATATTTCCCTAGACCAGCAGCTGCTAGTTTCTGTCAGTGGTGGGGGATGACACAAAATATTGCAGGGAGTCCATTACTTGTTCTTGGATCACAGACACAGATGTGAAGGGGTTACAATGTGCTTGGTGCAGAAAATGGTGATCCTCTGTTGTGGTGATCAGACACGATTGACTGGGATCTTGACGACAAGCATGCCTGTCCTCACATTCCCATGTAGTCCAGCATGGGGCCACTGTCACATCTGAATGCCCCACAATTCTGGATATTGCACGACTTGACCGATCAGCCAAATCTGCAGTCACCTCCCTTTCAAACTCCGTCAGGTGCTGATCACAGTGTCTTACATGAGAATATGGCAACTCCATGTCCTTCACAGTGATTACACAACCTATAATGCTTTTGTTCATGCCTCTTCTATGCCCTACCCGACCTGGTAGCAGCATTAAACTTGAACAACATTAGAGCAATCTGACACTTGTCTTACTTTCACAAAATTGCAGCTGTAGGTATTTACATACTCACTGATGCTTTGTATGTTCGTGAAGATATATTAACATCAGACAATGTCCTATGGGTGCTTCACTTTTTTGTCAAGTTGTGTAATAAGTGGTGAAAGCAATTGGAAATAACTGGATGTTGCCAAGACAAACATAATAGGCTTTATTCTGATTTCACTTTATTTTCAAATTGCTGCCTCAGCTGGTCACATTAGTCAAGTAATAAATAATGAAATACTGTCAAAAGAGTGACTGAAAATCTTGAATTTGAGGTCCTGACTTAGTTTGAAATTACATTAAAAAGCACTCAAAACAGCAACTTTTTGACCCAGTCCAATTTGCAAACATCTGTATTGTTCATTCAAGATGCTGAAGAATCCTTAGAGTGCACTGGTAATCTCATTAATGAAGGAATATTTCAAACATAATCATCCTTAGTGAATAATACTGAGTAGTACTTTCAGTTAGCTAGTAAATAATGTTAGTTGTTTTCTTTTTTAAAGTTCATTAGATTCATCATTAGTTGGGCAGTTTCAGACCCATACCTTAATATTTTATGTAAAGTCATTTCTCTGTTTTTATATGATAAAGGGATAGTCAGGGATGCTAATTTTGATGGTACCACTTTGGCGTGCTTGAGCAATTTTTTTATGACATAATTTCATTCAGGGTTTTGAAATGTTCCAAAGAATACAGAAAAATAATTAATTAACCTTTAATAAACAAATAATAAGCTTGAAGATTTTATGCATTTATAATTTTACATTTACAACTACATTCCATTTTTGTATACCAGAAGATTACAGTAATGTCATATCTCCACCATGAAAAACTTTGTCAACAAGGAAAAAATAATACATTAAAATACTGCCTTCACTGTGTTTTGTTTAATGTTACGTTTTTTGCACATTATGTTATGTTATAATATCAATCATAATTTTTCTCTAATGTGTCACATATCAAATTGTCAATATCATATTCAACATCATTTTCATCATTGCTGATGGAGTGGCTGTGAAAATATTCATACATGTCTCTGATGATGTTGTTGTGGTCTTCAGTCCTGAGACTGGTTTGATGCAGCTCTCCATGCTACTCTATCCTGTGCAAGCTTCTTCATCTCCCAGTACCTACTGCAACCTACATCCTTTTGAATCTGCTTATTGTATTCATCTCTTGGTCTCCCTCTACGATTTTTACCCTCCACGCTGCCCTCCAATACTAAATTGGTGATCCCTTGATGCATCAGAACATGTCCTACCAACCAATCCCTTCTTCTAATCAAGTTGTGCCACAAACTTACCTTCTCCCCAGTCTTATTCAATACCTCCTCATTAGTTATGTGATCTGCCCATCTAATCTTCAGCATTCTTCTGTAGCACCACATTTCGAAAGCTTCTATTATCTTCTTGTCCAAACTGTTTATCGTCCATGTTTACTTCCATACGTGGCCACACTCCATACAAATACTTTCAGAAATGACTTCCTGACACTTAAATCTATATTCAATGTTAACAAATTTTTCTTCTTTAGAAACGCTTTCCTTGCCATTGCCAGTCTACATTTTATATCCTCTCTACTTCGACTATCATCAGTTATTTTGCTCCCCAAATAGCAAAACTCCTTTACTACTTTAAGTTTCTCATTTCCTAATCTAATTCCCTCAGCATCACCCGACTTAATTCGACTACATTCCATTATCCTTGTTTTGCTTCTGTTGATGTTCATCTTATATCCTCCTTTCAAGACACTATCCATTCCGTTCAACTGCTCTTCCAAGTCCTTTGCTGTCTCTGACAGAATTACAATGTCATCGGCGAACCTCAAAGTTATCGTTTCTTCTCCGTGGATTTTAATACCTACTCCAAATTTTTCTTTTGTTTCCTTCACTGCTTGCTCAATATAAAGATTGAATAACATTGGGGATAGGCTACAACCCTGTCTCACTCCCTTCCCAACCACTGCTTCCCTTTCATGTCCCTCGACACTTATAACTGCCATCTGGTTTCTGTACAAATTGTAAATAGCCTTTCGCTCCCTGTATTTTACCCCTGCCACCTTCAGAATTTGAAAGAGAGTATTTTAGTCCACATTGTCAAAAGCTTTCTCTAAGTCTACAAATGCTAGAAACGTAGGTTTGCCGTTCCTTAATCTAGCTTATAAGATAAGTCGTAGGGTCAGTATTGCCTCACGTGTTCCAATATTTCTACGGAATCCCGACTGATCTTCCCCGAGGTCGGCTTCTACTAGTTTTTCCATTTGTCTATAAAGAATTCGCGTTAGTATTTTGCATCTGTGGCTTATTAAACTGATTGTTCGGTAATTTTCACATCTGTCAACACCAGCTTTCTTTGGGATTGGAATTATTATATTCTTCTTGAAGTCTGAGGGTATTTCGCCTGTCTCATTCATCTTGCTCACCAGATGATAGAGTTTCATCAGGACTGGCTCTCCGAAGGCCGTCAGTAGTTCTAATGGAATGTTGTCTACTCCTGGGGCCTTGTTTTGACTCAAATCTTTCAGTGCTCTGTCAAACTCTTCACGCAGTATCTTATCTCCCATTTCATCTTCATCTACATCCTCTTCCATTTCCATAATAGTGTCCTCAAGTACATCACCCTTGTATAGACCCTCTATATACTCCTTCCACCTTTCTGCTTTCCCTTCTTTGCTTAGAACTGGGTTTCCATCTGTGCTCTTGATATTCATGCAAGTGGTTCTTTTTTCTCCAAAGGTCTCTTTAATTTTCCTGTAGGCAATTTCTATCTTACTCCTAGTGAGATAAGCCTCTACATCCTTACATTTGTCCTCTAGCCATCCCTGCTTAGCCATTTTGCACTTCCTGTCAATCTAATTTTTGAGATGTTTGTATTCCTTTTTGCCTGCTTCATTTACTGCATTTCTATATTTTCTCCTTTCATCAATTAAATTCAATATTTCTTCTGTTACCCAAGGAGTTCTACTAGCCCTTGTCTTTTTACCTACTTCATCCTCTGCTACCTTCACTATTTCATCTCTCAAAGCTACCCATTCTTCTTCTACCATATTTATTTCCCCCATTCATGTCAATCGTTCCCTAATGCTCCCCCTGAAGCACTCTACAACCTCTGGTTCTTTCAGTTTATCCAGGTCCCATCTCCTTAAATTCCCACCTTTTTGCAGTTTCTTCAGTTTTAATCTACAGTTCATAACCAATAGATTGTGGTCAGAGTCCACATCTGCCCCTGGAAATGTCTTACAATTTAAAACCTGGTTCTGAAATCTCTGTCTTACCATTAAATAATCTATCTGAAACCTGTCAGTATCTCCAGGCTTCTTCCATGTATACAGCCTTCTTTTATGATTCTTGAACCAAGTGTTAGCTATGATTAAGTTATGCTCTGTGCAAAGTTCTACCAGGCGGCTTCCTCTTTCATTTCTTAGCCCCAATCCATATTCACCTACTACGTTTCCTTCTCTCCCTTTTCCTACTATTGAATTCCAGTCACCCATAACTATTAAATTTTTGTCTCCCTTCACTATCTGAATAATTTCTTTGATTTCATCATACATTTCTTCAATTTCTTTGTCATCTGCAGAGCTAGTTGGCATATAAACTTGTACTGCTGTAGTAGGCGTGGGCTTCGTGTCTATCTTGGCCACAATAATATGTTCACTATGCTGTTTGTAGTAGCTTACCTGCACTCCTATTATCCTATTCATTATTAAAGCTACTCCTGCATTACCCCTATTTGATTTTGTATTTATAACCCTGCATTCACCTGACCAAAAGTCTTGTTCCTCCTGCCACCGAACTTCACTAATTCCCACTATATCTAACTTTAACCTATCCATTTCCCTTTTTAAATTTTCTAACCTACCTGCCCGGTTAAGGGATCTGACATTCCACGCTCCAATCCGTAGAACACCAGTTTTCTTTCTCCTGGTAATGACGTCCTCTTGAGTAGTCCCCGCCCGGAGATCCGAATGGGGGACTATTTTGCCTCCGGAATATTTTACCCAAGAGGTTGCCATCATCATTTAACCATACAGTAAAGCTGCATACCCTCGGGAAAAATTACGGCTGTAGTTTCCCATTGCTTTCAGCCGTTCGCAGTACCAACACAGCAAGGCCATTTTGGTTAGTGTTACAAGGCCAGATCAGTCAATCATCCAGGCTCAAAAAAAGATTTATCTGAAAGTCTTGTTTACATGCCTGTCAACAAATCAGTATCTCTACTACCCAGTGAGTTGTTCTTGTTACTCCTAAATTAGTTGAACAGAGCATTACCCCATGCTTTTAAACATCTTGGCATTTATACCAAATCTCATCATTCATAAATAAACTTCGGTCTGTTATTTTTTAAATTACGCTAGTACTTGGTCTTGCCTCACTCCCTTACTCATTAAGCTGCAGATGTATGTATAATTGTATATAGTTTACATGCTTGAATATCATACAAAAATGTAATTTCTTTGTATCAATACAAAGCTACCCTGTGTGCTTCTACTCTGTCAATGATAAATGATGGTTCTTGTGCAATGAGAATATTCCACTGAAGTGCATGTCAGGAGCTTAATTTTCATTATTTAGTTATTTATAAAATTCCATAAAGACTGTTTACTAAATATGACTGGGGATTCACCATGCATGAGTGTTAATTTCCGACTGTGTGACTGTGACACGGTGTCTGATCATGGAATTATGTTATTTCATGCTGTAAATTATGTTACTATTTACATTTATGATGTGCATTTATTGTATATTTCAACTGTATGTAATGTGAAGTTGTGGTAGAAACAAAATAAATGTCCATTTGCATAAAAGATGGTAAAATTGTCAGAATGTATGGGATCCATTGTCTGAGTCAAACTTTAGCCTTTCTATTTTAGCATGAATTTAATTCTGTATAAAAGTGGTTTCCTGGTAAGTTGATGTATACACTATCATTTTTTCCAGGGTCATTTTTTACAGTATCACAATGTTTACAAATTTATAACATACAGTTTTAAATTTAAATTATTTTTGTGGTATGATGTATAGTTTAGTTATTATTATTATTATTATTATTATTATTAGTAGTAGTAGTAGTATTCACACATTCCTGGAAGACACTTGGCACAGTGACTGATGGGATTAATGGATTGAAAAAAGTCACAAGACAGTGTACAGTGTTGGACCAATATTCATTTGAGAATAAAACATCAATTCAAAACACCTTACAGCTGTCTAAATTTCCAAATTGTTATTTTATTGAGCAACCAGTAGTGACAATATATTACACCATCTTCAGGACACCTGACCAATGTGTAGGAAGATTTCCACCTCTAGTCCAGTCAAAATAGGGGCAAACATTCAATGACTGGTACCTGTAGTTTTTTGATATAGTGATTACTTCAGTCATCACCTGCTGAAACTGGTTGCTCAATAAAATAACTATTTGGAAATTTAGATGGCTGAAAGGTGTTTTGATTGGACATTCTGTATTGAACAGGTGAGGTCCCTCAACCATCTGTATAAAGATGGCCACTCAGAGAATATTCATTTGCTTCAGGCCACTACCTACCTTGGTCCAGTACACAGTGTAAGTACCCTGGCATTTTTGTATTTTGCATTGTCTATACAGTTCTGAGTTTTGTTCCTTGTGTTGTTACTCCAGTTTACCTGTCTGTTTCTGCACATAAAAGCAAACTTATTGGTAAATTTAACAGTGCGGGAAATATGTCAGTTACTGCTACTACTAACTTTCATTTGTATGAATTCAGCGGGCTCCAATAAACCATGGGACCAAGTTTCTTCAAGGAGTGCATGAATAATATGCCCATATCACATTTGTAGCATGTATTGTGTAAATAAAATTTATAGCTGTGTGGATTAGTAAGTAATTACAATCATTTTTCTATGTCAGGTGGACTTGGAACCTCAAGGACGACTGCATATTAAAGTTGATTTGAAATGGAAGACTCAAACAGGTATGTTGGTATAAGCTGTCCAAAGTTTGGAATGCAAACTTGTTTGTATTTACACAGGGGCTCTGCATGAGCTGTTACATGTGTCTTGTAACTAATTTCTCCCACAGGCAAACTGCAGCTTCCCAATGTCCTAACAATAAATCAAATCCCATAATTGCAGTTGAGTCTATGTGATTACTCCACTTCACATTCCCAAGCATTTTTAATGCCATAATTTTTGTGATATCTACATCTACATCTACACTCCACAAGCCACTATATGGAGCATAGCGAACAGTATTCTGTACCACTAACAGTCATTTCATTTCCTGTTCTACTCACAAATAGAGTGTGGGAAAAATGGCTGTCTGTATCCCTCTGTATGAGCCCTAATTTGTCTTATCTTATCTTCATGGTCATTACACAAAACGTCCATTGGTGGCAGTACAATCTTTCTACTTCAAATGTCCATTCTCTAAACTTTCTCAACATGAATCCTCAATAAGAACGTTGCCTTCCCTCCAAGGATTCCCACATGAGTTCCGGAAGCATCTCTGTAACACCTGCATGTTGTCCAAACCCACCGGTAACAAATATAAGAGCCAGCCTCTTCCTTTAATCTGACCTGGTGCAGATCCCAAACACTCAAGCAGTACTGAAGAATAGGCCACACTAGTGTCCTATATGAGGTCTCCTTTACAGATGAACCACACTTTTCTAAAATTCTCGACATAAACCGAAGTTGACCATTTGCCTTCCCTACTACAATCCTTACATGCTTGTTCCATTTCATGCAATATTACACCCAGATATTTAAAAAAATGTAACTGTGTCAATCAGTGTTTTCTACTTATCTACATTAATTTAAATTTTTCTTTGTTTAGAGTTACACCAACCAGAAATTTTGTCTAAGTCATCTTGTATCCTCCTGCAATCACTCAAAAACTACCACCTTCCTGTACACCACAGCATCATCAGCAAAGAGGCACAGATTGCTGTCCACCCTGTTGCCAGATCATGTATGTATACAGAAAATAAGAGCAGTCCTGTCACACTCGCCTGGGGCATTGCTGATGATATCCTTGTCTCTGATGAATAATTGCCATCACGAACTACTTACTGGGTTCTGTTCCTTAAGAAGTCTTCAAGCCACTCATGTTCCATGTTCCATGTGCTCATGGCTTCATTCCCAATGTGCAGTGGGGCACTGTGTCAAATGCTTTTTGACAATCTAAACATTTGGAATCTGCTAGCTGCCCTTCATCCAGAGTTTACAGTATATCATGTGGTGATGCAAGCAATGACTCATTAATCATGCTGTCAAAAGGTAGCACTTTGTAGGTTTTGTGAAATGCTCAACTTCACATTTACCTGCATGACACCATGAACATCCACACACAATCTTCCAACAAAAATGTGTACATTATTAAATTAAAAATATGGTGAGCTGAACTACTATAGCTTAATAAGCGCAACGAGGTGTACCAATTTTTTTCTATCACCGAGTGCACCAACTTGCAGCTTCATGTAAATTTATTATTTCTTTTTAAATTAGTTTATTTTTCTCTCAAATTGTTTTTATGATTAGTTTATGAAGGTTACATTACATTCAAACAATGGAAAATCCAGGATGGAATGTAACAACATTATGAGAAGGAAAGAGGAGATGCCGAGTCACACACAGGCACAACAAAAAGACCCCCACAATTATAGCTTTTGGCCATTAAGGCCTCCGTCAACAATACACACACACACACACACACACACACACACACACACACACACACACACGACTGCAGTCTCGGGCAACAGAAACCACAATGTGAGCAGCAGCACTAGTGCATGATGGAAGTGGCAACTGGGTGGGGGTAAGGAGGAGCCTGGAGTGGGGAGGGGGAGGGATAGTATGGTGGGGGGTGGCAGACAGTGAAGAGCTGCAGGTTAGACTGAGGGCAGGGGAGATGTGGGGGGGGGGGGGTGGAGTAGTGGAAAAGGAGAAAAATAAAAAAAGACTGGGTGTGGTGGTGGAATGATGGCTGTGTAGTGCTGGAATGGGAACAGAGAAGGGGCAGGATGGGAGAGGACTGACTAATGAAGTTTGAGGCCAGGAAGGTTATGGGGATGTAGGATGTACTGCAGGGAAAGTTCCCATCTGCACAGTTCAGAAAAGCTGGTGTTGATGGGAAGGACCCATATGGCACAGGCTATGAAGAAGTGATTGAATTTCACAATATTTATAAATGACTTTGTAGATAGTGTCGGAAGTTCCATGCGGCTTTTCGCGAATGATGCTGTAATATACAGAGAAGTTGCAGCATTAGAAAATTGTAGCGAAATGCAGGAAGATCTGCAGCGGATAGGCACTTGGTGCAGGGAGTTGCAACTGACCCTTAACATAGACAAATGTAATGTATTGCGAATACATAGAAAGAAGGATCCTTTATTGTATGATTATATGATAGCGGAACAAACACTGATAGCAGTTACTTCTGTAAAATATCTGGGAGTATGTGTGCGGAACGATTTGAAGTGGAATGATCATATAAAATTATTTGTTGGTATGGTGGGTACCAGGTTGAGATTCATTGGGAGAGTCCTTAGAAAATGTAGTCCATCAACAAAGGAGGTGGCTTACAAAACACTCGTTCGACCTATAATTGAGTATTGCTCATCAGTGTGGGATCCGTACCAGATCGGGTTGACGGAGGAGATAGAGAAGATCCAAAGAAGAGCGGCGCGTTTCATCACAGGGTTATTTGGTAACCGTGATAGCGTTACGGAGATGTTTAGCAAACTCAAGTGGCAGACTCTGCAAGAGAGGCGCTCTGCATCGTGGTGTAGCTTGAGAGGGTGCGTTTCTGGATGAGGTATTGAATATATTGCTTCCCCCTGCTTATACCTTCCGAGGAGATCACGAATGTAAAATTAGAGAGATTCGAGCATGCACGGAGGCTTTCAGACAGTCGTTCTTCCCGCGAACCATACGCGACTGGAACAGAAAAGGGAGGTAATGACAGTGACACGTAAAGTGCCCTCCACCACACACCGTTGGGTGACTTGCGGAGTATAAATGTAGATGTAGATGTAGATGTCATGTCTGGCAGTGTGTTCAGCAACAGGATGGTCCACTTGTTTCCTGGCCCCAGTTTGTTTATTGTTACAAATGGTTCAAATGGCTCTGAGCACTATGGGACTTAACGTCTGAGACATCAGTCCCCTAGAACTTAGAAGTACTTAAACATAACTAACCGAAGGACATCACACACATCCATGCCTGAGGCAGGATTCGAACCAGTGACTGTAGCGGTCACATGGTTCCGGACTGAAGCGCCTACAACCGCTCGGCCACACCGACTGGCTTTTATTGTTACATTCCATCGTGGATTTTCCATTATTTGATTACATTACATTCAAATATATTTAAGGAAAGAAAAAAGTCTATTATTTTACAGTAACAAAAATTATGAATTCAACAAAGCATGAGAGTATTGTTATGGAAACTGCAAAGATGAGTGATATAGATGTTATTGCCAGTAGTATTTAGAAGCAACAGAAGTCACGAAAATTTAACAAAACTCCAGGGCCAATGGGATCATTATTAGGTTCTTTAGTATCTACAGAGGAGTGACAATGTCGCTAGACTACACAGTTGGTGTGGTTATATCACAGACTGGCAGTGCCTATATAACAGTCAGGGAACAGAACCACATGAAAGGAAAATGAACTCATCATGTAAGGCAGTCTACATTTGAACCCACATAGTGACAGGCATGGAAATGCAGCACATGGCTGATGCAGATAGCTAACAGCTAAGCACTTGGCAACAACATATGGCACAAATGCAAGATGAGGTCCGCGGTGGGTGCACTCAAGGCAAGCACTAGCCCACCCAGCCCACTGCCATGCACAGATAAACACTTCTGCCAGCAGGTCTCTGCATGGCCTATGTGGCAGGTTTCCATACTATCCCACTGTGTTATCTGTGCCAACTCGTCTGCCTCCATCATGATATCTGCTGGTAGACATGCTAAATCTCTTCCCCCTGAAAAGGCCACTTAGGGCCAGAAATGAGCAGGTTAGGGTTGTGACCTCCAACACAGAACCAGAGGGGCCCTAGAGAATATGGCAGTGCACTGATCACTGCAAGAGGCAATTCCGACGCCGCTGGATGCACCAGAAGTGCCCAGAGACTGAGATAATGGGGGTGCATCATTAGAAGTGGAGGCAAGGCCATCTCCATTGCTGAAAGAAGGGAGGGAAGGAGGCAGAGGAAGAAGAGGGAGTATCAGAAACCATGGGAGGATGATGTATCAGAAGCCACAGGCGCCATGTCGGCAGCTGCAAGTGCGAACCTCACTGGGAGCCGAGGCCGCGGGTGACAGGAGCACAGCAGAGGGTATGGAGGGGGTGTCAGTGGGGAAGCATACCACAGCAATCGAGAGCCCTCAACCTGACCAATCATAAATGACCCTGCTGCCCGACTGACCGAAAGACTGTGGTGATGTTGTAGCAACAGGGCATGGGCACAGCCCATTTGCATGGTGGGTCAGCTGCTCCTTGCTGACATCTACCATGAACAACTACCAACCTTTGTGGCTGACAATGACACCCAGCAACCACCTCTGCTGCTGGCCAAAGGACCAGATCCAAACAACAGCCCAGGAAGTAAATGTGGTGGCCCACATTGGTTTGTAGAATGCGAATCTGAGTGGAGAGCAAATTCTGGACACCCTGCGGCTGGTGCCCATGCAAATTTTCCACCAGATTGCACCCAGTGAATGGCTTGGTATGTAGGCAGAAAACTCGACAACAATTGTCACAGGAAGTGGCAGACATATTTTTTCATTTGAGTCATAAACGTACAACCAAAGCTTCCAGCTCCGAGTTAGAAGCAGGTGAAACGAGACGGTTGTCAGATGCTAGATGCCATTGTGAATGCAAAAATGCTCAAACTCCTGTAACACAAATTACGTACCATTTTCAGACACAAAGGTTCTAGGGGATCCGCCAATGACAAATAACTGACAGTGCATGAACAGTGGCAGTTGACAATGTGGACAGTTCGGCAACATACTGGAAACTGAACAATGCATCAACCACCAACAACCACATGCTGCCCAAAAATTGACTCTTGAAATCAATGTGCACCTTTTCCCAAGGGTGCCTCAAGACAAGCCAAAGAAAAAACTGGCATAGTGGTGCAATCTGATTCTGTGCACAGGCCCTGCAAGCCCGTCCCAGATTTCAGTGTCATGATTGGTTACTGGACATGACATTGTGTCAGTGCTTTTCTATGAGTCATACACCAGTGCAGGCATTCAGCATCTGAAGTATGCAAGAAATCAGTGTCAGGGAATGTCACTCAACAGTGTTGCTCCTCCACTTCAAGCAGGAGGATCCCTTGGAGAATGACCTGGTAGCCGCGACAGGACATCAGCAACGACATGCTGGGCGGTAATGAACATCATAACAATAGTTACTGAGAAACAGGGCCCACCTCTGCAATCAATTGGCAGTTCTATCCAGCAGCTTGGAATGAGGAACAAATAAGGAAACCAATACCTTGGTGTCGGTGATGAGGAGGAACCTCGCTCCATACAGGAAGATGTGAAAATTTTTAATTCCTTTTCCACGTGTGAATAATTATGCTGTGCAGTGGAAAGTATCTTCAAGCTATAAGCAGTAGGCTGTTCAGTGCCAGCCAGGTTCCAATGGGACAGGTTGGCACCAGTGCCACATTGAACTACATCACAGAGCAGGCTTCAAGGTTTATCTGGCATAAAAGAAGTCAGACAGGGAGCCGAGCATGAACACTGCTTGAGCAACTGAAATCTCTGTTGACAATCTGCAGACCAGATAAACTTAATGCCCTTCTGGTAAGCTGATTAAAAGGCTGCAGATGTGCATAGCCCGGGAAATGAACTGAGCACAATACGAAATCTTACCCAGAAAAGAGTGGATCTCCTTCAGAGTCCTGGACACTGGCAAGTTGACAATGGCTTTGATGTGGTCATCCATAGGAACAAGCCCATCTTTATTAAGCTACTTTCCAAAAAATTCACCTTTGGGGAGAAACAACTGTGCTTTCCCAGTTTGCAATAAAGATATTAGAAAACTGACTGCAGGTTTTGTAGATTCTCCTCCCAAGTAGGGCCCATTACCTACATGTGATCAAGGCAATGATGAGACAGGGAATGCCCTGAAGCAATTGCCCCAAATATCATTTACAAATTCCAGGCACAGACAAGATTCCACAGGGCAGGTGAGTTGACTGGTAAAGCCCATTGGAGGCATCGAGGACCAGGAAAGTCTGAGAAACCATGCCCAATGGCAACTACAGGCAGGAATCATGCAAGGTGATGCAGGAAAAATACTGGCCCTCCCGACAACTTCACAAATAATTCTGCCTGCCGCAGTTTGGGATATGAATTCACGACATGTTGCCTGTTGACAGTCAGTTTAAAATTGTTGGAAAAGCGCACTGTGCTGTTGGACTTTGACTCACTGCCAGGGGGGTGGCTCATCGACTTGATGAAATAGGAGAAATGACACCTTGAACCTGCCAAAGCTGCAACTCTACCTTTACCTTGTGTATAATGAAAGATATGGGACATGGGAGAGAGAATTTAGGTATCCCTGACAGCTTAAGAGAAACATGTACATTGAAATTTTCCACCTGGGCCAAGGTTTTATCAAATTTTAGTTCTGTAGATCATTTTCCGGTTTATTTTATCGATATGATGTAGAACAAGTCAGATTACAAGATATATATGCACACATGAATAGTGATAATATTAATATTACTGAAATTTTTAGTTCTACACATGCAACTACATTTAGAGGTGCTATTTTTTTGTGATTTCTGAAACAAAAACTCGTCCATGGAGTAGAAGGAGTTGTCCAAAAGAAATGATTTTAAGCTAGATTTAAAACTTTCAAGTTTACTTAGCTTGTCAGTTGAGATGGCTTCAGTTCTTGTTATCTAGGGGTCTGATTCTTGAAGCTTCAAAATTTAACATCAAGTTCTCATGGTTGATTTGAACTAAATAAATTGGAAGATTGACGTTGCAGAATTTTTTATGTAAATATATTTTCCACTGATTTTCTCACATGTTAGGATATCATACAGTATTTTGATTTTTCACATTAACAAAGCTGAAATTACATTGTTCACACTTATTATACAAAAATAAGTCTGATCACATCAAAGTCAAGCATACGCCTCTCACACTCTGCGGAAATAACACTATTCCAAAGGGTTTACAATTTTTCTTAACAAATGAATTCCTACTAGTTTTCAATACTTTATTAATTTCAACTATTAGTTCATAAATGAATTCAGAAATAAACGTAGTAAACAGTACAGGATTGTGTCATTAATAATAGAAATTTTAAGTGTGCAAATAATTCATACTTTCAAATATTTCTTAAAAAAAAAATCTAGTACTTATTGATTGTAACATCAAAACTAAAATAGTTTATAAAGTAATTCCTTTTCATAAATGTTAGCTTGAAATATGACATACTCTGTATAAAATTACATGAAAGTTTTCAGGAAAGCAACTGAGATAATATTGACCTGTCCAAAATTAAAAAAATAATACTGGTATCTACAACTGCTATTGAGGAAAAGTAATGACTATGCACGTAGGATGTCAGAGGCAGCCTGAGAATCCAGCATCAGGGTTTCCAATTACTGACTCTCTCCAATGATTGACTCGTGGCCCACCAACTGTCACAAACAGTTGCTGAATGACCTGTCTGATGGTATCCATGTAAGAGCTGTCTTGGTGAATATACAACAAATAAAAATACTGGCAGGACCATTGGCTCACCCATTAAGCAGAAGGAGAACAACACTGAAGACCCAAAAAATTCTGTTGGCAGGAATTAAGATGCTACTAGCAGTGCAAACCTACTGAGCTCGACACAGGTGAGGATGAGCAGCACGTGATGCCAGTGCACCGGAATCATCAATGGTGGCAACAATGATGACTCAGCAGGATTTGAGGCTACCTGGGATATCCTGCAGGGGCAATAGGGGCTGTTTATTGTGCACACTTAATTGTGCCACGTGCCAATTATCAGATAGAGCATATCTTCCTGCCACTATAAGCTAATGCAGTTTGACAATTTGGGCATATGACAAGATCTATGCCCCAGTCTGAAACTCAGTATCAGGAGCTAACTGGATAATCAGGGTCCCAAATTAGCAATTCTGGATATGAGATAGCACATTTAGGACACTCAAAGAGATACTTGTGCAAGAGGTGTTGCTGATCTGTGGTCTGGGCTACATGAGACTGCCAAGTATACTGGTTAAACTTAACCGTGCCACCACCACATGATTTTGAAAATACTATGTAAGCAACCAAATAGAGGTAATGCTGGAGTTGGTTTAATAATGAACAAAAAAAAAAAAAAATAGGAGTGCGGGTAAGCTACTACAAACAGCATAGTGAATGTATTATTGTGGCCAAGATAGACACGAAGCCAATGCCTACTACAGCAGTACAAGTTTATATGCCAACTAGCTCTGCAGATGACAAAGAAATTGAAGAAATGTATGATGAAATCAAAGAAATTATTCAGATAGTGAAGGGAGACAAAAATTTAATAGTTATGGGTGACTGGAATTCAATAGTAGGAAAAGGGAGAGAAGGAAACGTAGTAGGTGAATGTGGATTGGGGTTAAGAAATGAAAGAGGAAGCTGTCTGGTAGAATTTTGCACAGAGCATAACTTAATCATAGCTAACACTTGGTTCAAGAATCATAAAAGAAGGTTGTATACATGGAAGAATCCTGGAGATACTAGTAGATATCAGATAGATTATATAATGGTAAGAGAGAGATTTAGGAACCAGGTTTTAAACCGTAAGACATTTCCAGGGGCAGATGTGGACTCTGACCACAATCTATTGGTTATGACCTGTAGATTAAAACTGAAGAAACTGCAAAAAGGTGGGAATTTAAGGAGATGGGACCTGGATAAACTGACTAAACCAGAGGTTGTACAGAGTTTCAGGGAGAGCATAAGGGAACAATTGACAGGAATGGGGGAAAGAAATACAGTAGAAGAAGAATGGGTAGCTCTGAGGGATGAAGTAGTGAAGGCAGCAGAGGATCAAGTAGGTAAAAAGACAAGGGCTAGTAGAAATCCTTGGGTAACAGAAGAAATATTGAATTTAATTGATGAAAGGAGAAAATATAGAAATGCAGTAAATGAAACAGGCAAAAAGGAATACAAACGTCTCAAAAATGAGATCGACAGGAAGTGCAGAATGGCTAAGCAGGGATGGCTAGAGAACAAATGTAAGGATGTAGAGGCTTATCTCACCAGGGGCAAAATAGATACTGCCTACAGGAAAATTAAAGAGACCTTTGGAGAAAAGAGAGCCACTTGTATGAATATCAAGACCTCAGATGGAAACCCAGTTTTAAACAAAGATGGGAAAGCAGAAAGGTGGAAGGAGTATACAGAGGGTCTATACAAGGGTGATGTACTTGACGACAATATTATAGAAATGGAAGAGGATGTAGATGAAGATGAAATGGGAGATACGATACTGCGTGAAGGGTTTGATAGAGCTCTGAAAGACCTGAGTCGAAACAAGGCCCCGGGAGTAGACAACATTCCATTAGAACTACTGATGGCCTTGGGAGAGCCAGTCCTGACAAAACTCTACCATCTGGTGAGCAAGATGTATGAGACAGGCGAAATACCCTTAGACTTCAAGAAGAATATAATAATTCCAATCCCAAAGAAAGCAGGTGTTTACAGACGCAAAAATTACCGAACTATCAGTTTAATAAGTCACAGCTGCAAAATACTAACGCGAATTCTTTACAGAAGAATGGAAAAACTGGTAGAACTGACCTCGGGGAAGATCAGTTTGGATTCCGTAGAAATGTTGGAACACATGAGGCAATACTGACCTTACGACTTATCTTAGAAGAAAGATTAAGGAAAGGCAAACCTATGTTTCTAGCATTTGTAGACTTGGAGAAAGCTTTTGACAATGTTGACTGAAATACACTCTTTCAAATTCTAAAGGTGGCAGGTGTAAAATACAGGGAGCGAAAGGCTATTTACAATTTGTACAGAAACCAGATGGCAGTTATAAGAGTAGAGGGGCACGAAAGGGAAGAAGCGGTTGAGAAGGGAGTGAGACAGGGTTGTAGCCTATCCCCAATGTTATTCAATCTTTATATTGAGCAAGCAGTAAAGGAAACAAAAGAAAAGTTTTGAGTAGGCATTAAAATCCATGGAGAAGAAATAAAAACTTTGAGGTTCACAGATGACATTGTAATTCTGTCAGAGACAGCAAGGGACTTGGAAGAGCAGTTGAACAGAATGGAGAGTGTTTTGAAAGGAGAATATAAGATGAACATCAACAAAAGCAAAACGAGGATAATGGCATGTAGTCTAATTAAATCAGGTGATTCTGAGGGAATTAGATTAGGAAATGAGATACTTAAAGTAGTAAAGGAGTTTTGCTATATGGGGAGAAAATAACTGATGATGGTCGAAGTATAGAGGATATAAAATGTAGACTGGCAATGGCAAAGAAAGCGTTTCTGAAGAAGAGAAATTTGTTTCATTGAGTATTGATTTAAGTGTCAGGAAGTCATTTCTGAAAGTATTTGTATGGAGTGTAGCGACATATGGAAGTGAAACATGGACGATAAATAGTTTGGACAAGAAGAGAATAGAAGCTTTCGAAATGTTGTGCTACAGAAGGATGCTGAAGATTAGATGGGTAGATCACATAACTAATGAGGAGGTATTGAATAGAATTGGGGAGAAGAGGAGTTTGTGGCACAACTTGACTAGAAGAAGGGATCGGTTGGTAGGACATGTTCTGAGGCATCAGGGGATCACAAATTTAGCATTGGAGGGCAGTGTGGAGGGTAAAAATCGTAGAGGGAGACCAAGAGATGAATACACTAAGCAGATTTAGAAGGATGTAGGTTGCAGTAAGTACTGGGAGACGAAGAATCTTGCACAGGATAGAGTATCATGGAGAGCTGCATCAAACCAGTCTCAGGACTGAAGACCACAACAACAACATGTAAGCAACCAACAAAGCTTGTCAAATGGGAGTTTCTCAGTCTCAGTATAGAGCTTCAAATTTTGGACAACTTCATATAAACCTGCACTGCTGGAAAACAAAATCACCTTATCATCTGGATAGACCATATGCCTTACCTGGCTGTGCAGAACAACTGGTGCAGATAATTCTCCCCCCCCTCCCCCCCCCCTTTCCTTTGCCTCATCAAAACTGGCAGTGTTGGGGGTGTCAGGGGTGAGAAACTGCACAGCAGGTGCCTTGCACACCCCCTCCCCCCACCCCCACCCTTCCCCCACTGGCAAGACAAGGGGATGAAGGAAGTCCACATTTTGGTTTATCAGTGCCTGCACGTGCTCCTGTTGCTGCTGATACTGCTGTTGCTCCCTGTCCTTCTGTAGGTGCAACTGTTCCAGACAACAATGCAGAAATGCTGGGTCCATTATGGCCCAAGTTAACACCAGGAAAATGGAAAAAGAAAAGAATAGGGGCATCATATATGTAAGACTTTCTACCTCGCCACTTCAGTATCTGCACAGGCATGATGACTGTAAATGCTCAGCACTGATACTTCATGGGCTGACGGTGGCTTAAGAAATGTAAAATTGTGCACTTCACAGAATGAAAACTACATAATATCCTAAGATTACAGTATCCATGAGTCAAAATTTGAATTTAGTCAACTCATAACAGATATCTGGATGCAACAATTTGTCAGAATATGAAACAGAATGATCATGTACGCTCAGCCATAGGTAAAGCAGCTGGCAGATTTCGGTTCATTGGTAGAACACTGAGAAAAAGCAAATTGCCTGTGGAGAAATTGCTTAGAAATCACTTATGCAACCCATTCTAGAATACTGCTCAAATGTATGGGACCCATACCAAATAGGACTAATGGGTGATATTGAAAATATATAAAGAAGGGCAACACAAATGGTTACAGGTTTGTTTGGCCAATGGGAGAGTGTCACAGAGATGCTGAAGAAATTGAGCTGGCAGATACTTGAAGATAGATGCAAACTGTCCTGAGAAAGCCTACTTACAAAGTTTCAAATACCAGCTTTAAATGATGACTGTAGGCTTACATATGAATCGTGCGGAGAAGATATAATTAATTGTAGCATCCATAAAGGCATTTAAACATTTATTCCTTCCACACTCCATATGTGACTGGAATGGGAAGAAGCCCTAATAACTGGTACAATGGGAAGTATGCTCCACCATGCAATTAATAGTAGTTTACAGAGCATCTGTAGTTGCAGATGTAAATATAGAAGTTCTAAAAACAAAGAAAAAATACTGTCAGTATAGGTTGTTCCAAAAAGTGCACATACGTGTATACAGAATGAACTCTGTTTTTCTAAATGTGATTGATGTGAATAATACTGTCAACATTATGTCAAACAATGGAATGTAACAATGTTGTGAAATAAAAGTTCCTACTCACCATAAAGTGGAGATGCTGAGTTGCAGATAGGCACAACAAAAAGACAGTCACAAATAATAGCTTTCAGCCAGTAAAGCCTTTGTCAGAAGTAGACAGGAAACACACATATATGCACTCATGCAAACGCAACTCACACACACGACTGCAGTCTCAGGCAACTGAGGCCACAGTCTCTCTGACACATAGTTCCCCACGAATGTCTTCATATTGCCTCATGGATGCAGTGTAGCTTTCCTTAAGTTTCTGTTGTCTCACTCATCTCTGTTCAGCCTGAGAGAAGCATTTACTGCATTGTGGAAAGAATCGCCTAATTGATTTTTCTCTCCACAAAATCAAAGGAGGACAATGAATCTTCCTGTGGAATGTGCATTCCACAAAGAATGCGTTGTACTCTTCCTCTCCTTTCATTGTTATTCCTCAAAGTAATTCTTCTATCCCCAGAATTTCTTCAAATGTTTGAACATCAGTTTACAAAGCATGATGTGACAGGCTGCCATGACAAATTACTATCCTTTACCATTTGATACTGTCCTGATACAATCTAATCTAGTTCTGTCTCTTGGAAAACAGGATGATCAGCTTCTCTGAAGACAGCCCTTGACTTTTGAATGTACATACAAAATTCAGCTCCTAGCAATATGTGTATCTTGCCAGGACACCACAAATCTGAATTAGTGAATTGTCCATTTGGCAAGTTCTACTTACTCATCTCTGTCATTTTCTCCAGCAAAACTAAACATTCAACAGACAACATTAGTTGCTTATGCAGGAGCCCACTTGTACACAGACGCTGTTTTGTTTGTGAAAGTGTTGCGCATATTCCTTGACTTGGTACTCGGCTGTATCACCTTTGAAATTTGAGGCATTGTGCACATGCTTTCAGTATGAAGCATGACTGTGACCCTCAATGTAATAGAGTACAACAAGTCTGCCATTTGCCAAAGCTCTCTTGCAACTTTATTCTTGCTGACAAAAGAAGCATTCGTTTGCCCGGGCTGACCTTCAATGAACAGTAACTTGATGTACTTGATTGATGTTTCTTATAGTGCTCATGTTGCATATCAGTTGGACAATTCTTCCTTATGCCATATTGTGCACATTGTAATGCTGTATGCAGTAACATGTGGTGTCATTTTCCACAAGTAGGGCAGGTAATGGATGTACATTGAGAATCCCTGTGGGCACTCTTCATGCAGTTGTAGCACACAGTGTTGTGCATCACAATGGCTTTGTGTTTGCTACATGCAGTTTGATTGAATTTGCTGCACTTGTGCAACATGTTAGGCTTGTTGCAAATGATGCTTCCAGCAGTAGTAGTGATGTAAATCTTTCTCAAATACTCCACTGCTTGCCATTGGAGGCATTCTCTTGTTTATTATCAGATATACCATGACATAGTGATACTGTAACCTTGCGACAATTTCAACTGATTTGTATTTGTTTTTGAGAAAAGCACATGTTTCTTTTAATGTCAGAAAGCTGTTTGAACACGGACTGGCTTCAAATTCTGTTCTTATAGACTGTTCAATTCATGCTATAAGGAGCTGTGACGTAATGAAGACTTGCAAAGAGACCTTGTGCTGTAATGCCATCAACACTTGCACAGTGCTTAAAGACTCATTCAGGAGTGCACAAAGCTCACTTGCACGTGCCTTTCTCATTGACAATAGCTTAATGGTTTCTTTGAATGTGAAGATAGTATCTGTTCTTTTGGACATGTCCAAAAGAACAGGTACCATTGGTGATCTTGCAGCTCTCGAAGCATGAAATTACAACCAAATTCAGACCATTAGCTACTTACAAGTGTTGATAAATATCAACAGGGACAGTTGAAAATGTGTGCCTCAACCGGTACACGAACCCAGGATCTCCTGCTTGCATGGTAGACGCTCTATCTCGGTTGGGGCACACATTTTCTACTGTCCCCATTGATATTTATCAATGCCTGTAAACAGATAATGGTCTGGATTTCATTGTAATTTCATTCTTTGCATTTGCCGGTGCAATCAACTGATTATTATTGTACAAGTATCTATTGCAAACCAAATCAAAAGCTATATTGAAATTAGTCTCTGGAAGACCAACATTTACAGTTAATGAACTAAGTAAATGATGATACTTAGCAGTGTCCTCTAATTCATCATTATTTATGACAAAACTCACAAACATGTCACAAAAATGTCTGAATTGCATTACATCACCAGTAAATCGTGACACTTTTATGGTGGGCAGCTTGATGCTATATTTTGATGTACTCAAGGTAGATCCAATATCTGAAAAAAACCTTATCACCTGCATTGGCATGATTCATCCGAATTGCTCTCTCTTTCTGTCTCTCTCTAGGAGGGTTTTTTTACCATATTTTCTAATACTTCTCAACAATCTTTGGAAACTGTTCTAGGCTGACACTATTACCCAGAGTGTCTGATTTACCTGTTACATGGAATTCATTTGTAAACTGTAACACCTGCATGAGACTTTCTTTTGTCATCGAGCATGTAGTAACAAGTTTCTTTCTTAAAACTTCATTTGTGATGGAAAGCTAATAGAGGCAGGCAACAGCAGAAACAGCTGTTAAAATAAGTGGGAACAACTGGAAGCAGGATAGCCAGACCAAGGTAGTTACCGTATAGGTGTGCCATGTTGCTGCTGCCGGCTGAACGAACATGCTGCTCCATTGAAACTTGTCCCTTGTCCCTGCTGTTCTGCCAATGAATGGCTGCTGCTGGACATTATGTCATCAAATCCATCACAATTCAGCCTGGAAGGACCAAAATGTTAGCATCCACAAAAAAAGTGTAAAGTGTAAATGTTATCAGAGGACCATGAATTTAGGAGGACTGTGCAATGGTTCGATCCATTCAGGCTGCAATGAAAAATGATATGTGTTAGAGAATCACTTATTACATACAGTTACGTTAACATTCACAGTGCAAAATATACATCTCCACCATTTAGTGTATGAGGCAGGAGTGCCACAAGCTACAACAGCTGATCAACCAAAAGTGCAGTCGCTATTGTTCTCACCTTGCAGTGACGAGAGATGGTTAGGCATGTCTGGATGGACAAACTGCTGACCATTGTCCCTTAGAAACAAATAACTCTAGAGTGGGCAATGCTCTCCAGTGACTCAGTCAAATGTGGCAACTGAATGAGTACAATTAATCCACAGTGAAGATTAAAACCATTGATCAAATATGTTGTAATTACATCCTCTACTGCATGAATAGAAGATGATAATTTGTGTACTCTTGGAAGTAGTGGGAATAAATACACATCTAATCTAGTTTTTCCATGAAATAACTAAATGTTTTTGAAGATTCTGTTATTCTATTATAAAATAATATCTCATTAGATATACTTATGGTATTCTTATACAGAAAACCATTTACAACTGTCACAATTATTTTACAAAATATCTTGTGGGAAACTCTTCTCGTTATGCTGTGTAATGCCTTTAAAGTATGAGCACATCCATCATTAAAATTGACAATAATATTTTTAAAATTACTCAGTGTAAACTGTATGAGTGATATTTTATAAGCACAACACAAATATGTAAGCTTCTTATGTGTGTTGTTTCTTACAGAAAAGCCTCGGGAGTTCAAAGAACGACAAGGCTTCAATCGCCGACGTGGTGCAATGCGCAGACGTGTCCATCAAGTAAATGGACACAAATTTATGGCAACTTTTCTTCGGCAGCCCACTTTCTGTTCACACTGTCGGGATTTTATATGGTTTGTTAGATGCAGTTTCAACTTACCTATTACTGAAATGTAGCATAGCATTGGTACAACTTATGGTATAAGAAATATTTTTCCTTTCAGAGTGACACTTAATTATTTGGCACTTCTAGGAATGAACATTTTATATTTTTACGGTTCTGTATCTCAACTAGTAAATAGCGAACCCTTCTAGGATCACTTGTTGTCTGTCCATCTGTCTGTCTGTCTGTCCGACTATTCAGAACCCTTTTCCTCGTAAATGGTGAGATGTATCAAGTTAAAATTTATGTCACATATTAAGATCACAATCCCTTGGTGATGTAAAAAAGCTTATAAGTCAATGTAATCAAAAGATATGTCAATTAATGTCAAATATTTCGATACTCGCAAACTCACTCATCGAAACCTGTCGGGTACTTCCCATGGATCTAGAACCAAGAAGTTTGGCAGGAAGAAAGGTTTCACAGTATAAGTAAAGGGAAAAAAATCCAAACTTGTTAATTTGTAACTATATCACATGAAAAAAAACTTTTTTTGTCATTCGTTATCCAACTATCTGTCTGTCCCTCTGTGTATTAAGACCTCTTTTCATCAGCAATGGGTCGACATATTGAATAGAAATTTATGTCCCATACTGAGGACTACAGTCCTTTGATGGTGTAAATATGTGAAGTTTCTAAGTCTATGTAATTGAAAGATATGGCGATTTTGTCACAAGTTTTGATACTTGCAAACACACTGATTAAAACCTATAGCGTACTTCCTCTTGATGTAGAATCATGAAATTTGGCCAGAAGAAAGGTTTCACAGTAGAAGTAAAAGATAAAGAATCAGAAAATTATTATTTTGTAACTATCACACACAAAAATGTTTCTTTTACCATTTCTTATCTGACATCAAACATGAAATTAAAACATTCTTGAGAGTCTTGGAATCCCTGAGACCAATACCTTGCTTGTCTCATGTCAATAATAGGTAAAAATCATTGAGGTCCTCGATACCTTGAATGGATGAACTGTCTATATGGATAATTAAGTTTATATGGCACCCTCAGAGTGAGAATCTTACACCTGGACAATTTTTATATTTTTAGATAGCACAAAAAGCGAGTTTTGTTGACTAAACGTAGTAAGTATTATTAGAACTGTCTCAATGATATGACTACTCACCATGCAGAGGGTGGGGGGTGGGGTGGGGGGGGTGGGGGGGGGGGGGGGAGAAAAAAAAGGAAGAAAAAAAAAACAGACAAAACTTGGTGACCCTGTTTGTTTGTAGAAGCTGATGCTTCCATGTTTGATAAAAGAAAAAAAATCAATTGAGGGAGATGGGATTTATGAAAATTCAGTAGCTAGGTGAAATGAAAATCAACAATCATGCTGCTGATTATAAAATTCCCTCTAGTTTTGTCTAAATGATCAATGACACAGTCAGTCTTCCTCCTTGATCCTTGTAAAACTTCACAGAACTCTACATTTTATCCTCTCTACTTCAGGTGTCATCAGTACTTTTAGTGCCTCATTTCCTAAGTTCCTCGGTATCACTTGATGTAATTCGATTACATTCCGTCACCCATGTTTTACTTCTGTTGATACACATCTTGTAACCTCATTTCAAGACAGTATCTATTCTGTTTAACTACTCTTACAGGGCCTGTACTGAATCTGACAGAATTACAATGTCATCAGCAAACTGCACAGCTTTTATTTCTTCTGCGTGAACTTTAACTCCTTCTGCAAAGTTTTCTGCAACTATTGCTTCCCTTTCATGTCTTTCAAGTGTTATACCTGCACCCTGGTTTCTGTACAAGCTGTATATAACCTTCCACTTGCTGCATTTTATATCTTTTTGACCATTACTGATGTACCAATGCTGGCCGGTTTGTTAATAGTCCGGAGGTGCAAGAAATTATCACTTTGACCTTGCAGAACAATGCTTTATTTGCATCCTCTGAGGGAATAAGGTGGTACACAAGAATAGCGAAAACAGATTGGATAAATACACAATCTTACATAGATAAATGTATTTCCAAGAAGAACATTACTTTTACTTGGCATAACTACAAAAGAGTAATAACTGACTAGAAAATAAAAACAGAACTATTATTTCTCAAAACAATATGTATGCTCCACAATGGCTGTGAAATATTCAACACTAATTCCAGCACCCCTGGTGGCCGGCATGGAAGGTCCACTGATAGCTGCGATATAAACAAAACCACGCTCACGCACAACACATGTGGCACTTTGCTACACTACAGAAAGTGAACTTTGTTGCTACAACAGCAACCTTGGTGAATGCGAAGCACCGTCCAGGTAATGCGCAGCGAAGTGCGCATGCCAACCCTATCTCATCGTGCAGGTTGGTGGTGGTACTTTGATAATAGAAGGGGGTTCTGCAACAGCTGGAGGCAGTTCTGCAACAAAGGGAAATGGTGTCAGTGCTAGAGCAGGAAGTTGCGGTCATGGGCAGTTGTAAGCAGGATCCTCATGCAGAACATAACCTTGTTTCACTCTTATCAGTTGACACTGTAGATGATTTTCCATTTAGGAGTATCTCAAAGGTGTGTTCTCCTCATTGCAACATCTTGTATGGGCCAGCGTATGGCTGTTGTAGTGCAAGTCTAATGCCATCTGCACAGAGCCTGACGTGAGTGCAGGACACTAAATCATGAAGAACATAGGTAGCAGGAAAGCTGTGTCTTGAAACTTGGAGAGGGCAAAGTGGAATGACATGTTTCCTGAGCTTAACTATAATGTCATTATGATCCTGACCAAGTGTCTGTGGTGGTGGTGGTGCTTCGCCAAATTCTCCAGGAAGTCATAGTGTGTTGCTGAACACTAGTTCTGCGGGTGAAGTGTCTAAGTCAGATATGTACACTGTCCGGAGACCCAGTAAAATCATTGGTAACACAATAGTCCAGTCTGATCCATGGCATATGATCGCTGCCTTGAGTGCGCAACACCAGCACTCAATTAAACCACTACTGGCCCTATGATAACTAGTAGTCTGGTGGTACACTGTGTCGCAGAACTTGGCTAATTGAGAGAATAGTTCAGCCTTGAACTGGTGGCTGTGATCTGTCGTCACATGTAATGAGCAACCAAAGTGAGAAATCCAGCTTGAGGTAAGCACAGAATCTACTGTTTCTGCTGTTATGTCATCTGTCGGAGTTGCCTTGGACCAGCGTGTCAGGCGATCAATCATAGTTAGAATATATCGCTGTCCGCTGGAAGGAGGCAGTGGGACTATGACATTGATGTGGATGTGTGCTTCTCCTGCATAGGTCAATGGAAGGTTTCAAATTGCTTTGCTGACTTTAAATAAGTACATGCCCATTCTTGGCAATCTTTTTGCACTCTGGGCCACACAAATCCGAAGCTGCAATGTGGAAGGAATACACAGAGGGGGCCTACATGGGAAATGACCTTGAAGATGATGTTCTAGAAAGTGAAGAGGAATTAGGTAAAGACAAGATGGGAGATATGATACTGTGAGAAGATTTGAAAGATCTCTAAAAGATCTAAGTGGAAACATTGTCCCTGGAATAGACGAAATTCCCTCAAAATTATTGAGATCCTTGGGAAAGCCAGTCATGACGCAACTACTCCACCTGGCGTACAAAATATTTGAGACAGGTGAAATACATCCAGACTTAAAGAAGAATGTAATAATTCCAACTCCAGAGAGAACAGGTGCTGGCAGGCGTGAATATTACTGAATTATCGATTTACTAAGTCATGATCATAAAATATTGACGTAAATTATTTACAAAAGACTGGAAAAATTAGAAGAAGGTGAGCTTGGGGTAAGCCATTTTGTGTTCTGGAAGAATGTAAGAACATGTGAAACAATACTGACCCTGCAACTTGTTTTAGGAGATAGGTTAAAGAAAGGCAAACATATGTTTATGGCAATTGCAACTTAGAGAAAACTTTTGACCATGTTGACTGAAATACATTCTTTGAAATTCTGTAGGTAGAAGGTGTAGCAACAAAGTTCACTTTCTGTCAGTGCAGTGAAGTGTCATGTGTGCTGTACGTGAATGTGGTTTTGTTTATGTTGCAGCATTGAATATTTCACAGCCACCATGGAGTGCACATACTGTTTTGAAGAATAATAGTTATGTTGCTATTTTATAATCAGTTATTTTTCTCTTGTAGTTGCACTGAGTAAAAGTAATGTTCTTCACGGAGATACATTTATCTATGCAAGATTGTGTATTTACCTGATCTGTATTCACTACTCTTTGTGCACTGCCTAATTCCCTTGGCAGACACAAATAAAGTTTTGTTTTGCAAGGTCACAGTGACAATTTTGCGCCTTCAGGCTATTAACAAACCAGTCATCATTGATACTTTAGTAATGGCCAAAGTGGTGACTGTGATGTGATTTGAAAATGCCAAGAAGTGCAGTTCCACTGTACATGACATGACAGAGTCATTAGAAGAAATAATTCCAACAGTCATGAGACTCACAATGTGGTTACTCACATTCTGGCTACACAATCTGGTGCTTTGGTTTGCGCAAGTCAAAGCCAGCTTCCTCTGTGGTGGTATTGCTATGGACTCCACAAAATTTGCACTGGTCATCAGTAAATTAGACAATCATTACACCGCGAAGTACAAGATGTAATCACTGTACTGGTGGCAGTCAACGCATATGAGGAATTGAAGGCTGAGCTGATAAAACGTGTTTCCACATCAGAAGAGGAATATATAGGACAGGTCTTAACTCAAGAAGACGTGGGAGAATGCAAACCATTGCAGTTTTTATGGCACTTGTGCACCAAGGGAGACATCGTTGTGCCTGATAGCCTGCTGCATACGTTGTGGAGTCGCTGTCTGCTGCCACACATACAAGCAATCATAGCACCGCAGACTGACAGACCCTTGGATGCAGTGGCCGACTGTATAATGGATGCTACAGCCAGGCTACAATTAGTATGTCAGTAGCAGCATGCAATGGTGCGGTGGCGGTGTCAAACAATCTAACACAAGCCATGCCATCCGCAGCTCTGACTGGTATGCTGGCAGTGACACATCTGAGCCTACCACTGGCTACAATAACTCATGTGGATCATGATAACCTGGCAGTGAAAGTCGACTACCTCACCAAATGAATTGACAAGTTACTCTCTCGACATCCTCAACTACTTATTCCACCACAGGACAAGAACAACCCTCCATCTGTTGGTACCACAAGAAATTTGGAAACCAGGCACGTAAGTGTACATCTCCTTGCAGATACACCAATGCCAACAGATGTCACATGTCAGATGCTTTCTCTGATTATGAAACATGATCCCAACGCCTCTTTGTCAGTGACAGAAAGACAGGCTAACAAGTATCTAGTAGATATCAGCTTGGATTTATGTATTCTTCCCCATAAACTACTACATTGTTACCCACAACATTGTTCTTCCTGTCTGCTGACAACAATTCATCGATCAAAACCTATGGCACCCAGTGCATTGAATTGGACCTAGGAGTACACAAGATGCAGGACTTTACCATCACAAACGTCACCTAGCCTATCATCAGTGCCAATCTGTTGGCGCAGCACAACTTGCTACCTGACATCAGGAACGCGTGGTTGGTCAATGGCATCACCAGGCTGTCGACTTCTGGATTTCACTGCCACACAGCCGAGCACTCTGACCAAGTCAAACAAGCAGATGCTGGAGAGTACGACCATCTACTCAAACAGATTCTGGCCATGACATGGCCCCTGGGAGCACCCAAAGAGGTATGTCACAATACCTTACATAATATCATGACTACAGATGGCCCACCAGTCACTTGCTGCCCTCTGCATCTAGTGCCCAACCGGTTAGCTATCGCAAAATCAGAATTCGATGTTATGATGAGAGAAGAGATTATACGACCGTCTAGTAGTCATTGGTCATCTTCACTACACCTTATGTCTAAGAAAAGCAGCATGTGGCTCCCACATAGTGATTACTGTGCTCTCAATGCCCGGACTGTACCAGATCGATATACCTCGCCTCTACTGCACTATTACAACTACAATGGTTTTTACTGTTTTGGACTGTGCTAAGGCTTATATACGGATACCAGTTGCAGAGGAAGACATTCCACAAACAGCACCTGTCACCACTTTTGGTTTATTTGAAAGCAAATACATGACATTCAGCTTGAGTAATGCTGCACAACATTTTATTGGCCCAGTACTGCAAGGACTGTCATGCTCATTTGTGTATCTATATTATGTTTTAATTTTTTCTTCAACTGCATAACAACACAAACAACATCTGTTACAAGTTTTAGAGCGGCCCAAAAAATATGGGGTATTGTTAAATATAGCCAAATGTGTGTTTTACAGTCGCAGAATCTCATCAAAACTGCTCATTTCCCTTACCAGAAAAAGTGGAAGCCATACTGCAGAGCTCATGAGCTACGTCGGTTTCTTGATATGTTCATTTCCTACCATCAGTATCTGCCACACTCTGCTGAAGTACGAGAACCACTTATTGCACCATTGGTTGGTCCAAAAGTCAAGGGAACTTCACCAATTCAGTGGATTGATGATATGATTCAGCCTTTGAAGTGGCAAAACACAACATAGCGGACACAGTGCTCCTCGCTCACCCTTGCATTAGTAGTGGATGTGAGCCAGACAGTGATCAGAGCCACACTGCTACAATTAAATGAAGGTGCTTGGCAACTTTCAGCATTTTACTCACACGAGCCTTTGGCATCTCAATGTCTGTTGAGTGCATACAATCGTGATCTCCTCACGATATATGGCACAGTAAAATATTTTTGACCTCAGCTGGAAGAGAGAGAATTCACTATTTTCACTGATCATGAGCCATTGATGTATGCATTTGGGCAGAATAACAACAACTGTTCATTGTGTCAGTGCAACCAACTAGTGTTTATTGCAGAGTTCATTACTGACATCAGACATGTAGCCAGAATCAACAATGTGGTAGCAGATTGCCTGTCCCGTGCTTCTGCTGTTACAAACAACTAAAGCGTAATAGACTTCACAGAGGCACAAAAAACGGCTCAAGAACTTTTTAACTGTCTCACTGATCCAGCGACAACAATTGAGCTAAAGTTAGAAGATGTACCAGGTTCTGACATTACGCTTTATTACCGTCTCTCTGTGGGAAAACCAAGACCATTCTTGCCAGCAGGGTTTCATGAACTAGCTTTTGACAAATTACACAATTTAAGTCATCATAGTGTCAGGACAACAGTTCGCCTCATCTCACACCGATTGCTGACATTCGTGCAGCTGCTTCTCTTTTCACCAAAGGGGGATCTTTAATCTTCGCCTAGGTGTTAGCTATCTTTCCCACCATTATAGATGCTTCTAGAGCTTTGCATTTGTTCTCTAGCTATTCCTCCTTAGTCATTTTTCACTTTCTGTCAATCTCATTTTTTAGACAGCTGTATCCTCTTTCATCTGCTTCATTTGCTGCATTTATGCATTTTCTCCTTTTGTCAATTAAATTCAGTATTTCCTGTACAGGGCTATTACAAATGATTGAAGCGATTTCATAAATTCACTGTAGCTCCATTCATTGACATATGGTCACGACACACTACAGATACGTAGAAAAACTCATAAAGTTTTGTTCGGCTGAAGCCGCACTTCAGGTTTCTGCCGCCAGAGCACTCGAGAGCGCAGTGAGACAAAATGGTGACAGGAGCCAAGAAAGTGTATGTCGTGCTTGAAATGCACTCACATCAGTCAGTCATAACAGTGCAACGACACTTCAGGACGAAGTTCAACAAAGATCCACCAACTGCTAACTCCATTTGGCGATGGTATGCGCAGTTTAAAGCTTTTGGATGCCTCTGTAAGGGGAAATCAACGGGTCGGCCTGCAGTGAGCGAAGAAACGGTTGAACGCGTGCGGGCAAGTTTCACGCGTAGCCCGCGGAAGTCGACGAATAAAGCAAGCAGGGAGCTAAACATACCACAGCCGACAGTTTGGAAAATATTACGGAAAAGGCTAAAGCAGAAGCCTTACCGTTTACAATTGCTACAAGCCCTGACACCCGATGACAAAGTCAAACGCTTTGAATTTTCGGCGCGGTTGCAACAGCTCATGGAAGAGGATGCGTTCAGTGCGAAACTTGTTTTCAGTGATGAAGCAAAATTTTTTCTTAATGGTGAAGTGAACAGACACAATGTGCGAATCTGGGTGGTAGAGAATCCTCACGCATTCGTGCAGCAAATTTGCAATTCACCAAAAGTTAACGTGTTTTGTGCAATCTCACGGTTTAAAGTTTACGGCCCCTTTTTCTTCTGCGAAAAAAACGTTACAGGACACGTGTATCTGGACATGCTGGAAAATTGGCTCATGCCACAACTGGAGACCGACAGCGCCGATTTCATCTTTCAACAGGATGGTGCTCCACCGCACTTCCATCATGATGTTCGGCATTTCTTAAACAGGAGATTTGAAAACCGATGGATCGGTCGTGGTGGAGATCATGATCAGCAATTCATGTCATGGCCTCCACGCTCTCCTGACTTAACCCCATGCGATTTCTTTCTGTGGGGTTATGTGAAAGATTCAGTGTTTAAACCTCCTCTACCAAGAAACATGCCAGAACTGCGAGCTCGCAGCAACGATGCTTTCGAACTCATTGATGGGGACATGCTACACCGAGTGTGGGAGGAACTTGATTATCGGCTTGATGTCTGCCAGATCACTAAAGGGACACATATCAAACATTTGTGAATGCCTAAAAAAACTTTTTGAGTTTTTGTATGTGTGTGCAAAGCATTGTGAAAATATCTCAAATAATAAAGTTATTGTAGAGCTGTGAAATCGCTTGAATCATTTGTAATAACCCTGTATTATCAAAGGATTTCTACTAGGCCTCGCCTTTTTGTCCATTTGATCCTCTGCCGCCTTCACTGTTCCATCTCTCAAATCTACTCATTTGTATTCTTTTGTATTCCCTTCCACTGTTTCAGTCAAATGCTGTCTAAAGTTCTCTCTGAAACTCTCAACACTGATTTGTTCATCTTATCCAGGTCCCATCTCCTCAATTTCCAACCTTTTTTTGCAATTTCTTAAGTTTTAACTTAATTTTCATTCAGTCATTTGTGATCAGTGTTTACATCTTCCCCTGGAAATGCCTAATAGTTTAAAATCTGGTTTTGAAGTCTTTGCCACACCATTACATAATTCATGTGAAACCTTCCAATGACCAAGGTTTCTTCCTGATTCTTAAGTCAAGTGTTAGCGATGACCAAATTATGCTCTTTACAAAATTCTACTGATGGCTTCCTCATTCATCACATTCCCCAGCCTATATTCTTCTACTATTTTTCTTCTCTTCTTTTTCCCACTATTTAATTCCAGTCTCCCATCACAATAAAATGTTCCTCTCCCGTAATTGTCTGAATGATTGGTTTTATCTCATCATACATTCTTTCAATGTCTTCATCTTCAGAGGAAGTAGATATATAAACTTCTACTACTATGATGGGTGTTGGTTTCAACCCTAGGCTGGCTACAATAAGGTCTTCATGGTAGCTTATCCACTCTTCCATTTTCTTATTCATTAGTAGACCTAGTCCTACATTACCCCTATTTGATTTTATACTTATAACCCAGTACTCACATGACCAGAAGTCCTCGTCTTCCTGCCACTGCACTTGTTAATTTCCCCCTATATCTAACTTCAAACTATCAATTTCCCTTATTAAATTGTCTAACCTCCCTGTTCAATTAATGGATCTAACATTCCAGGCCATGACCCATAGAATGCCAATCTCTCTTTTCTTATGATAGTATCCTCCTGAGTAGTCTCCACCCAGAGGTCTGAATGGGAGACTATTTTACCTCATAATAATTTAGAGATGATGCCATTGATATTTAACCATATTCAAGAGCTGCTTGCCCTAGGAGAAAATCACAACTGTAGTTTCCCCTTGCTTTCAGCTAGTTTCCCCATTGCTTTCAGCCATTCATAGTACCAGTATTTCGAGGCCATGTTGGCCAATGTTACAAGGCCAGATCAGTTAATTATCCAGACTGTAACATCTGAAACTACGGAAAAAGCTACTAGCATTAGAAATATTATGTTCAGTACTACTGCAATATCATTGTTAAAGTTAAGCATTTCATTATTATCATTACTACATTCCAAGTTAGTGATCTGAGATCACTGCACACAAATGTATGACGTCTGACAAAATCATCAGTTTGATTACGTTTGTAATTTGTAAATAAATAAACATGTGTGCATCATCTTTAAATCCACTTTGTGTTGCATTGCAATAGGAATTTTTTTCTGATACACAAGTCGTATTTCTTGGTGTGTTCTTAGTTGTTCTGATTATTACATTTAAAACAAAGAAATTTGACATGGTATGTGGGGAAAAAATCCAGTTACCATTTAACATGAATTGGTTTTAAATGTGGGGTACATACACTACTGTCCATTAAAATTGCTACACCAAGAAGAAATGCAGATGATAAACGGGTATTCATTGGACAAATATATTATGCTAGAACTGACATGTGATTACATTTTCACTCAATTTACGTGCATAGATCCTGAGAAATCAGTACCCAGAACAACCACCTCTGGCCGTAACAATGGCCTTGATACGTCTGGGCATTGAGTCAAACAGAGCTTGGATGATGTGTACAGGTACAGCTGCCCATGCAATTCAACACGATACCACAGTTTATCAAGAGTAGTGACTGATGTATTGTGACGAGCCAGTTGCTCGGCCACCATTGACCAGACGTTTTCAATTGGTGAGAGATCGGGAGAATGTGCTGGCCAGGGCAGCAGTCAAACATTTTCTGTATCCAGAATGGCCCGTACAGGACCTGCAACATGCAGTCGTGCGATATCCTGCTGAAATGTAGGGTTTCATAGGGATCGAATGAAGGATGGAGCCACGGGTCGTAACACATCTGAAATGTAACATCCACTGTTCAAAGTGCCATCAATGCGAACAAGAGGTGACCGAGACGTGTAACCAGTGGCACCCCATACCATCATGCTGGGTGATACGCCAGTATGGCAATGACGAATACACGCGTCCAATGTGCGTTCACCGTGACGTCGCCAAACATGGATGCGACCATCATGATACTGTAAACAGAACCTCGATTCATCCAAAAAAATGACATTTTCCCATTCATGCACCCAGGTTCATCATTGAGTACACCATTGCAGGCACTCCTGTCTGTGATGCAGCGTCAAGGGTAACCGCAGCTGTGGTCTCCGAGCTGATAGTCCATGCTGCTGCAAATGTTGTCAAACTGTTCGTGAAGATGGTTGTTGTCTTGGAAATGTCCCCATCTGTTGACTCAGGGATCGAGATGTGGCTGCACGATCCGTTACAGCCATCCAGATGCCTGTCATCTTGACTGCTTGTGACACAAGGCCATTGGAATCCAGCCTGGCATTCCGTATTACCCTCCTGAACCCACCGATTCCATATTCTGCTAACAGTCATTGGATCTTGACAAACGCGAACAGCAATGTCGCGATACGATGAACCGCAATCAAAGTCAGAAACATGATGGTACGCATTTCTCCTCCTTACACAAGGCATCACAACAACATTTCACCAGGCAACGCCAGTCAACTGCTGTTTGTATATGAGAAATCTGTTGGAAACTTTTCTCATGTCAGCACGTTGTAGGTGTCACCACTGGCGTCAACCTTGTGTGAAAGCACTCAAAAGCTAATCATTTGTATATCGCAGCATCTTCTTCCTGTTGGTTAAATTTTGCATCTGTAGCACGTCATCTTCGTGGTGTAGCAATTTTAAAGGCCAGTAGTGTATATCATCGATGAAAGTTTACATTTGAAAACAGGTATGGGATGAAAATGATTAGTGATACAAAATAAATGTTGAATTGTAATTTCAGGTTGCTCCAATACAGTGTGGAGGACAAAATGATTTTGACCTTTACAAAATGAGTTGATTAAAAATTAGTCAAATTTGAAAAGTCTAAACATATTGTTAGTGTACTTTACAGAAGAAGCATACAGTGATTTCTACTGCCTGGCATTGTATAACTTGACTTATTCTACCTCCCTCAAGGATCTCATTCATGACAGGATTTATGAAACCTGATGTATGAATGAATGATAAAAACAACTGACAGATGTCTGTTGAGATAGTAAAATGAGATGTGATATGCAGAAGGAAGAAATGGAAATGTGTAAACTGGGAGATAAATTCAAAGATTAATGATATGCACCTTGAAAGGAAAAAAATAATTTTTCAGCCCACAAAACTATAGCAAGGAGCAAAGCTTAAATTGTATTTCAGAATATAAAATTTTTGGTCATTATCTTCCAAGTAATTTATTGTACTTATTGTTACAGGGGCATAGGAAAGCAAGGCTATCAGTGTCAAGGTAAATATGATACACACTTTTGTAATTACAACACAACTTCCATTATTATTATTATTATTATTAAAAATACGTAATTTGGCATCTGACATGTATTTCATTTTATTTTCAGTGTGCACCTGTGTTGTACACAAACGTTGTCATAAGTCAGTTGTCACAAAGTGTCCTGGTATGCGAGATCCCAATCCCTATGAGGTAAGTACAATGTATTTGCAAGTGTATGTTTGATTAGAGAAGTCATGTCATGAACTTAATGCTCATTTAATCACAAATCATGGGGTTGTACTTCAATCCTCTGTTAAACTTAGGATTTATTTGGCATTTACTGTGACTTCCTTTGTTTGTCCAACAATTTTTCTGGCACTAACCATGACTTTCAACTTTGTCACTATCAAGTGTATGTGAAAAATCTCAAGTTGAATCATGCTTTAGATTCCTTATTAAGCTATAGGTCCCTACGTAACTGGCATGGTAAGCTATCTTTTTGGCTTTGTAAAGGAAGGAACATATCATCTTCAGCAGGATCATTATTGCTAAACAATTGTTTGAGAGCCAGTAGTGCTTTATATTTCCACTAAATAGCAAGAGCCATGGAGCATGTAGTTAAACTAAATTTCCTTGTAAATAAGATAAACATTAACCTGGGTTTGAACACCACTATGCTTCGCCACATGTGATCTTATTGTCTAATACTGTCTAACTGATGCTTTCCCACTGATAATTCAATGTCTGTCTGATAATTCTTCAACTCAAATACTTTATGATAGACATTTTAGTAAGTTGATTGGCTTAGGCTGGCTCTCAGTCCATCGTAACTCTTTCTGGAGTGCCAGCTGCATGCTGCGCTGCCTGTATATGCAGAGGCTTGTCAGTTGTAGCTGACAGCACACTGGCAATACTGTACAGGGATCCATTAAACAATACCTGTATTAGTTACTTGTGGCAGGAAAGTTCTGGTTGAATGTAAATACGCTTTCAGTGAATGGTCTTCTTTGACCATTCACTGAAAAGTAGGAGTGCTGAGTCATCAACAGGCACCTTTTGGAGTACATCTTTTCTTACGCTGAAGTACAGATATGTGCACAAAAACACACACACACACACACCCCTACCTATGCCTTTCCTGTTAGCTGGGTGTAGGTGCACAGTACCTGGCATTCTGCATCCAGCCAGCACCACATAAAGGCACAGGTGCATGTGTGTCTATCAATGACTCAACTTTTCTGTTTTTCGGTGCCTATTAATGACTCAACTCTTCTGCTGTTCAGTGAGTGGTCTTCTATGCTCCTATCATATGTGTGTTAACTAAATTTTTCTATTATCATCTGTTTCCTGTCATCTTTATAGACAGTGGCAAGGTTATAATTTAATTGATAAACACTTCCCTGAAACCAATAAATGCTTTCTCAATCCCATAAAAATATACTACACATTTGTTGCTGAATAAAATAAAATAGATAACTAAAATGTATCAATGTGAAACTAAATGCTAATGCTTTATTTCATCATAAAATGTTTATTCTGGTTATTTCAGTACCATCATTAGTAAATTCTACACTTCCAGAGACACTGAAATGTATTTTTTGAATATATACACAAGTTCTTATACATATACGTCATTAGTGTAAACTTTACTGATGACTAACAAAAAAGTAATGGTAAAGTATATTGAATATAGTAATATAATTGTTGTGAAAGTGCCTGTTACTTGTCTTAATGTTTTATAGTTACTTTCTGACAAATTTATATGAGATTTATAGTACTTGAGCTATTTTGAATATTATGTGATGAGAGAACTTATACACTACTGGACATTAGAATTGCTACACCAAGAAGAAATACAGATGATAAACGGGTATTCATTGGACACAAATGTTGTACTAGAACTGACATGTGATTACATTTTCACACAGTTTGGGTGCATAGATACTGAGAAATCAGTACCCAGAACAACCACCTCTGGTCGTAATAATGACCTTGATATGCCTGGGCATTGAGTCAAACAAAGCTTGGATGACGTGTACAGATACAGCTACCCATGCAGCTTCAACACGATTCTACAGTTCATCAAGAGTAGTCACTGGCATATTGTGACGAGCCAGTTGCTTGGCCACCATTGACCAGATGTTTTCAATTGGTGAGAGATCTGGAGAATGTGCTGGCGAGGGCAGCAGTCAAACATTTTCTGTATCCAGAATGGCCTATACAGGACTTGCAACATGCAGTCGTGCATTATCCTGCTGAAATGTAGGGTTTCATAGGGGTTGAATGAAGGGTAGAGCCATGGGTTGTAACACATCTGAAATGTAATGTCAACTGTTCAAAATGCTGTCAATGTGAACAGGAGGTGACCGAGACGTGTAACCAATGGCACTCCATACCATCACGCCGTGTGATATGCCAGTATGGCGATGACGAATACATGCGTCCAATGTGCATTCACCTCGATGTCGCCAAACATGGATGCGACCATCATGATGCTGTAAACAGAACCTTGATTCATCCGAAAAAATGACGTTTTGCCATTTGTGCACCTAGGTTCGTTGTCGAGTACACCATCGCAGGTGCTCCTGTCTGTGATGCAGCATCAAGGGTAACCGCAGCCATGGTCTCTGAGCTGATAGTCCATGCTGCTGCAAACATCGTCGAATTGTTCGTGCAGATGGTTGTTGTCTTGCAAACGTCCCCATCTGTTGACTCGGGGGTCAAAATGTGACTGCACGATCCGTCTTCGTGGTGTAGCAATTTTAATGGCCAGTAGTGTATATAAACTTAGGTGGTGGAGCAGATAAGTACGTAAACTATCGCACAATATGAGAGGGAGTAAATGCAATATATGCTTTGTCGCCATGATTCTCATTTAAGAAAACAAGGAACTTAATTTCCATAAAAAAAGCCACTGAAAAATAGCATTCATAACTGGTCACTGAAACAAGCAGCTGTTAGTTATGTACAACCGTATACAACTATTGACAATAAGACATTGGGAATTTCAGGTAGGAATATATCACTGTAGGGAAAGGCAGATAGCTACTTATTGTAAAGAAGACACTTTTAGTTGCAGACAGGCACAATTAAAAGACACTAACATAAAGCTTTCACCCACAGCCTTCATCAACAAAAGAGAAACACACGCCATTCATACCAACAAGCAAGCACAACTCATGCACACATGTTTGCCAACTCTAGTGTCTCCAGCTCCATGCTAGAGTTGGCAGACATGTGTGCATGCGGTGTGCTTGCTTGTGGGTATGAATGGTGAGTGTTACTCTTTTGCCGATGAAGGCTGTGGCCGAAAGCTTTATGTAAGTGTCTATTGACTGTGCCTGTTCGCAACTTAATGTGTCTTCATTATGGTAAATAGCTATCTATCTTTCCCTACAGTATTGTTACTATCAATAAGAAATGAATAAAGGCTTAACAGCACAGAGTAGTTGTGCAACATAAAAATAACACACAAGTTCAGTACTAGTGCAAGGATACAATCATGTGACAGAACTATATATGACAATAATCTCCTTTCCATGGTCCTCAGCTGGTTTATGGTCAACTGCCCTCCAGCCACCATAAGCAAGAAAAATGTCTTTCAGTTTTGCTCTAGTTGTAAGGACAAAGAGAAATTTATAAAGACATATAATGACAAGTAGTAACAGAGAATCAATAGTATTAAGTTTCTGAGTCTTCACTTAGGATACAAACTAAACAGGGAACGTTTTACACTATGAAGAGGACAAACTTTACTGCTTTTATTATTTAGAATACTTTCTCACATTGGTGATCACAGTTGCAAATGTAGTGTATTATCTGTGATAGCAACGCAATTGGCTGCAGAAGACAACATCAGACACAATAATGGGATGTACCATGAATTTTAAAAAAATACTGACATAACTGAAAAGCAGGTGTTAAGTGCACTGATACCAAAACTATCCATTCATTTCCCACAGAGCTTAATATTGAACAATCAACAAATACAGCTCAAAAATGGATTTACGTGGTTTCTGTTGTCTCACTCTCTCTGCTTTGAAGATAAGTTTTCAAATTTGAACCTACAAAATAAATTATTATCAAAAGCAGTTCCACATTAACCCATCTCCCCCAAGCTCCAATATAAGTATTATACATGAAATTATTTTCACATAGTCATTGCATAGTTTGTTTTTATACGCGTTTTGAAGGGAGGTGTACCAGTGCTGTGTTGGGAATATACATATGGATTGTCTTGTTAAGCATTATATCACTGTGTGTTGTACAAGTAAAATTTTTTAATGGTTGCATTCGTGGTGGAATCACCAGTGTGTGAATCTGTAGAAATAGTATTATAATATATAAATAAAAAGATCCTATCTGCATTCAAAATAATGTGCAATGAGCACACACACAATGTCTCACAACCAAAATAATGAATTGAACAATAGCATATCACATATAATCAATAAAATTTCATGAAAACATTAAAATTGGCCCTAAAGTCAGTAACACAAATACAGAGTGCAACAAACAAAAGTTGCCCTGAGAACAGAGTTCCAGGTATGAAAAACACACTAGAGGAAAGGAAATACAGTACCAACCTGACTACAGTAGATGTTGAAAGTGACCACCATTCATGTCTTCACACTTTTGGACCCTGGTAAGTAAGTTGTTGAAGACGGATCAAAGCTGGTCTGCTGAAATTGCTGCAATATCATCAGAAATGTTCTGCTGCAGTTCTTGAAGACTATGAGATTTTTAGCAATACACATTAGACTTGAGGGCTCTTCACACAAAATAATCGCACACTGACAGATCAGGTGACCATCTAGGGTTGCGACCAGACTGACTGCTGCTAACAACACTGTCAGATGTGAAGATCATGTAAATGTGCTCCAAGGTTCGTTTGGCTGTATGGGCAGTTGCTCCATCCTGTTGAAAGTAACTCTAGGTCTTTTCCTCCTCTGTTAATGTGCCCAGTCATATCCACTCATCATGGCCACTATTATTTGCCCCACCCTGTATAATAGTCAGTGCAAAAACAGAAACGAAAAATAAATGCAAAGACATAATAGCTAAAATGCAATACATATAAACAGATGTACAGTGCAGTGACAAGCAGAATTGTTAAAAACACTGTAACAAATGCTACTGATAACTTATAAGCAGAATTTTTCAAGTGAATATACAGCAAATATCAGAAAACAACACACAAACAGGAAGTAACATCAACATGAAAAATCTGTGGATATAGGACACCAATAAATAAATTTGTATGCTACAAAAGGAATTAGCAGATACCAAGTACATCATTTTTCACACACACACACACACACACACACACACACACACACACACACACACACAGCACAGCACACAGAAACAAGATTTTCATGTTGCTCATATGTATGTATCAGTCCCATCACCTAATTTCAAATACAGAGTTCTTCTACTACATAATAGCTTCAACATCTGTACCACCCAACTTCCAACTACACAGCAACAAAACAGAGGACTCTAATAAGCCCTAGAGAACATCTGATGTAACAGAGCATTCGGCTGTGTAGCATAACTGTATATAAACCACCACACTGCAAATAATAATGCATGGAATGCACACCATCACCCTGACATATCCAATACTTTAGCTGTTTTGGAATTCATCTGTCTTCCCATTGTTGAAAAGTGGTCTTGTCATATGCAGTTTTTGCTGTCTTTTCCATACATAGTTATAAGAAATGGTTCTCACAGAAGAAAATCTATATAACAAGGTTTAGGAGCTGCTGCCTTCATCAATATTTATACCACAAGTAAAAAATTTGAGCTTCAGAGTGACACTGTCTTTGATAAATTAAAGCTGTCGTCAACCTAATGGTTGGTTTGAATTGCACAGTACATTACTAGGCATGGTCCAATTGGAGGTTGTACACTCTCGCCTTTCTCCAGCCTTTTAATAGCCTTGTCCAGCTCATTTATAGAGGGAGCTACAGTTTAATATGGGTTCTGAACCACTGTGCAATTTTTCACATCAATTCATTCTCAGAAGTGAAATAAGTGATAACAACCAACTGGAAGTCCAACACTGGATCTCCAGATTTGTAATGAGATACTTGCTGAGCTGTCAAAAACAAAAAAAGAAAAAAGAAAGAAAGAAAGAAAGTGTTTATTTTGTAACATCATCATCATCATCATCATCATCATCATCATCATCATTACGGGTTAATAAAGCTCTCATTACCCTATAAAATGTGTAGTATATTTCCTTCTCCATTTTTCTGCTCTCAAATAAGTAAACAAATACCAGCAATTGTTTTTCAGTGTAGTGTACGAATATCATATTTTCTTGCAGACAACAGGAACGCAAGGACAACGCTTCAGTGTGAACATCCCTCACAGATTTATGGTACACAACTACAAGCGATTCACGTTCTGTGATCATTGTGGTTCCCTCCTCTATGGCCTTATTCGGCAAGGCTTGCAGTGTGAAGGTAAACATCATGTTTTTATACATCTTATATAGTTTTACAAGATAATGAAGTATCTATAGGAAATAAGTACAAGTACAAGCATATGTTTTTTGACCCAAATCTTTTATATAAATATTTAGATGAAATAAGAATATCTGAGATGTTAAATATGTGTGGTCATTTGGGAGGTAATTTAAAGTCAGTACATGCATGATTTTTCATGAAGATCTGCGTGGTTGTATACCGTCTCTAAACATTTTGTAATCGAGGGAGATGTGGGGAATGGGAACAGCAAACTCCAACCATCCCATTGATTGCTTTTGTAAGAAGTATTGCATTGGGAGGAAGCCCCACTGCACTCACTCAGTTCAGTCACTGTATTTATGCTTTATTAAGCATACTGGGCATCTACACTTACTCTGCATAGAAAGCATTTGTTTTGAAGATTTATTGGTAGATAACACCTGTGATGGAGTCAGAACTATTCAGTTACTCATTCTTGCTGAAACAACCAGAAAATATGAATTTGTCATTTTAAAATAATGGAGATCAACCTCAAGAAAAAATGTACGGATTGTATGAAGAATACATAGGTCTCAGAAAATATAGAACAGAGATATGAAAATAAGGTAGTGGCAGGTGATCAGGCAGTTCAAGTCTTCCACTTTGCTTTTAGAACCAAACAAGATGAACAAGATGAACAAGGTGTAAACTATCAGAAATCAAAGTTATCAATGAAAATAATCAGTTTTTGAAAATATAAAATAATAGGACAGATCAAAAATCTACTCACCAAGTGGCAGCAGGAGAACACACATACAAAGGTACTGAAATGTCCAAGCTTTCAGATCCAGTAGCTCCTTCTTCTGCGAGAAGAGGAAGAAAGAGGGGCGAACGAAAAGGATTGGAGGGCTTTAGGAAATGTTGAGAGTTCAGAAAAGTCACCCAGAACCCAAGGTTAAGGAGACTTACTGGATAGGATGAGAAGGTCCCATCTGGTAAGTCCTCCTGACCTGTAGTACTGGGTGACTTTTTCAAACTTCCCCATTTCCTAACCTCACCAGTCCTTTTCCCCTTCAACCCTTCCACCAGAAAAAGGAGCCACTGGCTCCATGGCTCAAAAAGCTACAAATTTGAGTACTTTTATACACGTGTTCTCCTTCTGCCACTTAGGGAGTAGATTTTTTATCCAATTACATTAGATATCTTAATTAAAAATAAGGAAATATTGCAAAATGATGGTGATATTGGTTTTAGAAGATTCAGCTGCATGGTTATCAACACCCTTACAGGATTTGAGTACTATATGCAGTGAGATGAACTAAGTCTATCTTCCTGTGAAATCTTTTGAGGACAGACACTCATGGGCACATTCTAGAGACTCAGAAAACTGTCTGGCAATGACAACACGACAGCAATTGCTTAACAGTATAATAAATGGCAAGTAAAAATTACCCATTAGAATGTGCATATTTGCATATGTGTATGTGCCATTTTCCAACACTTTAATAAAACCTTATAAAATACTTAATAAAATTATAATTTGCTTAAAAAATCTAAATCTTTTTCCCATTTACATGATGTTGACTGAACTGTAAAAAAATAGGGGAAGTGCCAACTACTACATGAAGAAGTGAAAGTTGGTTAACAGTTCTGTACATGAATGTTAAAATTATTTAACTTAAATTAGGCTGTTCCAACACTGCCCCAGGGGCACAGGGCTGGAGAACACCAGTCAGCTTGCTCATGGGGAGGCATAGCTAGTGTAGGCCACCCACCAAGTATCCCTATTGCACAGGTTCTTCAAATACTCAAACAACTTATCCACCACTGTCCACAGTTGTAAGGCTGGGGCAGTGTGGTTGTGTATGCTGCAGCCCAGCTACCTGACTTCCCGCACCTCAGCTGTTTGCCCACCACTGTCCACTGGTGGACACTCAAGCTGGAACAGCCTGATTTAAATAAACACTCGATACACAGTCAGAACTGTAAATTTATGATTCAGATAATCATTGGTGGTTCAGTAACTGGCTAAATACGATGAACCAGCCACTTTGAGACACATTAAAAAACTCTAGCACTCCCATGAGAGGGCCATCTTCTGTGTGGCGGGTGGGAGGGCTTGTATGTCCAGCAAAATTGAGAGCTTTGCTGGAAGTAGCATAGCTACTGGGGGCTGGGTGTGAGACTAACACTGCCATCTCATAAAATGGAATTGTTGCGGGTACCACACATCGGACTCTGAAGGATACGACTATGGGGCAGTGAACAGGCAAGGAAATAGGTTAATGAGAAGGAAAATGGATATTATTATAGCCAGATGGAATGTGAGGCCTGGCAAATTGCAAAAAATTAGAGACTAAATGGATAAATATAGAGTGAAAGTAGCAGCACTACAAGAACTACTACAGAAAGGACAGGGAGTGAATACATCAGGGAAACATAAACTGATGTATAGTGTGGGTTATAGAGGTCATTATGCAACTGCAGCCTTTCTTGCACATATTAGAATTAATTTTAATACCTTCAGCTGCTGACGGGCATTGATATATATCAACAGGGACAGGTGAAAGTGTGTGCCCCAGCCGGGACTCGATTCTGGGATCTCCTACTTACATGGCAGATGCTCTATCCATCTGAGCCATCGAGGGCACAGAGGATAGTGCGACTGCAGGAACTATCTCATGCATGCCTCCCGCAAGACCCACATTCTCACCTTGTATGTCCACACACTACATTCCCAGTGTCCCACACCAACACACTCATTACTGGTGGAAGACATTCTTACCAAGTCCCATAAGAGTTTGGGAAATATGTGTGCATCTGCACAGAAGGAGAAGGTCATGGCCAGTATTGCCAGAACTGTATACTTATATGGATATGGTGTCTGTTCTTTTGGACATGTCCAAAAGAACAGACACCATGTTCCTTGAGGCTTTCCCGATGGAAATGTTGTATATATGGTTCTCGGGCGAGACATCAGGTGTCATAGTGAAAACTCCACAATATTTCATCAGCGCAACTGCCCGACATCTTCAGGTGTGATGAACACACTGCTAAGGCATGACTAGAGCCCCCTATTTATGCCAGTCTTAGGCAGGAAGTGCGCATGCGTGGAAGGCACCCAATTCGATGGCCAATAGCGATGATATCAACCGATAGCTGGAAGGACAGCAACGCCACCCACAAGAAGAAGAACCAAAGACTTTGACGCACGCACGGAGGCTGCCGCTGCTGCTCTGTGCTGCCATCGGCCGCCCCAGCAACCTCTGTCAGTAGCCGCAAGCAAAAATGCGTGTTCGCGTAAGGCACGTGACTATCCTCCCACTGTCAACAGAATATTTATGTTGCTGGCAAATCCCCATCCGACGTATGACCAATAGTACTCCTCTCTGCTCGATACGACTTCAATATGGCTACTGCTGGACCCCAAGCTGTACTGAGCTGAAAGCCCGTGTCTCTGTTTACAAGATTTGTCAAGCTACACTGCTTCCTTAATAAAACTGTCGCAGTACGAACTCGTCAACGCGAGAATTTTGGTGTGTTGATAATTCATAGAATGGCCTGCACTGAGACAACGCTCAGCCACTGCAGACATCTCTGGTTGCTTCAGACGAGTATAGCGTCGGTGTTCAGTATATCTCTCTTCTACAGTGCGACAAGTTTGTCCATTGTACGACATGCCACAGCTACAAGGAATCTCGTGAACACCAGGTCTTCTTAGGCCAAAGCTGTCCTTAGATGAGCCCAAGAGAGCTCTGAATTTTGCCGGAGGACGAAAGACACATTTAACTTTATGCCTCTTCAATAATCTTCCTATTTTTGAAGACACACCGCCGATGTATGGCAAGATGACCATTCCCCTTTGTTCTTCGCCTTCTTCCAGTTCCTCTTGTTGGGTAACCTGCTTCGGGTGTAAGGCACAGCAAATCTTCCATTCGGAATATCCATTTTGTTGGAAAGTGGTACGCAGATGGAGTAGTTCATTGGATAAGCTGTCTGAGTCTGATATGGCTCGTGCTCTGTGAACCAACATCTTAAGTACGCCACTTCATTGTGAAGGATGGTGACAACTGGTGGCCTGTAAGTATAAGTCTGTGTGTGTTGGTTTATGGTACACTGCGTGACCTAATGTGCCATCTTCTTTTCTCCGTACCAACATGTCCAGGTATGGAAGTTCGCTGTTTTTTATTCTAATCTTATCCTCACAATCCCTGTGCAAGTGACACATATGGGGTTGTAGTATATCCCTAAAGTAATCATTTAAAGCCGATTCTTGAAACTTTGTTTATAGACTTTCTTGGGATAGTCAATGTCTGTCTTCAAGAATCTGTCATTTCAATTCCTTCAGCATCTCTGTGATACTCTCCCATGGTTTAAACAAAGCTGTGACTATTCATGCTGCCCTTCTCTGTATATGTTCAATACCCCTGGTCAGTCCTATTTGGTGCTGGTCTCACATACTAGAGCAATATTGTAGGATGGGCTTCACAAGTGATTTGTACACAATCTCTTTAGTGGATTGATTGCACTTCCCCGGTATTCTACCAATAAACCAAAGTCTACCACCTGCTTTACCCATGGTTGAACCTATGTGATCATTCTATTTCATATCTGTACGAAGTGTTATGCCCTGGTATTTGTATGAGTTGGCTGATTTCAGCAGTGAGTCATCAGTATTATAGTCATAGAATACTACTTTTTTTTAATTTTGTGAAGTATACAATTTTAAATTTCTGAACATTTAGAGCAAGTTGCCAATCTCCGCACCATGTTGAAATCTTATCAAGATCTTACTGAATATTTATGTAGCTTCTCTCAGATAGTACTTCATTATAGATAACTGCATCATCTGCAAAAAGCCTGATTTTACTGTTAACATTGTCTGCCTGGTCATTAACATACAACATGAACAGCAAGGGTCTCAACACCAAAGTTCGTTTTACACCTGACGATTACTCTCCATCCGAGATAACATGCTGTATCCTGCTTACCAAAAAGTCCTCAATCCAGTCATAAATTTTGCTTGACACCCCATTGATTGTTCTTTTGACAATAAGTGTAGGTGCAGTACTGAGCCAAATGCTTTTCAGAATCTACTTGGTTGCCTTGATCCAAAGCTTCCAGTGTGAGAAATGTGAGATTTGGGTTCCACATGATCGATATTTTTGAAAGCCATGCTGGAGGACATTGAGAAAGTCATTCTGTTTAAGATACCTTTTGTATTTGAGCTCAGAAAATGTTCTAAGATTCTACTACAAATTGACATCAAGGATATTGGATGGTAGTTTTGTGGATCACTTCTACTACCCTTCTTGTAGACATGTGTGACCTGTGCCTTTTTCCAAGAACTGGGTACAGTTTTTTGTTTGAGGGCTCTATGACAGATTACAGTGAGAAGAGGGACTAACTCAACTGCAAATTCAGTATAGAATCTGACAGGGATTCCATTGGGGCCTTCAGATTCTTTCGATTTTAATAATTTCAGCTGTTTCTCAACACCAGTGACACTAATACTTCTTTATTCATATTTTCAGTGGTACAAGAATTAAATTGGAGCAATTATCCTGGATTTTCCTTTGTAAAGGAACATTTGAAAATGGAGTTCAGCATTTCAGCTTTTGCTTTGCTACCTTCAATTTCAACTCCTCTCTCATTCCTGCCATGCCTTTTGGTATTGTCCTTCAGACCAGTTACTCATAACTCTCCTCCTCAACCATGAGGTAGTAGCAGGACATAGTATTCTATTACATTTGCTGCAAGCATCCCTGCCTGCTGTGTTAGATTTCTCATTTGCCTGGTTTCCCCAGCACAATGATATTTCCTTCCTTTGCCATTGTAGTACAGGAAAGGTATCTTGTATGTTTTAGTTCACTTTGATTGCTGACTTTGTTTCCTGATGGTCTGTAGGGCAATTAGAAAATCAGAACAGATAAGAAATTTATTCTGTCAATTGTAGATTGTATCTCAACTGCTCTAGCACTTGTAAGACTATGTAGAGTTCTCCATCAAAGACTGTAAATTAATCTGGAAGTTGAATCCTAAAGACAATGCCAGGGGAAAATACTGAGCAGCCAACAGTGTGGCCCCGCCCAGACCCATCAGTGTAAATAACAACTAAATTTTGGCACGCATCTAAAAATATGGGGAATGAAGTCCAAGGTTTTCAGAAAGGTAGGTTGTGCAGCTCCAATACAGTACAGACACAGTTGAGCTGCAGCCAAACAGTGGCTCCGTAAAACAACAGAGAGGATCTGCCAGCTTCCCAGGCTCTGCCATTAGGATACTTTAAGATGTTTACATTTTTTGGAGCTCTTGTCTTCGGAGGTCTCAGGTGTAGCAACAAGGTGAGATTCTCATAAAAGATGAGACTTTACTGACTCCTGAAAGCTATGAATGGTGTCTCCCAGTTGCACTTCATGTTGGGCAAGGCCACACTGTGCACAATTAAAATTGACACTGACATATTTATGTAGGAAAAATTTTTGCCAGTGATTTTGCCCATAATTCAAGTTTTGTTAATGTTAATTAAAGCTGTCAAGCAGTCATCTTGAGCCTAGGAGATGAACAAAAGATTGAAAAATCATTCACAAAAGGAGAGTAATGGTTAGATCTCCTGACTGCAGACACTACATTCTTTATGGCTATTGAAAAAAGTAGAAAACTGGACATACTTGGCTGAGGGACACCATTCTCCAGGGTAAATAGGTCTGAGACTGCATTGCCAACCTTGAATCCAAAATACTGTCCTGAAAGAGAGGGTCCCATTGCAATGGAAAGACAACCCCCGAAGCCCCATTCATACAGTTGTCAGACAGTAGTGTCACAGGCATTTTCAATATGAAAAAAATATTTCTGTCAAGCGCTGCCTACACAAGAAGGTCTCTTGCCTGACTGCTGCCATGCATTAGATTGTTGAGTGTTGAGTGGTACCTACAACAAACACACTGAAAGAAAATGAGAAGATTTTTGTTTTATAAGTCCGTACTAAGTGGTTGTTCATCATCATTCCAATGTTTTCCCTGCGCAACTGTTAATGCTACAATGTAATAACTTCTTGGGGTCATGTGATGCTTCATGGGTTTCTTACTTCCTGCCACACCTTTCGGTATTGTCCTTCAGACCAGTTTTGTTAAAAAGCATGAGGAACAACTTCTTCAACTCAGTATTCAAATGTTCAACATCTCATTATGTACCTTTCTTGGTTGTGGTGGTGTTTGTAAGCCATAGATGACATGTGCTCTAATTCCTCCATACAAAAGATACAGCTGTGCTCTGTGTTGGAGTGTGGGATCATGATTGGCATTAGATATAATTTGTTCGAAGTATTTTCTCATTATTTGTCCAACAGTCTCTAATGTAGCAATTAGAGCACCAGTGTCCTGTGTGGTCACTGTGATGTATGCATTGCCTGTCTCTATGATCCTTCTAATCAATTCCTATATCTTTGCTGATAGTGTGGAATGGGTAATAGAAGTAAGAATTCCTCTCGTGGCTGCTTTTTGTGCTTTCTCATAATACACAGAGACTTTACCCAAACAGTGCAAAAGGTTGCAAGAGTGTCAGCAGATGGATTATGACGGAACTTTTGTAGTGCTATGCCATGTCCCTGATGCCTAATAGCACTACTTGTTCCCCATGGGGTGACCATCTTCAGGTTTCACACCGGACTTCAGGACAGACACAACAGCAATTATGTGGATACTAGTGACATTTTCTACCATATTGATGACGGGCTGGTGTTCAAATGAGCCAGGTTGCTTTAAAATGTACAGGTGGCATTGCATAACATCCACTATGGTGTACTGGTGACAGGTGCTAGTTTGAACATGGCAGGTGACCCAAATGGGAAAATGGTCACTCGAGAGCAAGACCTCTAGCACTTCCCAAAGGACCATATCAGCAAATATAGGAGAGCAAAGCAACAGGTCAATGGCTGTGAATGATATTTTTGCAGATTGAAGTGTGTCACTTTCACTGTACTAAAGAGGCAGACATTGTTTTGCAAGAATAACCTACCCACTGCTTGACCCCTAGGACAAGAGTATGTTGAGCTCTATTCCACATCATGTACAGTGAAATCTCAAAGAGGAGAAAAGGGAGGGGCTGTACATGGATGAGGGGATGAGGTCCTCAATGGCTTCATTATCCACAAGTCTGTGTGGTAGGAGATATAGGGAGCAGACAATTATTCTTCATGTTTTGTAATCCTGACCAGCTGCTGCTTGGTGCTGGGCTATAACGGTAACAAGTACAGAATGGCATGTGTTGTGGATGAATACAACCGCTCCACCCTTAGTCCCTCACCATCTGTATCATTCTTCCTGTGGATGTTGTTGTCTTTAAAGAAAGAGTTGCCAAGGTTTAAAAGGTGTCTGTTGTATGCAGAGGCATAAGGGCCCATCTTGTGTTAAAAGATTTACTTCTTTCACATGTTTTCTTAACAATGAAAATAATCAATTTTTGAAAATATAATTTAATTGGATAGATAAGAAAATCAAGTTTTGATTATGTGATGTAACTGAGTAGATAAAACCTTTTTTTAATGTGTGTATTCTCCTGCCGCCGCTTGGTGAGTAGATTTTTTATCCATCCAGTTACAAGTTTTGATGATGTGATGTAACTGAATAGATAAAACCTTTTTTTAATGTGTGTATTCTCCTGCCGCCGCTTGGTGAGTAGATTTTTTATCCATCCAGTTACAAGTTTTCTTAACCCATTAACATTCCACTGCAGTATAGGCACCAATAATCAGAAGGAGTTTTCTTTCACCCTATCTCTCTTTTTGGTGACACATATGGGACAGTTAGTGGAGAAGTAGAATGACTTCATGCTTCATCATTGTAAATTTCCAGTTTCCAATTCCTGCTCTGAACAAAACGATGATCTGAGCAATTTACTCAGAGTTCTGACACTGAAGACAATGACGCTACTTTGTGGGCAACTTTCCTGTAGTTACTACATTTGCCTTGCCATTACACCCTACTGTGGTGTGACAATGTATTTGACATCAATAGCACCATATCGAGTTACGTACATGAGTCATATCTCCAACACAATGAATCTTGCATTAATATGCTCTGAAAAGGTAGACCAATCGAATTTTGGGATGAAACTGGCAGTCTTCTGCTGCTTAGTGTTCTCTCTCCTCACATGTTTCTATTACACTTTGTATTTCCCAATCTTTTTGCAGTTCATTAGTGTCCATGTTAAAGTGATTGTAGTGGTTGGAGGATGTGATAAAGAGCTGAAAGGAAAGATGATTAAGGTTTAATGACCCATGCTGACAAAGTGATTTGAGGCAGAGCCCAATAACACAAATGTAGAAAATGAAACTGACCATCTTACCATTCACCTAAATCAATTTAAGGAAAGCAATTAACACCAAAGCTTGGATGGCTGGTTGGGAATTTGAAAATAAATTTGGAGTGAAGGAACATTTGAAATAGTGTTCTGACAAGGTTTGATACTCACACCTGTTTTTCACCTACATGAATCATTTACCAAATACATTGGACAACTAATCAAAAATTGGTATGTTTGTGAACGGTAAAACTGTACTCGTAAGGAGCCCAAAGACATCCATACCCAACACAGCTAGGAGAATAGTGGAACAGGTTTGCATCTGGTTCACAACAAACAAGCCTAAATTTTACAGAAATCCATATTATATGATACCAAACAAATAACAACAGATTACAGATACCAGAAATAGATATCAACAGGCACACCATAAAGGAAACTCAGTTTGTAAAATTTCAATGCATGCAGATGTGCAAGAAAATGAGGTGATACATGCATGTTATTAAGTCCACCAGAAAGCCTAGTTGTGTCTGCTTTGCAGTTAGAATCCTCTCTCATTGTGTTACTCTCCAGATGAAATTACTAACAAACTTTCATTCAGTACTGTCTTATAGCATATTCTTCTGTGACAATACAGCTGAAGTAACAAAAATGCACAGTATGAATTTTATGTAAAGCTCAAAGGCAAACATCTTCCTCCTTAGCAACCTTCAAATTATTACACTCATGTGCTAACACATTTATTCCCTAGTGGTACATGTGGTCAACCATAAGAGTGAATGAGGATGAGCTGTGAAAGTGACGAACACAATACTAGAAGTGGAAGTAATTTCCAAGCCTGTGTAGGATTCAGAAATGAGTGCCATATTCTGCTGCAAAATTCTTTAACAAATTGCCAGCAGATGTGGGCATAAAAGTAAAATAGTGCCTTATTAGATTTGCCTATTCTTTAAAAAAATATTTGGACTGAAGGATGTAAATTCTGGTTAAAGCGAATGTTCACATTAAACAGACTTCAAAATTACAGGAAACATAAACATCTGTCTGTGTAGTACACAGTAGATTTAAATAAATGCTTGTCTACCACTTAATTCCTCTAATATATGGTGAATGGTGAGTGGTCACCTTTGCTCTTACCATTATATGAATCACAAACTTCAAATTTAAAAATCTTGCCTATGAAATGGCATTGGTGTAATTAATCAGATTTGTTTCTGTCTGTGTTTGTGTATGGTATTATAGTTTTAACACACACCTTTCTCTTTCTAGTATGCAACATGAACATTCATAAAAGGTGTCAAAAGAATGTTGCGAACAACTGTGGCATTGACACAAAACAAATGGCAGAAATTTTGGCTGCCATGGGCATCACTACTGACAAGCTGACACCTCCAAGGCCAAAGGTAGACATTTTGAGGATGTAACTGTTTAAAAATATTTACTTCTGTTACATTATTTTATAACACAGTGTGTTATTTATCTGCTTTTTGCATATATGTGTGTGTGTTCTCAAATATGCATAAGTGAACTTATGGGGATTGACTCAAGTCAGGAACTGAGACCATGAAATCTTTTGCACAAGGTATAAATAGATCACTACTTGCAATGAAAACAATGAAAAACTATGAGAGCACTTATGCATAACTATTCACCCAGCTCTTAATCCTTTCTCATAATCTATTGGTAACATTTTAGTTATGAAATGATTCCCATTTATTTCTAAACGTAGAGGTATTGGTGAATAACATTTGTATTCCAATTCTTTCATAGAAATATACTGATCATTCTGTTATGGTGAGCTGAGAAATAATGCCATAAAGCTGTTTAAGTGAAAACTCTTAAGGCTTTTTAAATAAAACAAATGCTATTAACATTCTACATTTTTGTTCTTCATGTCTACATATTTATTTCTCAACATACTCATCCTGATGATGAACACATTTTTCCCAACAAGAGACCAGTTTGTTGATATGTCATGTTTGACTTTGTTGATGGAGCCACATCCTCACCTTTGCTTACACCGATTCATCACTATCAACACGACGCCCTTGAAGGTGTTTTTTAAGTTTTATAAACAGCTGAAAATTGGATGGGACCAAGTCAGGACAGTATGGAGGATGATTGATGACAGTGAATCCAAGCCATCAGATTGCTGCAAATGTTGCAGGACTCATTCTGGCATTGTCAAGCTGAAGGAGAGGGTGCTCCACACATGGAGGAACTATTCGAATTTAAGCTGTTTCTCATGCACCAATGTACTTACATTATGTACTGCCATGTTGACAGCTGCAATTCAGAATCCTCTAGCAGCAGAGGCCTGCAAATGTGTAGACATGAAGACTAAAGATATAGAATGTTAATAACATTTGTTTTATTTAAAAAGCTTTAAGCCTTTTCACATAAAAAATCCAGAGGTACTTTTCAGCATGCCCTTGTACAAGTGGCAAAGGATACGATATGGCTCAAAGTAGCATTTTAGTAACATTTTGATAGTCCCACTTTCTGCACATGTGTAAAAACTCATACCAAGTCTTCCAAGCTGAATCTCACTGAGCATTGCTTGGTGTTATAGTGCCCTCAGTCCTTCTCCTAGGCATCCAGGGATTTTATGCATGCCAGCCATCTCTCTTCTGCAATTCTGATGATGAGGTGTTTCATACAGGGTGTTACAAAAAGGTACAGCCAAACTTTCAGGAAACATTCCTCACACACAAAGAAAGAAAATATGTTATCTGGACATGTGTCCGGAAACGCTTACTTTCCATGTTAGAGCTCATTTTATTACTTCTCTTCAAATCACATTAATCATGGAATGGAAACATACAGCAACAGAATGTACCAGTGTGACTTCAAACACTTTGTTACAGGAAATGTTCAAAATGTCCTGCATTAGCGAGGATACATGCATCCACCCTCCATCGCATGGAATCCCTGATGCACTGATGCAGCCCTGGAGAATGGCGTATTGTATCACAGCCGTCCACAATACGAGCATGAAGAGTCTCTATATTTGGTACCAGGGTTGCATAGACAAGAGCTTTCAAATGCCCCCATAAATGAAAGTCATGAGGTTTGAGGTCAGGAGAGCGTGGAGGCCATGGAATTGGTCCGCCTCTACCAATCCATCAGTCACCGAATCTGTTGTTGAGAAGCGTATGAACACTTTGACTGAAATGTGCAGGAGCTCCATCGTGCATGAACCACATGTTGTGTCGTACTTGTAAAGGCACATGTGCTAGCAGCACAGGTAGAGTATCCCATATGAAATCACGATAACGTGTTCCATTGAGCGTAGCTGGAAGAACGTGGGGCCCAATCAAGACACCGCCAACAATGCCTGCACAAACGTTCACAGAAAATCTGTGTTGATGACGTGATTGCACAATTGCGTGCGGATTCTCGCCAGCCCACACATGTTGATTGTGAAAATTTACAATTTGATCACATTGGAATGAAGCCTCATCCATAAAGAGAACATTTGCACTGAAATGAGGATTGACACATTGTTGGATGAACCATTCGCAGAAGTGTACCCGTGGAGGCCAATCAGCTGCTGATAGTGCCTGCACACGCTGTACATGGTACGGAAACAACTGGTTCTCCCATAGCATTCTCCATACAGTGACGTGGTCAACGTTACCTTGTACAGCAGCAACTTCTCTGACGCTGACATTAGGGTTATCATCAACTGCACGAAGAATTGCCTCATCCATTGCAGGTGTCCTCGTCATTCTAGGTCTTCCCCAGTCGCGAGTCATAGGCTGGAATGTTCTGTGCTCCCTAAGATGCCGATCAATTGCTTCGAATGTCTTCCTGTCAGGACACCTTTGTTCTGGAAATCTGTCTCAATACAAACGCACCATGCCACGGCTATTGCCCTGTGCTAATCCATACATCAAATGGGCATCTGCCAACTCCGCATTTGTAAACACGTTCATGATGAACACTAACCTGTTGATGCTACATACTGATGTGCTTGATGCTAGTACTGTAGAGAAATGAGTCGAATGTCAACACAAGCACCGAAGTCAACATTACCTTCCTTCAATTGGGCCAACTGGCGGTGAATCGAGGAAGTACAGTACACACTGACGAAACTAAAATGAGCTCTAACATGGAAATTAACATCTTTTCTTTATTTGTGTGTGAGGAATGTTTCCTGAAAGTTTGGCTGTACCTTTTTGTAACACCCTGTGTAATGATCTTGAGTATCAACCAGTTGAAACATGAACAGTGTATGCCTTGTTGGGCCTTACAACTAGTCTGTAATGTCTTGTTTCCTTTGTTACATGTGCATGTCATAAAGAGCAGTGCTTTATCCCAACCCCTCTATTGAACATAACTGTACATTCAGATCTTTCTGCTGGTGTCTTATTAAAGTGTTCTGTGAGGTCATGGGAGACAAATTGTCTCCTATGGATGATGTTGCAATGTGATATTAACTCTGATATTGGTCTCAACTGGAAACGTTTCCACAACCAGAGACCATCACACAGGGTGCTCCGTGCTTCAAAATGATGTCTTCATGTCTTCTACAATGCACCTTGCAATTTTCAGAGCTTCAGCAGTTGGCACAGCTTTGGTGACAGCATAGCAGGTGAGGTAGTCAGTGCAGACTATTATTCTTTGATTACCATTTGTCAACTTTGCGAACCTCCCCAAGAGGTCAATTCTAATCCTGTGGAATGGTGATGCTGCAGGTGGAATTGGTATCAGATATCCTGGAAGTAATTGTGACACACTCTTCCCTCACTGGTACTCTTTATAGTGGCTCACAAAGTGTCTAATGGATTGGTCAAGCCCTGGCCAGTGATACTTGTGTGTGATCCTGTTTGAATCTTCCTGAATCACAGATGATCATGGAAATACTTCAGGATAGCTGGCCATAGATGAGCTGGAATCATGAGCAACCATTTCCACCTTTTTGGCTCGTAGTCCTCATATCCTCATATACAATGATCTGTGTATGAAATGGATCCTCCTTTGTTCGGTTCCTCCTACTTCAAGGTTTATAAGGTTTTCAGCAATGCTGAATCTTGCACCTTTTCAGCAGCAATGTCATTTGATGCAGCGGCATCTGTGATTTATTCATGTTGCAGTGTTCTGCCAAAGGATTCCTTAAAAGGCAGTTAGTGTCTTTATGTTTGCTATTGTATTTTGCTGTGACATTATACACTAAGGCATCAGTGCCCATCTTGCCAGTTGATCTGATGTATCCTTCAGGCAAGTCAGCCAGCAAGGAGAATAGTGATTCGTCACTGCAGTGAATGGTTTGCCAAATATAAACAGCTGCAACTTGTTGATTGCCCAGACAAGTGCAAGGCACTTTTTCTACCTTGTAGAGTAGTTCATCTCAGACTTGGAGAATACTCTGGAAGCATAAGCTGTCATCTTTTCAGCACCTTCCTGAATTTGTATTAGAACTGCACCTATCCCAGAACTGCTAGCATTGGTGTAAAGTTCTATCTTGACATTCCCATCATGTGATGTTAGGACTGGAGAAGATGTTAGTGCCACCTTAAGAACAAGGAACGATGTTTTTGTACCCTGTTCCAAGAGAATTTGGTGCCCTGCTGCAATAGTTCTTGCAAGGGACATGCCTTGGTATAGAAGTCTTTATGGATTACCAATAATACAAGCACATTCTGAGAAAACTTCTCATGTCACATATGTGCTGAGGAGGCCAAATATATGTGACTGCTCTTATTTTCTCTGGAGGAGGACAAACACCATGACCATTAACTAAATGCCCCAAGCTTTTTATTTCTTCAGAGATGAAGAGCCAGTTATTCATATTCAGGCAGAGACCTGTGGTCTGAACACAGTTCAGTATGGTACTCAACTGGCTTGGATGTTATTCAGATGTCATAAAAAGAAAATTATATCATCCAGGCAGCAAAGACAGGTCATATATTTAAGGTGTTGACGCAAGTTATCCATGATGTGCTTGAAGGTTGTTGGAGCACCAGATAGTCCAAATGGCACAACTCTGACCCATAGAGGCTCTCAGGTGCTATGAAGGCAGTCTTTCCCTAGTCAGCCTCATCAACCTTGATTTGCCGGTAGCTTGTCTGCATGACCACAGTTGAAAAATGCTTTGCCCCTTTAAGAGGTCTGAGGTGTCATCAACAAGCAACAATCAGTAGACATGTTTTTTGTGGTTTTATTCAGTCACCAGTGTTCGACGCAGAAATGCCATGGGCTATCCTTCTTGTTCACATGGACCACAAGAGACAGCCAAGGACACTCTGAAGTTTCAAGAATGTCATCTTGCACCACCTTTTCCACTTCTTCCAGAATTATCCGTTGTTCAGCCGGTGACACTCTATATGAGTTCTGGATAATTGGTAGCTGATCCCCAGTATTGATATGGTGTTTTACCATGGAGCACTTGGCCTTATCTTTTCGCCCCCTCCCCCCAAAGATTTGAAAGCATAAAAAAGTGACACTGAATGGTTAACACTCACCAACATTGTTCCTCAGTCAGGCCAGATTGTGTTGGCAGTTTGATAGTAGCTTCCTCCACTGTATTGTCTGCAGAGTTAGTGGAGCACAGTTCTTCATTAATGGCATTGAACTGTTCAGCCAGGATTGGTTTGGCTGTCCCTACTCACATATGTTTAGGGATGAGTTGTGGCTACTCATGATAATTAGTGATCCAAAGTTCTTGACCACCTGCAATGCTTATGATTATTACTAGTACATAATTTTTTTGTGAGACTTGAGCAGCTTTCTGCAATTGACAAAAGCTTCACAGTTTACCTGAGCATCTACATGGATAACTGGAACTCATCTCATTGCTGACAGCAGATAACAATGTCTTCAGTGGCAAACAAGCATGCAGATCAAGTTTTGTTATGCCTCCTTGTTGGAATAGCTGTGTCAGTCTGATCTTCCACAGTCTATGACTGCTTTTGACACCTGCAAGAAGTCTCATCCAAGAAAAACATGAATACTTTCTGTTAAAATGACAAATTCTAAGGGCTGTGTTCTGTCACTGATATTTGTTCTTGCAACACATATTCTGTTGGTTGTTAATATGTTCCATTTGTTGCCTTCAAGACAATCACTTTCAAATTGTGGAACATAGACCTCTATAGTTGGTGATGAAAAGCATTCATCATTTCAGAAAGAATAGTCAACACTTGGACAGGTTGGCCCTGATGATGACATTGATGAGATTCCCTAACATCTTGGTAAATCGTCCATGGAGGATTTTCATCTTTGATGGCCTCACCTCCATAGATGGTCACCTTGCTTAGTATTCCTGAATTTGGCAACTATGTAAGTAGTTGGTACCTCCGCATGGCTATGGAAAACTGCTGAAGCATGTTGCGGGATGACCTCATCCTGGGTATGTCAATGGGCTTCATCACACAGGTCAACATTATCATCTGGAGTTGACTAGTATGACTAGGACTGCTGTAACTGTTGTCATCTGTACCATAATCACCATGGAACACTCATTTTCTTTCTGTGCAGTAGTGTACAATGTGCAGTGTCCAATGTGCCCAAAGTGTCATGGCTGCTGTTGCTTGTGTATTCAGACTGACATTTCTGGCTGCCATAAACTACTGTATCTATCCTCTTCGTACCTACTGTATGAGAGAGGTGAGATCACAGTGGTCTCCCACAGCTGTCATAGGTACCATATTTGAGATTCATCTGACACTTTTTATTTTGCATTTCCTCGATGGGCGGGCACCACTAGAATTCCTCTGTCATTGTGACATTCTTTACCAGAAGAGTCTGATGCATGTCTTGTGGAATTCCTTTCACCAAGTGTTAGATTTTGTCAGCTATTGTCAAGACTGGATTCAAAAGATAGCACATGGCCAAACAAATCTTTATGTAAGTCTGTGTCATTTCCCTATGATGTTCGTCACAGTCTTTCAGTTGTTTTTCCACTAAACGGACTTGCTGCTGATTGTCATCAAATGTTTTCTTCAGTTCGGCCTGGAATTTGTCCCAGATATCAAGCTCCTCTTCATTGTTCTCAGTCCCCTGAAGGGCTCTCTCATCCATTTGTCAAACGCATCAAGCTTTCCCACCTCTTGCATTCAGCAACTCGGTTGAATCCTTTCAGCCACTTTGTCTGGTCCTTACCAGCATTTACAGAAAGCAGTGATGGATTTTTGATGAGCATTGCCTAATTGAAGCCATGATGATGTAGATGTCTTCAAGTACCTGTCATTTCCACCAAACCATGTCATGTCATAACAACAATCAAATCCAAATCTGGAGGCAGTGTTCTCAATGAAGTGCAACATTTAGCACTGAAAGAACATTTATTAATAACACTGATATAAAGACAGAACAGGACTGCCTCCTGGGTGGAGAATACTACAATATTTACAAATATTGAACATTCCAGAATATGGAAACATTACAAATGTTGAGCTCTTCACTCTCTTTCAACTAATAAAATTTGTGAAACTTCCTGGCAGATTAAAACTGTGCACCAGTCTAGGACTTGAACCCAGGACCTTTGCCTTTTATGGGCAAGTACTCTGCCTACTGAGCTACCCAAGCACGACTCATTACCCATCCTCAGACCTTTACTTCTGCCAATGACTCTTCAGTACCATATCAGTGCACACACCACTGCAGAGTGAAAAATCTTTCTGAATAAAACGTGTGATAAAAGTTGTGCTCAAAATAGTAGAGACTCATGTAAATGTGGAACTTAAAAGAAATTTTAGCTCGAACACATGTCTAAGGCGTAGTTACACATTGCTGCTGTTATCACCCTTTGGCCAACATGGTAGTAGGATCATTAGATTTGTTCTGAGTTTCCTAGCAATTGATGAGAACTATAAAATACAGCAATGTTTGTAAGTAAAATTAATAAAAGAGGATAGTTATGTAATTGAAGATGACATGTATTTATGACTGAAACTGAGTAAGGTTTATTTTATTAAATAGAATAGTGTTCACTTGTGAATGGTGGAATGACGATAATAGAAAAAGAATAAAAACAGTTTTGATGTGACCTTTTGTCAACAAGGTTCGTATATGGTAAAGCTAGCTGTACATCAAAACTGAACACAGCAAATTTCCATACCAAGCATCCATCACATGTTGTTGTTGTTGTTGTTGTGGTCTTCAGTCCTAAGACTGGTTTGATGCAGCTCTCCGTGCTACTCTATCCTGTGCAAGCTTCTTCATCTCCCAGTACCTACTGCAACCTACATCCTTCTGTACCTGCTTGGTGTATTCATCTCTTGGCCTCCCTCTACGATTTTTACCCCCCACGCTCCCCTCCAACGCTAAATTGGTGATCCCTTGATGCCTCAGAACATGTCCTACCAATCGATCCCTTCTTCTAGTCAAGTTGTGCCACAAGCTCCTCTTCTCCCCAATTCTATTCAATACCTCCTCATTAGTTATGTGATCTACCCATCTAATCTTCAGCATTCTTCTGTAGCACCACATTTCGAAATCTTCTATTCTCTTCCATCACATATGGACACAAAATTTCAAAGTCTGAAAACACTGTAACTTTATGAAAATTGGAATTAATGTTCATTAAATGATTCTGTTGTCATTGAAAAGTGCTAATAAAACAGTCCAATAATATATATTTAGTTTTTCATTTTTGCTACTAGCTCATGAGAAATTAATTTAAACAAACTTTATTTCACTGCAGCACATTGCACCACACTGAAAAACACTACATACAATACTTCAGCTTGCTTCAAAGTCTAATACGCATCAAAAATTATAGTTCTCACAGACTATGTATAGCAAATACTTGTGAATAATGAATTAAGGTAATATATCAAGGAAAATAATCGATGTTTGAAAACTTCCTGGCAGATTAAAACTGTGTGCCAGACCGGGTCTCAAATCCAGGACCTTTGCCTTCCATGGGCAAGTGCTCTACCAAACGACCTACCGAAGCATGACTCACAATCCTTTCTCACAGCTTTACTTCCACCAGTACCTCATCTCCTACCTTCCAAACTTCACAGAAGTTCTCTTGTGAAACTTGCAGGACTAGCACTTCCAGAAGCGAGGATACTGTGGAGACATGGCTTAGCCACAGTCCTGGGGGGGAGGGGTATTTTTTCCAGAATGAATTTTTCATTCACTCTGCAGTGGAGGGTGCACTGATTTACATCTTCCTGGCAGATTAAATCTGTATGCTGGACTATGACTTGAACATGGGACCTTTGCCTTTCATGGACAAGTGCCCTACCAATTGAGCTACCCAAGTCAGGAAATTAATAACTTAGTGGAACAACTACTTCTTTGAGGGGCAAACGTACAAACAGATGAGGGGCATGGCCGTGGGAGCAAGGATGGCTCCTTCCTTCGGCAACCTTTTCATGGGTCACTTCAATGGGTACTTTCCTAGACACCACAAGCCTTCATCATCTCGCTTGGTTTAGATACATTGATGACACCTGTGACATATGGACTCATGGTGTGTCCATATTCATTGAATCTCTAAATACACTCCCCCAATTTAATTTCACATGGTCCTTTGAATTGAATTTTATTTGATCTTGTAAGATTACATTGTGTACAGTAAATGTATGTGTAATATAGGACTTGTTAAAGTATTAACATTCATTATCACTTATTTTTCTACTCCTTTAGCTTACATTTTTACATAATTGATAATGAATAACAATACATACAAATTTAATGGCATAAGTATTCTGCAACACTGTAAAACTCTTTTTCAATGAGATAGTCTTTAAGTTTCTTTGGAAAGTCATTGTCAAGAACACTATCTTCAAAGTTTTTAGGCAGACTTCTTAGTAGTCTGATACACTAGCATTTGTAATCCAGTCCTCACGACCTTTTGTGATGTACATTATTGTTTTGTATATATACAACGATGAAAAAGATAAGATACCTAACTTCTTGAAACAGTTTCTGCACCTTTCAGAGGTCTTTCTTCTTAAAATGGTCCTAAATGCTTTTTTTTTGTAATGTGTTGTTTGATTTTCCCCACACAGTCACTCCATACTGTAAGTATGGTTCAAAAAGTCCATGATACACTGTACACAGAAGATTCTTGTCTGAACACTGTGATAGCTGCATCATTCTTACAGACATTATTAATATGTTTTTTCCATTTCAGTTCATTATCCACAAGAATACCTAAGAACCTAGCAGATTCTACTTCTTCCAGCCTTGTTCCAGCAACCTCTAAATCCATGTCTACAGCCTTCTCCTTGTTTTTAAACACTGCATACATAGTCTTTTTTAAACTTATAACCAGTTCATTTTCCAACAGCCATTGAGCTGTGACATTTGCAGATATGTATGCTCTTCTCTCAATCTGTTCCATATTTTGGTCACTATTTAGTATTATCATGTCATCAGCATACAATATTTTCTTTTCTTCCTCCTCAACACCTATATCATTAACAAAATCCTGTTCCAAATCTCATGCCACTTTCCTTGATGTTGACCTCATCCTCACTGATGGTCAGTTCCACACTTCTGTGTGCATTGGACCAACAGACAAAAAATAACTCTTAAATTTTGGCAGTTGCCATCCTTTTCATGTCAGATGTTCCATCCCATACAGCCTTGGCATTCAAGGCAAACACTTTTGTTCAGGTGTAGACTCTTTACAGCAATACTCATCTCCACCTTCACTGGACATAATTACTTGGTGAATAGTTTTTCTGTCTAGACAATTGCATTAAATTATTAATATTGATGTGACTTGTGTAGTTTTTGGCATACAAAAACATTCTAAACTGTGATGGACTCATCTCACGGACTCATCTCACAAATGTGCTCAGTCTGTTCACTGTAGAATTATTGTAATGTTACTGGATCATGATCATGTGACAGTGAATATCCAAGATTTTTATGTAGACATATTTTATTTCTTGCCATGATACCCCTTTAGTTCTATGCATGCAGATGTGACATATTTCAGCAGCAGGGAAATCCATTGCATGTTCAGTGTCTCTCACACCATGCCTTTTACTTGGTAGCCATGAGCTGTACTTAAGCTCTGCCCCTCAGGCTGGACTATCTCCACCCTTTCTGATAGCCATGCACATCTAAAATTGAGCACGCCTGCGTGCATCTTCAGCATTCACTGCATTGCACAAACATGAGACGTTTCAAGGCCCTTCTAGAAACAATCAACACTAAATAACAAAAATTTGTGGGTGATCAGATTTGAACTGGCAATCTGCAGCATTCCAGCCAATGATGCCAGCTGCTGCTCCGCACTGCATGCAGCACGGCACATGACAGTATAATTTGTATCCTCTTTTACAACTTGTTACCTCATTTAGTCTCTCTTTCCCTCATAATTTTCTTCTGATCTCAGCTTTATTCTTCATTCACCTTTTTAATTTGGTGTTTCCCATGATTTATCTTTTTTTCACCCTCATTTCACTACATGTTACAAAGTTACTTGTACACTGGTTAATCAACTATCTGTTCTTCAGCAGGAGTGTAATAACTTCCCAATAATTCAAATTGCATCTGTCAACTCTATTGTTTCACTTCAGTCACAATCTGTGTTATGCGTCTTTAATACATGACCCTTAACTTAGTTGCATTCTTCTTTGCAAAGACAATTCTTCAACTTTGTACATATTTATTTGTTTCCTTTTTGCTCAGTTGTGATTTAAGAAGGAGTATTTTCCCTTTGTGTCTGACTTATTTGAATAATTTTACAATGCGTAATTCAGATTGTTGTTTTATAATATATTTAATATAAATTTTAGGTTAATATCTAAATACTGTATTAGCTTCATTTTAAACCTATTTTGACTTTAAATATTTGGATAATGATGAATGACAGGAAAAGTTGCAAATATTACTGTATTAAACTACCTGAAGCATTTTAAAAATAATTTAAGGGGTATTAAGATAGGTTATTAACAAATAGCTAGTTCATGAATGACTTCCAACTTACCCCAACCCCCCCCCCCCCCCCCCCCCCTCTCTCTCTCTCTCTCTCTCTCTCTCTCTCTCTCTCTCTCTCTCTCTCTCTCTCTCTCTCTGCCCTTTTTAATGAATAACAACATTTACGTTGTTGTTAAAGAAATGATGATAAAACAAATTTTCATACTTTTTACTGGTGACTGAATAGCTGGTTTAGTGATAAGGATAATATCATATCCAATGTCTGTATATAAAAATAGGTTTCTTAGGGGGGTAGGATGTCAAACAGGACTACTTGAAGCAGGAGAGGCACCACAGGACATTTTAATTTCCACTGTCTATACTTTTACCAACAAATTTCTAAAACATTGTCAGCATGACCAGGAAGGATTCGGGATTCACACTCATAGCAGTGGAAGTTCACAAACATGACAAAATAAATTTTTTCTTACATGTGAAATTTCATCATTTTTTCAGTTACTGGTGGCAGAATTTGTTGCTATAGGTACACTTTTCTTCATAAGTAGGAGAGACCCTTCGATGAATTTTGCACAGCATACAAACCATACTTACAGGTGTATCAAACTCTATAATTTATTTAATTTATGAAAAAATGAATAAGCTGTTACATTTTAAACTTCATGTTTAGAAGAAACTCAAATTTTATAGTTAATTATCTCAATTTTTACCACAGTTTTTAATAGATTTGAAAAATTCTGTAGTTTCATACACCTGTAACTATGCTTTGTATGCTGTGCAAAATTCATCAAAGAATCTCTCCTAGTTATGAAGAAAAGTGTACCTATAGGAACAAATACAACCAATAATAAGTGAAAAAAACTGACAAAATTTCAGATATAAAAAAAATGTTGTTGAGTTTTTGAACTTCCACTGCTAATCCTGAATACTTCCTGGTCATGCTGCAAAAGTTTTATAAATTTATTTGTAAAAGTATAGACAGTGGAAATTAAAATGTCCTGTAATGCCTCTCCTGCTCCAAGTCGTCCTGTTTGACGTCCTACCCCCCTTAAAGAATGTAAAACTAGAGTTTTTGAAGATTGTAAAATCATGTAAGCAATAAGAGATAATGCAGCATTTTAGTGCAGCGAAATAACAGGTTAGTAGAATCAGATGAAAAGACTTGAGGAACATGAAGAAAGAACATATGAGTACTGTCCTTGGCTCCTGCATTGTTGAGGTACTGTAACATCCCCTTCTCTTTTGAAATATCTAGACCACTTTCAAAGGATGCTACACCAAGAGGATTTGTAGTAGTTATCACTTGGTGATTCAGGACTCATCGACTGGTTAAGAACAGAAGCAAGGTGATACAATTAGAATTGAAATTTTCTTCATCACACAGTTTCATATTGACAGGCCACAAAAGAACTATTTAAGACTACTTTATTACAAATATTATACTAGATATGCTACAGAGAGAGATCCAACTATTAAATCGAGTGGGTGTCACGGTGAGACAACAGTCGACTAAAAGACCTGAATAGCAGTCAGAACCGAAACCAGTACAGAACTGCTGCTGGCACGCAATGCTAATTGCTATGGTTATATACCTGCATTGTTGATGCAACCAGTTACCTTCTACATTGTTGATACTAATAAATATGCTCTCCTGTGCTATGTTACTATGGAGTTTATACTACATATTTGACAACACTTGTGGCAAAAGTTGTGTCATATCTCCATAAAACCCTATGGTGCTGCACTTCCTGATATGCATGGCCCAGTCAGTTCATCATCACCTAAAAGGTGAATGGTTGACTATAATGAGATCACAGAATCTTTAGGCAGAAGATGAATGTTGTTACTGACCACACAGCTATCCTCTTATATTTAGCAACTGATACTAAGTCCTGCCCACTCTTGAGAGCACATTGGAGACAGCACAGATGCCTAGCATGTTGAGCCTTTGCCCAATTTTCCTGTAGAGTCTTGGCAAGTGCAAACAACGAGTATGTTCATCATTGGAAGCTCCTATATGGGTAATGGAGTCCATCAGGGAAATAGCTGACAGATTGGGAAGAAAGGTCAGTATGCCGGATCGTCTCATCTGTGCTGCTAGCAGCTACTAATGCTCTGGATATAATCAGCTGCCACCAATAGCTGATATCAGCCCAAATAATTATTACCACCTGTGTACAGAGTCCATCTGCATTTTCTGTAGACAGACGGATGAATTAGTGAAGACAGATAGCCTCACATCCATGATGAATATGTAACTTGTGATTAGCAGTGTTTTACTCATTACCAATCATAATCTTCTGATTTGGAGCCAAGTGGAGGACTTATATCAGAGTATTAGAAAATTCTGTGATGAACTTTGCTGCAGATTTCTTAATCTTTTGTATGAGTAGAGAATTTTAGGGCCCTCCTCAATAAGCCAGACATGTACTACACAGAGGAAACAGCTAATTGGGTAGCACAGGGGTATTATTTAGTTTAGATGAACCTTTCCAAATGCTCAATGATGAATTATGCACTGTAATTGAATAAGGGATAGGTCAGCTACATTAATCACAGAGAGTATTTGTCCTATGAGATCAGAATGAGAAAATTTTAATAAGATATTGGTAGGTTTTAAGTAGATGCAAGTAAGATCCCAGAAGCACTTTTGTTAGTTTCATGGCAAATTGCAAAATGGAGGGTGTTCTTGGAGGAATTTACAGATATGACAGGAATGGTCATTTGAAGCGAAACAGTATAGTAAACATGGGTTCTAAAATGCATACCTTAAAAGCTATGAGCACTTCTTCATATTATGTACTGTGAAACAAACCTCTTCTGCTGCAAGCTTTTTGCTTTCATGTTTTGGGAGGAGGTAGTATGGACCAAAACAAGAAAAAAATTGTCTCGTGAACATGGCTCTGAAATGCATTCCTTAAGAGCTATGAGTGAAAGAGATGTGTTCCGCAGTAAAGAAGATGAACAAGTGCTCATAGATCTCATAGCACTTAAGATATACACTTTGAGCCCATGTTAACTGGTCATTTTTTCTTGTTTTGATCCATAATACCACCTCTCAAAAAACGAAAAGCAAAGAGCTTGCAGTAAAAGAGGTTTGCTCCATAGTATCAAAGATGATGAAGTGCTAATAGCTCTTGAGGTATGTGATTTAGTTTACTAGACATTTTACTTCAAATAATCATTGCTGCCATATCCCTAAATATTGTCAATTTCTCTTGGGACATCCACTACGGGTCAGTATACACACATGTTTGTCTTCCACCAAACTGATGCTGGATTGATACATCTACCTGTGTGGCATGGTAGGATGCAAATTTGGATTGTGACAGAGGTTTACTGTTACAATAGTAAGTAAGACAGAATATATTTTCCTCCAACATATATCTTGCAAAATGATGATGACACAACAATCAGTGAAATGTTGGCTCATATAGAAGCTTACTGTCAGCTATCCTTCCCTTAAACCATTTACAACTGTGGCAGGAAAGGGGGTAAATCATAATAGTACCAGAAGTACATTCCTCCACACAATAGATGGCGGCTTGCAGAGCATAGACATAGGTGTTGAAAGAGTGACAGACTGTGATGTGTGCTACCCAATCATCATTGCAGAAGAATTATTGGTCCCTATGCTGTGACATCCAGGGCATCAGTGACTAACATTCATTTGAAAGACTGAGCAGTTTCCCTTGCACTTCTATCAAATTTGTACAGGCACTTCTGTATCTAGTTACTTTCCCATTGCAGTGATTGCAGATTTATACAATATGCATAAATATTCAGTGGTGTTATTGTGTAACAGACTTTCAAGACCATAGAGATGAATCCCTGTCACTATCATCATATGGAACACTTCACTGCCTAGTTTATTACTAAAATAAATCTTCAGCTGCAGTAACAAATTTTTCTCTAATGTGCTTAGTATGTTTATAGTATTTGTGTTGCACACATGTGATGATCCTGAAATTTTTTAATGTAAACAATAAACCTAAATCTATCAATGACTGTGTTGAATGCCAACTGAGAACATAAAAGAATATTTGTAGACAGTCACTTTTAATCATACAAAAGTATGATGTTTTTTCAGAATACGTCCACTTTATCATCAGATACAATAAATTAAAGTGAATCCAGTTTGGAACTTGTTCTTGGGCACAGTTTTATGGAAAATCTGAATAATGATAATATATGTTGTTTGGCAAAGCCTTTTTGAATTACATTCTCAAGTTCACACTTGATTATGTATGCATAAATACCCTACATCTTGAAACAATAAAAATATGTGTCTGTTTACAGATATCCTATGTTTTTGATTGATCCTGTCAATGAGGGCTGGGTGAACAAGAAGCTTTTTCTGTTGCTCATGTTTCGATTTTCAGTACCTGATTTCCCACTGTTGTTAGAAACAGCATCTCTTTATTTGACTGCACAGACTGGTAGTTCATGCAACATGAGTATGAGTTCAACATCTGAGAAGAGCCTGTCCACAACTAACACAAGCACAGCAAGCTCCAGGAGTGATGATGATGCATACAGCAGTGGAGGAGGCAGCAACCAGCAACAAGAGGAATCAGAAGACAAAAAAGATGGCGACTTAGCTGATCAAGGTGAGAAAATTATGAGTTCTGTATTTTTCAGTCTTTTCTTCTTTGCATTCCCTTTTAAATAAAAACAATAAAAACAAAAAATGAATTGTGAAAAACAATGTCATTTGTCTGGAATTAATTTCCACTCTGCAGCAGAGTGTGCTCTGATTTGAAAATTCCTGGCAAATCAAAACTGTGTACCAGACTGGGACTTGAAGCTGTAACTTTTGCCTTTCATGGGCAGTTGGTCTACTGTTTGAGCTATGCAAACTATCCAAGGTCCCAAGTTCAAGTCCTGGTTTGGCGTAAAGTTTTGATTTGTCACAAAGTTTAAAATCAGTGTATCCCTCACTGCAGAGTGCAAGTTCATTCTCGAAACAATCCACTAGGCCACAGCTAAAACATTTCTCCATAATATCCTTTCTTCCAGGACGCTAGTCCTAGAAGGTATGAGGGAGTACTTCAGTGAAGTTTTGAAGGTAGGGAAGAATTACTGTCAGAAGTAAGGCCGTGAGGGCAGTCTGTGAGTTGTGTTTTTGTGTTTGAGTTGCTCAGTCAGTAGAGCACTTGGCTAGGAAGGGCGAAGATCCCAATTTAGAGTCCTTGTGTGGTACACAGCCTTGAGCCAGCAGAAAATTTTAAACCAGCACACACTCTGCTATAGAGTGAAAATTAATTCCAGGCTGTGGCTAAAGCCACTTATTTGCGGTAACGTTTCTTCCAAGAGTGTTGGTCCCATAAGGTGTGTGGGAAAACAAAGTTTTGAAGGTAGAAGAAGAAGGGGTACTGGGGCAAGTAAGACTGTGGGGGTGGGTCATGATACATGTTTGGATAGTTCAGTCAGTAGTGCACTAGCCCATGAAAGGCACAGGTCTCAGGACCGAGTCCCAACCTGGCACACCATTTCCATTTGGCAGAAAGTGTCATTTTCTTTTATGTTTAAAATTAATGGTTACTTTGAACATTAAAATAGTATGTTCTGCAGATCACATGAAACTACAGAGTTCTTGGTAGAACATTTATTTTGTGACATTAGTGATTATATTGTCTACTCATGGAGTTAGCAGTAATAAAACTGTTCTCACCAAATAAACCTTTCTCTGACTCTGGAAATTGTTATTGGTTAGCCCTTCTCATTTTCTTGGTTTGCCCTTCTCATTTTCTTAACCCATCTGTTTTAACACATCTTAAACCATAAAAAAGGCATTGTTGCTATTTGCTGTATCATACTTTCGATTTTACTTGTGTCCACCCTCAACTGTTTGTAGTGCGCTGAGGGAAACACTATGACAGGAGAACAAGGGGAACACTGAAACACTGATAATGATTAGTGACAAGCATACACAAATTTACTGATGAATACTTAACTTTGTTAAATCAGCTCAGGCAGCAGATCCTGAAGTTCAACTACTATTCCAGAAGCTAAGGCTGGATCATAAACAGGTCTTGTCTCACTAGAATATTCTCTGAAGACAGGTTAGTGTGGGTGAGCTAGAAGCAGATGATGTGACACAAAGTACACAAGTAGAAGGTGGTCTTCTTGATAGTTGAACTGACTTGGAACTGCTCTCTCTGCTGTGACACTGATGCATATCACTCCACAGGTGGTGCCACTGCTGTGACATCTTAGTGCAGCAATCGCTGCACTATGCGCCATCTCTGGAGTGAGTTGTTGACCTATCAATGCCTTTGGTGCTGCCTGGTGGTGTGTGCTGTGCTTACAACATCACACTCTTCCCCTCCAAATCTACTGGCTAGTGTCACATGGGGTTGCGGTGCGAACCGACAGTGAGGGGGAGGTCTGGGTGCAGGCACAGCAGATGGGACAAGAACCAGGACTGAAGTGGGTGCCAGGCTCCTGTCCATGCCTTGGCATTTGCCTTGAGCCCACACGGGAATTTCTGGCAAACTGTAGGGATGGCACACCCCTACATCCAGGGCCAGAGTCTCGAACTCTGGAGGGCCCCACCTCAGAGAGGAGGGCGGCAGGGTGCAGAGATGTTGCCCATGGTGACACGGGCTGGTGTGATGATGGTATCAGGGATAAGGGCACATCCACCTCCATGGGAAGTTCCTTGGGCTGAGATGCCATTTGGTCCATGGCAGGTGGCCATGACCCTGGCTCCTGGCTGTGTGCTGAATCTGTAAAATGAAACACAGTGCCAGGATCACAGAGTTCCATAGGGCGAAGCTCATTCCAGTGTCTTTTGAGCGGCAACCCTGTAGAGGAAGAAACGTGGAACATGTCGTGTCCAAGGACACAAGGAACAGTGTGTTACCATTGCTGTCCAGGCTAGAAGTTCCTGAAGAGCACTGCATCCTGAATCTGAAAATGGGAATCTTTGTACTGACTGGTACTCCTTGTTGGTGGGTGCAGCAGATGAAGCAGGGTGTGATGCTGGTGGCTATACTGGAGTTCAGTCGGGGAAGATCCATCTTGGTAGATGGACAGGAAAAGTCGCAAGGCCTGTTCCCATGAGTGAATTCCACGGAATTCACCCATCTGCATCTTGAATGTTCACACAAAATGTTCAACTTCACCATTAGATTGAGGGTGGAATGGTGCTGTGGTCACATGTTCAATACCGCTGGTTGTGCAAAATTGTTCAAATTCCTGTGAGGTGAACTGCAGCCCATTATCAGACACTAATACTTCTGGCAAGCCCTCAATGCAAAAAATTGGAGTAGGTTATCAGACAGTCCTGGGCGTTATTGTAGAGTTCAGCAGAACCACAAAGGGAAAATGACTGAAGGCATTCACTACAATAAGGCATCGTGTGTCCCAGAGAGGTCAAAGAAAATCAATGTGGATGTGTTTCTGTGGACTGCTGGGGCATGGACACTCAGAAAATCCTCAAGGTGGAGCTGCCTGTTGCTTCATGGAAGTGGTGCAGTGTGACATCATGACTTCAATCTGGGCATCCATACCTAGACAAAAACAATGGTGTCAAGAAGCTGCTTTGTCCTCACAATACACCTGTGTCCCTGATGCAACAACCTGAAAAAATCCTGCTGATGGGTGCGTGGGATGATGACCTGGGCCTGGTCATTCTCACCAAACTGTACTGACAAGATTTTACGGTGAGCAAAGTATCAATGTACTTCCATCTGAACAATGTCTCTCACCCTGTAAGCATGTAATTCACCACAGTGCTTAAATCTACATCTGCAGCTGTCTCTTTTCTACGTGATAAAAGTCTATGGGAATGAACTAATCATCCTTGTTGACTAGTAACCTTGACAACAAATAGGCATTCTAATGTTGAGCCATAGGGCACTGCAAGATTTCATAGTTGTAGTGTGACAGCAATAAATCCCTACTGCAATTTTTGCACTATGTGTAGTAGAACAGGCTTGGTTGGGTGCAAAAGTGAAGTGAGTGGCTTATGATCCATGACCAAGTAGAACTTCCATCCATGGAGGTAATGATGAAACTTGGTTACACCATAAATGATCGCCAATGCTTTTACAGTCTGACTGTAATTTGCCTTATTCTTAGTAAGAAGTTTGGGGGCAAAAGCTACTGGATGATCTATTGATCTGATATAGTGCTACAGAATGGTGCCTAGACAACTAGAAGAAGCATCAACCACTAAAACTACTGATTTAACTGGATCAAAATGTATGAGACACACATTACTAAGTAGCACTGTTTCAATTGATCAAACGTCAGCTGCTATTCCTTGGTCCATGTAAATGGGACATTCTTACACCACAACTTGTGCACTTGAGGCCTGCTGATGACAGTTCTTGACAAAGGCACTCAAGATTGGCTAAATGTTCTTCCACAGAATGTCCAGACACGACAATGTCCACCAGGTAATTTAGGCAAGTAGGTACCTTGGCAGTCACTTGTTATTAAAAGTGTTGAAAAATCACTGGTGCTGAGGCACTAATAAAGCACAGGCATTTAAATTCAAATAGCCTGAGATGAGTGTTAATAACCAAAAATTTCTTTGAGTAATCATCCAAAGGCAAATTAAGGTAAGTGTCCACCAAGTATATCTTGGAAACGTAATGACCCTGACCTAATCTGTCCATCATTTCCTCTGAGTGGGACAAAAGGTACATGTTTCTCACTGTCTGAGAGTTCACAGTTGACTTAAAATCAACACACAGTCAAAGACATCTTGGAGGCTTGCGAAGTGTGACTGAAGGGGAAGACCACTGACTTGCACTGATGGGCTTTATGATCCCATCAGCTTATTATTGCCATAATTGTTCAGTGACCTGTTCCTTAAGGGCAATGGACACTTGCCTAGCTGGGCAAAACTTTGGTTGTGGATTGTGTTTGAGTGACACATGAGTTAAAAAATTGTTCGCACAACCGAGACAATCGCTAAAAAGTTCACTAAATTTGTTACACAGAGCTTGAAGCTTGTCTGTAGGCACATCTGTTGAAATTTGCAACACTGACTTGTGGGTTGATAATCCAAATATGCCAAAAGAATCGAAGCCAAAAATATTCTATGAAGATTTGGCAGAAAGCACTGAATATGTCTTCATTATACCTTGAAAAGTAGCTGTCATACTGAAAGTTCCTAAAACAAATTTCCTGTCCATTATGAGCTGACAACACATGCATAGATGGACTCGGTATTGGTGAATCTAAGTGTTCATAAGTAAGTTTGTTCAAAAGTGTAACTGAAGCACCAGTTTCCAGTTGCAATTTGACATCTTTTTTAGTTACTGTCAATGTAACAAACACCTTGTCTGACTACATTCCACATCTAAGAGAGAACTATCACCTCCTGCCTGTTGTTGTGAGCTACTACAATGTGTGACAGGTGAAGTGGACAAATATTTAGTAATGGACCTGTGTTTGTATTGGTGTGACTTGTTTCACACACGAAAATCACCTGACTGCTGTTTGCTAAGTTTTGTACTTGTACGATGTTTCACAACATTTACTACAGCCGCTGTTCTGAGGCTAGCCATGCTGTGAAAACATTAATGATTTAAACTGGTTTAGTGGCATTTTGCTTGGGACTTTCTATCCATGCAACTTTTTCATGCACAGACTGAACATGACCTTTCGTTTTGCAAAAATAACAAATAACATTGCGACTTGGGCATTAAGCATGCTTATGATGCCTAAAGCACTTTTCCATATTCTTATGTCTATCATCATTCTGCCTGCATGGGATGGCACTGTTCATGTCTGTACATTCTGACCATCACCACCCTCTTGTAGCCCACTGTCAATTTATTAATTTTGAAATACGTTAATAATTTGGGTGGCAAGTCACATTTTCACAGCAGTTACCATCAAGAGATAATGACACACTGCAGAGAGAGGTAGCAATGGTAGAATTTGAATAAACAGTTTTCATAATACTCATGTTTTATTCTTTTTCTCAGTTATAAGTTGTAGGCTCATAGTCCTTTCTGAAATGCAACTTTTTTATACTTGTCTAGAGGATGTTTCGCTTCATTTTGTTAAATAATATGAACACTGGAAGACTTTCTGTTGTTGAATAGATATATTTTTAGTCATTTCACTTTATAATGCAAATCAACATCAACCACCAGGCTAACACAACACACATAACTTGAACTCCATCCTTGCACGGCAAACTCATACTACTAACTGCCCAACGACAAAGGTTTACCTCTAACAACATGTAGCAAAGAAAATACTATCATATATTGACCTATTTTTGTAAAATCATATTTGAAACATACATTTCAAAAAAAATAAAGTTCAAATAATTGCTTGTCATCCCTTATTTTTTTAAGAAGTCCATGCTAATTGTCGTAATTACATTAGGTGTTTATATATGTTGACATTTATACACATTTGTGTAGCTATATGGTAGTGAATTTTTGGGTTTTGAATCTTCAATTTGAGAATCGGTCATTTCATACAATCCAAGAACAGTTAGTACATTTATCTCACCATAACCAGTGTTATTACAACGTGACATCACACAGTGTGTCATTCAATCTGCACACACAAGGGACTGTTTAGGTTCTGCAGCACTACTAACACTGTCACTATGCAAGTCATTAATATTTGATATTTGCATCTCACAATTAGCTAAATCATAAGTGTCCTGAGCCTCAATTAACTGTAACACTCTATCTAAAGTAGGACCAGGTTGCTTCAGAATAAGAGTACAAATTCTATCATCACAAATATCTTTAGTTATAGCGTCACAAAGCATGACATCACTGTTTGATTGTCCACAACACAAACATTTGCAATGCCTAGTTAAAGCTTGTAATTCAGTGATCGACTGTTTATGAGTTTGACCTGCTGCCCGCTAAAGGTGGAAAAACTTGAACCTTGCAGCAGCCATGAGTGTTTGTTCATCATAGTAAGTGGTTAACTTGCTACCTAAAGTCTCAAACTCTAACTGTTTTGGTTGTTTGTCAGGAAACAATTTCACTATGAGCCTGTAAACTTAACTACAGAAAAAAAGTGCTTTGCTCTTTGCATCTTTCAACTGTCCTTATGATTCATCAGTTGAACTAAGTATTCTGATCAGTTCTCATGCTGTTTGTTGAAACTGAGGAATGATAGAATGGCTGATGTAGGTTGCAGCTGAGGCTGATGTAGATTCTGTTACTGTGTTAGCTGCACCATGGCTTCCAGCAACTGCTGGATTTGCTCACTCTGCAACTGTGTAACATGCATTAGAGAAACCATCTTGTGATATGGAAGCTATGCCTGAAGGAGTTTGGATTAGATGCCACACACAAAATAACACACTCGTCTCAGAAGTAGTGTCTGTCCTGAGTCAAAAGTCCACGCACTAATGTACTAGACAAATAAAAAGAAATAGCAAGAAACAAATAACAAGTAACAAGTGGGTGGGTGGCCAAAAACAAAAATTACTCCTGTAACTTGCACAGATCCTATTCCTGCTTGCTGCCAGCTGTTGGGTCATACTTTTGATACAATCACAGAAGGAGATTTTACTCATGGCCCCCCTTAACTATTTATAGAGCACTGAAGAAAACACTATGAGAGGGGAATGAGGAGAACACTGAAATACTGATAAATGATTAGTGACAAGAATACCAACATTTACTGATGAATACTCAACTTTGCACAAATTGGCTCAGGCAGCAGATCCCACAGTTCAACTACTAGTCCAGAAGCTAAGGCTGGACAGCAAACAGTTCTTGTGCCACTAGAATGTTCACTGAAGATGGGATGGTGTGGACTTGCTAGAAGAAGACGATGTGGCTCAACGTACACAAGAAGAACTGACACGGAACTGCCCCTTCTCCTGGGGCACCAGCACATATCACTTCTCAGGCAGTGCCACCGCTGTGACTTCCTGGTGCGGCAATCGCTGGGATATAGGCCATCTTTGGAATATGTTGTCAACCTATCAAAGCCTGTGGTGCTGCCTGATTGTGCGTTCTGTGCTTATGACAACACACTATTTCTCTTACAAATGTGTTACCATAACTTCTATCAATGTAGCACATTATCACTATGTTTCAAATGTTCATTGAGTAGCAAATGGAAGAATAGACCAGCATTTATGCATACTGGTGTGGAAAAAATGTATAAGAACAGTAGTAAAACTGGATGGCATGCTATTAACCAACTTTGCAAAAGAAATGGGTTTGCACTACACTTTTGATGATTTCTTAGAACAGGAAATTTTGGTGAATTACCATTGTTATTTCCCAATGTTGGGCAATGAGTGACAGTAAACACTTAAATGTGATATTATTACAGAACAGAGTGAATAAAGAGGAATAATGTTACTTTTTTTCAAAATGATTCACACAGGATTCAGACTGACATAATCTTCCTTGAAGTTGTTCTTGTCTATGTACTTGGTTTGATGTGTCTGTAATGCTGATGACATACAGGAACACATATTTTGACAAGGCAGAACAGAGCAACAGTTACGAAACTGAACTCTCATTCAGGAAGAATAGGGTTCAAATCTTAATTCATACCTTTCAGTAGGCTAGAATTGATTTCCTTGTGCAGCTTTGTTAGAGTGAAATAGTGCTGTATCCATAATATCTTTGGCATCAGTGGGGTTTAAATTTTAACTTGCTTCATTTTTTCACATACCTGCATTAGTAAATCACAAATTTTTGTAATGCCTGAGGACAGATCACAAACATCTGGGACCAATGTGGGATGGTTCACTACCACGTAGATGACACTTGGGTGAGATGAAACAGAAATTGAAGAACTGTGATTCTACTGTGGGTAAACTGCTGGTGAATATTATGCATCTGTTTGATATAACATTGTTCATGTGGCACAGTGAATGTCCAAATATGGAAGGCAATGAAATCGAAAATTTGTAGTAAGTTCCTATGGGACCAAACTGCTGAGGTCATCGGTCCCTGGAAGGCAGTCACAATAATGTCAAGAACAATTATGGACATATAACACACATGAGTTCTGGATATGGTACACGTAAAACATCATAAAACTAGAAGACCAGTACAGATAGCCAAGGAGTACAAGAAGACCATACTTAAGAAACACAGTCATATAATTGACTCAACCAGTAAGACGGAAAGATCCAAACTCATTACAAAACTTTGAGTGATTTAATGTGCAGTGAGACAGTAGTGAGCGAAAATAAGAATAAGAAAAAAGGACGATGTAAACAATTTGAACTGTACAAGATGACACTATATGTGACTATGAACAGACTCGATATATGGAGTGCATATTACAGTGCAACATATATAACATATATTAATTTCAAAATAGACTTCACAATCATGCATAGATTCTTAAGTGTTGTGCTGAACTGACAGAAGAAGATTAAATAGGCAACTGTTCACTAGCACAATCAGTTCAAGTGGTTCTCTCAGGAACACACATACCAAAATTTCATTATGTGTTGCCAAATTTGTGTGATATATTACTTGCATAAAATAAAAAACAAACACCTTCAGTCACAATTGTAATTTTATTTCAATGCACAATGCATTTCAGGCCCTGGGGGGCTCATCTTAAGGTGCTTCGATAGTTTACATGAATTTTTTTTTCCAAATTTAGGTTTATTCTGCTCCTGTTAACATTGGATCAGTGTATTACAAAGCAGTGCATTGTGAATATAAGTTTACAAAACTAAGACAAATCAAAAAATAACCATTTCTCATAGTGGATACATAGTTTTGAAGTACTCATATGGCACTTCAAAACAAAGGATCCACTACTGAAAACAGTATGTTATTTTTCAGTTTGTCTTAGTTTTGTAAAATTATATTCACAGTGTGCCACTTTGTGATATACCATGAATGAATCTAAATTTGGGACAAAAGTTGATGTAGGCTGTCAAAGCACATGAAACCCCCAGGGCTTAAAATGCATTGTGCATTGAAATAAAATCATGATTGTGATTGAAGGCAGTAATTTTACTTTTTTTTATGAGAAAAACATTCATGCTGCACAATGAGACAAGATACTAGGATAAATCTCAATTAAAATTGCACATGAAATTATATACAGATTCATGGCAAAGGAATCAAAAAGACTTTCACAAAACATGGAACGACTTTTCCTTGGGCCTCAGAAAATCTGACTACCATTTTAAGTAGTAATTAATCGTTATTTAATAATAGTGCAGAATTCAGGCTACTAAAATTAAAATAAGTTAAAATTACTAATACTTCATAACCTGAAATATATGAAGACGAGAATGGGATTAAAGTAAACTTGGTAAAACTATTAGAAGGTTAAAGAATAATATCAATGAATTTCTGATTTGTTTAGATGAACTGCAGCTTACTGATGGCTGCTCTAAGATGACTGTCCACCCACAAAGTCAAGGGAGTGACCATATCCATAGAAGTAAAATGGCCTCATCCGGTACTGAGAGCTCTCTCCATGCAGCCAATCTAGTCAGTTGTAGCTATCAGATGACATTGTGTTTGCTGCATCTACATACTCTTAAATGAAAACAGGCATAAAATGTGGAGTTAAAGATCACAGAAATGTTTTACGTTATTGAGTTTGAAGTTATTTAAATACATCGACATCTTCAGTAATGATACTCTTTGCATACAGTATTGAGTACTATGGTTGGTAGCAACTAGAAACAAGCAAATATCAGTCTGAAATAATGGATCACATTTAGTCTTATATCAAAACAGCTACTCCCATCAACCAACTCACCAAGAATCTTCTTATAAGGAACCGTTAATACAAGTTATGCAGATATAATGTATACATTTGACTACTGAATATGAATGATGAATTTTATGGGTATAATTTGTCATTTAGATACTGCAGGTCTGACAAGGAAAATGGAAGAGTTGCTCTTTAGTTTTAAAAGTGATAATAATCTAAAAATGTTGACTGTTTTAGATTTTGCAGTGATTGGTAAGAGGGTGTTTGAAAAGTTCTCGGAACAGAATATAAAAAAAGTACTTACATCACTGAAACTTTTTTTGTTTTTCTATACAGTCTCATTGTAGAGTAATGCACTTGGTCCAATGATGTTCCAGTGCCTTGATCCCATCTTGAAAATGAGTTTCCTCTAGACCTGCAAAATAGTTGTCAACTCCAGCTATCAATACTTCATTTGAAGTGACTCTTCATCCACCAAGAAAAATTTTCAGTTTTGGGAAGAGATGGAAGTCTGACAGAGCCATATCAGGTGAATAAGGTGGGTGTGGCAACAATTCATACCTTAGTTCATGTAATTTAGCCATGGTGATGGCACATGTGTGTTGATCCAATGTCAAGAGTCGCGACACCCATCTTGCAGGTAATTTTTTAATTTCTAATTCTTCAGTTAAAATGTGATATATCCTTTCAGATGACATCTGACAAGTGTGAGCAATTTCACGCACTTTTAATTGGCGATCCTCCATGACCATTTTGTGCACTTTTGCAATGATTTCTGGAGTAGTGGCACATCTTGTCTGACCACTGCATGGATCATCATCTAAGCTCTCCTGACCAAATTTAAATTCATTTGTCCACTTAGCAAAAGCTGAATATGCAGGAGCAGAGTCTCCCAGTGTATTATGTAAATTGGCATGAACACCCTTTGCTTTCATACCTTTCTTTACGAAGTACTTAATCACTGCTCGAATCTCGATTTTTTCCAGCTTTTCGAATCACTATGTAGGAAGAACAACAGAACCACATCACTGCCACAGCTCTCTTCCAAGAGCACTGACATGGCACATGTTTACAGGCAATAGTCCAATGAATATCACATGAACAACTCATTGCTCCAGCACTGACCTCTTGTGGTAATACTAAGAACTTTTCAAACCACCCTCATATCTTAAAGCTTGTGGAACAATGCAGAATATCATGAGAATTTTGACAGGATGTATAACTGTATATGGGAGTATTCTGCATTCAAACTTCAATTCAATCAAAACCAAGATGGAACTTAAAGAGATTCATTAACTCTCAAAACCACATTACTAAGATAAATAAAGGTGTTGTTTTCAACAAGAGTAACAGAAAGTCTCAAACGACGAGTAAAAATCAGGAGTTGCTCTGGTATTGTAAGAATAATTGTGACACCTCACTGCAGACATCCCAAGCGACAAAATGCTCAGTGTCGGGATTACATTCTTCCATCTTTGCACTCACACACAAACGGTGCAGAGCAACATTGGAGATTGGCACAATTGACTATCGCGTGCGCTGACAGCATTATCAGCATGTAGCAGTTGTTACAGGAGCCACCTTGGTGAGAGTGGAGCATGGTATGTCTTCTCTGTACCGGACAGCAAAATGAACATATCTTCCTCAGTGAATGATGTATTTTGGTTCATCTTAAAGTGGTTCAGATGGTGGTGGAGTGGGAGGCCAGATTGTAGCCTCTTCCTTCTCCTCTCTCAAAATCTTTGGCAATGTAGTCGGAGCCTCTTAGAATGTGTAGGTGGCTTAACCCTATTCATTGAAACTGTAGCTTGTCTGCCATTAATAAGAAAGTCCATGGTATGCGAACTCCTGTGCAGAACACAGTGTGCTCCAGTGTATGGTGGTTGCAGTGGTGGTTTGACAGCATCCATGCAAAGCATAACCTGAGTGCACATGTCGAGATCCTTATGCACGAATGTTGGGTGCTGTCCTTGCCTAGTAGCTCTGATGGATTTCATGCAGTCCACCATCTGACATAGAGTATATAGGCATTACGGTTATCTTTGTAGAATCATGGTCTTAATGTTGTGAGTATCCACAGAACTTGGCTAGCTAGCATGAACAATTCTGACTCGAATTGCCTCCCCCTGTTGGTTGTTGTATGAAGAGGGCAACCAAATCTGGCAAGACATGTTGATGTGAAAGCTCCTGCAAGAGTTTCTGCCAAAATGTCGTCAGTAGGAACTTCTTCTGGGCAATGCGTGTACCTGTCAACCATTACCACTATTAGACAGTGACAGCTGTCAAGGCAGTTGTTCTGCCGCATCTAGGTGAATGTGAGCAAAATGCACACTGACGTCCAGGAGTTCCCCCACTGGAGAGTGCACATGTGGTGCAACTTTATATAACTGGCGGTGTGGGCAAGCTCTAGTCCACTGACAGCAATCTCTGTCCATGCCTAGCCACACAAACCTCTGTGACCCTGGTGTAACTGTCATGCACACTCTAGAGTGACAAAGGTTATGGAGGTTATCGAGCACTGTCAGGCAGAATGTGGTAGGTACGTACGGTCATGATCTGCCATACCGTATGTCACTGTAGACCTCGCCGTTTTCACCTGGAATGTTGACCATTTGCAATTTTAGCGAAGTTTTGTCGTCACATGATATTGCTTGTAGTTCATGATCTTCATGCTGTGTGACTGCTAGCTCTGTCATGTTCAATGGTTGTGAAATACCAGAGACTCTGAATAAGCAGTCTGCTAACATGTTGGTCAATCCAGAAATGTGCCACAAGTCTGTAGTGAGCTGGCTTATAAACTTGAGTTGGGGTATTGCCGTGGTGAGCACTTGTCACTGTTCTTATGGAATGTGTGTACCAGCAGTTTGTGATCAGTGTAAACGGTGAAACCCTATGCCTCAACCTGTGTCTTGAAGTGCTTGATGGAATGGTAGATAGGCAACAGCTCCCTATCAAACATGTTCCAGCACTGCCGTGAAGTAGAGATGGGCAAACTCGTTCATTCTTGGGAACTAGTTCATTGCTGATCGTTCTTTTTTGGGAACCATTCATTTTTACTCATTCACTGTTCATTTGTGCTTGGTGTATGGTTCTTATGAAAAACTGAAAACTAGTAGTGTAGGTGACTGAAGGATGGAGGGCACCAAGAGGGGGCTTTGCCTCCCCCCTGGAGTATAGAGTTTTTATTCATTACAGAACTCTTACACACTTTTAGAAGTAATTTCTGTGATTCTGCAGAACCTCTCGTTTAGCCAACTGCAGCGTTGTGTTGCTGATCGCAGGGAAATAATATAGGGTGGCGCACAGAAAACTGGCCCCGAGTACAGACTGCTCGCCAATTATGGACGATGTGTTGCCCATTACGAGCAGATACAACAAACAGACAAACATGTAATAATTAGGCAGTGAAGAAGTAAAAAGCTAATGCAAGCAACAATGACGAAATAATCGATGACGATATTTAGAGAGCTGGAGAAGAGAACATGAAAATCTCACATGATGTGCATGGGCTATAGCACATGTAGTCTTGTAAACCTGTTGGTGGCTGTTTCCCAACATAATAGACCACAAGTGTCTTGCATAAAATTCTTCATTTCGACTTCCACTACATAGCTATGCTACGTTGTAAACAATAACCGTTTACACCCTATATATACTTCACATTGTCTCTGAGTTCGTAGGCGAAGTAGACTTAATGGAAGCATAAAATAAAATGTGGTTTTCACATCATACTTGCGTCACACGCTTAGTAAAAATTAGGTTTTTATGTTGCATTATTAAAATTAATGCAGCAATAATAATAATAATAATTAAGTTTGCAGTAATAAAGTTTTTGGTTTGAAAGCTCCTTCTGAACAGATGTTTTTGAGATAATAAGTAAATACAATTTTATGGCAATCTATGTCTTTTCAAATGGAGAGGCACCGCTTTTCCTACTGAGCCAAAATAACCCACAACCTTCTTCTTCTTCTTCTTCTCCTCTCTCTCTCTCCCCCCCCCCCCCCCCCCTCCCCCCCCCGAAGAAACCAAACTAGCAGGTAATGCAAATTGGAAACAACCAAACTTAAAAATAATTAGAGCCTTCCTAAATGTAATGTTTTGTATATGAAAGATACATGAAAATCGTTTTATATGAATTTTCTTACACTAAAAATTAAGCAAATTATTGAAAGTTAGTTGCTAAATCAATTCGATGAAACCAAAAAATATATTAATAACAAAAAAACTTGCCTTGTTATAAGTATGTTTTCTGCTGTTCATCGATATAATGAAGCGAGCTGATATGCCCTTTTGTTACCTGAAAAGACGTACCCATTACATGCAACGTAATTTTTATGTAATTTACATAACTATAAAATAGTTTTTGATTACCGGTCGTGGATGCTGAATGCAAGAAAGTTTGGAACACATGTAAAATGGGTGAGCGCAGTGAATGAAATGAACAACTGGATACTGAACTAACTAGGAGCAGTCAGCATTGGAACTGAGACAGGTGGTCATGCGAAGAACGACGAGTGTGGCCGAGGGAGACCAAGACTGAGACAAGCGCGTGACCGAGGCTGGAATGAGAACTGCCGAAGTGACTGCCATGACCGAAGTGAACTATGAACCAATCATTTCTCGTTCCTGGGAATTATAAGTAGACCGCCGTGACCGAAGTGAACTATGAACTGATCGTTCATCATTCCCGGGAACTATTAGTAGACCGCCGCGACTGAAGTGAACTATGAACTGATCGTTCCTTGGAATTCGTTCCTCGGTCCTTTCGTTCATCTTGGTGAACCGTTCCTTTGCACCCGTTCGTTCGTGAATTACCTATCTATACTGTGAAGGCATCCATTTACACAAAAAATATGCCAGTGGCTGCCATGCACCATTTACCCATTGGTGCAAAACCACACCAACAGCAAACTGGCTTGCCTCAACCACTAAGGTAAGCGGAGCATCAGGTTTTGGGTGAGTTAGTAGGGCAGTCTAAGCAAGGCCATGTTTCATCGCTTTGAACGTCACGTTCATACTCTCATTCTATTGGACAGGAGTGTTTCCTCACACCCTTGCACCTGACAGTGCCACATTTAATGACGCCTGTTGCTTGGTGGTATGTGGTAAGTGATGCTGGTAAAAATTTAGCATCCTGAGGTATCTGCGTAGCTCTTTTATGATGGTAGGCTTTGTCAGTTTTAATATGCCCTCTACAATTTCTGGTAGTGGTGCAGAACCAGAGAACGATATGCAGTGGCTCGGAAATTCAAATTCAGGCTGGCCAAAAATGCATTTCACAGTGTTTAAAAGCATGCCATACTTCTCCAGTTGGTTAAAAACCTCACATAAGTACCTATGAGGCTGTTCTCTGGTTTCCAAGTAGACCAGCATATTGTTTAGTTATAAACAGAAAGGTAGCCCATGCAAGATGAAATCTATAAACCACTGCTTGGTCTGTGCAGTGTTCTGCAACCTGAATGTCATCAACTTCAACTTGAACAATCTGAAGGGTGTAATTATGGCTGTCTTGGGAATGTCCTCTGGCATGACAGAGATCTGCGTGTAGACCTTCATACAGTTAGTGATGCAAAATATTGTTGAGCCATGAGGGGCATGGTTGTAGTCACGTTATAATGGTACCAGGTAGTGGTCAGGAATAGTCCTTGCATTGAGTGCTCAGTAATTGGTGCATGGATGCCACGCTCCTTCTTTTTTAGGGACTACGTGTAATGCAGACACCCATGGACTGAATGGCAGGCATATTATTCCTTCCTTCAGCACAAGGCCAAACTCTTCCTTTGCTATTTCGTGCCGTCTGGGTGCTAATCTGCAAGGGTGACATGACACAGGTGGTCCATCTGTAGTTTTGGTGTGGTGGACAGTGCCATGCAACACCTGTTGTGGTGCTCCCGGTGGTCTAGTTAAGGCCAGAAAATCATGCAGTACTCTACATCTGCCACTTGTACAAGCTTGATGCTACTTGTTCTAGTGTCATGGTGATATACAGTGGCTGTCAAACATGTAAGGCTGTCCACTGGGCAGGCATTAGATACATCAGGAAAAAGTTCAAAATGTGGCAAAGAAGTCAGTGTCTATAATCACCTCAGCCATTTCTGCTGCCATGAAATTCCATGCAAATTGTCTACAACATCATGCCATGTACAGTAAGTTGGAATCTTTATATTGTTATCAGCTGCCAAGTTGACTGCCATACATGGCCTGCAGTAGCAGAGTGACTTTCTTGGTAAAATACTCAGATCAGATCATGTGTATATTAGACATTTCCTTCCTGAGGCTCATTCCGTTATAAACAAGTACCAGGAAGTTTGTGGCAGTCAGTGGTGCCTACTAACAACCGCCATTCCCATCTGGGAATGTACATGGGCTTGCACACTTTTTTGCCTGTTAACCATATCTGCAGTGGTACCAACAAACTGTGGAGCCACACTTGGACACAGAATGCGAAGTGGAACAACTCCTTGAATGTCATCAACTACATCCTCTATGGCAGCTTGTATTAACTCGTGAAAGCAAAGCTACCATCTGTGCGCTTAAGAAGTCCATCTTGTCGGCTAGGGCATCGTAATCAGCACATGACACAGTAGAGGTTATGGACATACCACTGATAGGAACAGTTATTGTACCAACCTGCGAGCACTACACGATGGCATCTTGAATGTGGTCAGCAAGTTCTGCAACCACCTCCAGTGACATGTCCAATTTCATAGCAATGATAGCTTCTAACTGGGCTGGCAGATTGTTGCTCCAAATCATGTGCAGGAGGTTGTCTGGAATGTTGCTGATGTCTACTTTGTTGCAAACATGATGAAGGTATTGTGAGGGCTTCCTGTCACCAATTTCTTCTTGAGTCAATACCTGGTGCATGCAATCTCCCTATGAAATCACTATATGACATATCAGCTCCGCTTTTAATCTGTCATAAACTTTTTCCATCAGAGGTGCTGTTATTATGTCTTGGACCTCTGTAGCATTTTGATGGTTGAGCTGGCTTATAACCAAAGAGAATTTAGTGTTATCCACATTTGTTCCAGCCTGAGCAAACCACAATATGGGATTCTGGGGCCAAAAGGTCAGGAGGCACCCTGCCAGGTGCAATACCATTGATAATTCTGTCACAGTTTGTTAACTCTGTATGGCAAAAATTCTTATCCAGGGTCCTAACTGACAGGATGTATTGTATATTGTGTACTGAACCGAGGACCTAGAAACAATGGAGAGGCTTTATCCCGCCGTTGCCCTCAGTGGTCCACAACCCCACAACAGGCCACAGCAATCCGTCTCACTCCAGATGAGTGTAGCCCCAAATGATGTTTGCGTGGTAGAGTAATTATGGTGTACGCAACATGGAGACAGTTTTTGCGCAGTAATCGCTGACATAGTATAACTGAGGTGGAATAAGGGGAACCAGCCCACATTCGCCAAGGCAGATGGAAAACCGCGTTAAACCACCCACAGGCTGGCTGGCACACCAGACCTCGACACAAATCCACTGGGTGGATTCGTGCCGGGGACCGGCACTCCTTTCTGCTCGGGAAGCAGTGTGTTAGTCCACGTGGTATGAGAGTATCCTGCATTCGAATTTCTGTTCAGTCAGAAATGAGATGCAACTTCAACAGATTATTGACTCTCGAAACCACTTTACTAAGGTAGGTACAGGCATTGTTTCTAACAAGAGTAACAGAACATCTCAAACAAAGAGTAAACCTCACTAGTTGCTCTGCTGTGCTAAACATAAATGTGGTGAGTCGCTGCAGGCATATCACTGTGTCCCAAGCGGGAAAAATGCCAGCATGTGGACGACATTCTTCTTTCTTTGCACTCACGCAAACTGTGTTGCAGAACATTTGAGATTGGCACAAGTGATTGTCACATGTGCCAACTGCAGCATGAGTATGTAGCAGTCACTACAGCTTAATAGAAAAATCCACAATACACATGGCTCCAACAGATAATTTTGAGTTATCCATGAAAAACACTTGATGCCTTATTAAAATTTTTAGCTTCTAAACAGAAGGAGGTATGTTAGCTGGAAGTTTTCATTTAAACTTTTTAGAACAATACTATTCTAGAATTATAACCGAGTCCCTCTCAACTTCATATAGTCTAACCTCCCTCGTACAGTTTACAACAAGAGTTCTGGGAACTAGGAACACTACCACTAGTAACAGTTTTATAGACACATAAATACTGTGAAGGCTTAGTTCAAATTGACATTAGTAGTTTCTCTGGTCATTACATTTGATGATATTTACTCTCATAATAATTAATAAGAACTTGAAAACTACAAGAGCAATAAATGAAAAGTACCTGGAAACAGCATTCCAAACAAGTTTGATAAGATTCAACTACATCAGACATCTCTAAAATAGCTGTCAGTGTTATCAGTTCTCTTGTTTGTAATGAAATAAGTAGCAGAATAATCACATGATTCTCTTTTAAGGTACATAACTCAATGGGTTATTTATGTAATGAATCTTTTCTTAATGGTATTTTCCAGGACAGATTTAAATATGCTGTCTTCAACTTCAATAAAATGGAGACAAAACTATAATAAAGGATTGCTGCCCCTATTACTGCTACCAGATTTTTAAAAAAATTAAAAAAAAACAAGTCCAATGGAATTTAAACAAACTTAGTGCAGCAGAAAACTCTCTGGATGTACAAAATGACTCTCAGCTGAACAGGCTGTATTAATTTTGATAGTTATTATGCTGAAATCAATAAATCAGAATATATTAGGTATATGTTATGGCTGACTTCAGTTTTTATTGTGTGAACAATGATACTCTCATGCAAAAGTTAAACCAAGTGACGTGGCGCAGTGGTTGTGCTAACCACTGTGCCACCTCGCTCAGTTTAACAGTGGACTTGCTTTCGGGAGGACAACGGTTCAAACCCACATCCAGCCATCCTGATTTGGGTTTTCCATGATTTCCCTAAATTGCTTCAGGCAAATATCGGGATGGTTCCTTTGAAAGGGCAGGGCCAACTTCCTTCCCCATACTTCCCTAATCCAATGGGACTAATGACCTTGCTGTTTGGCCTCCTCCTCCCTCCAAATCAACCAACCAAAGCAAAAGTTAAATTATTAGGGAATGGTAAACACAGAAATTTGCAAGGCTGTTATCTTCATTTCTTGGCAGAAAATGGTGTTAATCACGTAACAATAGGCACTTGGAATTTTAAGCAACAACACATAATCTACCACAGTCTTCTGTTGTTTCTGACATATGTAAATGACCTTACACTTCCATTATCAGAAGTCACTAATTCTTCCTTTCCTTTAGGTGATACAAGTATGGATATAAAAATAGTATCAGTCCTTTTACTTACAAGGCAGCTAATGCAGTCGGGAAGTGGACAAAAGACATGGAAACACAGAGAGCACAACAAATTACCATGGCTAATACGGTGTAGGAAAACTGTTGGCATTCAAAACAACTTCCAGTCATCTCAGAATGGATAAATACAGCTCCTGTATGGTTTCCAATGGAATCTTATACCATTCTTCCTCCAAAACAGTGTCAAGTTCAGGTAACAATGTTGGAGGCAGATAGCACTTGTGCTCCCTTCTCTTCAAAGTAGACCACAAAGGCTCAATAATGTTCAGATCTGGTGACTGTTGTGGATAGGGAAGATGCAACACTAAATCCTTTTGCTCATAAAACTAGTTCTGGACAATGTGAGCTGTGTGAACAGGGGCCTTATCATCTTGAAACATAGCATCATCATTGTGGAATAAACATTGTACCAAGCGATGGACCTGATCAGCCAGATGGTCACATAATATTTGGCAGTAATGAGACCTCGCAGAGTAAACATGGGGCCCCTGGAATACAATGATATGACTGCCCAAAGCACCACCAAACCCCCACCACATTTCCTCCTGGGACATAAACTCAGCCAGAAGTTGGAAACAGTGTGAAAGACTCATCTGACCAAATGGCTTTCTTCCATTGCTCCATATATCGAGTTTTATGGCTTTGGCATGACATTCTCCTGCTATAACATTTGCATCACTGATGAATGGTTTTGGAATTCCAGATCACCGTGCAGTCCTCTGATCATGGGGCTCCCTTTGTATTGTTTTGCTGCTGATAGAGTTAACGAGTGACTTTTGCAGCTATTACCCTCTTATTTTTTGCCACGATCCTCTTCAGCGACAATCCATCACAATCCCTCAACACGCTATTCTGTTCCCTTTGTCACTCAGTGGATGATGTTTTTCCACTTTACCTGTATGCCATATAAATTTTTGATATGGTGCCTCTTGAACAAATATTTTGGCTACCTTGGTTACTGGAGCACCTACCATGCAACATCAACAATTTGCCCTCATTGAAGTTCACTTAACTTCGACAACGCACTCACAATCACACACGAGCACAGTCTATGGGCTTGGTTAGCATCTATGTTTATGTTCACTCATACATTTTTTGCAGTGTTTCTATTGTTTTATCCAATGCTTGTACTTAAAAACTTCTAGGAATTCTAGTGTGGAGGCTTACAGATTGAATCTAAATGCCAATGAGTACAATTAATACAAATTTAATATTAACAATGGAATGTACAGATGGACTGCATACATACACAGTTAGCTGAAGATGACTCGACTGATGAAGATGTTCCTCCCGCAGGAAGGACTAACTAATATCATTGCCAAAGAGTTTTAATTTTGTGGTATTTCATCATCAACAGTGGGGTCCCCTCAGAGCCCTCCCATGCAGTGTGGAGCACTGATGGGACAAGGCCAACAAATAGCCCAGCCACTCACATGTTCTAAATGTAGTTTTGCATGATCAGTCATGCTGTGCCCAGCTGCAATGAAGAACATGACCATTCTATTTCTTGGCAAAGAAATGCAGTGATGATGCACCTCCTCCATTGATACTGGTTAAGGTAGGGGGAGGTCGACGGATGCAGTCATAGCAAGATTGCCGGTCGGTGTCAAAGTTCTCAAGTTGTCTTGGCAGAAGGGTCACTTGTGGCGGAGGCAGATGAGGTGGTACATTGCCAGCCCCCTCTTCTTGTGTTTTGGTTTTTGTCTAAGCAGTACTTTTGCAAAATCCAGTCCAGGTTGAAGGTGATCCATGGAGACGGTGGTTGGCTTCCCATGTAATACTATGTCCCCCCATTTCAGTACTCGATGTGCGCTGAAATATAGTGGCTGCAATGCTGGTCTTTGTACACAAAATTTTATGATGAGGTGCAGTGTTTGAGGAGCAGAGTTGCTATTCACGTAATGTGTTGTTTCACCCTATGGGCTGGGGTTGATAATTCCTTAGTGGCTAGTGGTTGTGCCGGAAAGATGAATCTGACAGTAGGGTTAGTAGCTTGTTACATGAAACATCTGTTAATGAAGCCTAACTGTCTTCTATGAATGTGGAAGAAATAGGACCCAGTGTCCATTGGCCTTCATGGCACATAAGTGCTGCCTTGATTTTTCAATGCCGGCATTTGACATGTCCATTGCTGTGCGTATGATAGGCTTTGATGCAGTAGCACTGTACACTGCAAAAGTTAGATAGCTTGCAGAGTAATATGGACTTGAACTGGTGGCTCTGATTGGTAACAATGGACACTGATCAGCTGGAATGCGATGCCCACAATTTTATGAATACTCTTGCCGTGAATGACACAATCAGTCGTGGTATCTTCTGACTCCAATAGTGGGCCAACCAGATCGAAGTGGACATGTTCTAACTGGCCAAGTGTCACATGGCCTCGTACATGGCTAGCAGTTCCCAGTTATAAGCTGATCACTTACATTAAGACTCGGTTAGCTTCTGTGAAAAGATGTGCATGTTGAACACTCATGCAGTCCTGGAAAGCTATGTAGGTTTCAGTCCACAGTTTGCAGCCTCACTTCACATCAAACCTGATAGATTGGTACATAACAGGCTTAGCAGCAGGGAATACCCCCAGCTTCAGCAGCTATCGAAAATAGGCTTTCTCACTGTTAGCTGAACGTGCGGATAGGGTTGGTGTTGTGATATGTCACACCAGACTTTCATGGAGGAACATTGTAGAAGTTTGCAGATTTTTGGATCCTGTTGTTGAGCTACAGTGAGATCTTCATAGTTGATATTAACTGGCAGTGCATTAACTTGAGATAGGTAATCTGCCACAATGCTCTTGAGGTGCTGAACATCGGTATAATCGAGATAGTTGAACTGCAGTGGGGGACAGTCTTTTTCTGGGTTGTGTATTGCATCTGCCAGCAGTTTGTGGTGCATGTAACTTGTTAGGGCCCACCTTCTTCTTTGAAGTGTCACATGACCTCATACATGGCTAGCAGTTCCCAATTATAAACTGACCACTTACATTAAGACTCGGTTAGCTTCTGCGAAAAGAAATGTAACAGTTGTTTTTGCCCACATCTGTTTGCTGTACCAACTGCAGCTTCACTTGTGTCTGAGGCAATCAACAAGGAAGTTGCTGTGACAGATGGTCTAAAATTTCATACAAAATTGATCATGCCAAGGAAAAGCCATAAGTGCTAGGCGCCTATTGCAGTCCACATCTTGCATTTGGGTGGCTACATGACATTGAGCAGTCGCATGCCTGGTCGCCGAAACAGGAGTGAAACCAACACAATCATGGGCATGCCCCCTCACTATCATGAGGCATGTTGTTGTCGGCCATGTATATGGCAGTCATGGCTGGCTGAAAGTCATCACTTCTGGGGTGGTCACTCTTGACATAACACTCATGAGTGTACATGATTGCTCAGGACTGGTATCTCCTCATAGGTGCAGCCAGTATGCCATACCTGAAAGTTGCTGGTTGCATTCATTGTTGTGCATTGTGTCCGGGCATTGTCATTGCTGTCAGACTGCAAAAAGTCTGTCAACCAGAAATACACTGTCCACTCACAGTAATGTGACCACCTGTAAAAAATCTGAATAAACACCTTTTGCAGTACGGACCATTGCAAGACATGCAGGAAGAGGGTCAATGAGGTTCTGGAAGGTACTAACAGGGATGTGAAGCCATGCCGACTCCAGTGCTGTGGCCAGCTAGGTTTCTCGGATGAGGATCCATGGCACTTAGAGCCCAGTGGAGGTGGGTCCAAACGTTCTTGACTGGGTTTAAATCCAGAGAATTTGGTGGTCAGGGAAGTAAGGTAATCTCATTCTAGTGCTCTTCAAACAATGCACTATGCTGCAAGCTGTGTGACATGTTCTACTGTCCTGCCAGTAGATGCCATCAAGGTGAGAAAAACAAACTGCATGAAGGAGTGGACATGGTCCTCAAGAATATGCATTGATCAATTCTTCCTTCTGGAATGATGAGATCACCCAGGGAATGGAACAAAAACATTCCCCAGATCATAATGCTCACTCCTGGTTGCATGGTTTTTGCTTTCAGACATTTCACACTGTACATGCCAATGGCTATCTCTTCGATGGAGCATAAAACTTGATTCATCTAAAGTGCTACCTATCACCATTCAATTGATGTCCACTTGTGGTACTGGCATGCAAATGTCAGCCTTTGTCACCGATGAAGAGCAGTCAGCATGCGTGAATGCCCAAATGTAGCAACATTTGCTGAATGGTTGTTGAGGAGATGCTGTTGGTAGCCCCATCTGGGCAGTCAGCTTCTCAGCAGTTGCACATCTATTCACCCATATATGTGTCCACAACCGTCGTTCACCTCTGTCATCTGTGGCCTGTGGTGCACCACAGATGCCTTGGTGCCAGTTGTGAATAGTGTCATCTTGTCATGCATGTATACTTTAACCACTACAACACATGAACAGTTTACCGACTTAGCCATATTGGAAATGTCTCCTCCCTTGGCCCCGAAAGCCAATGATCATGCGCTTTTGGAAATCAGATAAATTGCTCTGTGTCCCTGTGACATTCTTAATATACCCTCCATTGATAGTGCTGCCATCTGCTGTTTGTGAGTGATTATTGCATGTTGATGTCAAAAATATATGGTGGTCACATTAATGTGACTAGTCTGTGTAATTTTTTCCCATAATATTATATTTGTGTGAAATTATTGCCGACTGTATCTAAGGTGGTAATTTAATTAACCAGAGTGTTCTGTCTGGCATGAGAATCAGATTGATCAGTGCATAGAGATTTCTCCACAGCTGAGATGGTCTCCTGCCCAATCTTTCCTCATTATTTATTTGTTGTAGCAGTTGCTCTGGTCTCTTGATGAGTGGGTCTGGTTCTTGATGAGTGGGTGCAGCAATGCCAGTTTTGCAGTGTCGAATTTGCCTTTGTTGGAAGGTCACTAATAATGTGGGCATAATCCTCTACATTGCTTAGTAAGGCTGTGAACTTGGAAGTATCATCGATGATTCTGTAAATGCATAGTATGAATTTGGTGGTTATGAACCTCATCACAGGTTGCTCTAGCTTGAAAGTTGGTAGTTTAGACTGAGAACCTGATCATATATGTGCTCCATGGAAGTTCTGTTGGCAATGTGCAAGAACGTTTGGCCTGAGATCAGCAGCAGATGAGATCTCGTGGGATGTGCATGGCATGGCATGAAAACTGAGAGTCTTCTTCATGGCACAGCTGGTTGGGTCTTGCATTGGATTACGAACAGATTCATCAGAACCATTCCCTACATGGATAGACTGGTAAAATCACATGAGGTGTTGTCATGCAAATAAGTATACTGTCTTGTTGATATCAGACACCGATATAGACAAGGAGGTCAAAATACACTGAACACTATTCGTGCTCACATTCAGCATTATTGCTGTCTGTGGTAAGAGGTGGTAGAATGTCTCTTTCATGTTTTACAACACTCATAATCTGATCAGCATGGAAGAGAACATTATGCGGGCCACTCTTAAAGTCACCATTCTGAACATATTTTTCAAAAAGCAGGTGATTGTGGAATGAATGCATTGTTGAAGCTTTCACTATATTATAAAGTACACTTGTTATCTCAAAATAGATGCTACTGCTTGTCGTTTGGTCACCTCTGTAAGAATTCTAGTGCATGAGGCTTGTGGAATGAAGTTGGATGCTAGTGAATGAGCTTAACAAGAATTTATTACTTCTCAATAACTCAGTAATTCTCCTAAAACTCCACAAACTATACAAAACAGTGTACTTAAACATGAAATGAATAAGTGAAAAACAAAGGACCAAATGTAGACTCAAAACCACCAACAACTGAAGAGAATAAAAACATCATAAAAACTCGAATAACAAAGCTCAAGGAGCAGATGGAAGCACTGCAGAATTTTTGAAATACATTCACAAGAAACTAATAATTGATCTGACAAATATTATAAATAAATTACAAGAAGAAGAGGAACTCCGATTCGAATGGGCATTAACACTACTCTCCCTCTTCATAGTGACCGGGATAAAATGGAGACTGGAAACTACAGCAGAGTATCACCACTACTACTGATCTATCAGAAATTCTCAAGGGCACTGCTGAACAGAGTGGAAAAACAATAATGAAATGTACAGATTGGTGGATACCAAGGAAATTTCATGAGGAGCAGATCTTGCATGGAAAAGATCTAGAAAATGAAGCTGGTAATAAATATCGAAAACAGAATAGTCTTGGATGTCTTGTCTGACATACTATTATTATTTATCATATGACGACTGAAAAAAAAATTCACAACAAAAATATGCATTACTATGCAGATACACAGAATCTCAAGTTCATAATGAGTTCATAACTGTAAGCCCAAGTTTGAAATCTAGTCAGAAGCTTCTCTGGGAAGTTGTGAAAGTCTTGCTTTGTCCCTTTGAAAGCTTTGAGGGACCATTCAAATGTCATATGATGTACAGTGTGCTCCTTTTGCCACAGTCACACTGAGGAAAGGGCTTCCATCCTTATTGCTGCAACAGTGCTCCACATCTGGCTCAGTCAGTTCTGGTCCTGTTCAGTATGCACCAGTGTCATGTGGATGGATGAAAACCTGTTGTTCACTGCCAGGTAGTTTTAATTATTTTATGTTGCAGCAAGGAAGCTTGCTTTTGCTATTGATTGTTCCAGAAGTCTTGTATATTGAAATAATTGTTCTGCAGACTGATTGCTATGTGCCATAATGGTTTTGGAGACCTCAGTCACTGTGGTTCTGATAGTAAAAATTCTGAATGAATTGCCAATTCTGGGTTGTTTTTTATTCTTGTCCACACTTTCAGCAATGACTGTGATCTCCTTATGGATATGAGCCAGTGCATGTTTGTGGGATGAATACATCCTTTGATAATGTACTTTGCTTGGTTGAGCTGTGTGTCAATTATTTTAATGTGAGCACTGTTTAGCCAGGTGGAACAGCAGTGCTCTACGATTGAGTATGAAAGAGCTAAATCTGACATAATTTGAATGACCTGTAATGCTTTGGAGACAGGAAGGTGTTCATATTCATTTTTTGTTGTTTATATTGAATATTTATGTTTAAGAAATTACAAAAGGACCTTGTAAGGATCAAGTCACCAAAGAACTTTACCTAGTGTGAACACATACTGATGGAGTACTACTACCTCTTTATATTTAATGTTTTTCTAGTTTCATTTTGAGGTGATGCTTGGTTGTTTGTTACAAACACAAAAATAAACACAAGATTAAAATTATTTTTCTGTATGTCAGTTGTGAATATTTTACATATGTGTCTGTTTTTTTAAAAGATGTACACTGCTGTAGTCAATGTCACTCTTTTTGAAAATATGGATCCAAACCTTTTGATGTGTCTGTGACATTCTGCAGCTGCTGACAGTTCTGGAGGCAATGAGTCAACACGAAGTGGTCCACGAAAATTAGGACTGGATGATTTTCACTTTATAAAAGTGCTTGGAAAAGGTAGCTTTGGTAAAGTGATGCTGGCAGAGAGAAAGGGCTGTCCTGATGAAGTGTATGCTGTCAAGGTGCTCAAGAAAGACGTCATCATTCAGGATGATGATGTTGATTGTACAATGACTGAAAAACGTATCCTAGCTCTTGCAGCAAAACATCCATTTCTCACTGCTCTGCACTCCTGTTTTCAGACTAAGGTGAGTACACTACTTGAAACCAATTCATTTAGATGATAGTTAAATTTTGCTGCTCATATGTTGCAAGAGTGCAATGCACATATTCTTAAATTCTTTTATTTACCCCAGTGACTGTCAATTTTGTTTCTATTCAGCAATCGTTTCCTTTTATTAGTACAATAATGGAAACTCCCAAATGAAACACACAAAAAGGAAAAAAAGGAAACATTGTGTGTGCTAAACAGCCCTTCACGTAATAGAGGAAGTGTTGAGCGTTGTATAGGCAATAAACACACACAGCGACACTGACATAGCTGCAGTGAACTCAAGTGAGTGGTTGTCTTGGAGGGGGCAGACATGTGAAACAGCAAGAGGAGCAGGAAACTGAATGACATGAGGAAGGCAAAGACAAGGGTTAGGGAGCAAGAAACATTACAGGGAGAATGTAGGAAAATAGCACCTCTCAGTTCATGTGCAGGATGGGCAGTTTCATGTTCGCATGGAGATAAGAGGAAGAGAGAGAGAGAGAGAGAGAGAGAGAGAGAGAGAGAGAGAGAGAGAGAGAGCAGGGGCGGGGGGAGGGTGGAGGGGGGGGGGGGGGGGGGGAGCTTGGGCCAGCAGTCATAGAAGAGGGAGTCTGCTGAGAAAACTGTGGATGACATGCATACATCTGTAATTTAAGCTAGTAAGCAGAGAGAAACTAGATGTTGATGGTAGGGTAAGGTAGTGAAGAGGGCAAGAAATGGTTTGGGAGCAGTGGTAGAGGTACGTCTAGGACAAGGACTAGCATAAGTTTTGGCCAAGAGAATTGTGGGATCAAAGGCTGTGTTTGAAGGATGTTTACCACCTACACAGTTCAGAGAAGTTGGTGTTGTGGGGTGAGCTAAATGGCATAGATTTCAAAGAGGTCACAGAGGTCACAACAGAGCATTTGTTGCCTCCTGAAGATCACTTGGCTGCAGATTGGCAGTGGCCATTCATACGGTTCAGCCAGTCATTGGTACGCCTTACTAAAATGTTGTGCCATAGTTGTAATGCATTTCATACATTGTTTCATTCTACTGTTTATTCCCTGTGTTAATTTCCTTTGTTAATTTTTGGTTTCCATTATTTCTCAACCTGTACTTCTTATTACTACATTCCATTCCATACTTGAGCCTAGATCCTTGCTACAGATCTTCACATCATATCAGAATGCACAGAGCATCTGCTTTTCCCAATAACCTGCCTACATACATTCCTATATCTGGATGTTACTCATCCTTTCATAAAAACCTCCAAGTTTCTGAATCATTCCAGTCTGTATCCCTCATTTGCTTAATCCTACCAAAGCAGGCACTCTGAACAATCTTTTCTATCCCAACAAGGCGTAATTACTGTATGGGTTCCTACATCACATCTTCTAAACTGACACCCTTAACATATAATAACTGGAACAGCATTCTAAACATCATCTCAAGAAAGTACTCTATCTGTTTTCTGGTTCACCAGTTTTACATAACATATTCCCAGAAACATTCCAGTGCCCCCCCCCCCCCCTCTCCCACACATACATCACACACAATCACATCCTTTTCAACCACACTACCAACCAAAGCTAGCCCATATCTCAATCTCAAATAGAACCTTTTCTAATCCACAAGGTGCTGTGATTTTTCCCTTTCCCCATGTAACTGCCGTCATTGCCCTTCTGGGAATTCTTATTCTCCAACCTAGCATCACTTTTCTATGTAGATTGCATCTTAATGGCACCAATCTCATGGTAGATGGAAATGCAAACACTTTGTCTCAGAGTCTGATCATCCTCATTGTAGACAAATGCCCCACCATTGTTGTTAGAAACCAAAGTATTATACATCAGAAGGTCTCTGCCAACTGCCAGACACCAACAAGTCTTGCTGAACAGGCTCTGTTCCACAGTTGCAGTTTGATCTCTAGTACATACTAAAATACCTGGAGCTATCCTATAATATTTCACCTGAATCAATTTCCTTTCTTACTCCCAAATAATCTCTACATAAACCTTCTACATGATTCCCAGAAAATTGTCAAGCCTAACCATCTCAGACTTCCTAGTGTAGCTGCTTACTATGTACCCGTGGAAAGATTTTCTGTCCTAATTGACTAATGTCTCCACCATCCATTGCCTGCAGCCACCTCCCTGTATTTACAATACATTTCACTTCTTCCACTGACACTCAACAGTTACTTTTCCATTACTTTGCCACCTCCATATACAACATCTTCATGACACATGGTCTGCTGCCACTGAACACTAGCCTCTCACAATGTCCCACTACCAAAGAATAGTTTAAATCTTTAATTTTCACTAATGTCACAAGCATACTAACCAACAGTTTAAACTCTACCTTCCTCAAACTTGTCATTTGATAGTGGAATAAACCAACAAGTGGTTCACAGCAAACAGTTAAAATCTTAACCATACAAAGACTCATGTTATGCAATTTTAGACAAGGTTTGTGGCCTTTCTGTGTGTAACATTATCCCTTTAGGTTTTCAATAGCATTGTGATCTTATTGTGCACTAAATTGCCTTATTAGGAATGTATTAAATGTGGAATAACAGTACCTTTTAGAGAAATGGCAGCGATCAATATGAAGAATCTGCTTTTGAACTCAGAGTGTGTGCCTCGGTGCTTCATTCAACCTACTGAAAAAGCTGTTCCAGCCACCAGTGGGGAAACAGAGGGCAACTAGCAGCAGAATGTGGTGCACAATGGAGTGATTAATGCCTGTCATCTGGGCTGCAAGGTCATACTTGGACTATTATGCTGAATGACGGAGAAAGTTGAGAAAACCAGTCTTGCTCACAGAACTACAGATCTCACAACCTATAGCATTGTCCCCAGAATTGATCAATACTGGTTATGAACCATTTGGCATATTGTTCAAGAAACTCTGAAGGTTCTATGACAAGCTAGCCTGTGCCTTATTAAATTCATGCCATGTGGTCCCTCTAAGTGGCTCAGGGGTGCCCTACAAATTAGTGAGTGCTGTCCGCGTAGCTGACTGTTATGTAGAATGCACACAAAATTTTTTCTTTGGATTAATTTACTCTCTATCCAATTCAGATAATGACAGCAGTACAAGATCCCAAAGTTTTAGTTTAAGGTTAAAATAAATGCCCCTTTCAGGTAAGACTGTTAATGTACTAGTGATCAACTGCTGAAGCAAGTCCCATAGTTTGAAGCTCTCCAAAACAGCAATGAAGCTCTCATAATATTGAGCACAGAAAGCTAGTCAGAACTCAAAACTGATTGCAGTGAGATACCTGGAGTAAATATAATCATAATGAGAATTAGTGGTGGCTAGCTTAATGTGAATTATTGATGGAATAATCATCCCAGATCCACCAATGTAGAAATTGAAGATGCATGTGAAATTATAATTATATTCTTGCATCAAGCACCAGATTCATCACCAAAGGTAACTGAAATTTTTAGAGAAAAACTCAGTGCCAATTCACAGTTTCATCACTGGAATAGATTTTGCTCATATAACAATCATTTGGGATAATTACAGCTTTATTGATAGTAACCATGACAAGACATCCTCTGAAAGAATATCAAATATTTTTTATGATAACTACATAAAATAGATAGTTCAAAAACTAACATATGATGTAAATATTTTAGATGCAGTTACAAGAAATAAACCTGACCTCTTTGAAGATGAGGTCAGGTGAATGTGGTATATGTGTTCCTGAGGCAGATAACAACAATTATTACAAAAGTGCAGCATGAAATCAAAACAAGTAAAAGTAGTTACATCAATAAAGTAGATAAAGAGGCAGTGGGGTTATATCTCAAGAGGGAACTTGAAACTTTTAGCTCTGGGCAGGAGCATGCAGAGGAAATTTGGCTTAATTTGCGAAGGATAGTTGAACAAGCACTGGAGAGGTATACCCCTTCATTCGTGAGGAGAGGAGCCTTCTATGAGACACTTCTAGATAAACATTGACTATCGTAAAACAGGTCTGAAACAAAGCACAGAGCTACAGATGGAGAGTTGCTAAATGGAACACACTTGGCTATTTGGAGGACAACACATGAAGCCTTCAGTGACTATTGTTTCAGGGCATGTACTATCAATAGACTTGTCATGAACCCAAAGAAATGAGTATCGTATGTAAAAGCTCCCTTGTGCTCTCCCTGCATAAGGGAATAAGGGAACAATTGACAGAAATGGGGCAAAGAAGTACAGTAGAAGAAGAATGGGTAGCTCTGAGGGAATAAGTAGTGAAGGCAGCAGAGGATCAAGTAGGTAAAAAGACGAGGGCTAGTAGAACTCCTTGGGTAACAGAAGAAATATTGAAATTAATTGATGAAAGGAGAAAATATAAAAATTGCAGTAAATGAAGGAGGCAAAAAGGAATACAGACTTCTCAAAAATGAGATTGACAGGAAGTGCAAAATGGCTAAGCAGGGATGGCTAGAGGACAAATGTAAGGATGTAGAGGCTTATCTCACTAGGGGTAAGATAGATACTGCCTACAGGAAAATTAAAGAGACCTTTGGAGAAAAGAGAACCACTTGTATGAATATCAAGAGCTCAGATGGAAACCCAGTTCTAAGCAAAGAAGGGAAAGCAGAAAGGTGGAAGGAGTATATAGAGGGTCTATACAAGGGCGATGTACTTGAGGACAATATTATGGAAATGGAAGAGGATGTAGATGAAGATGAAATGGGAGATACGATACTGCATGAAGAGTTTGACAGAGCGCTGAAAGACCTGAGTCAAAACAAGACCCCGGGAGTAGACAACATTCCATTAGAACTACTGATGGCCTTGGGAGAGCCAGTCCTGACAAAACTCTACCATCTGGTGAGCAAGATGTATGAGACAGGCGAAATACCCTCAGACTTCAAGAAGAATATAATAATTCCAATCCCAAAGAAAGCAGGTGTTGACAGATGTGAAAATTACCAAACTATCAGTTTAATAAGTCACAGCTGCAAAATACTAACGCGAATTCTTTACAGACGAATGGAAAAACTGGTAGAAGCCGACCTCGGGGAAGATCAGTTTGGATTCCGTAGAAATATTGGAACACGTGAGGCAATACTGACCTTACGACTTATCTTAGAAGAAAGATTAAGGAAAGGCAAAATTATGTTTCTAGCATTTCTAGACTTAGAGAAAGCTTTTGACAATGTTGACTGGAATACTCTCTTTCAAACTCTAAAGGTGGCAGGGGTAAAATACAGGGAGTGAAAGGCTATTTACAATTTGTACAGAAACTAGATGGCAGTTATAAGAGTCAAGGGGCATGAAAGGGAAGCAGTGGTTGGGAAGGGAGTGAGACAGGGTTGTAGCCTCTCCCCGATGCTATTCAATCTGTATATTGAGCAAGCAGTAAAGGAAACAAAAGAAAAATTCGGAGTAGGTATTAAAATCCATGGAGAAGAAATAAAAACTTTGAGGTTTGCCGATGACATTGTAATTCTATCAGAGACAGCAAAGGACTTGGAAGAGCAGTTGAACGGAATGGACAGCGTCTTGAAAGGAGGATATAAGATGAACGTCAACAAAAGCAAAATGAGGATAATGGAATGTAGTCTAATTAAATCAGGTGATGCTGAGGGAATTAGATTAGGAAATGAGACACTTAAAGTAGTAAAGGAGTTTTGCTATTTGGGGAGCAAAATAACTGATGATGGTCAAAGTAGAGAGGATATAAAATGTAGACTGGCAATGGCAAGGAAAGCGTTTCTGAAAAAGAGAAATTTGTTAACATCGAGTATAGATTTAAGTGTCTGGAAGTCGTTTCTGAAAGTATTTGTATGGAGTGTAGCCATGTATGGAAGTGAAACATGGATGATAAATAGTTTGGACAAGAAAAGAATAGAAGCTTTCGAAATGTGGTGCTACAGAAGAATGCTGAAGATTAGATGGGTAGATCACATAACTAATGATGAAGTATTGAATAGAATTGGGGAGAAGAGGAGTATGTGGCACAACTTGACAAAAAGGAGGGACCGGTTAGTAGGACATGTTCTGAGGCATCAAGGGATCACAAATTTAGCATTGGAGGGCAGCGTGGAGGGCAAAAATTGTAGAGGGAGACCAAGAGTTGAATACACTAAGCAGATTCAGAAGCATGTGGGTTGCAGTAAGTACTGGGAGATGAAGAAGCTTGCACAGGATAGAGTAGCATGGAGAGCTGCATCAAACCAGTCTCAGGACTGAAGACCACAACAACAACAACAACAACAACAACAACAACATGTAAAAGCTATTAATGACACCAGAGTTAGCGTCTGTGTTCAAATGGTTCAAATGGCTCTGAGCACTATGGGACTCAACTGCTGTGGTCATTAGTCACCTAGAACTTAGAACAACTTAAACCTAACTAACCTAAGGACATCACACACATCCATGCTCGAGGCAGGATTCGAACCTGCGAACGTAGCAGTCGCACGGTTCCTGACTGCGCGCCTAGAACCGCGAGACCACCGCAGCCAGCTTAGCGTCTGTGTGTCCAATCAGTCATGGATTATACAGAAACTGAAGTTGTGGGGATCAAAACAAAAGCATAAATACTAAACTCCATTTTACTTTGTTATTTTACACAGGAAGGTCCAGGAGTACTGCCCTAGTTTAATTCTTGCATCACTGCAAAAGTGAGTGATATAGATGTTAGTGTTAGTGCTGTCAAGGAACAGTGGAAACCACTGAAATTGACCATACTTTGATGAAATCTCAAGTATATTTTATACAGAGTATACAATGAATTAATCCATCTTTTAATCACTATATACCATACATTTCTTGAACGAAAAACTGTGCTCAGTAATTGGAAGAAATCACAGGTCATACTAGTCTGCAAGAATTGTAGCAGAAGAGATCCACAAAACTACCATTCAATATCATTGTAATCCATCTGTGGTAGAATATTAGAACATATTCTGAGCTCCAAAATGAGTTGCTGGAAGCCAGGGATCAAAGCAACCAGATTGAAGCAGCATTTTTTGGCTTCCAAAAATTATTTGACTTAATATAATGCTAATGTTTGTTAACTGCAACTGAAATTTGTTACTGGATAAACAGATGCAGAAGTATCTTCAGATGTACTCCATAGAAATATGAGGCATGTTTTTTAAGTAAGGTCTGTTTTGTTGTAGACACTAGTAGTTCGCGCATATACTGCAGCAAGCATGTGTGTTGTGCACCAGCATGCCTCGGGAACAACTGTACTCAGTTTCCGCTCTGTAGCTAACCTGGACAGTTCTGTTCTGTGCTTTCAAAATGTTTAAGACTATCAACTCGTCAGCTGCGTGTGAGGTTGGCTCAGTGATATGGTTTTTGTCAGCAAGGACCCTATCTGCTGCAGAAGTTCATGAACAGATTTGCGAAGTGTGCGGTGATACTATTATGAGTGGAAGCAAAGTGCATAAGTGGGTACAAGAATTCAAAGATGGACATGACAACGTCCATGATGAGGACCACTCCAGTCACCCTTCTTTGATTACAGATGATTTGGGGGCTTCAGTTGAAACAAGGATTTGTGAGAACAGGCACTTCACAACAACAGATCTCTCAAACAAATTTCCTGATGTGTCAAGATCAGTGCTTTACAACATTGTTTCTGAACACCTAAAGTTTATGAAACTGTGCTCCCGTTGGGTCCTGAAATTCCTAACAGAGGACCACAAAAACCAAAGATTTGAGTGTGCGATGAAGTTCTTGACTCATTATCACGCAGAAGGTGATGGCTTCTTGAGTCAGATCGTAACTGGAGATGAAACATGGGTTTCGCATATCATGCCCAAATCGAAGCAACAGAGCATGGAATGGAGACACACATACTCACCTGTAAAGGTAAAGGCCAAACAGACTCTGTCCGAGAGCAAAATCTTGGTGTCTGTATTTTGGGATAGGCATGGTGTTTTGTTGGTCGACTTCATGCAACGAGGAACCACTATCAATGCAGAAGCATACTGCTAACCCTGAGAAAGCTAGGCAGAGCGATTCAAAACAGAAGATGTGGCATACTGACAGAGGAAATTGTCCTTCTCCAAGACAATGCAAGACCTCACACTAAAGGTCAGACCCACGATTTATTGGAAAGTTTTGGCTGGGAAGTTTTAGACCACCCACCCTATAGTCCTGATATAGCGTCAAGCGATTACCGTCTGTTCCTCCACCTCAAACAATACCTCAGTGGCAACCATTACAATGATGATGTCAACGTGAAAACAGCAGTGAACTCTCGGTTATCGGAGCAGGTGGAAAAGTTTTTTTTGAAGAGGGTATTTTAAAATTGGTTGAGAGGTATGAAACGTGTTTCAACAAACTTGGCAACTATGTCAAAAAATAGAGTGAAGTATGTACTTTCTGAAAATAAATTTACTTTTTTGAAATAACTTTTCATTGTGTAATTACGTTCAAATGGACCTTACCTAGATCCTACTTCTGATAAGAATTGTATAGCAGCTATTGAAGTCAACTATTTTGTGCTCAGCAACATGAGTTGTCACTAGCTATTTGGTGGGTTTGATGTATTTCTAATTCGGTGGCTGACATCTCTTTTGCACTAAAACGTGTCTCCTCTAGAGCCATGACACCTCAAATGGCTCTTCTGCAGTTATGAACAATCCCACACATCCAATGTCCCAACTAACTCCATAACCAGGTGTAAAGTAACAGTTTCCCTTTTCCATTTTAGATTTCAGATTAGAATAGCTAATCCATATCCACTGCCATACTCTGAAATGAGAAATCTCTTCTTCAAAATCCTTCTGAAGTCCTAAGTGATAACTCCTCTAGACCCAAGCAAAAATATCCTGCAGTGTCCTTATGCTATTCCTACTTCCAACCTCTGCTACAGAGATCTTATTTGTGGGGGAGACCAAGGTACAAGATCTGTCACTTGCACTCAGCTAGCACATCCTATTCTAGTTCTGGCACAAACATATCCTTGCCCATTATAGACAGATTCAACCTATGAAAGCAGCAACTCATATACAAATGCTACTGCAACTTCTGTGCAGACTTTTATGTGGGCACAACATTCCGTCAGCTGTTCATTTAAGAAATCCACAATGTAGCAAAGGGCTAAGTTGATCACCCAGAGAATGCTCCTGAGCACAGTAAGGTCACTTAAATGGTGGCTCCAAAACTTATGAAATCAGGATTCCCCTCCTCGAGCCATTCCCTCCCCAAACATCAACTTCCACTGGTGTGAATACACACAGCCTTTTTCAGTAATTGTGGATTCTGCAAAATATTCATAATTTTGATACAGTATTTCTTAATTATGTAGGGTTAACTTTATATTTCTTAAAATGCACTTTCAGCAATGGAGGAACTTTTATTTTTGACAACATCTATTGGAACATAACTTTCAGGATCGACTGTTCTTTGTGATGGAGTATGTTAATGGTGGAGATCTGATGTTCCAAATTCAGCGGGCCCGAAAATTCGATGAACCACGTGCGCGATTTTATGCAGCTGAGGTTACACTGGCTCTACAGTTTCTACATGAAAATGGTGTTGTCTACAGGTTTGTCAAGTTATTTTATTACTATTCAAGTTGGTGATATTTGTAACTGGTTTTCATGTGAGTTTGTTTGTAATACTGCCTGAGCCAAGAAACACTGTTGCCATCACTACCAGCTATTGGAGACGTTTTTCCTTACAGCTTTCTTGTCTTCAACTGATATTGTGAATTACGTAAATATTTGCAAATTTGTTTCAAGCTGTACCTAAATGCAGAATATACAACATGCACTCTAGGACACCGAATTATAAAATAGTGGCTATTTCATTACTTTTTTTGTTCAGTTTTGTAAGTTGTGGGCATCTTGGACACTGCAATAAATATGGACAAATATGACACATAATGAAAATTATACTTCAAACTTTATGTATATTTAAACATTTTTTTAAATGTCACCAAGGAGAGGAATAATTAATCAGACTTCTTAATTAAGATGATAAATAAAATGGGAAATGATTGTGATAAATAATGGTGAAAAATAAACTGATTTTTGTGAGCAGTACTTCATGTCATCAGGTGAAGCTGCCTATAAAAAAATCAAAATGAAGCTGACACAATCAACCAAAATACAGTATAGGCAGATCTCAATATAAGCCACTAGAATCCTCCCACTTGTATTTGCACTTACAATGAAGGCTATACAGAAGCTAAACTATAGAAAGTCAGTGGATGCATTACTTACCTTCCCATTAAACTTGTGATTATGCTGCATTTTATTAATATGATGATCTTCATTTGTTGTCTAGAAAATTTCTTTTTGGTATTTTGCAACTGTAACTGAGTCTTTCGTTCTCATCCTGTCCAGTATGTCTCCCCTGATCCGGGGTTTGGCCTGACTTTCCTGAACACTGCCCCTTTTCCTAAAGCCTACCAGTCCTTGTTTGCAGCGCCCCCTCATAATCAGATGAGTGTGGTCAGGACATTAAATCTGTCCCATGTGTAGCTAAGAAGTGTAGGCAGGATCTGGCAGTTTTGTGCTGGCTGCTTAGTTTTGTGCTGGCTGCTCTGTGCAGCAGGAATGGTGACCATAGGGGAGGAGTGGTGTAGAATTGTGCCTGGTGATACTAAGGTAACTAGTTTTGCTGCCCATCTTTGATTGTTTTAGAAGCCACTGAAGTCACTGGAAAGAAGCTGACAGTAGAGCCAATTTCGTCATATAAACAGGAACTGATTATTACTTGCAAGGTAGGGTCAGAACCTGCAGAAAGCCCAAGAGAAAACACTGATGATGATGTAGTGAACATTAGATTTGTAACATGTTTCTGGTATTGGGTTCCGTGGAACTTGACTGCCTGCGGGGGGAGATGGACCTAACTGACCAGAGGACACAGTATCACTGGAGTGCTGCTCTCACATAACAAGCAAGCCATCTGTCTCGCCAGGTGAGTATGCCAGCCGATAGTGTTCCTCGTAGCTGGTATAAATACGGCCACCCAGTGAATGGTCAGTCAGTTCTGTATGGTTGTCTGATATTGTTGGTTACTATTATTGCTGTACTGTCAAATATACAATAACACCATGACTTGCAGTTAGTTCTTCTCTCTGGTCACATTTTGGATTGTCTCTCTCTTCATTCTTGGCCTACTGACATTGTTGTGGCCAAGGTTTTCACTTTGCACCTTGTTGTTGCATAGGTTGCTTTAGGCTTGTTGTAGTTTGCGTCTTATCTGCCATAAGTCAGCTGTGTTTAGCTCAACTGCTGCTTGGTATCATGTTCCCCTGCACAAGTGGCCCTTCCACCTCGTGGCTTCAACTGCTTCTCTCCTCGGTTCTGAAGTGTGCGCTGATATCCAGCTACTCATGTGTATAGCATTGGCAATGAGGCAAAAGAGGAAGTTGTTTGGTAACATAGACACTAAACTGGTTTGCCTGCTGGACCAACAGCAGCAGCTAATACAAGAGCAGCAGCTACAGATAGGCTTATTACAAAAGTCACTTTAGTTTCAGGCATATAAACTCCACATTGCTCCAGGTCTCAGCACCACCTGCAGTCGATGCACTCATATGTCCTCTGTTCTCCTTTCAGTGATGCTATGGAGGACTGAGGCACATATTTTCATCAACTGAGGCATCATTTCATGGTGTTTCAAGTCACAAGGTTCACTGCAGCAGTCGTTATTTCTGTCATGGGTGTCACAGAGACACTTTTTCTGGTCTGAAAATTAGTGTCTCTCTCCGGCTCCTCCATCAAGCACTTCTTTCAGGACTTATGAATTCTGTTGACTAATTATTACTCCCAGACATATCATGTGGTTACCTCCAGGATAAAATTTCACAGATACCATAAACAGCCTAGACAATCATACTACTCTTGGGCCACTGGCTTGCATAGTCTTAGTAGCAAATGTGATTTCACATGTGCCAATCAAGGCTGCAAGATTTCATATGCAGCACCTTAATTCATGATGTTGTGGTTCAGCTGGCAGCTGATAATACGGATGTCTGCACAGTGGCGCTGAAACTGGGTAACGCATACTCATTTGAAATTTCACAGCCTACTAACAAACAAGTCATGCCGAGGCCACAAGTTTTAGTAGATATTGTGCCACCACATGTTCCACTGACATGCTGCAGCAACTTTGTGATTCATTGCTGTCTAACATCTCTACAGCGTCCAAACCTCCGGTCGCCTCTTGTCAATGGTCACTTCGGCTGCTCTCTTCTTGCCTGCAGTGTTGCTCCACTCACTACTGAGCAGACAGTCCAGACCACACTATGAAAAGGGGGCATCTCTGCTCAGTGTATCAAAGCCCACTCCCATCCCACCCCATGAGTGCACCAGGACACTCTGCAGTCACTAGCCCCTCCATGTGACATCTTCACACAGAAATTGTTTCTCTCATGTTGCATTTCTCAACAGGACATCCACTTACAGGCAGACACACAGGAGCCACCATTTCTTTGATAAATCAGGCAATGCATGCATGGCTAGGCTTTCCCGGGCTGTCCCCACCCTCGTGGTGTTTGGGAACCTACTGGGATGGTTCTATTCCTCTTCTTGGTCAATGATTGATCACTGCAGCCTGCAAGTGTGTTATGCAGTATTACATTATTTGTCATCAACCGCCCCTCTGCTACCAAATTTTTGGCCTTAACACCTTTATGTTGTTTCCTAGGAACTGGTCAATCTCTGCACTGCATTCGCATCTATATTTCATCTGGATTTGGAGATGCCTCAGGGTTCAGACACACATCACCCTTCGGCTGGATGACATGCCTAGTTGTTACTGCACCAGATCAATTCCGGTTACCTTATATGCTTCTGTGAAGCAGGAGCTAGGGGTAACTGAGCCTGAGAAATCTAACACATGAGCCACTCAACTATTCATTCACAGAAAGCACAATTATTCTCTTTGATTGTATGGAGATTTCAAAGTTATCACCAATGCCCAATTGCAGATGGAAACTTTTCTTATCCCCCAACTGGAAGACCTCCTCACCAAACTTGCTGGACGCGAATACTACTCCAAAATCAACCTGGCCCAAGCTTAACCTCCAGTAACCCTTAAACCCTTAGGTGAGGAATCCCAGAAAACTGTTTTTGAAATAGTAGGAGTGGGGGGGGGGGGGGGGGGGGGGGGGGGAGGGATGAAAAGGTGGCAAACCATTTTACAAAACATACCTTAAAAAAAGATTTATCGTTAGTCTCTTCAAAACTTTTAAGCACTTGAACAAAGATGGTCAGTTGAGAAAACTTTAAACAAATGTGACAACCAGCATTAAAGACAAATGCTGACTTTACAACTCTGACTGCTGACAGTAAAATGATATTAGCAATAAACAACATGTACAAGAAATTCCAAGAATCTTCAAGTATGAATTTTCTTCCTTAAAACAAATAATTATAACTCACAATTTAACAAATGGCTGGCTCAAGAAATCACTCAACACAATCAGTTAGACAACAGACACTATCCTTACAAATCCATTGGCGACCAAGGGATAAACAAAAGTACTTAACTTGAGGAGGGGGGGTTTATGTTCTACAATATTGGTATTAGTTTTACAAATGGTAGGTCTTTCAGTGCACTTTATGGTCTTTCTCTTTACAATAGTCTGCCTCTTGGCCCTTCTGCTTGGAATAATTTGGGATACCTGTAACATAAACCTGTCAGCACCAGGCATAGACAAGAAGTCATTTAATTTGGATGTTTAATGATGGCAATAAACATATGTAACCCCTCCCACACACACAACACAAAATTTGCAATGAAAAGCAATTACAAGTATTAGAATTATCCCTTGGTATTAAACACCACAAACACACTTAATTTTAACCTTTTAATTTAGCTGTCAGTGAATTAAGCCAATAGATGATTGCTCCCTCTGAAACCAAATTAACAATGTGAATGATTTCCAAACACTTCAAGATAGAAGTAACTATTTACCAATGCAAACAAGAGCATTTGACTTTATGAAACAATTCTGGATCAACAACAGAGCAAACAGTTTAAGCCAGTTACTTGTATTCCACATGCGTTCAGTATTCAGCAGCTAGTTCACAAAAACCTCCCTACTTTACGAGAAGCAACAGGGTCAGCTCACTTAATTGTACAGGAATTATAAATAATTCAGTGATCATCCACACTGTTAATCTTTACATAATGGTTGAGTGAAAGGAACACCATTTAAAGCACAAAATATCTAAAGTACAGTAAAACAACAGCACATAATAGTTCTTTAAATATGAACACTGTGCTAAATTATAGCCAACTGAAGATAAGACTTTTCTTAATGGGCAAATGAAACTTATATCAACCTGCTGTTTCATAACATACATGCTCAGTATTGCAATCAGGTGACAGAATAGTATGTAATAATGTAACTGTGTTTGTACTTCTACTGCAACCAGACTGTGAGACCCACTAATGCTCGAAATAGCCATTTAGCTACCAAACCAACCTAACTAACAAATGGCCACCACTGTTCATGAATGCCAGTGCAGACTGGCCCCTCAGACTCATACTCAGCGACCACACTAGCTCCACTCAATCACAGTGGACAAAATACTCCTCATTGCACTGGCCACATGCTCTCTCACTCTGCCAGCAACCACATGACCCACCAACTCACAGAATATCCTTGCATCACCCTGGAGTCAAACTTGAGGGACTCAAGAGCAACCAAATGTGATGCACACGCTTACATAGTCTTCCAGTTAAAGATCGTCAGCCCAGCATCTATGATCAGAAGACTAAGCCACGCACGACCGTCAGTAATTAGAGCGGCACTATCCTGGCCGCAAAGCCATCGCACGTGGCTCAGTTTTCATTAATACACCTTTTGGATTATGTAAGTATAAGCCACTCCCATTTGGCATTGACTCAGCCCCCGCAATTTTCCAAAGATCTTTGGAACAGCTGCATTACTGTTTGGAGAAGTGCAGGGTCTCTTTCAGAAAGAGGTGGAGAATTTGGGGCATTGGGTGATCAAATACGGAATCAGGTCCACTGATTGGAATGTCGCTGAGATAGATTCCTTACCCCACCTGACAAACTTACATGAATTACAGGTGCTTTGGGGCAAAATCAGTTATTATTCTAAGTTCTTAACCCACATAGCCCACAGTTGATAAAAAGGATGTGTCTTACAACTGGACCTGTGCCTGCGATCGGGCTTTTACCAAATTGAAACCCATACTGTAATCCTCCCGTTGCCTCAGCAATTCTCTTTCTGTCGCCCATTGGTTGTGGCGGCCGACACATCTGCCTGTGGCATTGGGATGGTTTGGATACATACAGCATATGTGTCCAAGATATTGACCCATTAAAAAATTTCATGTCCACCTTTTGGGATGAAGTTATCTCTAATTCTGGATTGCAAGATGTTGAGGGCGTTACTTGATCAGCACTCCAACCTCCTGGAGTGGATAGCCTAATGCATCCAGGCATTGTTCCTCAGTGCATACAATTACACCATCCAACAGAAGCCCACAGCACAGCATTCCAATGCCGATGTGTTGCCACTTCTACCCACTGGCCCGAACCTTGATTTTGATCAAGAGTTCTCACAGACTTTCAGTTGTAGACAATGCTATTCTTTTGGACACTGAGACTGATGCACATTGGGTGGTCATCCCAGGAGAATGTGGCCAGTGTGTGTTGAGCTTTCTGCACCAGGGACATTGGCGGATGTCCTGCATGAAGGCATTAGCTCACCAACATGTTTACTGGTCTGGGATCAATAGCAGCGCCTGTGCCCAGCACCAGGCAGCACCCCACAGTCTTTCACTCCTTGGCCTACCCCCTGCCATCCCTGGCACTGTGTCCATCTCAATTTTGCAGGCTTGTTTTTGGAATCAGTGTGGTTGCTCACTGTGGATGCTTACTTGAAGTCCCCATGTGCTGCACACATGGCATCCACCAAGACTGATACCACCTTCACCACCATGACCTAGGATTTGGCCACTGAAGGGATGCTTGCATGTTGGTTCCCAATAATGGGGCGCAATTCATGGCATCTGCTTTCAAAGATTTCTGTGAGGTCAGTTCATACAACGTATTTGCAGCTGTCCATTCCATCCTTCCTCAAATAGTGAAGCGGATCATTTTGTTTGGACTTTTAATTAGCAAATGAAAAAAGCCACCAAATCTTCTGCCACAACATCAGCCCTCACCTCATTTTGCAATCACCAAGCCTCATAGCCTCACCAAGCTCCTCCACAGATGGCAACCAGCAACCCTACTTCATTTTCTTACCTTGCACCCTGCTCCCATCCCTCTCAGCATTAAGCACCTAGTGAAGCTGTGTGGGACCACTCCTATTGGATTACTTAGGCTTGGATGGTGGCAACAGTAGTGGAGACTGATGGGTGGCAAGTTACCTTGGTGCAAATACTGAAGGGGCTCAAGCGCTGTCATCTCCACCACCTTCGGCCATGAGCCCAGGCCTTGCATCCACCACCACCTCCTCCACTGCCTCTGGGGACAAAGTATAGCTGCAGCTGGTATCCCTGGAGGCTGACTGTGACTCCCCACCATTGCACCAGCAATACCTTCTGCATCCACAAGGATCAGTGGCACATGTATCACGAGCGATATCCCAATGGACACCACCAGACATCCTCTCTTCATGCAGCTGGCAGTCAAAGGGTCTGGGTCTTCACTTGTATCTCCATTCCACCCCACCACACACTATCTGTTGTTTTTCTTCCCTCAAGTGCCTATTTCCAGGGGAAGGGATCTGTTATTGGGCTCCACAGAAGTTGAACGCCTACCAGAAGAAATGGACTTAGATGGCCATTTAAGAAGGCATAGCATCACTGCAGTGTTGTTGGATACTCCACTATCAACTATTTACTAACACCCTCACTTGGCACATGGTTCTTTTCTGTGGTTGCTTTGTGGATTATGTCTCTCATTGTTCTTGGCCTATTAACATCATTGTGGCCAAGGTTCCCTCCTTGAACTTTGCTGTTGCATAGGTTACTTTGGGCTTGTCCTAATCTGTGTCTTGTCCACTCTAAGTCAGGCACGTTTAAATTGACCAGCTCGTGGTATCATTTCCTCTTCTACAGGCAACCCTTATGCTTTGTGGCTTCACCCATTTATCTCCTGGATTTTGATATGTGCACTGATATATGGTTACCCAAGTGTATAGCAGTGTTTCATATTGATGTATGAGCAGTGGAGATTTCAACTTCATGAATTTTGTGGTGTTTTATCTGGAAGTCCAGTGCACAGGCCACATAATATAAACAAGAGGTCATTGTCAATTACCAGTTTGAAATGTGCTTTGTAGAGATACAAATTAAATTTGTTGGCCACATAAATGATTCATAATGCTCTTTCTCAAGTAGTGAATGACTCTTCTGAGCTGAGTTTAATGTTTTAAATATATTTTCTGTGGAAATCTCCATTCCATCAGGTCCTCTGTGGGCAAGAACTATCCCAGTACCACAATGTGAAATTTCAGTTGCTATTACAAGGAGCTTCCCAGGGAGGTATAGAACAAGGCAAGGTTCATGTTTCTGTTTTTGTTTCGCTGCTTGTGAAGACTCTACACAAGCTGCAGACCACTTGTGAATGGAACTATACTTAGTGGAGCCAAAAACCTCTGCAACATTTAGTATGAAACAGAATAATAGTTTATTTATTCCATAAATTGGCAAAATTCTTTGAAAGTCATTGTCATTTTTATATAGCTTAGAATTTAAATTTAGCAGTAAGCTGGCTTATTTATTTACGGCGCTCCTTAAATATTCCTTTATATCCTACTTAACTAGCATGATGTTGTTATTGTTGTGGTCATCTGTCTGAAGTCTGGTTTGAAGCAGTCCTCCAAAATAGTCTGCCCTCTGCAGGCCTCTTCATACTTGCATAACTACTGTAGCGTGCAGCCATTTGATTCTGCTTACTGAAAAAAAACCTAGGTCTCCTCCAAAATTGTCAGCGCCCCCACCCCATTTCTTCCTGCACTACCAAATTGATAATTCTTTTATGCCTTAGGATGTGTCCTATTTGCCAATCAATTTTTTAGTCAAGTTGTGTAACAAATTTCTTTTCTCCCTGATACAATTCAATAGCTCTTGGTTAGTTATTCGATCTGCCTACCTTATGTTCGGCATTCTTCTGTAGTAACAAATTTTTAAACCTTCTGTTCTCTTCTTGTCTAAGTGTTAAGTAGTATATAGTCCACATGTCATTTCTATAAAGGCTATACTGCACTCACTTGCAGAAAAGATTTCCTAAAGCTTAAATTTATATTTCATGTTAACAAATTTCGTTTTTTTGTAAAAGCTTTTCTTGCTATTGCTAGGCTTTATTTTATAACCTCTACACTTCAATCACAGTCAGTTATTTTGTTGCTCAAATAACAAAACTCATCAACTAATTATGATGTTTAATTACATAATCTAATTCCTTCAGCACTGGTTGATTTAATTCAGCTACATTCCATTACCCTTGTTGCCCTTTCGTTGATATTCATCTTTTTGAGACACTATCCATTCCATTCAACAGATCTTCCAGGTCTTTTGCCATCTCTGACAAAACTACAATGTTATTGGCAGATCTCAAAGTTTGTATTTCTTATCTTTTTAATTTAATTCCATTCCAGATTTCTCCTTGGTTTCCTTTACAGATTGATCAATACTCAAATTGAATAATATCAGGGACAGGCTACAACCCTATCTCACTTCCTTCTCAACTACTGCTTCCTTTACATGTGCCAATTACAGTCTGATTTCTGTACAAGTTGTAGAAAACCTTTGATCCCTGTATTTTACCCCTGCTACCCTCAGAATTTCAGATAATGTATTCTAGTCAAGACCGTCGAAAGCTTTCTCTAAATCCATAAAGTCTAGAAATGTATGTTTGTTTCTCTTCACTCTGTCTTCTAAGATAAGTCATAGGGTTAGCACTGCTTCACATGTTCGTACATTGCTCAGGAACTCAGTTCCTACATTTCTCCAGAACTCAAACTGAACTTCCTGAGTTCAGCTTCTTCCAGATTTTCCATTCTTCTGTAGAAAATGTGTGTCAGTATTTTGCAACCATAATTTATTAATCTAGCAATCTGGTAATATTCACACTTACCAGCACCTGCCTTCTTTGAAATTTGAATATTTATTTTCTTCTTGAAGTCCTAGGATATATCGGCTGTCTCATATCTTGCATACCTGGCGGAATCATTTTGTCTTGGTATATTCTTCCAATAATCTCAGTAATTTTGAGGGTACATCATCTACTCCAGACGTCTTGTTTCACCTTAGGTCTTTCAGTGCTTTGTGAAATTCTTCTCACAGTATCATATTTTCCATATCAACTTCATATATTTCTTCATCCATTTCTATAATATTGTCTTCAGCTTCACTTCGCTTGTATAGTGTTCTTCCATCTTTCAGCTCTCCCTTCTTTACTTTGAACTGGGTTTCCATTTGTAATCTTAATATTCATTCAGGTGCTCATTGATAACTGTAGAAATTCATGCAAGAGGCAAGCAAGATTGTAAAGGTGCTATTTTTCTATGCAACTGATTCTGTGAATTTGAAGATGTTACAGTGTCCCAAAAATTAAATTTGACAGGAACTGCACAAAATGTATTTATAAGTAAATTACTAATGATAGCATAATGGTAAGCATATTTCATAGTTACATATTTCTATATTATTAATATGAATATGTATGCCACTATCTTGTTTCAGTTACTTGAAATTACATCTTCATTATGATTTATTTATTTATTTAATCATGTCAGAAGCATGGTACATAAAATCAAAATAATTAACACATACATATCAAATATATAACAAATACAAAAAGAGTATGAAAGTATACAGATACATAACCTGGCCACGTCCAGCACTTTCGTGGTGGCATTAATCAAATCCTTCATGGTGCGTGCGCTTGGGTACAGCACACACTGCATGAGGTGGGTGGTGATTTGAGTGTGCCCACAGTCACACAGCGCCGGTTCATTTGAGAGGCCCCATTTGCACATATTCTCTTTGGATCGTGTGACACCAGAGCACAGCCTATTAAGAGATTTCCACGTCATCCATCCTTCCATATGGATAGGAGGGAGTTCTTCATTTGGGACTAACCATTCCCCAAGATGCATGTTTTCTTCTCGCCACATTGCCAGCCTCTCTTGCTGCGGTGTCCCGCCGATGTTTCCTGCTGTGTGCAGGAAACTTTTTCTAGATTTTAGTCGACGGCGGGCTGGCTGGTGTTTGTACAGCAGGTGGGCTGGTGAGGTCAACGCCTTTGTCTTTTCTTTCCTGGCTGCTACTTTCCTTCTAATATCTGGTGGGGCCACGCCTGCCAGGCAGTACAATTTATCAGTCGGGGTTGGTCTCAGACAGCCTGTGATGATGCGGCAGGATTCATTAAGCGGTATGTCCACTTGCTTGGTGCGGCTAGAATTGTACCACACTGGGCACACGTACTCCGCTGTTGAATAGCACAAAGCGAGAGCTGCGGTTCTCACTATTCCAGGCTGTGCCCCCCATGTAGTGCCCTTTAGTTTGTGTACAATGTTGTTTCTCGCAGCTACTTTGTGTTTAGTGTTCATGCAGTGCTTTTCATAGGTGAGTGCTCTATCCAAGGTGACACCTAAGTATTTTGGTGTTTTGCAATGTTCCAGGGGCACTCCTTCCCAGTTAAGTTGTAGTCTTCTTGCAGATTGTCTGTTCTTTAGGTGGAAGATGCAGGTTTGAGTTTTCCCTGGGTTGGGTTTGAGATGGTTCCCCTTATAGTAGGTGGCAAACTGTTCGAGGGCTTCTGACAGATTCTATTCAACAGTTTCAAAGCTGTCTGCTTGAGTGGTAATGGCGCAATCATCTGCATATATGAAGCTTTCGGTGCCTTGGGGGTGGGGCTGGTCATTAGTATATATATTAAAAAGAGTTGAGGCCAGTACGCTTCCTTGGGGGAGGCCATTCTTCTGTATCCTCCACCGGCTTCTCTGTCCCTGAAAATCCACGAAGAGTCTTCGATTCTGGAGTAGGTTTCCAATCAGTAAGGTTAGTCTGTAGTCCCTACTCATTGCATATATTTTCCCCAGGAGCAGTCGGTGGTTGGCTGTGTCGTAGGCTGCTGATAGGTCTAGGAAGACAGCCCCGGTGATCTTCCTGTTCTCGAACCCATCCTCTATGTGTTGCGTTAATTTTAGCACCTGTGACGCACAGCATTTGCCCTGTCTGAATCCTGCTTGTTGTGGTATCAGGAGGGGCTCAATGGCGTCTGTGATTCTGTGGAGTATCATCCTTTCCAAAACCTTGTAAAAATGGCATAGCAGAGAGATCGGACTATAGTTTTTGGGATTGTTACATTCTTTGCCTGGTTTTAGGATGGCAGTGACTCATGATTTTCTCCAGGTTTTTGGAATTTTGCAGGATTTCATGCAGTTGTTCATCATATCAACTAGCCATTTCCTTGTTACAGGTCCAAAATGCTTTATTTGCTCGACGCATATATCGTCAAGGCCGGCTGCTCTGCGCATTTTGCACTTACTGATCACCTTCTCCAGTTCCGCCAAGGTAAATGGCTTGGATAGTTCTTTGGTCTCCTGAGGGGGCTTTCGTTCTATGCCCCTCTTTTTTGTCTTTAGGTTGTTGTATCTTGGTGGTTTCCCATTTGTGAGAAGCTGGTGTGCAATTTGGTCTGCTGTGACGTTCACGTGTAGATTTGGTTTGGTGGGGTCATTGGCTAGGTGTTTTATGAGTTTCCAGGCCTTTTGACTATCTCTGCCAAAATTAGTTTCCTTGATCATTTTGGTCCATTTCTCCCTTCTCACTTCTGATATCCGGAAGGTAATAACTCTTCCTTTGGTGAGGGTTTCTTTCGAAGAGCATTTGATACTCTTCCAGTAGGGCTACTGTTTCCTGGGTGAGTCCTGGTGTGTAACTTGTTCTGCATCCCCTTGGAATAGATGCTCGGGAGCAGATTTTGATGGCGTCCACAAAGCTGTCATAGTTCTCTGGATCTGGGCTGTATGTCTGGACTCTCTCTTCTAGTATTCTGGTGAATTTGGGCCAGTCTGCCTTCCTGAAATTATATCTCCTTCTGAACTTTACTCTTCATGGTATAACTATTGGCAACATTTGGCACATTATTGGGCGATGTTGTGTCTTTGGGATGGGGGCGCAGATGGACTTAAAGCGCTGTTGTGCTATTTCTTCGCCGACGAATAGGAGATCTGGGTTGTATCCGCGGCACCACCTACCGCTGTTGAAAGATGTGGGAAGTTTGCTGTCGTGGATAAGTGCCAGGTGGTTTGACGCAGCCCACGCCAGAACGGCTTCACCGTTTTTGTCCTCTTGTGCATATCCCCATACATGCTATGGCTGTTGAAATCGCCGATGATGAAAGCCGTTTTCTGTTTACCAATTTTTACTGGTGGTTCAAAGTGGAAGTCTACATTTGGGGGCTTATAAGTGAGGTCACCATGTATTCACCAGATTCCACCCTCGATATCTCCTCCTCAGTGTGATCCACCATCCTCACTTGGAGGTCCGTCCTCACTTGGAGGTCCGGTTTGGTGAACACAGCACTCCCGTATTGCGCGTGCGGTCTTTCTGCTTCTAGTTTCATCCCTGGAACCTTGGGGCATCAGTGTTGGATGTCCCTATGTGTTTCTTGTGCAAAGAGTATGTCACATTTGGTTTTTTGACAGAGCTCGCTCAGCAGTTGTTCTTTGCAAGACGAAAGACCTTCTATGTTCACAGAGATGATCGTCAAAGCCGGTTCTGATAAGAACCTATCTGGTTTTTCTCAAGACATTATGTCACTCTACTGTGATGCTTCTGGTGTGAGAGAATCTCCCGGCTTAGAGCCGTTGCCCAGGGGACACCCGAATGTGTTATTAATGACACATCCTTCGCGGAGGCTTCTCTCGTTATGTTAAGGTTCAGGGTATTCAACCAGATTTTCATAAAATATTTTTCTTCATAAGTAAATAGTGTTAGGTTTTCACCACCAAAAATAAGAAATCTGAAATAAAAAATTGTCAGAGCAGTTAATTAAATCCTGTTGGATAGCAACAAAAACAATCAATAAAAGTACGAAATTAGTACTTCTCAAAGTGGTGATATTCCTAAATCCATGGCTCAGTAGAATTACAGACCACTATTGCATGAGATGTGTGAAAACTTTGTAATAAATATAAAGCATACCCCTATATTTTAGGTGATGGTAAGCACTCCTTGCTCCCCTCTGCAGATACCTGTCGTGGTGCTTCTCTTTGCTCCAAAGATTTATTTAATTTTTCTTTGCACAGTATCTATATAGACACAACTGCTTCTATAGCTATATTTGTGGTGGGAACAATGTTATTTGTCTGGGTTAAGGTCTTGGAGGAATATGCTTATGGTTGTTTGAAGAGTCAGGATTATATTGTGATAGAATGGTACTGACTCTGTATTGAAATGCATGAGCTGCAAAAATCAATGGCTTGCCACAAATATAATCTGCTGTGTAGGACATCAAATGAAGCTGCTGTTTTAATGTTACCTACACCTTGTCACAAGCTGATGCCCAACTAAATGGGGTGCCTTTTTCTGTTGTTGAGTGAGAGGATGAGTTATTGGCACAAAGGGTGGTAGGAACTTGTCATAATAATTTATCCTTCCTAAGCAAAAATTAATTTCTTTCAAGTTTCTTGACACAGGCAGTTTGTCAAAGGCTGTGGATGTTGCTCAAGCAGGTCTATGGCTTCTTTTCTTCAAATATGTCACATATATTTTGAAAAACTAACACTTCTGAACATTAGACTAAAGGCTGGATTCTCCCAGTTTCTACAGCAACATATAAAAATTAATGAGGTGTTCCTACTGCACAGTTCCAGAGACAGTGAAGTCATCCAAACAAATAACACATGGAAAAACAGGTTGAGTCAGCTGTTTAAAATCATACTGAAACAATGAAGGAGTGCTAATAATAAAGAATAGTAATCATTTACAGTGTTATAAGCTAAAGGGTGTGTTACTACTAAACAGAGTGAGAATTCATCAAATGGTAGGCATTGACCAGGTCAGCCTGGGAAGCAGTCACTACCAATGAGTTTAGAGAGAAGTTCCTCTGGTTGGGGGTGAGATAATACTTACTGTGAAGGGTAGCTTCCCAAAGTGTTTTCTGTTAATACCGAATCATGTAACTCCATGTCATTTAAGCCAGTCTAGTTTTGATTTGATTGCTTCCTTGAGAGATTCTATATTGTTTGTATCACTTAGTATGGAGTATGAAGGACAAGGAGGTTTAAATTCTTGACAGAGATAACAAGAGCCTGGAAAGAGGTCATCTCCAAAATGACACCACCTCTCCCAGCAACTTAACACCAAAAATTGTGAAAGCTTTAACAATGCTGACCTGGTTGGCCATGATGATATGGAGGTATCTTAACACAGTTTTGTAAGCTGTAATGACAGCAAAAGGGAGGAAGGAAGATTAAGGTGTAATGTTCTGTCAATGGCAAGATCGTTGTAAAAGGAGTACAAGCCCCAATTCAGGAAGAATGGCAAAGGGAATCAGTCATTTCCTATTCAAAGGAACCATCCTAGCATTTGCCTTCAGATCATATAAAACCATTTGGACAGCTGGGCAGGAATTTGGACTGTTATCCTTCCTAATGCAAGTTCAGTGTCTTTACCACTGCATGGTACATTGACAGTGACCAGTCTTGTTATTGAGATTAGCTGTTTACTGTGACCGATTAACTGATGTGGCATTAATACAGTGCTGATGAATCCAGGAGGTGGCATATGTCTGTATCAGTTAGAGTAGCTGCAGCTCTAATGTTAGCTTGAAAACTGACAACCTGGGCACCTATCGAGAGCGTGTTGTGGAGATGCAAATACACTGTGTTTGGACTCACTGACTACAAAGTGACTCGTATTGTCCATTCTTTAAGTAGTATTTGGCAGGCAATGATTGTTTTAACTGAGTTGCCATACTACAAAAATGCTATTTACTTACAGTACTTTGTCCATTCTTCCCAATATGAATGCTGTGGCACCTGTGCTTATGCTGCGTTTGTTAATGTTTAGTGGTGACCTGTGTTTATTAAAATGCTTGTGCTATTGACAACTGGCACAAAATGGACAAACATGTTGTAATTAAGAAACATAGCCTAGAACTGTTTCCATTGGGAGTTTTGATAAGTGTAATTAACACTTGCAGATTAGGCTGTGTAAGTTGCCTGTCCACACCAAATGCGATTATCTCACCAATTTTTATTGTTGTTGGCAATTGACCACACTGGACCACATAACACTTTTAATGAAATTAATTTCCTTGTGAGCTAAAGTTTTAGAAGAATGACAAGCTAGAGAAGCTGAGACCATTTTCTTTGTCCAAGCAAGATAAGAAAAATGGCCTCAGAAGGTTGGAATCATTTACCTTGAATGCTCTGAAGTGTAAACTCGGCTTCTAAATGTATCAGCCTCAGTTTTTCCTGGACTAGTTTCAGAAATGGATCATAAGTGGGAGGAGGGAGACAAGTGCTAGAATTTCGTTTACTACTTCTGCTGCTCTGTCTGTTATTCCATTTTTTGGGGTGTTATCTGAAGTCGTTGACAATGGCATCGCTCTTGTTTCATAAACAGATAATTGTCACTTTTGTGGCTTTCTTCCCAGTACTTTATGTCAGAAACAAGTTTTGTTGTAATTACTACTGCAACCATAAACTAGAATGTCATTGCCAGCAGAAACATTATTCTTCATAAATAAATCCTGAGGAAAATCTATTAGAATTCACAAAGTTGTCACTTTGGAATATGGACCTCTGCAGACAGAGATAGCACTAGGGAAGCTAGGAGGGAATGAGATGCATGCTGATATGAAACTTCCTGGCAGATTAAAGCTGTGTGCTGGACCAAGACTCAAACTCAGGACCTTTGTCTCCGCAGTGTCCTCTCTACCAGCAGCGCAAGTCCCACAAGTTTTGCAGGAGAACTTCTGTGAAGTCTGAAATGTCAGAGACAAGAGGACATGTTGTGAGTCATGCCTGGGTAAATTAGTTGGCAGAGGACATGCCCTTGAAAGGCAAAGATCCGAAGTTCGAGTCTTAGTCCACACACAGTTTTAATCAGCCAGGATGTTTCATATCAGCACATACACTGCTGCAGAGTAAAAAATTCATTCTGGAAACATCCTTCAAGCTGTGTCTAAGCCATCTCTCCACAATACCCTTCCAGGATGCTAGTCCTGCAAGTTTTGCAGAAGAACTTGTGTGAGGTTTGGAAGGTAGGAGATCAGGTACTCACGGAAGTAAAGCTGTGAGGATGGGTCGTGAGTCACACTTGGGCTGTTCAGCTGGAAGAGCACTTGCCTGCAAAAGGCAAACATCCGAAGTTTGAGTCTCAGTCCAGAACACAGTTTTAATCTGTCAGGAAGTTCCATATCAGCACACACTCTGCTGCACAGTGACAAATTCATTCTGTTCTGTAAGCTGATTGGGTTGAAAATTAACAAGATAATTTTTTTCATATGTTCCCTGAGACTTTCCAGTCAAGACAGATCTGGATCTTTATTTTTGTAGGTGGTAATGCTAATAAATAATATTTTGCTGTCTACATAATATTTCGTGCAGCTGTGTAAGAGACTTCCCTTGTTTACAATCACTTCCACAATTCCCATCATAATCATCATAGTGGTTAGTATAAGAGTACTACAATTGCTTGTGGACCATGAGCCCTTCCTGTGCAGATGAGATCTATTACTCCATCACAAACTAAAATCTTGCAGTCCCTCTGATGTGAATCTTTATTAATTTCTGTCTTCCTGTTTCTGACTGTCTTGCACACAGATGCTTTGTGTAATTCCTGTGGCCACTAATGCAAAAAAAGGCTTCCATTCTTTCATTAGCTAGCTTTTGAATCACAGCAGGCTCATCATCAGATGGTGGGCATTTACAAAGATTTAATTATTTATTTGGCCAAGCCAGTTGCAGTGATCATGGTGATGTTATGTAGTTCCTGAAGTTACAAGTGTGGCACTTTAAAACTATTCAGTGCCACCAGCACAGAAAATGCCACTTGTGTACAAGCTGTTGAAAGGTGAACATTTGTACAATGTTAAACCAAGTGCATCTAAGTGCTGTGTTTTCCACTTTTGTGTGCAATGGATAACTTTAAAGTACTATAGTTACTTCCTCAGAAATTACATAATATTGCCAAAACACTACGGACCAGCTCTACCTGGTATAAAATGAAGATCCTGTAAATAACAGTCATCTGATGATGAGACTGCTGTGGCTCAAAACCTAGCTACTGGAAGAAAAGAAGTCTTTCTTTCAAAAAAAAAAAAAAAATTTGAGAGTGACTGGTTGCAATGTCAACACAAAGCATCAGCAATTTTAACCACAGTTGTAACAGTTAAGCTAAATTTGCCTGTGACTTTTCTTCACTTCCACCTTCTTTCCTGTTTCAGTTCCATGCTGTACGTTGTTCAAACTTCCCCACTTCTACCAGACCTTATTTTATTTATTACATTAATTCTTTTACTGTACTTTATACTCCTTAAGTTACTGTTTCTTCCTCCCTTGCTCTGAGTCCATTTGCATTTTTGCTGGGCCAGTACTCACTGTTGACATCCTCCCTTCCTTTGTGTGTAACATGGTCTTTGCCTGCAATCATCTCCAAGATCTGTTCCTGCTTTCCAGTACTCCTGCCGTGATCTCATAAGTTTCCCCACAGCAGGGAAACTTCCTTCCCCCTTTCCATTAAAGTGTGGCTGTATTCAAATATGTAAACAGTCCTCTCGTCTCTGAAGTTGCATAAGAGTATGGAAAACCAGAAGTCAAACAGTAATCACTGCTTTTTAATTGCCAGTTTACTCCTCATCAGTTAATCTTGAAGACAAATTATGTTTATTTTAAACTTCCTGGAAGTTTAAAACTGTGTGCCAGTCAAGACTCGAACTCGAGACCTTTGCATTTTGTGGGCAAGTGCTCTACCATCTAAGCTACCCAAGCACAATCACAACCCATCCTCACAGCTTTAATTCTGCCAGTACTTCATCTCCTACCTTCCAAACTTCACAGAAGCTCTTCTGCGAACCAGAACTAGCACTCCTGGAAGAAAGGATATTACAGAGAGATGGCTTAGCCACAGCCTGGGGAATGTTTCCAGAAAGAGATTTTTCACTCTGCAGCAGAATGTGCACAGATATGAAACTTCCTGGCAGATTAAAACCGTGTGCAGGTCTGAGACTTGATCTCGGGAACTTTACCTTTCGCGGGCAAGTGCTCTACCATCTGAGCTACCCAAGCACAACTCACGAACCATCCTCACAGCTTTAATTCTGCCAGTACCTCGTTCCACATTGCCCTTGATTTCAGAATGACATTCCACGATCTGCTTGATATTGGGACCAAATAATTTTTGTGGCCTCCACAGGTAGCACTGCATACTCCTGCAGAAACATTGGTCCTGCACAGGCCTCTGAAACTTGGCTGAGGGAATAAGTTCTGGTAGGAAGGGAATTATTGGATTGCACATCTCAAGTGACACCCCGTTCTCCCTGGCAAAGCAAATAAAGCTGATAAGGCTAGCCTTGCATGCTGTTGTTGTGGTCTTCAGTCCTGAGACTGGTTTGATGCAGCTCTCCATGCTACTCTATCCTGTGCAAGCTTCTTCATCTCCCAGTACTGCAACCTACATCCTTCTGAATCTGCTTAGTGTATTCATCTCTTAGTCTCCCTCTATGATTTTTACCCTCCACGCTGCCCTCCAATGCTAAATTTGTGATCCCTTGATGCCTCAGAAGATGTACTACCAACCGGTCCCTTCTTCTTGTCAAGTTGTGCCACATACTCCTCTTCTCCCCAATTCTATTCAATACCTCCTCATTAGTTATGTGATCTACCCATCTAATCTTCAGCATTCTTCTGTAGCGCCACATTTCGAAAGCTTCTATTTTCTCCTTGTCCAAACTATTTATCATCCATGTTTCACTTCCATACATGGCTACACTCCATACAACTACTTTCAGAAACAACTTCCTGACGCTTAAATCTATACTCGATGTTAACAAATTTCTCTTCTTCAGAAACGCTTTCCTTGCCATTGCCAGTCTACATTTTATATCCTCTCTACTTCGACCATCATCAGTTATTTTGCTCCACAAACACCAAAACTCCTTTACTACTTTAAGTGTCTCATTTCCTAATTTAATTCCCTCAGCATCACGCGACTTAATTCGACTACATTCCATTATCCTCATTTTGCTTTTGTTGATGTTCATCTTATATCCTCCTTTCAAGACACTATCCATACCATTCAACTGCTCTTCCAGGTCCTTTGCTGTCTCTGACAGAATTACAATGTCATCAGCGAACCTCAAAGTTTTTATTTCTTCTCCCTGGATTTTAATACCTACACTGAATTTTTCTTTTGTTTCCTTTACTGCTTGCTCAATATACAGATTGAATAACATCGGGGAGAGGCAACAGCCCTGTCTCACTCCCTTCCCAATCATTGCTTCCCTTTCATGCCCTTCCAGTCTTATAACTGCCTGTATTTTACCCCTGCCACACTTAGAATTTGAAAGAGAGTATTCCAGTCAACATTGTCAAAAGCTTTCTCTAAGTCTACAAATGCTGGAAACGTAGGTTTGCCTTTCCTTAATCTTTCCTCTAAGACAAGTCGTAAGGTCAGTATTGCCTCACATGTTCCAATATTTCTACAGAATCCAAATTGAACATCTCCGAGGTCGGCTTCTAGCAGTTTTTCCATTCATCTGTAAAGAATTTGTGTTAGTATTTTGCAGCTATGACTTATTAAACAGATAGTTCAGTAATTTTCACATCTGTCAACACCTGCTTTCTTTGGGATTGGAATTATTAAATTCTTCTTGAAGTCTGAGGGTATTTCGCCTGTCTCATACATCTTGCTCACCAGATGGTAGAGTTTTGTCAGGACTGGCTCTCCCAAGGCCGTCAGTAGTTCTAATGGAATGTTGTCTACTCCCGGGGCCTTGTATCGACTTAGGTCTTTCAGTGCTCTGTCAAACTCTTCACGCAGTATCGTATCTCCCATTTCATCTTCATCTACATCCTCTTCCATTTCCATATTATTGTCCTCAAGTACATCGTCCTTGTATAGACCCTCTATGTTCTCCTTCCACCTTTCTGCTTTCCCTTCTTTGCTTAGATCTGGGTTTCCATCAGAGCTCTTGATATTCAAACAAATGTTTCTCTTTCCTCCAAAAGTCTCTTTAATTTTCCTGTAGGCAGTATCTATCTTACCCCTCGTGAGATAAGCCTCTACATCCTTACATTTGTCCTCTAGCCATCCCTGCTTAGCCATTTTGCACTTCCTGTCGATCTCATTTTTGAGACGTTTGTATTCCTTTTTGCCTGCTTCATTTACTGCATTTTTATATTTTCTCCTTTCATCAATTAAATTCAATATTTCTTCTGTTACCCAAGGAGTTCTAGTAGCCCTCGTCTTTTTACCTACTTGATCCTCTGCTGCCTTCTCTACTTCATCCCTCAGAACTACCCATTCTTCTTCCACTGTATTTCTTTCCACCATTCATGACAATTGTTCCCTTATGCTCTTTCTGAAACCCTGTACAACCTCTAGTTTAGTCAGTTTATCCAGGTCCCATCTCCTTAAATTCCCACATTTTTACAGTTTCTTCAGTTTTAATCTACAGTTCATAACCAATAGATTGTGGTCAGAGTCCACATCTGCCCCTGGAAATGTCTTACAATTTAAAACCTGGTTCCTAAATCTCTGTCTTACAATTATATAATCTATCTGATACCTTCTAGTACCTCCAGAATTCTTCCACGTATACAACCTTCTTTAATGATTCTTGAACCAAGTATTAGCTATGATTAAGTTATGCTCTGTGCAAAATTCTACCAGACTATTCCTCTTTCATTTCTTACCCCCAATCCATATTCACCTACTATGTTTCCTTCTCTTGCTTTTCCTACTCTCGAATTCCAGTTACCCATGACTATTAAATTTTCATCTCTCTTCACTACCTGAATAATTTCTGTTATCTCATCATACATTTCATCAATTTCTTCATCATCTGCAGAGCTAGTTGGCATATAAACTTGTACTACTGTACCAGGCGTGGACGTCGTGTCTATCTTGGCCACAATAATGTGTTCACTATGCTTTTTGTAGTAGCTTACCCGCACTCCTATTTTTTTATTCATTATTAGACCTACTCCTGCATTAGCCCTATTTGATTTTGTATTTATAGCCCCGTATTCACCTGACCAAAAGTCTTGTTCCTCCTGTCACCAAACTTCACTAATTCCCACTATATCTAACTTTAACCTATCCATTTCCCTTTTTAAATTTTCTAACCTACCTGCTCGATTAAGGGATCTGACATTCCACGCTCCGATCCGTAGAATGCCAGTTTTCTTTCTCCTGATAACAACATCCTCATGAGCAGTCCCTGCCTGGAGATCCAAATGGGGGACTATTATACCTCCAGAATATTTTACCCAAGAGGATGCCATCATCATTTAACCATACAGTAAAGCTGCATGCCTTCGGGAAAAATTACGGCTGTAGTTTCCCGTTGCTTTCAGCCGTTCACAGTACCAGCAGAGCAAGGCCGTTTTGGTTAGTGTTACAAGGCCAGATCAGTCAATCATCCAGACTGTTGCCCCTGCAACTACTGAAAAGGCTGCTGCCCCTCTTCAGGAACCACACTTTTGTCTGGCCTCTCAACAGATACACCTACGTTGTGGTTGCACCTACGGTACGGCCATCTGTATCGCTGAGGCACGCAAGCCTCCCCACCATCAGCAAGGTCCATGGTTCATGGGGGGTTGCCTTGCATCTTAAAGCAAAATCTCAATGTGATCCAATGGCTGTGAGCCATTCTTTATCCTTTCTGTTTCTCCACTTGATTGAAAATGAAAAGGTGCAAAAGTAAGTTGTGTTATCCCATTTCAGGGACAAAAATTTCTGATTTCCTTGTTTTTTTTTTTTTTTTTTTTTTTTTTTTTTTTTTTTGCCAGTAACTATTATTAGACAAGGCTTCCCATAATTGGGGAAAATATTAACTGTGCTTGGAGGACATCATCATTGATATTGATATAACATATGTAAGCATGCTAGCCAAAAAACTAGTCACCTCCATGAGATGTCACCAAGTAACACTACCTCTGCTCATTTCAATTCAGTGAGGGATAAAGTCCACAAGTATCTTACGATGTGCAACATCCACCTTAAGCCACTCATTGATGATTTGATCCTGTAGAACCACCAAATTGCAGGGATGTTGTTTGTTATGTTTCACTTGATGTTCCAAATAGTCCCAGACATTTCTGTGGCATTAAAAGTGGGTGTTTTAGTGGTCTGGTTGATGCAGAACACGGTGGTTGAATGTTTGTCAAACCAAGAACGTATGCATGCAGATTTGTGAACACAGATGTCATCATGTTGGTAGATGTGACTGTCCACTGTGTACTCACCATGAAGATAAGCAACAATTGGTCAACAATTATGTTAAAATGAATATCCCCCTTCATGCTCGTGGTGACCTGAGTGAGTGGTCTCAAGTCATTGTACAACAAACACATACACTGTGGATTAAACACCCCCTTGCGCTGTTGGTGCACTCAACACCTTGCATCATTTGGTTAGGATCTTTTTATGACCATTATTCTTAAGCCATATGTTGTGGTTGTGAGTGGTACACCATTCACTGTAGACAAGTTGAATGTTCCATGTTGGTACACCCAATACCAATCGCCATACCTTGTGCCAATGCTCTGAATTAAATTCCAAACCTCTTCGCAGTGTCTGATGGAGTGAGAGCATGTAACATGGTTGATAATGATCCATCTGTCAGATGTGGCTGTTAAGTTCAGTGGCCATCTTGGTGCTATTTGAAATGACTAGGCTATGTGCCAGAATAGGGTTTGACCATCTCCCTTCTTTCATTATCATACAACACAAATATGAGACCACATTGTATACTTATCCAACCTATCCCTGAGGGATGTATCTTTCTTTCTGTCTTTCTGTGACAACCAAGTGGAGTAATGGTTGTTAAAATAGTTTTCTCTAGTGAATTCCATTGGAAATATACCACTGATGGTAAGAACATCTCGGTTTTACATTCAGAAAGAAAAATGCTGGCTCATTGTTTCCATTCTCAAATATCAGATTTCATGGGTAAGAATTGGATGGTTCAAAGTGAGATTAAACATAAAAATGATCTACCTACATGGTGCTGTGGCTTTGTGACTTCTCAGGTTTTCTTGGCATTATTGATAAATAGTGACCTTCCAGGTGTTCAGCAAAATATTTCAATGATCAACCCACCCATATCCTTCAGGTGCTGTTAGTTTTGTTATTATGTGGACTTGCTGCCTGGACTCCAATCAGACCAGGCAGCAAGTACACATAGTAGCAACACTTGCAGCATCTGAAGAAGATGGCTGTGCAAGAAATGGAAACCAGCTGAACACCTGGAAGCTCACTGTTAATTTGCTGTGACTTTGTTCCTTGCATTTCATCAAAGCATTTGCAATGTAATTTCCAAGATAATAATTTTTTAACTTGTTATTGTAGATGTCATCAGATAGATGAAGTCCAGACTTTGGTTCGAAATATCAGTGCATTTGTTTCCCACAGATGTATGTCTTAAATGATATTTTCACAGCTTTTAATTAACTATTTTTGTAAATGATGCTGAAGAATCCTATTGTCATATTTAACTCTCATTTGGAAAATGCCAGGAAAACTGTCTTCAGAATGTTTATGCTCCGGGTATGTAAAACTAGCATTACATAATAAGTACAAGTCTGTCTGAATTTCATTTCTTCCTGAGGATAGCTACTAGAATTTCTGGGCCTACATTTGTACTTATGTACAGCTCATTACATACAGTTGAGTATTTTTTACATTGTATTAATGAAAGAAAACACTTTTTGGCTTTGTCTCATGAACTTTGTTATTATTGTATGGCCTAGATTTTGGCTTATGAACCCATTTTCTAGTACATAAGTGAGCCAAACAATGAGAACCAATCAAAATAAACATATCAACATTTTTAAATCTATTGATTTTTGACATAAACTAAAAATTTATCTCTGTTGACATATGGGTTTACAAAATTCATTAGGACAGCACTCACAAAATCCTTTATTACAGCATTTACAGCAACTATGACTAGATATACATCGGAGTAGAGCTATGCATAAGTATGGAAGTTTCTGTTATGTGAATGGACATATGAAAGTTTTTCCTTCTATGCAAGACTTGCAATATCATCTGAAAGGGGTGACTAACCGTACTGAGTTTGTTCATTCAATAATAAATGTGGGAACACAAATATCTGTTTCTTAATTCCTAAAATTTCTAACTGAGCTTTGCACCCTTTCCTTCTATATGTAAGACATCTACATCTATTATGTATGTGGTTTTCATTTATGCAATGTTCAGCAAAAGCTGGATCCGACTTCTTTAATATCTAAATTCTGTGGTGTTCTCAGAGCCTAGTGCAAATTTACATACCAGTCCATCCAATATAGCAATTATTATGCTCTCAGCGGATGATCTTTTTTAAACCCCACTTTTCATAATGTCTGATTGTTTATCTTTTGAATTAAAGAGATATCTACCTACTATCTGCGGACATAGAGAAGCACAGAGAAACCCTTTCTTTTCAAAAGTTGCTTATCCTATCTGAAGCTTTGCCTGTAAAAGGTAAACTGCAGCATTTCCTCTTTGGTCTATATCTCTCGTTCACTGGGTACAGTAGGAACCTGGCATGCTTTTTCACTTTTTTATTGCAAATTTTGTCAATAATGTTAGAATCAGATTCATTATTTGTGGCTATTGTTTTTACTGTTGAGTTCCTAGTCATAGTCTTATTGGTACATGGATATAGAAAGAAGATGGTGGGTCATATGGTGTAACGCTGCAAGTTTGTAGGCTGTAGGATGCTGAGAGGAAGCTGATATGTATGTGTTAGTAGAGGAGTCTTTTCAGTAAATTTTAAATTTGTGGTTGCTATTTCCTATTTGTAAGCTGATAGCTACTAAATTAATGCTGTACCCTCTAACTCCATATTGACCTTTATACTGCTATGCCATTCAGTCATATTTGCCATGAACTTTTGGAGTTTTCTACTGGAGCCGAACCTTTTGGGTATATTGGACATGTAACATTAACAGAGTTATAAGTTCTCATTTCAAATTTTTAATTAATGGTTACATCCTTTTCAGGGATCTGAAGTTAGACAACATCCTTCTTGACCATGAAGGTCATTGCAAGCTTGCTGATTTTGGAATGTGCAAAGAAAATATTAAAGATGGTGCAACCACAACAACATTTTGTGGGACACCAGATTATATAGCTCCAGAGGTAAGGTACAACTTGTTAAAAAAAAAAAAAAACTCTGTACATTATATGTTTCCTGAATGAACAAACAAAACACAGGAGAGATGATACTAATATCTGTTGGTAGCTCACTTGTGTAATTATTATTCCATGTAATGAAACATTTTAATTTAGACTAATTTTAAACTATATTTGTGTTATTTATATTTATACTCTTTGATTGTTAGAAAGCAGATGTTCCTTGGACATATCCATAATGCAGCGTGTATCAAAAAGTATCATCCAATTTTAAAAAAATAAATCATAACTATTATGTTATTTGAGATATGTGCATGAACAAGGTACTGTAGGAAAGAGAAAATTCTTGAGTTTTACATGGTTCCTGCTAGGTAGCAGCATTATTCCTACATTTTGTGGAGTGCGGGTCAGTAATAACTATTCAGTGTGACTTTTGTACTAGGTATGGTGTGGATCCTCCTACAGCACAGAGCATTAGATGAGTGCATGAACAATTCTGAGAAACAGGTTGTTTGTGTAAAGGCAAATCACCGAGCTGTCCCCAAGTGTCTGACACAGGTGTCAAATGCATTCACCATAGTTTCACAAGGAGTCTGCAAAAATCTGTTCGCCATACAGCGCGACAGCTCAACATGCCCCCGATGTCCATCTGGCATGTGTTGCATCGACGTTTACTCATGAGACCATACCAAATTCAGCTACTGCAAGCTCTTCATGAAGGTGATTTTTAAATCAAAGGATTACTGAATGATGGATCAATCACACTGGACCAAATTATTCAGCCTTACATTACTGGCCTCCAAGGTCACCAGACTTGACTGTATGCGATTATTTCTTGTATGGGCTTGTAAAAGACTCTGTTTATGGCCTACGTTACCAACAACAATGAATGAACTGATACATCGCATAATAGCAGCTGTGGAAGCTGTACTCAAGACCTGCTTGTTGCAGTGTGGGGACAGTTTGAATACCGCATGACATATGTCTTGCATCTCAAGGGGAGTATATTGAACACCTATGAAAAGGTGAGAAAAAAATACTGTGCGAGTGTCGCGTTCATCAAAACACAAAATTCGTTGTATATGTTTATTAGTTTCAGAAATACTGATGTGCCAAATTGGATGATTCTTTTTTATACAACCTGTATATCTGAACTGCTGCTGTATTATTACAGAGCTGCTAAATAATTAAGAACTGTTCTGTTTATGCTATGAAATTATTAATAGTCATGACTGCATCCTTTCAAGTTTTGCTCTACAGATCTGTTTGGATTTAACAAATATTTAAAATAGCATTGCATTTCTATTGAAATAAGTACATGAATAAAAAAGAAATGATTCTCTGATCAAAACAGTTAAACGACAACTCTGAGATTAACTAACAAAAAATTTAGTAGACACATAATATGCACAAAATGCAAAAATTATGGATGTTTGAAATAAAACTAGTGATACAAACTGAACATTAGTGAATATTTAAAAGAAGATCAGTGGAAAATTTGAATGAGAAGCTTAACTGTTTTCTGATTAGAAATTTTAAGAGTTCTTTTTTACTTTTTTTAACAAATGATAAATAAATATGAAGAGAAAACAAGTTTAACAATGTAGATGGACAATTTGAACACAATTATTTTTATATATTTGACAGATTCTGCAAGAACTTGATTATGGACCCAGTGTGGACTGGTGGGCTCTTGGTGTTTTGATGTATGAAATGATGGCGGGGCAGCCACCATTTGAAGCAGATAATGAAGATGATCTTTTTGAGTCAATTCTGCATGATGATGTTTTATATCCCGTGTGGCTCAGCAAAGAAGCAGTTTCGATATTAAAGGGAGTACGTATTAGACATAAGACAAACACCAGTTATAAGTTTATCCTTATATTATTAAGATTATTCCCTTCTCCTTAGTTACAAACTGTTATTTTGCTTGTATTGCTGTTGATTAGGATGCACTTTCATACAAAATTTGACCATTTTAGTATATCATGTATCCTTCTCATATATATTTTAGCAGACAGACAAGTTAATGTACTGGTATATTGACTGTGGGGGGGATTTTGCTTTACTTTATTATTTGACTTTATCGTGAGTTGCAGCAGCTGTAACATTCTTACCGAATGAGGTAGCCCAGTGGTTAGCACACTGGTTTCGCATTTGGGAGGATGACTGTTTAAATTCACGTCTGTCCATCCTGATTTAGGTTTTTCTTAATTTCCCTAAATCACTTGAGGTAAATGCTGGGCTGGTTCCTTAAAAAGGGCACAGTCACTTTCCTTCTCCATCCTTCCCCAATCTGAGCCTGTGCTCTCTCTCTAATGACCTTGTCGTCAATGGGATGTTAAACACTAATCTTCTCCTCCCTCCTACTATAACATTCTTACTTCTTCAGTCTTACGAGTTGAGAGACCATGAGTCTATAATTTTTGAAGCAATTGTAACTGCTTCCTTCTTGAAATAGTAAAATTGTTTCATATAATCTAATTTTCAGTTAATCTTTGAAATAAAAAAGTCAAGTACAAGAAAAGGCCGTTTACAATATAGAGAAAGATCAGTTTTTCCCCAGTTATCACACAAGTACTGTTGGACACTCTTTTTTTTTCAGTATCATATACTTTATTCAATTAATACTTCTTATTATTTGCACCACACTACATTCACCTTCCAACAAGGACACACAGACTTGAGTGTAGATTCTTCTGTTGCAGTTTATATAGTGAAAGTGTTCAAGTTGTTGCATATGTCAGTATACATGACCTGTCAAAATTTTAACTGCAGGACAGACAGGTATTAGAAAATCTCAAAGACTATTGGCACTGTGATAGAGATTCTGTGAGAAGAAAGGCAGTTGGAATTTGATATTAAGGTAGCCATGGTGATGATAAAGGAATAGAAAAAGCTTTGATCTCCTCTTTATTGCAATGATAGTTTGTATAAGAGTAGTTTATTCCATAGACAAATTGCTGAAATAGTTAAGTACTTAAAGACAGATTTAAAGCTGTACACAGTTAGAAATAATATGATGGATGTATTAAATCTTGTAATGCAGTTATGGAATTACGGTACATAGTTGGTATGTAATGAGAGGCGGTGAGGACACCAATGACTCAAGAAACAGATATTCAAAAAATTACACCAATGCATCGCTTTGAAATTAATTTAACATACCAGTACTTGTCTTGCATAACAACTTCTCATGTGGAGAAATAATATGTTACACTTGTTAGAAGCAATTATTAATTATGTGTTTGATCAGACACAGCAGTATCAGTTTAGTTTCTTACATGTAAGCATCAATAAATGTTAAGAGCCCCTTCCGGGCATGATTGTAATATGGGGGAGATGCGCCCCAGCACACTATGCAAAATTTAGGAATAATCCTAGCCCTTCTGTTGCTAGGTTGCAAGCACCACCTTGGCACCCTTAGCTGACGTTGAAGTTAGGTTGACAAGCTAATCCAGCATGAGGATTCAAAACTTTATTGTGATATCAGTTTTGCTTCAGGAAACATGTTGTGTGCAATTTTCAGTTTGCAGATAAGATAGAAAAGGGGGGACGGGGGGCAGGGGGCAGGACAGGCAGGGATGAGAAAAGCTAGAATAGCAACACTGAAACATATAATTTCTCATTCAAATTTAAAGATAACAAAAATATGTAAAGAAAATCTATTTTCTGGGCTTTATTATTTACAAAATCCTTGACAGTGTCATCAATTTCAATTAAACTTAAAGGAGTGCTCAGCTAAACATAAAACTCACAAGTGTTTAGAAACATGTCACTCAAATAAAACAGATTTGTAGTCCATGTTTGTAAGTATAATAAAATAAGTAGTATAGTAGCTCTGAGTACAAATTAATAACTTGGTTAGCGATCAATTATGTGCTCAGCCTCTGGCGTCCCCTGGAGCTGACATACAGATGCGGTGTGCCCCTTGCACAGCCATGTAGGGCTGCCTTTGCCAAAATTTTCACTGTGATTATTAATAAGAGCTTAACTGTGAGCGTAGTTGATAATGTAAGACTATTGACATCTTTTCAGAGACTGGAAATTTCTATGAAATTCAATTTGCCGCAGATTTATTATGTAGCAATATGTGTCTGATTGCTAGTTGGTATCAACAAAATAAAATGTTAATAAATAAAGAAAAAAAATTGTGTTCATGAATTTTGATTCTTTCCCACTTCTACAAGTATTTGATACAATATCAAGTCATTACTGAAATCAGTTACTGATATTAAAGTTACAGTAAAATGGCTACAAAGCAACTTAAAATAGAACTGTTATGTGTGAGCTCTTGAAGCAAAGCTTTCAAAAGCTTGTTGCGCTCTTTGTACACTAAGCTAAAGTGCAAGCTGGTCAGCTATCTGCAATTTTAATAAACTTCATTCTGTTGGGGTTGGGGGGGAAAGAGCACTTCTGGCATTTTCATAAATGACTCTGTCCTTTTTGCAAATGAGTATCTTTTGAATAGAACTGGTAACTGTGATAAAAATAAGCATGTCTAAGGCCACAATACACCTGTATTATTCACATGGCGTTTCAACAGCTTTGCTAGTCATTTAAAACAGCGGTGGTATCAAAATTCCTTTAAAAATAACCTTAAGTTGTTTTAGTAGGAGCATTGAACATTGCTTTTACTCAGTAAAACAATTCTTGAATTACAAAACACAGAATTTTTAAATTCTAATTATGGCACATTTATACCATTTAAATCATGCTGTTTATAATTTATGTATACAATTTATTTTTGCAATTTGATTTCTCTTATATCCACTGCACTAATAAAGTGATTGTTAATATTATCTTTAGTCATTTCTGACTTTACTGGCTAGATCTGTAAGAAGGTAGAACTCATATTATTAGAAATATTCATTGATTATTTTTTTCACATTTTACAATCCCTACATCTACATCTACATCTACATCCATACTCCGCAAGCCACCTGACTGTGTGTGGCGGAGGGTACCCTGAGTACCTCTATCGGTTCTCCCTTCTATTCCAGTCTCATATTGTTCGTGGAAAGGAGGATTGTCTGTATGCTTCTGTGTGGGCTCTAATCTCTCTGATTTTATCCTCATGGCCTCTTCACGAGATATACGTAGGAGGGAGCAATATACTGCTGGACTCTTCGGTGAAGGTATGTTCTCGAAACTTTAACAAAAGCCCGTACCGAGCTACTGAGCGTCTCTCCTGCAGAGTCTTCCACTGGAGTTTATCTATCATCTCCATAACGCTTTCGCGATTACTAAATGATCCTGTAATGAAGCGCGCTGCTCTTCGTTGGATCTTCTCTATCTCTTCTATCAACCCTATCTGATACGGGTCCCACACCGCTGAGCAGCATTCAAGCAGTGGGCGAACGAGTGTACTGTAACATACTTCCTTTGTTTTCGGATTGCATTTCCTTAGGATTCTTCCAATGAATCTCAGTCTGGCATCTGCTTTACCGACGATCAACTTTATATGATCATTCCATTTTAAATCACTCCTAATGCGTACTCCCAGATAATTTATGGAATTAACTGCTTCCAGTTGCTGACCTGCTATTTTGTAGCTAAATGATAAGGGATCTATCTTTCTATGTATTCGCAGCACATTACACTTGTCTACATTGAGATTCAATTGCCATTCTCTGCACTATGCGTCAATTCGCTGCAGATCCTCCTGCATTTCAGTACAATTTTCCATTGTTACAACCTCTCGATACACCACAGCATCATCTGCAAAAAGCCTCAGTGAACTTCCAATGTCATCCACCAGGTCATTTATGTATATTGTGAACAGCAATGGTCCCATGACACTCCCCTGTGGCACACCTGAAATCACTCTTACTTTGGAAGACTTCTCTCCATTGAGAATGACATGCTGCATTCTGTAATCTAGGAACTCCTCAATCCAATCACACAATTGGTCTGATAGTCCATATGCTCTTACTTCGTTCATTAAACGACTGTGGGGAACTGTATCGAATGCCTTGCGGAAGTCAAGAAACACGGCATCTACCTGGGAACCCGTGTCTATGGCCCTCTGAGTCTCGTGGACGAATAGCGCGAGCTGGGTTTCACACGACCGTCTTTTTCGAAACCCATGCTGATTCCTACAGAGTAGATTTCTAGTCTCCAGAAAAGTCATTATACTCGAACATAATAGGTGTTCCAAAATTCTACAACTGATCAACGTTAGAGATATAGGTCTATAGTTCTGCACACCTGTTCGACGTCCCTTCCTTCAATGGATTACTGACTCAGCAATGGACATCATGTGAAAGCTTGCTGGAGTGCCATATGGTTGATCAATCTGAGCTCACAGATTTCAACTATTTCATGCTTGCTTTTGTAGTATTGACATTATATACTCAATGGAATATTCCATCCTGTGTGTTACAGTATGCTAAAGAGAAGAAAGTGCACAAATGGAGTTGGTTTTACTTATGTCACACACTCTGATATTGCATAAGTCAGTATCATGTGTGAGTAGAATGTTTCTTTGTAAGTGGACTTTAATTTGTTTCACAGTTCATGACCAAGAATCCTGCCAAACGGTTGGGGTGTGTGGTTGCGCAAGGCACAGAAGCTGCTATTCGCGTTCATCCCTTTTTCCGTGACATGGACTGGGAAGCACTTGAAGCACGGAGAGTGAAGCCACCCTTTAAACCAAAGATAGTGAGTGATATTTTTTAAACTCTTGCATGTCATAATATAACATTCATACTATTACATTTATCTTCATTTTAATTAACAAGCAAAATAATAAATGCAACTTAGGTATTATGTTACACAATTCACTAATTGTTGAGAGAAGGAGCAAAGGAAGCTAGTTCATTGTTAGCAATGAAACATTTCCAGTTAGAATCCCATTTGTGTATGTGGTAAAATCCAAATGTTGCTACTAGCACATTGCAGTAAAGTTCCAATCATATAAACAGATTGAAAAATCCAACAGAACAGCAGATGGGGCTACTGCAGAACTCTAATTGGAAATAAACAGTGACCCACATCAGGAACAAATGGAGTGCTTTGTCATTGTTGGTGGTTTTCCTGGTGAAAGATTCAATTACAATGCCTATCTGATGTATTCACCAATCACCACACACTCAAATCATGTTCCTGGCATATTATATTCAAACAGAAGCAATAACACTAGTGAAAGCAGCTACTTGCACTTCTGTTTCTTGCCTAAGGCAAAAATTAAGTCACACTACAGTACTGCTGTTATCTTGGTACCATCACATACCAAACATAAGATGTTGCAAGAAGGTAGGAAATTACGGAGATTGGACTTGGATAAATTGAAGGAAACAGGTGTTGTTGAAAGTTTCAGAGGGAGTGTTAGGTGACATTGGACTGAAACAGGGGAAAAGAATATCTCAGAAGAAGAGTGGGTATCTTTGAGAGACAAAATAAGGAAGGTAGCAGAAGATCACATAGGTAACAAGACAGAACCTAATAAAAACCTCTGGATAACACAAGAGTTAGTGAATTTAATTAATGAAAGGAGAAAATATAAAATACAGCAAATAAAGCAGGTGCAAGGGAATACAGCCATCTAAATAAAAAGTGAGACTGACACAAAGTGCAAAACAGCTAGCAGGAATGGCTAGGAGACAAATGCACAGCTAGGGAAATATATATGCTGCCTAAAAGAAAACTAAAGACATATTTGGAACAAGAGAAGCAGCTTTTTTAAGTATATGAAGAGCTACAAAGGAAAGAGGGGAAAGCTGAAACATGGAAGGAGAATATAGAGGGTCTATATAAGGATAACAGACTTGAGGATTATAGAAAAAGAAGAAGGCAGAGGTGAGGAAGAAGTGGGAGATATAATGCTGTGAGAAGAATTTGGCAGAGCACTAAAAGAACTAAGGTGAAACCACATCCATGGAGTAGATGACATTTCCTCAGATTTATCGAGATTCTGGGGAGGGCCAGCCATGAGAAATTATTCCACTTGATGTGCAAGATATGTGAATCAGGAAGTCTGTAATAATTCCAGTTCCAAAGAAGGCAGGTGCTGACAGGTGTGAATACTATTGAATCATCAGTTTAATAAGTCATAGTTGCAAAATATTGACACAAATTATTCACAGAAGACTGGAAGAACTGGTAGAAGTTGACCTGAAGGATAATCAGTTTAGGTTCCAGAGAAATTTAGAAACATGTGAGACAATACTGACACTATGACTTATCCTAGTCAGGGTGTATCTGACCCGGAACAACTGGGAGATCCGGGAAAAACCCGGGAATTTTTTCATCCGGGAGAAGACCCGGAAAAACCTGGGAATTTTTTAGAATTCCAGGAATTTTTCATTGTTTTAGTTTACTGTTAAATTTTTGCAATTTTGACTGGTAAGAACCGATACTCTAACAAAGGATATTACTGCATCCCGCTACTGCAGAATAACACTTCAACAACAAAACATAAACGAGAGAAAAAAACAAAAATAACTTAAATTGCAAAGGAAATGTGCCATATACAACAACGACACACGTTGCTCATGCAAGCATGTGCCAACAGCAAAATATGTCAAAGGCTTTAGGAAGACTATGCAATCCTCCACAAGAACAAATTGCCTCCGATGAGCGTGAAATCACAACTGTTTACATTAGATTCGTTTTAACAGGTACGAGCGGGCTCATGCACATGCGCAGTTGAGTCGCGTATGAGTAGTAGATTTTCCCACTTCTGGCTATAAGAATGTGGCTGTTTGCTGTGCAAGCAGCTAGATGCTGCCAGGAAAAGGGGGGCGCCAAATTCATATTCTTGAGGGAAAAAAAACTTGTTTCACAAAGCGCTTAGCATCCAGCACACGTTGGTCTATCGATTATTCATATGATTTTGAAATGCATCCCTGTTGGTTTTGGAACATTTTTGAAAATACACTCCTGGAAATGGAAAAAAGAACACATTGACACCGGTGTGTCAGATCCACCATACTTGCTCCGGACACTGCGAGAGGGCTGTACAAGCAATGATCACACACACGGCACAGCAGACAAACCAGGAACCGCGGTGTTGGCCGTCGAATGGCGCTAGCTGCGCAGCATTTGTGCACCGCCGCCGTCAGTGTCAGCCAGTTTGCCGTGGGATACGGAGCTCCATCGCAGTCTTTAACACTGGTAGCATGCCGCGACAGCGTGGACATGAACCGTATGTGCAGTTGACGGACTTTGAGCGAGGGCGTATAGTGGGCATGCGGGAGGCCGGGTGGACGTACTGCCGAATTGCTCAACACGTGGGGCGTGAGGTCTCCACAGTACATCGATGTTGTCGCCAGTGGTCGGCGGAAGGTGCACGTGCCCGTCGACCTGGGACCGGACCGCAGCGACGCACGGATGCACGCCAAGACCGTAGGATCCTACGCAGTGCCGTAGGGGACCGCACCGCCACTTCCCAGCAAATTAGGGACACTGTTGCTCCTGGGGTATCGGCGAGGACCATTCGCAACCGTCTCCATGAAGCTGGGCTACGGTCCCGCACACCGTTAGGCCGTCTTCCGCTCACGCCCCAACATCGTGCAGCCCGCCTCCAGTGGTGTCGCGACAGGCGTGAATGGAGGGACGAAAGGAGACGTGTCGTCTTCAGCGATGAGAGTCGCTTCTGCCTTGGTGCCAATGATGGTCGTATGCGTGTTTGGCGCCGTGCAGGTGAGCGCCACAATCAGGACTGCATACGACCGAGGCACACAGGGCCAACACCCGGCATCATGGTGTGGGCAGCGATCTCCTACACTGGCCGTACACCACTGGTGATCGTCGAGGGGACACTGAATAGTGCACGGTACATCCAAACCGTCATCGAACCCATCATTCTACCATTCCTAGACCGGCAAGGGAACTTGCTGTTCCAACAGGACAATGCACATCCGCATGTATCCCGTGCCACCCAACGTGCTCTAGAAGGTGTAAGTCAACTACCCTGGCCAGCAAGATCTCCGGATCTGTCCCCCATTGAGCATGTTTGGGACTGGATGAAGCGTCGTCTCACGCGGTCTGCACGTCCAGCACGAATGCTGGTCCAACTGAGGCGCCAGGTGGAAATGGCATGGCAAGCCGTTCCACAGGACTACATCCAGCATCTCTACGATCGGCTCCACGGGAGAATAGCAGCCTGCATTGCTGCAAAAGGTGGATATACACTGTACTAGTGCCGACATTGTGCATGCTCTGTTGCCTGTGTCTATGTGCCTGTGGTTCTGTCAGTGTGATCATGTGATGTATCTGACCCCAGGAATGTGTCAATAAAGTTTCCCCTTCCTGGGACAATGAATTCACGGTGTTCTTATTTCAATTTCCAGGAGTGTATATCTTCACCCACAATTACTTCTCCTTTGAAGGCATTACCTACAAACAAATCCAGAGTAAGGCTACGGGCACCCGCATGGCACCATCCTATGCTAAACTAGCTAGAGGAATCCTTCCTAAAAACCCAGAATCCTAGACCCCTCACCTGGTTCAGATTCATTGATGACACCCTATCCACATTCCTCCAGAACCTCATCAACCTCTCCACCATTTGCTTCACCTGGGTCTACTCAACCCAACAAGCCACCTTCCTAGCTGTTGACCTCCACCTCAGAGATGGCTACATCAGTACCTCCATCCATATCAAACCTACTAACCACCAGCAATACCTCCACTTTGACAGCTGCCACCCATTCCATACCAAGAAGTCCCTTCCATACAGCCTAGCCACCAGTGATTGTCGCATCTGCAGTGACGAGCATTCCCTCTCAAAATGTACCAAGGGTCTCACTAAAGCCTTCACTGACCATAATTATCCTCCCAACTTTGGACAAAAACAAATCTTGTGTGCCTTATCTTTCCAGTCTCCCACCACCTCCCAAACTCCCACAGTCCAGCCAGAAAGGAGCATTCACCTCATAACTCAGTACCATCTGGGACTTGAGCAACTGAATTACATTCTCCACCAGGATTTCAATTACATCTCGTCGTGCCCTGAAATGAGAAATGTCCTGCCCACTATCCTTCCCACCCCTCTTACAGTGGTATTCCCACGTGGAATGTTTCCCTCTATTATATTCAAACTCACACAACAGTTACTCTGGCCCTCCTAAGGAACTTGACAAATCTGAGGACATGTCATCTACTCTAGGGAAGTTGTTTCCACTTTGGTCTTTTAGTGATTTGTCAAATTATTCTCACTGTGTCATATCTTCCACCTCTTCTGCCACAAGAATATGAAGAGTTACTAAGGAAAGAATCAAAAAGCTGAAATGTGGAAGGAATATATAGAGGGTTTGTAAAAAGGATAACAAACTTGAAGATTATAGAAAAAGAAGAGGAATTAGGTTGTAAAGGAAGTGTGTGAGTTAAAAATTGTAGAGAGAGATCAATGCCAAAAATGTACATGCACAATAAGGAATGAAATTTAAAAATTGACACAAGCAGCAGCCGTGTTTCAGTCTTATAGTATAACACCTCATTCTCACCTTTCTCTTCCCATCTTCCTGAGTCACTGTTGTCATAGGTGCGTGACTGCTACTCATATCTCTCAACATGTGGGAACTGTCCACTCACATCCTTTCTACCTACTCCACTTGAGATCACTATTGAACCCTATTATGTCACATCATCACGAGAGAGAACTCTCATTATGTGTGTTCTGATGAAGACTGCAACAATGACTGAGCTACAGTAGCCACAATTTTATGTACCTGTTACTCTTCTGTGCTTTCTGTTTATGATGAGTGGTTGCCCATAACAATGCTTTTGTCCATGAAAGGTTCTGTAGGGATGTGATGTGGTGTCGAAAGTATTTAGTTGGAGCAAAGATGAATGGGGAATCATTGTAGTGACAATACTGAACACATATGGGGAAATCCATTGATGTAAGTGAATTTGATACAGGATAGTCTTATGGCCCAGCACCTGAGAATGAGCATTTTAGAAACAGCAAAGCTGGAATAGACTACAGTCTGTGGCAAATGTAATGGCAGAGTACAATGCTGGTGCCGGCACAAGTGCTCCAGTGCACACTGCTCAGAACCCGTTCTTCAGCACTGGGCTCCACAGCAGACGATTCCTGCATATTCCAATGTTGAGCCAACAACAGTGTCAATTATGATTAATGTGGGCGTGCAATCATCAGGACTGGAAATGTCAGTTGAATTACATTTCTTGTTACACTAGGTCGATGGTCATGTACAAACACACCGTCATCCAGGCAAATGGGGCAGGTGCAGAATCATTCACTTGGCTTCCAAGGGACCTGTGGTAATAATAAAAGGCACTACAACAACCATGGATCACATTTATTTATTTAACCTGATCTGATTGGACCAGGGTTTCACACATATAGTCTCTTTTTTACAAAATAGTTACCCAAGAAATAACAATTTGACTATGACAAAGGGTATTAAAATGATTTGTGTCATGGTGACAATTTGTGTAAATAATACTGAACTAATAAAATTTATACCGGCAGTATTTGTGCCCCTGCTGCTACTGCTAACAGTGATAATAGTAATAATAATAGTAATGATAGTGGCAGATATAAAAAGAATTTATAGATGTACAAAATAAATGTTTTCTGATATAGTGAGTTTTGGAGAAATGATATTTAAGGAGACTTCACCAGCTAAAAACACTGGTCTAATGAGAAAGATCTGGTTGGAAAGAAGGATGTACAGGGGTAACAAGTGCGCACAGAGACAATGGTAGTCATTATTGTTGCTTCAGTAGATATGTCTAACTATCTTCTGAAGATGGAGTTGTTATTCACTTCTCTAATATACTGTTGGAGGTTTTTCCAGAGTCGAGTTCTTGCTACTGGGGAAAATGGTTGAAGGATGGAGTGGAACAGAAAGGATTTTGCTCTGATGGGAACAGTTGTTTTTGCCATGTTGCTCAGACACAAGTGTTGTGGTTGAGGAGAGATATGAGGGACAGTGTACATTATTAAGACAGTAGAGAAGACTGAGGGTATGGATATCTCTGTCCTTGTCTGCTCACAACCAGTACTGCTGTGCATCTGATAGTGGAATATGATCAAAGAGTTGAACATCACAGATACATTAAACACAGGCATTCATACCTAGTTCCAGGTGCTGTGAGCTTTTCTGAGAAAGACCTTGCAGGATAATTATTGATTACAATAATTGGAAGGATAATTGCTCACCTAAGTTTCTTTTTCAGGTCAAGACAGAAGAGTTTTTCATATTTTTGTAAGGTACGAAAGGGTGCTGATGCCTTCTTACACATTGCAGTTACACGCTCAATCCAATTTAGATTTTCACCTGTCATTCTTTTTAGACTCTTTGCTGAAGGACAAAAGTTGAGATTTGTTCTATTCAATATTAAAGACGTTAGTGATTCTCGATATTTCAGGCCAATGTACCTAGAATGACCAACCACTACCACTTTGGTTTTGGATGGTTCAAGCTTTAACACTATGTTTGTGCCCATTTTGATAGTGCAAACAGATCAGTATTGAGATTCCCGATAGCTATCTTCAGGTTTATTGGTTTTGCACTTAGATGCAACTGGAAGCCATGAGTGAACATGTGGTATTTACAATAGGACAAAACTGATGGCACATCATTGACATACAATGAAAAGAGTATAGGACTTAATACTGATCCCTGGGGGATGCTTCATACTACCTACCTCCACTGTGCAACATGGTGGGTGCCTGAGACTACCTGCCTCCATTGTGACTTGGTGGTGCCAGGGTGACACATTCCTAGCAAGACATCAGGTATGAGCAAAACCATGGCACTGCACTTGGCCAGATATCCAAGCTGCTAAGTTTGGCTAGTAAAGTGTCAAAGTTGACAGTGTCAGAGGATTTTCTGAAGTTGAAGAAGCACAGTAGTCACCTCTTGTGCATCCATGGCAAGCTTCAGATCAGCTGTTACCTTTATTAAGGTAGATGTTTTGCTACGATGTTTACTGAAACCTGATTGGTATTTGCCTAGTAAGCTGTATGTAGTTCGGAATTTTGTTATCTGGTTGTGGGCTGTATATTCTAAGACATATATGAACATTACTGTGGGCCACATGTATCCCTTGATGCTTGATGTCTTCCTCATTGGCAGTGGTGTCTTTCAGCAGAATCATGCTGCTGTGATTTGAGGAGCATGATCGTGAACTCACATTGATGTCTGGCGATCAAATTGACCTGATCTGAACTCAACTGAACACATCTGGAACACTATCGGGTACCAGGTCCCTGCTTACAAACCACTGGCACATAATTTATGGGAAATGCGTGACCTGTGCATGGACATTTGGTCTCGTATACCTTTCAAAATGCACCACAGATGTGTCAAATTTGTGCAATACAGAATCACTGCTGTATTGCATTCCAGAATCACTGCTGTATTTCATTCCAGATGTAGACCAACATGCTACTAAGCAAATGGTGCCCGCCCAGTTAGCTGTGGGGTCTAATGCACTGCTTTCCGGGCAGGAAGGCGTGCCAGTCCCCAGCACGAATTTGCCCGGTGGATTAGTGTTGAGGTCCAATGTGCCGGCCAGTCTGTGGATGGTTTTTGAGGCAGTTTTCCATCTGCCTAGGTGAATGCGGGCTGGTTCCCCTTATTCTGCCTCAGTTACACTACATTGGCGGTTGCTGCGCAAACACTTTCTCCATGTATGCATACACCATATTTACTCTACCATGTAAACATTTGGGTTACACTTATCTGGTGTGAAACATTCCCAGAGGGGGTCCACTGGGGGCCGAACCGCACAATAACCCTTGGTTCAGTGTGGGGTGGCGGTGGAGTGAGTGGACTGCTGTAGCCTGTAGTGGGATTGTAACACTATGGGCTACAGCGGGGACGAAGCCTCTCCATCATTTCTAGGTCTACAGTTCCATACAATACAATGCATAGCAGATGGTCCTAATGTTTTGTTCATCAGAGTATTTATTCTGGGTAAAGTGAGCAATATTGTGGAGAGTTGACAAGCGAATGTCTTAGAAAGTTCTTGACAGTGACTTTCATATTTTAATACATATAATTCAAAGTTGTTTAGGTTTCCATGTCAACTTGTTGATGGACTGCCTGTTGACTCAGGATCTTTGGGCAACATTTGTTTAACAATTTTATTGACAGCCTACCAGCACAAGTGGCTGGCATTGTCAAATGTTCACCCTCCAGTGCTGCTGGTAGTCTGCCAAGATGGAGAAACATCAGGATAATTGTTAAACAAGCATAGTCCACAGATCCCAAGACAGAAGCCAACAAGAAATTAGTCATACGGCAAATAAAAAATTCAATCTCAAATTGTTGTGATGCACATTACTTCAGTATAAGTTACAAAATAATTTCCATGTGAGCTCTGCAGTCAAATGCTATGCAAACCATTTTAATAGTTTGCTCACACATAAAAGACAAAAAAATCAAAAAACCTACATTTTTAAAATAAATTAAAAGTTTTTTTCTAGTTCCTGCCATAAATTGGCCAAATATTTTCATTCTGGACATGTCAGTCTTTTTTGGCACTTATAGGAAAGAATGTTTTTAGTAAATTACCATTCTTTCATGTAGTACACAATAATTGTTATCTATCAACAGTGATCAGTGCACTCTCACAATTGTTAAGTGTATAATAACAGCTTGTTAAGAAGCCTAAAACAACTACATATATTTAAAAGAAGAATTTTCTGCTACAAAATAGCAGTTATGAGTGGAGTAGGCAGGAGAGATAGGGAGTACCAAGTCACCAACACGTTTAAATCAATTCAGGAAATTTGTCACACTCAAATTACTCTAGGAACCGAGAACAGCATTACTCAGCATTTTCTGAACTTTTCTATTAAACCACGGTGAGTCTTTTTGACCCTTAATCCAGTTAATTGGCATATACTTATCCATGGTGCAATTTACACTCAGTTTCTAATGTTCTCCTTATGACATCAAGAGAGAGTGTGGTGCTGGGGTGTAAGACTCACATGTCTCTCAATTCAGTTAACTTGCCCGTTACGTGTACCAGATCCTCTTTCAGGTTAATCTGCTACGTCAGTCTCCCAAAAGCTTCTTCTCTGAAGATATATTGCTGGTTAAGGGAATTTACTAACTACTTTTCTATTCTTGAAATAATTTTTGTACTCGTAGAATACTTTTCAATTCAATCACAATATATTTTCAACTTTCATAAACAATAACTTTGGCAAGCTAACTAATTCTTTGAACATTAGAATCATTTACACTTCACAAAATAGCTTACATGTTTCTCACTTTGACCATAACCGAGGCATGAAAAAATTTAAGTCTCTATTCTCATTCAAGTCCAACATATGAGTGTCCTTAGGAAACTACTTTCAACTGTCCACTAGTCTTTTTACAATCATCACAGACATTAAAGAACACAGAATACTACATAAATTTTTCTTGTTCTTCTTTGCCTGTGCACAAAACTCTGTGGACTGTACAGCAAGTACTTGTCTGCAGCCATTTGGCCACCATGTCCATCTTTTTCCTCGTGGCTGTTCTTTTTAACCTGCATACACAAATAAACTATGCGTAGTCAGCTAATTCGTTTCTTCTACTCATATCTAAAATATCGGGTGTTCAAAACATAGGAAGGTCGAGTGATTCTAGAATTTCCTCCAAATTTCTCAAAGCACTACATATTCCCCCCCCCCCCCCCCCCTTAAATCGAACATTCCATATTTTATAAAATCATTAGGTAAACTTATATCACATACAATTTTACCAGTATACATTGCAACATAGCTCTTTGTACTTATTTATAGTAAACTTTAACTAACTTACTCTTCATTCTACTCTTACACTAAGTTGACATCAAACTCGAATATTTAATGGTACTCTGATAAGTTTTCCTAATATTTAGGATTCGTTAGGACTCAGTCTCCATTTCCAATCATAAACTCCATGTGTCACTGACTCTTAATTATGGTTGCTCTTTACATTACCTTTCTGTACTGTTTCTCTTTTTCTTTCTTTACTATTTATCCATTTCATTATCTACAGTTTCTTGTAGTCTGGAGGAACTCAGGGCAATTAAAAGTGTTCTTTCAGACACTCTTAAACATACAACCTGACCCTGCTAGTAAAATAGAGAATTCAAACTTACCAGAATAATTTCTGCAAAATGTGTGACTTTTGTCACAACACTGCCCTTTTCCTTTTAGGCACAGTATGTATACCTTACCTATGGGTTGACCCTATGAATGCTCTTACTCCTTCCATTTTGATAGGTATGCTACTTTTAACTTCCTGATTTATGGTACAGGTCAATCCCCTCCTTGGTGCCCCTGTCTGCACAGTCTGGGTCAGCCTCTCTTGGGTCTGCCTATCTGCCCTTTTCACCCAATAAATGCAGGTGCGCCTTCCTTCTCCTTCCTGGGTAGGCTTTATAGTTCATAGCCCCAGTATGCATCTTTATGTACACCATAATTAAATACTATCTGGTAAAATAAAAATCTATTTCACACTTCATACTCACTCTTTAACAACTCACAAGCATACCATGCGCAGTTCCACTCATTGCTCCGCTATGGAATCATCTTTTGGGGAAATTCAACTCACAGCACAAATATATTTAAACTACAAAAAAGAGCACTGAGGATAATCTGTGGCCTCAAAAAGCTGGAATCCTGTAAATGTCAATTTATAAAACTTAATGTTCTAAGCATCCCATCCCTATTCATTCAAGAAACAATCCTATTCACCTGGGAATACCTCTCAAGAACAGGCAAATTAATCCGAAACAATGATATACATGCTCATTATACCAGAGGGCAATCTAATATCCATCAAATTTTTTCAAGGACATCATCATACCAAAAATATATAACTCATCTGGGTGTCGTATTACACAATAAAATTCCAGAACAAATAAAAACTGCTCCAGATCCAATATTTAAAAATAAACTAAAGGCATTTCTGACAAAGCACTGTTTCTATTCAGTACAAGAATTCCTGGAAATGAAAAATTATAAAGTTCCTTTGTAAAATACTGTGATTAGAGTAAAACATTCTGTAGGCAAAATAATAACCTAATTTCTACTATACACAACTATGTTTCAGTTTCACTTCCCAAAATTTTTCAACTCGCTTTTGAATGTACAAGTACACATTCTATTAGTATTAAAACTTAATTGTCTGTGAAATCTCAATGTTAATTTCATGTTTAATGTAGTTTTTAAATGGCATTGTCCTTCTGTTGTGTTTCCAGTTGACATTTTCACTATTCTGTAATCTCAGTGATTATTTGTGTAAATTTAAAGTAGCACTACATTGCCTACATGTTTCTTAGTTCCCCATGTAAATTGTTTGTATTCTCTGTATGTGAAGTTACTATATTCACCAACGAACAATTTTGTGTACATTTTTTTAAATGGCAGTCCATTGCCTATTTTTTTTCTCCAAACTACATATTTGTTAAGAAAAATGACTTGTCCTATATCATGTGTACTTTGTACAATATGTGATCCACAGGATAAGTAAATAAATAAATAAATAAATAAATAAATAAATATCCTAGAGTCCTACTTTACGCAACAACTTCTACACTTCCAGCGTACATCAAGCCTATATCCGTTATTCCATATATTTTATGCTTACTTGGGCTATAAGAGTTCCACAATCCTACACATTATCAGAATATTTAATAGACTGACCCTCTTTTATAACTTCTCCTGTGGCTTTGTCCCCTTTCCGTACTCATGTATCCTACTAATGCATACTTGATGTGGAATTATCCTAGCTTTTCTATACTTATGTACATATGTGATATGGGGTCATTATTAGTCCTATACTTACCAAACGAGAAAGCGCTGGTAGATAGACACAGTGAAATACACACAAACACACACACAAATTTCAAGCTTTCGCAACCCAAGGTTGCTTCATCAGGAAAGAGGGAAGGAGAGGGAAAGACGAAAGGATGTGGGTTGTAAGGGAGAGGGTAAGGAGTCATTCCAATCGCGGGAACAGAAAGACTTACCTTAGGGGGAAAAAAGGACAGGTATACACTCACGCACACACACATATCCATACGCACATATACAGACACAGGCAGACGTATCTGCAAATGGTGAAGAATTGGTCACACTTGTCTGTGAGGGTTGTCTGAATGATGTAATGTGTGCGTAGTATTATTCATGCTTTTACCTACACTACCCACCCCTCTCAAAATGAATACAAACCCTCCCCTTTACATTACATCTCACAAAAGGTACAAAATATTCTATGAAAATAGAAAATTATACACTACAATCAGTTGCCTAGTTATTCAGTTTATATTATACTTTTATACACATATAAAATCCTCTATTCAGTTCATGTCATCTCGACATCACTGTGTCTCAACATTACCATCATGTTATACTGTCCATTCTCTTTATATGTGGATGGCGGAAGAGACTGGCTGGTGAATCAGATTTATATTAGATCTTACAAAGGTTAAAAAAATTATGTGTTCCGTAATGTTTCATACAAATTTCCATCTTCTGTTAATCTAATATTTCTTGGTGATTCTCAGAGAACAGCTTAGGCAAAACTAAGGCCTAACTATACTCTGATACTGGGATTCGAGATGCTCACTGACTAGAGCAGAGTGCATGGGTTACTTAAATACTCAAGAACTTCTTCTAACTCTATGCTGATGTCAGGATTAAATGCACACTAGAGCGGAGCATGTAGTTGACTTACATCTACACTGAGCACTAATTGTTATGGATGTAACTGTGGATATGTTAAATCGGAATCCAACTGCATTTAGAGAGCATATTATAAGACCACTAATACATTCTTCAGTCTTGACTCGATATAACAACAAAATTTGTTCAGTTGATTACATAACATGGACCAGAAGCATACGTAACCCCTTTGAGATTACAAGAAACAGTATGGCCTTGATATTAGTGATTTGCAGCAGCCATTGCTTGTCATTTAAGTAAAAATAAGGATGGAGGAGCTATAGGACCATAGGATAGTATAAGAATGCTAGTATAGTTTGAGATTTGAAGGAAATTCGGTGCAGGAAAAGTAATTTCGGAAAAAACACCGAAAACAACTCGGGAGCCAGCGGTCGTCACTCCGCCTGTTAACACAGAACGTTAATGTCCCTGCGGGACAGATGTGACTCCGCCCGAATCCCATGGATCTCACATTAACCTCACTCGATTACTTATGGACCATTATTTCTCATTAAATTTTATATGCAAGTCTCCCCACAACAAAACAATTACCATTTTACTAGGAAGCATGACATTAAAAAAGTTATTCTATGTTCTAATCTGTCCTGAGCAAGCTTGAATTCTTTCCATGAATCATCTCTAACATTGCTATTATCATTAAGTTTGGAAAAATCAACAGTTGAAACGTTTCTGGAGATTATACTCTCGGTAATTTCTCGCTCTATAATTATCTCAAAAGGTTCCGCCAGACTACCTACATTTATAATGTCAAAGTTGGCTAATTTTTCCCTGATATTCCATTCTACGTCATCAACTCAAGTGTTGACACCTGTAATTTGTAATTGGACAATAGGGATCAGCTTATCCTGTCTTTCCACACTATCTTTCAAAGTATGCGCGCCTTTGTTTTACCGCTTCAAATGTAACATTACACACACTCTGAAATGATCCATATTTTTCACTAAATTCAGACTCTGTATTGTTACACTTTACTTCAATGTCAAATTCTAATTTCTGGGTCAATTTCTGAAATTGGTCATCCTGCTTTTGGCTCAGGATAGTAAACATTTTATTCATCTGGACAGTTAAGGAATTACTTAATTCATTCTTTAAATTTAATTGCAAATTCTCCACTTTATCATTTAATACATCAAACTTAGAATCTAAAGCTACACCCTGTGCTTCTAGCTTTTCAATTAAAGTAGTACTTATTTCATTCATCAAAGAGACAATTTGAGCATTTGAAATTGCACTCTGTGCTTCTAACTTAGCATCTAATCTAGTTAGAGCTTCATTCTGGGATTTAATTAAATTTACTAATGCAGACAAGTCAGGTCCCTCTTTAGCAATTCTCATAGCCATGGCTGGTTCTGATGTATCTCCTACTGGTTGTATACTGTCCATGCTTCTATAGACTTTAGCTCTAGTGAGCATCTGAGACTAATTTCAATTATACCAATTACACAGTAAAAGTTCACCCCACAGTATTTTGTAACACATCTTACTAGAGTAATAATGTTTTTTTTTCACACTCACCCGGCGTGGAATTCTGAGTGATTGTGTAATGAGCACCAGTGGACAGCACTGCCAGCGGCGTCAAATGTTGGTTTCAGCGTTGTCAACAGTGAGCAGACATAGAGTCAGCACTGGTGAGCAGCAACTGGTGCAGTCGGTGTCGATGGCTGGTTACTGCATCGGCGTCAGCGTGATGTATGTGTGTGAAGACTGCTTACTTTCCACACCCGATCTTCTTAGTCGAAAAATTGAGGTCTTCTCTCCAGTTTTCTTCACTTCTCAAGTCTTTTACTGCGTTGCACTCGCAACTTTCTTCCACTGGTTTATTGGACTCAATACTACTATTGGAAACAGTTCTCATATCTTGTTGAGTCCGGTTGCTATGGCAACTCATATCTTCTTCCCATTTCTGTCATAAAATTCCCATTTTATTTGGGTCCTGTCACGGTCGCCACATTCTAATGTTCTCCGAATGACATCCAGAGACAGTGTGGTGCTGGGGTGCAAGACTCTCTACATCTCTCAATTCAGTTAACTTGCCCATTATGCATACCAGATCCTCTTCTCAGGTTAATCCGCTACATCAGTCTCCCATCAGCTTTTTCTCCAAAGATATGTTGCTGGTTAAGGGAATTTGCTAACTACATTTCTATTCTTGAAATAATTTGTGTACTCATAGAATACTTTTCAGTTCAATCACAATACATTTTCAACATTCATAAATAATAACTGTGGCAAGCTAACTCATTCTTTGAACATTAGAATCATTTACACTTCGCAAAATAGCTTACATGTGCCTCACTTCGATCATAACTGAGACACAAAAAAATTTTAAAGTCTCTATTCTCATTCAAGTCCAACACATAAGTGTCCTTAGGAAACTACTTTCAACCGTTCACTTGTCTTTTTACAGACATTAAAGAACACAGAATACTACATAAAATTTTGCTGTTCTTCATTGCCCGTACACGAAACTCTGGACCATACGGCAAGTACTTGTCTGCAGCCATTTGGCTACCGTGTCCATCTTTTTCCTCGTGGCTGTTCTTTTTGATCTGCACATACAAATAAATTATGCGCAGTTGGCCGATTTATTTCTCCTACACATATCTAAAATATCGGATGTTCAAAACATTGGAAGGCCAAGTGATTCTAGAATTTCCTCTGAAATCTCGAAGTACTACAAGTTTAAACTTTGCCCATAATTCCTCTATGTTAATCATATTTGAACTAAATGATGCTCATTCATTGTCTAAGTGGGACCCTAACAGCTGCTTATCTGCTCTTTCTAGCATGAACAATCTCCTACCCTTCTTGAAGGATTTAGTAACTTAAGTGACAATTATCACTATGATGACATCGTGATGACTAGTCCCTGTCTCTATACTGACACTGTCAATAAGATCAGGACTGTTCATAACTACAATGTCTAAAATATTTACATTATATGTGGGCTCTCAAACTAGCTGCTCAAGACAGTTTCCAGAAAATGTGTTCAAATGTACTTCACAAGACTGACTGACTGTGCCATCTGTAATGAATCCATAGACATCCCAGTCTATACTAGGTAAAGTCACCTCCAACTAACGTTGCACAATCTGGGTATTTCTGTGCTACTGAGTGTAGACATTCTTAGCAACTGTTATCATGAAAACTGGTGGCCAGTAAAAAAGTCTGATAATTAACTTTAATGCAGCTAGGCCTATTACTCGCATGCAGATGACTTCACAGTCAGACTCAGTTTTAACGTTGATAGATGCGATATTTGTGTCGACTGCAATAAACAATCATCCTCCTATGGTAACCTGCCTTCTCTATACACATTCCATTCCTTGCTGAATATTTTTGAACTTTCTACTTCAGATTTTAGCCAGCTCTTGGTCCCAAGAATAATTTAAGCATGACAACTTTCCATGAGGGCAGAAAATTCAGGATCTTTGATATGAATTCATCTACAATTTATTGTTAAAATTTGAAAGCCAATGTGTCTTCACTTTGTACAAGATAAGATTTCACTTTCTGCATGTCAACAGGTGGGCATTCATGAGAGGACCTCAAGCCCGCCTAATCTAAAAAGACCTCTTTGCACTCCACAAGTACCATGTCATCCAAGTAGCTGCTTCCTTTGTGTAATGCACCCCTGTGATATCCAGAGGAGACCTACAATTCTCCACACCATAAAGCAGGTCCAAAAATCTGAAGCCAAGATCATCATAGGTAGTAGTAGTTTATCCTGTAGTGAAGTAGAAGTGGATAGTTCCTGTGAATTATTATGGGTGGAGGTTACACTCAACAACCGAGCTAGGCTAATAATTGGCTCCTTTTACCGACTTCCTGACTCAGCAGCATTAGTGGCAGAACAACTGAGAGAAAATTTGGAATACATTTCACATAAATTTTCTCAGCATGTTATAGTCTTAGGTGGAGATTTCAGTTTACCAGATATAGACTGGGACACTCAGATGTTTAGGACGGGTGGTAGGAACAGAGCATCGAGTGACATTTACTGAGTGCACTATCCGAAAATTACCTCGAGCAATTAAACAGAGAACCGACTCGTGGAGATAACATCTTGGACCTACTGATAACAAACAGACCCGAACTTTTCGACTCTGTATGTGCAGAACAGGGAATCAGTGATCATAAGGCCATTGCAGCATCCCTGAATATGGAAGTTAATAGGAATATAAAAAAAGGGAGGAAGGATTATCTGTTTAGCAAGAGTAATAGAAGGCAGATTTCAGACTACCTAACAGATCAAAACGAAAATTTCTGTTCCGACACTGACAATGTTGAGTGTTCATGGAAAAAGTTCAAGGAAATCGTAAAATGCGTATTAGACAGGTACGTGCCGAGTAAAACTGTGAGGGACGGGAAAAACCCACCATGGTACAACAACAAAGTTAGGAAACTGCAAAGAGAGCTTCACTCCAAGTTTAAATGCAGCCAAAACCTCTCAGACAAACAGAAGCTAAACGATGTCAAAGTTTGCGTAAGGAGGGCTATGCGTGAAGCGTTCGGTGAATTCGAAAGTAAAATTCTATATATCGACTTGACAGAAAATCCTAGGAAGTTTTGGTCTTACGTTAAATCAGTAAGTGGCTCGAAACAGCATAGCCAGACACTCCGGGATGATGATGGCATTGAAACAGAGGATGACACGCGTAAAGCTGAAATACTAAACACCTTTTTCCAAAACTGTTTCACAGAGGAAGACCGCACTGCAGTTCCTTCTCCAAAACCTCGCACAAACGAAAAAATGGCTGACATCGAAATAAGTGTCCAAGGAATAGAAAAGCAACTGGAATCACTCAACAGAGGAAAGTCCACTGGACCTGACGGGATACCAATTCGATTCTACACAGAGTACGCGAAAGAACTTGCCCCCCTTCTAACAGCCATGTACCGCAAGTCTCTAGAGGAATGGAAGGTTCCAAATGATTGGAAAAGAGCACAGGTAGTCCCAGTCTTCAAGAAGGGTCATCGAGCAGATGCGCAAAACTATAGACCTATATCTCTGACGTCGATCTGTTGTAGAATTTTAGAACATGTTTTTTGCTCGAGTATCATGTCGTTTTTGGAAACCCAGAATCTACTCTGTAGGAATCAATATGGATTCCGGAAACAGCGATCGTGTGAGACCCAACTCGCTTTATTTGTTCATGAGACCCAGAAAATATTAGATACAGGCTCCCAGGTAGATGCTATTTTTCTTGACTTCCGGAAGGCGTTCGATAGAGTTCCACACTGTCGCCTGATAAACAAAGTAAGAGCTTATGGAATATCAGACTAGCTGTGTGGCTGGATTGAAGAGTTTTTAGCAAACAGAACACAGCATGTTGTTATCAATGGAGAGACGTCTACAGACGTTAAAGTAACCTCTGGCGTGCCACAGGGGAGTGTTATGGGACCATTGCTTTTCACAATATGTATAAATGACCTAGTAGATAGTGTCGGAAGTTCCATGCGGCTTTTCACGGATGATGCTGTAGTATACAGAGAAGTTGCAGCATTAGAAAATTGTAGCGAAATGCAGGAAGATCTGCAGCGGATAGGCACTTGGTGCAGGGAGTGGCAACTGATCCTTAACATAGACAAATGTAATGTATTGCGAATACATAGAAAGAAGGATCCTTTATTGTATGATTATATGATAGCGGAACAAACACTGGTAGCAGTTACTTCTGTAAAATATCAGGGAGTATGCGTGCGGAACGATTTGAAGTGGAATGATCATATAAAATTAATTGTTGGTAAGGCGGGTACCAGGTTGAGATTCATTGGGAGAGTCCTTAGAAAATGTAGTCCATCAACAAAGGAGGTGGCTTACAAAACACTCGTTCGACCTATACTTGAGTATTGCTCATCAGTAGGGGATCCGTACCAGATCGGGTTGACGGAGGAGATAGAGAAGATCCAAAGAAGAGTGGCGCATTTCGTCACAGGGTTATTTGGTAACCGTGATAGCGTTACGGAGATGTTTAACAAACTCAAGTGCCAGACTCTGCAAGAGAGGCGCTCTGCATCGCGGTGTAGCTTGCTCGCCAGGTTTCGAGAGGGTGCGTTTCAGGATGAGGTATCGAATATATTGCTTCCCCCTACTTATACCTCCTGAGGAGATCACGAATGTAAAATTAGAGAGATTAGAGCGCGCGCGGAGGCTTTCAGACAGTCGTTCTTCCCGCAAACCATACGCGACTGGAACAGGAAAGGGAGGTAATGACAGTGGCACGTAAAGTGCCCTCCGCCACACACTGTTGGGTGGCTTGCAGAGTATAAATGTAGATGTAGATGTAGATAGAATTGATGGAGCCTTTGTTGAGACTTTCCACTCAGCTTCAAACCAAAGGATCCTGACAAACTCGGGGAACAAATCTGGAAATTGTGTGCTTTACTTGTACCCTGCAAGGGAAGCTAGCAGTCTTCAATACTTTCACCAGCCACCCATACGAAATGAGGATGGCCACCAAATCCAAGCATTGTTGGTCTCCACATGAGTCCCAACTTACAGACTACACCTTGCACCCTTGATAGTTATAGGCAGGGATCCCCCACATCTTGTACAAGGCCCGCAGACAGACAGACAAAGCACACATTGAACTTCTTTTTGGTCTGGGATGCTGTTTGCTTAAGGGACTCTATAATGCACCTAAAGTAGGAGTTCCCAGTAACTAATAAACTTCTCTTCCAGTGTGCCTGTTCTGGCCCTACTTAAGGGGCAGTCACCTGTCCACTGCACAGGGTGAACAGGAACAGGAAGAGGAGGGGAGGGGGGGAGATGGTCAGCCTTCACATTGCAACTCAAATGTGTTACCACCTGCCACTCATCCTGCTGTGAGGGCAGATCTACCACGTCAGATACACTAGGAGGTGCCTCGGCAGTAGAGACCATGGGCAAAACAACAGACACCTGAGGTCTACCATGTGATTATCTGCCACTGCGACACACCAAGGCATCAGCCTGCAGATGGCTGACTGCAGCCTTAAGTGTCTACAACTGCTTGCAAACTGTCACCAACTCCATCTGCATCCACACACTGGATGCTCTCACTGTTAATTTATGAAAGCAAGAAGAAAAAGCTAAAATGTGATTTGCTATTCTCCTGATGCATCACCAATGGAGGCTGATGGCTAACTACCGAGAGTTTCAGTATAGAGGCAGAGGCAGGGATAAGTGATCACAATGTCATCATAGTGAATATGGTAACTAAAGCTAATAAATCCAAGATAACTAAAGCTAATAAATCCAAGAAGAAGGCTAAGAGAGTATTTTTGCCAGAAAAAGCAGGCAAGCAGGGGTTCCCATCATGCTTAGAAAATAAGTGGACATAATTTAGTTCCAATATGATGCACACAGTAGACTTATGGGCAAAGTTTAAACTGATTGTAAATCATACTAGATAAATATGTGCCAGATAGCTAGATTAAGGGCAGAACGGACCCACTGTGGTTCAATAACAAAATATGCTTAGGAAACAACAACTTTTGCACTCTTGGTTTAAAAAGGAATGTACAAATGACAACTGCCATATCTAAAAAGATCGATGCATGAAATACACAACAACTTCTTCTGTCATACCTTAGCAAGAGATCTTGCCGAACCAAGAAAATCTGGTCCTACAAATACTTGTTAAACAGGTCAAAGGGCTTCTATCCAGTCACTTATTGGCCAGTCTGGTATGACAGTAGAAGACAGCAAAAGGAATGTTGAAGTTTTAAATTTGACATGAAGAAATCAGTGATGCAGGAGAAACATACAAACATGCCATAGTTTGACTGTCAAACAGACTCCTAAATGGAGGACATAATAGTAGACATCCCTGGCGCAGAGAAACAACTGAAAGCAAAGTGCCAAGCACCTCTAAAATGTGCAGGTGACTCCGAGATATAAGAGTGTACAAGAATGGACCTACAAAATTACATACCAATATCCTTAATGTCAATCTGGTGCAAAAATTTTAAACATATTCTGAGTCTGAACATAATCAATTTCCTTGTGACACAGAGAAGCTTCTGTCCACAGATCAGCATGCATTTAAAAAGCATCAATCATGCAAAACTCAGCTTGTAATTTTCTCTTATGATATCTGTGATCCATGGAGAGAGGGTAACAGGCAGATTCCATATTCCTAGATTTCCAGAATGTGTTTGACTTGGTGCCCCACTGCAGAAGACTGTTCATATAGGTAAAAGCATATGGATTAGGTTCCCAGATATGAGTGGCTCAAAGACATCCTAAGTAATAGGACCCAGTACATTCTTCTCAATGAACAAAGGCATAATCAGAATGCATAAGCGATGTGATGGACAGCATGAGCAGCAATTTGAGGCTGTTTGCTGATGAGATTGTAGTGTACAGGAAGGTGACTGTAGAAGGATACATGTAAATGTGGACAGAATTTCCAGTTGGTATGATGAAGGGCAGTTTCCTCTAGAAAAATGTAAGTTAATGCAGATGAGTAAGAAAAACAATCTTGTAACTCTGGAATACAACATTAGTAGTGTGCCACTTGACACAGTCACTTCAATTAAATATCTAGGCATAATGTTGCAGAGCAATATGAAATAGAATGAGCATGAAGGGCAATAGTAGCAAAGGCGAATTGCCGACTTCGGTTTATTGGCAGAATTTTGGGATAGTGTAGCTCTTCTATAAAAGAGACCATGTATAGAACACTAATGTGACCCTTTCTTGAGTACTGCTTGAGTGTGTGAGATAACTACCAGGTCAGATTACAGGAAGACAGTGAAGCAATTCAGAGGCATGCTGCCACTAACAATGCTAATGCTATTTTTTGGCAGGTGGACTGGTTCTGGTTGGGGTAGTGTCAAATGGAGTGGGTAAATGAAATTGGAGGTGAGAAGTAGGAAGAGGGACTGGGGGTGGGTGGTTAGCAACCTAACAGCAGATCCTGACATAATCATCCTCCCTGTAGACAAAGGTTCCACCACTGTTGTGATGCTCCAACTACAAGCCCTGCCAGAGTGATCCCATCCTGGGAGTCCAACATAACCTGCAGTCCTTACTGAAATCCTTAGGCCCTTCCCAGAACATCTCAGCTGAGACGATATATCTCCTCACACCAACAACACCCCACACACCCACCTTCTACATGCTCCCTAAATACGCAAACCCAACACAAACCCAGTGATCCTGAACCCCCATTGCAGCTGGCTATTGTGCTCCCACTGAAAGAATTTCTGCTCTTGTTGACCAACACCTCCAACCAGTTGCCTGGAACTTAGCCTCCCACATCAAAAATACTAACCACTTCCTTCACTATCTATCTCCCCACCCCTTTACCTCATGGATCCCTACTCATCATTTTTGATGCCACCTCCCTATACCCCAACATCTCTCATACTCTTGCCTTGCCACTATTGAACACTACTGTTCCCCATGCCCTTCAGACTCCAAACCCACCACCTCATTCCTCATACACCTTACCAGCTGTATGTTGACCCACAACTACTTTTCCTTTGAAGGGAAGGTTTACTAACAAATCAGCAGCACAGCTATGGGCACCCAAATGGCACCCTCCTATGCCAACGTGTTTGTGATTCATCTACAGGAAACCTTCCCAGCCTCCCAAAACTCCCTACACTAGCCTGGTTCAGTTTCATTGATGATATCTTCAAAGTACCCCACCCACATTCCTTCACAACCTCAACACCTTTTCTCCCATCCCCTCCCATGATCCTCCTCTACCCAATGTGCCATCTTCCTGGATGTTAACATACACCTCCCTGATGGCTCCATCCACATCTCTGTCCACATTAAACACAAAAACCACCCAAAAATCACCAACAGTACCTGCATTTTGACAGCTGCCATTCTTTCCATACCAAAAGATGCCTCCCAAAAGAGCCTAGTCACCCATGGAGGATGCATCCACAGTAACAAGAACTCCCTTGCCCAGTATGCTTCTCAGAGCCCTTCACAGACAGGTCTAGTCCACAAACAGATTTCCCATGCATTATCTTCACACACCCCCAACCCTTACACCTCCCACAAGAATCAACTACAAAGGAGCATCCCCCTCATTACCTGGTATCACCCTGGACTGGAGCAACTGAACCTTTGCCAGGGCTTCCATTATTTCTTGTCCTGCCCTTAAATGAGGGTCATCCTACCCAAGATTCTACCCAGCCCTCCTACAGTGGTGTTCTGTTGCCCACCCAACCTACACACATTCTAGTCCATCCCTATGCTACTCCCACTCTCAACCCCATGCCACAGGGAGATCATATCCCTATGGCAGGCTGAGGTGCGAGCCCTGCCCAATCCATCCACATAGCACGTCCTTATTCTAGTCCTGTCATAGGCTTATCCTATCCATCAGATGCTCGACCACCTGTGAAATTAGCCATGTCATATACCAACTCTGCAGCAAACACTGTACAGATTTTCATGTTATGACTCCCAACCACATGTCCACCAGGATGAATGGCCACCACCAAACTAGTCAACAGCAAAGTTGACTACCTGGTGGCACAACATGCAGCTAAGCACAACATTCTCAATTTCAATGGGTGCTTCACAACCTGAGCTAACTGGATACATCCCAGCTTCATTGGACTACACAGATGAAAATTATCCGTACAACACATCCTATACTCCCATAATCATCCTGGCCTCAATCTCAGGTAAATCACTGTCCCTTGCAGCCTCCACCCAACAGTTTCCCTTTCTTCTGTCCTGTTACTCCCTCCCAATCCATGTTTCCACATTGTCTTCAACAGGTGCTGCTTCTCACTGGCCACTACAATCGTGTCAGCCCATATACCTGCCATCCGTCCCTCCCGCATTCCTAGCTAGCAAACCAGCCACCTCCCTTTGACCTGCTACCTACCCCTCCCCCCAGTCCCTCTCCTTGCCTCTTAACCCCCCCCCCCCCCCCCCTCTCTCTCTCTCTCTCTCTCTCTCTCTCTCTCTCTCTCTCTCTCTCTCTCTCTCTACTCACCCTATACAACACTACCTCCACCACAACCAGTCCAGCTGCTGAAAAGTATCAATGCACTGGTAGTTCAGCTGGCACTATGCAGGGGCATAGGAATGTTTGAAGTCTGTGTGTGTGTGTGTGTGTGTGTGTGTGTGTGTGTGTGTGTGTTACTCAAGCCCATCAAAGGATAACTCCAAAAGCTAGCAAGTTTTCTTTCTTTTGTGTGTGCCTATTGACAACTCAATACTTGTGTTGTTTGGTGAGTGGTCTCCTTCAATTCAAAAATATTTGCATTCTACGAGAACTTCCCTACAACATCAATATTCACTATTCTGTTACTCAATGTAAATATTGTTCTTTCCAGCTACAGTTAAAAACACTGTAGTGCCTGCATAGTAATATACAGCATCTTCATAGATAGTTCTTTAGTTCTGGGTTACAATGCGAGATAAATCAGTAATTAGATGCATATGCATGTGTATCATATTTTGGGAAAATGTGTGCATCGCAAAAAATATTTATAGCTCAGGAAAGAGTGGAGGGAGTGGCATTCAGGGGGGGGGGGGGGGGAGGTTACAGGGCAACTACAAACCCCTCTCCTTGAGAAAATAACTGAAAGACAGAACATTTCATGGATATTGACTAGTAGTAATTGTACCCAGAGCCATTAGTTGTTTAATCTCAAAACTTTTTTGTCATTCAATGCAAAACTGACATAGTTGCCCCCCTCCCTGCCAAACTAAACTAAGACCCTGGATGCACTGTGCATTGTGAATAGTGTTTTATTCATCTCATGACGTACATTTGCAATCCATTTGGTTTGCGTACAGGAGACATGTCAAAAGCTTATAAAAAAATTACAATGATTTTTACATTAATAAATAATAGCACTATAATAAATAACAACACTATAAGGATAACACATTGTACCCAGCTCAAATTTCCAGTTTGTCCCGCATGAATTCATCCACTGAGTAGTAACACTTCAGTGTCAGTACCTCATATAGCTTTCTTTTAAGTGAACCTAAATTCATCTGCATCAACTTGTTCCCTTTTAATTTATTACAAATTTTCATTCCCATGTATTGAGGTCCCTGGGCATACAGTCTGAGGCGGTGGGTGGGGAGCATAAAATTTTCTTTGTTTCTGGTATCATGTGAATGGACAAAATGGTTATCAGAATGATCTGTAATTTCAGTGTGTGAAATTTTTTCAGAGTGTTACTCAGTTCTAATTTGGATAATAAAAGGGACTTGTTCAAAATGAATTGCAACTTCCACTTAATGAATACTTGACTGAAGAAAATATACTGCCACTTGGGCAACACTTCCTTAAGCATTGTATAGAATGATGTGCACTATTTTGCTGATTCAGTTTTCAATGAGCTTTCAGAAGACCTGAAAAACTGATGTGATAACCTACAGACTTTCAAATCTAAAATGGAAAGCTTCCCTTGTGGCATACACTGTTTATTCTGTAAATAAGTTTTCTGGAGCAGTTTTGAAACTTCTGCTGTAGTGTGTTGTGCATTTGTATACACTACTACTGATATTTTATTTTAGTTTTTTGAAGTTAGTATTGTCTTTTTGTGATTATGCTATGACTCATTCCATTACTGAGTAGCTTTGGCTCACACAGTCACAGCGACTAGGGAAAAAATAAAAATAGTAAATAAAATAGATTGAAGGCAGTATCAGTCTGCTAATTACGTCCAATACAATTTTTTGCCTTTTTGTGTGCAGTCAGGATACTAAAGGTGCCCTCAAAAAATTCATAAGCCACCTCTAATTAATCTTAGAAATGCTATTAAAACATAAACACTCACTATGTAGAAGAAGTGTCGAACAATAGAAAGGCACAAAACAAAGAAATGGACATTGTAGTTCATGTCCCAAATTTGATTTTTCTTCAAAGTGAAAACATGTTGTGGAAAAATAAGAGCTTCATTCTGCTGACTTTGGCATATTTGTGACAATATAGTGTGAAAATTCAATGCCAACTTCCCTCTTAGTTGCCTGTGTACTGTTTAAAATTACCTGTATATAATTATTATTTACAGCTTTTTCCACACTGTTGGAATTTCACCTGTGATTTTCTCTTAACATATTAGTGATCACCAATAACAGATATGAGGGCTCAGTCACAAGACATTTAAGTAACTTCAGAGGGTGCAACTTTGAACTTCTCCAATGCCTGAGGAGAATGCTTGCATGCTGAAAGTCTGCTTCAATTTTTGATGCATCCAGGATTCATCACCAGTTGCTATTCCTCCCAGAAAGTCATGGTCAGCAGCTGTGCCATCTTCTAAGTGGTTGTGTGAATGCCACCATCCCCTGGCAATTGAGGCCATCTGTCAGGTTTTTCATCACCTAATTAAGTATTGCCTTTTGTTAAATGGAAATGCCCATGCACAGTGTGACAAATTATACACTACTGGCCATTAAAACTGCTACACCAAGAAGAAATGCAGATGATAAACGGGTTTCCATTGGACACATATATTATACTAGAACTGACATGTGATTACATTTTCATGCAATTTGGGTGCATAGATCCTGAGAAATCAGTACCCAGAACAACCACCTCTGGCCGTAATAATGGCCTTGATATGCCTGGGCATTGAGTCAAACAGAGCTTGGATGGTGTGTACAGGTACAGCTACCCATGCAGCTTCAGCACAATACCACAGTTCATCAAGAGTAGTGACTGGCGTATTGTGACGAACCAGTTGCTTGGCCACCATTGACCAGACATTTTCAGTTGGTGAGAGACCAGGGCAGCAGTCCAACATTTTCTGTATCCAGAAAGGCCCGTACAGGACCTGCAACACGCAGTCGTGCATTATCCTGCTGAAATGTAGGGTTTCATAGGGATCGAATGAAGAGTAGAGCCATGGGCCATAAGACATCTGAAATGTAACGTCCACTGTTCAAAGTGCCGTCAATGCGAACAAGAGGTGACAGAGGCGTGTAACCAATGGCACTCCATACCATCATGCCGGGTGATACGCCAGTATGGCGATGACAAATACACACTTCCAATGTGCGTTCACCATGATGTCGCCAAATACGGATGCAACCATCATGATGCTGTAAACAGAACCTGGATTCATCCAAAAAAATGACGTTTTGCCATTCGTGTACCCAGGTTCGTCGTTGAGTACACCATCGCAGGCACTCCAGTCTGTGATGCAGCATCAAGGGTAACCACAGCCATGGTCTCCTAGCTGATAGTCCATGCTGCTGCAAACATCGTCAAACTGTTTGTGCAGATGGTTGTTGTCTTGCAAACATCCCCATCTGTTGACTCAGGGATCGAGACGTGGCTGCACGATCCGTTACAGCCATGCCGATAAGATGCCTGTCATCTCAACTGCTAGTGATACGAGGCCTTTGGGATCCAGCACGGCGTTCCGTATTACCCTCCTGAACCCACCAATTCCATATTCTGTTAGCAGTCATTGGATCTCGACCAACACGAGCAGCAATGTCGCAATACAATAAACCGCAATCGTGATAGGCTACAATCCGACTTCTATCAAAGTCGGAAACGTGATGGTACGCATTTCTCCTCCTTACACGAGGCATCACAACAATGTTTCACCAGGCAACGCAGGTCAACTGCTGTTTGTGTATGAGAAAGCAGTTGGAAACTTTCCTCATGTCAGCATGTTGTAGGTGTCGCCACCGGTGCCAACCTTCTGTGAATGCTCTGAAAAGCTAATCATTTGCATATCACAGAATCTTCTTCCTGTCTTTTAAATTTTGCATCTGTAGCATGTCATCTTCATGGTGTAGCAATTTTAATGGCCAGTAGTGTAGTATACTAAATGTATATTAAAAGGGAAAAAAGAGAAAACCATAAAATTATGATTCAGAACATCTGGCCACAAACGACCTTCAGAAGACAAGATCATTAATATGGCTGATGGATGCATATAAAAGTACAGAAAACTATCCTAGCTTTCAGAGTTAATGGTCCATGGCTTGTGAAAGAAATAGGGATAGGCTGGGAGGGGTCAGAAATGGAGAATAGCTTACTTAGACACCAGAATGAGAGGTGTCCAAGTGTTGTGAGGACAAATAAAGACTCATTCTCACAACAGGTGGGTCCATCTAATCCTGGGATCTTTCTAATCTTCCCCAACCTCTTCCCCAGTCCTGCTCAAGTAAGTTCCAAAGGCTGTGACTGTTTCTTGTACTTCTATACATATATACTGGCTGTAATCGCTGGTGGCTCATGAATAATTTTACTAGTATGTTACAATATTACAAAAATAAACAGATTGTGTTTCACTATGTCATCATGATATGCGTGAGTTAGTATTAATGTGATTTTAGCCTTACCTAGTGCACTAATATTAAATATGTTGTTTACATGTTTGTGATTTCTGCTACGTATTTTTATTAATTATTTACTTTTATTCTAGATATTTCACACTCCCTATACCCATAGCATCACTGTTCCTGAATAACAAACATGGAAAGCAAAAAAAATTGCATTGTGAATATCACACCTGCATGTCGAACTCTTTTCACACACTTTCATAGTAAATGTCCTCACATGCTCACTTTTTTAAACACCTTTTGTCTTACAAAGATGGTAATTGTAACTGAATTGATATGCAGGGTGTTCATTTTAACTGAAGACAATGAAATATCTCAAAAACTACACATTGGATCAAAAAAAGTTATGATTCCAATTTGTTTATCTCACAGGGGGACATCCAATGATACCACACTCAACCTCCACCCTACCCCATGCATGGGTTGTGGGGAGTAACTTCGAAATCCTCAATGGGAACCCCCATTTTTATTGCAGATTACAATTCTATGACAAAATCTACATACATTTTATCTGAAGCATTTTCTTCATTTCACCAAAGAAGGTGATGTACTCAAAGGAACAGAAGTGGATACGCAATCTTAATTTATGACATGCTACTCAATGGTCCTTGAAAATCCAATAGCACATGGGACTCACCTCCATGCTGCAAAGGTAGGACAGGCCAGTATTTCATAACTTCTAATTGGAAATCCTATTCACAATGCTGTATTGTTCCAATGTATTGAACATGGGACTTCTCAACGCACCACTGTGGATGAGGCTCAAGGTGAACACTATTCTACTTTTAGAGTAAGTGTTCAAACATATTAGTGCCAGCTTCAGTACACTTAGTGATCCGCTTTTCAAATGACTGTACACAGGACACATGTATATTTGCAGTAATGTCAGCATAGGCATTTCTGGTGTTGTTAACCATGTCCTCACTTCTGGTGGGCACTTGTTGGTACACCTTATCTTTTAAATATCCTCATAGAAAGAATACCAGTGATGTCAAATCCAGCGACCTAGTGGGCCAATAAATAGGGCCACCTCTGCTGATCGACTCAACAATGTAAAAACAGTCTATAACCTCCCAAGCTTCATTGCATAAGGCACTGAGCAACCATCATGCTGACCCACATATGTTGTTGAATGTCCAGGCAGCATCCTGCAGTAGCACTGGTATTTCCTGTTCCAAAAACATTTGATATTTGCATCCATTCGACGTGCCATCGATAAAATACAGACCAATGAGTTTGTTCCCCATGATGCCACACCATACATTAACCAACCAAGGGTGTTTATGGTCAACATGCCTTAACCTTTGGGGATTGTCTACACTCCAGTAATGCATATTATGCCGGTTAACACAACCATGGTTTGTGAATGTAGACTCATCAGAAAATAGTCCCTCAGCAAAGAATGTGGGGGGTCATAAATCAGCACCTTGAACTTCTTGATGCTCTGATACGCGGTAAGGAGGATGCACTGGTGTCCAAAGTTAAGGGAACAAATGGAAATTTTGCAAGGTAATGTTTATTTTGCCACAAAACATTATAAACAAGTGTTAGTAAAGTAGAAACAATGTAAAGGATAAAGAATATGAACAGCTGCAACATCCGTAACAGCAGACAAAAATTTTCTTCATTTTTCTCAACTTAACAAATTTGCACACACATTTTGACAACAGGCTAATGTGTTCAGTAAGAAGTGTGACCACCTCTGGTACTAGTACAGGCCTATAACAATGGTACATACCGTGGATGATATCATCAATCTTATGTCAAGCCAATAATGCCCATTCTTCCTGCAGAGCTGCTTGCAAGTCTTGTAAAGTGGTTGGTGGATGCTGATGCAATACAGCCCATCTCCCTAGTGCATCCCATATGTGATCTATGGGATTCAAATTGGGAGAGCAAGTGGCCATACCATGTGTGCATAAATTTCATTCCCAAGGAAACATCAGCCACCTGTGCTGTACGTTCCACGTTCCCTCCAGATGCGAATCTGCTGTGAATCACTCTCCAGCCCAAACTGGGACTTATCTGTGAAAAGAACATTGGCCCTCAGTTTGACCCTCCTGGTGGCATGTTGATGACTCCACTCTAGACGTTCCCATCTGTTAGGGCGTGTCAGAGGTACACGTACAGCAGATCTCCTACAATAAAAGCCACTCTGTCAAAGCCTTCTGTGCATTGTTTGCCTTGATACAACATGTCCTGTGGATGCTGCGAGGTCAGATGCCAGTTGCCGTTCAATACTAAGGTGGCACTGCTGTGCCATTACAGCCTCTCTTCCTGATGCAGCATGTGGTCAGTCCTACTGTGGTCTTTGGGACACAGTTTTGCATTTTGGTCTCTATAAACTGTTACCACATCCAAGAAGCAACAGAATGATTCACATTAAGCCATCAGGCCACATCAGGTTGCAACTGGCTGCTTCCATTTTTCCTACGGCCCTCCACCACAGGCTGTCTGGTAGGCGTCACCTCTATGCCATACTGCACCATCTCTAGCGGTGTACACAGCAAACATTAAATGGCTTGATAGGTGCCCTTCTGCCATTGTTGGTGTGGTTGTCTGTTGACCGGAATGCCATATTTCACGCAAAACACGATAATATGGACATCTGTTGACAGTTTGTATGACTATATCATGAAGTAGAAATAGGATTGGTAAATAGCAGTTTGTTGCTTTAATTTTGGACACCAATGTACTTATGGCAATGTCTTATTGTGACAGTACTACCTACAGACATACTGGAATCGTGCTGTAATTACCAAGCATTTATCCATGGGTTGTAGTGCACTGCCACTGGTATAGCTACTTCATTAGCTTATCCTGTAACACATTTGCTTCATTTCCTTTTGCCGGTCTGTATGCTGCCATTAGACATAAAGGCATTCACAACCTTGTAAAAGAACAAACAAAAGCAAGCTTTCTCGGGAAAATGCTCAGCATACAAGGCAACAGCTGCCTCAGCGTTCCTCCTACATTCTCCATAAATCAGGATCCTTTCAGTTTTTTCTTCTGTGGCTGCAGTGTTTATTGCCCACTTGCACGTCTCTTCTCTAAATGATATGTAGGTGTGCAGACAGTAAACACTGTGCAACTATTATAATGCTTAGAGCCATTATCTGTTCTGTGTGTGCATGATACATGAGCTCCAGTCACAGTTTACTGCCTGTTATGACACATAGTAGTTTGCTACATGATCATTTGAGTAGTCCACTGTTCAATATGTTGTAGGAATATAATGTCGCTAATGGGGTTTCCAATTAGAAGTTATGAAATACTGGCCTGTCCTACCCTCACAGCATGGAGTTGGGGTCCCACATTCCATTGAATATTCAAGGGCCATTGAGTAGAATGTCGTAAATTACGATTGTGCATTCATTTCTATTCCTCCAATTACAGCACCATCTGTGGAAAAATCAAGAAATTGCTTTAGACAAAACATATGTAGCTTTTGCCATAGAATCATAATCTGCAACAAAAAATGGGGGTTCCCATTGAAGATTTCTAAGTTGACTCCGCTACAGGGTGGGGTCGCAGGTCAGGTATGGTGTTGTTGGATGTCCCCCTCCAAGACAAATCAGTTGTAATTATATTTGATCTGATGAGTAGTTTATTTAGATACTTCAATGTCTTCAGTTAAAATCAACAGAACTGTTTAAATATATTTAAATTTTATGATTATCAGTTTAACACTGTGAGATATAGAATAAAATAAAATATTTAAAAAAAGATGGTAGCAGGAGGATAGAACCTGAGCTGACAAATTGCATCGATGCATTTAACCACCATGCCACAGCAAAAATGTGTCAAATATTGCATGAAAATGCCTTATACTTGTAAATTTTTAGAGAGTGTTGTAGCTTTTCCTGTGGCCCTCTCAGAAAAAATATTCTAGGCACTTGAAAGGGGCATCTGCATCCTTCTACTCATATAGTTTGAGAAAAATCGGCGAGCCCTGTCCCACACCCTCCCCTTGTTAGTTTTAAATTTGGAGTAGGTGTACCTAGTTCTTTAACTCATACTTTCTCTTCCAAAGATCTACTGGAAGAGGGCCTCGTTAGCAGATCATCTGCAGAATTGGCCATGTTGCTTGCCCAACACTTTACACATGCTTTCAAAGAAAAATACTGACCTGGTGCTGTGAGAAATCTAGCTCCCTTAGTGCCAGCAGGGATGACATCATATCAAAAGATGCACAGTCAAAAACATAAAGCTGCATCCCTTCTCTGAGTTGATCATTCAGCACTTGACACCGGTTTCTAGTTTTCACAGAGAGAGCACTATAAAACATATTTTCGTTGGTTTTATTTGCACATCAGTGCATATATGAGGAGAAATGGCATAATTTTAGTGCAATTTCAGGCTCACATTTAAAGAGAAATGACATAATTTTAGTGTGATGTTTACCACATAAGCACATGATAACAGGCTGCAACTGGCTGTACTACTTCTGAAAGTAAACACTGGCTAGCCATTCCATCTTGTAATTTCAAATACTGAATATCTCTGCCAAGATTTGCAGATGAATTCTGTGGTAATTCACAACCATTTGCTCAATGTCTCACATGCTCAGTGGTGTTGTCATAAATACCAAACACATGGAAAATTGGTAATCAGTTGGGCTGAGATGGTTTGGGATGAAGAACATACACAACCTAAAGATTTTGCTATGGCTCATGCACATACAGCCTGACTCTTTCAGTGCGAATTCCACTGCATCTGAGTCCTTTTGTACATAAAAAATTAACTACATCTCATTTTACAGAATGTGTGTGCAGCCATTGTACATTTTCCCTCCTTAGTAATAAAAATTACATCACAGAAAAGTGTTGTGCATTACTTTTCAATCAACCCAAGTATATCCCCAATTGTTCCACGTCCCTGGGGGTTCTACAAAATTATTGACTCTTTGGAGTTGTAAGTACGGATACATGAATTAATTGAATTATTGTGATTCAATTCGTGTAGTAATTCTTACCTTGTGATCTCATTTGCCATAAAATAGCAAAAATTTAATTGCAGAGTGTGATAAAATGTTTTATGTTGTATTGCAGAAAAGCAAAAAGGATGCACTCAACTTTGATGCTGAGTTCACGAAGGAGGAGCCTGTCTTAACTCCAGTAAACCCTGATGTACTACGTGCCATTAACCAAGATGAATTCCACGGCTTCTCCTTCGTCAATCCGGACTTCAACCCTGGTCGATTCCAAGTTGCTGCCTAGATAGCCGTGTGTTTGTTTTCTAACTGAAAATGAGGCAAAATGTTTACCACAGTTCAGTTCCCATGGCAACAAGATAGCTGCCTAATGTTGTTCCTGTGGGAACTCAACATGGCTACTGCCTAAATCTAGACAATTATGTATAAATATAAAGAAATGTATACTTATTTTTTTCTGTCTCCAGAAGTTGCCTAGTTGCTGTTCCCATGGTAACAAAATGACTGCCTTTTAGGAAACTAACTTTTAGCATTGCTGCCCTGTTTCTCTCATCCTAACCTCAGCATAGTGATATCAGTGTCAGTTGTAGTTAAAGTCTTGGATTTTTGAATATTACAACATAATGATAAGAATATTCTGTAATTGTAAGTACGATAGGGGCAGTTACATGACAAATCAACAGGTCCTCTTTCCTGTTGTGCTCATTACTGCCATACGCTTTTATGTGAAAGTAAATGCAGTAACTGCTACTTTGTTGAACTTGAGAGACATTTCTGTTGATGCACCTCTGAGGATAACGTGTACTTAAAGGTGGCTGGGATGAGCATAAGGCTTATCCGTGGTCAACACTCTTTGCACTTACAGGTATAAAAATATATAGTCTACATTGTATAAATAATGAGCAAAGCTCAATTCGCTTTTCCAAAGCACGGTTCTATGCTTCCACTATTGGTGAGGCCTACTGTCACCCGAATGGTGACGCGATGTGTTAGGTGTGCACAGATTTACGGGTGTTCCTTGTTGTTTATTGTGGCAGTTTGCACAAGCATTTATTTGGAATAAAATAGATGAAAGCAAAATATTCAGTGTTATAAAGTAACATCTTACTATAAATAATACATATACTATTAATATAAATGTATAAAGAAAAATTTTTAGATGTTTGTACTAAATACATATGTATGTATGTATGTATGTATGTATGTATGTAAACATTTTTGAAGGATACATCGTACATTTTTAAACCGGTAAAGTGATACTAGACCATAAATTGTAAGATATTTGTTGTACAGTATGACCTGATATTTATCAAATTCATGCACACTTTCACTGATATTTCCTTCATAAATCAGAGGAATGCACAAACGGTGAGACACAAAGAGGAGACAGAACACTTATTGTGGCAGCAACCACATGAAGGGATTTGTAATCCCTTACCTAGTCATAATCCATCGTAACTGGTGGTACACTTGTACAAAGTTATGGGAGTCGAATTTCCTGCAGAATACTAATCAGGTTCCTGCTGTTGAGAGCAGGTGCTTTTGGCCTACAATTCATAATAAACAATACCAACCCAAGTCCAGTTCACTGCAGAATGTCAGTATGCTAGCGCCAGACAGATATTCTGCAGTGAGACATTTTTAACTGTGAGTTATGACCAAAATTTGAAGAGAGCATATGTTTATGACAAATGCTGGGTAAATTCTTGTTAGCTTTAAAATGTATTATGCTAACTGCACTGTGCTTTCACTGTGCAAGAATGAATGTTTGTAAATTTGTGCTGGTATAAAGGAAAGGAAAGAAATCAGTAGACACTATACTGAATGGATTAATAAGTTGTAATAAATTGGTTCATAATGTCAGCTGAGCCAATGGTCTGATTTCCACACTTTACTTCCAAAATAAAGCCCAGCTGCCAAATATGCTCCCATGGCAAGAAATTTTTGTGATGGGTGTTAGTGGCTACAGTTCTTTTGTGTCATACAGAATTGAAACTGGAAAAAGACATGGAAGAGTCAGTCAGCCAAGAGCTATTCTAATTTTTAAACCATAGCTGTTAGTCCTCGGTGTTGTAGAGTAGCTCAACAATTGCTCTCATCATTCACTGCTCAGAGCCATTCTTCCCATAGTGTCATGTGTTGAGTACCCAACTCTACACATCTACTAGCTGTTGGTGTTGTTGTGCAATTGTTGTCAATGTTGACTGCATTGTGTTGACAGCTGCTTTCCCACCAGGGAATACTTGCAAACAGGGGCTAGCAGTTCACCCAAAAGTACAGCTGAGGCTAAGTCATTTGACCAGCTGCTCCCCTGCATTTGCAACAACCTCCAACTATCTGTTGTTCCAGGTGGGCTGGCAGCTTCTTTCCCCGCTCGCTTTCTAACTAGTCCTTTGCTGTGCAGTCACAAAAAACTTAAAAGCTGTGTAAAAACTGACTTTTGTAGGGAAGAAACATTTTATAGTTGAAGCAAACAGTACAATAATTATGATATTTATTTATTTTTACAAAAAATAATTTTAGTTTAGAGTTACTTAAAAGTGCATTTAGTGTGTTTGGATTGTAGATAAAAAAATAATGGCACTTGTTCTGTTATGTCATGGAAATTGTTCTTTCGCTTGCTCGTAAAGCTATGTCCGTTTCTTGTTGCTGGCCATTTGGGCATAGCCTCGGGCATAGGAAGAGACTGCTTATGCACCGTAGCATTTAGTCCACCACTTTTAGCTCTTTGCTGTTGTTCTCAAACAGTAGTGATAGTAGTATATTACGTGCAAGCCAAATTTTTAAACTGTCCCAGTTTTTTAAAGTAACGCTTATCTGTTGTTTTTAAGGAAAATGTAAGAGTTATAAAAAATGATATATTGTGTGTTCTGAAACTCCATTTTAAAATGTTACTTTACTATCTTGGGACTTTCATTTCTATTAATGTTGTACTTAAAAAATGTCAAATCCTCTTGACATAAACCTAATGACATTGAAGTGCAATATTTAAAGATGTAATATCTGCTAAGCCAAAGTCCTGGTCTGCAACACTTTTCATTGTACTTTTTTATTACACTATAAGAATTTGTTTATGATAGTTAAGTTTTCCACAGTATTGAGCCAAAGATGAAGTTGAAGGTGTCTGTCAGTAACAATAGGCATGGGTCAAATAGCTGCTCGACTTGCAGGCTGGTTACCCAGGGTGACTGTTCACTCTGGGCAAACATCGAGCAGCTGTGTGTCCCAAACCCTATTTCTCGCCATGCTTCACTCGTCTGTGACAGTGTCATTAACTTTGTAGAATGATATTTTATCTTATATATTTATTTTATGTTTTAGATGTTTTTATATTGCCATTGTCATTGAGGACATTGCTTTGTTTGTAATGTTCATTTTATTTTTACCACATGCATTTTTTATGTTTATTTATTTACATTTTCATCGCTGCTTGAGTACTGTAGAATTACAGACTGTGCCAAAATATTAGGAATCAAATTATTGAATCTCATCTTCTAATAGGGATCTAGCAATTGCAATGTCCTCAGTATTATTATGTACTGATCTGTTTGTATCCCAAAGTTGTGTCTTTCCTTTCGATTTATTGTTTCGCTGATTGCGTAATAAATTAATTTCAGTAATTATGAACATATTGTCTGATGAATGAAAGTTAATTAGTTATTTTGATAACAGTTCCAGTCTCTGCTAACCTTAAATGTAAGTATTGAATATCCGTGTGGACCCAGATTTCTAAAGTTTAGCTTCGAGTGAAAATTTGTTGTGTTTCTTTCAAGCACCAGCATCTGTATCTTTGCTTCATGCAAGGCATCTCATAATATAAAAAGTACAAACAAAAAAGAACTTTTGGATTATCCTGGGGCTTGAATTAATTACCTACATTGTCACGGCAGTCAACAGTGGAAATAGGCAGATGTGAACATCAATACTACATATGCCAACACTGATAGAGTAGAATTACTTCTAAAAATTTACAAAAATAAATTTTGGATTGTTTATTCAATAGAAGCCATGTGTCTATTAGCTAAGTTTATTTTCAGATTAAATATGTTCAGATTTATTAAAAAAAGATATTGCCTAGCAAAAGATTGGTACACTTCAGCAAAAATAAACATAATCTTGGGGAACAGGTGATATGACTTACTTACACTTTCACAATTTAGTACCTAAGAACAGAAATGAACAACCATTACACAATGTAGTTTTTTGTACTAAAATATTACTCAGTGACAGTACAAGTATTTCATGAAACCAACACCAAAAAAGAGAAAATGTGTGAAGAAGTAAAATCTAAAATTTATGACTATAATCTACAGCAAAATATGAATTTACAGCCTGCCAGAATATGAGGTAACATACTGTCAATTTTGTACTTATCATGCTTAGTTGAGTTGTACTTCGGGTTAGCAGTGTTGTTCTTCATTATCTATGGACTTGTTTAATGTATGCTTGATTGTTGACCTCTTTATTTTGCTCTCTGAATCCCAGTACAACCACAAAACAATCAACCCGCTGTCAGATATAAGTGCATCTTGACCAATATTCATCAGGAGTTGAAGCAATCTACAATGCATGTATCTCAGATAGATAGAAGCAGATTCCCCCCTCCCCCAACCCTACCCCCCCCCCCCCCCCCCCCACACACACACAATAAGAGATAGTGTATCATAGTTTATTGTACCTTGTTTAATGATTACACTTATTAGCATCCATTTCTGATAAACATCAGGATGCTTCACATTTAGTGTATAAATTATCTACAAATTCATTCTCAAGAGGCTGTTCATAAGTTTTCTTTTATTGATTAGTAACATTTCTGGTCTCTAATGAGATGTAGCCTCATCATGTGAGCAATAGTTTGTCAAAAGTTTGTGTCATTTGTATCTTTTTTTTAGCTTTCTTCTGCTAATTGAAGTTTAGGACGTTTTTAATGTCCTTGTACCAGTGGCCTGGAGCTCTTGCTTGTGGACTGTTCCTCTTTCTTATCATCTACTTGTTGACTGGTTTTGTCCATCTGTCCTATTTCAGCACACGAACCCATTGCAGAACATCACTGATTTTGATCAACAAGTGAATATTGCCAGCTCTTTTGCAATACTTAATATTTAGATCTAGCATAAATCTCTCCATATTTTCCACATAATTCACAATTTTCCTTGCAGGAATTCATGTAGTATCCAAGTTTCACAGGCACAAGTTGAAATGGGGAGAACTCATTGTTAATCAGTTGTTACACACGTGGCTTTCAGATAACAGTTCATTGTCGCTAAAAAATGGAGAGATTAAAAGAAAAAAAAGAGAAAAAAAAGAAGAAACATTTGCATGAAAAAAAAAAACATCCAGAGAAGAATGTCAACAAAATACATGATGATGCAGGAAGTCCTTCTTGCATAGTTCTTTAGTGGTGCTACTTGAGAAGTGAAACAAGTGACTAGAACAAGTTGAAAAGAATGTGAACCAAGTACATGATGAAACAAGAATTCTGCATGCATAATTCTCTAGGGCTGCTGCTTGAGAAATTAAGCAAATGACTAGATATCTAATCATAATTCAGTATATCTTCTGCATCAGGGTAAGAAATACCTGTGTTAACCAACTACTTCTTGCAGAAAACTTTGTGGTGGTCATGTCAATAGAAAAAAGCCAAACATCTTACTCTGAGTAATTTGGTAGGTTGTTTGTTTCTTGAAATCCACTTTACTATTGTTGGGTAAGAGCCAATAACAAGGTAAACAAGGCTGCTCTAGGAAGGGCAAGGAGACAAAGAGCATGGATAACGTCCCTCAAAATGAGCTGAGAGACGCTGTATGAGGAGAAGGTCTAAATTTATTGACATGGCAGAAATACGGTGTCACTAAAAATTATGATAAACGGTGCACAGTAATACAAGTTAATCATTAACTATCTGTGCAATAGTTTTGTTTATAGTGCTTTTTAAAGTAGTTTGTTGTACATATTTTGTTCAAACTGATAAACTCAAACACCTTGTCATCATGAAATTCTTTCTTTTGGATAGTTTGTTACCAATAAAAAGATCATTAAAGGTGCTTAAAGAGTAAAGGAATCTGCCCCCTCTCTTTCAATAACTGATAAAGGGACAGCTAAATTCAAACATGGTGGTACTTCTCCAAGTCCAAATGGTATTTATTACACAGAAGTATACAATAAGAATACTGTACAAAATTGATAACCTATGAGCTTGCAGAAGTCTTTTCAGGCACCTAGGGATCCTAAGACATATATGTCAATATGTATACTCCCTAATGGTATTTGTGGTTAATAACAAGAGTGAATTCTGAGTGCCCTCACCAATTCACAATCACAATAGTAAAAGTTTTTAACTTACAAATAGACTATGCATCCCTACATACGGTTGAAAGTGGAGGTTTGTGCAAAAGCCCACAGCAGGCTGCTGTTACACATCAATCAGGAAATTGAAAATCCCCAAATATTCAAAAAGAATGTACAAGAATACCTGGTTAGCCACAACACCTATATTTTATCTGAATATTGGGACTCAAGTATACAAATTCTGCATAACTCTAATGTTTATATTAAACAGATCTTGATCAGTGTATAGATAGTTGACATCAGTACATGTGAAGTAAATTTTCTTGAAGGATTACGTAAAAACAGCAGCTGAGTAGTGTAAAAGAAGGAGCAGTCATCTTTTTCATTCAAACTACCGTGGCATATACATGGGCCTACATGAAGTAATGTAGAAGTAATTTTCATACTTTTCAGCACAAGTACATTAGCTCTAGTCATGAATTGCTGTTAATATACTTCAGTGAAGTCTGCTTCTGTATGTTGAGGTAGAGCTTGGCTTGTTCCTTATCCCTGAGAGCTCTAGTTCATGGTGGGATTTATGGAACAAAATATGTAAATGAATCAGTGAATTTAAGACAATCCACACGAAGTACATCACATGAAGAAAGTGAACAATACGATAATGAACCACCACTTACTGAAAATGTATGAAATACATGATGCCAAAAGTGTATCAGAAGAAAGAGTTCTGGTATTGTACATTTTGTATGAAGATATGAATAGGAGAAGACAGGTCTTGAAATTGTTGAATGCTGCCCAAAACAAAACATAAAAATAATTTTCACTGCAACGTTGGAACTATTTCAAAATGGATCAAAGTGATTCTGTTCACTGATCTGTTAATGTTAATGAGAAATGGATCCACCATTTGACGCCAGAAATAAACAGCAATAAAAGTAGCGAGTGCAAACCAGTAGCTGTGTGTAAAAAATGGAGAGACTGCTTTTATATAATAGTGATTTTCATGATGCAAAGTGAATTTTTCTTATTTTTGTCTTTACAAATGGCAGAAAAAAACATGGGAAACACTACAACAGCCATATGGTTAAAATGGATGAACACATACATGAGAAGAGGTCTGAAGCACAAAAATATCATCTTTAGTGAAGACATGGCACTTAATGAGAAGGGTGCTCTGACAGTGGGAAATCTGAAGGATCTGAAAAACAAGTATGTTGTTTTCCCACCTTACTCATTGTATATGGCACCTTCTGAATTTCTCCAGTATTCACATCTACAGAATTTTGAGACTGAAAAGTGTTTTGAATTCAGTGGAGAGGTTATTGCTTCTTGATTGTATACACTTTCGTAACTGCTCTCTTGGTTCTTTGATTACAGTGTTATCAACCTATTTTATGTAAACTTTGAAATCATCATATTCTGTGTAGTTTATGAATTTTAGGAATCAGGTGAACGAGATATTTTGTGTGGATTAAGAAGATTAACATACATATAAATCCTAATGCAAAAGTCTGGAAACAACACAAAACAGGTTTTCATAATTTTCTGAAGATTTAAAGAAACTATATGACTTTAATGTACTCCCACCTCAAACCACATTGCCCTCCCTTCTCCCCAATCACATGCTGTACTTTCCAACATTCTTCTTGCTTTCTAAAACCTACAGACTTTACCGAGCAGGGTGGTGCAGTGGTTAGCACACTGGACTCGCATTCAGGACGACGACAGTTCAAACCAGTCTCCGGCCATCCTGATTTAGGTTTTCCATGATTTCCCTGAATCATTTCAGGCAAATGCTGGGATGGTTCCTTTGAAAGGGCACGGCCAATTTCCTTCCCAATCCTTCCCTTATCCGAGCTTGTGCTCCGTCTGATGACCTTGTTGTTGACAGGAAGTTAAACACTAATCTCCTCCTCCTACAACCTTATTTTCTCATGTTGTTTTTCTCTTGTTGGTTACAAAGATTCAATATATTTTGGTTACCTGTGAGTGTTTTAAAGAGACTGTTTCACCAAAGTGAGAGATACTGGCAAAGCATTTTGATGAACTGGCTGCTGCATGAGATGATGTGATTAAATTGTGGGACATCACCAAGAACAGAGATAAATTAAATTGTACAAAAATCAAGAACACACTAGAGGACCACAGGAGACTACCAGCAAATCAGGGGTACCTCATTAGTTATCAGCACATGTGGATTCTCTGTAAAAAAAATCCAGGCATATGACATCATTGATGAGCACTCCTGTATCCATCAGTGTGATACCATTGTTTCTTGAATAACATTATTTGCCTTAACTTAGCTTATGTTGCAGTCTTTTGTTATTTCCCTTAATTTTTTGTTGTGAATAGTGGGTTTATTGGAACTGCCAAGTACTGTTTGGAAAGTAACCTCAACTGTAGAGCTAAGGATGACCTCAGGCACTTCACTGAGAATTCTTAGCACACTATCACTATAAGTGATAGGACAAGCTCTTAACAAAATGTATTATCAAGTAAGTAAATACAGAGCTTCAGGAGAGACTTAACAAGAGTGGGGCAATGAGAATAGATGTGATACATATGTCATTCCTTACACGGTCAAACCACACACGGCATGGTTTCCCTGTTAACATTTCCACTACAAGTTACCTTCTCCAGCTGATTGCTGGAAGAACTCAGTGCTGCCAAATAACTAAAGACACACTTGCAATAAACAATAAGAAAACAAACAATGGCAGTTTATACATCAAAAGGCAACAGTCATAATATACTTGGAATTTTCCATCAAAACATAAAAATCTCATTAAATAAAAAGATGAATTTAACAGTGCAGGAGATTTAAAAATCTAAAGGTGTTTCAGCAGATGTCTTACATGTAACTGAACATGATTTGGAAAACATAAACTAAACAGATACACCTAGACGAATACATATTAATATCTCACTACTGTAGGCAGAATATAAGGATAAGAGCAGTGGCTATGTCTCAAAAAAATGGAATAATGTCTCATCTGTAGATCTAAATGAATATTACATCAAACAACTCAGAGTGCCACACTTCAGTTACGGACTAGGAAATAAACAAGATAATTGTTCTAACATCCCCCAATAGGATATGTTTTAAATTTCAGCCATTTATTAGAGATTAGTATCAGTAATCAAAATGAAAGACTCCTAGATATGTGTGTAAGGAGTGGATAGGGGAAGAAATAACTAAGTCACAGAGTAACGATGTATAGTTGGAATGGAAAATCTAAAACTCTGATTACTTATATCATATCAGAAAACACAGAAGGAAGATAACATGTGTAAGAATTATGCCATGTGAAAGTCTAGACAGTGGCCACAGATTGCTCCTTGCAACAATTAAACATATTGAAGTTCACAGATCTCAGAAATACAGGAAACCTAATAAAATTAAGATATGAGAATTAAGGAACATGTTGAGTACATAAAGGAAATGGTCAATAATTTATCATCAGCAAAGTTACAAGAAGGAAATGTTGAATGGATTAGATTCAAAGAAAGTATTACACCTATAAGTCTTCCATTGACATTGCCTGAATTGAGAAGGTGCATTACCTCATTGATATCATCACACCACACCTGTTTCAAAGGGCTAATAGAGTATGGGGTTGCTCCAGGGGCATCTGTTGCACTACACATTGGTGCCTCTAATGTTATCACAGAAATCTCAGAATGTATTCTTTGAGCCGGCCAGAATATGATGTACTTATCTCAGAGTAGGTAAAAGCATTGTATTGTGACATCGTACAACGTCTATTGTGTTGCAATGATACCTCAGTGGTATCATTTTGGTCACATGCAGGGGAAACATGAAAGCTATCAATAAGCCATCAATGGTTGTTAAGTGATATTTGCAAAACAGTTTGATACAAATAGCAGGTTATCATCAATACAAATTAGTGTAGTTATTAAGCCACTCACCTGGTATTCAAGAGGAGCAAGATTCAAATCTACATTTGGTCATCCTGGTACAGATTCTCACTCCTTCCCAAAATAACAGCAGATGAATGCTGAGATTGTCCTTCCAACAAGGCCATAGCAGGTTCCATCCTATTCTTGTCCAATCTGAGTTATTCTATATTTGAGATTCATTAATGAATAACTGGATATAATTCAGTTTGTTACCCTAACTGCATCCCAAGGACATGTCATCCAAAACTTCTAGGAGAATGTAATGGAGATGTTTTATAGCTATTTTATGTAGTTTTGACATGACAGCCCACTGGAACTATAGTATGCAATAAGAAAGAAAGAGCAATTAGGATTGAAAATGCTGTTGATGACATGTTTGTGAATGACAGACCACAAGCTCTAACAGAATAGGATGCAGAAGGAAACTGAGCATTTTTATTCATGAAAACTGTCAGTATTTTCTTCAAGTGATTTACAGAAACAACAGAAAACCTACTTCTGGATAACGGCATGTGAACCTGAAGCTCCCTCGTTTTTAATGTAAGTCCAGCACCTTAACCAATGCAGTGCATGGTGTTAGGGATTACATTAATACACAGATTTGACAAAGATACGAAGTTGCAGTAAGTATGCTTCATTGCCTCAGTCCCTCAGAAGTATCATCATCATGGTGCAGCAACCTTCTATGAGCCTTGGTCTTTTGTAGCACATTATTCCATTCTTCCCTGTTTACTGCCAAACTCCTCCAATTTTGAGTCCAGTTTTCCTTATTCCCTTTCTGGAACCTTTTTCCCACCTTAGCTTTGGTGTTAAAACTTGCCTGGTTCCTTCAGGCACAGCACTGAATATCTTCTTAATCATTCTGTTCTTCCACTCAGTTCATGTCCTGCCCATTCCAGCCATTTAATCAATGTCTGGTCCATTATACACATTATATAATTCATAGTTAGATCTCCTTGTCCAGATGTTATTTTCTTACACTGGCCCAGAAATTTGTCTCAAGATCTTTCTTTCAAATATGTCTGATTGCTTTTCATAAAATTTTGTTAATGTCCATCTTTCAGCACCATATGTTAGCACCAGTCTTATTAAAACTTTATACATCTTAACTTTAGTTTTCCTGAACAGCAACTTAGATTTCAGATGTTCTCTGAGGCCATGGTAGCACTTGTTGATGGACAATATTCATTTTAAGATTTCAGCAGCAGTTTACTTCTGATCCAAGGTGGTGAAACTTCACACAACATCAGACTTATATGTATCAGTATCAGTCCTTTCCAAAGGCCTCACCTTTTGCCCCAGTCCAAAATTCAAGCATGCTGCAGACCTTCTCTCCTTCTTTCAGTCCCTTCAATGGAAGCACTTTTTGGCACTAACTTTACCAACCATACACAATTCAAAAGCAATATCGAAGCCTCCCTAACTCAGTTTACTCCTCCATCTAACTGTGATACACCCCCACTACTTCCAAATTATCCCATTAACTTTCCAGAACTTCCTAACATTGAATGTTACCTCCTCATCATTTCCTAAATCCCTCAACATGAAACCAACCTCATATCCCCTGAAAGAACCACAATCCACCACCTACTGATCCCATCATTGTAATCCTATCTGCCAAACTGCAGAGATTACCTGGCTTCTAAGGTAGCAGAATTTGTTCACTCATCTACTTCACGATCATAAATTTCAATGTTAAGTTTTTTTGCTATCCTCATTTCTAGTATTTCTCATTACTTTCACCTTTTCTTGTTTTACTCTCAGTCCACATCATGTACTCATTAGGATGTTCATTCTGTTTAATAGATCCTGTAATTCTTCTTCACCTTCACCGAGGATAGCAATGTCATCAGTGAATCTTGTTATTGATATTCTTTCATCTTGAATTCTAACACCACTCTTGAACCTTTCTTTTACATCTGTAACTGCTTCTTCGATGTACAGATTGAAAAGCAGGGGCAAAAGGCTGCATCCCTGTCTTACACCCTTTTCGATCTGAGGACTTCATTCTTGGTCATCCAATCTTATTTTTCTCTTTTGGCTCTTGTACATACTGTATGTTACCCAGCTTTCCCTATAGCCTTCTCCTATTTCTCTCAGAATTTCAAACACCTTGCACAGTTTTACACTGTCAAACGCTTTTTCCAGGTCTATAAATCCTATGATCATGCCTTGATTTTTCTTCAGTCTTGCTTCCATTATCAAGTGCAACATCAGGACTACCACTTTGGTGCCTTTACCTTTTCCTAAAGCCAAACTGACTGTCATCTAACAATTCCTCAATTTTCTTTTCCATTCATCTGTATATTATTTTTGTCGGCTACTTGAAAGAATGAGCTGCAAAGCTGATTCTGTGACAGTTTTTGCACTTATCTGCCCTTGCTATCTTCGCAGCTGCTTGGATGAGGCTTTTCTGAAAGTGTGATGGTGTGTCACCAGTCTCATGGATTCTCCACACCAACCTGAATAGCTGTCCAGTTGCCACTTTCTCCACTGATTTTAGACAGTCTGATGGAATGTTAGCTATCCATTCTGCCTCATTATTCCAAAGGTCTTTTAAATTCTGACTTTAATACTAGGTCTCCTGTCTTCCATATTGACTCCAGTTTCTTCTTCTGTCACATTATCAGACAATTCCTCCCTCTCATAGAGGTCTTCAGTGTACTCTTTTGACCTATCTCTTCTCTACTCTGCATTTAAAAGTGTAATTCCCATAACACTCTTACTGTTGCTGCCCTTGGTTTAAATTCACTAAAGGTTGTTTTGACTTTCCTGCACACTAAGACAGTCATTGTGATGATTTGTTTCCTCAATTTTTCAGATTTTTCCTGCAGCCATTTCACCTTGGCTTCCCTAGACTTCCTATTTATTTCATTCCTTACTGATTTATGTTGATGGGAGCCTATTTGTGTTTTCCTGAACATTCTTGTACTTAAATCTTTCACTGATCAAGTATTTCTTCTGTTATACAAGTTTTCTATGGAGTTACCTTCCTGGTGCCTGTGTTTATCTTTCTAGCGACTGTGATTGTTCTTTTTAGAAATGTCCATTCCTCTTCAACTGTATTGCCTACTAAAGTATTCCTTATTGCAGTATCTGCATCTTTAGCAAACTTCAAATGCAATCTTATACTTGCTCAGTACTTCAGTATCCCACTTTCTTCCACTCTGATTCTGCCATATGAGTCTCTTGAACTTCACCCTACTCTTCATGATTACTAAATTGTGATCTGAGTCTATATCAGTCATATTTGGTGTTGATCCCTTACATTTGAGCAATATTCTAGGAAGAGATGCACAAGTGTTTTGTAAGCAATCTCCAATGTGGACTACTGCATTTTCCCAGTATCTTACCAATAAAGCAAGTTCCATAACCAACTTTACCTTCTGTAGAGCTATATTAGCATTCAATTTCATAAGCCACATATTGTTACAGCCTAGTATTTGTATGAGTTGATTAATTCCAGCTGTGACTCAGTGACATTGTTGAAGTGTACATTTTTACATTTTTAAACATTTAAAGCAAGTTGTCAGTCTTTGCAACACCTTGAAATCCAATCAAGATCTGATAATATTGTGCAGCTCTCTTCATGTAACATTTTTTATATAAAACTGCATCACCTGCAACAAGTCTGAGGCTACTATTGATATTGTCTGCTACATAATTAATATACAAGAGGAACAGTAAGCATCCCAACACTGTCCCTGCGCATGTCTGAAAGCATCTCTACATATCTGTCAATGTCTCCATCCAAGATAAGTTGTTGTGCCTTCCCTACCAAGAAAGTCTTAACAAACTCACAAATTTTGTATGATATCTCATATCATTATTATCTTGTAAATAATTCTTGAGTGGTACTGGGTCAAATGCTTTTCAGAAGTTAAGGATATTACAACTACATGACTACCGTGATTCATGGCTTTCAGGATGCCATGTGAGAAAAGTGCAAGTTGGGTTTCTCATGACCAATGTTTCTGGTTAGCATAGGAATTCTGTTCGTGATGCCTCATTATGTTTATGGCCAAGCTTTGTTCCAAGATTCCACAACAGATGGATGACAGTGACTTTGGACATAGTTTTGTGGATCACCTCTACTTGAATGATGGACATTTAAGGTGAAGTAATCACCTTCCCATAGTCATGGGCAACTGGCATACACAGCTAACACGGTAGCCGGTTCCTAATTTTCAGTTTTTTTGTCTGGTAATGACATTACGATATCTTCAAATTCTTACATCTTCTGAATTAGCCTAATTAATTTTAACTGAAAATGATTACACTACAACATTCCTTTCTGAATACTGTATATCTGTAATAATAATAAGAATATGAAATCCTTTACATTATACTTTTGGTACAGTCACAATTCGATAGTTGGAATACCGAGATAATGAGGGTTACATGTAGCATGTTAAATAATGGATAAAAGATGCTTCATTTCACACCGTGCAGTTTTTGTTAGAGGGATCTACAGCATATGATGGTTGAAAGGGGGCTAACTCAACTGAAAACTCCATACAGAATCAGACAGGGGTTTCAACATGCCCTGGGGCAGTGCCACTGACACTAATATCTAAATAACTCTATTTTGCAGTGGTATGAGAATTAAATTGGGACAGTGTCATGGAACCTCCTTTGTAAAAGAGCATTTCCAATTTTGCTTTGCTACTCTCAATTTCAGTTCCCAATATCATCCCTGAGCAACACTAACTTTGGTACCTTTAACATTTTCAACATTTACAGTACCATAAAAGTTGTCTGGCTGGTTCATAAGTTGACAGGGTCAGAATTGAAGTATGACAAAATGGCACAGAGATAATGACAACAAGGAGTCAACTTCACACTTTAGCTACTTTTTTTAAGTGAAATACTCTGATAGTAACATGTTTTCTTGGTCAACATTAATGTGATTATGATTTGTTGTAATTCATTGTATCTGCATGCCCACTCCCACCTGTGCTTGTTTACATATTCTGAGGAATGCATTGAATCTCACATCAGGTGTAACACTGATGGCTGAACACAAGTTTCAGATCTCACTCATCTTACTTCTAAAGAGTAATTAATTGGTATTAACCTTAATGAACTGTTTTGGAATTTTGCTTCATATTTGGCATATATAAAAATTATCCATTCCATATCTACACCTACATCCATACTCTGCAAACTCCTGTGAAATGTATGACAAAGGGTACCTGAGAGTGGAAAACTTCATTGAATGAGAATATATTTTCTTTGCTGAACAATGTACAGTATAGCATATAGTTCTTTTTTCGAAATCTTTCCTACAAATTTGGGGTCAAGAGGAATGTTTGATACTAGTAGCTGAATTGGGCTAGCACTGGAATGTTAATGGCTGCTGTCATGTCACCTTTTGGTGCATATATTCACAACTTCATTGCTATCTAGCAAAGCCAACAGGGAAAAAACATAGTTGAGGTAACAAATTGATCTGTAGCTTAGCCCAAGGTATGGGATAGGTTGGAATGTGGCAGTTTAGAGCTGGCAGAGCCTACAAACGTGGAACTAAATAAATGTGGCTGTGGTGACAGAGTGACTTGTAGCTCTGCCTGAGGTCTAGGTTGGTTTGGGAGGTGACAGTTTGATTATGTCTTGGGAAATCTAATAAATGTGATACTATAAAAAACTTTTTTTTGGTGACGGACTGATCTGTAAGGTAGCCTGCTTGAAAATAATCAATAACATCACACTATAGCCACCATATTGTTTACGACACTTGTCAGATGCTTCCTACATCACTGGTCAAAGCTGACTACTCATATCAAATATCTATATCCCAAATTTGTACTTGTAGCACTAGCTGTTGAAAAGATGTGGAACAATCACTGACATTCTTAAACTTGTGACTATTTTAGTGAATTAAGAGATAAGTGAAGCTGTTTTCAATGCAAAGGGTGAGTTGAATCCATTAGTGTGTTACTCAACGTGGTTGTAATGGAGGTGATATACCGGTGCCTTCTTTCAACCTTAAAAATGTCTCGGCCAGTTACAGATCTGCAATTTAAAGTGAACTCTGAACCACAGTGCACCTTGGCATTTTTCACATTAACAAACATTGCCAGAAGTGAAAGATGTGAGAAGTAGTATATAAAAATGTTACGACCTACTTGGGATTGAATCTGAGGTCTTTGGATCCATAGACCCTAGTGTTGCACGTAATAGTTTAGACACACACTAGTCATGTCAGTAAACAGATCTCCATGACTGCATTCTCCTTGTGCATGCTCCTCATCAATAATAATGGGATAAATTGGAAATTGTAATACATGATTGCTGAACGGCATCTTCGATCAGACCAAGAAGTTTTGCGACAAGTGATATGGAAGCGCGTTCTTGATTTAGTAACCCTACTTGTTAGTTACAAGCCAGGCAGTTAACAAAGAAAGGAAGAGAAAGAAGTGTCCCTGTATGTCCATTTTTTAAGAGATGGTTGTGGGATTCGGCTGTTTGAAACAGGATATCAAATTAAACCCCTTTCGGCCCTGTAGTTTCCAAACTTATTTTATTTGGCTACCAGTTTCGGTGATTTACTACACTATCTCCAGGGCTCCCAACCGATTTGTAGGAAGATTGCACCTCAGTTCTGATCAAACCAGGGGCCAATAATACTGGTATTACAAGATTTCTGCTTGCACTTGCGATCACTTCAACCATGATATGCCGACTCACATCCCGAATCGGCAGGTGATGGTTGAAGTGACCCGCTAGAGAAAACAGAAATCTTATAATACCAGTATTGCTGGCCCCTTGTTTGATCAGAACCGAGGTGCAATCTTCCTACACATCGGTCGGGGGCCTGAAGATCGCGTAGTAAATTGCCGAAACTGGTAGCCAAATAAAATAAGCTTGGAAACTAGATGGCTGAAAGGTGTTTAATTTGGCATCCAGAAAGAAGTATGGTGGATCTCCCATCCGTGATGGAATTCACAAATTGCCTTATGAGCTAATCATCCTCTTTATTCAGTCCAGCAACAAAGTTTGCTAAACGACTGAAAAGAAGTGATGGTGATATCACTCAGTTATTGTGTTCCCAATGTTTTCCGAGTCAGTTTCTGCTTCCTTCAATGAAGACTACAATTAAAATAAGTGAAGTTTCTCAGGCCCTCCCATGTCCTCGGGATGTGACGTACAGACAGTGGCGGATACATATGGGAGACGCGCGGGGCAACAGCACAGTTTCATTGGATTTATTTTGTCGCTCTGTCCATGTAATCCAGTATTTCACGAATGCGGGAACAGCATCTACACCTTCTTCTACAGCTCATCATCCTCATTTCGACTGCTTCAATACTCTGATTTCAAACAGCATCAATAATTCCTTGTCATCTATGATTTCCGAAATCGGCTAATTGTCATCGACTACTACCCAACGATTCAAGTCTTCAAGATCAATGTTGCACTGTACAGAGGTGTGAAAATTATTAGACCGAAGGTTATTTTTTCTTAAAATGAAAACATACATTTCAGAATCATTTGTTCGCCAAATTAAAATACAGGGTGATTATAACTAAAGTTAAACTTTCAAAACGCTGTAGAAATAACACCACTGGTCAGAATGACGTCAGATTGCAATGGAATATTATTGGAGAAGGGGAAAAACGTATAGCAGAGGAAAAAAAATTAGTGTGAAAATTGATTAATAGATGGCGCTGTATGTGTCAGAATATGTAATTGAAAACACCTGTCATGCACATGACCCATTGCAGTTGGTATAAACACGCCAGGTACATGGCTTTTCCTCCATCCGTGTCAGCAACATTTGCCATGACTGTCTCAATACAGGATCGTGCTCTGCATGTAAAGTTGTATTACAAGAATGATGATGTGCACACGTCACTCTGCAGAAGTTCTGGACACTGAAGGGTTTGAAAAAAGGCGTTAGTCCGATGACTGCCTTGGGTCCGGAGAAAATGATTCGGAAATTCGAAAAGGTGGGTTCTTTTGGTGTGCAACCTGGTAGAGGGAGGAAACGAATTGATTCGATGTCAGTGGAAGCAGTGGCCACAGCAATGCACGAGGAGACGAGTGGTGGTGTGCAAACATGTAGTGCACGGAGAGTTGCCCGAACATTGGACATACCTGTGAATACAATGCATAAAATCCTACGAAGCGTCCTTCTTTGCTATCCATTGAAAATTACCCATGTGCACGAGTTTGTTGCTGTTGACCTGCTAGCAAGACAGACCTTTCCTTTAGGATTTCCTGCTCGCATAGAAGGTGACAATGATTGTCCGTGGAAGATTTTGTGGACAGATGAAGGCCACTTCCATCTGACACGATATGTCAATACACAGAATTGTCGAATATGGGCAACGGAAAATCCACACGCAAATCAACCAGTACCACTTCATCATGAAATGTCACTGTGTGGTACAGGTTTACGGCATCATTTATCATAGGGCCATATTTTTTCGAAGAGACAGGTGCTTCCGGTCCCGTTACCTGCATCGTCACTGGTAAGCGCTATGAGTGTCTTTCGCGCAACCACGTCGTTCCAGCTCTCCAACAGCGTGGATGTGTGGATGGAATCATTTATGGCACACCTCCACACATTGCAAATACAATTAAGTATCTGCTGAAGAAGCGCCATTTCGGAAATGCTAGAATTATCATTTCTCTACAGCCTGGCCATCCCGATCACGTGATGTTAATCAGTGTGACTTCTGGCTGTGGTGCTATCTGAAACATGATGTGTTCAGTGTTCCTATTGCAAACTTAGCTGCGCTGAAGGAAAGCATTGCGTAACACCTTCTGAACATGACCCCGAAAACACTTCGATCAGTTGTGGAACATGCTGTTCCTCGTTTCCAACTTGTAGAAAACGGTTGACAGCTTACTGAACATGTTTTGCGCCAGTCACTTGGAAATTAATAACCTGATTTGATTTTGATTGATCCTTCTTATGCTGTTTTGGCCTCAGGGCAGTTAAAAACCGGTTTGATTGATGCTTTTTATGCCGTTTTTGGACTCAGGACAATGAAAAGCCGATGTGATTGATGCCTTTTATGCGGTTTTTGACCACAGGACAATTAAAAACCAATTTTTCCCGTCCGATCTGATACGACCTTGCCGTGGTGGATGGGCTTACGTAACTAACAGTATCACACCTGTACACCCATGCTCACTGAGTAGTACTGTTTGTTTCACATCAAACGTGCACCTTAGACATTGTTGTATGATTCATTTGTCATTTGTATTCGACCACTATTAAATTATGATGCTTACAGTGCCAACTATTGCCATATTTTGTAATTATCTATTTTTCTTTTGTCCTACGGTTTCCCCCTTCTCCGATAATACTCGTTGCAATTTGACGTCATTCTGACCAATGGTGTTATTTCTAGCATTTTGAAAGTTTAACTTTAATTAAAATTACCCTGTACATTAGTACTTTGTGTGCATGCCTTTGTTCTTAATGAGCAATTCTACACGTCTTGGCATTGTTTCTATGAGTCTTCAGCAAGAATTTTTGACATCTTCATCACGGTACCATATTTGTATGAGTTTCTCCATGAGTTGCAACTTTGTTGTAATGTTGATCATCCTCAACTTCTGCCTAACAATTGCCCACGGATTCTCTGTAGGGTTCACGTCTGGTCTATTCCCAGGCCATGCAACGTTTCTACATTATTTGCAGCTATGAACTGTGCAGTTAAGCTAGCTTTATGACATGGTGCACCGTTGTGCATGAACACAAAGTCACCATTAGGAAACAGTTCCTTCACCTGAGGTAAAAGCCTCTTTTCCAAAACTTTCCTATACTGATTCTAATTCGTAGTGCCTTCCACAATGTAAAGTAAGCCAGTAGGCCTACCCTTTGCTGACATGACGCTCCACATCATTAACAGATGTGGGATATTTTACAGTTTGTGCTATACAAAGCTTAGAAAACTCTTCGTCAACCATTCTTCAGTCATACTGGCTACTTTCTTCACATATGGAGAATACTGACTCTTCAGAAAAGCAGACCTGAAAGGAATAAAACATTTTAATCGTAAGAAGTCTATGATTTCAGATGTTATATGCTCATATGAACCATACTGTACAAAAGAAAATTTCTCCATGTCTTTGTGGAATATTTTCTTGAAAATAATTATTCATTTTTCAAAAGAAATTTTCACACACAGATTCTCAACTGCTTTAAATAAAGTTTATTTAGCTTCCTCCAGTCCTCCCCAAATTTATTTCTATCTTTATGAGCCCATTTAAGCCTCTTTGCACTCACCACGGGGTAAGTTTTGCTTTTTTGTGTGGACGACGAACTGGAAGCCCTGCACTAATAAGCTTTCTGCAGACTGTGGAAATACAAACATCGACTCCATAGTTCTCCAAAGCCTTCTTCAAATCTTGACTTGTAGCACTTCTGGTTCTTTCGCTATATGGACAACTTTTCTTTGAGTTCTAGGGGAAAGTTTGCTCTTGCGTCCACACTTTCCTCGGCGTGCTGGTCTGAAATTAATACCATCTTTCTCTGCCTGTCAAATTTGGCTTACATATTTTTGTGAAATCTGTAATCTGTCTGCTATTTCTCGGTGTGAATACTGTTTTTCTTCGAGTAATAGTTTTATAGTCGCAACTCTCCTTGGAGAAATATCATTTTTCCAACCCATAACCATCAACTATCTGTCAAACAAAAGAATTATCCATAACAATAAAAATATTTATATTTTCTGGTTAAAAGTGCAAGTAGACATTCTCATTAGTTATTGTTTAAAGATAATTATACATAAAACCAACCTTAAGATCGTTCCAGCTGAATTGAACTGTCTCCAAAACAGCTGCAACCATGCAATCTTTGCCTCAACAATAACAATTGACTGCTTAGGTAGTGCTGCCAACATTGATAGTAGCAAATGTAAATGTTGGCATATGGATGTAGGTGAATGAAAACGCCAATACCACATGGCTGAATAATTCTAGAGTGAAAGAAATTAGGAAAAATCAATATTTTATTTTGAGTCTAATAATTTTCACACCTCTGTAGAATATAAAGTGTAGACAGGATGTCATTGCTGTTGAAATTTATGTCACTACAGCGTGTATCTGTTACATTTTCTTCATTGGACTACCTATTCCAGGAACTCCTAATAGTGGTCGGACTGATGCTTTGCCACGTCATTCCTACTGAATACGCCACACGTAAGATTTACAGATTTCAAAAACATTTTCATTTCCTCATCTGAATCTGCCATTGAAGTGCGCAGTTCACGGAGATTATGAGCCTTACGTAAATGCTCATATGATGCTCTGATCCTGCGGCTGAATTAATGCCGTCGTGTTTTTTCCGTCTTCTGATTGCAACACATCAGCAGGTGGATGAGCTGGACGATGATCAAGGATTAGTAAAGCTTCTTCTCTCAGCTTAAGTGAGCGTAGGTGCTTCTCACTAACGGAACAAACTCTTCTTGAAACCAGTTGGTGAAAATGTAACATGTTATCCACGCATTCTATGACTGCCTGAAGTGAACTGTAACTAAGCCATGTTTACATGCTTGACGTATTTCGGGCTTTTGCTTTTACCTACACAAAGATATTTCAGCTAACGTCTGTCCGATTTATTTGCGGCAAAGACGAGGGTTATTCTGTGTCCATTCATTATCAAATCCGCCTTGTTTCCTGACTTTTTTGTATCGAGAATTCTGGTTGGAAGCAGTGGATAATAAAGCTCCGTTTCATCACAGTTATACATTTACTGATCATTTAAATTTTCTTCAACCGGTACTTTGTGTAGAATTTCAGGAAACTGTGAAGCAGGTTCACCGTCGCGAGAACTTTCTTCTCCTTCAATGGTCGTTTGGCGAATTCTATGGCGACATTCCCATCCTGAAAACATTCTGTCGGAAGCTATAGAATCTTTGTTGCCATGTAAATCAAAGTGAAATATTTCAGCTTGTGCTTTATTGCGTCTGTAAAGAAAATTAGCAATTTTTTTCTTATTGATAAAAATGTAGATAATTATTCGACTCTCATACCAAAGATTCATTTGAAAAGTATTTAACACCGACGGACAAAAGAAGATTTATGCTCTTCGTTTGTTAATTTTAGTAAGAGTTACCTTTCGTTGTTCTCATGTCCTGATGATAAGACGTATAAACGAAGTGCTCTGTAATTTCAAGTGAAATTGTACTGAATAATGAAAGCAACTTCTGAAACAATACGATTTTCTCATTTAGGATACCATGGATCCCAGCTCCTGTAACTCTGGAAGATTATTATTATTTTAATTTTGTGTAGAGAATTTAGATGGAGGTGACGATCTTCACGACGACGCTGCTCAATAATAGAGGTACGTGAATGTGTTCATCTCTTTCCCTTTGTAGCCGCCAATGTCAGTTTCAATACCTAGGTCATATTTGCCGCGACATTCATAACCTGCAATCTTTCTTTTCATTTAACTTCGAAGCCCCATTATTTTCTTTCTCAGATGAATAAATGATAGTACTTTGAACGTAGGTACATGCATCTATCCTGATTGTACGTTCGCATACAACTGAGTGTGTCCCGACGTTAACTATACTTACGACTCATTTCCCTTACAGTATTAACTCTTATTTTGAACAACTCACTCGCGAATTTACGTGTCTTATTTTGTATCGTCAGTCGAGTGTATTCCTTAATAAAGTTACTTCGAATATTCAGTCGCAACGGCGCTTCACGCGAAATATTTATTACGCGACATTCATACTAACTCTCATTTCAAATTTACGGCACAGGCAAAGTTTTTAATAATTTAACAAGGCGGTTACAATGGCTACCGAGTTCCATGACCTCTGTTTCAGAAAAAATTAGTACAAATTTTAAGTTGAAATATTTAAGTAATTTTTTCCATCCAGTATTGTGACTGTAGCCAATTGTTTCTGTTATGTTACGCGCGCTACTGCGTAGCAGACAAGAAAATTATTACCGAAATCAGCCCATGAAATGGCAAATATTTATCATAAAAGTTTGGAAAAGAAGTTAGTTTTGGGACATTAAACCTATTACCAAGAAAACCGACCAGCAAAAGAAAATACGTAAGGTAAGAGCAACAGCACTTCTACACTTTTGGTTGATCGTAAATGTGGGATACAATTGCATTTTTGCGACACCCACTACTTAGCACGCATTTTTTTTCAAAATTTCTTTTTCTGATATTTTTTGTATATTTTTGTAAATACACACATCAAAAAAAGTTTCGCATCACCTCGGCTCCTAGAGTTTCTGATCCTGTACAGAAAATTGGAATAGAGATCAACATAAACATCATTTTCGTCCTTTTTATTGATCATGAAAACCACACAATGCATGTTGTACCACCATACAGTGAGACCTTCAGAGGTGGTGGTCCAGATTTCTGTACACACTGGTACCTCTGATACCCACTATCACGTCCTCTTGCATTGATGCATGCCTGTATTCGTCGTGGCATACTATCCACAAGTTCATCAAGACACTGTTGGTCCAGATTGTCCCACTCCTCAATGGCGATTCAGCATAGATCCCTCAGAGTGGTTGGTGCATCACATCGTCCATAAACAGCCCTTTTCAATCAATCCCAGGCATGTTCGATAGGGTTCATATCTGGAGAACATGCTGACCACTCTAGTCGATCGATGTAGTTATCCTGAAGGAAGTCATTCACAAGATGTGCACGATGTGGACGCGAATTGTCGTCCATGAAGACGAATGCCTCGCCAATATGTTGCCAATATGGATATACTATCGGTCGGAGGATAGCATTCACGTATCGTACAGCCATTACGGCGTCTTCCATGACTTCCAGCGGTGTACGTCGGCCCCACATAATGCCACCCAAAACAGCAGGGAACCTCCACCTTGCTGCACTCACTGGACAGTGTGTCTAAGGCGTTCAGCCTGACCGGGTTGCCTCGAAACGCGTATCCGACGTTTGTCTAGTTGAAGATATAAGCGACACTCATCGGTGAAGAGAATGTGATGCCAATCCTGAGCGGTCCATTTGGCATGTTGTTGGGCCCATCTGTACCGCACTGCATGTTGTCGTGGTTGCAAAGATGAGTCTCGCCATGGACGTTGGGAGTGAAATTGTGCATCATGCAGCCTATTGCGTAACACGGTGTCCTGTGGCTGCACGAAAAGCATTATTCAACATGGTGGCGTTGCTGTCAGGGTTCCTCCGAGCCGTAATCCATAGGTAGCAGTCATCCACTGCAGTAGTTGCCCTAGGGTGGCCTGAGCAAGGCATGTCATCGACAGTTCCTGTCTCTCTGTATCTCCTCCATGTCCAAACAACATCACTTTGGTTGACTTCGAGACGCCTGGACATTTCCCTTGTTGAGAGCCCTTCCTGGCACAAAGTAACAATTCGGACACGATCAATCCGCGGTATTGACTGTCAAGACATGGTTGAACTCAGACAACACGAGCCATGTACTTCCTTCCTGGTGGAATGACTGGATCGGCTGTCGGACCCCCTCCGTCTAATAGGCGCTGCTCATGCAGTGTTGTTTACATCTTTGAGTGGGTTTAGTGACATCTCTGGACAATCAAAGGTACTGTGTCTGTGATACAATATCCACAGTCAACGTCTATCTTCAGGAGTTCTGAGAACCAGGGTGATGCAAAACTTTTTTTGATGTGTGTATATTATACGTGAAAGTATCACAAGATGGCGGAAAATATTTACTAGTTGCGCGTGGGATTCTGGATCGTCATTCTATTGTTTGAGCAGAGAGATATTTTACTGCATTAATTTAAACCACAGACCACAGATAACATAGACTGCACATGACGTCATTACAATGGAACCAACATCAAAGTCATGTGACTCGGGGCAGAACGCCGAGTTTCTGGTATTACGCAGTGTGAGGAATTGACAGTTACAGTTTTTCTCATTTATAACTGAAATCAAGCATTGATTTTAATAAGAAAACTATTTGCCGTATTGCTGTAACACATATAGTAGTGCAGTTAACCTGATCTTTCCGAAATTCCTAATATTAGTGTGATGGTTATTGCTTTTCCACATGGGTAGGTAAAACGTACTGCCGGGTTTCCGGGTTCGATTCCCGGCGGGGTCAGGGATTTTCTCTGCCTCGTGATGACAGGGTGCTGTGTGATGTCCTTAGGTTAGTTAGGTTTAAGTAGTTCTAAGTTCTAGGGGACTGATGACCATAGATGTTAAGTCACATAGTGCTCAGAGCCATTTGAACCATTTTTTTTTGAAACGTACTGACGGTTCTGTTTACAAGCAACAATTACAGTTTTTCAGTGAATACTTGTTTTTGTTGCACTGTGAGTCCTTTGCTACACCGTTTCCACAGGAGTGGAACACAGAATATCAGTTTGGCAGGCAACCTTACTTTTCTGATGATTCCGCAACAAAACGTGTGAAACGTTTAGTTACACTTTTGTATATAAGGTCCGATTTTTAAGCAAAATAAACGTTTGTATATTATGACATTTGTCACTTAGTGATGCTGGTATGTTAAACAAGTAAAAGATTACCAGTTTACGTTAAAAGAATCTCCTGAGAGAACATAACTGGTTTACTGAAGAAGAACAGATTTTATATGTATAATTAACAGTCTACATTCATCTTTAGTTGTGTATGACGCCTTTCAGAAGCAGATCTGCACCACGAAGGACTTTCGTACTGGCATGTAAACTCTCTGAAGACCTGCTGGAAGCGTTTTTTAATGGTGTGATAAGTCGTGGAGGAGCAGAATATCAGTCCAGCAGTCTGAAGCTGCTGCCAAGAGATTTTTGGCACACATTCAGATTGGTACATGTACTAGTGCTGAATGCTCTGCCATTTTAATAAATAATGACTATGTTTACATAGCTCATTCAATTTCTTACACTTTGTATTTGTCTACGAATCTGAACAAAAAAACTGGAGTACCACATTTGGTAAATTTCACCATGTTGTAAAATTTCTAGTATCTTGAACAGAAAAAACAGAGGTGGTTTATCTATTATGTACAATGATCATGTTTATCTATACAAAATGGGCCAGAAAGTATTAGACAAATGTCCGTTTTTCATATGAATAACCCTTTTTAAGAAATTAGCTACCTCAGCTTAGCAGGACATAAGGGATGAAGTTTTTCTGCAGCTGAATAAACATGTTCCAAACAGTCCTCCCCTTGATAATCACGTACACCAACCGAAAAAAGCTGCACTGATTGAGTATTACAAAATAAGGGTACATGATGAAGTGAGACTCCAAGGCAAGAAGCTTTATCATGGTTTGATTAGAAGGGTCCACACAAAAAACAGTTTTGTTTAATAATCAGTGAATTTGTGATTGTTTTGAAAATAGAATTACATACCCATGTGGTGACACATACAGCTGCAGAAGTCAAGTCACCTACAGGTGAACTGTAGTTTTTGAGTTAATATGTGTGATATAAGTTAAAGAATTTGAGTCCCATTCTGTAAACTTTCTCTGCATTTTTCTTAAACTCTTTTGCTGACAAGACAGAAATTAATGCCTTGCATTTGTTCCAGAATATCAGTTTCCAAATTTCTACGCCTTAAAAATGTGTTATCATCCCAATTTTTAAAATGACTGAACCATTTTTCTTCTTCTGCCCCTCATACTGAGTTTCCTCTGCAGCAAAAATTGGATTAAATAAATTTGTTTCTAAAAGACCTTTGTTAAGTGATACAGTAATGAGTTTCTACAGTACATGGATATAAGTTATTCATGAGTGCTTTTTTTCTTAGTAAATTAAGAACTTTTAATTATTATCATGAATACTTTCATTTTTCTTTTGTGTTAACTGCTGTTTTTAGAATTCTGTTCAACTTTTTGGCATTAGGTCAGGAAGTGAAAATGTTGTCATCAGAAATGTACTCCTCCCTGACACTTTACTAGAAAAAGCTGTAACATTACCACACATAATACAGCCTATTGTAGATCCTAAAGAAGTTGTGAAACTGACAACGATCCTGTAATAATAATAAAGGCTATTTACCTTATTCTTCCGAGAGAGCAGTTCATCTATAAGAAATATTCAATAATGTGAAGTCAGACACAGTGGTATCATGCTCGATTAATGTCTGTATAGAGTGCTTAGGGTGTACATTACTGTCCTTGTAAATTATGGTGTTTTTTTGGGGGAGGGAGGAAGGTATTGGGCATTGGTGTTGACATATTTTCATTCACTGTAAATGAGTGCTCTGGGTAGGACACTACAAGTAAATAAAGTGTTTTGGTATGTGTAGTAAATAGTGTCTATTCACCTGAAGTGAGCACCAAAATTATTATGTAGAGCAGGTAACTACACATTGTGCAGAACGCTTTTTGAGGTTATCTGCTGACACAGTTTGCAAATCGTATGACCACACAAATCATTACGCAGATGAGCATTTTAGAAACTAACGGCAATACACAGATGAGCAGATTAAATGGTTGAAATGGCTCTGAGCATTATTAGACTTAACATCTGAGGTCATCAGTTCCCTATAACTTAGAACTACTTAAACCTAACTAACCTAAGGACATCACACACATCCATGCCCGAGGCAGGATTCGAACCTGCGACCGTAGCGGTCACGCTCTTCCAGACTGAAGCACCTAGAACCGCTCTGCCACATCGGCCGGACATGAGCAGATTAGAAACTGATGTAAAATATCTTACAGAAATGCAAAACAACATAACATCACAGTTAAAAACCGAAGTGGCTGATCAGGTGATTGAAGTAATACCGGAAGATTTAAATAATATGAATCAGGAAGTTGACAAATTAAAAACAATGCTAAAAGATGTACCTGACCAAATAAGAAAACTAACTGAAAACTTTAATGCTATGCACCTACAACAAACAACACTTAACGCAAAAATGCAGCAAGCTGTCACTCAAGTTGAAGACGAAACTAAAAATCAGAGTAGCAGTTTGATGAATTTTTGCAGGAGAAAGATATTCATATCAACTGCACTTTAGAAACAGAATTACAAAAAGCTACCCAGCTAGCACTCAAGCTTATTTCAAGGTGGATATTGAGTTTAGGTTCAGTTGAAAATTCAAGATTGAAAAATCAACCTGTTACACAGCTTATTTCAAAGTGGATATTGAGTTTAGGTTCAGTTGAAAATTCAAGATTGAAAAATCAACCTGTTACACAGTTTGCATCAAGCTGTAAAAATTTAGCTTGAATTAAAATAATTTTCCCAAGCTTGAAATAAACTGTAATTTCCCTGGAAGGCTGTACAGCAGATGCGCGCACAGCACAGCTCCCATAGACGTCCACGGGAAGCGCCACAAGCGTTTATAAGTCTTGCAGTTGCACTGACTCTGCTAGGTTTACGGCCATTTTATTTTTGTGACGTGCGTTAATGATTGTTGACTGTTGTGAAGTTTGTTTTATACTGGAAAATAGTTCGGAAAGTGTGTGGCATCCCCTGCCTTACTGCTACACCGGGTCTGAAGAAGATATATAGTGTATTACAGATACGCTGGTGCATTTTTTCTCTAGTGGTACGTTAATATTACAAATGTTAAATATTATTACGTAACGTAAAGAAATATCATATTCTTTTACGTAGAAAAATTGAACCTGGATGAAAGTGAAATGGATTACTAGCTAAGAAAACATATTACAACTTGTTCAGCAAAAAGAGGTCATTTTAAACTAGCTCTCTAGTACGTGGCACCAATAAATTAAAACTTAATGTTATGTTACCTTTTTAAAATCTCGCCTTTTTATATGTCGCCCTGTTACATTTTTTTACTTGTAAATACTCACGTGTGTCACACCATGAATGAATAAGCGTGAAGTGTGAAAAGTTTCTTTGCTAATACAAATAGTAATGACATGGTGAACGGGAAAAGTGCATCAAGAACCAGTCATTACATAGGTGTCAGTCTTTTTTATTTACGTAGCTTTGACTGGTCTTCAATTGCTCTTAATTTTGTTGTTCCCTAGGTGAAATAATACTGCAAGGCCTACTGGTACTTCTCACTTTTATTGTTATTTGTAATGTGGCTGAAATCTAATAAAAGGCAATATTAAAATATGACAAGGAGAACATTTTTTGTTCTTTTACATTTCAGTTCCACTGAACTGGTAATTTCTTAAATTCATTTCGATTTCATCTTTTATTTCATTTTGATTCAGTTTTACTCACCAAAATATAATTGTGGATAGAATAAAACGTCTACATTTTTCTAAACAGTAGTTTCCTTATAAGCTTACAGTATGAGGTGTATATGATTTCAAGTAATTGTTTCTTTATAATTCAGATTAAATGGCCCTGAAACTGTTAGAAATAGTGATGTGTGGCTTCTTCATGAAGTCATCGCAAAATTACCCAAAATTTCAAACAAAAAGTTATTTCAAATTACTTTAAAAACTCTTTGGAATGAAGTCACCAGAAGCAGCTGCTTACTCAGTGATGTTTATTCTAGTTAATGATTCTTACTACATCAGTGAGTTTGAAGTTATTTTGCTAATCTTGGGTATAAATTATACACTCCTGGAAATTGAAATAAGAACACCGTGAATTCATTGTCCCAGGAAGGGGAAACTTTATTGACACATTCCTGGGGTCAGATACATCACATGATCACACTGACAGAACCACAAGCACATAGACACAGGCAACAGAGCATGCACAATGTCGGCACTAGTACAGTGTATATCCACCTTTCGCAGCAATGCAGGCTGCTATTCTCCCATGGAGACGATCGTAGAGATGCTGGATGTAGTCCTGTGGAACGGCTTGCCATGCCATTTCCACCTGGCGCCTCAGTTGGACCAGCGTTCGTGCTGGACGTGCAGACCGCGTGAGACGACGCTTCATCCAGTCCCAAATATGCTCAATGGGGGACAGATCCGGAGATCTTGCTGGCCAGGGTAGTTGACTTACACCTTCTAGAGCACGTTGGGTGGCACGGGATACATGCGGACGTGCATTGTCCTGTTGGAACAGCAAGTTCCCTTGCCGGTCTAGGAATGGTAGAACGATGGGTTCGATGACGGTTTGGATGTACCGTGCACTATTCAGTGTCCCCTCGACGATCACCAGTGGTGTACGGCCAGTGTAGGAGATCGCTCCCCACACCATGATGCCGGGTGTTGGCCCTGTGTGCCTCGGTCGTATGCAGTCCTGATTGTGGCGCTCACCTGCACGGCGCCAAACACGCATACGACCATCATTGGCACCAAGGCAGAAGCGACTCTCATCGCTGAAGACGACACGTCTCCATTCGTCCCTCCATTCACGCCTGTCGCGACACCACTGGAGGCGGGCTGCACGATGTTGGGGCGTGAGCGGAAGACGGCCTAACGGTGTGCGGGACCGTAGCCCAGCTTCATGGAGACGGTTGCGAATGGTCCTCGCCGATACCCCAGGAGCAACAGTGTCCCTAATTTGCTGGGAAGTGGCGGTGCGGTCCCCTACGACACTGCGTCGGATCCTACGGTCTTGGCGTGCATCCGTGCGTCGCTGCGGTCCGGTCCCAGGTCGACGGGCACGTGCACCTTCCGCCGACCACTGGCGACAACATCGATGTACTGTGGAGACCTCACGCCCCACATGTTGAGCAATTCGGCGGTACGTCCACCCGGCCTCCCGCATGCCCACTATACACCCTCGCTCAAAGTCCGTCAACTGCACATACGGTTCACGTCCACGCTGTCGCGGCATGCTACCAGTGTTAAAGACTGCGATGGAGCTCCGTATGCCACGGCAAACTGGCTGACACTGACGGCGGCGGTGCACAAATGCTGCGCAGCTAGCGCCATTCGACGGCCAACACCGCGGTTCCTGGTGTGTCCGCTGTGCCGTGCGTGTGATCATTGCTTGTACAGCCCTCTCGCAGTGTCCGGAGCAAGTATGGTGGGTCTGACACACCGGTGTCAATGTGTTCTTTTTTCCATTTCCAGGAGTGTATTTAGGTTGATCGTTTTCAACTTTTTACATTTTATATGTTTAGGTATGGCTATCATTTTCTTTTACCTGTTACAGGATCATTATACCAGCAGAAGTCAGCGATATTTGGTCCTGTTCTGGTCTGTGTGCTGGGGCCGGAGGGGCGTCAGAATAATTAAATTTTAAAATAAAACAATTTTAAACACTTTGAAAATAAATTTTTTTAAACATACATGTCTTGAAATTTTTTTCACACCATTTCCATTCTGATATTTATTTAATTAATTAGGTTCAATAAATTCAGATTAATAATTATGTAGCTTAAAACAAGCTGTAAATACCAGGCTGTATTCCACGTGTGTAGATACAGCTGGAGCCATACTTGATAAGTCAAGCTTGAAACATAGCTTGAACTCTGCCAACTTCGATGTTTGTTTCAAGCTTGAATCCAACTAACAGGCCTGAATATTCCAGCTTTGATCAAGCTTATATACTTGAACTTTACATCTGGAAACAAGTTTGAAACCGGCTTGCTGTGCTATCTGGGTATAAATGACACAATGGAACAAGTTTACGCTAAACAGAACACATCTGTTGCAAAATTACAGACAGGCATTGAGCACTGTAACAGGCAACTTCATGACATTAAGGTGCAACGTAGAGATGCAGAAGAAGAGGAAGAACCTGAAAACATGTGTGAAGGTAATGACGACAGTTCACATAGTGACTGTCTCAGTACCAATGTTAATATGTATTCGCTTAACTACGAGAGGTATTGCAATCAACGACACCAGAATGTGAATAGGAAACAGACGGCAGTAGAAGCAACTTTGTCGACTGTATTGCTTGAAGAGAGTCTTATAGAACATCGACAGTTTCAGGTGTTTATCTTTGAATGAAAGTCAGTACAGCCTGTTATTTTTATCAAGTCGTTCAGGAATGTGTTACCCAAGGCATGGTCCGAACAGCAAAAGATTCAGTGTGTTATCGGTACATTCATGGCGACGGTGAGCTGTGGGCGACCTAAATGTCTGAAACTTGCCGAACAGAGCAATTCGAAAATGCTTTTCTTTCTCAGTACTGGCCGCGTTGTGTACAGGAACGATTGAGAAAATCGGTGTTCGCTTCTGAACAATACAATCCAAAGTTTCAATCTTTACAAAAATACTTCGAAAAGTATTCTAAACAAAACGCGTTTCTGGGATGAACCAGTTTCACATACTGGTGTTATACGGATTTTGAAAGCCAAACTGCCCATTAACATTAGAGAAATACTTGCACAGGTACCTGAGAGTAATTTGGAGTACTTCCTATCGATCATAGATTCCATAGATTTGTTTTAATGAAGACACAAGGCACAGCAGTGACAGCCAAAATAGTTATCATAACGGTGCTGGAACTAGATCTCCGCCGGCCGCGGTGGTCTAGCGGTTCAGGCGCTCAGTCCGGAACCGCGCGACTGCTACGGTCGCAGGTTCGAATCCTGCCTCGGGCATGGATGTGTGTGATGTCCTTAGGTTAGTTAGGTTTAAGTAGCTCTAAGTTCTAGGGGACTGATGACCACATATGTTAAGTCCCATAGTGCTCAGAGCCATTTGAACCATTTTTTTGAACTAGATCTCCGACGCACCAAGCGTCAACAGTGCCGAGCGCTCGACTGAGCCACGACCGGCTTTTGTCGATCCAGCCTCTGCAGCGCAAATGCAAAACCCGAATTTTGGAGACAATTTTAATTCCAATTACAAATCTAATTACAACGAAGGCTTTAAAAGCAAGAGGAAGAATGGTGACAGGAATTATTTTGACTATTCTGGCAACGAAAATCTAAACTAAAATTGGTAGGATGGTAGAAATCAGTGGGAAAACGCTTATAACCAGTGTCAACCACAGCACAATAGCAATAACAACTTAGCCAATCCCAGAAATATGCAATGGCAGTATGCTCAAGCGAACGAACCGTTTCAATTTCAGGCACAAAATAATATTACGGCTGTGAAATCGGATCCAAATAATGCCCGAGATGCACAAAGTATAAACAACGCACCGGCCGTAAACATTATCGAAGTTACGAATGAGACACCAATCGACAATAATGTGGAGTTAAACTAAACGTGGCCACATTATGCTGTTCAATGTTGGCCATGGATAGTCGTAAGGGCGATCCATGCAATCAACATAACAATTTGCTGAGATACCTAGATGAAGCTGACATACGTCATGTGTTGACAAACGATGAAATACCCTGTTAGTACGAGGAGGATGGCATAGTTCAACCAAGTATACAGACGCTAGTAGGAAAAATAGCGACCAATGTCTTACTGGACACCGGTGCCAAGATTAGTGTGATATCGAAAGCCATTTTCAAAGATATTGACAGTCACGAGGCCCTATCAACCTACTCAGTACAATATCGTAGGATACTAGGGGCCATAGGTGGCAAGGCCAAGCTGATTACAGTGCAAACTATGATCGAAGTACAGATTAAGGAGATCGTATTCCAGTCGATTTTCCTGGTGTTCGCAGGGTTGACAGAACGATGTATTTTCGGACTGGATTTCCTGAGGGAAATGTGTGCTAAAATTGATTTAGAATCTGGGGAATGTCATCTGTTTATCAATGGTCAAAACTATGTAATAGATTTAATAAAGGTTAAAGGTAAGATTGGGAAGCCTTGTAAAAACATACACATCCAAATTTTGAAGGTCAACGCGTTTCACTGCCACGACTCTACAGAACAGTGGTGCCAACAAGCGGAGCGTGGTGAAATCGAAAATAAGTTGGAAGAGTGCACAAAGATTTCGCCGCAACAAAAAGAAGAACTTTCTTTGGATGTGCACGTGTGTTCGATAAAAGACCGAGAGGTATTAGAACGTATCAGTACCACATGGATATTCGGTCCCACGACACGTTTTGCAGGAATACATATTCCACACCATCGTCGGCGGTAGCTCAGGAGATAAAAAGTATGTTGTCTTGGAATATCACCATACTGCAGCCTGCTACTAGCGACAGAAAAAAGGCAGATAACAGAGTGAGGCTCGTTCTCGCCGCCCGGGAAATTAACAAAATTATTGTTCCAGTAACCATCCGGCCTGAAAATTTAGAGGAACAGTTACAACGGTTTCATGCTGTAAGCCCGCCGTTGTTTCCTAGCGGCTCTAGGCGCTTCAATATGGAACGGCGCGACCGCTGCGGTCACAGGTTCGAATCCTGCTTCAGGCATGGATGTGTGTGATGTCCTTAGGTTAGCTAGGTTTCAGTAGTTCTAAGTTCTAGGGGACTGATGACCTCAGATGTTAAGTTTCGTAGTACTCAGAGCCATTTGAACCATATGAGCCATCATGGTGTGCAGTGTCTGTCCAGTGTTGACCTCCGGAGTTCTTATTGGCAGATCGCACTGACACCTGAAAGCAGAAAGCCTTTATTTTTGTAGGAACATCCTACAAGTATTGCGTTTTACCCTTTGGGTTGAACGTTAGTGCTGGACGTGTGTGGAACACCGCCATTAACATTGCATTATTTCAATATTTTATTCACGAGTTGCAATCACCGGTAGGTGTTTCTATTTCAGAATATAATTAATACTAATCCATGTATGTTTTATTTTGTGTCACTAGTTATTTGTAAGATTGTTGAGTGTCTTGGCTTGGCAAAGAAAGGATCCGTAAATTGAAAAGATAGTCGTTCAGCACGAACCATCGACGTCTTCGGGTGCTGATCTGAAATACGAAGTCCGATATAAAAGATAAAAGTTGAATCTGCAAGAGCGCGGTCACCGGACAAAGATGCCTTGCCCAAGTACATAAAAAAGTTTGTAAAATAATTAATAATATTGCGTACTGTTATCTCTCTTCTGTGTGTGTAAAGTTCAGATACGAAAAAGATCTCCTACACAGCTCACTGTGTATATTGATGATATATTAATAGCAACATCTACCTGGAATGAGCATTTAGAACTATTAAAGATAATGCTACAGAGATTTTCGGCAGCTAGGGTAATGGTGATTCATAATAAATCAAAGTTTGTTAGGAAAAACATTGAATTTTTAGGTTATATAATTTCACCTGCTGGAATAAAGCCTGACCCTGGAAAATTGCTTTCGATTATGAATTTTCCTGTGCCCTGCACAAAACGGCAGCTAAAAGCATCCTTGGGTTTGTGTTCTTCCTTCCGCCGTTTTTGTACCTAATCAACTGCTAAATAGTACCGCCTTGTTAAGATTGTTAAAGAAGGACAGGCAGTGGATTTGGACCCAACAATGCCAAGCTAACTTCGAGGACATAAAACATGCTCTAGTAAACTCTAACATTCTTTGCCACCCAGACATGATACAAAACTTTTGTATCGCTACCGATGCATCATTTTCAGGTTTAGGTACTTGCCTCTTTCAGATGACTGAAGGTGGGGGCACCGAAGATTTGAAAGTGATCAGTTTCTCTAGCAGGACTCCTACTGAATGTACTGAATGTACTGAATGAGGCTCTCTCTGTTGTGTGGGCATTTAAGAAGTTCCATTATTATCTGTTTGGTAAGCATGTGCGTGTATAAATCGATCATCGAGCACTAAGTTTTCTATTCACTTGTAGCTTGTTACACAATATGCTTGCAAGGTGGATACTGTTCTTACAAGCCTACGATTTTGAAATTATACATGTGAACGGTAAAGAGAAATTAATTGCTGATGCCTTATCACGATTGCCTCAAGGTTTACCTGAATTCGAGGAGTTGGTTGAACAGGATACAGAGTTTAGGATTATGCTTATAAAGGACACAAAGTTTGGAAAATATTTTTTGAATTGCAAGAGGAGGATCGGCGGTGGAAAAAAGTAAGGTTTCAGTTAAGCAGCAATCCACAGGTACCTGTGCGGCAGCACTACCAACTATACAACGATGTGTTATTTTATAAGAGAAACCTAGACAGCGATTTGTGGTATGTTTGTATTCCCAAAGCGTGTGAAGATAATTTAATTTGGCACACTCATTTCACTTGGGGACATTACGATGCCCGTAAGTGCTGTAAGAAGTTAAATGTTTACTGCTATTTTCTTAATATGCTCAGACACACCCAGCAAGTGTTAAAAACTTGATTTGTTTGCCAGAAGGCTAAGCCTTTCAACCAGAACTGTGAAACAGTACTACTTCGTATACTGCCAAAGAATCCAATAGAACTAGCTTGTATTGATGCTACAGGGCCCCTGCCCTCTGCTCGAGTTAGTGTTAAATACATAACAGGCGTATACGATGTATTTTCAAGTATGTGAAATTGTATGTAACAAAATCTACGGCACTTAAGCCTATCATCAAACGTATGCTAAATTATTACTTTCCCTCTCTTGGGAAACATCAAGTGATTTTATCTGACAATGCAATTAATTTTACTTGGAAGGCTTAGAAACAATTCTTAAGGGTGCAGCAGATCCAGCAAATTTTGATGAACAGTTGGTAAACAATCTACCGATTTACGACACAAAAGTTACACTGTTGGGTCTAATTCATAACATGAAGGAGCACAACGAGTGGGTAAATCCCATCCCATCTGTTCCAAGAGAACAAGTAAATTTAGACGATAAGATAAGACAAGTGCTAGTTTCTATTACAGAGAATGCCAATCGTTGGAAGAAACATTTTGACAGATTTGTTATTGGAGAGAATACCTTGCTTAAAACTCATGTTAAATCATATTTATTAGCTAAGAGAAACGCTAAGTAGCAAATTAAATATACTGACCCTTACACCATTGTACAAATTCCACATGACGAATGTTAGCTAATTGCGTACCCTCACAACGGCAATGTCAAAGGTCTTTATGCACACCGAGACTTAAAGAAGTTTTACCATGTTTAGAATCGCACGTTGCACTTGTTTATCCACATAAATACACTATGTACTCTATGATAAGAGAAAGAAAATCTGGTCAAAGTGAGCTATGTTTATACTATGCAGCAAAGCGAATTGTCAGAGTGATGTCAATTTTGTTTTCACCGCAAGTGAATGTGGACACGATACGTAATTAAACCAGGACATACAGACAGGAATTAGTGACTAGTGAAATAAGCACAGAATGTACTTGTGAGAGTTTTAATCTTATGAATACAGGTACCTGAAGCGAACAATTAGCACAGACCTGGTATTAAAATAAAACAGTTGAAAGGGTTTTTTTCACCACTTGTGTATCAGGATAATAAGGATCTGGGTAAATTCGGACTCCCTAAGGCACGGTATTAGTATATGGTTACACAAGTACATGTCATGGTTCATAGAAACTTTCGTAACGACATTTCCACATCACTACGTAATTTAGACGCAACTTTGATTAGAACTCAGTTAATTAAAGTATATTTTACGAGGATGAATTGATTTCGAGCTGCGGAAGGAAGTCTCTCGCATCATCTACTATTTACTTTGTAACCTAGCCTAAGTAATGTGCATCAAGAGATAATACTTACGATAGAGAATTAGTGTAAACTGGCAAAGGTACATTTACTTTTATCTGTATATGTTAGAGGATAACTAAGCTAATAAAGTATGATTTGTGAACATGAAATCAGGTAAATACGACACCATCTACAAATAAGTACAAGGTAAGTTACAAACGCAAACCTGGAGATAAATACTAGCTGACACCGAGTCCTACACAATTATTTACGGGTGGTGCCCGTCGAAAGTCTACAAGACTTCATCCGGCGATAAAAAGCAGTAAAGTTACACAGACGTCACCACTATTTAAGGCAATGTTGTAAAGTTTATCACGAGCATTGGCTGTACACAACATGCCGCTAAGTAACGTCAGTGGAAACATGTGTTTTACGTCATGAAAACATGTTACCATTACATTAATAAAAAAAAACATGTAGCTACATACTTGTAATTTTCTTATATTTATAATTTTTTACTTAACATAGGTGGGAGATATTTGTGTGTGATGAGAGTTGAGAGGTTACAGAGGTCACGATTATTATTAATACATACACATACGAATGCAGCAAAGAAGCAAACACAACATGAGACATGTACAGTACACTGACACACTCAGAAGCAGTATAGCGCACAGCGACCAAGCCTCGCTATTACTAATGTTATTCGTCTTAGGGGAGAGCGAGGCTAGAAGTTACCGAGGTAAGTTGTTCCAATTGAAATAACTCCGCTACGGAAAGAGATATGAAGTAAACACGTCGTGAAATGGAACGCCACAGCGCACAGCCATCGTAAACAGGCCAGTGTCCCCGGAAAATCGGAACGACAGCGCGTGCGTCGCTGGTTCACGTAAGTAAATATTTTCGTAATTGGTATTTTTGATCTATCTCACGAATTTTAACGAGAAGCCTTTAGTGTTCCAATGTTTTATTGTAAGGAATTTCAGCTGTTTTGGTACACAAAGCGTAAATTACCTATGTTTCGTAACGTAACCAGTATCTTGCTTTTATTTCAACATGTGTGATTGGGGCTAGATGTTCAGTTTTCCGGGGACACATTGCGACCTCGAAACAACATGCCCCAATTCATTTGTACCACCAATGGGATATAAATATCGTTATTTTTTTTTCTTTTGTAGTATCAGGACGTATACCCGAAAAACAACGCGAGGTTCTGTGTCGCAGGAGTTTATGCAAAAAGCAGCAGATGCCGTTCTCAACGATGGCAGGAAAAAAACTGTTGCCAAAGAATTAGATATTGTCATGTGACTGTATACAGATTGGTCAAAAAGCTAAGATCTGGGGTAGAAAATATCGCGATTGGTTACAAAATAGTAAGATTGGTCCTCACTGAAGATCAGGAAGATAAATTAGCAGAATATCTGTTGTAATGTGCTCCAATTTTCTTTGGTCTTCTGATAGAAGAACTCAAAAAGTTAGCATACGAATGTGCACTGAAATTCAATGCTCGCAATATTCCACCATCGTGTCACGAAAGTAAAAAAGCTGGTCCAGACTGTTTTTTTTTAAAAAAGACGTCCTCACCTGTCAATAAGAACACGGAGTCTACAAATGCCAGCAGGCTACATCATTTAACTAACACAATGATACTGATTTTTTTTTTTACAAAGCTGAGCACAGTGTTGGATAAATACAAATTTCCACTTTCAAGAATATATAATTTATATGAAACAGGCGTTACCAAAGTGCTAAAGCCGAGGAAAATTATTGCCAAGAAGGAAATGAAGCAAATTTGAGCCATAGTATCTGCTGAACGAGAAACTTTGGTTAAAGTGGAACTGGCAGTAAATGCATTAGGTCTTGCAGTTCCTCCCATGTTTATTTTCCCAAGGCTTAAAATACAAGGATTTGTTTATAAAAGGCGGACCACCGGAATCTATCGGCGCAGGAAACAGTTCAGAATGGATGACAGCACAGAATTCGTGAAACATATACATCATTTTATCAAACATACTAAACCATCACCTGCAGATCCAATTTTGTTGTTGCTAGATAATCACCTATCTCAAACTGATATCAGTGTGGTGGAAAAAGTGAAATCTAGCTCCATTATAGTGCTGTCATTCCCGCCTCATTGTACACACCGCCTACAGCCTATGGATGCACTTTTCGAGAGCTGTTATGCAAAGGCTCAAGACAGTTGGCTACGCAATAATTCTGGCAAGACAATGTCGATATATGAGATCCCAGAAATTGTTAGGTGCGCGCTACCTCGGGCAGTGACTCCCATAAACGTAATGAGCGCTTTCAGAAAAGCTGGAATTTAACCTTATAATCCCAACGTTTTTACAGAAAACGACTATGCTCCATCGTATGTTACAGATCACCCTTTAGCTTTGGTAAATGCATCAGATGTGGCTTTAGGCATTTCGCGTGACATCATCACCAACAGGTCGGAAGCAGTATCAGACTGTTACTAGTATAGACGGTAATGCATCTGAAATTGTAAACATTAGTACAGACACAAGACAAAGTGTTCATGCGCCAGTGCCATCAGGAGTTGCTAATCTGCTTACATTCTGGTGTCATAGACGAACAACTCGGAGATCAAGTACCTTTCTCTCCAGAAGCAGTACTTCCTTTTCCGAAGACACCGCCAAGGATTGGAACAAACAAGAGACGTCTTAGAAAATCCGCTATTTTAGCCGATACTCCAGTAAAACAAGCCTTTGCAGAAGAGCAAAGCAAGAAAAGAAAAGTCAACATCAATAATGAAAAAGTGAGAAAAAATAAAGGTAAAGGGAAAGGTAAAACAACACAAGGAAATGGAAAAAGGAAGGGGAAGTCTGTTAAACGACAGTTGTCACAAACGAGTAGTGAAAGGTCTGAGAGTGAAGAGGACAGTTTAGAGCAGGGCTTCCCAACCTTATCAGCTGGCGGACCCCTTCTTCAGCCGAAAATCCATGGCGGACCCCTAGACAGTCAAGAGCACAGTAACTTTAAATTTCAGAGTGAAACCCATGGGAAATGAAAGCTTCTTAATGCAAGTGCCATGTACCCAATGACCCCCCCCCCCCTCGCCCCTCCCCCGAAGTATCAGTAATCTTTGGTTTAGAGATTAATGAAAACAACTTGAAATTAACGATCCAATTTGAATTCCCACTGTATCCAGACACTCACTAGTGGATTTACTCCTTTTGTTCAACACACTGTAGCCTAATTAAAAATACTTGGTAATTGACATTTCACACGTTGGAGCTGCCTTCCTCCAAGAGCAATCAACGTCACGTCCAAACTGTTCGCTGTTGACAAGCTGCCGCTTGTGGTCTGTTCACTTCCACTGTTTGGCTACTGTTGTGTAAGGAGCATGCGTATTTCGTAACAGTCGTGTGTGTGTGCGTGTCCGTGTGCGTGTGTTCCACTGTTTGGCTACTGTTGTGTAAGGAGCATGCATATTTCGTAACAGTCGTGTGTGTGTGCGTGTCCGTGTGCGTGTGTGTGTGTGTGTGTGTGTGTGTGTGTGTGTGTGTGTGTGTGTGGTTTTTCGTGAAATCCGAAGAAAAATGTTCAAATGTATGTAATGTCTATGGGACTTAACTGCTGAGGTCATCAGTCGCTAGTCGTACACACTATTAACCTAAGCATGTGTGTGTTTGTCCTTAGGATAATTTAGGTTAAGTAGTGTGTAAGCTTAGGGACTGATGACCTTAGCAATTAAGTCCCATAACATTTCACACACATTTGAACATTTATTAACCTAAGTTTAACTTCCGCTAAGGACAAAACACACACACACATGCCGAGGGAGGACTCGAACCTCCAGCGGGGGCTGCCGCGAATTCCACGACGACATGGCGCCCAGACTGCGTGGCCATTCCGCGCGGCTGTGAAGAAAAGAGGCAGACCCAAGATTCGGGATACAAACACATCACGAAAGAAAAGAGGCCAAGGAATTGCCTTTAAAGGACTATGGTGACATCTGTTGTGCAATGTGTGGGAATACATTCACCCAGTTTACATGCATTTCAAAACCTGCTTGGGAGTACGACCTGAAATAAAAGTACACATGTTTTTCACACGAAAAAAAAATAGTGATGAATTTGATTTTCACATTTTTATTCAATAATTTTACTCATTATTTTGCACTATTTGGTGAAAGGTGGCCGCGAACCCCCTAGAAAGAGCCGGCGGACCCCTAATGGGTCCGCGGACCACACGTTGGGAAGCCCTGGTTTAGAGTATTATCGTCTAGCGTGCTGTGACCGTTACTCTTACTCACGGGAAGGATGGGTTCAGTGTCAAGAATGTAGGAACTGGGCCCATTCCAGATGTAGGCGGAATCAAGACTTATTAACCTACCTATGCCCGACTGTGATTGTGATATGTCTTATGATGATTAATTGATTATAAGTATATATGTTTTCTGCCTATGATGGCAATATACATAGAGATTTTCAGCCTAAGACAAGGCCAATATGATTGAAGAGTGAATTATTAAGGCTGAGTAGTTGCAAAGTATTTAATAAGCTAAATGTTCAAATGTGTGTAAATTCCTAAGGGACCAAACTGCTTAGGTCACCGGTCCCTAGACTTATACACTACTTAAACTAACTTATGCTAAGAACAACACACAGACACACACACACACACACACACACACACACATTCCAGAGGGAGGACTCGAACCTCCGGCAGGAGGGGCCGCGCAATCAGTGACATGGCGCCTCAAACGGCGCGGCCACTCCGCGCGGCATTTGATAAGCTGTTAAGTACTAAAGGGTTAATAATTGTTTAAGTACATATTATAGTTACTTGTTATACAAATACAAATGTTTGCCTGATTATTACTTAAATAAACAGACATGGTTTAATCGTTTATTGTTTTTTATTTCACAAATAATAGCTTTAACAAATATGGTAACAACCTATCCCGGCTTGTTAACAGTTTGCCCCAAGTCGGGATAAGTTGTTATTTTACAACTTTAGATATTAAAACATTATTACTAGAAGTATCTCACAACAAATGACCCAAATAACTGTCTTAACATCGAAGTTACATACATAAGTTAATTTTGATTGCAACGCATGAATACTAAAATCAAGTATTGTCAACGAATTTTGAGGTTAACTAAAAATCGGAGCTTGTAGCCCCGCTCTCCCCTACTTGTCAGGTTATTCTTGTTTGACATGTATTTACACGTGATTTTATATTCAGAGATTTGTTTTATTTATGTGTCATTTATTATTTTCTTTCTCTGGTGCTTGTATCAAGCGTTGTTTCGTAGGTTTGGGTGGCGTAAATATGAGATTCTTCCCCCACAGTAACTCGCGGGTAGTTAAAGCACAGATTTTGCCTCATTTGGAGACAATTTCTATAAGCACTTCTGGTGCAGTCATTTTTTGTCTAGTCGTTTCGATGTATAAGTGCATCTGTAGCACGATCCTTAGTTAGGGAAGTGCTGTTGTTCTGGAGTGTGATGCGAGAATATTTTTAAGTCACTGTATCTTTGGTCCTTGCTGTAGACTGCTTTGAGTCCATTTTGGAGTCAGGCTACATTACGGCATTCAGTTTTACGGTACAGTCAAGAGAACTGTATGACTGATGATGCTTGAAAACTGTATAATTTGGTGTTAGTTCTGCAGCAGCAACGAGCGATTGTTCGTGGATATCTTCTTTAATAATGAATGCACAAACATGCTTTGATGTCGATGCTACCGCGGATCTATGTGTGTGATTTTTTGTAGAAATGTGATGCCTCACATCTGCTTTACGACCGTGAGTTACTGAGATGAAATAGCTACAAATCTCACACAACACTTCCTGATCCGTACGTCCCTTCTTGACGGAAAACCACTCTTTTGCGTAATCATCCGAATAGTAACACTTTCTCTTCCCATCCTTAGGCTTTTCGTAAGCAATGTAAGTTTATTAGACAGTAAACGGTCGACAATAATACATTAGTCATCGGAGTAAACGTCACTACACACTTCAAGCCCTATACACTCGCAGTAAACATTTCAAACATTACTAACTTGCGTTCATTGTTCGCATTAGGTTTAGAAAGAATCGTGCTATCAGATCGCTATTCAAATGGGATCTGCCCGGTTCTAACGCGTGGCGCTGATTAAATATTCCAGCCCCGTACTACTGGAGTATGATGGAGAATGATGGTGCTAGGTCTAGAAGGTGCTTGCATCGTCGATACAGGATACGCAACATACAACCCCATCCGTGCGATGACCCTGTCAGCATAAACTTGGTGACATACGTTAAACTAATTGAGGCTGCATTTACATGTTGCACTAACAAATGACGTTACTTCAGTACCTGAGCCAAGCTCGTAACAGTATTTTGCGAAATCGTTACAAAATTGGGTCTTGTCGGGGTGTCTGGACAAATAGGTTCATAACGGTGACGGTCCCGATATATAGGGACGGATAGCAACCCTATGTGGGGCAAACGATCCAGTATTTGTTTTGTTGTATGAGACAGAAGCTGGTTTTGTTGCGTGGTATTCTGTGAAAGCATGTGAACTGCTCGATTTTGTAGTACCTGTTAATAATACTACATTTTTTGCTTTTGCAAGGAAGAATGCTCTAGTCAATAAGACTACAAAGCATGCTCATCTGCATCCATACACTACAAACTACGGTGAAATGCATGGCACTCCGTGGCAAGATGGAATACCATTCAAAGTCGAATTAATACTCGTTCCGTGACAAGATGTAATGAAGTTGGATAGCAGTTCTATCAAAAGCTGCCAGCATGGAGTTCTCCATTAAATGCGAGAGAGTACAGAAAACTGATGCAAACAAAAACAGAATAAAATAAAAGCAATACACTTATAACGCATTTAAATCTAGTGGTTAACACACGAATTCCTAAGCAGTAACAAGTATACATACATCCATATAACACCCTCTTTCTGTTTTATATGAAACAAAAACAAATATGGAATCATTTATTACGCCCAATATTATGGATGACTGAAAACGTCAAACAGAATTCTAACAACAGATTCACAATGCAATTCAAAGTGCGCAATACACACACACACGAAGTCGTATACAGGGACACAATGCTATGAAACCAGCTTCTGTTTTGAACGAAATCAGAACAAATGTGAAGAACTTTAAGTCAACCAGAAGAAAACGAGATGATAGACTGTTAAACTTGCAGCGCTCCAAATGGCTTGGCAGCAAACCAAGATGGTGTTATTGGAAGTTCGTTTATCAGTTTCACCCCCTTACGTAAAGGCGCTGTTCGATCAAACATTTTGTCAGACTTAACTATGCTTCCCAAAAATTTGACCGTGTACGGTGTTGCTTGACGTGTTTGTCAAGCATAGATCGTGTTTGACGTATTTGCGGGAAATTTTGATTGATGGTAAGTTAGACAAGATGGCGGAAGTGATTTTGTCGATGATACGCCGCATAATTATGTTTAGTGTAAAAAATGTTTTCTTACAATTTATCTCATTATCTTGTTAGTTTCCATGACTATAGAAACTACGAACAAGGATGAAAACAAAATAACACTTACGATTACCAAAATGGTAAAGGTATCACATCCTTCCCAGCCTTGTATTACGCAGGAAGAGGTTATGAACAAAACAAATATTTTACGCATTACATACAAGCGAGTGTTCAATGAAATAAAAGAAATCGAATTTCTCAGGTTCTTCCACGGACGAAATGGGCTATATGTTCGCATGTTGTGCATTTTAATGAGCTGTCATTAGAGGACCAAGTAGAAAAGAATAAATTTTCACATACGGTACTCGTGTCTTCTTATCGAATGCGAGGGCGAAGTTATTAAACGTTTCACTGAACGTCCGCACAAGATTGATGTAATTGTCGTGTTCTGATTGTAACATTTCTATTTACAGTTTTTTATTTGTGTGTTTTAAGCCATACTCTGGACCAGCGCCTCGTTTTCTTGTTCGGTGGAGCCAGAGTCAATGTTAGAAATACTTTATCTGCATTTAGAGCCAATCTCACTTGTGCCAAAATGCAGTATGAACGAAAAAGTCTGCTTCAAAAGTAAGATTAAATTGACAAGCATTATTAGTACGCGTACGGACTTATTTGATACATCCGTGGCAAGATAGGAGCGAATTTGAAAGACAAGATTCCTCTTTTACGAGGGCTTTCTGAAAGTTTCTTTGTCCATTCAAAGAAAGTTGATGTAATCAACAGGCTCAGGGAGTAATATTTCCTTTAGCAGATTGTCATCGGTAAATCATTTTAGGACATTCCCTAGACCAGCGTTTTTTTCTTCTTTTTCTTTAAACATAGTACCAAAGTCAATGCAGGAATGCTTTGTCTGCATTTGTGGCCATTTTCACTACTGTCAAAAATACCGATGCGAAAGGCCTGTGCTTCTAAAGTGAGGTTACATTGACAAACTTTGTTTGTACGTGTACGGGCTCTGTTTGACAAATCCGTGTTTGGATAACAGTTATTTTGTCGAACAAGTTTGATCGCTTACGGGTGCCTCAAGCCAATGTCACCTATAGAACGTTGATTATTGATAACTACTGGCACGCTGGATGAAGGGGAGTGAAGACGACAAATCGTGAATCGGTTGTCGGTAGCCAATCGGAATGATCGTTCCTAATTTCGTGTAGTTCGTAAATAAAGTGGGCCTCAGACTGTCAATAACATTGTGCAATATTGTTGATGTTCTCCTTAGAGTGTTCTATAACATTGTCTGTAATACATCTACATCTACGGTGTGTGGCGGAGGGCACTTTACGTGCCACTGTCATTACCTCCCTTTCCTGTTCCAGTCGCGTATGGTTCGCGGGAAGAACGACTGCCGGAAAGCCTCCGTGCGCGCTCGAATCCTTCTAATTTTACATTCGTGATCTCCTCGGGAGGTATAAGTAGGGGGAAGCAATATATTCGATTCCTCATCCAGAAACGCACCCTCTCGAAACCTGGACAGCAAGCTACACCGCGATGCAGAGTGCCTCTCTTGCAGAGTCTGCCACTTGAGTTTGCTAAACATCTCCGTAACGCTATCACAGTTACCAAATAACCCTGTGACGAAACGCGCCGCTCTTCTTTGGATCTTCACTATCTCCTCTGTCAACCCGACCTGGTACGGATCCCACACTGATGAGCAATACTCAAGTATAGATCGAACGAGTGTTTTGTAAGCCACCTCCTTTGTTGATGGACTACATTTTCTAAGGACTCTCCCAATGAATCTTAACCTGGCACCCGCCTTATCAACAATTAATTTTATATGATCATTCCACTTCAAATCGTTCCGCAAGCACACTCCCAGATATTTTACATAAGTAACTGCTACCAGTGTTTGTTCCGCTATCATATAATCATACAATAAAATATCCTTCTTTCCATGTATTCGCAATACATTACACTTGTCTATGTTAAGGGTCAGTTGCCACTCCCTGTACCAAGTGCCTATCCGCTGCAGATCTTCCTGCATTTCGCTGCAATTTTCTAATACTGCAACTTCTCTGTGTACTACAGCATCATCCGCGAAAAGCCGCATGGAACTTCCGACACTATCTACTAGGTCATTTATATACATTGCGAAAAGCAATGGTCCCATAACACTCCCCTGTGGCACGCCAGAGGTTACTTTAACGTCTGTAGACGTCTCTCCATGCTGTGTTCTGTTTGCTAAAAACTCTTTAATCCAGCCACACAGCTGGTCTGATATTCCGGTGGCTCTTACTTTATTCATCAGGCGACAGTGTGGAACTGAATCGAACGCCTTCCGGAAGTCAAGGAAAATGGCATCTACCTGGGAGCCTGTATCTAATATTTTCTGGGTCTCATGAACAAATAAAGCGAGTTGGGTCTCACGCGATCGCTGTTTCCGGAATACATGTTGATTCCTACAGAGTAGATTCTGGGTTTCCAGAAATGACAATATACGCGAGCAAAAAACATGTTCTAAAATTCTACAACAGATCGATGTCAGAGATATAGGTCTATAGTTTTGCGCATCTGCTCGACGACCCTTCTTGAAGATTGGGACTACCTGTGCTCTTTTCCAATCATTTGGAACCTTCCGTTCCTCTAGAGACTTGCGGTACACGGCTGTTAGAAGGGGGGCAAGTTCTTTCGCGTACTCTGTGTAGAATCGAATTGGTATCCCGTCAGGTCCAATGGACTTTCCTCCGTTGAGTGATTTCAGTTGCTTTTCTATTCCTTGGACACTTATCTCGATGTCAGCCATTTTTTCGTTTGTGCGAGGTTTTGGAGAAGGAACTGCAGTGCGGTCTTCCTCTGTGAAACAGTTTTGGAAAAAGGTGTTTAGTATTTCAGCTTTACGCGTGTCATCCTCTGTTTCAATGCTATCATCATCCCAGAGTGTCTGGATATGCTGTTTCGAGCCACTTACTGATTTAACGTAAGACCAAAGCTTCCTAGGATTTTCTGTCAAGTCGGTATATAGAATTTTACTTTCGAATTCACTGAACGCTTCACGCATAGCCCTCCTTACGCAAACTTTGACATCGTTTAGCTTCTGTTTGTCTGAGAGGTTTTGGCTGCGTTTAAACTTGCAGTGAAGCTCTTTTTGCTTTCGCAGTAGTTTCCTAACTTTGTTGTTGAATTACGGTGGGTTTTTCCCGTCCCTCACAGTTTTACTCGGCACGTACCTGTCTAAAACGCATTTTACGATTGTCTTGAACTTTTTCCATGAACACTCAACATTGCCAGTGTCGGAACAGAAATTTTCGTTTTGATCTGTTAGGTAGTCTGAAATCTGCCTTCTATTGCTCTTGCTAAACAGATAAACCTTCTTCCCTTTTTTATATTCCTATTTACTTCCATATTCAGCGATGCTGCAACGGCCTTATGATCACTGATTCCCTGTTCTGCGCTTACAGAGTCGAAAAGTTCGGGTCTGTTTGTTATCAGTAGGTCCAAGATGTTATCTCCGCGAGTTGGTTCTCTGTTTAATTGCTCGAGGTAATTTTCGGATAGTGCACTCAGTATAATGTCACTCGATGCTCTGTCCCTACCACCCGTCCTAAACATCTGAGTGTCCCAGTCTATATCTGGTAAATTGAAATCTCCACCTAAGACTATAACATGCTGAGAAAATTTATGTGAAATGTATTCCAAATTTTCTCTCAGTTGTTCTGCCACTAATGCTGCTGAGTCGGGAGGTCGGTAAAAGGAGCCAATTATTAACTTAGCTCGGTTGTTGAGTGTAACCTCCACCCATAATAATTCACAGGAACCATCCACTTCTACTTCACTACAGGATAAACTACTACTAACAGCGACGAACACTCCACCACCGGTTGCATGCAATCTATCCTTTCTAAACACCGTCTGTACCTTTGTAAAAATTTCGGCAGAATTTATCTCTGGCTTAAGCCAGCTTTCTGTACCTATAACGATTTCAGCTTCGGTGCTTTCTATCAGCGCTTGAAGTTCTGGTACTTTACCAACGCAGCTTCGACAGTTGACAATTACAATACCGATTGCTGCTTGGTCCCCGCATGTCCTGACTTTGCCCCGCACTCGTTGAGGCTGTTTCCCTTTCTGTACTTGCCCAAGGCCATCTAACCTAAAAAACCGCCCAGCCCACGCCACACAACCCCTGCTACCCGTGTAGCCGCTTGTTGCGTGTAGTGGGCTCCTGACCTATCCAGCGGAACCCGAGACCCCGCCACCCTATGGCGCAAGTCGAGGAATCTGCAGCCCACACGGTCGCAGAACCGTCTCAGACTCTGATTCAGACCCTCCACTCGGCTCTGTACCAAAGGTCCGCAGTCAGTCCTGTCGACGATGCTGCAGATGGTGAGCTCTGCTTTCATCCCGCTAGCGAGACTGGCAGTCTTCACCAAATCAGATAGCCGCCGGAAGCCAGAGAGGATTTCCTCCGATCCATAGCGACACACATCATTGGTGCCGACATGAGCGACCACCTGCAGATGGGTGCACCCTGTACCCTTCATGGCATCCGGAAGGACCCTTTCCACATCTGGAATGACTCCCCCCGGTATGCACACGGAGTGCACATTGGTTTTCTTCCCCTCTCTTGCTGCCACATCCCTAAGGGGCCCCATTACGCGCCTAACGTTGGAGCTCCCAACTACTAGTAAGCCCACCCTCTGCGACCGTCCGGATCTGGCAGACTGAGGGGCAATCTCTGGAACAGGACAAGCAGCCATGTCCGGCCGAAGATCAGTGTCAGCCGGAGACAGAGTCTGAAACTGGTGCAAGAATAGCGCAGTTCGGGATGTTAGACGACAGCGACGCTACTGCTGTTTTAATTGTGGCAAGCATAAAAAAGGTAGATGGAAAACTGGTTCAAGGAACGTCAAAGATCACACATGAAAACTTGTTGAGTGATCTGAGAGTGAACGAAAAAAAAGAGTGTCATAACTTTTTGCTTGTTGATTGTTAATATTTGATGCTTTACTGGAAATGGTTCTACCTACGAACTGACGCCCCTATATATGGGCACATGCTCACTGTACCCATCCCCCCCCCCCCCCCCCCCACCACGCCCCTTCCTCTTCGAATAAACGGATAAATTTCGCCTGGTGCCCATATCCCTCATCATGAAGATAAACATTAATACACTGAGAGACGCGTTTCCACCAAGTCAGCACTTACCTATTACGCAACGATATCTTGCTAGTGGCAGTTCTTTCGTAGATTTGAAATTTACCAGTGCAGTTCCATCCCACCGTATTTGAGACATACTTATGGAAACGTGTCACGCAATAATACACACACTAAAGGATTAATCCAGGTTTGTAATGTGTACACAGAGATAAATATCTGTATATACTTTTATTCATAGCTTTGTACTAATTAATTTAAAAAATCTTCGTTCGTTGCCGATACCAGTACTATCTTTCGCCTTGTTCTGAACTAACTTTCCACACAACAACGGCCCTAACTCCCTTGGTCTGTGTATCATTCGCGAGACTTAAGGATATTGTGAATACTGCCTACAGACGGCGCTATATTCCCAAGGAGCGCAGTGCATTCCCAAAATTTTTAATGTTCTCAATATTATTGCACAACCTTTCAATCTCACTCGTAGACGGTCAATATCATTGCGAATTCGGGAAATATCGCCAATATTACTGAACGTCTAGGGGCCGCTTCATGTTAGTTGGTATTTCCTCCAGTTAGATTATAATTTAACCACACTGTAGAACTTTCAGCGAAATCGAATGTAAGAGATAAAAGTAGGTTACTGCAAAGAAGAACGTTTATCTCGGATTACGCTACACATCTATTTAGCCAATCGTATTTTCGTGTTGAGATCGTTGGCCTCGCCAACTCACAACCAAATTTTCTGATTCCAATCTAACTTCGGGCTTCACTACAAGTCAATATGTCACCACATCTGTTTTTCTTTCATTCAGATTTGTTGGCTTCGCCAAATCACAACCCACTGTCACATTCCAAAGTAACGCAGGCCTCGGGCTATGCTAGAACTGCGTCTATCAACACATCTTGTTTTCTTCCAGCTCTCCATAACTGAAACAAATCAGTTCCCATATTCCGCGAAAGAATTTATTCTATTCGGCGATTCTCATTCGCTACCTTATAATATCATCTGATCGGTCGGCTACGACCGACGTAATTACTGCCAACAACTACACGCAATGAAGTAGCTTGGTACAATGTAAGTGCACTTTAGTGTGTGTTCCACGTTATTGAGAGAGATAGCATTACGGGTGCAATATACGATGCCGGTACGGTATCGAGAAAGTTAACGAAAATGAACTGGAGAAGTAAAAGAAATTGTGTAGAATTGAACAACAGTCAGTAACAAAACTCTAAAGTTTTGCAATACCTGGAGTAATTTTAAACTGGATTGTAATACTGGTCTATTTTTAGGTTCTGAGAGAAACGTTATCCTATTGATAAAGGCACCAGAATATGTAGTTTTCATGATATTCCTATGCATTGATTCTAACATTCACGAAGATTCTCTCGCCCGAACGGTTATAAGTTACATCTGTTCTGGCCTGTAGAACGTCCTGGATATAAAATCGTATTGTGAGCCTATCGATGGGTGTTCAGCATATCCCTATGATGGTAGCAGGACCTGTAACTGGTGTCCTAAGGGGTACATAGATCGCCCCATGCGTGAAATCACCTAAAATTAATTAATGGAAAGTCGCGCAACGGAATCTACTGCAATCTGAGTTCACGATAAGGGTGGCCCTATCGAAGGTGATAATATGGATCCACAGATATACGAGGGGGGACCCAGAAGAATTGGAACTATTTTTTTAAAGCTATATACATTCAAATTGTTTACAAAACTACCGCATCCCCTTTAAAATACTCTCCATTACAACTAATACATTGGTCCGTCCGGTGCTTCCACTGTTCGAAACATTTTTTGTAGTTACCTTTAGAAATGGCTGACAGTTGCTCCCTCGCTTTTTCTTGACTTCTTCAATGTTGTCTGATTTGTGTCCTTTCACGCGAAGAAAAAGTCGCATGGAGCCAGGTAAATCGAGTAAGGTGAGTGGGACAGTGGAACTATGCCAGTTTTAGCCAAAACTGTTAACAGAGATGGCTGTGTGTGCTGGTGCGTTGTCGTGGTGGAAGAACCAGTCTGCTCTCTGCCACAAATCGGGTCTTTTTTGACGAACAATGTTGCTTCCGAATAAAAGGTTCGATTGATGGTCTGTCCTGGGGGGACAATTTTTCAATATTTTCATTGATTAGGGCAGTTGATGAACGCCCAGAACGGAGTTTGTCATCAATCGACATGTCGGCAATTTTAAATCGAGCACGCCGCTCTTACACTTGAGTTTTTCCCATAGCGTCATCTTGGCAAGCTGTTTTCAACATTAAAACAGTTTCAACAGTATTTTTACCCAGTAGAAAACTAAATTTCACAGCTGCACGTTGTTAAATTTGCCATCATAAAAAACGAAACAAGAACAAAACAGCCCTAGCAAAAACAATCGCTGCAGATGAACGAAACAACCCAAGTCGGGTCAGGGATTTTCTCTGCCTCGTGATGACTGGGTGTTGTGTGACGTCCTTAGGTTAGTTAGGTTTAAGTAGTTCTAAGTTCTAGGGGACTGATGACCATAGATGTTAAGTCCCATAGTGCTCAGAGGCATTTGAACCATTTGAACCAACCCAAGTCGACAACACAAGCACTGACCTGGCAGTGAGTCCCGCTATACTCGCCTAGCGACAAGAATCCGTACTACACAAGCTCCATCAACGGCAATGTCATTCCGGTTTGTTTGGGTGCCCCCTCGTATTAAAGAAGAGTTTCATCAAGTTACTGAATGAAACTAGAGGTCAGACACAAGTTAAATTTATTACAAAAATGTGAAGGTTCGTTAATAAACATGGATTAAATTTAGTCAGCACAGAATGAATGGTGAGTAAATGAGATTCACAAAAGGACATGTTATGACGTTGGCGTGAGTGGGTGCGAATTAAATGTTTAAAAATACCTACATAAACGCCAGTGATTGCGAATGCTACTAATCAATGGAACTGAAAACCAGACCAGAAACAAAAGGCCCAAGAAGTTATACGCAAACACCAATTGCCTCATCTAAGCCCATTGTGGGGCAAGTGAACTACCTCTGTGAACTCAATTAAGCCAAAATAATCTTTAAATAAGCAAACGCACGGTCCCGTCATCACGACCTGCACAGCTGCTGCAAATACACACCATACTTACAGCAGATGACTGAAGCGGTGGATTCTGAATCTGGCCACGGCATGTGTGACCTCTTTGAGACACAGTTCAAACTCTGTAAGATGGATGTGATGATGGTTTGCTGCGTTCTCAAAGTCGGTGTCCGGTGTCTGCCTGCCCTAGATGAAGTCTGTCCCTGCTAGCTGTACAGTAACTGTGCTGGTTCTTCCAGTGTCGGAAACTCTCTAGGCAATTATGGTAAGGACTGCAAACTCCAGTCTCTTCGGGTTTTCTGTCGGATTGTAACGCCGGAAATGCATATCCTCCTATTTCCATCTATTGCACTATTATTTTTTCCTTGTTTTGTTACCTCAAGATATGACATTTCTCTCTCTTTATGTATTGTAATTGTTTTACTGTTTGTATATATATATATTTATGCACTTATGTCGATGTATAATTGGTTTGTTTCGTAAATATCATTTGTATTTTTACGCTGGGTCTTGCCTAGGGAAAACTGCTATCGAACGATTACATCGATAGGTCGTGTGAAGACTCAAAGTGTGTAGGATCTTTGGTAGTGTTAACTCTGCCGCGTGAAGCGCGGGCGGAGCAGTGAGAGTCTGGCTGGAGTAGCGAGTGGAGCAGGTGTGTTGTGAGAAGCTCCCGCGAGTCGCCGCGCTTTCGGGGTTTGGCAGCATGTAATTGCGCTCGACTCGCGATGATAGTTTCTGACATGGTGTCGCGGACGGGAAGCATTAGCTGGCGCACATCAAGAGCCCGTTTCGCCTGGTGACCGTGTCGAGAAGAAGGCGCGCCAACATCCAGCTTCTGCAACAGCGACGGCCGACAATGAGTGACTGTCGCCACCTCCTCGATCGACGGCTTCGAACCTTCAATCAACCAACAAGGAAGACTGGAAGCACGTAAAGTTTTAGAACTGTATGGCAGACCTCAGCTTTTAATCTTGTTCCATTTGCCTCGCAAAATTACAGCAACTTAGCATGAACCTTTGTTGCTCATTGTCCCAATTGCATTACCAAGCAAGGTCCCTTCCTTTTCCGGAATGAACCCGAGTGTCGTTGAAATTCAGACGCCAGCATTAAAGTAACATCATTTCACTGCTTTAATCTCAAAGGTATTCATAGCTGGCTTCAATATTCAGATTACACAAGCACAAATTAAGAGTGCGAGTTTTGTTATCGTATTTTAGCTTACCTGTGACTGCAGCTCAGCTTGGTACGTACTAAATTTTACTATTGTTAATTGTTCAGGATCATTTAATTCAAGTTCAAAGTTAAATCTCTTATTTCTAAATTGCGTAGATTCAAGTAGTTTTTGAAATGATTGTTGAGGTAGTCCAAGACTAACCGTATTTTACTGAATTTCGATGTGCTTCAGAAAGAAAGCTCACTATTCACTTCAGTCACTAAATTAACTTTCGATTTTCCGGTTATTAATTCTTTTGCTAAATTAAGTCAGGGTGTAGCGAAATTTATTACTTCTGACGAACTTTCAGTTTTCACACTACACGTGTCAACCTTCAGTTGCCACGCTTCTAGTGCTAATTATATGTGTAATAACCTTTCTTTTTCAGTTACTATAGTAATTGTCCTTAGGACTGGCGACCGTGATTTCCCCAAATCTCAAATACCTAATTACCGCTAGTTAATTGTTAATGTAACGGCTGCACATTTACTTTCTTTATTAACTTTACCCCTTTTCAAAATTAATTTCCACCAGTTTCATTAGCACATTTCCTTTCATTTAGATGTAACCCTTTCCTCCCTCTTTACCGACAGGTTAACTTCGGTGACGATTGCTTTTCCAAAACTCCTATTAGGTACACGCGGTTTCATTTTTCACTGTCATTAAGGTCGGTAAGTGAGGGGGAGGTTACACGTGGCGACCGTGACAGGACAATCTTCGAATTTGAGGTTGTTCTGGACACGAATTTTGCATTGTGCAAATCTCGTAACAAAGTACTGGTTACGAAATGGTCGTTACGTCAGCGAGAATAAATAGTGTGAGGAATCCTAATTATATTTGAGATTTGTCATTTATATTGAAAATTATTAAAATGAGTGAAGGCAACAATTACCAAAATTTGGTAGACTTGGATACGGAACAATCGGTCGAACAGTGGGAAACGCGCACGGCGGTTCCCATTGTTCAGGGGCAGGCGGCTAGCATGAAAGACGCGACCGCCGAAACGCAACAAAGAGCAGAAATGGAATTCCAAACTTTAGAAAATGTTTCGGAATCGGAAGCGAAAATCAAATCTGTACCCCTTGATGATGAATACGGGGGAACATATATAGAGGAACCAGCTACGGAGGTAAAACCGGTAGTCTCTGGGAATTTAACTGATTTATTGAATGCTTTGATTAATGAAATCAAGAGTCGATCGGCAGAAATTATAGCTCTGTCTGCCAAGCAAGAAGCTCAGTCTGAAAAAATTGAACGAAAGCTAGACAATCAGAACAAAGCTATTAATGTTGTTAACAACAATGTTGGAGTTGTTAATACAAAAGTTGATAAAATCAAAGAAGAGATTGTTGTAATTAATACCGAAATCGGTAATCTTAAACAGGAAATGATAGGCGTTCAGGCGGAAATTGCGAGCATAAATACTCGTTTTGATTCCGAAATTAGCAGAATCGAGAAAAGTGTAGGAGAAGCAGTTGCTCCGATCATCGAGAATAAGGTGACGGAACAAATTCAATTAGTGAAAAAAGAGGATCAACAGAAGGTGGAAACTTTAAAGGCTTTAGTGTCCGAAGTAAACACTAAAGTGAGGGAGCAGGCTAATACCTGCGAAGAGAAAAAGAGGGAAGTGGAAACGCTTGCGACAACCACTTGCCAAGTAATTACGAGAGTGTCGGAATTAGAAAAGAAACTTGACGAAAAACAGAGCTATGTGCCAATCTGTACACATAGTTCGGAATTGTTGACGAAAGAGGAGCGGTTCGACCCCTTGAAAAAAGGCGGTATACACGCGACGGATTTCATTAAAAATTGTGAAAGAGTTTTACCCAGATCATGGACTAATGAGAGAAAAATTAATGCGGTTATTGATGTGCTGGCTGGTGATGCCAAACGTTGGGGCTTAAACCTCGACATTACGAACCTGACTTTTGACGAGTTTAAAAATTTGTTTCTGGCTGAATACTGGTCAGAGCAAAAACAGCAAAGTGTCTGGCGCGAATTTGTCGTATCGAGGCCTTTCGATGCGAATTCGCGCGGTTCGATGAGGGAGTTTTGTGAGGGCTGGATCCGCAAGTTGGAATATTTGCGTGATCGCCGCACGGAATCCGAAATAGTCTGGGAACTCTACAAGAAGCTTCCAGATGATACAAAACGCTACGTAGGAAGCAATTACAGGACAATCAATGATTTCCTGGAAAGAGTTGAGGACGAGGACAATTGGCGCAATAATCGCGACAGTGGTAGAGGCCGTGGTAACAACAACGGGTACCACAGCAACCACAACGACGATAACCATGGAAATAATGCATACCGCAACCATGGCAGCAATAACAATAATGGTTCGGACCGTAATAACAATCGGTACAATGCAAATAATAACAGGAATGACGGAAACCAGTATCGTACTAACGTGATACGGGCCTCACAGAATAGTAATAACGCCAGAGGGTGTGATGAACCGCCTCAGCAGCATCCGGGGAGCGTATCTGCTGGGACGAGACAGGGAAACCATTAGCCGCGCCGGTGAGGGGCCGAGCGGGCGTGGAGAAATTTTGGCGGCCCAATAACAGGAGAAAACCCAGGTATCGTCATTATGAAAATTCCGTGTGGAGTAATCAACGGCGGGAGAGTGTGCCAGTGTTAAGAGAAAGGAGTGCGCCCACAAGTAGTAGATCAGCTGTATACACGGCAGTAGAAAATACATTCGCTGTCAGTGAGAACAATTTAAGTAGTGTTCCGGAAATCGATCATAAAGTGGCAGCTGTAATACCCGCAGCGGAACTGGAGATTGAGTTTAAGAATGATTCGCAATTGTTGAGAGAAGATCAGATGTCGGATAACACGTCCGTCATCGAGCGAGGGGATGCAGAGAGGGATGAGGTCTGGTTAAGGCAGTTCGGTCGCTTATACGACGAACTAAGAGATTATAGGGGCCTGTACGGGAGGAGTCTTTATAGGGAGCGCGGGCAGGATTTGCCGCGTCTCGTCCCACAGGAAGATAGTATTTGTGAAATGATGGAAAGTTCTGGCCCTAACCGGCAGACTTTACCAGAAATAGTTGATGTTAATGGGGAGCACGAGCAAGATTCGTCGTGTTTCGTCCCGCAGGAGTTAGATGTTGAAGTAGTAACGGAAAGTTCTGGCCCTAACCGGCAGACTTTACCGAAAGTTATAGTGGTAGAAGTAGCCGACCCATCCGACGCAAACCTCCAGTTTAAACATTGCGAGAGTATTAAGGAGAAAGATTACGAAAATTTTAGTGATAGCCGGACACGATTGGTAGAAAAGCACATAGATTACAGCGTGTATGAGGTTAGAGCTGACATTATACAGTCAGACGATAGCAGTGTGGGTTGCGCAGATCCAGAGGAAGTAATTTCAGATGCTACTGGGCACATTCCTCCAGGTAGATTGGCAGATGAGATCAATCTGACCAAAGTGGAATCAACGAAGGTGACAATTAGTGAATTGATAGCAAAGCAACACTCACTAGTTGACGAGTTACAGGAAAAGGTTTCGGTATTGGAGGCGAAGCTAGAGACTAAGCCTCAGGACAAACGTGTTGAAATTAAAACTGTATTTGAACAGAGGCTGAAAAAGCCGCCAGATAAGCCGGATTTAGGATCAAAGCCGGATGGTTTTTTCTGGAATGACCTGGATATAGACGAGGATTTACTGTGGGAAAATAAAGAAACAGTCGAGGACAAGTGTAGACAGATAGTAGTGTCTGTTAATATGCACGACCTACAACTAAACGTGTTGATTGACACCGGTGCAGAATTGAGTGCTGTATCTGGGAAAATATTTGAGTTACTGAAAGACAGACCCGACATCGTAGTTGTGCCAGTAACAGGAGTGAAAATTATCGGTGCTACTGGGAAGGCCAGTAAACCGGTCACAAAACAGATTTTTGTCAACTTCGAGATATGTGGGGCACGATTTGAGCAAGAGTTTGTCGTCGTGCCAGACTTAACTACGGAAGTAATTATCGGGTTAGATTGGCTATTAAAGTACCGTGCAGTGATTAACTGCGAAAGCAAAACTTTGACATGTATGTCACTAGATAAAACAATGGTAGTTGGTTTTGACGAGGCAGGAGACGGTGTGCATAGGCAATACCAGCCTATACACATTGTTAACTGGCCGGATGACATTGACGTAGGAATGAGTTTGAACTGCCATAACATGAGGAATTTCGGCATTGACAAAAGTGTAGAAAGTGAATTGGAAGAGATAATCAAATTCCCTCCACGGATTAACATTAGTATTGGTGTGAAAAAAGATCGTTTGCGAGAAGTAATGAAGCTAAAAGCCGATGCTCGCATACGTCGTCATGACGCTAAAGCGCGTTTTGCTAAGTTTGCAATCGGAGACTTAGTACTTGTAAAAGCTCATGAGAAATCGAGCGAGATAGACCATGAAAACTCTAAATTTAAGTTTGTTTATAATGGACCATATAAAGTCATTGGTATGCCTCACACAAATGCTTACGGAATATTGTAGACTTGAAATTGTACCAACCTAGGATCGATTAATACCACACAACGGGTAATTTGTACAATATGTAAATATAGAGTGTAAGATTTAAGGTTTGCTAGATTTCCATGCTTTTGACTGACTAAGGTCATTAAAGAAGTTGTAATTAATAAGTAATTAATTTTGATTAATCAATTTAATTTTAATCAATTTAATCATGATCTAATCAACTGAAAAATCCAAGCTGCTAGTTTAAGTTTTCAGCTGAGTCACAGTAGATTAAGGAATGTAAATATGATTTTGTAAATAGCTGCAAGATTTCATAAATATGTGATTTACTAGTCATTGCCGATGTACTTAGACGCTGTTTTAAGTTTCAGGCTAGTACATGCGTGTGATGATGGACAGTGTTGAGTTATCCACTGTGATAGTATTAAGGGACTCCTTGAGATTACTCGGGAGTGAGCTTTTTCTAAAGAATTCAGTGGAACGGACGTTCTGGAAACGCCATCACAAGGGCGAGTGAGATCAAGCGTGCCGCACACGCGGGCGCAACAATACTGGCGAGGCGAGCCGCTGTCGGCTCTTGTGCCGCTGTTGGCTCTTGGGCCGCTGTCGGCATTCTTTGTACTTGCGAGTACGGAAGGCGGAATTGTTTTTCTTCCTGGACAGCTGAAAGAATTCTACTGTCAATATTTATGTTTTTTTCGATCTGATGTGTATTATTTTCTTGTTTAGCGTTAAGTAGATTCTCGTGACGAGAATATTAATTATGAAAAGGTTATATAAAATGTGTAGTCTATTTAATTATTTATTTGCGTATTTTGATCTACCTGGTTTTATGACCATGCAATCTGATTAATTTTGTAAATAGTATTCCATTTCTTGATACTGTTGGGAATTTTGACAATTTTAGAATAGCTAAACCATTTTCTATGTTTTCTATGAATTTTAATATGTTGTCAACCTGTTTTATTTTGTGCAAGATGACAGAGTGGAATAAGATTAGGAGTGTCTCCACTCAATTATTATGGAAATTGATTTATGCTTAATTAGACGAATGCTAAATTTTGTTGATGTTTTGAGCATATGCATTTCCGCTGTTTCTTTTTTGGGACATTTTCTGAGTCTGTTTACGTTACACGAACATCCTCAGACAATGTGGGGCACGTGTAACGCCGGAAATGCGTATCCTCCTATTTCCATCTATTGCACTATTATTTTTTCCTTGTTTTGTTACCTCAAGATATGACATTTCTGTCTCTTTATGTATTGTAATTGTTTTACTGTTTGTATATATATATTTATGCACTTATGTCGATGTATAATTGGTTTGTTTCGTAAATATCATTTGTATTTTTACGCTGGGTCTTGCCTAGGGAAAACTGCTATCGAACGATTACATCGATAGGTCGTGTGAAGACTCAAAGTGTGTAGGATCTTTGGTAGTGTTAACTCTGCCGCGTGAAGCGCGGGCGGAGCAGTGAGAGTCTGGCTGGAGTAGCGAGTGGAGCAGGTGTGTTGTGAGAAGCTCCCGCGAGTCGCCGCGCTTTCGGGGTTTGGCAGCATGTAATTGCGCTCGACTCGCGATGATAGTTTCTGACATGGTGTCGCGGACGGGAAGCATTAGCTGGCGCACATCAAGAGCCCGTTTCGCCTGGTGACCGTGTCGAGAAGAAGGCGCGCCAACATCCAGCTTCTGCAACAGCGACGGCCGACAATGAGTGACTGTCGCCACCTCCTCGATCGACGGCTTCGAACCTTCAATCAACCAACAAGGAAGACTGGAAGCACGTAAAGTTTTAGAACTGTATGGCAGACCTCAGCTTTTAATCTTGTTCCATTTGCCTCGCAAAATTACAGCAACTTAGCATGAACCTTTGTTGCTCATTGTCCCAATTGCATTACCAAGCAAGGTCCCTTCCTTTTCCGGAATGAACCCGAGTGTCGTTGAAATTCAGACGCCAGCATTAAAGTAACATCATTTCACTGCTTTAATCTCAAAGGTATTCATAGCTGGCTTCAATATTCAGATTACACAAGCACAAATTAAGAGTGCGAGTTTTGTTATCGTATTTTAGCTTACCTGTGACTGCAGCTCAGCTTGGTACGTACTAAATTTTACTATTGTTAATTGTTCAGGATCATTTAATTCAAGTTCAAAGTTAAATCTCTTATTTCTAAATTGCGTAGATTCAAGTAGTTTTTGAAATGATTGTTGAGGTAGTCCAAGACTAACCGTATTTTACTGAATTTCGATGTGCTTCAGAAAGAAAGCTCACTATTCACTTCAGTCACTAAATTAACTTTCGATTTTCCGGTTATTAATTCTTTTGCTAAATTAAGTCAGGGTGTAGCGAAATTTATTACTTCTGACAAACTTTCAGTTTTCACACTACACGTGTCAACCTTCAGTTGCCACGCTTCTAGTGCTAATTATATGTGTAATAACCTTTCTTTTTCAGTTACTATAGTAATTGTCCTTAGGACTGGCGACCGTGATTTCCCCAAATCTCAAATACCTAATTACCGCTAGTTAATTGTTAATGTAACGGCTGCACATTTACTTTCTTTATTAACTTTACCCCTTTTCAAAATTAATTTCCACCAGTTTCATTAGCACATTTCCTTTCATTTAGATGTAACCCTTTCCTCCCTCTTTACCGACAGGTTAACTTCGGTGACGATTGCTTTTCCAAAACTCCTATTAGGTACACGCGGTTTCATTTTTCACTGTCATTAAGGTCGGTAAGTGAGGGGGAGGTTACAGGATCTTAAAATCAACTCGATTCGACATTTCGGCGATCCAGCTGGTCGGCAACTTCAGGGGAATGCTGCTTCCGCTGACGAGTCAGTTCTCAGTGGGACTCATCAGCAGAAGCAGCATTCCCTTGAAGATGGCGACCAGTTGGATCGCCGAAACATCGAATCGAGTTGATTTTAGGATCCGACAGCAAACCCGAAGAGACTTTCAAGACTTATTACGCCGGGAAATCCTACGAAATCACCGCAAACTCCAGCCAACGAAAACTTCAGAAATATGTTACCAAAATCGTTTTCCTTACATATTATGACTTAATTAACGAATCATGTTAATTGTCTCTAAAGCGGGGGCAGAAGTTCAAGTTCTTTCCCACCAACAACGCAACTTTCTGTCTCGGCGAACGAGAGGGAAGGTATGTACACACATGCAAACCCTTCCTCCAGCTATCAAATAATTTTCGTGAACCATTCAACGTTTGTTTTACAAGTTTGCTTCCTTTCTCGCTACGGCGACGCTCTTCGTTTTCACAGTGTGTAGTATTTGTTTCACCTGATAGATCCATATCCATCTAAACAGCATTCGTAAGTCTACAGTCGGCCCCTGAAGTTTTACAGTCTCTTAGTTTCGCTAGGAAGCCCCTTGCTCTAATAGCCACTGGACAGTTCCCGTGTCCTTCTGCCCCCAGCCGTGACGACCAATTCTGCCCTCAGGGCTTCCAGGGAGAAATACATTTATGACTCTGTATCGCGCCCCTGTACGGAAATATCCCATGGAAGCCCGCCTAACTTGCTGGAAGAAAGAAAGGACCCCAGAGTGTCAAAAGACAGAACAGAAACTAAAGGGATTTACAGTCATTGTAATTAATCTTTCTTGCATGCATATTCAGATGCACTACTCATATTATGACCTAATGTGGTCTCCTACTTTAAATAAATGAGTGATAGTTAGGTTAAGTGTCAGTCTGACAAAAAGTACCATGTAAAAAACAATTACCAGATTTGAGTATATGCTACACTCATGTGAAGTTGTTGCAAGATATGTTTCAGAAGTCGGCATATCAGTCAGAGTTCAAAATAATAGTCTTGTGGGTCTTGAGGGTGAAGAAGTAACTGTTCGGTACTTTTAAGGAAGTGTAAAGAAAATAGACACCATGTACCACTACAGAATGGATGGCAATATGTGAACTGACGCTACAAAATATGAACAATTTGGTTAAACTGCTGTTGCTTCCTTGTGAGTTTTGATTATTTGTTGAAGGAACAAATTAGCAATGCTGAAAGCTGTTGATATCGATTTAACTGAAATTACGCTCTTCAACAGTTTTCAGAAATTCAGTATGACTTCAACAACTCAATTATTGATCATACATGCAATCCAGGAATTAAAGTACAACAGTGATGAATAGATAACAGTATGCATCCTTTACACTAGCTACTAAATAGACTTTGACCTTGATTGGCCGTATACATTGTTTCTTACTTCAACATAACGTTTCGGTAAACGAAGGCTGTCAGTCCTATGACCTTATATGAAACATAAACATGCAATAGATAAATAACGCACAAGGAGCAGATATGGTTCTAAAGTTGCTTACTTTCTGTTTGTCGATTCACTGACTTGCACTTCAAGCCCTGTCTGCGTGAATTCGAATAAAATTCTCGAGATTTCGGTGGCTATATCCGCCGTCGTCGTCAGGAGTAAAACAACTGACTGCTGGGGCTGGTTTATTTTATTTTATTTTATTTTATTTTATTTTTTTCTGATAGATTGGGGTACAGCGTCACTGGTGGATGGCGGTCTTACTGTCTTGGTGTAAGGGTAAAATTTTTCTATTGTACAATGACATAACTGTAATCACATCATTGGAGCGTACACTCAAGGTGTGGCAGTGGGGCTTGAAGCGCGGTATCACACTCTGACGGTGGAAGTTTAAGATAGCGGGCAAGAGGGAACACAACTACATAGGTAGTGACACTAGTGGTTGTACCATGGACGTCACGCATTAAGTGGTCGTATCAAGACTGACGAATTATTAGTGGCAATAACAGGGATATCGTTACCCATGGTCCGAATATGCTTCCTCGAGGATGGTAAGAGGAACAGGGTAGTGAGAGTTCGTGGTGCCAGTGTGGTGTAAGCCAGTGACCGTGTTGTGCAGGGCATCCACTTTGTCACAGAGATGCCTTGCCTTCTCTCGAATGGTCGTCTTTAGAGTTACCATGTTTGTCTCCCCGTGGAAGGTGACAACCATCACGAGGGGAGGGGCATGCAGGCTCCACCGAAGCACTTTATTCTGCAGGCGCTGGAGGGTCTGCATCCGAGAGGCACTAATTGTGGCCCACGCGGAGGAGCCGTAGGTGAGGGAAGCGTGACAAACCATTCGGTACAGTCAGAGCTTTGTGTCTATGTTCAGTTCCCTGCTGTTGAAGACTGAGTGCAACACTTTTATCAGCTCCTCCCATGTTTGGCTGACGTATTCTGCATGGCGATGGAAGAACAGTTTTTTGTACATCTGGACACCTAGATATTTGATATTTGGGGACCTTGGAGCCTTGACGCCTGCAGTAGCGATGTTGTAGCGAAGGCCTGGGCACTGTTTGATGAAGTAGACTGCCGTAGTTTTGGCGGCATTGAGAGCAATATTGTTTGAACGACACCAGGCGATTGTCGCGTCCGCCTGCCTCTAGAGACAAGCAATGAACTGATCCGTGTTGCGGCTGGTCGTATAGAGCGCCATATCATCAGCGCATTGCGCCAGGTGGCAGTGTGGGATGACTGGCATATCATTAACATAAATGATAAAGAGGATGGGCGACAACACAGCCTTGAGGGGTACCCATCCACATGTGTCGTAAGCTCGGGCTTTTTCCTCACTAACCAGGAAGGTTCTATCACAGAGGAAATCATCCGTGATCTAGATATAAATGATAAATGTGTGGTATGGTCGTCTGAGTCAGCATTTTGTGCACAAGATTGTCCTGCCAAATCTTGTCGTACACGTTTTGCAGGTCCTAGAAAACCGCTGGCATCTACATGTAGGAGTTAAAGCCCTTGCTGACGTATTCTGTGATCCTGAGAACTTGGATTCGACTGACAGGTGGGAAGTGAATCTGAACTGTGCTGGAGTCCCAGCCGCTGCCAGAGGCTGAGAAATGTGGTGGAGGATCAAAGATTCTAGGACCCTTGCTATGGTATTGGGAAGGCTAGTGGGCCTGTTGTTAGTAGGGACCATAGGGCCTTGGGGATGGCAATCTGTTTGGTCTGCTTCCACTGTGAGGGGAAAAGGGCGGTTGTGAGTCAGCAGTTCAGGATGTTGGTTAATAAGATCAGTGGCTTGTGCAGTTCTTTTAAGGTGCCATCTAGAACTGGAGCCAACTACCCATGCTTTCGCTGGAGGATCCACTGGAGCTGTTCTGGAGACATAAGATGAGGGGCAGGAAGAGAGAAAGAGGTGCTCTTTTTCTGAAAGCGGTAATGGCCACAAGAATGTTATGTCCTTATGGAGTTTATCAGGTGTAAGTCTAGGACGAGCAATTGGTTCTGGGCCTCAAATGCATTGGCCAGCGTTCTTCCACACGAAGGCATCATAAGTTAAGCCATCCATCATATGGATGGGATGGTTGGTCCTCAGTGCAGAGTGCTGTAGGCTTTTGATAACAACCCATTCTGATTTGTGTTGGAGGAGAAAGGCAGACATATTGTCCTCCCATTGTTCTGTTTTCCAATAGGCGAGGCTGTTGCAGAGTTTGGGTTGGAGATGCCTCATCTAACACTTACCATAAGGATCACGATACTGCTTCCACCGCCTACAGCAGTAGTTTTTCTGGATTTCTAGTTTTTTAAATAGGGGAGGCAAGTCATCCAGTGGGGTTTAAGCCTGTAGGTCACTGGAAGCAGAGGCATTCATTGTCTTCTGGATTTTCGTGGTTAGGTAATTAACAGCGCTAGCCAGATAGGCAGATGTCGCCAGGTCAAGGTTTAGCTGGACAGTGTTGTTGAGGATCCTGGAAAATATCTCCCAGTCCGTTATGGTCAAGGTAGAATGGATGTCTAAAGACAGAGTGACATCAAAATGATTCTGAATACTATGGGACTTAGCATCTGAGGTAATCAGTCCCCTAGACTTAGAACTACTTAAACCTAACTAACCTAAGGACATCACACACATCCATGCCTGAGGCAGGATTCGAACCTGCGACTGTTACAGCAGCGCGGTTCCAGACTGAAGCGCCTAGAACCGCTCGGTCACAGCGGCCGGCAGAGTGACATCAGTAAGGTGCAATGTCACTGGGTCATGGTCAAAAGCCAATTTGTGGAGTGTTTCCAAAGAAAATTGCACTGCAATGTTCTTGAAAATGGCAACATCCAGATCATCCAGCTGGCAGTTGGAGCAAACTGGTATATGGATGGTGGTGCAGGGGCCACAGACTGGCAGTGATAGAGGATATTCTAGTTCAAGGAGGAGTCTGCATTTGGGATAAGCAATGCGAAAACGCCAAGCCAGATGCTTAGAGTTGAGGTGTGCCCTGACAATGAGTTTGCCAAATGATGTCAACATACAGAGGTTCACTTCAAGGAGTGGTAGGTTAGGGCTCAAATACGGTGCAGGTAAAGTAATAGCACCAAGGTAGGTATAAGAAGTGACCGCTGTAGCCTCTATTTGTTCCAGTGGTTGGAGTGCCTTGTGATTATGGATGAGTGTCTTATGTAGGAGTATCGCCGTACCCCCACCTCGGCGATGGAGACAGTCTGTGCGATAGCAAACCATGTTGCCGGGACGAAAGTCATCTTCATCTGCAGTTTTGAAGTGGATTTCATAAATAAGTAAAATGTCCACATGGTGGTCGTAGAGGCAGTCTTCTTAGGTATAATGCCATTAGCATTAAAAATATAGACCACTAGATCCAGAGGGGGCTGAGGTTGTGCGTTGGGCGATTCGCCATTATAACATTATCTGTCTGAACCCATCAACAAGGGAAATAACCTTTGTGAGTCTGTCCTCCGACCGACGGATCTTTTGATCTGTTTCACGAATGACGGCCCTGCTGTGGGGCTATGTGAAAAGGGAGATGACATGGGGGATCTGTCTCATGACACCCCAGAAAGAAGCATCTGTGTCCACCACTGGAGGAATATCACGAGTGGGCGCCTGAGCATCTCTGTTTTGTTGGTCGTCGGTTTTACCCCATAAGATGGTGAAATGAGTGCGGTCCTGCGATGGTGGGGGTGGTCGATTCGTCCTTGGTTTCCTTCTTGGAGGGTGGAAAGACTTCATAGGGTAACCCTTCGAGGAATCTAGATGGTGGGGGTTGTGAATGGTGTCCAAACAGTGGGTGCATGTGGGTTTTTCTGAGGCTGGGAGTTTGCAGTCCTCTGACGCATGTGAGCCGGCACACTTGGCAGATCAAAAACACAGTGTGCAGGAATTGCTGGTGTGTTGCAAACATTGACACCTATGGCAGATGAAGGGGCTGTTGCGTCCTTCATATAATTAAATTCGACCTTGGTGCACCAGGTGGCCATGGGAGCCGTCGGATTATTGATCCCTCTAGCGAGGTTGTAGACCACTGTAAGTGGTTGTCAGTGATTTGTGGCGGGAGGTACTGTGCGCTCGGTCCTTAGCCCGTTGTGTGGTGTCAGAATCGGTGCCTCCGGTATCTTGCCGGGATGGCCGTCGATCGGCCGATGTCACATTGCTGCGCGAAGGAGCGGCGGAAGACTGGCCTATCCACGGATACCTGCTCTTCGCCCTATTCATACTTTGTCTCGGCCTGACTGACTCAGCCTGGGCCCTGTCGCCTGTCGCCTATAAATCCCTGGGAGAACATGACACGTACGAAAAACAACGGTGCATTACAAGACGAACGACAAATCAACGTCGACTCAGACACTACTACTACAATGAGCACAACGCTGAGCAGAAATCGTGACCGTAACGAACGACGCGCACGTACTCGCAAGTAAACACTGTCGGGGCTCCTACCTGACCGATTTGGCCGAGGCTTACACGATTTTCTTCTTATATACCCACGATTAGGGCCACTGGGACGAATCAGAGAGGGCTGAAAAGACGCGTGTGTGGAAGGTGAGTTGTGTAGCACATAGCAGCTCTGTCCCGCCGCCTGACCGAATGACGACAGGCGGCGCGAGGGGCCGGCGCCACGTTTCAGATTGCGCTCTGTAGTGTCACTTTTTACGTGGTTGTCAGTACAAGATACGCTTGATCTTTTGGACCAACAGTTTCCACCTGGAATCGCCAACTTCTTCCGTCATGTTCTAATGACAACGTACTTCTTGTACAGCGACGAATATTATGAAATGACGAATGGCACAGCAATGGGCTCACTACTGTCTTCTGCAGTTGATAATTTTTTCATGGAGCACTTGGAGGAACAGGCTCTGAACTCTGCGGTGTTCTGTCGTCTCGCTTTCTAAGGTACGTCGATGAAACCTTCCTGATGCGGCCTCACGGTGAAAATACATTGTAGCACTTCGTGGATCACGTGAACGGTGTCCATGCCAACATTAAATTTGCCATCGAAATGAAGAATTATGGCAAGCTACCGTTCCTGGATGTTTTAGTTGAGTAGAAGGCAGGAGGTTGGTTTGATCATTCAGTGTACAGGAAACCGACGCACACTGATTGATATTTCAACGCCGATGGTTTCCACCACCCTGTACACAAGAAAGCGGTCCTGAACACGTTAATACATAGAGTCAAAGTTATTTCCGACGATGGCCACCTACGGTCTGAATTGCAGCACTTGAGACACGTGTTTTAAGAGAATGGTTATAGCAAAATCGACGTTGCAAACGCTTACAGGTGTCACCGAAGAAGGACGCCTTGTGAATCGGCAGAAGACGCCAAGCTGGCGGTTTTACTGCCATACTATGGGGCAACGAGCAGCAAGCTAGGACGTGTACTGCAGAGAACAGGCTCTGAACTCTGCGGTGTTCTGTCGTCTCGCTTTCTAAGGTACGTCGATGAAACCTTCCTGATGCGGCCTCACGGTGAAAATACATTGTAGCACTTCGTGGATCACGTGAACGGTGTCCATGCCAACATTAAATTTGCCATCGAAATGAAGAATTATGGCAAGCTACCGTTCCTGGATGTTTTAGTTGAGTAGAAGGCAGGAGGTTGGTTTGATCATTCAGTGTACAGGAAACCGACGCACACTGATAGATATTTCAACGCCGATGGTTTCCACCACCCTGTACACAAGAAAGCGGTCCTGAACACGTTAATACATAGAGTCAAAGTTATTTCCGACGATGGCCACCTACGGTCTGAATTGCAGCACTTGAGACACGTGTTTTAAGAGAATGGTTATAGCAAAATCGACGTTGCAAACGCTTACAGGTGTCACCGAAGAAGGACGCCTTGTGAATCGGCAGAAGACGCCAAGCTGGCGGTTTTACTGCCATACTATGGGGCAACGAGCAGCAAGCTAGGACGTGTACTGCAGAGAACAGGCTCTGAACTCTGCGGTGTTCTGTCGTCTCGCTTTCTAAGGTACGTCGATGAAACCTTCCTGATGCGGCCTCACGGTGAAAATACATTGTAGCACTTCGTGGATCACGTGAACGGTGTCCATGCCAACATTAAATTTGCCATCGAAATGAAGAATTATGGCAAGCTACCGTTCCTGGATGTTTTAGTTGAGTAGAAGGCAGGAGGTTGGTTTGATCATTCAGTGTACAGGAAACCGACGCACACTGATTGATATTTCAACGCCGATGGTTTCCACCACCCTGTACACAAGAAAGCGGTCCTGAACACGTTAATACATAGAGTCAAAGTTATTTCCGACGATGGCCACCTACGGTCTGAATTGCAGCACTTGAGACACGTGTTTTAAGAGAATGGTTATAGCAAAATCGACGTTGCAAACGCTTACAGGTGTCACCGAAGAAGGACGCCTTGTGAATCGGCAGAAGACGCCAAGCTGGCGGTTTTACTGCCATACTATGGGGCAACGAGCAGCAAGCTAGGACGTGTACTGCAGAGACATGGATTGAGACCAGTGTTCCGGCCAGCCTCCCAAGATACGAGATATGCTACACCCTGTTAAGGACGGCAGCATCTATATAAGCATAACAATTCGCACAGTAGCAGACCATTGTACCGAGCAAGTGAGACATATTAAACAAAGGGAGCTCGACAAGTCGGCCATAGCTGAGCGTTGCCTGGAAAACGGACACAAAATACAATTCGAGAACATGAGAGTCTTGGCTCATGCGTCAACATACTGAGATTCCGTTATAAAATAGGCTTACACACTGCTTTCCGAGCGGGAAGGCGTGCCGGTCCCCGGCACGAATCCGCTGGCGATTAGTGTCGGGCCGGCCGTTGTGACCAAGCGGTTCTAGGCGCTTCAGTCTGGAACCGCGCGACCGCTACGGTGGCAGGTTCGAATCCTGTCTCGGGCATGGATGTGTGTATTGTCCTTAGGTTAGTTGGGTTTAAGTAGTTCTAAGTTCTAGGGGACTGATGACCTTAGATGTTAAGTCCCATAGTGCTCAGAGCCATTTGAACCAATTTTGATTAGTGTCGAGGTCTGGTGTGTCAGCCCGTCTGTGGATGGTTTTTAAGGCGGTTTTCCATCTGCCTCGGCGAATGCGGGCTGATTCCCCTTACTCCGCCTCAGTTACATTAAGTCGGTGATTGCTGTGCAAAAACTTTCTCCACATACACGTACACCATCATTACTCTACCACGCAAACATTGGTGTTACACTCATCTGGTGTGAGACGTTCCCAGGGAGGGAGGGAGGGGAGGGGGGGTTGCACTGGGGGCCGACCGCACAATAACCCTGGGTTCGGTGTGGGGCGGCGGTGGTGTGAGTGCACTGCTGTAGCCTGTTGTTGGGTTGTGTACCACTGAAGGCTACGGTGGGGACGAAGCCTCTCCGTCGTTTCTAAGTCCCCAGTTCTATACAATACAATACAATACAATACAAGGGGTGGGGGATTTGGATGTTGAATGGAAGCAACGAAAGATGTTTAACGCTTGTGCAGGGGCCACCTAGAGGCCCTCGGTCCCGTGCGGGCCAGAGCTGCTGTGAGCTGCCCAACTCACCTTCAACGAACGTATCGTTTCGGCCCTCTCTGATTGGTGCCAGTGGCCGTAATCGTGGGTATATAAGAGGAAAATCGTGCCATTCCCCGCAGGGCTCAATGATCAACAGCAGGAGACTGAACCTAAAAACCAAGCTTCCACTGTACCGAATGATTGTCCACCCTTTCCTCACCTATGGCTCCACTGCCTCACCTATGACTCCGCGTCGTGGGCCACGATTAGTGCCTCCCGGATGCAGACCCTCCAGTGCCTGCAGAATAAGGCACTTCAGTAGAGCCTGCGTGCCCCTCCCCTCACGAGGGTACTTACCATCCATGAGGAAATGGACATGGTTACTCTAAAGACATCCATTCGAGAGAACACAAGGCGTCTCTACGACAAAGTGGATGCCCTGCGTGACACTGTCGCTGGCTTACAAAACATTGGCACCAAGACTCCCCAGCACTGGCACCGCCACCCTGTTCCTCTCACCATCCTTGAGGAATCAGATTCTGACCATGGCCACTAATCAAGTATCAGTGTTGAAATGACCACTCGATATGTGTCGACCATCATAAGCCACCAATGTTGGCACCTAATGTAGTTATGTTACCTATTGATGCCCTTTGAATGACATCATTGTAGGGTAGAACAATTTTATCTTCCACAAGACAGTAAGACAGTGATCCACAAGTGACGCTGCATTTCAACCAACCACACACACACACACACACACACACACACACACACACACACACACACACACACACATAAATCCCGGCAGTCAGTAGTTTCACTCCTGCGACGATGACGGAGATGGCCTTCGAAAACTCGATAATTTTATTCAAATCGACGCAGCTTGAAAACCGAGAAGATTTTTTACAGACATGCCTCCGCAATAGTCTCCAAGGACATAGATAAACATGAGTATACAGCAGGTAAATACTAATAATACAAGGTTCAGATATATTCTGACATACCTGTTTATTGATTCACTAGCGGAGGTAGTTTCTTGCGTTCTCCAAGGCAGTGTTATAGGCCCACCACTGTTCCTCATCTATATAAACCATTCAGGAGACAATCTCAGCGGCCGTCTTAGGAGATGATGTTGCCCTTTATCGTCTAGTAAACTCATCAGGAGATCAAAACAAACTGCAAAACGATTTACAAAAGATATCTAAATGGTGGAAAAATTGTCAGTTGACCCTAAATAGTGAAAGGTGTGAGGTTATCTACGTGAGTGCTAAAAGGAATCCGCGAAAATTTGGTTACACGATAAATTAGTATAACCTAAAGGCCGGAAGTTCAAGTAAATACCTAGGAATTACAATTACGAACAATTTAAATTGGGAAGAAGATTAGAAAATGTTGTGGGGAAGGGAAACCAAAGACGACACTTTATTGGCAGGACACTAAGAAAATGTAGCAGTTCTAATAAAGAGGCTGCCTACACTACGCTTGTCTGGCCTCTTTTGGAGTACTGTTGTGCGATCTGGGATCCTTACCAGGTAGGGTTAACGGAGTATATCGAGAAACGTCAAGGAAGAACAGCATTACATCATTCTGTTGATGACAGTCAGACATCACAGCCAACAGCAGATGATGTGTTACTTCAGTGTTAGGTAGTCGATGTTAGAGTGCTACTGGAAATACATCCGCCACCACCGCCGCCGCCACTACGATCACACCAGCAACAATTTCTGTGTTATGTGGATGAGCTATTACAGCTGCAGACAACATCATCACAGCCGCCAGCACCTGTGGAAACATTGTCACAGAAACAGCAGCTTCTGCTGGCTTTACAGCCAATAGATTTGATGCAGTTCATATGCCTGCAGCGAGTTGCTACAGTGCTTGTAACAGATGGGTGAGGAGGAGTTGCAAGTATCATCACCATAACAGTTAATTACCCCCTAGGAATCACTGCCACAGCAATGGCAGCTCCTGTTGTCTCCACAGCCAACTAGATTTGACATACATATGCAGGCAACGAGGTGAGTCAGGAGGTGTGGTCTAAAGCCTTTACGAACAAACTGTAGCTGCATTGGTTCTTTCTGCCGAATGTGATATTAAATACTGTGCCTTTCGACGTTGTGGTGGTAGTGATGATAACTTTGGTGATGATGTGGATGAACTTTCATTAGACGATAATGACGATAATGTAGTCTTTTTAAGTGAACTCATAGAGATTACTGATGATGTGGAATAATATCCTTTGAAGCACGATACTGTTAGTTTAATTTTTTTAGTTGATGATGAAATTGTTTTCTTGCTAAGTGCATCAGCGTGAAATTTGTAGTGAATAAATGATTTCTAAACGATGTCTGTAATCCACCACATCTCTACTGACTAGTATGAACAAGTGTTCAACTCCTCTACTGCATGGCACATCATCAAACTTTTTCCATTTCAGTTGTTTACAATGTTGTTAAGGGAGACTTTACATTGTTGTTATGTTATTGCACCATTTTTGGTCACAATAGAGAGTTAACATTGAAAAAATGTGAAACTAAGTAGTAATAATGTCAGTTGGGTGTGTAATGGTATGCACACATAAAAAATTAACATATATACTCATCAACAAAAACGTTTTTTGCGTTCAGTATCAGTCTACTTATTTTGGATTTATTTCCAGATACAGATTACTATTCCTTTTTATAACTGCACCAGATCATGCCACATCAATCTTTCATTTCCACAGTGTAATTGTTACGCAGGAAGGGTATACTTTGTTTAGACATACACGTCGGTTAGATCAGGGGTAGACAAATAGAGGCCCACAGTGACATACAGCCCACTAAGGTTTTGTGTGCCCCTCAAGAAAAATCTACCTTGAACTGAGAATTCCTTCCCGTACCTGACTACTGTCTTCGCTAGGACAGCCACTTCAGTACACATGAACAGTGTAGATACTATTCGGGCAAACCAAGGTCACACTCGGCGCGGCAGCTGATGGTGGGGATCGCAAAGGCATTCCCAATTTACGCTTGCTCTCATCAGCCATTGCGCGTACAGTACGATGCACAACACTTGTCTGGTTGTTTTCTTGTTTCTGTGCAACATTAAATATGTAAATATCTAGCTCTCAAAACAAAAAATTCTTAAAATCAGTGATGAATGTCATTATTATAATTAAGAATTGACCTTTTCTGAAATACAAAGTTAACTACCAAATGCAAACATTTTAAAAGGTGTAGCCCTCCGCTTTCACAGAGCGACCCCGGGCTGTCATACGAGGGTTGGAACTTAAATAGTGGCAACTATTTATTCACAACCGATACAAAACAGTTACATGTTTGCACCTGCTACTGTCCTTCAAAGTAATCACCAGCGTTGTGCAGAACCCGTTGCCAGCTATGTGGAAGGCGTAGTACACCGTTGGCAGAGCCTGTTCTATTGATGGTGCGAATGGAGCAGTCTACTGCCAGTCGAATCTCTGGAACAGTTCTGAAGCGAATGCCACCGTCAGTACACAGTATTACTGTTCGTTTTTGGAGCATCACCTGCGATCAGCTTTGTGAAAGAAGCGGCACAACCCACCCATCATTTTGCACGACAATGCGCGGGCGTATACAGCAAAAGCTGTGGCTGCTCTGTTCGGTCGATGGGACTGGGAAGTACTGTACCATCCACCATACTCCCCGGACTTAACTCCTTGTGACTTTGATTTGATTCCGAAGATGAAGGAACCACTTTGTGGCAGTCGCTTCAGAACTTTTCCAGAGATTCGACAGGCAGTAAGAAGACCACTCCATTCGCACCATCAACAGAACAGGCTCTGCTAACGGTATACTACGCCCTTCCATGTCGCTGCCAACGGGTTCTACACAACTCTGGTGACTACTTTGAAGGACAGTAACAGGTGCAAACCTGTAACTCTTTTGTATCGGTTGTGAATAAATAGTTTATTTATTTTTATTTATTTATTTATTGTTCCGTGGGACCAAATTAAGGAGAAGTCTCCATGGTCATGGAACGAGTCAATACATGAAATTATAACACGATAGCAGAAACAGATAAAATGAAATATAAGAAACGTATTCAGGTGACAATGCGTAAGTTTAAATAAAGAAAATCAACAATGTAACACTGGAATTTGCTTAATTTTTCAGCTCTTCCAGGAGCTCCTCGACAGAATAGAAGGAGTGAGCCATGAGGAAACTCTTCAGTTTAAACTTAAAAGAGTTTGGGGTACTGCTAAGATTTTTTTAGTTCTTGTGGTAGCTTATTGAAAATGGATGCAACAGAATAGTGCACTCCTTTCTGCACAAGAGTCAAGGAAATGCATTCCATATGCAGATTTGATTTCTGCCTAGTATTAACTGAGTGAAAGCTGCTAACTCTTGGGAATAAGCTAATATTGCTAACAACAAACGACATTAAAGAAAATATATACTGTGAGGGCAATATGAGAATTCCCAGACTATTGAATAGGGGTCGACAAGAGGTTCTCGAACGTACACTACATATAGCTCGAACAGCCAGTTTTTGAGCCAAATATACCCTTTTTGAATCAGAAGAATTACCCCAAAAAATAATACCATATGACATAAGCGTATGAAAATTTGCGAAGTAGACTGCTTTTCGTGTTGAACTGTCACTTATTTCAGATACTGTTCTAATGGTGAATAAAGCAGCATTTAGTTTCTGAACAAGATCCTGAACATGGGCTTTCCACAACAGCTTACTATCTATCCGAACGCCTAGGAACTTGAACTGTTCCGTCTCGCTTATAATATGCCCATTCTGTCTGATCAAAATATCGGTTCTTGTTGAATTGTGAGTTAGAAACTGTAAAAATTGAGTCTTACTGTCATTTAACATCAAATTATTTTCCACAAGCCACGAACTTATTTCATGAACTACATTATTTGATAATGTTTCCATATTACACACAAGATCCTTCACTATCAAGCTGGTGTCATCAGCAAACAGAAATATTTTTGAATCACCTGTAATACAAGAAGGCATATCATTTATATAAACAAGAAACAGCACTGGCCCCAGCACCGAACCTTGGGGAACGCCCCACTTAACAGTTCCCCATTGCGACTGAACATCACTACCACTCTCAATATTGCGGAGAATTACCTTCTGCTTTATGTTCTTAAAGTAAGAGGCGAACCAATTGTAAGCTACTCCCCTTACTCCATAATGCTCCAACTTCGGCAGTAATATTTTGTGGTCAACACAGTCAAAAGCCTTCGTTAAATCAAAGAAAACACCTAGCGTTCGCAACCTTTTATTTAATCCGTCCAAAACCTCACAGAGAAAATAGAATATAGCATTTTCAGTTGTTAAACCATTTCTAAAACCAAACTGTACATTTGACTGTAAATTATGTGAATTTAAATGCTCCAGTAACCTTGTATATAAAACCTTCTCGATAACTTTAGCAAACACCGATGGCATAGAAATAGGTCTGTAATTGTCAACATTATCCCTGTCTCCCTTTTTATAAAGTGGCTTCACTACCGAGTACTTTAATCGGTCAGGAAACCGACGACTCCTAATGGAAAAGTTACAGATGTGGCTAAGTACTGGGCTAACATACATAGAACAATACTTCAGTATTCTGCTAGATACCCCGTCATATCCATGAGCGTTCTTGGTCTTTAGTGATTTAATTATTAACTCAATCTCCCTCTTGTCAGTATCATGGAGGAGCATTTCAGGTAACAGTCTCGGAACACTTTTTTCTACGAGCGCTATATGATTCCCTGTTGGGACTAGGTTTCTATTTAGTTCACCTGCTATATTCAGAAAGTGATTATTAAATACTGTACATATATGCGACTTATCAGTAACACGGGCATTCCCACCATGCACTGATTCTATATCCTCGACCTGTCTCTGCAGATCAGTCACTTCCTTTACGACTGACCATATGGTTTTAATTTTATCCTGAGACTTAGCTATTCTATCTGCATACCACATACTTTTTGCCTTCCTAATAACTATTTTAAGCACCTTACAATACTGTTTGTAATGGGTTGCTGCATTTAGATTTTGACTGTTACTAACGTTTTGATATAATTGCCACTTTGTTCTACAGGATATTCTTATCCCTCTAGTCAGCCACCCAGGCTGCCTGTTTGTGCTAGTACCCTGTTTTGAACGTTCTAACGGAAAGTAACTTTCAAAGAGCGCGAGAAAAGTCTTGAGGAAGGCATTATATTTATCGTCTACTGTATCAGCACTATAAACATCTTGCCACTCTTGTTCCTTGATAAGGTTTACAAAGGTCTCTACAGCAACTGGATCAGCTTTCCTAAAAAGTTGATAACTACATTTAACATGTGTTTCAGCACAAAAATCTTTTAGCGTTCAAACTTGTGCATCATGATCTGAAAGGCCATTCACTTTTTTGCTAACAGAATGCCCTTCTAGTAATGAGGAATGAATAAAAATGTTGTCTATGGTTGTTCTACTGTTACCTAGCACTCTCGTTGGAAAGAATACGGTTTGCATAAGATTATATGAATAAGGAGGTCTAGCAGCATCCTTTTCCTTGCACAATCACTTATGCAATTTAAGTCCCAACCCTCGTAATTGCCAACAGATGGGATGGATCCATTGCACTGTGTATCCTTATTCAAATAAATCACCCTATAGTTGTGCTAGACACCCTACCTATTGTCTCACATAATAATAATAAATCATGGTGTCAAATGCAGGTGTGTGCCAGGACCTGTGTTTTCTTGACCTTTCGCTATCTTGGATCCTTTGGTCTTCTGCCATCTTGGACTGTCTTATTGGTGACCTTTTGGCCTTTTGGGATGGAGAGAGGCCTGAAATTCTCCTCTTGTCTATCAATTAATTCAGACTGGTGTAATACACACGAATTCATCCTGGGTAACGATCAGTTCAAGGTCCTGTTGCATCCCTTTAATTACTTCAACTGTCAGCCCCGGGGAAGAGGATCAAGTTACAGTGGGGTAATAAATAATCCTGGGCTCTGCTGCACCCCTGCAATTCGCAGTAGGAGGAGGCTCATAAACCAAGGTAAGGGGTTGGAAGCATAAACCAAGGGAGGTGGGTAGAAGTAGGTCAACCCTCATGACACTGACATATACAGTCCCAAATTTTTTCCAGAACAGACAAAAGACTCTTACTCATCACTCCATGCTGCTTCGACAACGTGCTGTAGTTCATCAGTTGTAGTGTCTTGGAATGTGGCCTATCGCTCCCACAACCCAAAGACCAGATGTTTTAAATGAGTGAGAGATCTGGAAAATGTGTTGGCCAGAATAACAGTCGAATACGGTCTGTAAAACAGACATTCAGGATAGCATGTGCAACATGCAGTCTTGCACTATCTCGCTGGACTTCTGTCCAAATTACCTGCTGTGTGAACTGGAGATGGTCTCGTTGTACATCCGTTCACATTCCGTACAAACACACCAGGTGCTGGTCCTGTATGACAGTAACGAATGCAGTCTGACAATGTTCGTTCTCCTCAGATCCTCCAGACATGGGTACATCCATTGTAATGCTACACGCAGAAGTGGTACTTGTCCGAAAAGACAATATCACTCCTTCGTCCAGCGTTGTTGGCGCGCCTCTCTCTGCTGCTGCGTAAACGGAAGTCCCAACAGTGACCGCCGTGTTAACACCGTTGCATAGTGCAGGTGCTAATCTTACTGCAAACAAGACCGTTTCATACTCGAGGTATGTGACGTGGCTGTCCCATACTTCACATCCAAGCGAATTACATGGCTCTCATCTTGAGAGCCGGTCGTTCGGGGCCACTGAGATCCTGCAAGGCGTTGATTGCCCTCCTGAACCCGTTGATTCCGTATTCGCGTGACAGTTGTGGGATGTCATCAGTGCGATTAACAGCACTGCGGGACGATAAACCCAGTCTCAATTTTCCACGATCCAGCCGCTGTTGCATTCCGACACGCGCTGGTAGATGGTTCAAATGGCTCTGAGCACCATGGGACTTAACATCTGAGGTCGTCAGTCCTCTAGAACTTAGAACTACTTAAACCTACCTAACCTAAGGACATCACACACATCCATGCCCGAGGCAGGATTCGAACCTGTGACCGTAGCGGTCTTGCGGTTCCAGACTGAAGCGCCTAGAACCGCTCGGCCACACCGGCCGGCCGCGCTGGTAGATGTTTCAGTTTCTTACACAGGGCATAACATCTTTTAACAAACAAACAACGTTCAAATTTTATTTTTGAGTGAGCAACTCACTGTGTAATTCTTCTTCATGTAGATGATGTCTTCATGTAGATGATGTTACTCCTGTCCACTGCATGTGGTTACACTGAAACAGCATCCAGTTGCATATCCAAGCAAGTAGTATACACTGAGGCGACAAAAGTTATGGGATACCTACTAATATCGCGTTGAACCTCCTTTTGCCCTGCGTAGTGCAGCAGCACGACATGGCACGGACTCAAGTCGTTGGAAGTCCCCTGCGGAAATACTGAGCCATGCTGTATCCACAGCTGTCCATAATCACAAAAGTGTTACCACTGCAGGATTTTGTGCACGAACTGACCTCTCGATTATGTCCCATAAATGTTCGATGGGATTCATGCTGCGCGGTCAGGGGGCGAAATCATTCACTCAGATTGTCCAAAATGCTCTTCAGTCCAATCACGAACAACTGTAACCCGGTGACATGATGCAGTGTCATCCATAAAAATCCCATCGTCGCTCGGGAACGTCAAGTCCATGAATGGCTGCAGATGGTCTCCAAATAGCCGAACATAACCATTTCCAGTCAATGATCGATTTAGTTGAACCAGTGAACCTAACAGGCTCCATGAAAACACAGTCCAGACCATTATGGAGCCACCAATAGCTTGCACAGTGTCTTGTTGACAACCTAGGTTCATAGTTTCGTCGGGTATGCGCCACACTCGAATCCTACCATCAGCTCTTACCAACTGAAAACTGGACTCATCTGACCAGGCCATGGTTTTCCTGTTGTCTAGGGTCCAACCAATATGGTCACGAAGCCAGGAGGGGCGCTGCAGGCGATGCCGTGCTGTTAGCAAAGGCACTCACGTCGGTCGTCTGCTGCCATAGCCCATTAATGCCAAATTTCGCCACACTGTCCTAACGGATACGTTCGTCATACGTCCCACATTGATTTCTGAGGTTATTTCACTCAGTATTGCTTGTGTGTTAGCTCTGACAACTTTACACAAACGCCGCTGTTGTCGGTCGTTACGTGAAGACCTTCAGTCACTGCATTGTCCGTGATGAGAGATAACGCCTGAAATTTGGTATTCTGGGCACACTATTAACACCATGTATCTTGGAATATTGAATTCCGTAACGATTTCCGAAATGGAATGTCCCATGCATCTAACTCCAGCTACCATTCTCCGTTCAAAGTCTTTTAATTACCGCCGTGCGGCCGTAATCAGTCGGAAGCCTTTCACGTTAATCACCTGAGCAGAAACAACAGCTCCACCAATGCACTGCCCTTTTGTACCGTATGTACGCAATACTGCTGCCATCTGTATACATGCAAATGGCTATCTCATGACTTCTCTAACCTCAGTGTAGTTCACCCAAATTTGACGTTCGTTTTATGCTATATTCATGTTGTTGCTATAACAATGTGTAGCATTGTATGTTGTGCAACTTGTGATCCATGCAGTTCTCTTTGAGAATTCTCTCTTTGTGCCGATTAGCCTCCTGCCGCATAACTGAGACCATGACTTCCGCTAACAAGTGATAATACCCTAGGCTAACATACTTATTTCATCCATAAGTATAAAGATTCATCACTTGCAATGACAGTGTTAATTTACATTGTTTCACAGAGGAAACAATGAGATTACTCAGTCTAAATATCATTGATAATTAATAATTTAGCTGCGGAAAATTGCTCTCTCTCAATCTGCGGATCACTCGAGTTTCATTCTCGACGACTTGCATCTTGGCTTGTAGTTCATGAATTTAGTAGTAGTCACGTCATTTAATTCATCCGTCCGGCCGGCCGGTGTGGCCGTGCGGTTAAAGGCGCTTCAGTCTGGAACCGCGTGACCGCTACGGTCGCAGGTTCGAATCCTGCCTCGGGCATGGATGTGTGTGATGTCCTTAGGTTAGTTAGGTTTAATTAGTTCTAAGTTCTAGGCGACTGATGACCTCAGCAGTTAAGTCGCATAGTGCTCAGAGCCAATCATCCGTCGGTAGTCCTCCTTGTTTTTTTATTGGCAAGTGGCGTAATGCAGCTGTTATTTTTGGGAAATCCTAAAGTGTCAAACCATTCTATGCACATCCTCTCTTACCTCATAAATATATGACATTGTACTATGATGCACTAAGCTATCGGTATCTGTATAGCATAGTTTTACGTTTTTGGATGCAATTTTTTTTACAAATAGCCAGAGTAAAAAGTCAGTTAGAGAGGCCTTCAGAATATGTGAAATAGCTATTTCTACAGTTACAGATTTGCCAGATACAACATTAAGTCTATGTAAATGAATAGCAAATAAATTTTATTTGACTCAAGACAACTTTTAAAGTCTCTATTTATTGGTTAATTTATTTAACCTGTAAAGATTAGAATCATCGGACCTCCTCTTAAATCTGCGTTATATTACGTTTGTCACAAGAATGTTGTAAGTTACGTTTAATACAGAAGCCATCATTTTGAAATTCCAGAAAAAGTGCATAACAAAGTTTATATTAATTAGTTCATGAAAAGTAGATTAAATGCAAATTACAGGCAGATAAATTTAAGCTATGAGCGCTAGCAGCAGTGGACTTGACAGAAGGGGTGGAAAGGGGAGAGAAAGATGAATGTGATACAAAAAACGGAGATAGGGGAGTGGCGTGACTAGCTAAGAAATGAAAAGCGAAAGAGTGTAACTGGGAGAAGGTGGCAACGTCTGCTTTACTGTTTGACAAAGAGAAAGTGGCCACAAACGTTAGTTTTTGAGGAAAAGTTATGAGGTTGAGGCAAGGAAATGCTTCAGCAGGGCGTAGAATTGTGTGCAGAGTGCAGGCAGGCTTGTTCAGAGGCGATCAGCGGCAACAGAGGACCTTAAAAATGTTTTGGTTTCTTGGATGGGGACAGCTGAGACCCTAAATAGGTGAGACGTTGTATTTCGATTACGATGAGAACTTAATCTTTTGTGGGAGGTAATAGAGTGTGTACGATGAAGTACTGTCAGGGATGGCGCGAATGCTGTATGCGACTAGGCCGTTTCTCGGTAAAATGTGGGTGTCGCTCAAAGACCAGGTACTGAGCCAAGTCTGCAGGAGGTTGGCACAGGCGGCCGTACCACAGTTACGAGGGCATGGGAGGCACAGCGTGTGTGACGGAGGTTGCTTCGCCTTCCACGGTGTCACGCGAGGAATCTGTAGGGGAATGGCGTGGAGAGGACTCATGCTGGTCATCCTGGACTCCCAGCGAAGCCTGGTCAGCTGTCTGGGATGGAGCGTGGTCATCATGTAGTATCCACACTGGTTTCATTTGGATGCTGGCAATGCTCAGTGGTGTACCATGTAGTTGGACGTGCATGGTCTGTGGCCCTCAGCTGACAACTTTGTGTGGGCCCGAGCATGGAGGCTGCAAGGCGGCCAGTACTGAGTCATCGTGCAACACAATGTAATCACACTGCACCAGATTCTTGTGTGGAAAGACCTTCAGTGTCGAATGCGGCGTTGGTGGTGGAATGCAAACTGTGTGAATATGCTGGTGTAACCAATGATGCAGTGGTAGGACCTTTGCCTGACTGAGATGTATAGAAAGTTGTGTGAAGTCTGCTGGCAGGGCAAGACGTCCACCGTATAGTACCTCCTCCAGTGATACCTGCCGGTCGTCCTTGTATGCTGTATATATGCCAAGTAGAATCCCTGGAAGGGCTTCTGACTGGGACACCCTGTGGCTCATCAGGGCTGCCTTCATGGTCCTGTGGCACCTCTCCACAAGCCCATTACTTTGTGGGTGACTGGCAGTGGTGTGTGTGATATTCTGCAGAGGTGGCATAGGCCCTGATCAGTGGTAAGGAGCTCTGCAGTCTTGAACTGTACAACCTACAGCTTGACGAAAGCACAAACAGTAGACTCAGCCCTAATGTCATGTAGATGTGCCACTTCGACCCATGGTGTGGTTCTATCTATTGCAGCAAGGAGGCAGCCATTTCATTCTCGTATGGGATTGATGATGTCAAGATGCAGATACTTAAAGTATGCTTTTGGGATCTTGCTTCTTTAGCAGGGAATGCATGGTAATCACATTCCTTGTTCAGCCAAACGAATCTGTCTGTGATGGGACATACTGTCGCCTGAATACCAGGATAACTCAAGCTATGTAGCAAGTCAAGTATCTACTGACATATTGCTAGAGGTACTAATGGACGTAGTTTATCTTTCATCACATAACAGTGTCTCATTAATACGTGGAATGAACGATGTTAAAGAACAAAGCCAGTGTCTGGATTTTTGCGCAGCTTTGGAATGCTCAGATTGTTCGTCTGTTCCCTCACCATGTGTGCAAAGTTGTGTTGTGCTTGCACTAACCTGTGAAAGATAATCTGCAAGGACGTTGTCTGCACTATGTACTGCACTATGTACTGCACTATGTCTGTGGTGTACTGCGAGATAAAATCCAAAATCCGGAACCGCCATAGGCTGGCGTCTAATAATGGGTTTCGTATGGCATCTACTAGTGGCTTGTGGTCTGCATATATGATAACCTGTCAGCCCCCAGTGTCTTTGTGGAAGTACCAGACGGCGGTATAGACAGTTAGAAGCTCCCTGTCAAATATGGAACACTTGGTATGTGAGGGTGACAGTTTCTTGGAGAAAAACTGGAGCAGCTGAGGATCACCGTCGAGCACCTGTTGCAGAACTGCCTCAGTAGCTGAAATGCTCATGTCAGTTGTGAGAGTCACGAATTGTGCATTTCACAGTGACATGCAGACAGGTTGGTTGCAGGCCCTCAACTGGCCTCCTCCAAACCAAATCATGAGTAGTGGCACAAAGCAAGTCCTTGAGTAGCTTGCATTGTTGGCAAATTTCCTCCCCTTCCTCCCACACCTCCTCAGCCTCCAGACATAGATGTGGCAACACCACACTGAAGTCATGGCGGGAAATTCCAGTTTTTTCATGAGAAATAGGTCAATTGGGCTACCTCCACTGATGTAACTCCTTCCATTCCTATGATATCACCCAACCCCTCCACCCCTTCCTCCACTTATCAAATGGCAGGAAAAGACTCGGTCTGAGCTCAACTGCTAGAGAGGAAAGTTAGCTTAGTGTGCTTCATTTATTTTCTGTGTACTCCGCTGCCCCTCTCCTCCACTTTCTGCTGCCCCCATCACCGCTTTGAGAGTTTCAGCTTCTTGTTTAGAGGGACAACAAAACTTTTAGAGTCGTAAAGCTAAGATGGTGTTCATCACTTTCTTGAAACGCTGAGTGAAATTAGTTTGTTTTTGCTGCTGGAATCAGGGATGTTAAGGCACATCTTTTTTATTTTTCTCACTTTTGGAAGCACAGTTTCACAATGGGAAACCCACGCCAGTGTCTAAGCACAGCCAGGAAAATCAAAACAATTACATACCTAAAGGTTCATGATATATTTCGAACACTGAAACAAATTGTGAAAGGAACACAGACACACAGCAGATGAGAAGTCCGAACGATTCTCCTAGAATTCGAAGGATTATCCTACAGATGAGGACAGGAATTTTCGATCTCTGGAGATGCTGTAAAGAAACAGTGCTGGATGAGGGACAGCATCCCTGTCTGAACCAGAGAAGGCTTGTCTACGGGGACTTGTCTCTGAACATAAGAACAAAGACAATATCATGTGACTCTCACAGAAGTGCATGTTCCGCAACGGCACTTCAGTCCAGTGACTATGTAGTTGTTTTCTGAAACTACATTTTAAGTGCTACCACGAACTATTATCCATGACTGTATACGGAAGCTATTGAAATTTATAAACATGAAGATAATTTTAATAGAAAAGAAGAGGCCTTGAAATTAAGCGAGATATGGACAGTGGCGTTACAGAATCGATAAGTGATTTTTATCTATGACGGACTATTATCGATAGTTACATTTTATCTTTGACTAGTTTTCTCTCTGCTACTATGAGCAAGCTAGACCACGCCCACTTTCCTCAGTATTTAGGCCGCTCTCCGACGCCCGACTCGTCAGTCGACAGGACTCAACAGGACCAGCCATACCTCTGAGGATGTCCAACGTAGTATTGGACGAAACGTTAGAAATAGAAGTATTCCATGGACCACGGCCATATAACCCGGAAGAATTATCAACAACAGTACCATCCGGTCGTGAAAGCCGTCATTGTATTCTCGAATCTGATTGACTGGAAGACCTAAGTGTCAAATAATTTTCTAGAATTGAAGAGAATTGAGACACTTAGCCAGTGTGAGAGTGGATATACCATATTTTTTCTGGCACTATACACATATAAACGATAATTGCACTGCTTGTCTGAAATGTGTGTGTGTTGGAGTGCAAAGTTACTGTGGTCACCGTTCCAACGTGTGCAAAGAAAATGATGTGGGTTGGAAGTGAACAGACTATGTCTGGTCATAATGGATGAATAGATTCTCCGATTTTTATGTGTAAAACTGATTTCAGTGCATGTCAAGCCATAGGGGTGCGAAAGATTTTATATGGAAAATTATACCCAGTTATACAGAGAATACAGATTCGCACTCGAAATTGATATTTCCACTACCACAGTCGTCTTGAAGAGGTGTTTCTGATAGTTCGCTCATTGTTGAATGTCACCAGACTGGCACCGTTATCGTAAATTTAATTGTAATTGCACTGACAAACATGTGGCTTGTTTCCTAGGACGACTCCGCTTGGCATCCAGGCGCAGGGCGCAGACAGCCAATGGCCAGAACGAATTGACATTTATGGCTTGAGGTGCGAGCCACTGACAAGCTTCCCAAACTGGTCAGTGGGGTACTGCGATGCAGCTGACGTAGTCATGTCGCCCTCTGGGTGGTTGAAAAGCGAACTAATACTCAGTATGTGTTGGGCAGCATTGGAGGCATCATGTAGTGTGAATATTCTCCAATTTTTACTTGGAAACTTGAGAAAATTCAATAAGGCTGATATTTGCACTGACGATTGTTCCCCTGAGAAGAGTCGCGTAAATGATGCGATATTGCAGCAAACCATGTGAAATTATATGAAATTCTGAGAACTGTCATACGCTACTCCATGATTTCAGCATAAAAGTGTCACAAATATTGTTGTTTTGGCGTGTAACATCAGATATTGTGCCCGATATCGGTTTCGAGATCGGTGACTTACATCACGATTGATAAAACCATTTCTCGTCGACAGAGCTCAGAAAGTAAATATTCTCATATCCCAGAGTCTGGAGATAGTCAAATCTTGTTGCAGAAAACACAACAGCAAGCAGGCCTGGACAGAAACAATATCGTTGGCGGGAGCCTTTGTGCCAGAGGAACCAACCCAGCCTTTGTGCACCAGCTCAGAGAGTGACGACCGTCCATGAAGGGCGCCATGATCGCACATCAGGCCACTGCATGCGGAGGTCGCAGTGAATGACCAACTGACCTAACAGGGGATGTCTAGTGCTGTCACTATATACAGTGCATGTGCTTTTCTTTTTCAGATCTGTGTGTCTTTCCAATGTACATAGGAGAGCTTGGTGGTTGACAGCTATATGCAGGTTGCAGAGGTTATGATTTTTTTTTTTATGGTGCAGAATATGAACTGTGTTTGCTACATCGACGAAGCGATATGGTATGGTGGGACAGTCGTTTGTGATGATATATGGTTGGAGATCGGTTTCACGCTGAAAACCTTTCCTCGACAGTAACAGAGCAGTGTAATTGACTAAGTGTAATAATTTGTTCATCTGTATAAAATGGCAGACAGTGTTCCCACACCAGCCGCAATATTTTGGCAGGTAAATTCACTAATAACCATTGAGGATGGTCCATTCAGAGGAAGTTCCATGACATCAGAAAGTCTCAAGACATCCTATGTCAGGGGCATAAGAATCTCTACAGACTGGTTCAAACAAAACAGGGCAGAACAAAGCATCTATAGAAAGTTCCATAACATCAGAGAGTCACGTGATGTCGTCTTTGCTCACAAGTTCAGAGACAAGTCCAGGCAGGCAAGCCTCCTCTGGTTCAGACAGCTGGGATGCTGTCCCCCACCTGGCATTGTTTCTTTACAGCATCTCCAAACCAGCAGTTCAGTTGTATCACATCGAAAGTTCATCGAAAATTCTTGTCCTCATCTGTAGGACAGTGCTTCGAATTCTAGGATAGACATTCAGACACCTCAACTGCTCTCTGTCTATGTTTTTTCACAATTTATGCAGTTGTGGCTATATATCATGAACCTTTAGGTATGTAATTGTTTTGATTTTCCTGGCTGTTCTTAGACAGCAGTGTGGGTTTCCCATTGTGAAAATGTGCTTCAAAAAGTGAGAAAAAATATATTTGCCTTAACATCCCTGATTCTAGCAGCAAAAACAAACTAAGTTCACTCAGCGTTTCAGAAAAGTGATGAACCCACCCTAGCTGTAGGACTCTGAAAGTTTTGTTGTCCCTCCAGACAAGAAGCTGAAACTCGAAAGGTGGTGGGTGGATGGGGCGTCAGAAAGTGGAGGGCAGGGGCAGCAGAGTACACAGGGAATAAATAAGGCACACTAACCTAACTTTCCTCTCTAGCACTTGAGCACAGACCGAGTCTTTTCCTGCCATTTGACAAGTGGAAGAGGGGATGGAGGGGTTGGGTGGTATCATAAGAGTGAAAGGACTTACGTTAGTGGAGGTAGCCCAGTTGACCTATTTGTCGTGAAAAAACTGGAATTTCCCCCATGACTTCAGTGTGATATAGCCACATCTTTGTCTGGGGACTGAGGAAGGGGGAGGAAATTTGACAACAGTGCAAGCTGCGCCAGGAACCGCTTTGTTCCACTACTTACACGACATGACTGGCATCGAGGCAGAACCAGCTTTCATCAGAAAATATAACAGATCTCAACCTGTCCTCCAATGAGCTCTTGCTTGACACCACTGAAGTCGCCAATGGGGATGGTTTGGGGTCAGTGGAATGCAGGCTAAATGGCGTCGGGTTTGGAGCTGTCCTTGAAGTAACCGATTTGTATCAGTTTGTTGTGTCAGTATTGTGCTAGCTGCTGCTGAAATTGCTTTTGCTCCTACGATGTGCCAGCGACATTCGCCGATCACGATGGTCTTCCCTCTCAGTAGCATCTGTGGCCCTCCAGAGCCATATACAGTGGTAACAAAAAAATGATTCAAATAGCTCTGAGTGGCCGTTCGGTTCTAGGCGCTTCAGTCTAGAACCGCGCGACCGCTACGGTCGCAGGTTCGAATCCTGCCTCGGGCATGGATGTGTGTGATGTCCTTAGGTTTGTTAGGTTTAAGTAGTTCTAAGCTCTAGGGGACTGATGTCCTCAGAAGTTAAGTCCCATAGTGCTCAGAGCCATTTGAACCAAATAGCTCTGGGCACTATGGGACTCAACTACTGAGGTCATCTGTCCCCTAGAACTTAGAACTACTTAAACCTAACTAACCTAAGGACATCACACACATCCATGCCCGAGGCAGGATTCGAACCTGCGACCGGAGCGGTCGCGCGGTTCCAGACTGAAGCGCGTAGAACCGAACGGCCACACCGGCCGGCCTGACAATTGTTCAACAACGTATGTGGGAGCTGCACACGCGTATCTTCCTAGAAATCGAGGCAAGAAACTGTTACGAGTGCCATTTACAATGAGCGGACAAAAGTCATGGATAGCGATATGCACATATATTGACGACGATAGCATCGCGTACACAAGGTATAACAGGGCAGCGCATTGGCGGACCTGTCATTTGTACACAGGCAATTCATATGATAAAGCTTCCGACGTTATTATGGCCGCACGACGGTAATTACCAGACTCTGAACGCGGAAATATAGTTGGAGATAGACGCATGGGAATCGTTAGGGAATTCCACAGTGTGAATATTGTGCCGAGAATACCAAATTTCAGGCATTAACTCTCACCACGGTCAACGCAGTGGCCAACGGCCTTCGCTTAACGACCGAGAGCAGTGGATTTTGCGTATAGGTGTCAGTGCTAACATAACAGTGCGTGAAATAACTACAGTGTCAATGTGGGACGTACGACAAACGTATCCATTAGGACAGCGCCGCGAAATTTGGCGTTAATGGGCTACGGCATTAACCGACAGACGGGTGTGCCTTAGGTAACAGAATGACATCGCCTGCAGTGCCTCTCCTGGTCTTATGACTGTATCAGTTGGACCCAAGACGACTGGAAAACGGTGGCCTACTGAAATGAGTCTCGATTTCAATTGTTAAGAGTCCATGGTAGTGGACCCCAAGGAACCAAGGACCCAAGTTGTCAACAAGCCACTGTGCAAGCTGGTGGTGACTACAGAATGGTTGGGTTGTGTTTACGTGGAATGGATTGCGTTCTCTGACCCACCTGAACCGATCGTTGAGTGGAAATGGTTATGTTCGGCTATTGGGAGACCATTCTCAGCCACTTATGGACTTCATGTTCCCACACATGCACCGGGCTACAGTTATTCGCGATTGGTATGAGGAACATTCTGGAGAATTTTGGCGAATAATTTGGCCACCCACGTCGCGTAACATGAATCCCATAGGACATTTATACGACATAATCGAGAGGTCAGTTCATGGACAAAATCCTGCAGCGGCAAACGTTCGCAGTTGTGGGCAACCATAGACGAGGATGGCAATATTTCTGCAGAGGTCTTTCAGCGACTAGTCGAGTTTCTGCACTTCGCCGAGCAAAGGGAAGTCCGACACGGTATTAGGTATCCCATGACTTTTATCACCTCAGCGGATGTGACAAGTACCATCCATGTAGTTGATGGAAGGGAAGTGAGGACACGTAACAGAGTGAGTGAAGTAGGTATTTGAGGCATCAAGGATTAAAATTTTAATTCTTTACTAATCCAGGTCGCTTGAGAAATTTACTTTGTTATTATTCTTTTTTGATTACGTTGTTAACCCCGCTATTCCAACCAATGTCGATACGGAAAAAATCCAAATAAAAATCCGCAGAAATCATTTGGGAATCGAAGCCATGCTCTCTCCTCCTCAGCCCGATGCCTTGGTCGGTACACCAGCGGCACTGTCGTTGAGTAGCATTTACATTATTGGTACATGAGCGGCACTCTTAAGAATTTCTTGCCTCTATTTCTAGGAAAATACGCGTGGCAGACACTACACATGTTAAAGAAAAATGCTCAGTTGCCAATTACGTATCGTCCCGTAAACTTCGAGCCGCTTATGCAACATCAACTTTAAGGGCGGTTTTCTCAAAATCAGGAGGGGGGGTGGGGGCGAGGGCAGGTGTTGAGTCGAAATATCTTAAGAGTCTGAATTTAAGTTGTGTCCAAGCGATCTGCCAAATATGAGCCGGATCGTTTGCGCGTATCTGAGGACTTCTCCTTGTCAGTAGTATTGTCGCATCGAGTTAGTTTGCGCTTGCATATAGGCAACCCGATAAACAGATTTCCGCCGGCCGGAGTGGCTGAGCGGTTCTAGGCGCTACAGTCTGGAACCGCGCAACCGCCACGGTCGCAGGTTCGAATCCCGCCTCGGGCATGGATGTGTGTGATGTCCTTAGGTTAGTTAGGTTTAAGTAGTTCTAAGTTCTAGGGGACTGATGACCTCAGCAGTTAAGTCCCATAGTGCTCAGAGCCATTTGAACCAAACAGATTTCCAAAGCAGACTGCTGTTGCGCCTTCCCGAGAAATTTGTCTCAGCGACATCAATGAACTGCAGGCACACATTGACGTTTGCCACGTCACAAACGGTATCCATATTGAGCACCAGTAATGTGGGTTACAACTTGGAGATGCTGCTCTACCCAATAGTGTGTGCCTACTTTCTGTGCGCCATGTAGCTCTCGCGTAGTCGTCTTTTGAAGCTCAGGAGGTAGTTATGAATAATCATTAAAGGACAATTTAAGAAATCTCTAACAAAATATACTTGCCAAAGTACCAGACACGGATGAAAATGTAAAAAAAAAGAAAAAATGGGGAAGTATAATACAGACAAGGTATAAAACTGCAAATAAAGTTTTAGTAGAGAAGAGAAAGACAAGAAATAAAATGAGTTTGAGAATAAATATGCTATATTTACAAAATAATACAGATATATCCTATGAGGAACATAAAGAGAAAAAACAACTGCCAAGAAAATAAACAGAAACGCTCAGGAGGAAGAATGGAATACATTTATAAATGAGATAGAGCATCATGTTCATCGAAGGCAAGTAGCTGGATATAAACTAATTAAGCACATAAATAAACGAGAAAAACATACCGCAAGATTCAGCCTAATAAGTTGGCAACAACTGATAAAACATTATAAACAACTATCGTACAACGATGAAGTGAATGAAACAAAAATAAACAGCCCCCATGGAAATAAAGTTACAGAAGTATATCCTATAACGTTACAAGAATTAGATACAGGATCTGCATAAATCTGAAATCACCTCGACTAGATGGATTGAATATGGAACTTATTAAAAATGGTGGAAGAATCTGTAAATTAAGAATTTTACGTCTGCTCGATAAATGCTGCGAAAATAGCCAACACTTTTAGTTAAAAATCTGTTCAAAAGAGGAGATCGTAAAAACTGTGAAAATTATAGAGGATTAGTCTCATGAAATCAGGATATAAAATCTATACTAAAATAATAAATAACGGATTTAAAAATACTGCATATTGGCTGTTAGGAGAAGAACCAAATGGATTTAAAGAAGGGAGATCGTGGATGAAGAATGTTTCACTATTTAAAAAATAATTAGACAAAAAAGAGAAAAGAATTTGGAAACAAATGCTGCTTTTATTCATTTTAAAATGGCGTTTTATAGGATTTTATCTTACACATGGGAATTGAAATAAATGAGCAGATTGTAGCAAATGCAGAACTTAGACAAACATATAGCTTACCACCCACTCGCACGAGCTCTCTCTCTCTCTCTCTCTCTCTCTCTCTCTCTCTCTCTCTCTCTCATTCATTTGAAAGATATGAATATTACTATTAGATCATTCCACGAATGAAATTATCAAATCGTATCTACTCAAAAAATCTTCTATTTGCAGACGATCAAATAACGATCCAAGAAAATGAGACTTAGTTACAGAAATCCATGTATATTTTAAATAATCTATGTAAATCTTATAATTTTAAAATCTCAGTTAATGAAATGATAGTTACGGATTTTGGAGGAAAAGATCCAGTCAGATCAAATATTGTGCCACAAAACAGCATTTTAGAGCAAGTACCGAATTTCAAACGTCTTGGGTGTGACGTAAGTTTTTATAAGGACACTGAGCTGAAAGTTAGTTAGCTCTGCGTGGGATCATTCAAAGAACTCTTAAAAGTAAAATCAGGAAAGACGCGAAAATGAAATTTTGCAAGCAGTGAAACGCGGGTGCCAACTCAAAAACAACTGAGTAAAATACAGTCGGCAAAAATGAGTTTTTATGGAGTGTTTAAAGGATGCACGATGGCGGCTAGGATGTGAAATAAGGATATTAGGAAAGAAGTGAATATCGACAGTGACAGAGGCTGTGGAATCCTACGCTTACAATCAAACGTAGAATCAGTACGTAAAAAGTGCTGGGCCAATCACTTACAAAGGATGGAAAATTCCAAACTTCCCAAGGTAGCGTGAGACTACATGCCGAGGGGGAGACGAGGACGACTAAGGACACGCTGGAGGCAATTGAGAAACCGGAACGGGCAAGACTGCCTAATCTGTGAAAGGGAAAAGAAGAAAGTAGGCCTGTTTCTTGGGCCGTTTCGTAGAGTCTCTGTCTCTGCATAGATTAAATCCCGAAAGATCGTCATCTTCATTATTGCAGTGCTTTTAATAAGCTGTAGATGCGCATGGATATGATAGGAATGAATGAAACAGCTGTGTACAAAATTGGCATATAATACAAATGAGAGCTCTGATCTGTCATTGAAGTTGTTATAATTATTTTTTTCATTCATTTTGTTCATTAGCCGCGAGAATGACAAATGGTGTAAACTGTAGGCAGTCATCAAATTGTAGTGCTGTAATTCCTCTGCAACTTGAAAAAAACACAAAACCTATCATAATTTAGTGACTGAGTACTGCTTGAACATGTAAGCATCGACAGGTATTTTTGTTTATGCCAAATGATAAATTTCGTTGTTATTAATTTGCAACCTTAAACGATGTACATATTCTTCATTGCTGTCATGTTTTTCCTAGCATATAAAAGAACCCGTTTGAAGTTTTAGTTATCTACTTTTCCATCTATTAGTATTCCCTCACGTTCACATTAATATGTTTTATCATTTTCATATACCAGTACAGATGTTGCATCGGAACATATAGCTCGTGTACTCTTTTATTTCGGTATAAATAAATCATTTGGATAAAACTCTCCTCGCTAACGAAGCCATGCAATCGTGCGCGTGTAAGCTTAACTGAGAACGTGTTGGTATTTCTATTACTAGCCCCTGGCCACTATTCATGTTTTAAGACTCCTGGCCACTATTCACCTAGTTTCACTACAGATATGTTCAAAATTGAAAAGTTATTTGAAGTTAACAAGTTAGGCGCCACACCCTGTATACGTTATATGAAATTACTCACATTGCTAAAATGGAAAATCTGCCCTGCGACGCAGAGTAAAGGGATGGATGCTGACATAAATGTAGGGTCTGGAACTCATTTTTCTCCAGAACTTCAGAGAATGCAACATCTACAATATTTTAACGTAGATCCATGTGTCATCATAATCATATTTGTGCTTATAGCATTAAATATAAGGAAACTGGATGCATAACTTCGATGAGAACTGAACGTTATAAAGCAAGATAGTAACAATAACAACCAAATATAACTGCATCCTAAATGACGATTGTAGTTCAAAGGCAATGCCTGAGAACAGACAGGCGCGATGTAAAGGATAATGAATACGATAGAAGTTATTCTTCGCTCATTTTGTATTAAAAAATACCATTTGTGTTTCAGAAAGAAATAGAAACATATCATCAGTCTTTTAGCCTTCCGCTTTGAGAGACTGTTTATTATACTTTTGACCATAGTTCTCAATTAAGTCATTTTCCTGTGTCACAAATTATGTGTTGCTCCTGCTGAGAGCAGTATTTCCAGACAAGTACGCGTTTTAATGATTGCTGTTCAAATCGTCCCTATCTCTTGCCAGCATCAGCACAACTACCTACAACCATCGCAGAAGTCGAAAATGCCGGTGGATTTATTTTCGTCATGATGACCGATTTGATGTAGAAGCAGTGATAATTCCCAGCCCACCTCCGTAAATCCTATTAGCAGAAATCCAGGCATCAGATCTGCCTTGCTTTGCCCTCTCCTGTCCTCTAGTCACTGCAGTAAATAGGCCTACAGCCCAGTGTGGTAAAATGTACGTTGCCGTATTCCGCGGTTATTCTTTCAGGTACATGTAACAGGAACTACTCGCCAACTTTTTTCTTTTATCAGAAAGGAAATTCTGTTGAGTGATGGATACATGATATTATGCACATGTTACTTTTCCATCTATCACAGAAAAGTGTATATCACTTCACGTCTGCAGGAAACTGAAGAGGAACTCGACAATATGAGCAACTTTGCTTGAAATATTCATATTTTTCATATAATGAATGCAGTTTCAAAGCAATACACACTTGCAGTGGAGTGAGGACATTGTTCAAGAGATATCTGATATTTAAACCTTCCACGACTGATTACTTCCCCCGCCTCCGTCCAATTGCGCTTCATTAACTTCGATGTTGACCTAAATTCATATTTTCCTTTTCATTCAAAAATAAGGATGTTGGAATGCGATTTATTGTGATACCACTGGTTGAAGTAAGACACCATTAGAGGCAATGCTATTTTTCTATTGCTTTTGTGCTGATCGAAAACGCACAGCCATAGATTCGTACGCCAAAAAACGTCAAAAATTAGTACATGGAGGTCACGAAAACTTTTTCTCCGTTAGGAATCTCACATTCGGGGGAACAAGGGTTCAGATACGCGTCCGTTCATCCAGATTTAGGCTTTCTGTGATTTCCCTAAATCACTCCAGGCAAATTTCAGGATGGTTCCTTTGCAAGGGCACGGCCAATTTCCTTCTCCATCCTTGAAACATTCCGAGCTTCTACCCCGCCCAGAATTACCTAATCTTCATTCCTTCCTTGCTTCTACTAGGAATTTTTACAAACAACCTAAAACAATCTCATCGGCTGCAATGTGGTTTTATTAGTTTTGTTATTTACATATTTAATTATTTTGTTCTGTTACGCTCTTAATGTTCAGTGTCATTGTAGGGGATACAAATGCAATCATGCACGAATCTACACTCCTGGAAATGGAAAAAAGAACACATTGACACCGGTGTGTCAGACCCACCATACTTGCTCCGGACACTGTGAGAGGGCTGTACAAGCAATGATCACACGCACGGCACAGCGGACACACCAGGAACCGCGGTGTTGGCCGTCGAATGGCGCTAGCTGCGCAGCATTTGTGCACCGCCGCCGTCAGTGTCAGCCAGTTTGCCGTGGCATACGGAGCTCCATCGCAGTCTTTAACACTGGTAGCCAGCGTGGACGTGAACCGTATGTGCAGTTGACGGACTTTGAGCGAGGGTGTATAGTGGGCATGCGGGAGGCCGGGTGGACGTACTGCCGAATTGCTCAACACGTGGGGCGTGAGGTCTCCACAGTACATCGATGTTGTCGCCAGTGGTCGGCGGAAGGTGCACGTGCCCGTCGACCAGGGACCGGACCGCAGCGACGCACGGATGCACGCCAAGACCGTAGGATCCTACGCAGTGCCGTAGGGGACCGCACCACCACTTCCCAGCAAATTAGGGACTCTGTTGCTCCTGGGGTATCGGCGTGGACCATTCGCAACCGTCTCCATGAAGCTGGGCTACGGTCCCGCACACCGTTAGGCCGTCTTCCGCTCACGCCCCAACATCGTGCAGCCCGCCTCCAGTGGTGTCGCGACAGGCGTGAATGGAGGGACGAATGGAGACGTGTCGTCTTCAGCGATGAGAGTCGCTTCTGCCTTGGTGCCAATGATGGTCGTATGCGTGTTTGGCGCCGTGCAGGTGAGCGCCGCAATCAGGGCTGCATACGACCGAGGCACATAGGGCCAACACCCGGCATCATGGTGTGGGGAGCGATCTCCTACACTGGCCGTACCCCACTGGTGATCGTCGAGGGAACACTGAATAGTGCACGGTACATCCTAACCGTCATCGAACCCATCGTTCTACCATTCCTAGACCGGCAAGGGAACTTGCTGTTCCAACAGGACAATGCACGTCCGCATGTATCCCGTGCCACCCAACGTGCTCTAGAAGGTGTAAGTCAACTACCCTGGCCAGCAAGATCTCCGGATCTGTCCCCCATTGAGCATGTTTGGGACTGGATGAAGCGTCGTCTCACGCGGTCTGCACGTCCAGCACGAACGCTGGTCCAACTGAGGCGCCAGGTGGAAATGGCATGGCAAGCCGTTCCACAGGACTACATCCAGCATCTCTACGATCGTCTCCATGGGAGAATAGCAGCCTGCATTGCTGCGAAAGGTGGATATACACTGTACTAGTGCCGACATTGTGCATGCTCTGTTGCCTGTGTCTATGTGCTTGTGGTTCTGTCAGTGTGATCATGTGATGTATCTGACCCCAGGAATGTGTCAATAAAGTTTCCCCTTCCTGGGACAATGAATTCACGGTGTTCTTATTTCAATTTCCAGGAGTGTATATTAAATTTCATCTGTCTGCTAAAAGACTGAACATTTGTTATAGATTATGAATGAAATAAATATTATTTGGTACCAACGATCGGTTACTGATCATACATACATGTAGCATACGCCTAGGCTGTAAGTGGGCAGATAATTTAGCGTAAATAATAACTTCAGACTGTGCAGGGTGGTCCATTGATAGTGACCAGGCCAAATATCTCACGAAATAAGCATCAAACGAAAAAACTGCAAAGAACGAAACTCGTCTAGCTTGAAGGGGGAAACCAGATGGCGCTATGGTTGGCCCGTTAGATGGCGCTGCCATAGGTCAAACGGATATCAACTGCGTTTTTTTTCAAATAGGAACCCCCATTTTTATTACACATTCGTGTAGTACGTAAAGAAATATGAATGTTTTAGTTGGACCACTTTTTTTGCTTTGTGATAAATGGCGCTGTAATAGTCACAAACGTATAAGCACGTGGTATCACGTAACATTCCGCCAGTGCGGACGATATTTGCTTCGTGATACATTCCCCATATTAAAATGGACCGTTTACCAATTGCGGAAAATGTCGATATCATGTTGATGTATGGCTATTGTGATCAAAATGCCCAACGGGCGTGTGCTATGTATGTTGCTCGGTGTCCTGGACGACATCATCCAAGTGTCCGGACCGTTCGCCGGATAGTTACGTTATTTAAGGAAACAGGAAGTGTTCAGCAACATGTGAAACATCAACCACGACCTGCAGCAAATGATGATCCCCAAGTAAGTGTTTTAGCTGCTGTCGCGGCTAATCCGCACATCAGTAGCAGACAAATCGCGCGAGAATCGGGAATCTCAAAAACGTCGGTGTTGAGAATGCTACATCAACATCGATTGCACCCGTACCATATTTCTATGCACCAGGAATTGCATGGTGACGACTTTGAACGTTGTGTACAGTTCTGCCACTGGGCACAAGAGAAATTACGGGACGATGACAGATTTTTTGCACGCGTTCTATTTAGCGACGAAGCGTCATTCACCAACAGCGGTAACGTAAACCGGCATAATATGCACTATTGGGCAACGGAAAATCCACGATGGCAGCGACAAATGGAACATCAGCGACCTTGGCGGGTTAATGTATGGTGCGGCATTATGGGAGGAAGGATAATTGGCCCCCATTCTGTCGATGACAGTCTAAATGGTGCAATGTATGCTGATTTCCTACATAATGTTCAACCGATGTTACTACAAGATGTTTCAATGCATGACAGAATGGCGATGTACTTCCAACATGATGGATGTTCGGCACATAGCTCGCGTACGGTTGAAGCGGTACTGAATAGTATATTTCATGACAGGTGGATTGGTCGTCGAAGCACCATACCATGGCCCACACGTTCACCGGATCTGACGTCCCCGGATTTCTTTCTGTGGGGAAAGTTGAAGGATATTTGCTATCGTGATCCACCGACAACGCCTGACAACATGCGTCAGCGCATTGTCAATGCATGTGCGACCATTACGGAAGGCGACCTACTCGCTGTTGAGAGGAATGTCGTTACACGTATTGCCAAATGCATTGAGGTCGACGGACATCATTTTGAGCATTTATTGCATTAATATGGTATTTACAGGTAATCACACTGTAACAGCATGCTTTCTCAGACATAAAAAGTTCGCAAAGGTACATGTATCACATTGGAACAAGCGAAATAAAATGTTCAAACGTACCTACGTTCTGTATTTTAATTTAAAAAACCTACCTGTTACCAACTGTTCGTCTAAAATTGTGAGCCATACGTTTGTGACTATTACACCGCAATCTATCACAAAGCGAAAAAAGTGGTCCAACTAGTACATTCTTATTTCTTTACGTCCTACACGAATATGTAATAAAAAATGAGGGTTCCTATTTAAAAAAACGCAGTTGATATCCGTTTGACCTATGGCAGCGCCATCTAGCGGGCCAACCATAGCGCCATCTGGTTTCCCCCTTCAAGCTAGATAAGTTTCGTTCTTTGTGGTTTTTCGTTTGACGCTTATTTCGTGAGATATTTGGCCCGGTCACGATCAATGGACCACCCTGTATATTAGAAGCCACGCAATTATCTTTGACCTGTTTACGAATACTTACTGTACTTTCTCGCATTGCACGTGCTGTTTGTTTCGTATTATCATACAGACGACGTCACGGGTCAGCATTTTATATACCGTATCCATTACATCTCGCCACTAAACGTAGTGATAGCAATACATGAAAATTTGTGACATGTCCAGGAATCTGTTTTTTATAAGTAAGCTCCATGTATTATCCCCTCTTCTTTCTTCTGCTGTAGTCCGCAGCTCGTGTTCTCGCGGTCGCGTTCTCGCTTCCCGAGACGGGTCCCGGTTTCGATTTTGGGCGGGGTCGGGGATTTTCACCTGCCTCGAGATGAGTGGTTGTTTGTGTTGTCATCATCATTCAAGAAAGTGGCGAGACTGGACTGAGTAAAGGTTGGCAATTTGTACGGGCGCTGATAACCGCGCGTTTTGCTATTACACATGCGAATGTGCTCGTTTGAATTAAAGTCTCTTCAAGTACTATTATTTTACCAGCGTCTCTATTACAAACCTGACTAAACAGTCAGTATGGACGGTAATATAAACTTTGTAAAATGCCAGCCAGTGATGATAGAGTATAAGAGGCAGTGATCCCAAATGAGTATGATTACGTATAATGCCATTATGATTACATAATTTATGTGGAATGACGTCAAATTCACTCGTACTAAATTCACATTCTTAATAAAGGAGTCAAATACTACGTGCATATAAAATATTATTATGCAGTTCAATCAGCAATAGTAGCTTATCAAAGTATGTGAGAAATATACTACGATATCACACCGAAAATCGACTCTGTGAGCTTATTGCTCTTGAAGTTCTCAAGAGACTACTGTGGATCAGTAAACTTAAAAACTGAAATAAGAAAAACAGAATACCTGTACTTACCTAAAGGCTCTTCTCTGCATGGACTGGCTTGTTGTGGCAGTAAACTATTATCACATTTTGGTCAAACAAAAACAGCTTTTCCGATTCCAAGTGGATGACGTCCTTAGTTTCAGTTAGTGTCGAAATGTGGGGAAGGCCGTTTCTGTAGTTGCCATCGAAACTCCCTGGTACCGCACTTCACGAAGCTATGTAAGGTTCCTATAAGCATTTAATCAATCTTCAGATATTCATTTTTCGTCCATTAAAAAGTAACGTATGGCGCGAGTCCACTGACTACGATGATATGAATGTCGTTAACACAGCATCGAAGCAGAATACTTCTCAGTTGCTAATAACCCTCTTACCTTGGCTGCTTAGTCAGGTATAAGTATAATGAGACGGCTGAACTATTGCGGTTCACCAAAGGAGACAGTCCAACGAACGACTGACATACAGATCAGCTGATGAGACTAGCTTCGTCACACGACTTCTGCTCTATGACCGTTTTGCGTGTTGACCAGGTACGCTGCCTACAGGGACCGCTCGTGCAGTGGCATTTGCATATTCTCTTCGTGATCTCTTTATCTCAGTAAATATAGCTCCGATGGCATTTATCAATTCGCACTACCGATAAGCCGTGGCAATCTCTCTGGCAAAATATTGCCGACTGGTATTTCTCTGACTTGTCAGAGGTATCTGATTGCGCTGTTCGCATTATACTGGAAGCTCAAATACTTGTATTATGGTGTCAGAGAAACTGCTGGCAACTGGTTTTCATCCCGACAAAAAGCATACAGAATATCGTATTAAGCAACTCAGAGAGTGCACACAACGAAACAGCATCTTAACAATGGGGAATAATAACAGTTGTACCAAAGGAATCGATATTGGATCCGCTGCTGTTCTTGTTACAGATAAATGATCTGCCGTCATGTATCCAAGAAGGAGAAATAGGTTTCTTTGGTGACGATTCAAGTACATCAATCAAGTCTAATGGAGACACTTCAACAATGAAAAATTAAAAAACCGCCTGCCGCGGTTGCCGAGCGGTTCTAGGCGCTCCAGTCCGGAACCGCGCGACTGGTACAGTCGCAGGTTCGAATCCTGCCTCGGTCGTGGATGTGTGTAATGTCCTTAGGTTAGTTAAGTTTACGTAGTTCTAAGTTCTAGGGGACTGATGATCTCAGATGTTAAGTCCCATAGTGCTCAGAGCCATTTGAACCATTCTTGAACAGCTCAGTTTTTCTTGAACATTAATAATTGGTTCTCGCGGCTCGGTGGCACCACTTGTGACGTCACTAGAGGCGCCGCTAGTTTACGTAGGATTCATGAACCGGTCAATCGGCGCTGTAACTTTGTCAATAATGTCTCACTTATCTTAGTCGGGTGAAAGAATGGTGACCTATGGCGACCTTTTTCTGCTAGCACTTCAATTAAAAAATAAAAACCAAAGGGATAAGTGGCTAAAGACTTAGATTAGTGGTTGCCAACAAGGCGTTAATTACCCCCTGGAGGGTAAAATGAAATTTTCTTAAGGGTAAAAGCAAAAGAGTTCAGTTTCAGCCATTAAACTAAACTATTTTTAAAAGGTCAGTATTTCGTAAGACTGCAATACTGATTACATAAGTTACCAATAATTACTATTTTTATTTCAGATACTAGTATTAACGTATGTTGTGTCATTTCATAATCAAAGAGTCCAGCAATCAACTGATTTACAGACCATAAGCATGGTCCACACATTTATGACTTGGTTGATTTTAAATGGGGATGCGGGGTGTGGGTGAACTAACGTGTCACGGGGAGAGGAGTGGTGTAGTGGGTGCACGATTTTTAAGTGTCTATCCCCATTGTCGACAGTTTGTTTTATTTTCTGAGGAGGAGTTGTACGCAGCACTCGCATTGCCCTGATAACCGCTTCGTCATTCTACAAAAAAGGGTACTACCAATTATCCCACTTACTAATTAGTTCATGCTTTATGCCTTAACAAAAACTTGCAGAAACTAAATATAATTTATTTTTCATCTTTTTAAAAATAAGTCGTGAAAGAAAATTCTTTTTCATTCTGATGTTTAGTTAGGCTCTAATGTTGATGATGGCGGAGGTGTGGATGGAGAGATAATTGCTAATAACTGATTTTACTCAGGCATAATGTTCTCAGAAATTTTGCTAACCACTGATTTAGATTATACACTGTTTGACGACCTAAGTGCAGACAACAGTAGCTCTCTCATTTACCTCCGAATGTCGTCGTTTTACGAGTAGCTTGGTTTCATAAAATATACAGCGGAGGTTAACACCGAACTACATACTGCATTGCTGTTAACATTCTAAAATACAAACTTTAAAAGTAAAAAAATTTGAAAATCACAATATATTGTCCTGTAGAACATACACGATGTCGTGCTTTTCGTTGTTCTGCTAAGAAGTGACGAATTGCTAAGTTAAAATGTCAAGAATAATTCATAAGCAGCTCATCTACTGGCCATTAAGTTGAAAACAGCATGAAGGCGGCATTCAGAAAACGTGAGATTAGCGTAATGTGCTTGGATATGCAAATGATTAACATTTCAGCACAACTGCACAGAAGAGGCAAGAATGATGCCATCTACATTCTATATATGAGAAAAGAGATCGCAACATACGGTATTATGCCTTATGCAACGAGGAGAAACGTCTACAGCAAGTGTCAGAGTTCAACGTCGTCAGGATAGTGGCATATCGAGACTACGGTTATTGTTCCGCGGTAATTGCTGCTCGCATTGTTCAGCATCCCACGACTGCCATGGGAATTTGGAATTGAAGGGTTCAGGAGGATCATACTGAACACACGCAGGATCTCAACGGCCCCACGCGGCTAGCTAGCGTCGGAGAGGACAGGCATATTGTTGTCTGGGCCATGCAGCCCCTCACGAACCTTAATTCAGGAACTGAGTTTGCTTGCTGAAAAATTAATATGCATGTGGGTAGTTCGACGACGCCTGAAACATCACGAACGGTCATCATTGCATCCACTGTAGCGGCTTCCCGGCAGTGATAGTTGCGCCCACGGGCTGAATACTGGACACAGGAGTGGCACCCTCGCTATTTTTTCAGTTGGATCTCAGTTCGGTTTACAGCACCATGATCCAGGCATCCATATGTGGAGGCTCCGAGGAGAATAAACGTTTCGTATTGCAATCGTCATCGTACTGGTTTTCATGTCCTGTCTTCGAGCTTTCCGTGCCGTTATCCCTGAACAGGATAACTTAAGAGCGCGAGTTGCTCTTCTTCTCTTGTCGCACCTCGATACAGAGGATATCCTACTGTTGCTGTGGTCAATGTTCAAGTGGCTCAAATGGCTGTGAGCACTATGGGACTTAACCTCTGAGGTCATCAGCCCCCTAGACTTACATCTGCTAAACCCTAACTAACCTAAGGACATCACACACATCCATGCCCGAGGCAGGATTCGAACCGGACTGAAGGGCCTAGAATGGCTCGGCCACAGCGGCCGGCCTGGCCAATGTATTCTCCAAATCTCTGATTCACTGAAAACATCTGGTCTTGCGTTGCCTAGAGACTGGTGCACCACACTTGCCAGTCATTGCGATTCATGAACTCCGGCACAAAGCTGAAGTACAGGATGATCCAAAAGTCCAATAACATTTGAAAATGCGCTATTTCACGGAATAATGTAAGTTGAGAACCAAAACTTGACACAAATATCTGAACTGACTTTGGATTTTACTGAAATGGGGTTTTATTGAAACCAAAAACGAGTGCAAAATCCGGCCAGCAGATGGCGCTGGACAGCAACACGTCAGTGAGACCGCAAGAGAATCGTGACAGGTGCAACGTACGCCGATCTGTTACAGAATCACATCATCCCTAGCCTGACAATAGGCACCTGGTGGAGGGTGTCACTTTTATGCAAGATGGCGCTCCACCCTATACTTTACATTTGAAAGATCACTTGCGCACATCGTTCGGTGACGATCACGTGCTGAGCGGCCACTTTCGTCAAGCTTAGCCTCCCTGGTTCTCAGAGCTCAATCCGCGTGATTACTGGTTGTGGGCAGGGGCGGTGGCAAGGGGGGGGGGGCTATGGCGGCTATAGCCCCCCCCCAAATGCAGTATCATATTACACTGGATAAAATGACCTCGCCGGCCGGAGTGGCCGCGCGGTTCTAGGCGCTACAGTCTGGAACCGAGCGACCGCTACGGTCGCAGGTTCGAGTCCTGCCTCTGGCGTGGATGTCTGTGATGTCCTTAGGTTAGTTGGGTTTAATTAGTTCTAAGTTCTAGGCGACTGATGACCTCAGAAGTTAAGTCGCATAGTGCTCAGAGCCATTTTTTTTAAATGACTTCAGAAATCAGCGAATATAAACACTTAAATTGCTGACCCCAGACGAAAACTTCGAAATCGCCGGACATCTGGGTCAAATAGTATTCTGTAGACACATTTTTACCCTGAATTCCAAAACAGTTACCAAATACTACTTTAAGCAACATCAAATTTTACCAATTTGTCGGTGGAGGACCCCAGCTCTCCTGTTCTTAACCCCGTCCCTCCCTCCCCGCCTTTAGCCCACCCATTGACCATTGACCGACTTCCAGAATCGCCCCTGTTTGTGGGGTTACCTGAAGTCGCACGTCCACTTCATTAGGGATGTTAGGGATGTTAAAAGACAACATCTGGCGGCAATTTCTCACCCTATCTACTGATATGCTCTACAGTGCAGTTCACAACATTGTCCCTCCATTACAGATATTCTTGATGAATGAGGCCGACATGTTGAGCATTTATTATAGAGAACGTCGTTCTTGCTAAAAATCGATTGTCATGCTTTTACACCATAGCGCCATTAGCTGCTCATTTTGAGCACTTTTTTTGTTTCAATAACATCCCATGTCACCTCTCTGCCTATATGAGTTCGGGAAGTATTGAATTTTCAGATGTTAACAGACTTTCATGGAATGACGTATCTTTCATTCACAATGTTCTGAAGACCGGCTTCCTACTTCTGGATCGGCTGAAACAGCTTACAGTCGATCAACTTCTGGGTGTGAATGTTCCGTCGCGCCACGCCGTGCCAAACCAGTAAGTCTCACAAGCTGCGACATTGTCGCGAATAAAACAGTGACCCGTATATGCAGTAAGTTTCCTTTACTTTACGTCTATGGTCACAAACTTTTTGTTAACAGATTACCGGTTTCGGTCTACAATGATCATCATCAGATCTGCAGCAAAAAGGGGAAAAACATAAGTACACTCGCAGATTATCTACAGCTTAAAAAAATACATAGACCATAATGAAGAGTACTACTGACAATATATGCATGTGTGCGCTTTAATTATGAAGGGGGATACCTGTTTCATAAAAACAAAGACCTAATGTACTGCAGCCATAGTGGCATCGTCAAATGTTAAATGCGGAATCAGCACAAGCATTGTCAAATATAAGTTCAGATGTGTGTGAAATCTTATGGGACTTAACTGCTAAGGTCATCAGTCCCTAAGCTTACACACTACTTAACCTAAATTATCCTAAGGACAAACACACACACACCGATGCCCGAGGTAGGACTCGAACCTCCGCCGGGACCAGCCGCACAGTCCATGACTGCAGCGCCCGAGACCGCTCGGCTAATCCCGCGCGGCCAAATATAAGTAAATAACATCATATGCACGAGTCATGTTGTCAGTAGCACTAGTTCAAAACAAGCTGCCGTACAGTAGCCACAATATGTTTGTGTTGTAAGTTTACCAGATGTCGCTTATGTCGGCATGTACCAGTTTTCATAATTAATTGATCAGCGAAAATAAAGGGGGATACAATAGTTGAAGTCTGTCATGAGCTTATAACGTATAAAAGGCATTACAGTAATAAAAAGCAATAAAAAGAACGCGACAAAAGTAAGATTGTTAAAAAGAGGAAGAGTTAAGAAACAGTAGTTGACATATGTTCTACTGCCAATATTCTAGATAATGACATAAATATTAAACACCTTTGATAGTGCACCGGATAGTATTAAACAACCATAAAACAAATCGCTAAAAAAGCCACAAATGAAAGAAACCATAGTGCTCCACATAATCAGCGCCCTCTGTTGCCGCTAACGCCAGAATTCCGCACAGGCGGGAAGTGGTTGGAGGAACGTGACCGCCAGAGGGCCCCTCGTACCCTGCGGCACTCCGTTGCAAGGAAAGAAGACCGAAACCGGTAATGTGTTAACAAAAAGTTTGTGACCATAGACGTAAAGTAAGGGAAACTTAAGCCAGTAAGTACACGTGCAGGCCGCCCGGCTAGCCGCGCGGTCTACCGCGCTGCTTCCCGAGCGGGAAGGCGCGCTGGTCCCCGGCGCGAATTCGCCCGGCTGATTAGTGTCGAGGTCCGGTGTGCCGGCCAGCCTGTGCATGGTTTTCAAGGCTGTTTTCCATCTTCCTCGTCGAATGCGGGCTGGTTCCCCTTATTCTGCCTCAGTTACACTGTGTCAGCGATTACTGCTCAAACACCGTTTCCATGTACGAACACACCAAAATTATGCTACCACGCTAACATTTGGGGTTATACTCGTCTGGTACGAGACTTTCCCGGTGAAAAAGGGGGGGGGGGGGGGATCCACTGGGGCGGGCCGGAGTGGCCGAGCGGTTCTAGGTGCTACAGTCGCAGGTTCGAATCCTGCCTCAGGCATGAATATGTGTGATGTCCTTAGGTTAGTTAAGTTTAAGTAGTTCTAAGTTCTAGTGAACTGGTGACCTCAGAGGTTAAGTCTCATAGTGCTCAGAGCCATTTTAACCATTTGATCCACTGGGGGCCGAACACACAGTAACCCTGGGTTCGGTGTGAGGCGGTGGTGGGGTGGGTTGACTGCAGTGACCTGTTGTGGGGTTGTCGTGAACCACTGAGGGCTACGCCGCGACGAAGCCTCTCTGTCGTATCTACGTCCCCGGTTTAATACAAACATACTTAATAAAAGTACGTGTGCTATGCCAGCACTGCGTACGTAAAGAACAGCTGCCCCCCCTCACTCCCCCCGCCCCTTCCCAGCACCAACACTCACCCTGCTGAGTGTTGGGCTTCAGTAGACGGAGCTTGCTTCCTCCGCTTCACGCTCCGGCAAGATAAGAATCCCGCGGAGGAGGAACTGGGCATCTTCCGAAGAGATCCGTCAATCGATCTAATTTTGCACTTGTTCATATGACTGAAGGTGCTGGTCGGTCAGGTCGTATACCACTGATCGAAAAAGGTGGCAGTCAGATGGAGGAATGTCCGGAGAATGCGGCGGATCGGGTAGAACTTCCCATTTTTAGCGTTTCCAAGTATGTTTCGGCGGGTTTTGTGACTTGGGGTCGAGCAGTGTGATGCTGCAAAATCACCTCTCGTGTCTATCGCCGTACGGTGGCCGTTTGTCTTGCAGTTCTCGGCTCAGACGCCTCAACTGCTTTCGATAACGATCTCCTATGATGTATTCGTCGGTTTCAGTGTCTTTGACACCCTCTCTTCCACTGCCAAACGGGTGTTCGACGTCAAAGTCATCATTTTTGAAGCGTTGGAACCATTCTCTGCACGTTCCTTCACTAATAGGTGCCTCACCATAGGTCTTACTAGCGTTTTATGATACTTAGCAACAGATTTCTTCATGTTAAAGTAAAAAATTGAACTTATCACAATTGATGAGAACTGGGCTCGTAAATTCACATATTCAATAGAGGATAAATTTATGGTCCAATCACAAATAGACCAATGTTTTAATGGCGTTATGTTTACAAATGTGTAAGCTTATTGTATGACACTTACGGCCTGCCGCCTGAACCACTACTTGCTGCTACTATTATCTATTGCAAAGCGGCAGAAGCAGAGTTGAAAGCCTAATACAATTTTGTTTCACCTCGTTTACGAAATGTATGAGACAATAGAAATATCGTTACACTTCAAGAAGAATGTAATAATCATAATTCCACAGGTGCTAACACCCGTATTATGAACCATCAATGAAGTAAGTCACAGTTGCAAAACAGTAACACGAGTTATCTACACCACAATGGAAGGATAGGTAGAGGCTGGCGTGGAAGGCGTTGCTGAGAAATATAGGAACTTGCGAAGCAGTAGTGATCCAACGACGTATCTTTGAAGACAGATTGAAGAAAAATAGACCTACGAATATAACTCTTGTATATGAAGAAAACTTTTGACAATGTCACTAGAATACATTTTTCGATATTTTGAAGTTATCAGAGGTAAAATACAGGGAACAATGTTATCTACAACTTTTAGAAAAGCCAGACTGCATTTGCAAGAGTCGAGCACGTGAACAGAAAGCACAAATTAAAAAAGTACTAATTGAAGGTTGCAGCCGATCTCCCGTATTATTCAATCTCTACTGCGAACAAGCAGTAAAGGAAACCAAGAAGAACGGTTGAAAGAAAATTAAAGTTCAGGGAGAACAAATAAAAACTTTGAGATTTTCGGGTGACCTAATTCTATCGGAAACAACAAAAGTCTGGGAAGAGCAGCTGAATGGAACTGACAGCGTCTTGAAAACAGATTACAAGATGAACAGCAACAAAAGTAAAACAAGAGCAGTGGAATATAGTCGAGATAAATGAGGCAGGGTTAGGGAATTAGACTAGGAATTGAGACACTAAAAGTAGTTGATATGTTTAGCAATTTGGATAGCAATATAACTGATGACGGCCGATGTAGAGGGGAAGTAGTTTTGATTAGATGCACGTTTCGTTCCAATAGATGCATAGTGAGAATATAGAATAAGACAAAAAAATCTTAATCATTTAAAAAGCAATAACGAAGTTTCCACAAAAAATGTAAATATTCTATAAACTAAGGCTCATACCATAATTCTTAGGCCACAGTAACCACTACCTCCTCCCATGAACCGTGGACCTTGCCGCTGGTGGGGAGGCTTGCATGCCTCAGCGATACAGAGGCACAAACACAACGGAGGGGTATCTTTTGAGAGGCCAGATGAACGTGTGGTTCCTGAAGAGGGACAGCAGCCTTTTCAGTAGTTGCAGGGGCAACAGTCTGGATGATAGACTCATCTGGCCCTGTAACATACCAAAAACGGCCTTGCTGTGCTGGTACTGCGAACGGCTGAAAGCAAGGGTACACTACATTTGTAATTTTTCCAAGGGCATGCAGCTTTACTGTATGGTTAAATGGTCGACGGACAAATGCATAACCTTCTTTTTGGAGAGGGAAAACTGGAAGCCACTGGGAAGGGCCCATGCACAGGCCAATCAGATGACACCTTGGGACCGGCATTCAGCATATGCTACTGAGTGGGAGCTGCATCAGGTGCAAAAATCATCGACACACAACGCATGTGTAACCAGAGGCTACAAGCCCATTGTTGACGACAAGTAAGAGTGTGACACTTAACACAAAACAATGTGGGATACTATTCTCCTGGATCCGAGGGGTGCTGAGTGAAGCACTAACTCTAACCCGGAAGAGCCGGTGAGATAAAAATAAGCAGATAAAAGTCGGAAGGGGTCGAGAAAGCCCCAGTCGTGGAGGGTAACTAAAATGTAGGTCAAAGAAGACCCACGACAAGGTGTCGGTGTTTAGGAAAAACCTGTCGGATTGCTGCTTCCAATCTCAGTAAATGGTAAGTTGTAGATCCTCCTTCCTGGAAGCCACATTGATACGTAGACAAAAGGCCCCAAGATTCGAGTACCCAACATAATCGGAAGCTAACCATCCTCCCAAGCAGTTAACAAAGTACGTTGGTGAGGCTAATCGGTCGGTAGCTGTCGGGAGACGATGGGTTCTTCCCAGGCTTAAGTATGGTGATATCTATGCTGTCTCGCCATTGTGAGGGGAAGACATCCGTGAGCAAAATGCAGTTGAAGACTCTGAGTAGATGTTGCCTCTGGGTAATGTCCAAGTGTTGGATCATCTGGCTGTAGATGGAATCTGGACCTGGGACCATGTCATATGAAGAGGTAATAGCCTGCAAGATTTCCCATTCAGTGAGGGGTTCATTAGAGGCTTCAGCTTGGTGGGGTCTAAAACAGAAGGGGTTTCTTCAACTTGTCGTTTATGCAGGAGAAAGACAGCAGGATAGGAAGAGAACGTCGATGATGTCACAAAGTACACACATCAAAAAAAGTTTTGCCTCAACCTGGTTCCCTAAACTCCTGAAGATAGACGTTGACTGTGGATATTGTATCACAGACACAGTCCCTTTGACTGTTCAGAGATGTCACTAAACCCACAACAAATTGTAAACAACCATGCATGAGCAGCGCCTATTAGACGGAGGGGGTCCTACAGCCGATCAGTTACAGTCATTCCACCAGGAAGGAAGTACATGGCTCGTGATGTCTGTAGTTCAATCATGCCTAGACAGTCAATACCGCGGTTCTACCGCGTTCGCATTGTTACTTTGTGCCAGGAAGGGCTCTCAACAAGGGATGTCCAGGCGTCTCGGAGTGAACCAAAGCGATATTGTTCGGACATGGAGGAGATACAGAGAGACAGGAACTGCCGATGACATGCGTCGCTCAGGCCGCCCAAGGGCTACTACTGCAGTGGATGACCGCTACGTACGGATTATGGCTCGGAAGAACCCTGACAGTAACGCCACCATGTTGAATAATGCTTTTCGTGCAGCCACAGGACGTCGTGTTACGGCTCAAACTGTGCACAATGGGCTGCGTGATGCGCAACTTCACTCCCGACGTCCATGGGCAGACCCATGTTTGCAACCACGACACCATGCAGCGCAGTACAGATGGGCCCAACAACATTCCGAATGGACCATTCAGGATTGGCATTACGTTCTCTTCACCGATGAGTGTCGCATATGCCTTCAACCAGAGAATGGTCGGAGACATATTTGTAGGCAACCCGGTCAGACTGAACGCCTTAGACACACTGTACAGCGAGTGCACCAAGCTGGAGGTTCCCTGCTGTTTTGGGGTAGCATTATGTTGGGCCGATGTGTGCCGCTGGTGGTCATGGAAGGCGCCGTAATGGCTGTGCGATACGTGCATATCCTGTAAATGACTTTCTTCAGGATAACGACATCGCTCGACTAGAGTGACCAGCATGTTCTCAAGACATGAACCCTATCGAAGATGCCTGGGAAGATTGAAAAGGGCTGTTTATGGACGACGTGAAGCACCAACCACTCTGAGAGATCTACACCGAATCGCCGTTGAAGAGTAGGACAATCTGGACTAACAGTGCCTTGATGAACTTGTGGATAGTATCCCATAACGAATACAGGCATGCATCAATGCAAGAGTATGTGCTACTGGGTACTAGAGGTACTGGTGTGTACAGCAGTCTGGACCACCAAGAGGACGTGCTACTGGGTACTAGAGGTACTGGTGTGTACAGCAGTCTGGACCACCACCTCTGAAGGTCTCGCTTTATGGTGGTGCAACATGCAATGTGTAGTTTTCATGAACAATAAAAAGGGCGGAAATGATGTTTCTGTTGATCTCTATTCCAATTTTCTGTACAGGTTCCGGAACTCTCGGAACCGAGGTGATACAAAACTTTTTTGATGTGTTTATATCATGAGGTGTTTTGCAAGGACCTATGGATCAGTACACAGAGCGCCCTTTAGGATTATCTCTGCCAGCCCAACAAGTTATGTAGCTTGGACCAAACCTGAGATGAAGAGGCATATGTCCCCTGGGAGGAAACATAGTGCTCCCAGCATTGACAGTGCTCTCAGCATTCCTTTTTATTCTACTTAAGAAGGTAACGAGCCTTGGCACAGAGGGTGTCGTTTAAATCATTGAAGCTCCCATCGGCGGTCCTGAATAGCGACTGCTACGTCCTTGGTCACCATGGTACCAGTCAACAACAAGGAGGACCTGTGGATAGGGGGATAGTAGTGCCAGCGGTATCAGGAATAGTATCAGAGATGTCTTGCACGACTGCATCAATGCAATCCGAGAGAGAGGTGTTAAAGTGCATAGCAAATACGTATGAAGGCCAACTGGCTCTCCAGAATGCCCATTGTGGGGCCCTGTCTGCCTGGCTGTGGCTGGAGAACGATAGATAGAATCACCAGAAAGTGGTCACTGTCACAAAGATCATCTGTGGGTAACCAATGTGATGAAGCCTCAAGAGCAGGGGAGAGCATGAGATCGATAGCAAAAAAGGTGCCATGAGCAACACTGAAGTGGATAAGAGAACCGTCATTGAGTATGAACAAATCAAAATCCCCGAGGAGGAGATACAGGGGCGGAGTTGCTGTATTAAGGTAGGCTGTTCAACATACGGAAGTGGCCTAACTGGCAGGAGGAAGACATTGCAAATGATTATTGCTGTGGTTGTTCGCACTCATATCACTGTTCCTTCCAGCTTGGCACGAAGTGAGATCCAGTCACTAATGATGTCTATGTGAACTAAAATGCAGACCCCTCCAGATGCTATCTCAGGGCCGGCACTAATCTGACAGAATGGCTGATAACCATGATGCTTTGGAGAATGGTCATCGTGGAAGTCTGTTCCTTCAAGAGCAAGACAGGATGCAGAATCAGAGGAAACAGGGTGTTGTATTTCCGGCAAGTGACAGTAATTCCTTTGGGTTATCACGTGGTGAGAATCCAGGTTACACATCAAGAAGCCGAGGGGAGGTCCTATCACTAGGTCACTGGTCGTCACTGACAAGGATGGGGTGACATGCATGAAAACTGGGACTGATTGATAGTGAGGAGGAGGAAGCAAAGCCCCCCCCCCCCCACAATGCCAACGAAGCCTTGTCCTTGGACTTGTGCTGCTTCTTCTTCTCCTTTGGATGGAGGGAGGAGGTGTTATCAGTAAGGGAACAGGTAGCAACAATGTCCAGATCAGGCAAAAGGAGAGCAGCCTTGGTGCTCAAGGAGCCTGGGTCCCTCATCCCACCTGAGGTTGGAGGCTTCCTATCTCGAGAACGCCAGGGAGTGGTGTTCTGAGAGAGAGCTTCATTCCTAGCAGGAGCCAGACAAGAGGATTCTTCTCAGGCCCACAAGGAGGAGGATGAGGAGGAGAAGGAGTTGTTCCTTGAGAAGAAGTGACAAGAGCTGCTCAGAGGAAGGAAGGGTACAGGATGGGGATAAGGAGGAGGGGGAGGAAGATGTAACTGAGGCAAAATGAGATGAGAATTCACAGTCAAAGATCTTCTGGGCCTCAAAGTAGCTAAGATGGTCAAGGATTTTTGTTTCCTTTGTATACATTGGACACTCTGGTGACTGGGGAGAATGTAGACCACAGCAGTTTACACCATTAGGAGGTAGGGTGCAAGGGCTCCCCACATGGAGAGGGTGGCCACAATCACCATAAGGGAGTGGCGTCACATGGAGTGAACATGTGGCCAAACTTGAGGCACTGGAAGCAACGCATGGAAGATGGAATGAATGGTTTGATGTCGCATCTGTATGCCATCATTTTAACCTTCTCAGGCAGGGTATCTCCCTCAAAGGACAGGATGAAAATGCCAGTGTCTTCATGATTGTCTTTAGGACCTCTCTGGGCATGCCAGACGAAATGAAAGCCACTTTGTTCCAGATTAGCCCTGAGTTCATCATTGGACTGGAGAAAAAGGTCCCTATGGAAAATTACACTGTGTGTCATATTGAGAGACTTGTGAGGAGCGATATTCACTGGGATGTTTCCTAAGCATTTGCAGTCACAGAGGGAGGCCGACTGCGTGGCAGAAGTTGTCTTTACCAGATCTCACCTTACTTAAGGACTCAGCTTCACCAAACTTGTCCTCAATGTGTTTCACAAAACAAAGTGGTTTGGTTGCGGCAAAAATCTCCCCATCAGTCCTGGTACAGATCAGGCACTGCAGAAAGAGTTTTGCCCCAAGCTGGTGGGATTGGCCATCCTCCCAGGGGTTAGCCAAGGGGGGAAAGGCTGGGAAAGCACCAACAGGAACTCAGACAGAATTATTCCTAGGAAGAGATGTAGCTGCTGAAGAGCAGCAAGAGAGTTTGACACATTTCAAATGCCAAAAGTCCGTCCTGGTACCACCCACTCTGATCAGGGGCTTGCCTCGTGGGCGCCACCCAGTCACAACAATGGCCGCCTGGCATGATGGTCGTTGCTGGGACTTCCGATGCCCCGAAAAGATAGGCAAATACTCCTAGGCTTCCACGAGGCATTCACAGCGCAGGTACCAGCAATGCAATCCCTGTGGTATCAGGAGGTTCATATCGATTAGTACGTAACAGCTCCACCATACAGACTGTCTACCGAGCTGGTGACCTTACGAGTAGGCTAAACGGCTATGCCAGAAAGGGAGAAGAAGGAAGAAAAGGGAGATCGAGAGGAGAAAGAGGAGGTGGAGGCGCAGGGGGAGAGAAACCCACGCCATAGACGCTAGAGAGCGAGTTCTTCCCCATCTGGCTCACACTACAGATTTAAAATTTAGAGATGGAAGTCAAAGCCCTAAGAGGGAGAAAAATAGAAAAGGAGGAAGAAAAGCAAATTAACTAGCACCCCAAGACGAAACGACGTCAGGACGACAGCTGAGTTTAACATAAATAAGAACATCAAGAGAGGGAAAGGAAGGGGCCAAGGGAAAGGAATAAGGACAGGAAGAGAGAAGGAAGGGGAAGGTAAAGCAAACTCGAAAAGAAGAAAGGCTGCAATAGCTCAGGGAGCCATGTGCACCACACACGTACCCACAAAAGAGCTGTGAGCCTCCCTGGGGGGATCACCATGGATAGCACTGTATGCTCTGCAACATGCCCTCATACTGGTCACAAGGACGGCAAGGAGTTCTAATGGTTCAGCGTTCCATACCTCCCTCCATCTGCATGGTTGACTGTTGCTGATTGGTTGTTGGATCACGTACATATGCTGCCCTACACGTCCCCAATGCATACCACGATAATGTTCCTTGGTGCTTTAAGTGTTCCCATCTCTCGCCATATGAGGGTACATCCAACATTGTCGAACATGACCGTTTTTGTGGTCCAGTTGCTGTGGTGTAGGGAAGCATAATGTTGAATGGGCGTACTGAGCTCCAATCTTTGAAAATGATACACTCACTGGTCAATGTTTTTGTAACATTGTACTCTTTCGCCATGTGCATCCTTTCAGGAGCGCATTCGGCCGTGGCTCCATTTTTATGGATAACCACGCGCGACCGCATCGAACAGCGCAGGTTAAGAGCTCTTGGAACGAGAGGGTCCTAAGCGAATGGACTGGCCTACCTGTTCCCCCGACTTAAAGCTCATACAGCACGTGTGGGATGCATTGGGGAGACGCATTGCAGCAAGTCTGCATACACCAACGACCAGCCAAAGTTGTCAGTCGCGCTAGTGGAGGAATAGAACGCCCCGCCACCAACCTTGCGGCCGCCATGGGAGTACATTGCAGAGAATGCACTGCCGTCCGTGGACATTATACACCCTATTAAGAACGATTTCCCACCTTTCGTCATGTTCAAGGGACCAGAGTTCAGAGTTTTTACTGTCTGAATAAAAGTGCCATTTCTGTTTGTCTAATTGCGTATTTCTTTCAGTTACTTTCTGTACTATACTGTATCAGTTCTTTCTATGCATAGCCCAAGTTTCATCGAGCTGTGTGACTTGACAGTGACACACCATGGGAATGTTACTTTCCTCTTTAGATTTTGCACACCAGTGTATATCCTGTGTGTTCAAATGGTTCAAATGGCTCTGAGCACTATGGGACTTAACATCTGAGGTCATCAGTCCCCTAGAACTTAGAACTGCTTAAACCTGACTAACCTAAGGACATCACACACATCCATGCCCGAGGCAGGATTCGAACCTGCGACCGTAGCGGTCGCGCGGTTCCAGACTGAAGCGCCTAGAACCACTCAGCCACACCGGCCAGCTATCCTGTGTGTGTGTGTGTGTGTGTGTGTGTGTGTGTGTGTGTGTGTGTGTGTGTGTACCTGAAATGCTGCAGTGGGTCTTCAGAAACGGCTAGGCAATGGGTTTACATGTCAGGTTGACATGTCAAGTTTACATGTCGGAGGATCGCAAGAGTATACGACGATTCATACACACTGCGGTGCTCAAACCAATCTTCCGTTTCTTGTTTGCCTTGCCTAGCTTGGTAGAACCGTGTAGAACGTCATGTGCTGTTTGTAAGAAACACCCCACATGTGAGGGGAAAGCAAATCTCCTTTCCTATTCATATTCAGACTCGTCTATGAACAACTTTCTCCCAACCTTAAAATTATTTTGCAGCGTTTTCCGCCATGTCCCGTGAATTACACACACTAAATCATTCAATTTAAATGAACTCATCTCGCGATTTTATCGCGGACATTGTCCCCCCATTTTCAGTGGAAAGAATGTTTTTAACAACTTTGTACATTCAGAAACTATCATTTTGGGCATGTGTCCTTCATCGTTCCTGGTAATAGTGGCGTGCAGTGAATTTTTTTCCTCCCTAGCGAATGCCAATTCCGTGCAGCTGTCAGATTTGTGTAACTATTAATTTTATTTGTTGATAAACATGGCATCTGCAGACATCAGTCCTGACGGCTCAGTGCCAGAAGTGGGGAGAGGTCATGCGTGACGGACGAGTACCTGCCAACAAAAGATTGGACTCTTTCCTGCTTTGTTCTGGCGTCAGCTGCAGGCGCTTCTCCCTGCGGTCGACGCACTATGGGGACTTACTTTCTGCAAGGCTTCACAGCAACAACAGATCGACAACTGTCACTAAAAACCAGTTTATAAGCAATGAAAATAAGATACTCACCCAAAACAGTTACGCTGATAACGTAAAGGTTGGACTGTATCTGTCAGAGTTCGTTCAGAGGTGAATAACCAAACAAATTCCCCACTCTCCTTTCATCGATGTATGAAAACAGGCCCTAAGAACGTGTTGCGATGTAACTACCACCCAACTTGTACCTTTAAGTGATCTGAAATGTGTTGATGAAGATATGTACGTTCAGTGTTTTGAAAAGCTCACAAAGTTAGCTGTTCAGTTCTTATGCTTACTTCTTTAAATCCAGGGGTACTTGCAAAAGTACCGAGCGAGGTGGCGCAGTGGTTAGACACTGGACTCGCATTCGGGAGGACGACGGTTCAATCCCGCGTCCGGCCATCCTGATTTAGGTTTTCCGTGATTTCCCTAAATCGCTCCAGGCAAATGCCGGGATGGTTCCTTTGACAGGGCACGACCGACTTCCTTCCCCATCCTTCCCTAATCCGATGAGACCGATGACCTCGCTGTCTGGTCTCCTTCCCCAAACAACCCAACCCAACCCAGAAATATACATACATATACATACTTGCAAAAGTAAGGAATTCAGTTCGCTTCACTTTTAAAGTTGTTGCTAGCTGACAAAGACGGCATTGCCCAGATCATCATTTCGCCAATTTTCTATTAGAAACAGAAACAAAAGAATGAAGTGTGCTTGTGGTGTAATGTCTAAAAAAAATCATTTCCATATTTTCGTGGAAACACCTTTGGAATTATGAAATAGTCGTACAAAGAAATGTGCATAATATACAAATTTACAAAAGCAGCTGCTTCGCGTGTCTAAAACGCGAATTTGTAAACACCTCTTCATAACTCTATAGAGGGCCGTTGTTTTCGCCTACAGCCATTTAAGTTTCGCAGTTTAAAGCTGTCAAAAGCGCTGCCAGGTATCAGACATTTCCTTAAGTTGACCCGATTGTAGAAGTGGCTCAGTAATAAGGAATAAGAGTATTCAAATTTCATGCATGAAGCGAAATTTTTTCTCTTACCTCAGTGTTTAGGTCGTCATATGCCTTGAACTATGTGTTGTACAATAATACATTTGTGTAGGTACCTTTAGTGGCATATGTGGATACCGTCTGCGAAATATGTTGCATGTGGAGTTAGTAGCAGAAGTGATAAATTTAAAAGTCATGCATGGCGCAGCAGTTTTTCAGCAACTCGGTGTTTAGGACGTCATACCTCCTGAACTATGATAGGTAGGTACTTCTTACCCCAACATCGATTGCTGCCTGACATTAACGGAAATGTATACCAAGTTTCGTTTAAATCAGTCCAGTGGATTAGGAGAAGACGTGGAACATACACACACACACACATATACATGTACACAATCATATATCCATTTATGTAGTATGTATGGCTTCAAGTGAAGAAGTGCCTTTTGGTTTTCCAATACCTCTTTAGTTTTTTGTTATAATGGTCAGCAATATATGCGTGGTTTACAGACAAGATGACTCCTTGTAACTCCAAAACAGGTTCTGTGGGTAATGAAGCTTACAGCTTAACATCTTGTACACAGTACTGACGTTACAAACGTTTGAATTGTCAAGGGTGGAGAAGGAAAAGGGTCGTTGTTTTATCGAAGAAACCACTTAGATACTGACGTGTATTAGTTTAGGTAGATCATGGGAAACGTAACTTGCTCGAACTGTATTTGAACCCTGCACCTCATAAATGCGAGTACCTTGTTTTAACCACAGCGCCACTTTGCTTAGTTTCACGGCATATCAACAGTTTATAACTGCAGCTATGACATCATTTACATACTACTTCTTGGCAAAGCATGAATACCGAACCAGAGCTGTAGATACCGACTATTCTAACAAGGGTGAGACCACGACGTTGGGGTCACGGATTTGCTTCAAACTTTGTACACCTACAGTACGCCGTTAAAACAATGAAATCTGCAAGTAGTAACGTGCACTACGCTGGCAATCCGAGAAAATCGCAAGAGAACTTTTACGCGTTATTATGTAGCTGATGTATTGTGCGAAGGTGCCAGTGGTAAGAAGTCATCGTGGTAAAGCCATTAGCGTTCGCACTGCGCAGGCGACTCTTGGACGAGGCAACGGTTCGAATCTCGTTACCGCATACTTTTTAATCTATATTTTTTTCATCGTTGTTCACATTATTTAATTTACATGACATTTCAGAGGTAATATAATGAAAAAAAAAAACCACGCGCATTTCCATGAAGTTGTAGTGAATTTCATACGTTATTTGACTATACACTATTTGTAACTAAATTTTCAAGGACGGAGGACAGGCTTTGAAAGCCCAAGTCAACCCTCGATAAATAGTGATATGAATGACGTTACTTACTATCAGTAAAATAGTAAGTCACAATGTGCCAGACCACAAGAGGGAAGTACAATTAATTACTCGTCGGATGTACTCTCGACATGACACACTGCAGGATGGTCTTTGTCATACAAACATAAATTGAAACTTCAAGCAAATATATATGGCTTTTTTGTTATATTATCTCTCAAATGTCATGTAAATTAAATAATATGACCAGTGATGAAAAAAATTAGATTAATAACTAAGTCTGATCGGGAGTCGAACCATCACCTCATAGACGAAGCTCGAACACTAGTTACTTTTTTTTTTTTTTGCCCATTTTGTTCGTTGTATTTGATTGGAAAATTGCGCAGGTCGCACCAGTGTTTAAGAAGGGTAGTAGCAGTAATCCATCTAACTACAGACCTATATCATTGACGTCGGTTTGCAGTAGGGTTTTGGAGCATATACTGTATTCAAACATTATGAATCACCTCGAAGGGAACGATCTATTGATACGTAATCAGCATGGTTTCAGAAAACATCGTTCTTGTGCAACGCAGCTAGCTCTTTATTCGCACGAAGTAATGGCCGCTATCGACAGGGGATCTCAAGTTGATTCCGTATTTCTAGATTTCCGGAAAGCTTTTGTCACTGTTCCTCACAAGCGACTTCTAATCAAGCTGCGGGCCTATGGGGTATCGTCTCAGTTGTGCGACTGGATTCGTGGTTTCCTGTCAGGAAGGTCGCAGTTCGTGCTAACAGACGGCAAATCATGGAGTAAAACTGAAGTTATATCAGGTGTTCCCCAGGGAAGCGTCCTGGGACCTCTGCTGTTCCTGATCTATATAAATGACCTGGGTGACAATCTGAGCAGTTCTCTTAGGTTGTTCGCAGATGATGCTGTAATTTACCGTCTAGTAAGGTCATCCGAAGACCAGTATCAGTTGCAAAGCGATTTAGAAAAGATTGCTGTATGGTGTGGCAGATGGCAGTTGACGCTAAATAACGAAAAGTGTGAGGTGATCCACATGAGTTCCAAAAGAAATCCGTTGGAATTCGATTACTCGATAAATAGTACAATTCTCAAGGCTGTCAATTCAACTAAGTACCTGGGTGTTAAAATTACGAACAACTTCAGTTGGAAAGACCACATAGATAATATTGTGGGGAAGGCGAGCCAGGACACTTAGAAGATGCATAAAGTCCACTAAAGAGACAGCTTACACTACACTCGTTCGTCCTCTGTTAGAATACTGCTGCGCGGCGTGGGATCCTTACCAGGTGGGATTGACGGAGGACATCGAAAGGGTGCAAAAAAGGGCACCTCGTTTAGTATTATCATGTAATAGGGGAGAGAGTGTGGCAGATATGATACGCGAATTGGGATGGAAGTCATTAAAGCAAAGACGTTTTTCGTCGCGGCGAGATCTATTTACGAAATTTCAGTCACCAACTTTCTCTTCCGAATGCGAAAATATTTTGTTGAGCCCAACCTACATAGGTAGGAATGGTCATCGAAATAAAATAAGAGAAATCAGAGCTCGAACAGAAACGTTTAGGTGTTCGTTTTTCCCTCCCGCTGTTCGGGAGTGGAGTGGTAGAGAGATAGTATGATTGTGGTTCGATGAACCCTGTGCCAAGCACTTAAATGTGAATTGCAGAGTAGTCATGTAGATGTAGATGTAGATGTAGAAAGGGTCGAGCCACGCATGTCTGCTCTCATGCTCCACAGTTAATTCTGCAAATGATAACCTGTAGCTGTGATCCTCCAGTCAAATAGTCTGTGCATTTGCTAGAATTGCGAATTAATAAAATGCACAGGAATACAAAATAAAAGTTAAATGTTAAATGAAAAATTTAATAACAAGAGTTCTATTCGAATGTCTGTAATTGATGTAGACGACAGAGAATTATGTTGAATAATGTTTGTTCAAGAAGTGCCATCTCAAATAAACGGGATTCAAATAAACGATATTCAGTTAAAATACAGACAGAAAATACCCTTATCAAATGCAGTAAAGTTGCGTTTAGAGCGCTATGAGAATCGTAGCAAAATTCTCGAACTAAACAGTCATCGAAGATATGCAAAAACTAAGTCCATTTAATAACTACAATACACGAAATATTCATCAGCCCAAAACAATTCAGGGTTCAACTTGATGATTCACAAATAAACACTTGGGATACAAAGAATAATAACTCATACTCCGTCTATCCACAGTTCCATAATGCAAGCAGAAAAAGTTAGTCCAACTCTGGAGATCTTCTCCAAAAGCTGAAGTATGATATCAACTATTTACAGCCGATAATACTCGCATAGACGACAGAACCGCGCCTTCTTCCAGAATTCTCGTAAAAGTGTGCAGAGTCGCTCCCTTGAGCCCTTGACGTGAAAAGTCCCAGTCCCCTCTCGACTCCAGCAGTGCTCCGCCACTATCCGACTCCCACTGGCTGAAGGCCATCCCCACCAAAAATACATCATTCTCAAGCTCTACAGACATTATTTGACTCCTCTGACCACTTCCTGGACTAAACTGATACACTGAAGAGCCAAAGAAACTGCTACACCTGACCAATATCGTGTAGGCCCCCGCGAGCACACGGAAGTGCCGCAACACGACGTGTCATGGACTCGACTAATGTCTGTAGAAGTGCTGTAGGGAACTGACACCGTGAATCCTGCAGCGCTGTCCATAAATCCGTAGGAGTACGAAGGGGTGGAGATCTCTTCTGAACAACACGTTGCATGGCATCCCCGATATGCTAATCAATGTTCATGTTTGGGTAGTTTGGTGGCCTGTGGCAGTGTTTAACCTCAGAAGAGTGTCCCTGGAGCCACTCTGTAGTAATTCTGGATGTGTGGGGTGTCGCATTGTCCTGTTGGAATTGCCCAAGTCCGTCGGAATGCACAATGGACATGAATGGATGCAGGTGATCAGACAGGATGCTTACGTACGTGTCACCTGTCAGAGTCGTATATAGACGTACCAGGGGTTTCATATCACTCCAGCTGCACACGCCCCACACCATTACAAAGCCTCCACCAGCTTGAACAAGTCGCTGCTGACATGCAGGGTCCATTTATTCATGAAGTTGTCTCCATACCCGTACACATCCACGCACTCGATACAATACAAAACGAGACTCGTCCGACCTGGCAACATGTTTCCAGTTATCAACAGTCCATTGACGGTGTTGACGGGCCCAGGCGAGGCGTAAAGCTTTGTGTCGTCCAGTTATCAAGGGTAGGCGAGTAAGCCTTCAGCTCCGAAAGCCCATATCGTTGACTGGTTAGCACGCTGACACTTGCTGAAGGCCCAGCACTGAGATCTGCAGCAATTTGCGGAAGGGTTGCACTTCTGTCGCTTTGAACGATTATCTTCAGCCGTCGTTGGTTCCGTTCTTGCAGGATCTTTGATTAGGAGTTTTACCTGATTCGTGATATTCACGGTACACTCGTGAAATGCTCGTGCGGGAAATTCCCCACTTCGTCGCCACATCGGAGATGTTGTGTCCCATCGCTTGTGCGCCGACTATAACGCCACGTTCAAACTCATTTAAATCTTGATAACTTACCATTGTAACAGCAGACAGCAGTAACTGATCTAACGACTGCGTCAGACACTTGTTGTCTTATATGGGCGTTGCGGACCGCAGCGTCGTATTCAGCCTATTTACATTTACGTCCGTATTCTAATACGCGCGCCTATAGCAGTTTCTTTGGCGTTTCAGTGTCTATTACAACAATATTTAAATTGAGAAATTTTATAAACATTCTGTGACACTGGAATAATGTACAATAATTGTCAAAAGGTTTGTCCATAAGTAAATACGCCAATAATCTTGTGCAAGTGTACTATAGTAAATGGCAGCAAACTGTCTTTACACTATTATTTATGCCTTCTTGACAGAAGCGTCTTTCGATTCTCTTTTCAATTGCGGTGTTCGCCAACACATGCGACTGTCAGCTTTTAAATTATCACAGTTTTTTAATATTCCTTGCAACCAACACTTAAATCAAGTTCCTGGGACAATAGTAAACAATTCATTAAATAAAAACAGAAGTATAACAAGATATCAAGTATTGATGTTGTGTTCATTCACTGTGTGAATATGGAGAATACGATGTTCTGACAAACATTTGCATAATAAAGAACATACAGAAGATGTCATGAGCCAATAAAGAAAATGGATACAGAAGACTGGCTTTCAGAGGTGATTATCTATAGGGCAATTCCATCATCTGAGATACCATTTGTTGAAATCGCATGAAGTGATTAAAAGCTGTTAATTCAGAGGTTCATTGTGAAAAATGTTTATTCACTGTGTGAAATTTTAGCTTCTGCAGCCTTAAAAATATTGAAATATTATTGTTGTCACTGGATGGGCCTCACTTTTCTAAGATCGCAGATGTATTCAGATTTGCCCCAATTTTTGAGTGTGACTTATTATCGAATCTCAAAGAACTATAACTTAGCCATCATTAAGATTCTCTGACACTCCGCCGTTACTTGGAGCATCTCTTGCACAAAGGATACGCTAGTAACAGCCGTCAAAATTACCAGTGTTGGGATTTACCCGTTTCCGGTGACGCTGCAGGTCTCTGCGCCTGGACACGTTCAAATGTGTGTGAAATCTTATGGGACTTAACTGCTAAGGTCATCAGTCCCTAATCTTACACACTACTTAACCTAAATTATCCTAAGGACAAACATACACACCCATGCCCGAGGGAGGACTCGAACCTCCGCCGGGACCAACCGCACAGGCCACGACTGCAGCGCCCGAGACCGCTCGGCTAATCCCGCGCGCCCCTGGACACGTCCGGCGTGGCCGCGTGACATCCACGTCAAGGCCCTACCTGCGTAAACAGGTATCATATACTCTACTGAAATCTTCGGTCTCTTCATAGCCGTGATCTCACTGTTGAAAATTGTGGTCCTTTTAAAAGATGATCTAGCAATATATTCTCTTACACCATAACGCCCATCCCAGATAGTGACTAAATTAATTTCACGTTGGTCTCTAAGTTTTTCCATAGTTTTGCCAAAAGTTGCATTTATCATTAATTTACAATGATCTTTTTGAAATGAACTCTTTTTGGCATCCATTGTTTTGGTATTTGCATCAGAGTATTCCTTTAGCCAGGAGTGCTGCTGAAGTAAATAGCATGAGTGACTCTATACAGTTACAACTCCAACTCGATACGTTGCTGGAGATTTCGTTAATACGGCATGTACCTTGTTTTTTCCTCTAATGTTGTCAACAGCTTCGGATGGATGCTGTATCGTGGAACTCTGTGCTCTGGACATAATGGAAAATCACTGTGTGCGTCATGGAACTATTAGGATACGTTAAATTTACCTAAAAAACATATCGTTCATCAGAGTCTGCACCACAGATGATACATTACTCAATCTGATGATTTCATGACTAGACAACCACCAAAACTCTCCAGAATATAGAGACTGTCGCAAGGCACGCCTGTATAAGTTGTTTGCATCTAAGTTCATGATGTTGTAGTTGAAGCAGGATCCAGAGAGTATGTTTCCATTCATACAGTCCAGAATCATTTGAGTATGTCTGCAAGTAGCGTACATCTGTGTCCATGTAAAGAGTTGAATACCCCCTAACCCCTAACTCCTGCCAAACAGTAACCACGTGTCCATACTTCAAATCCGATGTGATATTGGCCAGAAGTTTACTGGAGAATGCGGTTATGTCTGGAAACGCAATTTCGTTGAGTTTCTCTGTGGAATACAGATATATGAATGAGAAGACCGCTTTCTTCATGAGGAGCTGGAACCCAGCATCATTGTGATGTGCAGCTTGAGTGATATGCTTGTCCATCTGGTGCATATTTTCAGCAAGTTTCTGAAATGGTGCATTCACAAACTTCAGAAGATATATTTTTTCCATGCTCTCATCTAGGACACTAACCTGATCGTTGCACAAATCTATTTAGCCAAGTGCTTGACGATGAAATGAGCACCATATCTGCTCAAATTGTGAAAGAAAACGGATATGTGTGGTGGTAGTAAGTAGTCCATGTTGCACGTGCTACATTTTGCACCACAGAACATGTCCTCTAGATGACAATGATCCCTACACACTGTTTCAGCTTTACTAGCTAATGGCTGTCTACAAATATACCAACCAACTGCATTATCAAGCAGTGATTGATCTTCTTGTGTACTGATCATAGGACGGTTGTTGCGATGAACCACATCAACTTCACCTGCAAGTTCTCTCAGTGAGCAACCATCTTACAGGATCTTCACCGATGTACCATCCAACTAATTACAACTCAAGCCGTATGCACATACAAACTGATATACTGGCACAAATGCTACATGTAGTTCTGTAAGGATAAGAGGCAGTGGCATCGGCCTCAGAGTGTGTCAGAGGACAAGAAGGCACTTGAAGTCAGAAAATACAGCAAAGGGCACATGCTCCCTGTAAGGAAAGTCTCAAAACGTCTCCACACCTTCCAGTGTAGAGCAATACACTATACGATGTGTTAACCACTTGCTCGTAGAAAAGAGTTCAAGGAAAATATCGAAGGCACTTTTATCTTTTGAGAACTAGGAGGCAATAAGGTGGGACATGCTTTTGATCCAGGAGTAGTGTTGTTCTTCACCATGTCCTAAGTGTAAAGTCCAAGATGGTGGAATTTAGTGCAGGCCTATGACGTCACAATCCAAGACTGCTGACCTTAGTGCAGACGCCAAAATCGAAGATGGCTGGTCTTAACACAGGATTAATGTTTGTCATATTTCCTCGGTTTTCCGCTGCTCTGTGACATTAGAATCGAAGGTGGCGAACCTGAGAACAACGGCGCATCTCGCGTGGTGACCAAGGTTTTCCATGCCATTACAGCTCTCTGGTGCAGCCTACATTGTTGCCAGGCCACTTACGCTGAGCATAGAAACCAAGATAGCGGACCTGGGGACACTGCATGATTGTCAGGCCTTCCTCTGACATCACAGGCCACTGGTGCAGCCTTTGCCAGGTCATTGATGTTAAGAGCGCTGGTGTCTTAACTGCAAAATGGTGGGAAAATAAAAAATCCACCTGCCCTAAGTTTCAGAGTGTTTAACTCACTTGTGCTGTTTAAACAACTGCCAACGCCACTGGCATAGTAGTAATAATAATAATAATAATGAGTGTATGGCATTGGTGGCCGGTTCGGCCGCCGCTCCACAAGTTCTTTAACGCCTCTACGGCGACTTGCGAGTAAATGAGGATGAAATGATGATGAAAGACACACAACATCCAGTCATCTCGAGGCAGAGGAAATCCCTGACCCCGCCGGGAATCGAACCCGGGTCCCCGTGCGCGGGAAGCGAGAACTCTACCGCAAGACCACGAGCCGCGGACACTGGCAAATGTAAATCATTCTGGTTGGTTTTGTTGCCATTTGTATATTATTAATCATAGATGCTTCTTTTATTCAATATGTTCAAAGCTGGGTGCAATGAAACACGGTTTAGAGAGACAGACTATAATTTATTATTTATGTTTTAAATTTTGTTTGATGTATTTGAGTACATAAATAGGTCCAAATATGCATATAATTCTGCACCAACTTCGTGCAGTGATGCCAACGCTTAGTACATACTGCATGCTGAAACACAGCATGCGAGGAAGTTCATAGCAAAGACATTTTCTGAAGTGATCTGACGGGTAAGCTGTGCCAAACATTTCCATAAAATTCACACCCATTAGGGTGCCAGTCTATACCCCTGTCCACCACATGCTGTATGGCATTATCAATATTCATCAAGTTTCTGAATGTAAATTCCTGAAACTGAGTGCACTGCATAGTATTCTTGTTGTTGTATGTGTTCACTGTTCTTGGGTATTCCCTGACATATATTTTGTGGTAATCCAGTTATCAATTCCAGCGTTTGAGATTTGAGCTGATATAATGACAAGACTACAACAACACATTTATTGTCACTTGCTTTCACCTTGATGATGATGATAATGATGATGATGATGATGATGATGATTAGTGGGGCGCTCAGCTGCACGGTCATCAGCACCCGTACAAAGTCCCAATCTTTTCACACTCCAAAGTTTTACGCAGTCAAATCTAGCTACTATCACGTATGATGATGATGATGACATGATAAGGACAACACAAACAGCTAGTCCCCAGGCAGAGAAAATCTCCACTTGGACAGGAATCGAACCAGGGACCCCTTGGTACAGAGGCAGCAAGCTTTCACCTTGTATGTTACAATAAATAACTCAACGTTCATTGGTGCACTGTGCAATGCTAGTGACTTGATGAATGATGCAGACGGTGGTGACCATGGAAAATTAGTCTGGAAACAATTGTGTGTCCTTCTTCAATGTAACAAGAACTATAACAAGGAGTTTGCCTGGAAATAGATCTGTGTACTGCTCCAAAGTGATAGGCATTGAATCATGGAGTCGGTCTGTGTGCTGAGTTTATTTCTGCTCTAACGTATTAGCAGCCATTGAGCTGAGGGAGAAATAAATGAAATCTGGGAAAACATACGAATAATAATAAATATGTAAGTGGTTGATACATGTCTTCGAATATGTGAGCGAGTTTTTTATTCAGCTTGTGAACTGTGGATCTCTGATGATGCGTTATGATGATCAGGCTTTTACCACGGTGTGTTGAACAGTCTGCCGAGTTCTCCATATGAGTGGCCCGTGCATGGAAGTGGTGGGGCTATCTGACTGCGGCACAATGGAAACCTAAACAACTACTTCGGGTTGATAATGTTGTAGGCTATACCCATTTTCCCACGTCCACTATCCTGGATCGAAATCTTGGATTCAGACACCAAAGAGGTGGGAAAACCACGGGAAACCTGGCAACAATGCAGGTAGTGCCAGCTATTAAATGTTTGAGCTGTAAATAGATCACAAAACCACTATATTGCATGACATCAGGGAAAAACCCAATATGATACGATGGTGTGGAAGCTAAGAAGTGACATCACTGAACAGAGGTGAAAGCTTGATGTTTAGTTCAATATCGGCATGATCGTACATGATTGATGCAGAACTTGTACTGCTATTTCTTATCTCTACACCTTGCAAACGGTCAACAAATTTGTATAAATTAATATGTTAATTTTTGCTACAGCGTGACAATGCATGAGGTAATTTGCTACAATTTCTCCGTAAAATGTGCAGTTTGTAACATTTTCACCGAAACAAGAGTTAATTTGTTACAGTTTCATGTAACAGTATCCAAGGAAACACATTGAAATAGCAGCAGTAGTGGCTATCAGCTGTGAGAAGCTATACCAGAAGATCTGTCTCTTAGACCTTTCGTTTCACGATCGTACATGTAATTATTGACATTAGTCAGTTTTGAGAGTTCCCTATGAAAAGTTACACGATACCATAAAAATTACAGAGGAAAAACATAATTTCTTAAAGTTGTCTTAAAATTCATTGTATGCGTGCGCTATTCTATATCTGTTCATTTCGTTTTGGCTAGTTGAACTTTTTTCCATCCTGATGTTCACATGCATTCATGCATGAAGTCTTATTTGTCAAATTCTTCTCATCTGAACAGATTTGCGACGGCATTGGACGTCAGCTCTGCATCCACAATATACTGGAGCTGTGTAAACATGTGACGCCACATACTTCTAGAAACTCCGAGGAATTCATTGTAGCACTGCCTCTCTAGCATCCTTGATCTGCTGCCGCTTTTAAGTCACTGTGTGTGGTGCAGTATCCTTGTTGAAGGAATCGCGCCAGCACTCTTTACAAATGATTTGGAAATCCTGTGGAAACATCTGATGTGCTATGTACAACGTAAAACACATAGTAGTGTAACAACCCTTAGACGTAATTGTAAGATGTGGTTGCTGTCGGATGTAATTTGCATAGGTTAAACTGACAGAATATCTCTTTGATGTACGGAATCAACAGTAGGAGAGCAGATTTCACACGTAATACGCTGACTTAGGTAGAAAATTCACAGAATTCAAGGCAAAATTGAAAACCAAGTTGCACTCTCTGTTGACGTTAGAGTCTTCCAAATGAAGACCTGAGCTATATCATTTCTCTGTTGCATCTGGTATACTAACAAACACTTTGGACAGAAATCGAGTCTTTCATTACAATTTATGTGAGGAATCACCTAAAAATCAATTAAAAAAGGGAATCCAACCCAAACACTAGCTAACAGAAAAGTAAGGAAGGAAGATTAGGATTTATTGTCCCATCGACAACTAGGTCATTAGAGATGGAGCACGAACTCTGAGTGCTTTAAGGATGGGGAAGGAAACGGCCACGTCCTTTTACAGGCACCATCTTGCCATTTTCCTGAGTGACCTACGGAAATTATGGACAACCTAAAGCTTGATGGCCTGACGCGTATTTGAACCATTATCCTCATAAATGGGAGACCAGTGCGCTAACCACTGTGCGCCTTGCTCGGTACTGGATCGATTTCTGCTTATAGGGATTGTGAATGACGATTAATGTACCATTTAACCAAGACCATTAGAGACAAAATGCTAGTTCAAGCTGAAGAGGGTGTAAATCTGTAGCGACCTCACTGAAGGAATCACACCAAAAGCCGTTACAAAGATTTATAAATCCTGGTCAAACGTCTGATATCTATATCTGCCAATCAACTCGCGGCGCATCTTCTGTGACGCTTCCAAATGGATGTATTGTGCAGCCAGTTATCTTCAACTGCAAACCTACGACACGTGTTGCCGGAGATTCGAAAGGTACATCATGAAGGAAATACGTAAACATTTTGCATTTCAGATGGAGTACGGCTGATCATTTGAAATTGTCGTATTATTCCCAGCTACTTCCCTAAATATTTAGTACTTCACATTTCCCCACGGGTGGCTTCACAACCCTTTTCCTATTTTGCTCATATGTTCGCAATGTCGACATAAATTACTTGATTTTTAACAAAAAATGGTTCAAATGGCTCTGAGCACTATGGGACTCAACTGCTGAGGTCATAAGTCCCCTAGAACTTAGAACTACTTAAACCTAACTAACCTAAGGACAACACACACATCCATGCCCGAGGCAGGATTCGAACCTGCGACCGTAGCGGTCGCGCGGTTCCAGACTGTAGCGCCAGAACCGCTCGGCCACCAGCGGCCGGCTGATTTTTAACATTTTCCCAGTGTGGTTACTGATCGGATGTTTTTGGATTTGTGTACAAGCGATTCCGCTGTGCTCGCAACATTTCGGCAACTGATTCATCATCGTTCTGAAGTGCTCTGACCAGCGGTCTTAGGTGTTTTCGATTCTGTGTCACTACAAGTCTCTAACTAACAGTTGCATATAGCTACAGATGTTTCTCTTCTTTCCAAACTTCATTCTAGTTCTGAGAACATTTCTCTTACACTTTCGTGCGGATGAGTACTCTAGAACTGATGGCATTGACTTTTCTTTTCTTTACAGATACACCACACTTTCCCTGAACCCTCCCAATAAATCTAAGTCCTCCATTTACATTCATTACTACTTATTTTACATTTTCATCTCATTTCAGTTCGCATCTACATACATTCCCCATAAGTCACCATATGGCGCCTAGCGGAGGGTACCTTGTACCATTGCTAGTCATTCCCTTACCTGTTCCATTCGCAAATGGAGAGAACTATTTGAAACAGTTAACGCAGAACAGGGAATCAGCGATCATAAAGTGGTTACTGCAGCGATAATTTCAGCCGTAAATAGAAATATTAAAAAAGGTAGGAAGATTTTTCGGTTTAGCAAAAGTGACAAAAAGCAGATTTCAGAGTACCTGACGGCTCATCACAAAAGTTTTGTCTCAAATACAGATAGTGTTGAGGATGTGCTAAGCAAGATCGTAAGAGATGGAAGACAGCCACCGTGGTACAACAACCGAATTAGAAAACTGCTGCGGAAGCAAAGGGAACTTCACAGCAAAAATATAGTCAACGCCTTGCACACAAACAAAAATTACGCGAAGCGAAATGTAATGTGAAGAGGGCCATGCGAGAGGCGTTCAATGAATTCGAAAGTAAAGTTATATGTACTGACTTGGCAGAAAATCCTAAGAAATTTTGTTCTTATGTCAAAGCGGTAGGGGGATCAAAACAAAATGTCCGGACACACTGTGACTAAAATGATACTGAAACAGAGGATGACAGGCTAAAGGCCGAAATACTAAATGTCTTTTTCCAAAGCTGATTCACAGAGGGAGACTACACTGTAGTTCCTTCTCTAGATTGTCGCACAGATGAAAAAATGGTAGATATCGAAATAGACGACAGAGGGATAGAGAAACAATCAAAATTGCTCAAAAAAGGAAAGGCCGCTGGACCGGATGGGATACCAGTTCGATTTTACACAGAGTGCGCGAAGGAACTTGCCCCCATTCTTGCAGCGGTGTACCGTAGGTCTTTATAAGAGCGTAGCGTTCCAAAGGATTGGAAAAGGGCACAGGTCATCCCCGTTTTCAAGAAGGGACGTTGAACAGACGTGCAGAACTATAGACCTATATCTCTAACTTCGATCAGTTCTAGAATTTTGGAACACGTATTATGTTCGAGTATAATGACTTTTCTGGAGACTAGAAATCTACTCTGTAGTAATCAGCATGGCTTTCGAAAAAGACGATCATGTGAAACCCAGCTCGCGCTATTCGTCCACGAGACTCAGAGGGCCTTAGACCCGGGTTCCCAGGTAGGTGCCTTGTTTCTTGACTTCCGCAAGGCGTTCGATACAGTTCCCCACAGTCGTTTAATGAACAAAGTAAGAGCATATGGACTATCAGACCAATTGTGTGATTGGATTGAAGATAACTAAACGCAGCATGTCATTCTCAGTGGAGATACGTCTTCCGAAGTAAGAGTGATTTCAAGTGTGCCGCAGGGGAGTGTCGTAGGACCGTTGCTATTCAAAATATACATAAATGACCTTGTGGATGACATCGGAAGTTCACTGAGGCTTTTTGCGGATGATGCTGTGGTATATCGAGAGGTTGTAACAATGGAAAATTGTACTGAAATGCAGGAGGATCTGCAGCGAATTGACGCATGGTGCAGGGAATGGGAATTGAATCTCAATGTAGACAAGTGTAATGTGCTGCGAATACATAGAAAGAAATATCCCTTATCATTTAGCTACAATATATCAGGTCAGCAACTGGAAGCAGTTAATTCCATAAATCATCTGGGAGTACGCATTAGGAGTGATTTAAAATGTAATGATCATATAAAGTTGATCGTCGGTAACGCAGATTCCAGACTGAGATTCATTGGAAGAATCCTAAGGAAATGCAATCCGAAAACAAAGGAAGTAGGTTACAGTACGCTTGTTCGCCCATTGCTTGATACTGCTCAGCAGTGTGGGATCCGTACCAGATATGGTTGATAGAAGAGATAGAGAAGATCCAACGGAGAGCAGCGCGCTTCGTTACAAGATCATTTAGTAATCACGAAAGCGTTACGCAGATGATAGATGAACTCCAGTGGAAAACTCTGCAGGAGAGACGCTCAGTAGCTCGGTACGGGCTTTTGTTAAAGTTTCGAGAACATACCTTCATCGAAGAGTCAAGCAGTATATTGCTCCCTCCTACGTATATCTCGCGAAGGGACCATGAGGATAAAATCAGAGAGATTAGAGCCCACAAGAGGCATACCGACAATCCTTCTTTCCACGAACATTACAAGACTGGAATAGAAGGGAGAACCGATAGAGGTAATCAAGGTACCCTCCGCCACACACCGTCAGGTGTCTTGCGGAGTATGGATGTAGATGTAGATGTAGACAGTAAATCGTTCTGCTGTCCGTAGCAAGTGTAGGTTCTCTTTCTCAAAATTTTTTTGTGAAAAGAACGTCTGAGCGCCTCTGAATTGCTTCAGTGTCTTTCTTTCGCCGGAATGACTCGCTAGAAAGTCCATCACATTACATTTGCATGGCAGTAGATGTAGAAACTGCTGTAATGGGCTTCACATTCTGTAATTTTCAGCTTTTACCAGAGAACTTTCATTCTAAAAGCTATCAACAGGCAGTTATATCACGGCACTCCTTTTGAAATTTTACCGGGATCATGGCTACTATACACTCATAGGTAGCTATAAAGAGCAGCAGCATATGAGAGCATCTTAAGGGGCGTATGCAGTCGTGTAAGAAATAACAACGTGGTGTACGTGCCTAATGACCACTTGCCAGCGGGTCCTGTTGCCGCCTCAGGTGTGGAGTGGGACAGGTAGTCTGCTTTGCGTGGCCTGGCTCCGAAGGTGCCAGCCTTGAGCAGACCTGGCCACACTGACAATGGGACCATGTCGGCTACTGTTAGCACATAGGTGGCTCTCCAGGCAACAGCCTCCAGTCTCAGCTGCTAGGAGGCTTTTGGAACTTATACACTACTGAACATTAAAACTGCTACACTGAGACGAAATGCAGATGATAAATGGGTATTCATTGGACAAATGTATTATACTAGAACGGACATGTGATTACATTTTCACGCAGTTTGAGTGCATAGATCCTGAGAAATCAGTAACCATAACAACCACCTCTGGCCGTAATAACGGCCTTGATACGCCTGGGCATTGAGTCATACAGAGCTTGGATGATGTGTACAGGTACAGCTGCCCATGCAATTCAACACGATACCACAGTTCATCAAGAGTAATTACAGGCGTATTGTGACGAGCCAGTTGCTCGGCCACCATTGACCAGACGTTTTCAATTGGTGAGAGACCTGGAGATTGTGCTGACCAGGGCAGCAGTCGAACATTTTCTGTATCCAGAAAGGCCCGTACAGGACCTGCAACATGCGGTCGTGCAATATCCTGCTGAAATGTAGGGTTTCGCAGGGATCGAATGAAGGGTAGAGCCACAGGTCGTAACACATCTGAAATGTAATGTCCACTGTTCAAAGTGCCACCAATGCGAACAAGAGGTGACCGAGACGTGTAACCAATGGCAAACCATACCATCACGCCGGGTGATACGCCAGTATGGCGATCACGAATACACGCTTCCAATGTGCGTTCACCGCGATGTCGCCAAACACGGATGCGACCATCGTGATGCAGTAAATAGAACCTGGATTCATCCGAAAAAAATGACGTTTTGCCATTCGTGCACCCAGGTTCGTCGTTGAGTACACCATCTCAGGCGCTCCTGTCTGTGATGCAGCGTCAAGGGTAACCGCAGCCATTGTCTCCGAGCTGATAGTCCGTGCTGCTGCAAACGTCGACGAACTGTTCGTGCAGATGGTTGTTGTCTTGCAAACGTTCCCATCTCTTGACTCAGGGATCGAGACGTGGCTGCACGATCCGTTACAGCCATGCGGATAAGATGCCTGTTATGTCGACTGCTAGTGATACGAGGCCGTTGGGATCCAGCACATCGTTCCGTATTACCCTCCTGAACCCACCGATTCCATATTCCGCTAATAGTCATTAGGTCTCGACCAACACGAGCAGCAATGTCGCGATACGATAAACCGCAATCGCGATAGACTACAATCCGACCTTTATGAAAGTCGGAAACGTGATGGTACGCATTTCTTCTCCTTACATGAGGCAAAGTTTCACCAGGCATCGCCGCTCAACTGCTGTTTGTGTATGAGAAATCGGTTGGAAACTTTCCTCATGTCAGCACGTTGTAGGTGTCGCCACCGGCGCCAACCTTGTGTGAATGCTCTGAAAAGCTAATCATTTGCATATCACAGCATCTACTTCCTGTCGGTTAAATTTCGTGTCTGTAGCACGTCATCTTCTTGGTGTAGTAATTTTGATGGTCAGTAGTGTACATAGCGGTGTTGGTAGTTTTTCGTCTCGAAATGCTGCACACAGACCATTTCTTAGGTGACTTGTCGTTCTTTTCGTCACGTGTACTTGCCAATTTTTTTTTAATTTTTTACGATCGAGATTCGCCTTGTCACATACTATAAACGTGTTTTGATCTCAAATGTTTTGGATATATGATGTGTGCATATAATGTTTGGACAGATTTTGGAGGTTGGATTTGAACAAGACCCAAGCGTTTTTTTAATAACAACAAGAACATCATCATCATCAACAACGACAACATCCACCACCCCCACCCCTCCCATATGTCAGTTTTTGAGGTGTTTTTAAAAAGATAGCAATTAAGCCTTTTGTTTACAGAGCAAGAGAACGAGTGTGCATCTGGGTTTTTTTAATGCCCCGTCGCATTTGCATAATATGGGTAGTGGTGTGACACAGGTGTGGGGCACTGCATAACTGACACTGTTTTGCACGCAGGACAGTTTTGAATTTTCCATTTTTCTATCCAGGCTGAAGTGCAAGTGTGTTTCTCGATTTTTGCAATTCCTCACCAATTTAACTTATGTCACATGGGCTCTTGGATTCTAAACTTGAGACTTGATACCCGTGGTCTGCAGGGGAGGCGGAGGTGATGCAGAGGGTCGCACAGAGGAAGAGGAGGAGGAGGAGCAGGAGCAGGGGCAGAACTGCACTAGTCCTATCAACTTGGATTTTCAATTACTTTCAATTTTTCATTTAAGACATGTGAGCCCCTAGATTACAAACTTGGAACTCAGTACCGACAGTCTATGGCTATGCAGTGGTTTCCGAGGTGTCTACGGTGGCGTGACACACTATTGACACACGACCATCTCCATCATGCATCCTTGTCTGTTGCTGGTGGCTGGTGATGCAGATGATGTGGTTGATGCATTTATTCTATGTGGCTGGTGTCTGTCTACAAGTGATCATCTCCTGCACGAGTTCTGCAGCTGATGGAGTGCACAACCAGTGCGCTGCCTGCAAAATTTACTAACAGCATGATGTAGTTCTCAGTGGCAGCAGCACGAAAGGCCTCCCCGATGTGTCTCACATTTATTTAAATAAAAACGTAAACATTCTTAACCTATCCCAGTGGCGTTGGCAGTGGTTTGAATGGAACAAATTTCTTATACAGTATTAAGCCTTGGGCAAGTGCACTTTTGAATTTCCCATCATTTCATACTTAGGGCAATTGGGCTCTTAGCACAATTGACCTGCAACGATTCAGGCTGCACCATTGTGCTGTGACGTCATAGAAAATATTGGCAACCACTACGCTGTGCTAGTATCCTGAGGTACCCCATCTTGGATCGCCATCTTTGATTGTGATATTATAGGGAAGACAGAGATTCCGAAATCGGATACTGGATTGTAAGGCGTACCCAGGAACAAATATACACAAAGATCACAATATAGTAGTGATGAAGAGTAGGCTGAAGTTTAAGAGATTAGTCAAAAAGACCAACACGCAAAGAAATGGGATACGGAAGTAATAAGGAATGACGAGATAAGCTTGAAGTTCTCTAAGGCTATAGATACCATTATAAGGAATGGCTCAGTAATCAGTAAGGCTGAAGAGGAATTGACGTCTAAAAGGGCAGTCATGGAAGTTGGAAAGAAAAATATAAGTGCAAAGAAGGTAACTACAAATAAACCATGGGTAACAGAAGAAATACTTCAGTTGACCGATGAAAGGAGGAAGTAAAAAATATTCAGAGAAAATAAAGAATACAGAAATACAAGTCGCGCAGGAATCAAATAAATAGGACGTGCAAGAAAGCTAAGACGAAATGGCTGCGTGAGAAATGTGGAGCAATCGAAAAACGTTATTGTCAGAAGGACTGACTCAGCGTATAGGAAAGTCAAAATAATCTTCAGTGAAATTAAAGGCAAGGGTGGTAACATTAAGAGTGCAACCGTAATTCCACTGTTAAATGCAGAGGAGAGGGGATAGGTGGAAAGAGTACATTCAAGACCTGTAGGACTTAAGACCAAATAAGGCAGAAGGGATAGAAAACACTCCATCAGAATATCTAAAATCATTTGGGGAAGTGGCAACAAAACGACTGTTCACGTTGGCGTGTAGAATGTATGGGTCTGGCGACGTACCATCTTTCGGAAAAATATCATCCACACAATTCCAAGGACGACAAGAGCTGAGAAATGAGAGAATTATCGCACAATCAGCTTAACAGCTTATGAATCCAGGTTGCTTCCAAGAATAATATACAGAAGAATGGAAAAGAAAATTGAGGATGTGTCAGATGACGTTCAGTTTGACTTTAGGGAAGTTTAAAGACAATTCTGACGCTGCAGTTTATAATGGAAGCAAGACTAAAGAAAAATCAAGACACGTTCATAGGATTTTTCGACCTCAAAAAAGCGTACAACAATGTAAAATGATGTTCAAAATTCTGATGAAAATAGGGGTAAGCTACATGGAAAGACGAGTAATATACAACATGTACAGGAACCAAAAGGGAATAATAAGAGTGGGCGACCAAGAACGAAGTGCTCAGATTAAAAAGGGTATAAGACAGGGATGTAGTCTTTCGCTCTTACTGTTCAATCCGTACTTAGAAGAAACAATGATGGAAATAAAAGAAAGATTCAGGAGTGGAATTAAAATTCAATGTGAAAGGATATCAATGATACGATTTGCTGATGACATTGCTATCCCGAGTGAAAGTGAAGTAGAATCGCCTGATCTGCTGAATGGAATGAATAATCTAGTGAGTACAGAATGTGGATTGATAGTAAATCGAAGAAAGACGAAAGTAATGAGAAGTAGCAGAAATGGGAACAGCGGGAAGCTTAACATCGGGACCGATGGTCACGGAGTAGATGAAGTTGGTGGTTTCTGCTATCTAGGCAGCAAAATAACCAATGACGGACGGAGCAAGGAGGACATCAAAAGCAGACTGGCATTGGCAAATTGAGCATTCCTGGCCAAGAGAAGTCCACTAGTGCCAAAGATAGGCCGTAACTTGAGGAAGAAATTTGTGAGAATGAACGTTTGGAGCACACCATTGTATGATAGTGAAACATAGACTGTGGGAAAACGGGAACAAAAGACAATCGAAGCATTTGAGATGTCTTGCTATAGACGAATGTTGAAAATTAAGTGGACTGATAAGGTGAGGAATGAGGAGGTTCCGCGCAGAATCGGAGAGGAAAGGAATATGTGGAAAACACTGACAAGGGGAAGGGACAGGATGATAGGACATCTATTAAGTCATCATGGAATGATTTCCATGGTACTGGAGGAAGCTGTAGAGGGCAAAAACTGTAGAGGAAGGCAAAGATTGGCAAATAAATGAAGATGTTGGTTGTAAGTGCTACTATGAGATGAAGAGTTTGGCACAGGAGAGGAATTCGTGGCAGGCCACATCATACCAGTCAGAAGACTGATGACTCAAGAAAAAGGGCAGAGGAAAACCCAAGAAATGTGACTACCATGGAGTCTGCACTAAGATCAGCTGACTGTGGCACAGTAAGACTGTGGTAAAGTGAGCCATTTTGGTATGTGATGTCATAGGGCTACGATGAGGTCCACATCTTGGTTTTTTGAATTTCCTGTCGTTACACTTATGACAATTGGATTATTTTGAATTTTCCTCATTTTTTTATTTTATAGATAGTGTAGTTGGCCTAGGTCCGTTATGACATCAGAGAGGAAACGGAAGAAGGGGGAGGGGGGGGGGGGGGAAGATAGCGAGGAGTGGGAAAATCTGGAAAGAATGTATAGCGGCCTCATCAAAACCTGGCAGCAACGCAGGCTATGCTGGAACCTATACAGCCCAAGTATTTATTTTGATCATGGTTAAGCTTCGTATCAAAGTTCATACAACTGCATAGCTCATAGTATTTCAGCACAATAAGGCACGCTGAAAAGAAAGACATAGCTCAGTCGGTGAGAACATTACGTGCAAGATGAGATTCCAGGTTCGTGCCTCGAACCTAACACATAGTTTCTGTTTGCCAGAAAGAAGCAAGTACATTCTTATTGTTTTGTGTAAACAGCCTACTCAATACTAAAACGCTCAAGAAATCCAGACTATGTCTTCAGGAATATGATTTGTAGTCAGTTGGTTAATAAGCTGCTTAGATATTAATGGTCCGCCCCTATAGCTTAGTGGTGCCGGCACGGTAGCTCGGCGTGTTCGGTCAGAGGGTTAGCTGCCATCTGTAATAAAAAAACTGAGTTAATCGATCAACAACGAACTTAAACGGATGTCTTACGACGTCCGCCCCGAACAAAGCGAACAAAATGAGATTTAAAAAAAAAGAAAAAAAGAAAAGTGGTCAGCGCGGCGGTCTGTCACGCCAGGGGACCCGGGTTCGATTCCCGGCTGGGTCGGAGATTTTCTCCTCTCAGGGACTGGGTATTGTGTTGACCTCATTATCATTTCATCATCATCAGTGGAAGGCAACGGGAAACAACCCCTGGAATCACTTCGCTAGACGCTCATGCGGTGGATCTCTCTGACGAGGCCTGCCATAAGGCAGAAAACAAAGTTGTTTTTAGATATTAATGTTTACAAAATTTTTGAGAATAGCCCGAAGCTTGATGGCATATCTTTACTCTTCTGTCTTTACGGTAGTCGCACTTCTGGAGTAATGAGATTTTAAAATTACTGAAATTATTTGTAATGGCTGGTCTCAAGTATTCGAAGACAGACGACCCCTCTTGTCAGTTACCGTTGTACAATGCTTGTTATAGAGGTGGTACTGAAGTATCAACTACTCTTAACGTTATCTCCTGCTCTTCACATTCAGCTCTACCCGTTCCGTCCTTCACTATATTTCGTACTATCTGTTTTGCTACTCGGTGGCTGTCATCTTCTCATAATGCGTTAGATTTTTTATGTCTGGATAGTTTACCAATATACTTGTGTGTGCAGCGCTGCGGACGGGTATATAGGGCGCACAACACCGACTAAACGGCATGGTAACTGTTGGTGGCGAGCATGGCACACATGTAGCCTCAATCGGAAAGAACACTTGGCGTTTCGCCCAACCCTTCGGGCAGAAGCCACCAGAGATTACGGAGATTGGCTGGTTGCTAGCAGAAGCGATAAGGGTGCAAGAAAACAAAGTTCTCAGGGACCAGTACGACTTTACAGCCAGTTTTGTGTTCATTAAGTTCTTCCCTTCCTCTTCTTCTTCTTCTCCTCTTCAGGTGTTGGCAAAATTGCCTGTTGCGGTACCTACCGTTGCTGGGGTCTCCCTCTAAGTCTTCTTCCTTGGCACTTATAATTTCTAGCCTTTAAGGGGAGTCTGTCACTCACCATTCTTTCTAAGTGGTCGTTCCTTTTTCTCCTATAATCTAGGATTTGATCATTGACTAAAATTTTTAGTTCTTGTCTAATATCTTTACTCCTTAGTCTGCCATACTCTGTGCAACCTTTAACTTGTCTCAGGAATTTCATTTCTTGAGCCTGAATACGGCCTTCTTGCTTTTGGCTAATCACGCAGGTCTCGCTTTGTAGCGTTGCTCTTGGGGGGCAAAAAGAAAAAGAATTGTGATTTTATATTTTTTTTTTGAAAAAATGTCGAAAAAAGTGAATATTTTGGTGGGCCACTTGGCAACAGAATCAGGGATTGATTACACTATTATAATAACATACGTTGAGCATTAAATACCTGAATAAGAGAAACATTATCATTTCTGTGCATTTTTATATTCGCGATGTAGTCATACCCGGAACAACACTAAGGGACCAGAAGATTTATAGACTTTAAAAGAAATGCAACACTAAACAATGAAAAAAAGTTGGTTCAGAAATAATAGGAAAGCGATAATGTTCCCTCTGCCTCATGCTGCGTTCGGCCCATCAGCGTGATCGTAATTTCTGGTGATGAACTAACACAAAATAATTATCAATTAAGTAAATGAGGAGATGGAAATCATCAAGGTTAATTTACTAAAATAAGCACACTTATCTTTAACACACTTTTTTTAATGCTACGTACCTTTTCATATTAAATTACAATAGATGACCATTGTGGTTAAATACTTTATACATAATAGTCAAAATGTCGTCTTGATGCTGTCTGTTCGTAATCAGCTACAAGAAACTACATGTTTTCTGATTAAAAAAACAATTAGTATATTCACTCAGTATTTTCACATGAAATATAAAATACCGATGTGGAACGCAGCAAGTCCGCGTCCGCCTTTCATGGAATACAAAAAGTAAAAGGTGAGGCGCCAAATGCCTCATTTGTCCTGAAACAACAGAATTCTTTTTTATGTCATTAATCGATACATGTACATAGAGATTTACAGGCACCGTGCAAGAACGGCAAAGATAAAGAATAATAGATTCTGTCGCTGCTATGCGATTGTTCATTTCTTTTACTTTACAATTGTTCGATAACTTTAGGCCATCAGGCGGTTACTATTGAGCGTATATTAATGTTTGTGAGGCGAAAATTACTAATCTTACAGCTTCCACAGAACAGTGTGGGGACTGCATCTGTTATGTAGGGTTTAATTGAATTCCTGGTTTTATTCTTAAAGTTGCCGTTAATTGTTCCACATATCCAACTGAATTTGCTAAGCTTAATTTCTATATCCCTGCTGCATCAATGTGTCACCTCACAACCTAAATAAGTAAAGTGGAATACTTGCTCTAGAATTTTCTGATCTACCACTGTTTTTTCTGGTTCGTTATTTCCCCACAAAGGCCACTGCCTTAGTTTTTCTGGTTTCCGTTGCTATTTCCATATCAAATTTCGCATTGATTTGTTTCAGTAAGTAATTCCTTTCTGAAGGTTCTCTTCGTTTTACGCTAGGGTCACTGCGTCGTCAGTGTATAGTAGTAGTTGTTGTATCCGGATCCCACTCCAGTTACTGTTGGGTCTGGGTGCTGACGAGTCCTCTCCATTTGGCTCGGTCAAGTTACTTAAAAGAATCCTCCTGTCTATGTATATACATAAAGAAATTATGTTTGCCATTTATACATTATTTCTTTATATGTAGATGTCAAACAAAGTTGGGCAGATACAGCAGTTTTGTCGAACTCCTTTGTTAGTTGATATCTCATTAGTCATTTTTCCGTTGAGATCTTAAGTGATAGCCGTGTTGCGATACAAACTTTTTAATCGCATTTTCTAGATGTTTCGGATATTCGCGATTGGTCAATATCTTCCAAAGTTTCTGTCTATTGACACTGACAAAAGATTTTTTTTTAAATTGATAAAGACATTGTGTGTTTCTTTATTATATTCTCTGCCATTTTGCATTATTATTGTTAAATAAGAACTGCACCTATCGTAGAGCGTCCTTTCCTAAAACCCATTTATTCCTATGTAGTAGTACTTCCATTAGGTTTTTAAGTTTTGTGTTTAAAATTTTAGCATATATTTTGCATGCTGAGCCCAGTTAACTTAATCCTCTGTAGTTACGGCATAGGATTTTGTCTCCTTTTTAAAAAAATTCATATCACTCTAGCGGTCTTCCAGTCTTTGGGAGTACTTTTCCTCCTTCAACATTCGTGTAATAGATGTAGCAACTGTAGATGTAGCATCATTCCTCAATATTTTAGCAGTTCAGCATTAATACCATCTCTTCCTGTCGCTTTTCTGATATTAAGTACTTTTAAGACAGATGTTATTCGCGAGACTGTATTTTATCTAATCCCTTCTCAGCTACTGGTTTAAATTCAGTTTCTTGCGCTTCATCGTCATACCATAATCCTTTGTAATAACTTGCTCAACGTTCTTCTTCAATATTGTTTATTTATATCATCTCTTTTTCTGTTGTGTTTGAAGTTTTTAAAATCTTATAGGTCATTTCCTGTCTCCCGTGAGCTTAATCCTCGATATTAGATATAAATCTATTCCAATGTTCTTGGCGAGCTTTTCTTACTACACATTTAGCAATATTTCTTCTCTACTTACAGGACTGGATCTTTCCAGCTGTTCGGTTGCGTAAGTATTTTTAGAGGCATCCCGTTTTTGTTTAGCAGTCTTTCTTATATTCTTATTCCAAACTTTTATATCCTTTCTTTTTCTTGTTTTTTTTTCTTTTTATCGAGAGCTACTGTTACTCTATACATCACACTCTTTAGATTTTTCTGTTCTGCTCCTGCCGCGTGGAGTGGCCGTGCGGTTTGAGGCGTCCTGTCACGGACTGCGCGGCCTCTCCCGTCGGAGGTTCGAGTCCTTCCTCGGGCATGTGTGTGTGTGTGTGTGTGTGTGTGTGTGTGTGTGTGTGTGTGTGTGTGTGTGTTTGTGTGTATTGTTCTTATGATAAGTTAGTTTAAGTAGTGTGTAAGTCTATGGACCGATGACATAAGCAGTTTGGTCCCTTAGGAATTCACACATTTGTTCTGCTTCATTTTATCTTTTGTTTGCAAGTTAGCTAGCTCTTTATTTAATCTGCTTAGTAAAGATATTCGATGTCGTCCTCTTCGAGAAAGTATACTGTATAAACGCTTTGATCTCGTTGGTTTATTATTTGTTTCGTCTTTTCTTCCTTTTCGCAGAAATATCTATTCTGATGATTACTAGAAAATGATCTGATCCTACGTCTTGTGCTCGGTAAATTCTTGTATCCCTTAGTCGAACAGCTTCTTTATCATGTACTAAACTGTGCTCAGCTATTGATCTAAGACCTTTACTGGCCAAAGTATACTTCTGTATATTTCTTTTCTTCAAAAGTGAGCGTGTTATTTTTAGATTACTGTAAGAAGCAAAATCTCTTAGTATTTTTCCATTTTCATTACATAACGGTTCTCCAAAAGACCCTATAATATTTGTTACTTGGATTTTTCCTATTCAGGAATTGATACCACCCATCATAATAATCTGGTCAGTAGCTCTGTATTTACTCAGAGTCTTCTGTAGTTCTTCACAAAAGGATCTAAATCATCCTATTTTTCGTTTTTCTGGTGCATATACGCTTATAATGGTGGCGTTGCCTCTTCTCAATTTCAGTCAGACTCTGAGTATTCTTTCTCTTATATGCGTGCAATCTTTGATCTCTTTTTCTCATATCGTATGCAAGGGTAATGCGACACTTTTGCGTGCTTTTTCGTCTTGTTCGACTCCACTATAGGGAGTGAGTCACTAACTATTGCCACCTAGAATAACTCCGAAAGTATAATAGTAGTTGAAAAGTTTGTGGGATAAACGTTGCATGGGATAGTGGAGACCGTAATATGACGTTGGTTTTTAGTTGCTAGGTGGGATCACGTCAGAGATATGAAGGTCAACTTTGTTTTTTAAATGGGATGCTACAGTTTGGTACTTATTTTCTGATAACGGCTATCGAGGCGAATCCACTGATGTGTAACAGTAAGGTCTTTGAAGGTCAACGAAGATCACAAAGGTGGCATAAACGTCTATTTAGAGAAGGTGTTCGAAGTAATGACCATTGGTATCAGAGCAGTGCTGCAATCTTCTTATCGTGGATTGAGTGGTATTCCTTAACACTTCGGCACTTATCGAAGCACGTGCCCTGACAATTCTCCCTCGTACATCGTGCAAATAGTAAACATTCGGCGAATACGGAGTATCCATCTAACGTGCCATTGACATGTAAACGCCATTCGACGGTTTCACAATACGACACTTATAGGAACGGTAAAACTAGTATCGTCGAATCAAGCGAATGTGAATTATGTATTCCTTCGAAGAACAAGTCGATATGCTTCTCATTTACGGAGAATGCCAACGAAATTCAGTGAGAGCTAGAGACTTATACACTGAAAGATGTCCTCAAAGTACTCAACCTACCCGTCGTACATTTAAAGAGAACAACTGGATCTTATCGCATCGGGAACATATCCGGCAAAGGAAAGTTACTAACGAGGAAACGGAAATTGGAGCTCTTGCCACTGTGGTTCGAGATCCCTATGTTAGTTCGAGTCAAATCGCAAAGGAGTCTGGCATGAGGCAGAGTAGTGTTGTTCTTGTTCTGCATCGCCATAAATATCGTTCCTATCATCTCATTCTCCAGCAAGAATTAACTGGTACGGATTGTATGCGTCGCATTGAGTTCTGCTAATGGGCTCAACTTCAAATTTAGAGGGATTACACATTTATTAATTTGATTTTATTTACTGACGAGGCTACATTCCCGAGTCATGGAAATATTAATTTGCATAACATGCATTATTGGGCAACTGAAAATCCATGTTGGGTGCGGCAAGTTGCACACCAAAAACCGTGGTCGGTGAATGTATGGTGTGGGATTCTGGAGGACAGAATTATAGGCCCCTATTTCATAGAAGAAAATCTTAATGACAGGGAGTACACCACTTCCCTGCAAGAAACATTAGGTCTGTTATTGGAAGAAACATCTTTAGGAACAAGGAACAGAATGTGGTATCAACGCGATGGGTGTACATTGGAAATTTGTGGTAAGGTCTCATGGGACAAAACTGCTGAGCTTACGCACTGCTTAATCTTAATTAAAGTAACTTACCCTTAGGACAACACACTCACCGCCCGAGGGAGGACTCGAATCTCCGACGAGGGGAGCCGCGCGGACCGTGATAAGGCGCCTAGACCGCGCGGCTACCCCGCACGGCGCGCGCTGAGTGTCCGGCTTATTTTTCGCTGATGGCTAGAAATGAGTTGCAGAGACAATTCCAAAATCGTTGGACTGGACGCGGAGGAGATGTGTCGTGGACGGCTCGTTCGCTAGACTTGACGCCTCTGAATTATTTCTTGTGGGGATTCGTAAAAGACATTGTTTATAAAGACGTTCCAACCACTCCTGAAGATATGCGAGAGAGAATTGTCAGAGCATGTGCTTCGGTAAGTGCCGATGTGATAAGGAATACCACTCAATCCATATAAGAAGATTGCAGCACCGCATTGATACCAATGGTCATCACTTCGAACACCTTCAGTAAATGGACGTTCATTCCACCTTTGTGACCTTCGTTTACCTTCAAAGACCTTACTGTTACACATTATTGGATTCTTCTCGATAGCTGCTATGAGAAAATAAGTACCAAACTATAGCATCCCATTTAAAAAAACAAAGTTGACCTTCACATCTCTGAAGCGATCCCACCTAGCAACAAAAAAACCAACGTCATATTATGGCTCCCGTTGTCCAATGCAACTTTTGTCGCACAAACTTTTCAGCTCCTGCCATACTTTCAGAGTTATTCTTGGTGGCAATAGTTAGTGACTTACCCCGTAGGACATAATGTAATCGCCTACAGATTTATTACCTCTCATTTTCATTTTCGTTTCTACGATTTCTACACCATCGATACTCATGTCTTTTAGCATATTTTTTAGTTCTATTTCTTTCTGAGAAATTCCTCTGACATTCCAGTTTCCTACTTTGATATATCCGTTGATCCATTTTCGTTTTCCCTTTTTCATAACTTTGTCATTGGCCGTTGAGACCATCTTGTTTCCGAGGCTCCTTGGTCTACTAGGAGTAATATGTGTTTTCCGAGAGTTTGTTATCAGCCACTCTCTCAACTTCTTTTCTAGGAGAATCAGGATATTCTTTCGAGGTTATCTCCCTTACCCGATATGTTCTGGTTATTCAAGGGCGCTGGAAAGCTCGCCTTTCGTCCTCCCCCGTTCTCTGCATAAGGTACAGCCACTGTAGCCATGCACTAAGGAGGATTCACACAATATCTTCTTGGATGTGGGAGTGGGGTTTATTGGCCGTGCTGCCTTGAATTCGTCAAGGTCTGATTCATTCAACAAATTTCATTGGCCATTTCTCACAGTTTTGATTCTGAACAGTTATCGGCAGCCTTAGCAGACTCTTGGTTACTTTGATCGTTAGAGATAGAAAAGGAAAATCAAAGGCACCCACAGGCCCTGAAACCTAAAAACGTTGGGATAAAAAAAAGAAAAACAAGCGGAGGCTGGCAAGAAAGGGAGGTAATAGAAGCCTAACACAAGTAAATGGCGGAAATAATGTCAGACTTATTAAGGGCCCATCTCGTTGCTCCCTAGGTGGACAACACTTCGTCTCGTATCTTTTATTAAGTTACCAACGTACAAAAGAAGCGAAAATTGCAGAATCCATTGAATTTTTAGACTTAACACTCACATCAAAGAAAATGATGATCCATTAAGCATCTGAGTGTGGAATTGCAAACCGTGAGAATACATAACTTTCCATTTGAAATTTCATATGAAGCAGTATACCACTCCAACCCCCCCCCCCCCCCCCCCCTTCCCCTGGCCAGTCCTCCCACCCGTTCCTACACCATACAGGTCACACATTGAGAAATAACAACATAAGAAATTCGTTAATGACGCATGATGCAGGGAATTGCAATTGAATCTCAATGTAGACAAGTGTAATGTGCTGCGAATACATAGAAAGAAAGATCCTTTATCATTTAGCTACAATATAGCAGGTCAGCAACTGGAAGCAGTTAATTCCATAAATTATCTGGAAGCAGGCATTAGGAGTGATTTAAAATGGAATGATCATATAAATTTGATCGTCGGTAAAGCAGATGCCAGACTGAGATTCATTGGAAGAATCCTAAGGAAATGCAATCCGAAAACAAAGGAAGTAGGATACAGTACACTTGTTCGCCCACCACTTGAATAAAATCAGAGAGATAAGAGCCCACACAGGGCTTTACCGACAATCTTTCTTTTCACGAACAATACGAGACTGGAATAGAAGGGAGAACCGACAGAGGTACTCAAAGTACCCTCCGCCACACACCGTCAGGTGGCTTGCGGAGTCTGGATGTAGTTGTAGATGTATAAACGAGTCAGACTGATCGAATTAACTTGGTAAAACATATCCCGTCATATATAAATGTTCAAGAATACACAGTATTAATAATACATGAGAGACAGCTCCGGACATATGCACACATAAAAAAAAGTTTTGCATCATCTCGGTTCCGAGAGTTCCGGACACCTGTACAGAAAACTGGAATAGAGATCAACATAAACATCATTTCCGCCCTTTTTTATTGCTCATGAAAACCACACTTTGCATATTGTACCACCATACAGCGAGACCTTCAGAGGTGGTGGTCCATAATCACTATCATTGATGCATGCAAGAATTTGTCATGGCATACTATCCATAAGTTATCAAGGCACTGTTGGCCCAGATTGTCCCACTCCTCAACGGCGATTCGGTGTACATCCCGCAAAGTCGTTGGTGGGTCACGTCGTCCATAAACAGCTCTTTTCAGTCCATCCCAGGCGTATTCGAAAGGATTCCTGTTTGGAGAACATGCTGGCCACTCTAGTCGAACGATGTCGTTATCCTGAAGGAAGTCATTCACAAGATGTGCACGATGGGGGTGCGAATTGTCATCCATGACGAGGAATAGCTAGCAAATATGCTGCCGATATGGTTGCACTAATTGTCGGAGGATGGCATTCACGTATCGTACAGCCGTTACGGCGCCTTCCATGATCACCAGCGGCGTACGTCGGCCCCACATAATGCCACCCCAAAACAGCAGGGAACCTCCACCTTGCTGCACTCGCTGGACAGTGTGTCTAAGGCGTTCAGCCTGACCAGGTTGCCTCCAAACACATCTCCGACGATTGTCTGGTTGAAGGCATATGCGACACTCATCGGTGAAGAGAACGTGAAGCCAATCCTGAGCTGTCCATTTGGCATGCTGTTGAGCCCATCTGTACCGCTCAGCGTAGTGTCGTGGTTGCAAAGATGGACCTCGCCACGGACGTCGGGAGTGAAATTGCGCATCATGCAACATTTTGCGCACAGTTTGAGTCGTAACACGACGTCCTGTGGCTGCACGAAAAGCATTATTCAACATGGTGGCGTTGCTGTCATCCACTGCAGTAGTAGCTCTTGGGTGGCCTGAGCGAGGCATGTCATCGACAGCTCCTGACTATCTGTATCTCCTCCATGTCCAAACAACATCACTTTGTTTCACTCCGAGACTCCTGGACACTTCCCTTATTGAGAGCCTTTCCTGGCACGAAGTAACAATGCGGACGCGATCGAACCGCGATATTGACCTGAAAGGGTACAGTACCGCCCGACATTGAAAATAGGTACAACATACTTCATTATTTTTATCAGAACAACACATTTTTTTCTAATAATAACTCAATTTCAATTAATACAGCGAAGCCGGATACCAGTGTGGGAAAGAATGACAATTTATTTATTTAATTGATCACATGTGCACTCCAACAAAATAAATCCCTACATCCAGTTTGGTGAGATCTGTGAAATGAATGAATGTATGGTCGTCTGCTAACCGCAGATAGTGAATGTGAATATATGATCATCTTTGAGACGATACTTTGGCCACCTTTGGTGGTACCAAAGAGATGAAATTTACCTGAGCTTTGAGTGCCTGAAATGTGGCTGACCAATACGATAGCAAGGTGCTCCCCCACCTCGACAGAGGTGCGAGCTGACCTGAAGAACGGCCATGTTTCAGCACTCTGCCTCTGGATCTTGTGCTGTTAAGACCTGTTTTAGTTGTGCTCCATAATGACAAAAGAGTGGAGACATGGTATGCATGTGGAATATTTAAGAGTAGTTTGAAATAATAATTTCTCTATTTCAGGAACTTTTGTGGGGAGAATTAAATTTCGGGCAGGTAATATTAAGTGGATCATAGTAATCTTCGGAAGTGACCAACGGTCACAATGAAACCACGTGTAGCAATAAGTTGAAATACTTCCGTGTGCTTAAGTTAAGATGAATTACTAGCGTGTGTACCATAAGTTGAAATATTTAATAAATAGCGTGTGCAGAATTTGAAATTAGAGGCGAGTACTTCCACGTGGTGAGTACTGTGTGAGTCTCAATCTGTGTATGAGACAAAGGATAAAGAGAAGTACTCGACCATGGTATCAGTTGAGGACTCGCGTGTGTGATGAATATTACTGTGCATGTTATGTTTCCGTGTGACGCTTGATTCAAACTATAATGCTCTGAGAGAGAAGCAAGGTGAGTCAGCCGTCTATCCAGCAACGCCACTTGGCTTGCATTGCACAGGAAGACGTGCATATATCTCTAGAGTTCATAGTAGGAAAGAAGAATTACGAAGTGGGGCAGTGTCGTGTGAAACTGGGATAAATACTAATTGAAGTGGGAAAGCTGAAAGTGATAGTTTTGTGACTATTTATTGTGTTGTATTCCTTGTTGTAGTGTGGTGTATGTCATGTAATTTGGGTATGTGTGGTTTGCATGGGAGAGTATCTAGGTAGTTGCAGAGGTAGTGGGTTATGCATGTTCCTTTTGTACTGCTCGGTCTGGAGGAAAGTTTCGTGATGATGATTGTGAGAGTCGAAGTGTGAGATATAATAAAAGACCCACCATCCTATCCAGAAAGTGCACTGTAGCGTTAAATAATTACGAGACCATAAGGTAGAGAATCACCAATGTTAAGCCATGCCCACTGGGCGGAATTTATCATGTGTTATTGTTGTGGGTTATAGAATTTGTGTGTTTAGGTTATAGAATTTATCGGAATAAATAAGTTAGTGAAAAGAAAAAGATTACCAATCTTTTCCTTCGAATTGTATGTTGTCATGATGTCCCGAATTTATAATGTGTGCGCCATTCATATTCAGTGCGATGGCCACGTGTTGATAAAAGCCGTTAAATAAAAGACAAAAAGAAAATGTGGTATTGCCAGTCCGTAGTGAACAGTCAGAGTTCTGTAAATTACTGATAGTCAGATATGCGTTTCCGTTGCGTATTATTCATACAGGAGGATAATTTGTAACTTAATTGTGAGTACGAGAGTTCATGTTACTCGATAAATAAGAATGAATCCACTCGCTTGGCAGACCACTCATCTTGCAGGCCTGACTGCTTGATGCCACAGTATGAGCAAGGCATGTGGGTGCCTCTCAGACCGTCTAGGCATGGCTGAACCAGGGACAACACGAGCCGTGTACCTCCTTCCTGGTGGAATGACTGGAACTAATAGACTGTCGGACCCCCTGGGTCTAATAGACGTTGCTCATGCAAGGTTGTTTACGTCTTTGGGTGGGTTTAGTGATATCTCTGAACAGTCAAAGGGACTGTGTCTGTGATACAGTATCCACAGTCAACGTCTGTTTTCAGGAGTTCTGGGAACCGGAGAGATGCAAAAATTTCATGATGTGTGTAATATGTTTGGAGCAATCAATCGGTTACGTGCCCAGTATACGTAGCGTCCAGCTATATGTGCACAGACCCTAATCAAAAGGACACGGGGATTAGGAGGGACCACATACGCAGATAAAGTAGCAAATCTTCAGTGGACGCGTATCACACTTTTGGAATAAGAAAGTTGAGGTATAACTGGAAAGGTAACTTACGTGCAAAATGACAGTCGGACGAGATGCGGAATATTTGGAGGGATGGAACCTAAATTACAGCAATTTGAAAAGAGTGGCAGAAATAAATGAATAATCAACATGAGACAACTTTTTCAGCAGGACAACGAGGGCAGAATGAGCGTTGACGAGTGAATCGAAAATATTAATACAGATGAGACACAGCACATGCCCATGCAAAGAACAGGACAAATACGTATTCATAATTACTATTAAAAACAGTCTTGATCACGATTTATTTAACAAGGTGACCGGTTTCGACCACTACTGTGGTCATCTTCAGACCATTGAGTAGGAACCTCTTTCTGTTGTGATTCTCCAACAGAAAGAGGTTCCTACTCAATGGTCTGAAGATGACCACAGTAGTGGTCGAAACCGGTCACCTTGTTAAATAAATCGTGATCAAGACTGTTTTTAATAGTAATTATTTATAAGACATTTGTCACTGCTGTTCCCATAATGCATTCAAAAGTAAATACGTATTCAGTCTCTGGAATTACTACATGGAACTTGAGTAGCGCCTTTGTAAAAGGCAGAGCGTCCGAAACGATCCCTGAAGCCCTGCAAAGACGCAGAGGACGGGGACACAGATAGGAGCTCTCGTGTACGGGGACAACGGGCCGTAAAAGTAGCGAACAAGAAGTGGAGAGGGGAACAGCTAATACGGAATCGTATGTCACTCTTGATGAGTCTCCACGTGGCCCAACGCTAATGCACACAACCGAGTAAATGCATGTAACACACTTAAAAAAAAGTGAACAAATGGACTGGCTGGAGGATGTAGCAAGTAATTTGCAGCACGTATCACAAATATACCGATTGCCTACAACATATGTTAGAATAATTTCAATAAAGCCGAAAATACAACGGTAGATATCGATTTAATATTTTACAAGAAGCAATAATTCCCAACCTAATTCAAATGATACATTATGAGACCATTTTAAAAATAAGGGACGAGGCAGGTACGATCATTACATACGATGCGGGGTTCCAATGCTCACTAAAGGCGCTTTTATCAGGGGATAAGGAATTACCCTCAACTTTCGTCGACAACCTTAGTAATGTCCACACGTCTTCTGGGGCAACGTATAAGTTTCAAGGCGAAACTTCTACGTGGGTTCGTTAGCAGCACTGCTCATGGATCTGCGGACCCTATTTATTGTAGCTGTTAATAGTATGCGGGTCCACAAGAGACGGACCAGACGCCTAATACAAATTTTTGTCAGGAAATGGATCTTAATCCATTAACTACGTCTCACTGTCTGATCAACTTTCAAAGATGCAACCACCTTCGCTTTCTCATACACAACTGCTCTCATGGTAAGCAGCATTGACAGAATATGTACGAGTACACACAACTATTTACGTGTTAACACTCAAACTACAGAATTCTAACCTCTCACATTCTCCGATAACACTGATTTTCTAACACGCTCCTCAACGGAGCAACACGAAAGCATATCGTAGAATGTTTGCAGATGTACAATGACACCCACACGTCACCCAAGCGAATATATAACTATTAAAGAACGCTTTGAGGAACTGGATACTTCAGAACTTAGCGATACACTATGTGATCAAAAGTATCCGGACACCCGGCTGAAAATGACCTACAAGTTCGTGGCGCCCTCCGTCGATAATGCTGGAATTCAATATGGCGTTGGCCCACCCTTAGCCTTGATGACAGCTTCCACTCTCGCAGGCATACGTTCAATCAGGTGCCGGAAGGTTTCTTGGGGAATGGTATCCCAATCTTCACGTAGTGCTGCACTGAGGGGAGGTACCGATGTCGGTCGGTGCCGCCTGGCACGAAGTAACCGTTCTAAAACATCCCAAAGGTGTTCTGTAGGATTCAGGTCGGGACTCTGCGCAGGTCAGTTCATTACAGGGACCTTATTGTCGTGTAACCACACCGCCACAGGCCGTGCATTATGAGCAGGAGCTCGATCGTGTTGAAAGATACAATCGCCATCCCTGTATTGCTCGACAGCAGTGGGAAGCAAGAAGGTGCTCGAAACATCATTGTAGGCCTGTACTGTGATAGTGCAACGCAAAACAACAAGGGGTGCAAGCCCCTTCCATGAAAAACACGACCACTCCATAACACCACCGCCTCCGAATTTTACTGATGGCACTACACACGCTGGCAGATGACGTTCACCGGGCATTCGCCATACCCACACTCTGCCATCCGATCGACACATTGTGTACCGTTATTCGTCATTCCACACTACGTTTTTCCACTGTTCAATCGTCCAATGTTTAGGCTCCTTACACCAAGCGAGGCGTCGATTAGCGTTTACCGGCGTGATGTGTGGCTGAAACGTCCCCTTTGAACAATTTATACATGACTGTCCTTTACCTGACACACTATATTTTTTAGCGCAACGCAATCTGACTTTCAAAAAAATCCCTACGAAAGAATGGCCCTGACTAACATTAACCTATACGTTTCACAAATCACTTACCTCACAAAAATCTTCGCTGCTCAAGCTACTGCAATACAGCGAGCGCCACTACTGCCAGCTAAATATAAGATTCAAACTACTGAAGGCACTAACTACTGATAGGGATAGTTAGCAAATGAAAGATATTAATAGAGAACAGACAATGTATTTACCTTGATATCATCATATATAAATATAGCAGTTCATGACAAATTTCAAAACTCCGCCATCTCTCTCCCCACATCCACCACTGCTGGCGGCTCACCTCCAACTGCGCAACGCTACGCGCTGTTCACAGCCAGCTGCCTAACACTACAATGGCGAGAATTACAACAATGCAAAGCAGCCACAGACTGCACACAGCACAGCCAGTGATTTTCATATTGAGCGCTACGTAACGTTGCCAATAAGAAAACATAAACAGCCTACTTACATAGAGAAAACATAAACAGCCTACTTACATGGCTTAAGAGCAGCCGCTCCACCATGAAATCCAAGTTTTCTCACCTCCCGCCTAACTGTCATAGTACGTGCAGTGGATCCTGATGCAGTTTGGAATTCCTGTGTGATGGTTTGGATAGATGTCTGCTTATTACACATTACGACCCTCTTCAACTGTCTGCGGTCTCTGTCAGTCAACAGATGAGGTCGGTGTGTATGCTTTTGTGCTGTACGTGTCCCTTCACGTTTCCACTTCACTATCACATCGGAAAGAGTGGACCTAGCGATGTTTAGGAGCGTGGAAATCTCGCGTACAGACGTATGACACAAGTGAGCCCAATCACCTGACCACGTTCGAAGTCCGTGAGTTCCGCAGAGCTCCCCATTCTGCTCTCTCACGATGTCTAATTACTACTGAGGTTGCTGATATGGAGTACCTGGCAGTGGGTGGCAGAAAAATGCAGCTAATGAGAAAAACGTATGTTTTTGGGGGTGTCCGGATAGTTTTGATCACATAGTGTGCAATGAAGGTAGAGACTAAAGGATTCTCAAGAACACTTACAGAGACACAGAACCACTGTTTCATTTCTCCCTTCACCAAAGTAGAACTGCATAAGGTGATCAAATCCACACATCGAATTAATTCGGCAGGATCAGATAGATACTCCTCTGAATTTCATAATCAGTGCTGTAACATTCAGGATGAACATGTCACCACAATATACGTAGTTATTCACAAGTACCACCGGTTTTTCAGAAGATGATTGCACGAAAATGACATGACGCATAGAAAATAGACGCATATCAATAGATTACAGAATTTCTCTAAGTTTTTAACTCACATCACAGGTGCTCAATATGAGCACCCTTTGCAACTTGGCAAACGTCAACGTGCTCGTGCAATTCAATGAAAGTCGCCGACACTAATTGCCCGGGAAGACGCGACAGCAGTCTGCTTTGAAATTCGGCTGATTGGGTTGCCTATCTGCAGACGGGACACAGGTGTATAACAGGTGTATCACACGTTGCGAGTGAAATAGTGTCGCAACTAGGGACATACTCCTAACCCGAATTACGCGGGACAGTAAGATTCTTATGAGCATGACGTAAAGAACAAGAGGCACGGAAAATTAAGGAAGGACATTGTTCTCCTGCACCGCAATGCAACGCGCCACACGGAGATCGCAACACAAGCTTTGCTTCAACGTTTTCGACGGTAAGTTTGGAAGCATGCGCCATATAGCCTAGATATTGCACCATGCGATTTTTATCTTTCCGACAAGCTGAAGGAACGTTTTGGGGGGGGAAGAGATTTTCAAACGACGGGGATGTTCACACTGCGTTTCTCGGATGATTCCGTGGCCAAAGAGCGATTTCTACCTTGGAGGAACTGAACGATCGCTCCAACGTTCCGGCCGTTGTTTATAGAGACATGGTGACTACGTTGAAAAATAGTGTCATCTATCTGAATCTCTTTGAAGTGTGTTGCAGTATTCAAAAATAGTTACTTGGCCTGCGTTAGTAACGACGAACTTACCTTTTGAAGTCCTACCGTCCCAATCGTCCACGTGACTCGGGCGAGCAGCGAGCTGTCAGAGCATTTCATCGCGAGCGGATCGTGGGGGCCCTATTCACGGCAGTATTCCATCTTTAGCGTAGTTGAATGTATGAAGGTTATAGCTGAGTATCCCAGTGCAGGGAACCGACATCAGCAAACTGTCATGGATATGATACAGCTGATAAACGGGCCACACTAAATTAACTCTCGTCAAGTATCCCCTTTGAGCAGTCACACCATCCACAGTCACATCGTCACCTTGAGGTACAAAAGTCGCAACCACAACGCGTCTTCCTCTCCTCAAAAGGTACGGTGATTAGCAATGGTGCAGGAACAGCGCCGTTGGATTTTCTAAGCTTGGAAGAAGGTCGATTACAATGATGAGATGTGGGACACGTCGCACATGATCATGAAAGGTACAGGTACACAGTGTGTTGCAGTTCTGTTAGGACTGTAGCTATGAAAAATGAAAGTCGTGGATTATGTTCATAGAATCATTGTATTTATTCAAAATAGTCTTCCCATGATTAATTTTAAAAGTGTTTTGAAACAGCCATTGTAGTCATTTTTAGGAGTTAGATTTACACTGAAGCGCCAAAGAAACTGGTATAGGCATGCGTATTCAAATACCGAGACAGGTAAACAGGCAGAATACGGCGCTGCGGTCGGCAACACCTATATAAGACAACAAGTGTCTGGCGCAGTTGTCAGATCGGTTACTGCTGCTACAAAGACAGATTGTCAAGATTTAAGTGAGTTTGAAAGTGATATTACAGTCGGCGCACGAGCGATGGGACGCAGCATCTCCTAGGTAGCAATGAGGTGGAGAATTTCCCATACGACCATATCACGAGTGTAACGTGAATATCAGGAATCCGGTAAAACATCGAATCTCCGACATCACGACGACTGAAGAGAACCGTTCAGCGTAACAGAAGCACAACTCTAGCGCAAATTGCAGCAAATTTCAGTGCTGGGCCATCATCAGGAGTCAGTGTGCGAACCATTCATCGAAACATCATGGATATGGGCTTTCGGAGCCGGAGGTCCACTCGTATACCCTTGATGACTGCACGACACAACGCTTTACGCTTCGCCTGGACCGGGAAAACAGGCATTGGACTGTTAATGACTGTAAACATGTTGCCTGGTCGGACTAGTCTCGTTTCAGAGCGGATGGACGTGTACAGGTATGGAGACAACCCCATGAATCCATGGACATTTCATGTCAGCAGGGGACTGCTCAAGCTGGCGGAGACTCTGAAATGGTGTGGGGGGTGTGCAGTTGTAGTTGTATGGGACTTCTGTCACTCTGACAGGTGACACTTACGTAAGCATCCTGTCTGGTCACCTCCACCCATTTATGTCTTTTATGCATTCCGACGGACTATGGCAATTCCAGCGGGATAATGCGTCACCCCACACGTCCAGAATTGCTACAGAGTGGCTACAGGAATACTCTTGTGAATTTAAACACTTCCTCTGGCCACCAAACTCCCCAGGCATGAACAAAACTGAGCATATCTGGGATGCCTTGCAACGTTCTGCTCAGAAGAGAGCTCCACCCCTCGTACTCTTACGGATTTATGGATACCCCTGAAGGATTTATGGTGTCATTTCCGTCCGGCACTACTTCAGACTTTAGTCGAGTCCATGTCATGTTGTGTTGCGGCACTTCTGTATGCTCGCGGAGACCCTACACGATATTAGGCACGTGAACCAGTTTCTTTGGTTCTTCAGTGTAGTACTCCAGTATACCATTTTCTTGGATGTCCTTAATTGCGTCTTAACGGTATCCTTTAATTGTCAACTTAAATTTTATGAACAACCAGAAGTCGGCTGGGGCCAAATCCGGCTAACCCAGTGGATAATCCAGGACTGTGATCCATTTCCTTGCAAAAAACTCGTCCACAATCTTGGCTTTGTGGGCAGGGGTGTACGCATGGAGGAGCAACCAGGAACCCGCCTCTCGGTATTCGAGTCGAATTCGACGAATTCTCCCCCGCAAAAGCTGGAGGACTCAAAAAACTTGATGTTGCCTCACCGCTCCTTTGCGTTTTCCCTCGAGTGTCAGACACGTACTGTTACATAGGCAGCCAGGATGCCTGCTGCAATAATGCTAGCGCTTTTACATTCTATACAGCTGTTTTTGAGACTTCAAAGATCGTAACGCCTCAGCTCACCACGAGAAAGCATTACAGTTTGAAACTGGGACATACTGTGTATGTCGAAAACCGTGTACAACGATACATTCCGCTGGCTATTAGGGCACTGTTCACAAAGATGATAAGACATTCTGAGGTGAGATTAATGGGGCGCCTGATACATCTGCATTTGTCCCTCACCCGCTATGTTACAGCATCCTCCAGGCAGGCTCCCCCCAGTCATCGGACCTAAAGCTTTCTGAGCCCACCACCGGAAATATCGCTTAGGGGTCACCGGAATAAGACTAAGAGTAACGAGGGCGCCCCCAGGGGCATATGGTTACTTTCGCGCGCCCAGTACTCGAATGGAATAGAACAGAAAATAGATAATATTAGCAGGAAGTACCACTCCACCATCTACTGTACAGTGCTTGCCGAATATATGTGTAGACGAGCTCCGGCCAATTTCTGTAAGTCAAGGTTGGTGGTTGAATCGTCATGGAACATACGGAGATACGAAGCTAGTTCTTCTTGGTGATAATTCAAATACGGTAATCGCACCCAACAAAGAAGTATTAACTGAGGAAATTGTAAATAATGTCTTTCAGAAAATTATTAAGTGACTCTCTGCAAATGGTCTCACATTAAATTTTCATGAAACACAGTGTATACAGTTCTGTATAATAAGTGGCACAACACTATTAATAAACACGGAGTTTGAACAGAAATCTGTAGCTATGGCAGAATATTCCAAATTTTTGGGTGTGTGCATTTATGAAAGATTGGATTGATTATCTGCTGAAATGTTTGAGCTCAGCTACTTATGCTGTTAGGGTCATTGCAAATTTTGGCGATAGACATATAAGTAAATTAGCTTTCTATGCCTATTTTCATTCACTGCTTTCGTATGGCATCATATTTTGGCGTAGTTCATCACTAAGGAAAAAAGTATCCATTGCACAACAGAGTGTTATCACAGTAATAGCTGGAGCCTAGCCAAGATCATCTTGCAGACATTTATTTAAGAAACTAGGGAAATCTACAGTAGCTTCTCAATATATTAATATGCACTTATGAAATTTGTTATTAATAACCCACCCAGTTCAGAAGCAAAAGCAATGTACATAGCTACAACATTAGAAGAAAGGCTGATCTTCACTAATTTGCGTTAAATATAATTTTGGCACGGAAAAAGGTGAATTATGCTGCTACAAAACTCTTAGGTCACTTACCAAACAGCATGAAATCCTGACATATGCCTAACCAACATTTAAAAACAAATTAAAAGAATTTTTGAATGATAGCTGCTTCCGCTCAACAGATGAATTTTTAGATAAAGATTAGTAATCTTAGAAAAAAAGAAAAAAGCCTGGCCGCGCGGGATTAGCCTAGCGGTCTTAGGCGCTGCAGTCATGGACTGTGCGGATGGTCCCGGCGGAAGTTCGAGTCCTCCCTCGGGCATGGGTGTGTGTGTTCGTCCTTAGGATAATTTAGGTTAAGTAGTGTGTAAGCTTAGGGACAGATGACCTTAGCCGTTAAGTCCCATAAGATTTCACACACATTTGAACATTTTTGAAAAAGCCTGAATTATGACATCAAAGAAACGTTTTGTTAAAAAGACACATTCCAAGTCATTACTAAGTGTCGTACTCATCATACACTCATGCTCATAAATTAAGGATAATTGCAGAATGTGGTGCCACACAATGTGGTACTACACAAAACTGGAGCTAATAGCATAGGCACACAGGGAATACACACGAAACAGATCTATAAGTCCGTGGTGTTGGTGATAAGTTGAGAAAACCGTCCCGAAACACATGTGTTACAAAACGCCACTGTTTCCTGCGCACGTACCCCGACATCAATATGGGATATGATCACCATGCACACGTACACAGACCGCACAACGGGTTGGCATACTCGGGATCAGGGGTCGAGTAGCTGCTGGGGTATATCCTCCCATTCTTGCACCAGTGCTTGTCGGAGCTCCTGAAGTATCATAGGGGTTTGAAGACGTGCAGCGATACGTCGACCGAGAGCTCCCAGACGTGCTCGATGAGGTTTAGTTCTGGAGAACAGGCAGGACACTCCATTCGCCTGATATCTTCCTTTTCAAGCTGTGGTAAGGTCCCGAGCAAGGCTACCTTCAGTACTCCGTGGCCGTCTGCGGGCACTGGGGGCGAGATATCGGTCTTCTTGTGGTGTTGTACACTGTGTACGTCCCGTACTGTAGCGCCATCATGATGGCAGCTCGGTGGGGCCGTGCGTTATCATCCATCAGGAGGAAGGTGGGACCCACTGCACCCCTGAAAAGTCGGACATACTGGTACAAAATGACGTCCCGATACACCTGACCTGTTACAGTTCCTCTGACAAAGACATGCAGGGGTGTACGTGCACCAATCATAATCCCACCCCACACCATCAAACCACGACCTCCACACAGGTCCCTTTCAAGGACATTAAGGGGCTGGTATCTGGTTCCTGGTTCACGCCAGATGAAAACCCGGCGAGAATAACAGTTCAGACTATACCTGGAAGCGTCCGTGAACAAAACCTGGGACCACTGTTCCAATGACCATGTACTGTGTTCTTGACACCAGGCTATACGGGCTTTCCAGTGACCAGGGGTCAGTGGAATGCACCTTGCAGGTCTCCGGGCGAATAAATCATATCTGTTCAGTCGTCTGTAGACTGTGTGTCTGGAGACAACTGGTCCAGTGGCTGTGGTAAGGTCCCGAGCAAGGCTACCTTCAGTACTCCAGGGTCGTCTGCGGGCACTGATAGTGAGATATCGGTCTTCTTGTGGTGTTGTACACTGTGTACGTCCCGTACTGTAGCGCCTGGACACGTTTCCTGTCTGCTGTAATCGTTGCCATAATCTTGAGATCACACTTTGTGGCACACGGAGGGCCCGTGCAACGACCTGCTGTGTTTGACCAGCCTCCAGTCGCCCTAGTATTCTACCCTCATAACGTCATCAATATGTGTTCTTTGAGCCATTTCCAACACACAGTCACCATTAGCACGTCTGAAAACGTTTGCACACTTATTTGCTGCACCGTACTCTGACATGCACCAACACACCTCTGCGTATGTGGACTGCTGCCAGTGCCACCGTGCGACGACCGCAGCTCAAATGCACCGCATGGTCATACCCAGGGGTGATTTAAACCCACAAACCGCCCACCAGAGCGTTGTTTCACCATGTATCAGCATTAGCCTTAATTTATGAGCATGAGTATATATGTAACAAGTATTAATCTAATCTTAGATGCATTGTGACTTGATAGTTAGTCAGTGTGTAACAGTCAAAGCAGTAGGACGTGAGTGGACGATAGGATTTACCGATGAAGAAAAAACCTATATGCTCACGGTGTATGGAGAGTGCAGGAAGAATTCAGTTCGTTCTTGTACGGTGTATGCGGCAAGGTATCCCAATAGAGGTCAACCATCTCGGCAATTATTTATCAGTCTCTTCAACCAAATACTTGAAAGTGGTAGTGTAACACCCAGACAACGTAACAGAAGGAAATACGTGACGACAGAAGAGGGGGAAATGTTTTTGCTGCTGTTGCAGCTGATCCGCACGTTAGCTCCCGTGCTGCGACACTTCTACGTGCTAGCGGAGCCCTACATAATATTAGGCAGGTTTACCGATTTCTTTGGCACGACGCCCATGGACTCGACTAACGTCTGAAGTAGTGTTAGAGGAAACTGACACCATGAATCCTGCACGGGTGTCTACAAATCCGTAAGAGCACGAAGGGGTGGAGATCTCTTCTGAACAGCACGTTGCAAGGCACTTCAGATACGCTCAACAATGTTCATGCCCTGGGAGTTTGGTGGCCAGCGGAAGTGTTTAAACTCAGAAGAGTATTCCTAGAGCCACACTGTAGCAATTCTTGACGTGTAGGGTGTCGCATTGTCTGCTGGAATTGCCCAAGTCCGTCGGAATGCACAATGGACATGAGTGGGTGCAGGAGATCAGACAGGACGCATACGTACGTGTCACCTGCAGAGTCGTACCTAGACGTATCATGGGTCCCATATCACTCCAACTGCACACGCCCCACACCCTTAGCCGGCCGCGGTGGCCAAGCGGTTCTAGGCGCTTCAGTCCGGAGCCGCGCGACTGCTACGGTCGCAGGTTCGAATCCTGCCTCGGGCATGGATGTGTGTGTTGTCCTTAGGTTAGTTAGGTTTAAGTAGTTCTAAGTTCTAGGGGACTGATGACCTCAGATGTTAAGTCCCATAGTTCTCAGAGCCATTTGAACCATTTTGAACCCACACCCTTACAGAGTCTCCACCAGCTTGAACAGTCCCCTGCTGACATGCGGGGCCATGAATTCATGAGCTTGTCTCCATACCCGTACATATCCATCCGATCGATACAATTTGAAACGAGACTCGTCTGATCAGGCAACATGTTTCCAGCCCTCAACGTTGGTGTTGACGGCCCAGGCGAGGCGTAAAGCTTTGTGTCGTGAGATCATCAAGGGTACCCGACTAGGCCTTCGGTTCCGATAGCCCGTATGGATGATGTTTCGTTGAATGTCGCACGATGACACTTGTTGATGGCCTAGCATTGAAATCTGCAGCAATTTGCGGAAGGGTTGAACTTCTGTCGCGTTGAATGATTGTCTTCAGTCGTCGTTGGTTCCGTTCTTGCAGGATCTTTCATTTGATGTTTTACCTGATTCGTGATATTCACGGTACACTCGTGAAATGCTCGTACGGGAAAATCCCCACTTAATCATTACCTCGGAGATGCTGTGTCTCATCGCTCGTGCGCCGACTATAACATTTAGTTCAAACTCACTCAAAACTTGACAACCTGTCATAGTAGAAGCAGTGACCGATCTAACACGTCTATTTTGGGCTTCAGTGTAAAAGTATATGTATGTACGTATGTATATGTTTATGTTTCACATCTAAACCACCGACTCGATTTCGACCAAACTTGGTACACATTTCACTTACTGTCTGGAAAGAACCACTGTGGAGTAAAAACAATCTATCTCTCAAAGGGGTGGGGATGGGGATGAAAAGAAGCGAAGTTCACCACGCGCAAATAGACTATATCATCCAGTATTTGAGAATGAGAGCATTTTGTGACTTGCAACCAACTTCACACATAATTTCAAACTTTACGAGACTTTGATGATGGCATAAATAAAGGTTATCGCTTACAATATTTTCGTTGTTCATGCAGTAAAACTTCCGCTTGAGGCATAACCTCTTAATTTATTTCTTCTTTACTAATGATTGTTGCAACACATTTTACAAATAGTATTTACGTATGCTGAATGCACTTGCAAATATTTATTGGTGTAAGAGCATTTGAACGGAATAGACAGTGTCTTTAAAGGAAGATATAAGATGAACATCAACATAAGCAAAATGAGAATAATGGAGTGCAGTCGAATTAAATCAGGTGATGCTGAAGGAACTAGATTAGGAAATGAGACACTTAAAGCAGTAGATGGGTTTTGCTACTTGGGAAGAAAAATAACGGATGATGGTCGAAGTAGGGAGGATTTAAAATGCAGACTGGTAATGAGAAGATAAGCGTTTCTGAAGAAGAGAAATATGTTAACATCGAGTATAGATTTAAGTGTCACGAAGTCCTTTCTGAAAGTATTTGTATGGAATTGAAATATGGACTATAAACAGTTCAGACAAGAAGAGAATAGAAGCATTTGAAATGTGGTGCTACAGAAGAATGCTGAAGATGAGATGGGTAGATCACGTAACTAATGAGGAAGTTTTGAATAGAATTGGGGAGAAGAGAAATTTGTGTTAGAACATGACTAGGAGAAGGGATCGGTTGGTAGCATACATTCTGAAGTATTAAGGGGTCACCAATTTAGTATTGCAGGGCAGCGTGGAGAGGGTAAAAACCTTAGAGGAGACCAAGAGATGAATACAGTAAGCAGATTCAGAAGGATGTAGGTTGCAGTAGCTACTCGGAGATGAAGAGGCTTGCACAGGACAGAGTAGCATTGAGAGCTTCATCAGACCAGTCTTTGGACTGAAGATCACAACAACAAACAACACAACACATAGTTCAGGAAATGTCATGAACACTAAGATGTGTGAAAAGCTGCCGCATCATCCATGACGTTTTAATTTATTACTTTTTTACCACTACCTCTAATCGCAACACATTTCGTACACAGTATTCACGGATACCACTAGGCGTACCTGCAAAATTATATCATCATACGGCAGATAGCTCAGGAGACATGACGTTATAAACATTGAGCTGTGTGGAAACGATGCTACAGAGCAAAATTCGCTAGAGATAAAGGCGAAGTACGTGTACAAATAAGTGTGAAATATCTTAAATACATGTGAGATGTGCGTATGTGGGCATGGCCATGGATAAAAAGCTCCCTGTAAAACACTGGCTCGATTTCAACCAAACTTGGTACGCATATAGAATTACTTACTATCTGGAAAGAAATAATGCGGAGGTAAGAAGCGCAACCTCCTATTGGCGTGGGCAGCATGACGTGGGGAAAGAAGGACGGATGAGAAGGTGGACAGAGAAAGAAAAGATGACGAGATGGACTTAGGGGGAAGAAGAGATGGAGAGAGAGAGGGGAGAAGGAAATGGACAGAGAGAGGGAAGAGGAGAAGATGGACCGAAACGGGGAGGAGGAGATAGTCTTAGAGGGTGTGAGGAGGAGATGGAGGAGGAAAGAGGATATGGACAGAGGGGGAAGGAGTAGATAGACAGATGAAGGAGGAGCTGGTGGATAGACAGAGGGAGATGAGCAGATGGACAGAAATAGCGAGAGAGTACATGGACAGAGAGAGAGGGGGGTAGAGCAGATGGACAGAGAGATAGGGGAACAACAGATGGACAAAAAGTGGGACAGGTTGAGTTGGACAGAGGGTGTGGGGTGGAGGAGGTGGACAGAGAGAAGGGAGGAGGAGGAGAGGGCAAAGAGGGAGGGAGGAGCAGATTGAGGAGGAAGGAGGAGATGAACTAGTAGAATACTAGGATAAATACTTACCTGGGCAGCGCCGGGTAGTCGCCTAGTATACAATGAGATAAAACTACATAAATAAGAATTACATAAAATATTATTTTCTGTAATAATTGGTAACTGCCTCCAGCGAGCTCGATGTGGAAAACTTTCAACCGTGTTAATTTTTAGTTCATGATTTTATTTTTGTAGTATTTCATGCAGTTTTGGCAACAGAAGAATAACGATAGCTTAAATGAACGCAGCCAAACAAGGTCAAAATATTAATTTCAGTTTCTAGTGCAAAAAACTGGTTAAAATCAAAATCTCAGTGCAACCACATCGCCTGAGAAAGTTTGGTTTTACACGTCGAGAATAGTTTTGTAATATTTTTTGAAGTGTGTTCAAGTGAAGGACAGCGTATCCCAAAATGGCTGTTTGTGCTGCCTCGGACAGTTGGCACATAGCTGTGAAATGCACTGAAGTGATGTAAATGTACAGAAGTTTGCAGCTTGTCCTCTACGATGATGAAATATCGAACGTTTGAACTACTGATGAGTAAACAGAATCACTGAGCCATAGTTTTGACCGGAAGGCCCCAGATGATCTCAAAAATTAAGGGTAAGCTGCTTCTTGTTGTATGATCTACAATACGTTCTGGTATGTTGAGGACGTGTGTTTACATTTTTGAGATACTCGCAACACCATATGGGACATGGCTGTTAAGAATAATTTACCCGCCTGTGTGACAAATTTCGCTGACGTGGCTGTGTTCGGACTAGTGGCAACTGCTTCGAATTCTCGTGACAGGGCAATTTTCATCGTCCTAATTTTTTTGTCATGCGGAGGTGGATCTGCAGAATAAATTCCATGAACACTTGAGTATGCTCCAAGACTAAATTAAATTCCTAATGTGTGAAGTAGGCGCCCTACATTCTGCTGACAGTGACCCGTCCGTTGAATGGGGGCCCCCAGGCAGCACAGCCGCTGGCTCTTGTCTACTGGAACAAACTGTGTGCCGAAAACGTGTCCCATATTCAGTCTTTTCTGCCACTGTCAATGGCGACGGAAACACAACACGACTCACAATACAAGCTCGTCAGAGTCTTGAAGGTATGCAAAGAAGATATGCTAATGTGCCACAAACAAGAAAAAAATCGATTTGTTCTTTCAAGTTCCTCTTTAAAGAATGCTCATTGAGAATGCTGTATGAGCATAATCAATAATGACTAATATTTTCGTACTAACTCACAATCTTGAGACAAATTGATATCGAAACAATTAGAAGAATTAGATACTGTTAAAGAAAAGGCAAAATTAAAATTGTTGATCGGAGGGAATTTACTCTTTGCTTTGGTAGTGAGAAAGTGAAGCATGGCTTCACAAGAGAATGCGATTTACTTTCTCATGAGTTGTAACTACATCACCAGTGCATTCTCACACAGGTTAATAAACCTGTTAATAATCGTATATATTTACATAATTTATACACTAATAATTTCACCGTTGCGTGATGGGCTGCGAGCAAATTCACCGTTCTGTTACCTGCCCTGGAGGAATATCACATTTAGATCAAACAAGCGATGCATACAAAACTGTCCATGTGCAGTGATGCTAGAACAGAATCAAAATACGTGACCAGTTATTAAACACCAGCAGTCTGTAACGCTGTGATACACCTTATGACTACAGCCATGATGTACGTCACACCGTATGATCAAATGTGTCAAAACATTTATTACTATCCGTTACGAGGGCATCCGGCAGTGTGAGTAACAGCTTGTAGCACCTTTTCTTGCTGCTATTACGAGAAAAGTTGTTCCCCAGAGTTTTTATACATTAAATTCAGAACTTGTTTCCATTCTTCCCGAACTACAATGAGGTGACAAAAATCATAGGACAGGTACATAAAAAAATCGTGTCGGGCCATATTTTGGCCGGCGTAGTGCAGCAGTTCGACGTGGCATGTGTTCTACAAGTTATTGGAAGTTCCCTGCAGTAATATTGAGCCATGCTGCCTTTACAGCCGTCCACAGCTGCGGAAGTGTTGCCGGTGCAGGATTTTGCGTTCGAATACCTCTCGATTATATCCCATAAATGTTCTATGGGATTCATGTCGGGCGATTTGGATAGCCAGATCATATGCTCGAATTGTCCAGAATGTTCTTCAAACTAGTCGCGAACAATTGTGGCCGTGTGACATGGCGCATTGTCATCCATAACAATTCTATTCATGAATGGCTCCAAATGGCGTCTAAGTTACCGAAAATGACAATTTCCAGTCAATGATCGGTTCAGTTGCCCAGAGAACCCACTCTATTCTATGAATACAGCCCACACCACTGTGGACCCGCCACCAGCTTGCAGAGTGCTTTGTTGACAACCTGGGCCCATGGCTTCGAGGCGTCTGCGCCACACTCGAATCCTACCATCAGCTCTTAACAACTGAAATCGGGACTGATCTGATCAGGCCACGGTTTTCCAGCCGTCTAAGTCCAACCGATATGGTCAAGAGCCCAGGAGTGGCGCTGCAGGTGATGTTGCACTATTAGCAGTCACTCGCGTCGGTCATCTGCTGCCATAGCCCATAACACTAAAATTTCACTGCACTTTCCTAATGGATACGTTCCTCGTATGTCCCACATTGATTTCTGCGGTTATTTCACGCAGTGTTGCTTGCCTGTTACCACTGACAATCCTACACAAACGCCGCTGCTATCGGTCGTTAAGTTAATGCCGTCGGCTAATGCGTTGTCCGTGGTGAGAGGTAATGCCTGGAATTTGGGGTTCTCGGCACACTCTTGCCACTGTAGGTCTCGGAATACCGAATTTCGTAACGATTTCCAAACAGAATGTCCCATGCGTCTAGCTACAACTAGCGTTCCGTCGGAAATCTGAGTACACGTGATAGCTCCGCCAGTGCACTGCCCTTTTATACCGTGTGTACGGGATAGGACCGCCATCTGTTTATGTACGTGCATATTGCTATCCCATGGCTTTTATCATATCGGTGTTTACTGATCGTTGTAGGTTGACCAAACTGATCTACTACTCAACTGACACCTAATCCGACCGAGCGCGGTGACGCAGTGGTTAGCACACTGGACTCGCATTCGGGAGGACGACGGTTCAATCCTGTCTCCGGCCTTCCTGATTTAGGTTTTCCGTGATTTCCCTAAATCGTTTCAGGCAAATGCCGGGATGGTTCCTTTGAAAGGGCACGGCCGATTTCCTTCCCCATCCTTCCCTAACCCGAGCTTGCGCTCCGCCTCTAATGACCTCGTTGTCGACGGGACGTTAAACACCACTAACCTAACCCTAACCTAACCCAATCCGAGTCGAAGGTATTCGACTCGGTTAAAGAAGGCCTTTAGTAATCCGTTACTGCAAATCCAGATACCGGAATTACCCAATTCCAAAGCCATGCCACGTGATGGAACGGTGCAAAGCCTACTATTATCGCCGGCCGGGGTGGCCGAGCGGTTCTAGGCGCTTCAGTCTGGAACCGCGCGACCGCTACGGTCGCAGGTTCGAATCCTGCCTCGGGCATGGGTGTATGTGATGTCCTTAGGTTAGTTAGGTTTAAGTAGTTCTAAGTTCTAGGAGACTGATGACCTCAGAAGTTAAGTCCCATAGTGCTCAGAGCCATTTGAACCTACTATTATCTCAACCGTGGATACCACCTGGTATACAGAAATCGCTGGCGCCGTATCACACTGGTATAAATATCATTCGCAGGGATTCGCCAGTAATAAGCACACGCACCTGAGTGTAGTAATGTAGTTCATCACTCCATTAAAATTAGTTCCCACAGTCTCACAGGTCAATAACAGCGTTAGTTGCTCTAAATTTAGAAAGTCACACGTTCCTTGTAATGATCTGAGTCTTTTGGACAGCAAGAGAATCTTCTGGGTCCTAAAACATCTCTACGTATCTTCCAGCCAACAGTCAGCTGCAGCAGAAGTCATCTGTACTAGTTGAAAACAACACCGGTGTTTAGTTGGTACAGAACGCTTTAGAGTTCGGGAGACCACAATAGTAATGTGTGAAACCCTCCAGCTCGCGTGATGCTACTACGTCACGGCAGCATCACTGGCACTGTACCCTGACCACATAAAACTTCTATACCATCTCAGCGTCGGATTTACCGACCTCCTGAGCCTCCGGATTCGTACTCATTTCTCTCCTTCGGCTCATTCTGGCAGGAAACACGTCAGTGATGTTACTGCAATGTGCTTTCGGACACTACTCGACACAAAAGAACGACACCGCTTGCACTAAAAAAGAAATTTTTGTACCGTATTGAAAGGTGATAGATTTTTCACCTGACTGTGTCTACGCTTTTAAGCTTAAAGTGATTTCTGATGCCAAGTTTTGTAAATTTTGTGTACCTTATATGAGAAGATACTTCTGTGTTTTGTAAGTCTGAAGATGGTCATTACTGCCCGAAATTAATATGCCGGTATCAAAATATTGTGATCCTTAAGTGGAATAAGCACATAAATTTTTCTCTGGATGCCATTATGTCGCAGCTCGTAAAACAGAGGTAGGTCAGATGAATCCAATAAAAAAGACATAAGGCGGGATGGGGTACCTCTGTCAGAGAAAAGCAGAGGCGCAAATGTCATGCAAATACTCCCTCTTATCTATGAAGGATGAAAATGTAAGAATGTTATGAACGAAATAGGAAGACACATAGTCCAACTGGCTTACACCTAACGTTGGATTTGGAAACATCCAAATCCTGGGTTTTTTATACTTTTTTGAAGAAAGTCGAAGTTAACTTCAAATGGATTGTTTCACAGAGATAGAAGAGATCAAAAAATATTTAGAAATAAACAACATAACAGAAGAAGAAACAACATACAGGGACAGTTACAGAATAAAATTGATACAGATGCGAATATTCCATGACTGAAAGGAAAAGAAAATACAGTGCAGAGCAAAAAAACAATACAATGAAAGTATGCAGGAATACTGGAAGGAAAGGAAGATAAAATAACAGAGTATGAGGAATTGAAATTGATACATGGTCCTCTTACACCCGAGAGGGGATGGGAACAGGAAGACAACAGTAAAAGTTGCTTAGGAATAATATTAACATGAAGAGCAAAATAGAACTTATGGGGCACACCCATGAAGAAAGTGAGAAAAAGATGGAAAAGTGATACGTCATGCCTAATAATCAAACGTTCTAGGGAAAATGAAGTGTAAAAGCTGCCAAAATGAAAAAAAGAATAATAGAAAGAAAAATTGAAACACTGAACAAAGATCAGGTTCGTTTAGGTTTCGTTTCCAGAAAAGAAAACAAGTACTAAAGAAGCAACATCTGGTTTCACACTTTATAATTAAAAGAATGATATTTAAAACTGGAAATTAAAAAAACGGTAGTCTTGGGACAAGGGTAATATTGCACCACTTATAATTTATTCAATATGGCGGGCCCTCCCTTCCACCTCCACCTCACCTTCCATCCCCCACCATTGTTTTGCATTGTCAGTCCTGGCTTGTGACAAAAATTCGGAAGTTTAATAATTTTCAAGATACTGAGCTGTACATTATGATCCAGAACATTCCTTACTTTGAGGCCCAGAATACTGGGATATCAGCTCATGTTTATGGCCTGAAGGAGAACAATCCAGATATAGATGGTAAACTTACAAACAAAGTTGTCAGACTCCATCATTTTCCTGAATTTGCCCGTCAGCTTAAGCTTCATGTAAAAATCCTGTTATTCTCTGATGGAGATAATAATTATCACTACATATGGATCAAAGATATGTCCCAATTCATTTCGTACAACTGATTAAACACACGTACATAAAGTATATTTGCTACAGGTGTGGCCTTTTCCACAAGCAGATTACCAGCAGAACATCTTGTGGATTGCACTATCAGGAAACTGGTACATACTGTCATGCCCACTTAGGAAAACAAAATCTTAAAGTTTAAGAGTAGCCGCCATCAGGACCGTTGCCCATTTGTGGTGTATGCTGACTTTGAGTACCTCCTTGCTCCTGTGACATGCTGTGAAGGTGACCCTACAGCCCCACATACCTCCTTCAGAGAAAAACACATACCATATGAGGCAGCATACCAGGCTGTATGTTCATATGATTTGAGTCTTAGCCATCACAAATCATATGTCGGGAATAGTCCTGTAATTTGGTTGCTCAATGAGCTCGAAAGACTATCGTGAGAGATTGATAAGCACCACCATTTTCGTGACCAATTCAAAGCAGAATGATGATTTGTACAGGAAGCCGGTTTACTATCACATCTGTGGGGATCCGTTAGACTGGAAAGCAGATGCTCCTTATAGGGACCATTGTCATTCAACAGGAAATATGCTGTGGTGCTGCCTGTAACACATGCAACCTGAAGTATAAATTATCACGACACACACCCATCTTTTTCCACAATTTGAGCGGATATGATGCTCAGTTTATCATTGAGCACTTGGCTGATTTCGATATTTGGAAGAACCAGATCATTGTCCTACCTGAGAGAGTTGAGAAATATATTGCATTCTCCAACGGAATGACATTAAGGACTGCGCTCCACTTCCTTGACTCGCTTTATGCAGGCACCACTCGAGAAACTTGTTGTAACGCTGCCTCAGGAGGGTATTCGTATCACCTTAGGTGCGTATTCCGATGACACAAAGTTTCAAGTTGTAACAGGGAAGGGACTTTTCCCGTACGAGAATTGTATGGGAAAACTCAACAAAACCTGCCCACCCAACATAGCTGTATTTACCAGTAACCTCACAGGCGATGTCATAATCGATGCAGAGTACGAGCATGCCGTGAATGTTTGGCAGGAGTTCAATATCTCCACTTTAGGAGTATGCGAAACTTTATTTGGACGCAGATGTACATGTGCCTTTTATTACACAGCATCTGGGTTGTCTTTGGATGCTACACTCTAGAAAACGAGCCGCGCGGGATTAGTCGAGACGTCTAAGGCGCTGCAGTCATGGACTGTGCGGCTGGTCCCGGCGGAGGTTCGAGTCCTCCCTTGGGCATGGGTGTGTGTGTTTGTCCTTAGGATAATTTAGGTTACGTAGTGTGTAAGCTTAGGGACTGATGACCTTAGCAGTTAAGTCCCATAAGATTTCACACACATTTGAACATTTTTTTTTAGAAAACGAAAGTCAACATCGAACTATTCACCATTGTTGACAGACTCTTTTATTTGAGTGTGGAATCCATGGGGAACTTTGCCAATGTGTCCACAGGCACACCAAGGAAAATAATCCACAAATGTGTGAGAGGTTCAACGCATCCCTTGATTTGAGCTCCATCATGTATTTGGATGTAACTTATGTGGCCGTACACGGCGGATAATCCTTATGGTACTGTTCCATGGACCAAGAAAGTTATTGGCCTTAGGAAAGACGAGGTAAATGGGTTGCTGTGTGAAGATGAATGCAAGGGATTAGGTGAAAATACCCATAGTGTGGCGACTGGTTCTGATGCAGGGCATGTTGTGGAGGCAGATCCGAAATACCCTGTCAATCTGCATCCTGCACAAAGCAATATGCTGCTACATCCAGAGCAACTAGTTCCATAAGGAGGCACATTCCCCAAACTGATGGTAATGCTGGAGATAAGCAGAGATATGTCATGCAATACAGAAACCTCCAGCAGTGTTTAAGCTTAGAGATGGAGCTGGTTAGAATCACCCTTACTATCTCATCCACAGCAGTCACCCTGGTTCTACATCTACATACATCTACATATACACTCCGCTAGCCACCAAACAGTGTGTGGCGGAGGGCACGATTCGCGCCAAAGTCATATTTGCCCCCGTCTGTTCCACTCGCGGATCGCACGAGGGTAAAACGACTGTCTGAACGCCTCAGTACGAGCTCTAATTTCCCTTATCTTTGAATGGTGATTATTGCGCGATTTGAAAGCTGGTGGTAATAATATATGCTCTACATCCTCGGCGAAGACCGGATTTCGGAATTTAAATGAGGATATTGGTTTGAATAGCGAGAAGAGGGCTTCTGCAAAGATGATTTCGAGGAAGATTTTTTAAATTAATGAATAACGTGATTTTCGGCAAAGCAATGGAAAATTTGAGAAACACTGCGTAATTCTGATTAGAACACAATGGGATGGGTATTGGAGCGTAAGGAAATTTATTACCAGGCCAAATTTTAAATGGGTCACTATCTTCGAAAGAAATTTGTTGCTGTGGAGTTGGTGAATATTGCAGTAGAGTTTATGAAAGCTGTATATGTGGAAATTCGCTCATTAGACTTGTCCAAACTTCACATGCACGGATTCCACTATGATTTACAAAAATTCATTTTTCTGATCCAAAATTTATATGGACACAGATAGCTTCATGCATTGAGAAAAGGGCTGCAATCCATCTGAAGTAATTAGGTGTCATGCCAATGCAATTGACATGTCTTCCTGAATGGCCAATAATCCTTACAGCATGGTTCCGCCTAACGAGATGATTATCAGCCTTATGAAAGACAAGCCGAATGGGTTGCTGATTGTGGAGTTTGTGGGTCTTACATTGAAAATGTACGCACTTCACACATTGGGCGGTGCTACACAGAGGCTGACAAAGGATGTGATTCAGTGGCATCAAAAGCCCTCACAATTGAAGATTACTTGCAGTGTCTGTGTGACGGTGTTCTCGGTGCTCCACTGCAGCTGCAAAATATGGTGTGTAAACTAGAATTCAATCACGAGGGCATGAGATGTACACTGTGCTGCAATCTAAAATCAGTCTGTCGCCTCACGACGATAAACTGGTTATTTGAGAGAATAGGATTGAAACTCGACCGTATTCACACTGTTCACTTGATGAGTGTGGTATGAATGAGAGAGAGTGAGAGTGTGTGTATATACTGGTTGTGAGTGGTGTATGTATGTGGAATTGTATGACCCATTTATCGTAGTAAAATGGAGATGCTGTGTGGCTAGTCCTCCGGTCGGGTAGACCGTTCGCCTGGTGCAAGTCTTTCGAGTTGACGCCACTTCGGCGACTTTCGTGTCGATGGGGACGAAATGATGATGATAAGGACAATACAACACCCAGTCCCTGAGTGGAGAAAATCCCCGACCCAGCCGGATATCGAACCAGGGGGTTAGGTATGACATTCCATCGCGCTGACCACGCAGCTACCAGGGGCGGACATTCATTCTAGTGTAAATATTTTTTAATGTAAATATATACGTATACCATGTGTGGTGACATAGTTGTGCACTATGTGCATTTATAAATATATGCACAATACACGTGCATGCAGTGATAGTGCAAATAGACCAAAAATCTTTTAAAATATATGCACACCATATGTACCTACATGTTTATGTGGTTGCAAATATATGCACTGAAAGGGTACAGTACTGCCCGACATTGAAAATAGGTACAACATTCTTCGTTATTCTTGTCAGAACAACATATTTATTCTAATAATAACTCAATTTCAATTAATACACCGAAGCCGGATACCAGTGTAGGAAAGAATGACAATTTATTTATTTAACTGATCACATGTGCACTCCCACAAAATAAATCCCTACATCCAATTTGGTGAGATCTGTGAAATGAATGAATGTATGGTCGTCTGCTAACCGTAGATAGTGAATGTGAATATATGATCATCTTTGAGACGGCCCTTTGGTCACCTTTGGTGGAACCAAAGAGATGAAATTTACCGGAACTTTGAGCGCCTGAAATGTGGCTGACCAATATGGTAGCAAGGTGCTCCCCCACCTCGACAGAGGTGCGAGCTGACCTGAAGAACGGCCATATTTTTCAGCACTCTGCCGCTGGATCTAGTGTTGGTAAGACCTGTCTTAGGTGTGCTCTGTAAAGACAAAAGAGTGGACACATGATATGCATGTGAAATACTTAAGAGTAGTTTGGAATAATAATTTCTCTATTTCAGGAACTTTTGTGGGGAGAATTAAATGTCAGGCAGGTAATATTAAGGGAGTCGTAGTAATCTTCGGAAGTGACCAACGGTCACAATGAAACCACGTGTAGCAATAAGTTGAAATACTTCGGAGTGCTTAAGTTAAGCTGAATTACTAGCGTGTGTACTATAAGTTGGAAATATTTAAGAAATGGCGTGTGCAGGACTTGAAATTAGAGACGAGTACTTCCACGTGGTGAGTACTGTGTGAGTCTCAATCAGTGTATGAGACAAAGGATAAAGAGAAGTACTCGTCCATGGTATCAGTTGAGGATTCGCGTGTGTGATGAATATGTTCTTAATATTACTTTGCGTGTTATGTTTCCGTGTGACGCTTGATTCAAACTATAATACTCTGAGAGAGAAGCAAGGTGAGTCAGCCGTCTATCCAGCAACGCCACTTGGCTTGCATTGCACAGGAAGTCGTGCTTATGTCCTCCAGAGTTCATAGTAGGAAAGAAAAGTTACGAAGTGGGGCAGTGTCGTGTGGAACTGGGATAAATACTAATTGAAGTGGAAAAGCTGAAAGTGATGAGATTATAACGTTGTGACTATTCTTTGTATTGTATGTTGCCAGTGTGATGTATTTCATGAAATTTAAGTATGTGTGGTTGACATGGGAGAGTAACAAGACAGTTTCAGAGGCAGTGGGTTATGCATGTTCCTTTTTGTACCACTCGGTCTGGAGGAAATTTTCGTGATGACAGGTGTGAGAGTCGAAGTGTGAGATATAGCAAAAGATCCACCATCCCATCCAGAAAGTGCACTGTAGCGTTAAATAATTACGAGACCATAAGACAGAGAATCACTAATGTAAAGCCATGCCCACTGGGCGGAATTTCTCATGTGTTATTGTTGTAGGTTATAGAATTTATCAGAATAAATAAGATAGTGAAAAGAAAAAGATTGGTGGCCTTTTCCTTCGAATAGTATGTTGTCATGATACCCAGGTTTTATAGTGTGTGCGCCATTCATATTCAGTGCGATGGCCACGTGTTGATCAAAGCCGTTAAATAAGAAAGAAAATGTGGTATTGCCAGTGCGTAGTAACAGTCAGAGTTGTGTAAATTACTAATAGTCAGATGTGCGTTTCCGTTTCCGTTGCGTAATAGTCAAACAGGAGAATAACTTGTAACTTAATTGTGAGTACTAGAGTTCATGTTACTCGATAAATAAGAATGAGTCCACTCGCTTGGCAGACCACTCATCTTGCAGGCCTGACTGCTTGATGCCACAGTATGAGCAAGGCATGTGGGTGCCTCTCAGCACACCATGTCTGCTGTGATAGTATAAATAGACCAAAAATCATGTAAATGTATATTCACACCATGTATGTTGATAGAATGCATACTTATAAATGTCCCTTCCAGGTTAAAAAGAAAAAAGTATAGAGGTGTAAACAGTCCTTGTATTCATGCAAATAGAACAGTTTTTAAGTTTCGTCTGCTGCTAGTCATCCAAGTCTGATAAGTTTTTAGTGTAGATATATTTAACACCAGTCCACCGAAGAATATTGTGAATATTTTCAACCAGTGATACAAATCGAAAGATTGTGGATATTTTCAGCCAGTGTTAGTGCGCCCTGAAAATTGTAAATGCTCAAACAGTGCCACTGTTGGGTGGACTGTGTTTCTTTCCAAAGCTCAGATATTAGTATTAGTAATAGTAATAGCTTGTAAATAAAAATGATACCTCTGCAATGAAAAATGTTATGCGAAAAGGAACCAAATTGTATCTGAAGAATCAAATTTTATCTGAAGAAACGAACTGTATCAATTTTGTGAAAAAGAACCAAATTGTATCTCGAGAATTAAATTGCAGCAGTGTTGTGAAAAACAATCAGATTGTACCTGTAGAACCAAATTGTATCAGTGTTGTGAAAAAAAAAAGAATAAAATTGTATCTGAATAACCAAACTGTATCTACGAGGGCTGTCCAGAAAGTAAGTTACGATCGGTCGCGAAATGGAAACCGCTGGGAAAATCCGGTAAAGCTTCGCACAGATGTGTTGGTCAGTGCCTCTAGTATGCCCGTCAATCGTGTCGCGACGCTCTTTTCAGTTTTGAGTGAACAGTGAGCACGTAAAAAATGGGTAGGGAATAGCGTCTCCCGCCAAGCATGAGGGCCCGGTTAGAGATTTCGCCTGTGTCATGCAGCCCACATAACACAACTGTCGAGCAGTTCCTTCTTCAAGTCAATTCTCGGTCGCACACTGCAGGGGCAATGAAGACGCTCCTGCAGCGTTTCCGATGAGAAGTGTTTGATCACCCACAATACAGTCCGTAATTGGCTCCCCCTGAGTCTCATTTCTGCTCTCAAAAACCGCTGGCCATGAAGACAAAATTTTTCGACCGACAACGAGCTGCAGACCTGGCCGAAAGCACAGACGGCTGCTTTCTATGACGAGGATATTGGAAAGTTGATACAACACTACGACAAAACTCGAAGTTGGAGCGGCGACTATGTAGAGAAGTAGGTGGAAGGTGTACCTAGCTGTTGCAAATAAAATGTTTCTGGTTTTCACTGTGGTTTCCGTTTCGCGACCGATCGTAACTTACTTTCTGGACAGCCCTCGTATATATCTTTGAGAGTTATATAAATGAAATTCATTACCATACGTCTTTGTTGTTGTTATTTACTGAAAAAAGTCAATCCCCCTTGTATTGTATATGTAAACAGTGAGGGAGACACACATATGACATTAGTTCTGAACATGAGTGTAATTAAGGAGCTGAAGTTTAAGATAGAGAACTACAATATATACAGAATGGTTGCCTATCGTGCTGCACGTAGTGGGTTATGGGAGCAGGTGGCATGTGACCATGTGTGCTTCAAAAGACATAAAGCAAACATGTCTAAAATTATACCAATTGTGCTTGAAGAAAATCACAGACACAGTACCTGAACAAAGCTGTCTACTGTACTACCATACATGTATCACAGTGAAATTGGTAAAAAAGGACACTGAATGTGAGATAAGAATTCATTTAATTTTCATCCAGCTTACAAGTAATTTGACATTTTCGAAAGCAGACACAACACTATTTTGACAAATCTTCTTGAGCTGACGGAGGTGGGGCATCCGTAGAACAGCAGGTTTTGAATAGCTGCGTACTTGAAGATTCGATGCATCATGTGATCTTCTCCTTGCCCTGACGTAGATGATGATATCTGTGTAGCTGAATAATCGAAGTGATGCCAGCATTTCTTTATTGGGTATACCAAGACCGTTCCAGTGAATTCCATGGAAAATGTTTGTTAGCCAGTCCTCCTTGAAAGGCTTTGGTGGTCTATGCTTGCTGAGAATGCCTCTATTACACCAGCATTTTCTGTGAATACTATGAATGCAACATCCTTAAATATGGACCATCTGCACTCATCATCAGAGAAAGCTTAAACGTCTGCAATGAAGTTTGAGGAATCGTTGTGTAATACTCTGGTTATGCCACAACACCTTTGCATTTATGTAGCTCGCTGCACAACACCAGAGAGTGGGCAGTAGTTAATCACACATCGTGTAGACCTAGAGCATATTCAACAGTGCGTTCTGGGAAATTTGCTGAAGTTTCAAATTCGTACACCTATTGGTCCCGATGCTCTTATCTCGTTCTGTTTTTAACAGTCTATTATGATGACTGGTGCCAACTCCTAGAATTTCTGTGGACTGAGCAGACATCCTTCCTCTTCAACACATCCGTAGTAAGAAGAATGGAACCTTGCATACATGTCAAGTGCTAGACTGTGTACATTTTAATCCCACTGCAGGTGTAAATTATAATGTGGGTAGAATTCTGAATTCAAGTACACTCTAGCATTAGTTAACCTGCAGTTGTCAAATGCAATCAAATCATTTCTATCTTCCACCTTCTGTCGGTCTGAAATGCAAGAGTGATGAATCTGGGTGTTTCCAGTTGAACAGACATTTTAACAGCCCACGTTTGTCTGGTTGCCATCATGAATATTGGGGATTCAAAAAGCTCCCATGAATGGGAACTTAATGGTAGATGTGAACCAGCACTCAGAACTTTTGAAAGCTTAAAATGCTCCTTATCTGCTACAGTGATGTGAGACATTCCCCATATTATTTTGTTGATGATGATCTTGTTCTCCTTGCGTTTCTTTAATGTGTGACTTGTTATCTGTTGCACTCCATACCAGAATAAGTTCCTGTTTTGCATTCATAATAATTCGCTGCATGGCTTCAAAGTATACATGCAGTAAATCTCTCGTACTCGTCAAGCGTTCTACTCACTGACTCGTCTATGAACCGTCCTGCATTTTTTGAACCATTCAAATACGAGGATGATGCAGAGACACGTGTTTTAAGGGTTGGCGATATACCTACTTTATGTGTACAGTCAATCTCAACCCTTTGAAGTTCATATCATATATCATGAAACAGGAATGCTACCCAAGTGTTACATGTAAACTTCGATCCCACTGGGGGAGAACCATCCTTTTCCTAAATATCCCATCCAAATATATGAAACTCTTGCATGGGTGAGTTAAAGTGTCTTGGTGCTGAATGACAATCCTAATTTCATCGTTCTTGTTAAGTGTGGTTGAAGCATAAGGTTTATGCAAGAAATATTCTTGGCTTATAATTTGCTCATATTATTCTGCTGAAGCTGTTTTACTGAGCAGTGCCATGGCAGGGTTTCAGGCATAGTGATTTAAGAAACTTGCAGCTCGCATGTTTTATTACCATGTAGTTCTGCAGTGCTCTGGGTTGTGTGTGCTGGTTATATAACTTACGCTCATCCTGTCTTGGATGTAATCGTACACTAATTTCCTCACTATGAACATATTGTATTGTATTGTATGTTAACCGTGCACCTAGAAACGACGGAGAGGCTCCGTCCCCGCCGCAGCCGCAGTGGTCCACAACCCCACGACGACTACGACAGTCCACTTCAACCCTCCGCCGCCCCACACTGAACCCAGGGTTATTGTGCGGTTCGGCCCCCAGTGGACGCCCCCCCACTGAACGCCTCACACCAGACGAGTGTAACCCCTATGTTTGCGTGATAGAGTAATGGTGGTGTGTGCGTACGTGGAGAACTTGTTTGCGCAGCAATCGCCGAGATAGTGCAGCTGAGGCGGAATAAGGGGGACCAGCCCGCATTTGCCGAGGCAGATGGAAAACCGCCTAAAAACCATCCACACACTGGCCGGCTCACCGGACGTCGACACAAGTCCGCCGGGTGGATTCGTGCCGAGGACCAGACACTCCTTCCCGCCCGGAAAGCCGACCACGAACATAACTTGGTTATTGTGGTCCTCAATATGCACTTCCACAAAGTCTAACGTCTGAACTGTCACTGGAAAATATATAGCGTTGGTGGGAGCCTCAACAGTCTTATACTCCGATCCAGCTGACAGGAAAAATTCGTAAATTGTATGGTTGAAATGGCTCTGAGCACTATGGGACTTAACAGCTAAGGTCATCAGTCCCCTAGAACTTAGAACTACTTAAACCTAACTAACCTAAGGACATCACACACATCCATGCCCGAGGCAAGATTCCAACCTGCGAACGTAGCGGTCGCGCGGTTCCAGACTGAAGCGCCTAGAATCGCTCGGCCACTCCGGCGGGCCGTAAATTGTATGAATCGGTCTCTTGTTAACATAGGAGTTTGGTGCAATTTTGCATTCGACATAGATTGTACCGCCTGATAAGATCTGTAAAATTTATTAGAATCCTTCCTCAAAACCTATCCTTTTGTGAAACCCAGTAGTCGTCCTATTGTGTCTTTCTGGTTAAAGCCAACCATTGCATTCACCGTCCTAACTTCGGATTTAAGTGTATTGATGTTTGAACGTAGCTCAATCCCTTTTCCACACTGTTTTAAAACTTCGCCCAGGGACTGGGTGTTGTGTTGTCCTAATAATCATCATCTCATCTACATCGACGAGCAAGTCGCCGAAGTGGCGTCAAATCGAAAGACTTGCACCCGGCGAACGGTCTACCCGACGACATTTACATTTTACCGCAATACTCCATTCTCCAATGCTTAAATCAATGGGTGGGAACTAATTGGTATGTAATACTGATGGTCGTTCTTTTAAAGTCAGAATACTCAACGTTGCATCTGAATCTCGACTGGCGAGTAGATGCTTAATGCACCTACTTCTATATCATACTTCGCAAACATAAGGAGGAAAATGATGAATAGATGACCACAAAGATAAGTATTAAAGTCTTGATAGCGTTGAAAATCGTAGAACTCATGTCTTCTACTGGTGAAGTATTATTGTAAATCTTCTGGAAGTTGTAGGTCACCAAATGAGTCGAAATAGTAGACGAAATCTGTATTTTTGTCAACATACGCCACCCAGTAGGTTCCAGGTCCCCCAGCAACATCTAAACTCACAATTCCACATTCTCTGGATTTCCACACAGTCTTCAGTAATACACTGTGGAATCTGGGAATACTGATTTTTTGTTCTAACAAACTTAAACAGATCCGTGTTTGTAAGCGCTCTCTCCGGTAGGATCACTAAGAGGCTTTTTTTATTTATGAAAAGACCTAGTCCTTTCATGTAGGACGTCAGGTATAGCCCTTCCCCCACGGTTGCTCCTTCCATTCATGCGGCTGCGTCTTCTTGCTTCCTCTGTTTGCCTCTGGGAGTTGCGCACATTCTTAACTGTCCTCGCGAGAGCTGCGGCACTGCCAGCCAGGCAACCCACCGCAGAGAAACCTCCGAGGGCTGGAATGGGGGATGGTATAATTCCACCTGACGTCTTGGATACCGGCAGAACCCTGGTTACTTTAATGAATCTTATGAATAACTTCAGAACGCTTTTAGTTGCATACCCCTACCCCCTCGCTTTCAGGATGTAGTTTATTAAGCACCCCTGCTTTTTCTTCTTCCTAATTTTCACTGTATTCTTTTTCTTGTTCTTCCTCCTTAGCGCGCGACGTGCTGCGTTGATAAATTGCTTGAAATTCATACCCAAGCCTAATTTAATTTTAGCACTGATGGTTCTATCAACTGCAAATGTTGCAAAGCACTGTCCTTTGCCAAGAGCCCTTCTCGCACGTACTCCCTTGGCGTTTATCAGCTAAAATTCGATCGGCAGCGTGACGTCCTGGGAGATCTCTATTTGCTGTGTATGCAATGTTGTGTTCCAAACATGCCTCGCCAAGCAGATTAATCATCTTATCACCACACGCCAACCGTTTAAGAAGCTTTGTTCCAGGTTCACAGTAGTTATATCGCAGAATGTGTATTTCGACCGGCAGTTTGTCGAAAATACCACCAAGTCCCCTAACAGGTCTCCATGTCATGCATGTTATACTACTGTGGAGATTGTGGTCTGTGCACCCCATTATATAGCAAATCGCTGGCGTAAATCCAACTGTTTTGTGTTGAAAGGAAACATAGCCATTTAACTGCTGCTGTATTCCCTTGATGTATTATGACCCTCTCTACGAGAAACGCATCTGGTTCCGACATCTTCTGCATTTCTTCTGTACAAAAGCATCCTGCAATTTCAGTATCACTGCTGTCCTTTTGAGAACACACACACATTGTCAAAGCAGACTCTGTTCGGATGTGTTAGCAATGCCATGAGGACATTTGTCTTCCTTAAGTTAGATGGACCTACAATTATTGCTCATATATTATTAGAAAGGAGTATCCCATTCTTCCTCTTCTTCTGGTCTTCCACACCATCACAGGACCAGTCGCTTACAATAACATCCTTGTGACGAGGATGCTTCACCCACCTTGCCATGATCCCAACTACATCAGGTATTGGTGTGTAATGGGCTTTTATAGAAAAAACATGTTGTAATAATAATAATAATAATAATAATAATAATAATATGTCCCTATCAGTGCAGTCACTTTATCAACTGTGAGACTATGGCTACATTCTGACCATAGAGAATTTGTCCATCAATATCTTTTCATAGCTACATATAGAAACACCTGAAAGTTTCGTCTGTCATTCAGTATGATGATGATTGAAGATGAAGACAATTCTCATGCTAAACATGTGGTATACTGTAATTACATTAAGGCCATTAAAATTGCTACACCAAGAAGAAATGCAGATGATAAACGGGTATTCATTGGACAAATATATTGTACTAGAACTGACATGTGATTACATTTTCACGCAATTTGGGTGCATAGATCCTGAGAAATCAGTATCCAGAACAACCACCTCTGGCCGTAATAAAGGCCTAGACACGCCTGGGCATTGCAGTCAAACAGAGCTTGGATGGAGTGTACAGGTACAGCTGCCCATGCAGCTTCAACACGGTACCACAGTTCATCAAGAGTAGCGACTGGCGTATTGTGACGAGCCAGTTGCTCGGCCACCATTGACCAGACATTTTCAATTGGTGAGAGATCTAGAGAATGTGCTGGCCAGGACAGTAGTCGAATATTTTCTGTATCCAGAAAGGCCCGTACAGGACCTGTAACGTGCGGTCGTGAATTATCCTGCTGAAATGTACGGTTTCGCAGGGATAGAATGAACACATCTGAAATGTGACGTCCACTGTTCAAAGTGCCGTCAATGGGAACAACAGGTGACCGAGACGTGTAACCAATGGCACCCCATACCATCACGCTGGGTGATAAGCCAGTATGGCGATCACGAATACACGCTTCCAATGTGCGATGTCGCCAAACACGGATGCGACCATCATGATGCTGTAAACAGAATCTTGATTCATCCGAAAAAATGACGTTTTGCCATTCGTGCACCCAGGTTCGTCGTTGAGTACACCATCGCAGGCGCTCCTGTCTGTGATGCAGCGTCAAGGGTAACCGCAGCCATGGTCTCCGAGTTGATACCCCATGCTGCTGCAAACGTCGTCGAACTGTTCGTGCAGATGGTTGTTGTCTTGCAAACGTCCCCATCTGTTGACTCAGGGATCGAGACGTGACTGCACAATTCGTTACAGCCATGCGGATAAGATGCCTGTCATCTCGACTGCTAGTGATACGAGGCCGTTGGGATCCAGCACAACGTTCCGTATTACCCTCTTGAACCCACCGATCCCATATTCTGCTAACAGTCATTGGATCTCGACCATCGCGAGCGGCAATGTCTCGATACGATCAACCGCCATCGCGATAGGCTACAATCCGACCTTTAACAAAGTCGGAAACGTGATGGTACGCATTTCTGCTCCTTACACGAGGCATCATAACAACGTTTCACCAGGCAACGCCGGTCAACTGCTGTTTGTGTATGAGAAATCGGTTGGAAACTTTCCTCATGTCAGCACTGGCGCCAACCTTGTGTGAATGCTCTGAAAAGCTAATCATTTGCATATCACAGCACCTTCTTCCTGTCGGTTAAATTTCGCGTCTGTAGCACGTCATCTTCGTGGTGTAGTAATTTTAATGACCAGTAGTGTACTTATCTTCATTCCACAGCACAATGTGAGGATGAAGTGATTGAGGCAACTTGCTGCTGTTGTGGTGTTCTATAATTGTATGAAGATATTGTCGACGATTGTGCAATACTCGTACATAATTCCAACTGAGAAACATTATAATGAGAGATAAGGGAAAACAACATACAGTTTGTGATAATACACATTGTATTCAGCAATAATTCATGGGGTGCACGACATTATCATCATAAAAAACACACACTGGTTCATTCTTTTCGGTCAAGCCAGTACAGTATTTATCAAATAACAGATTCTCGTATGCACAAAATTCAGCACGTATTTTCCTCAAAATGATGGGTGCATCATGAAAAGTGGGTCTGCATTGATACATGTACCGAAACATTGTTCTAAATCACCCAAATGCACATTATGAACACGAAGATAGTTCACAATTCCATTGTACACAGCTTGAATACATGGCAACCAGCCGTTCAGTCTCTCTAACACAAGAGATTACTCCACACTTAGTCCATGTCAGTGCGGAAAAACTGGAAATTTGTGGTAAAGTCTTATGGCACCAAAGTACGGAGGTCATCGGTCCCTAAGCTTACGCACTACTTAATCTGACTTAACCTAACTTACGCTAAGGACAACATACACACCCCTGCCCGATGGAGGACTCGAACCTCCGACGGGGGGAGCCACGCGATCACAACACACCACTCACTGTCTGCCACTGTTTCTATACCAAAATTTAGACACTTAGAGCCACTATAAGTTATATTATATGTGGAAGTTAAAATCAGTAGTGGACTGGGAGCAATCTGCCCTTTCTCATCCACAACATCTCTGTTCTTGCAGTGTCACCAGAATGTTCTGAAATGGCACATATGTAGGAGTCCAGTACTGATCTGAACCATGTTGCTTAGGACACCTGGTGCACTTCTGCGAGATGGGGACAGGCTCGGTCTCTTCATCAATGAGTGGAACAGACAATAACAGAACATTTTCCTGCACCAATATGCTGATCAGGTGTGCTACAGGATCCCACATGCTAGCGGTCACTGCAGGTCCTGGCATACTGGAGGCTGCTTCTGGTCCCGACAAGCTGGAAATCACTTCTACGGGTCTGGACATGCTGGAGGCTCCTTCCAGCCCCAACAAGCTGGAGGTCCAGACACAATGGAGACCACTGAACTAATAATAATAAGAAGAAGAAGAAGAAGAAGAAGAAGAATTATTACATGTGGGAACAAAGATACGGTGTTGAACAAATAAGAAGCAATAGCAGAGAGATGTGTGATGAGTACTTACTTTTCCACTTTTTCCTGTTCTGCTGGGAGATGGTGGATAACCTTGGCTTCTGCAGATGCTTCATGGTTCTTCCACTGATTGAGACCAGCAGGCAACCGTATTCGCCTTATATCCCCTATGTCATGATCACATGACAGCATGCAGTGTTCCCACCAATTTCCAAGGAGGAGGAGGGGCGAATGCTGCAATCCTATTAATTCCCACCCATTTCCAGGGGGGAGAAACCTATGACATCACTATTTTGAGCGCCCTGTGGTCACAGAATTGTGAACTACCTCAGCTGGTCTGGGGTTGTTAAAAACGTAAATCCGTTTCTTAGGCATATTGACTTGTCATTTCAAAAAAGGTAGACAGTTACAGTAGAAGCAACTATCTGTAATTCGCGAAATGCAACTTCAAACTGTCCCATTGCATCAACATTATTTACTGAAAAGTACTCTTCTTCCTACGCTCCTCCGTTATCTTTCCTTTCCAATCTTCCTGTAGGGTGCTATGGACACAGTCTTCAGTTGAATTCTTACAGGTAATACAGTTATTAAACTCCCATCTGTCCAACACCAACATCTCGTCAACTGAACACATTTACTGCCAAAAAATTGTATTTCCCACGAAAATGTGTGTTTGGGATGGTGGGGAAAAAGTGGGGATGACAGGTGGTTAACATACAGCATATTCCCAAAACTAAATAAAGAGAGAGACTACCTTACATCCTTTCACTCCAGCAGCTCAGCACAGACTGAGCTTTTTCCACCAATTACCAAGTGGAGGAGTGGAGGGGAAGTGGGGAGGGGTGGTGAAGTGGGGGAGGGCGAGATGTGGAGGGGAGGTGGAGAGAGGAAGTGGGGTAGGGGGCAGGGGGGGGGGAGGATCTGCAATCTTCAATAAATTTAAAGTGTTACCATATCATTCTTGCCCCACTACTAACAGTCAAACGTTTTGTGAAATGATTTGTCTAACAGTACGAAAAGATTATAGAAACGTTTGATAAGCCTTTGAATGATAATTGAAATCATGTAAAGCAGCTGAGACGCTCATGCATTAGTGACATAAGGAGATCACTAAGTGAAATTCCACCAGAAAAATTAATATCCTATAGCACTCTTTAAAATTCTAAGATTCTAAATTAAACATTGAAATGTAAATTCAGAATCGGCGCCTCATTTTCTGAACACGATTTCGAAAGCCATTCAAAGGATCGTCAAATGTTTTTCTAATCTATTTTTTCTTGCTTTTGGATAAATTATGTCGTAAACTATTTGACCATATTTTCCAAATTTTTAATTTTATTTCCAAGATTTGCGCAGAAAGCATGAAATATTACACACATCAAAAAGAGGTTTGCATCGCCTCGGTTCCGAGAGTTCCGGAACCTGTACAGAAAATTGGAATAGAGACCAACATAAACACCATTACCGCCCTTTTTATTGCTCATGAAAACAACACATTGCATGTTGTACTACCATACAGCGAGACCATCAGAGGTGGTGGTCCAGATTGCGGTACACACCGGTACATCTAATACCCAGTAGCAAGTCCTCTTGCATTGATGCATGCCTGTATTCGTCGTGGCACACTATCCACAAGTTCATCAAGGCACTGTTGGACCAGATTGTATCACTCCTCAATGGCGATTCGGCGTAGATCCCTCAGAGTGGGTGGTGGGTCACGTCGTCCATAAACAGCCCTTTTCAATCTATACCAGGCATGTTCGATAAGGTTCATGTCTGGAGAACATGATGGCCGCTCTAGTCGAGCGATGTTGTTACCCTCAAGGAAGTCATTCGCAAGATGTGCACGTTGAGGTCGCGAATTGTCGTCCATGAAGACGAATGCCCCGCCAATATTCTGCCGATGTGGTTGCACTATCGGCCGGAGGATGACATTCACGTATCGTGCAGCCGTTACGGCGCCTTCCATGACCACCAGCAGCATATGTCGACCCACATAATGCCACCCCAAAACAGGAGGGAAACTCCACCGTGCTGCACTCGCTGGACAGTGCTGGACAGTGTGTCGTCCGCAGCTCGTGGTCGTGCGGTAGCGTTCTCGCTTCCCGCGCCCGGGTTCCCGAGTTCGATTCCCGGCGGGGTCAGCGATTTTCTGTGCCTCGTGATGACTGGGTGTTGTGTGCTGTCCTTAGGTTAGTTAGGTTTAAGTAGTTCTAAGTTCTAGGGGACTGATGACCATAGATGTTAAGTCCCATAGTGCTCAGAGGCATTTGAACCATTTTTGAGAGAGTGTCTAAGGCTTTCAGCCTGACTGGGCTGCCTCCAAACACGTCTCCGACGATTGTCTGGTTGAAGGCATATGCGACATTCATCGGTGAAGAGAACGTGATGCCAATCCTGAGCGGTCCATTCGGCATGTTGTTGGGCCCAGCTCCACCGCGCTGCATGGTGTCGTGGTTGCAAAGATGGACCTCGCCATCGACGTCGGGAGTGAAGTTGCGCATCACGCAGCCCATTGCGGACAGTTTGAGCCGTAACACGACGTTCTGTAGCTGCACGAAAAGCATTATTCAACATGGTGGCGTTGCTGTTAGGGTTCCTCCCAGGGTTCCTCCGAGCCATAATCCGTAGGTAGCGGTCATCCACTGCAGTAGTAGCCCTTGGGCGGCCTGAGCGAGGCATGTCATCGAGAGTTCCTGTCTCTCTGGATCTCCTCCATGTCCGAACAACATCGCTTTGGTTCACTCCGAGACGCCTGGGTCCTTCCCTTGTTGAGAGCCCTTCCTGGCACAAAGTAACGATGCGGACGCGATCGAACCGTGGTATTGACCGTCTAGGCATGGTTGAACTACAGCCAACACGAGCCTACCTGGTGGAATGACTGGAACTAATCGACTGTCGGACCCCATCCGTCTAATAGGCGCTGCTCGTGACTGGTTGTTTACATCTTTGGGCGAGTTTATTGACATCTCTGAACAGTCAAAGGGACCGCGTTTGTGATACAATATCCACAGTCAAATGTCTATCTTCAGGAGTTCTGGAGACCGAGGTGATGCAAAACTTCTTTAGTGTGTATACAGGGTGGTCCATTGATAGTGACCGGGCCAAATATGTAACGAAATAAGCATCAAACGAAAAAATTACAAAGAACGAAACTCGTCTAGCTTGAAGGGGGAAACCAATGGCGCTATGGTTGGCCCGCTAGATGGCGCTGCCATAGGTTAAACGGATATCAACTGAGTTTTTTTAAATAGCAACCCTCATTTCTATTACATATCCGTGTAGTACGTAAAGAAATATGAATGTTTTAGTTGGACCACTTTTTTCGCTTTGTGATAGATGGCGCTGTAATAGTCACAATCGTATAAGTACGTGGTATCACGTAACATTCCGCCAGTGCGGACGGTATTTGCTTCTTGATACATTACCCGTGTTAAAATGGACCGTTTACCAATTGCGGAAAAGGTCGATATCGTGTTGATGTATAGCTATTATGATCAAAATGCCCAACGGGCGTGTGCTATGTATGCTGCTCGATATCCTGGACGACATCATCCAAGTGTCCGGAGCGTTCGCCGGATAGTTACGTTATTTAAGGAAACAGGAAGCGTTCAGTCACATGTGAAACGTCAACCACGACCTGCATCAAATGATGATGCCCAAGTAGGTGTTTTAGCTACTGTCGCGGCCAATCCGCACAACAGTAGCAGACAAACTGCGCGAGAATCGAGAATCTCAAAAACTTAGGTGTTGAGAATGCTACATCAACATCGGTTGCACCCGTACCATATTTCTATGCTCCAGGAATTGCATGGCGACGACTTTGAATGTCGTGTACAGTTCTGCCACTGGGCACAAGAGAAATTACGGGTCGATGACAGATTTTTTGCACGCGTTCTATTTAGCGACAAAGCGTCATTCACCAACAGTGGTAACGTAAACCGGCATAATATGCGCTATTGGGCAACGGAAAATCCACGATGGCTGCGACAAGTGGAACATCAGCGACCTTGGTGGGTTAATGCATGACGCGACATTATGGGAGGAAGGATAATTGGCCCCCATTTTATCGATGGCAATCTAAATGGTGCAATGTATGCTGATTTCCTACGTAATGTTCTACCGATGGTACTACAACATGTTTCACTGGGTGTCAGAATGGCGATGTACTTCCAACATGATGGATGTCCGGCACATAGCTCGCGTGCGGTTGAAGCGGTATTGAATAGCATACTTCATGACAGGTGGATTGGTCGTCGAAGTATCATACCATGGCGCGCACGTTCACCGGATCTGACGTCCCCGGATTTCTTTCTGTGGGGAAAGTTGATGGATATTTGCTACCGTGATCCACCGACAACGCCTGACAACATGCGTCAGCGCATTGTCAATGCATTTGAGAACATTACGGAAGGCGAACTACTCGCTGTTGAGATGAATGTCGTTAGACGTATTTGACAAATGCATTGAGGTTGACGGACATCATTTTGAGCATTTATTGCATTAATGTGGTATTTACAGGTTCGAATCCTCCCTCGCTCATGGATGTGTGTTTGGCCTTAGGATAATTTAGGTTAAGTATTGTGTAAGCTTAGGGACTGATGACCTTAGCAGTTAAGTCCCATCAGATTTCACACACATTTGAACATTTTTTGTTATCAGAAATGGTAAGTTCACAAAGGTACATATATCACATTGGAACAACCGAAATAAAATGTTCAAACGTACCTACGTTCTGTATTTTAATTTAAAAAACCTACCTGTTTGCAACTGTTCGTCTAAAATTGTGAGCCACATGTTTGTGACTATTACAACGCCATCTATCACAAAGCGAAAAAAGTGGTCCAACTAAAACATTCGTATTTCTTTACGTACTACAGGAATATGTAATAAAAAATGGGGGTTCCTATTTTTAAAAAAAGCTGTTGATATCCATTTGACCTATGGCAGCGCCATCTAGCGGGCCAACCATAGCGCAATCTGGTTTCCCTCTTCGAACTAGACAAATTTCGTTCTTTGTGGTTTTTTTCGTTTGACTCTTATTTCGTGAGATATTTGGCCCGGTCACTATCAATGGACCATCCTGTATAATATATTTTCAAATCTAACGATATTCTGTTGATCTGTATATTGATAATATTAATATGATACAGATCGATACTTAAATAAATAGTATTTCAACCTTTCCATTTTATTTATTACTTTTGGACAAATCATTCTTCAAAACAATTGATGTTTTTTTTTTTAATTTATTTCTTATTTATATTTCTGGCTGTGTTAAAAGTCGGTTTACTACTTCTCTCGACTATAGCTTTTAGGTCAACTGTTTCCTTTGATGAAGAGAAAGAAGAGAAGATTCAGTTTATGCTCTGATTTGATATTGATACTTCGTTTACATAGTTCGGGAAATATTTCAGTTTTCCCTAAAATTGATAATTAAATTTTCTAAGTTACCCTGATGACTTTCGCGTAATTAAATCATTTTTGCACGAACAGATATCCTTTTTGTTCGTTTCCCACTCTTGGTTTGGCTGTCAATATTCGGACGACAGTAGCTTGTGTGATTTCTAAGGAACCTTGTTTTCGCTCCTCTTAAACATCTGACGAAAAATTCAAAAGCAGAATACTTTCATTGCATTATTACCCTAAAGAAGGTCTTGGACAATCTGTGGTGAAATAAGAAGTTCACGGTCCTGAGATAAGTGGATTGGTTGACTGCTGGGAGGGGGCCAAACACCGAGGTCATCAGTCCCGTGAGACAAGTGGAGTTCAAGGGTGGACAGAGAAATACTCCCACACAAAAACCGAGTGGGAGAAATTAACAGTGGAAGAATAGAAAGACCAAGTCATACTGCCAGCGGTGTGAGACAGGGTTGCAGCTTAGCACACGTCCAAAAACTAAAGAAAGGAATGAATGAAAACTTCGGAAGAGGAATAAGAGTTAAAGGAGATCAGACATCAACACTGAGGTTCATAGACGCTGCCTCCTTTGTGGTTGACGTAAGGAAGACTTGGGCAGCATATTGTGTATAGATAAAGTTAAGACGAAGGCGATGTTTGGTAGTAGAGCTTCGAATTCCTTAACATCAAAATTGAGGATGACACAGTAGCATAAGAAGAGAAACATCCTGTATAGGAACTGAGATTTCACAAGCTGTTCAGCACAAGGGAGACAGAACTCGGTCGGTGCACGGGAAGAAACCTTTTTTCGGTGAAAGCGACCAACTGATTCAAATATTCGTATGAAATTGTGGATGAATTTACCGCGAGTGTCAGTTTGGAATAAATGGATCTTGGGAAAACCAGAGGAAGAAGAAATGGGAGCATTTGAAAATTGATTTTCACGAAAGCTGGAGGAAACTAAATAGGAGCATGAAGTGTGGAATGACAGGCACTAAAAGTATTGGCGAAGAAGGAAGTCTGTGGAACATTCTTACCAGGAGAAGAGACAGGTAGTGAGACACCTGCAAAGGCTACCCGGAGTGGCGATGGAGGACCAGCAGAGGAAAGCAAAGAGTAGAACATGTAAAACAAATTATAACGGGTCTTAGGTTTTGCAGCTGGCAATTACTTGTTGATAGACCTACTTGCTAAGATGAGTATTTGTAATGAATGTATTATGTTGTTGAGCTTGAGAAGCCAGTTTACACTAATTACATTTACTGATCATAAATACTTGCACGTGACTACGCCATTGCAGTCAGTATCAAATTATAGCATTAGGTGCAGCAGCTGCAGAAGCATAATTACAGTACATTTCAATTGGGATCGCAGCCAATTTAGTGAGTTACTCTTTACAAAACTTATTGTGAAACAATTCTTTCCATCACACATTATGATGAAAACTAATAGTAAGAAAACAATAAACGCGCGGGAGGTCATTGATGGGTGCCCTGTTGTGCATGTCATTCATTACAAGGCAGCAATCGGGTCTCTAGGCGGCATCTCTGTTGCGAGTGTGCGCGACGGCTTCCACTGACCTAAGTTGTGTGCGACTTCTCAGTGGGTGCTGGAGTACCTCACACAATAGCAAAAGACGGAAAGTGAATTAGGTCAATAGGGTGGATGATGATTTTTTCAAAAAAGTATCATGAAATTTTAATTTTTATTCGGTTTGGAAATGTTGCTGGTATTCTATGTGAATTGTTGTTGTGGTCCTCAGTCCAGAGACTGCTTTGATGCAGCTCTCCATGCTACTCTATCCTGTGCAAGCTTCTTCATCTCCCAGTACCTACTGCAACCTACATCCTTCTGAATCTGTTTAGTGTATTCATCTCTTGGTCTCCCTCTACGATTTTTACCCTTCACGCTGCCTTCCAATACTAAATTGGTGATCCCTTGATGCCTCAGAATATGCCCTACCAACCGAACCCTTCTTCTAGTCAAGTTGTGCCACAACTTTCTCTTCTCTCCAATTCTATTCAATACCTCCTCATTAGTTATGTGATCTACCCATCTAATCTTCAGCATTCTTCTGTAGCACCACATTTCGAAATCTTCTATTCTCTTATTTTCTAAACTATTTATCGTCCATGTTTCACTTCCATACATGGCTACACTCCATACAAATACTTTCAGAAACGACTTCCTGACACTTAAATCTATACTCGATGTTAACAAATTTCTCTTCTTCAAAAACCCTCTCCTTTCCATTGCCAGTCTACATTTTGTATCCTCTCTACTTCGACCATCATCAGTTATTTTTCTCCCCAAATAACAAAACTCATTTACTACTTTAAGCGTCTCATTTTCTAATCTAATTCCCGCAGCATCACCCGATTTAATTCGACTACATTCCATTATCCTCGTTTTGCTTTTATTGATGTTCATCTTATATCCTCCTTTCAAGACACTGTCCATTCCGTTCAACTGCTCTTCCAAGTCCTTTGCTGTCTCTGTCAGAATTACAATGCCATCGGCGAACCTCAAAGTTTTTCTTTCTTCTCCATGGATTTTAATACCTACTCCGAATTTTTCTTTTGTTTCCTTTACTGCTTGTTCAATATACGGATTGAGTAACATCGGGGATAGGCTACAACCCTGTCTCACTCCCTTCCCAACCACTGCTTCCTTATCGTGCCCCTCGACTCTTATAACTGCCATCTGGTTTCTGTACAAATTGTAAATAGCCTTTCGCTCCCTGTATTTTACCCCTGCCACCTTCAGAATTTGAAAGAGAGTATTCCAGTCAACATTTTCTAAAGCTTTCTCTAAGTCTACAAATGCTAGAAACGTAGGTTTGTCTTTCCTTACTCTATTTTCTAAGGTAAGTCGTAGGGTCAGTATTGCCTCACGTGTTCCAACATTTCTACGGAATCCAAACTGATCTTCCCCGAGGTCGGCTTCTACCAGTTTTTACATCTACATCTACATTTATACTCCGCAAGCCACCCAACGGTGCGTGGCGGAGGGCACTTTACGTGCCACTGTCCTTATCTCCCTTTCCTGTTCCAGTCACATATGATTCGCGGGAAGAACGACTGCCGGAAAACCTCCGTGCGCGCTCGAATCTCTCTAATTTTACATTCGCGATCTCCTCGAGAGGTATAAGTAGGGGAAGCAATATATTCGATATCTCACCCAGAAAAGCACCCTTTCGAAACCTGGACAGCAAGCTACACCGCGATGCAGAGTGCCTCTCTTGCAGACCCTGCCACTTGAGTTTGCTAAACATCTCCGTAACGCTATCACACTTACCAAATAACCCTGTGACGAAACGCGCCGCTCTTCTTTGGATCTTCTCTATCTCCTCAGTCAACCCGACATGGTACGGATCCCACACTGATGAGCAATACTCAAGTATAGGTCGAACGAGTGTTTTGTATGCTACCTCCTTTGTTGATGGACTACATTTTCTAAGGACTCTCCCAATGAATCTCAACCTGGCACTCGCCTTACCAACAATTAATTTTATATGATCATTCCACTTCAAATCGTTCCGCACGCATACTCCCAGATATTTTACAGAAGTAACTGCTACCATTGTTTGTTCCGCTATCATAGAATCATACAATAAAGGATCCTTCTTTCTATGTATTCGCAATACATTACATTTGTCTATGTTAAGGGTCAGTTGCCACTCCCTGCTTCAAGTGCCTATCCGCTGCAGATATTCCTGCATTTCGTTGCAATTTTGTAATGCTGCAACTTCTCTGTATACTACAGCATCATCCGCGAAAAGCCGCATGGAACTTCCGACACTATCTACTAGGTCATTTATATATATTGTAAAAAGCAATGGTCCCATAACACTCCCCTGTGGCACGCCAGAGGTTACTTTAACGTCTGTAGACGTCTCTCCATTGATAACAACATGCTGTGTTCTATTTGCTAAAAACTCTTCAATCCAGCCACACAGCTGGTCTGATATTCCGTAGGCTCTTACTTTGTTTATCAGGCGACAGTTCGGAACTGTATTGAACTTCTTCCGGAAGCCAAGGAAAATAGCATCTACCTGGGAGCCTGTATCTAATAATTTCTGGGTCTCATGAACAAATAAAGCGAGTTGGGAACACATGATCGCTGTTTCCGGAATCATTCGTCTGTAAAGAATTCGTGTTAGTATTTTGCAGCCGTGGCTTATTAAACTGACAGTTCGGCAATTTTCACATCTGTCAACACCTGCTTTCTTTGGGATTGGAATTATTATATTCTTCTGAGGGTATTTCGCCTGTCTCATACATCTTGCTCACCAGATGGTAGAGTTTTGTTAGGCCTGGCTCTCCCAAGGTTGTCATTAGTTCTAATGGGATGTTGTCTAATCCCGGGGCCTTGTCTCGACTCAGGTCTTTCAGTGCTCTGTCAAACTCTTCATGCAGTATCGTATCTCCCATTTCAACTTCATCCACATTCTCTTCCATTTCTATAATATTGTCCTCAAGTACATCGCCCTTGCATAGACCATCTATACACTCCTTCCACTTTTCTGCTTTCCCTTCTTTGCTTAGTACTGGGTTTCCATCTGAGCTCTTGATATTCATGCAAGTGGTTCTCTTTTCTCTAAAGGTCTCTTTCATTTTCCTGTAGGCAGTATCTATCTTACCCCTCGTGAGATAGGCCTCTACATCCTTACATTTGTCCTCTATCCGTGGTTAGCCACTTTGCACTTCCTGTCGATCTCATTTTTGAGACGTTTGTATTCCTTTTTGCCTGCTTCATTTACTGCATTTTTATATTTTCTCCTTTCATTAATTAAATTCAATATCTCTTCTGTTATCCAAGGATTTCTATTTGCCCACGTCTTTCTACCTACTTAATCCTCTGCTACCTTCACTATTTTGTCTCTCAAAGCTACCCATTCTTCTTCTTCTATATTTCTTTCTCCCGTTCTTGTCAATCGTTCCCTAAAGCTCTCCCTGAAGCTCTCTACAACCTCTGGTTCTTTCAGTTTATCCAGGTCCCATCTTCTCAAATTCCCACCTTTTTGCAGTTTCTTCAGTTTTAATCTACAGTTTATAACCAATAGATTGTGGTCAGAGTCCACATCTGCCCCTGGAAAAGTCTCATAATTTAAAACCTGATTCCTAAATCTCTGTCTTACCATTATATAATCTATCTGATACGTTCTAGTATCTCCAGTCTTCTTCCAGGTATACAACCTTCTTCCATGATTCTTGAACCAAGTTATGCTCTGTGCAAAATTCTTCCAGGCGGCTTCCGTTTCCCTCTTTCATTTCTTCCCCCCAATCCATATTCACCTACTACGTTTCCTTCTCTCCCTTTTCCTACTATCGAATTCCAGTTACCCATGACTATTAAATTTTCGTCTCCCTTCACTACCTGAATAATTTCTGTTATCTCATCATACATTTCATCAATTTCTTCATCATCTACAGAGCTAGTTGGCATATAAGCTTGTACTACTGTAGTAGGCGTGGGCTTCGTGTCTATCTTGGCCACAATAATGCGTTCACTATGCTGTTTGTAGTTGCTTACCCGCACTCCTATTTTCCTATTCATTATTAAATCTACTCCTGCATTACCCCTATTTGATTTTGTATTTATAACCCTGTATTCACCTCACCAGAAGTCTTGTTCCTCCTACCACCGAACTTCACTAACTCTCACTATATATAACTTTAACCTATCCATTTTCTAACCTACCTGCCCGATTAAGGGATCTGACATTTCGCGCTCCGACCCGTAGGATGCCAGTTTTCTTTCTCCTGATAACGTCCTCCTGAGTAGTCCCCACCTGGAGATCCGAATGGGGGACTATTTTACCTCTTGAATATTTTACCCAAGAGGACGCCATCATCTTTTAACCATACAGTAAAGCTGCATGGCCTCGGGAAAAATTACGGCTGTAGTTTCCCCTTGTTTTCAGCCGTTCGCAGTACCAGCACAGAAAGCCCGTTTTGGTGTTACAAAGCCAGATCAATCAATCATCCAGACTGTTGCCCCTGCAACTACTGAAAAGGCTGCTGCCCCTCTTCAGGAACCACACGTTTGTCTGGCCTCTCAACAGACGCCCCTCCGATGTGGTTGCACCTACGGTGCGGTTATCTATATCGCTGAGGCACGCAAGCCTCCACACCAACGCCAAGGTCCATGGTTCATGGGGGGGAGGGGGGGGGGGGCTATGTGAATTAAGTTACGATATAAATTTAAATATCGGCTGCAAGGAGCATAGTGATTTTGTATTTTATTTTTAATGTTAGATGCTTTGCATATGCTCTTAATTTATTTTTTCTGAATATTGTGATTTAAATGACAGGAGATGCTGTTTACCTACAGGATGAGTTATTACATTTACCTCCTGTTGTCCAGTCACATTAATGTGACCACCGCTTATGTTAGGCGCCAACGTGCAGTAAACCATTCCAGACGGCAGGTGGCAGCATTAGCAGTGGAGTGTATAGGAAGTGTATCGACTGGACGAGGATAACAGTGCAGCGCATGTCGTTATGTGGAAAAGGAGCGATTTGTATGACGTCGAAAAGTACAAGCACATTGTTCTTCGGGGAAAGGGTGGAGGCATTTCCGAAACTGTTCCCGTGTCGCTGTGGTTAATGTATATTATGCACGGCAAAACGGCGCTATACAAAAACGGCGCCGAGGCAACTGTGGCGCTGGTTCAAATGGTTCAAATGGCTCTGAGCACTATGGGACTTAACATCTATGGTCATCAGTCCCCTAGAACTTAGAACTACTTAAACCTAACTAACCTAACGACATCACACAACACCCAGTCATCACGAGGCAGAGAAAATCCCTGACCCCGCCGGGAATCGAACCCGGGAACCCGAATTGTGGTGCTCCACGGGCGCATATACGACGGCGTGGCCGACAGCTGCGAAGATTTACCCGAGCGAATAGACATGCAACTGTTGAGCAACTGACCATCCAGATGAACTGAGGGGCTATCAACAGTGTCTTTTCAACGACCGTTCAGCTAACGTTGCTTTGTATGGGACTCCGCAGCAGGCGCCTGGCTCATGCGTCCCTGCCGACTGCTGTTCATTGGCAACGAAGGCTGGAACTTGCACTCCAGTACCGTAACTGGACGTCCACTGAGTGACGACAGGTCGCCTTTTCATATGAATCACGTTTTATGCTCCATCGGACAGACGGCCGTTGGCGTGTTTGGCGTGAAACGTCTGAACACAAACACTCTGGAACAGCCTTTGGAAGGGGATTGTTTTCGGTGCATTCCCTGGGTGTTCCCATCATTCTGCAAGGCACAATGGACCAACACAAATACGCATCTATGCTTGGCGACCGTGTCCATCCCCATATGCAGCTTGTCTTTCCTCGGCTCGATGGCATCTACCATCAGCGCATTGCAACGTGTCACACGTCTCCCAGTGTACGTGGTGTAGTTCAAAGGACACCACGATGAGTTTACTGTATTCCCCTGGCCATCAAAGGCCGCAGATTTTAACCCAGTGGAGAATCCGCGAGACCACCTCGATCGGGTTGTTCGCCCCACGGATCTCCAGCAGAGAGACCTAGTGTAGCTGGCCACGACACTGGAGTCGGCATGACTCCACACCCCTATCGGAACCTTCCAGAACCTCACTGACATTTTTTCAACTTTTGTAGTCCTGTCTTCCTCAGTTGCGTGTAATATTATAGTACCGGGTGATCAAAAAGTCAGTATAAATTTGAAAAGTGAATAAATCACAGAATAATGTAGATAGAGAGGTACAAATGGACACACATGCTTGGAATAACATGGGGTTTTATTAGCACCAAAAAAATACAAACGTTCTAAAAACGTCCAACAGATGGCGCTTCATCTGATAAGAAGAGCAATAATCAGCATAACAAAGTAAGACAAAGAAAAGATGATGTTCTTTACAGGAAATGCTCAATTATGTCCACCATCATTCCTCAATAATAGCTGTAGTCGAGGAATAATGTTGTGAACAGCACTGTAAAGCATGTTCGGAGCTATGGTCAGGCATTCGCGTCGTATGTTGTCTTTCAGCATTCCTAGAGATGTCGGTAGATCACGATACACTTGCGACTTCAGGTAACCCCAAAGCCAATAATCGCACGGACTGAGGTCTGGGGACCTCGGAGGCCAAGCATGACGAAAGTGGTGGCTGAGCACACGATCATCACCAAACGACGCTCGCAAGACATCTTTCAAGCGTCTAGCAACACTTTGTTTTTTTTTTTTTTGGTTCTAATAAAACCCCATGTCATTCCAAGCATGTGTGTCAATTTTTACCTCTCAATCTACATTATTCCGTGGTTTATTAAGTTTTCAAATTTATACTGACTTTTTGATCACCGGGTATATTGATAATTTTTACTTATGGACCGTCCGACAGCAACTGAATAAAACACAATGTTAGTGCCATACGCGTTTCGCCTTTATTTTCTGCAAGGCTTCATCAGTGGCCTGGAATATGTACATATGTTTGCTATTTAATTTACATTTTGGTCACTGTACGTTTAAGTTATAAAGAGTTCTGGCGGTTGGTATTTCCTATTAAGTAGTAATATTTTGAACTGTACTTACAGGTTGGGTGGATGATTGCCTACATATTACGCTCCTTTTGCACTTTTGGTGTTGTTGTTCTTGTTATAATCGCCAATTTGCGATTTTTTCCCACATTTCACAGCACTATGAACTGAATACTTGTTTCGATGCAATGATTTGGTTTGTGTTGCCGACTGTCAGATGTTATTGCCAAACTTTCGGGTGTAATTATTAAGATATCTGTGATCTGTTTTTGTATGCATTTGTGTATGCGTGTGGTTTATTATTATTATTATTATTATTATTATTATTATTGTGGGCTGTGTGTGTGTGTGTGTGTGTGTATGTGTTTGTGTGTGTGTGTGTCTGTGTGTCCAGAACGCGAAGGGGGAAAAGTGATTTTTTTTTGGTTGTGTGAGAGGGACGATTTTTTCGATTTTTTATCTTAGCATTTCTTTTATTAAGTGTAGTAGGGAGCCTGTGCTGATATGTGTTTGTTCATTTATCACATGTTTATTTTCAGCGATGGCTATCTGAATGTGGAAGTTTTCTTCCGTTTGTATAAGATGTTTGTCATGGAGCGTAATATGTAGGAAATCATCCACAGTTCAAAATATTACTACTTAATAGGAAATACCAACCACCAGAACTGTTTATAACCAAAACATACAGCGACCAAAATGTAAATTAAATAGCAAACATATGTACATATTCCAGGCCACTGATGATGCCTTGCAGAAAATAAAGGCGACACGCGTGTGGCACTAATATTGTGTTTTACTCAGTTGCTGTCGGACGGGCCATAAGTAAAAATTATCAATACACTCACTGACACTCTTCCTGGACGTGTCACAGCGGTCCGCATTCCAAAAGGTGGTTATTCAGGCTTTTGACAGGTGGTCACACTGTTTTGAATAGACAACGAATATTGTTACCGTAGCTGAGAAAAGAAACGAATATACGTTTACACTCCAGAAAACAGTGGATTCACTTCACTGAATATGCAGTGCTGTACGCAACTTGCATAAAAGTGTGTTTCCAATTAAGGCAAGTAATAATAGTAATAATAATAATAACTAGAAACACATTATTTCTTCCGCCAAATACGTCAAGTGAAACAATAATCATGAGATAGGTACAGCTTTTTACAAATGAAAATATGGTCCGTTGTAGGCAGTATGTTAATGTTCGCCGGCCGGAGTGGCCGAGCGGTTCTAGGCGCTACAGTCTGGAACAGCGCGACCGCTACGGTCGCAGGTTCGAATCCTGCCTCGGGCATGGATGTGTGTGATGCCCTTAGGTTAGTTAGGTTTAAGTAGTTCTAAGTTCTAGGGGGCTGATGACCTCAGAAGTTAAGTCCCATAGTGCTCAGGGCCATTTGAACCCTTTTTGTTAATGTTCTTCATTTAATTCGTGCGATTAGCTGATTTTGACTTCGCGTCAATTTGAAGCACATGCATGACAGCTTATGAACATCACGTTTTACATTGTGTAAATGTTGAGTACTCATCGTTATTGTCATTATTATATGACATGTGATGTTTACAATTTAGAACTGGGTTCTGTCCACATTTGCACATTTATTTATGGATTATGGCGTTGTGTGTGTGTGTGTGTGATGAATCCGATACTTACACAATGTCAAACGTGATGTACATAAATTGATGTCACCCACATGTGCTTGAAAATGACACAAAGTCGAAATTAGTCATTCGACCGAATTACATAAAGAACATTAATATGCAGCCTACAACGGACTACGTTTTCATTTGGAAGAGTATTTGGAGGCAGTGACACGCATGTGCTTGAAAATGACGCGAAGTCGATATTAGCTAATCGCACAGATTAAATAAAGAACATTTACATACAGCCTACAAAGGATCATGTTTTTATTTGAAAAATATTTGGAGGCTGTGGACCCACAGAGAAACAAAATTTTAATCTTTGTACTGACTGTTTCCAGTGTTCTCTGCACGAATGCTTGTCAAATACTCTGAAGCCAAGAATTTAAGGGCGCAAGAGCATAATATAGTGCAAGCACACAAGGATTAACAACTTCAATGGATTACAAATGACAGCCAACTAGTCCTAAGCCACTGAAGCTCTTGCATGCACAATTCTTCAAGAGCACCCATGTTCAAAATCTTAATTAACAACTGTTGTTATAAATCATTTCTCCACATATGACACAGATAAAAATTGATTATGATCAGCGCAATAAACATGTTCCAATTCATAATAGCGAAGGAGCATGAACGACACAGTTCTTGTAATAGTAGGACATACGTCATCTAACGCACAATTGTGTATAGAAATTGTAATGGTTCTTAACTTCACCTGTCTTCTTTCCATTAAAAATTTATATTTCGTTTTAGCTTGCGTGTTTGTACATGCTCTATTGTTTTACTTTCAAAGGCGTAGTGTTGGCCGCAATGCTGTCATGTCTCCATTTTCGTGGAATCATACTACAGAGAGTTTGGATGCATGTGAAGACGAGCAACTTTGAAAGTCAAACATAAACAACAACAAGATGAAAAGTATACAGAATAGGAATAAGATTAGTATAATTTTTCTTAGGTACTTTACTTTCATAATCTGAGTAAAGACGATATTACTGATATGTTTCTAATCGATGAACAACAGCCACGGACAGCCCTCAAAGATGAAATGTCTATTTTACCATGTAATTCTTATATCACATTATTCATTTACTAGCAGTCTCTCAGAATAAGTTAATAATGCCAGTTTAATTCCGATATTCTTCGAATAAGACATATACGAAATCACACGACACCCATGTATAGTCCCTGCAAGCCATCATTGCATTTTTTGAGCTAAGTATAAGCTCTTCTGACTGAACGCCAGTAAATCATTGACGCATAAACCATTTGTTACGACATTGTCCTCAGTTGTAATAGTATGGCTCAGTTATGAATCTGGCCCCTAACAGCTGTTTTATCTTGAACCTGACTGATCGCGCGGAATTGGTCCATTGTGCCTTGCCCTGCACCGGCAGTGTTTAGCTGCACTGCCGCGAGGGGCGCGCGAATGTGCGTGACGTCACGTCGAGTGGTTGGCGACTCCGCCGCCAGGAGTGCGCCGCTGTTAGTGTGTTGCCGGCCGGCAAGGGGAACGGTCGTGAGTGTCGCTCGATCAGTGTGCGCGCGGAGTGGTTCGTTCGGCGTCGCGCGCCTTGGCACTGGGTCTCACCTGGTTGGATGGCGAACAGCGCGTAGCGAGCGCTGTCGGTTGTCTGCACAGCGAGCGACCTGCCCGACCCGCTAGGCACCATGGTGGGCGTGCAGTTGCAAGGTAAGCTCGGGGTGGAGGAGGGTGCGGCCCCCACTACCGCCACGCCTCGCAGCCCGTGCGGGGTTGCAAGCGCTGCTGCTGCTACTGCAGCCGGCCTGGCCGCTGCTTGTCAACAAAGCGTTCGGCAGCAGCGGCAGTTCTGTTGCGTGCTCTGTCAGATGTTTCGTCGCCAGCCCGTGAAGTGTTTAATAACACACAGCACTGTTACTCACTTCTCATGGCATCAGAGCCCTTACTGCATTGTGCGAGGGGAGAAGCTGCGCTATCGATTGAAGCTTTACATACAACATAAAACTGGCTCTTTGCTTAAGTAACTGTGGTTGTACTCACAGATTCATTCCTGGAGGTTGTGTGTTCGTGCTAGCGCCGTTCTGTGATTTATTTTGTATTCTTACTTTTTTATTTTTTTTAAATAGTTGGGGGCACTCGTTTCATTGGGTCCTCGTATCAGTGACCAACATATTTTGCTCTTCTACTGGCAAAAACTATGCCACCCGCCCAGGTATCCCTATATTTAGTATGGGAAGGAGCTTGTTAACATCCTGAAACGTTTCACCAGCTGATGTGTCGCGACTCGGTTGAAATGATCGAGAATTAAACGAGGGGCAGGCTGAGCACCGGTGGCGATGCGGGGGCGTGCCTGGCAGATGAGAGGCGCTATTGATTGCGCGCGCCGGCGCCGCGGTCGACTTGCAGCTGTCAGTCAGGATGCCGGCGGCCGAGGAGGCGAGGGCGGCACGCGAACACAAGAGCGGCGCTGCTACAGCTGCCCGCCTCTGTCTGCGGCCGCTCAGCCCTCCCGGGGGGTGGGGGCCGTCGAGCCGGCAGCAGCAGCCTCTGCGGCGTGCGGGCGCTGCCAACGGGCGTCTGATGGCCTGCGTTGGGGGCATTGGTTTGAAGCGAGAATTAGGAGACTCTTAAAAGCCAGCAGCCACCCTTTTAAGATTTACTTATTTATTCAAGCCTTGTACCGTTCCTGCATCTACAGAATACCCCAAAAGCCACCGTATGGTACACGGCGGAGAGTGCCTAGCAATTCTCTTTCGACTCGCAAATGGAGCTATGGGAAAGTCTATAAGCCTCCATACGTAACCTAATTTCTTTTATCTTGTCTTCCCAGTCTTTGCAGGAAACGTATCTTGACGCCAGTAGAATCGTTCTGCTGTCAGCTATCTGCAAGTGTCTGTTCTCCAAATTTTCTCAGTAGTGTTTCCCCGAGAAGAACGTCGTCTTCCGTCTAGGGAGCCCCATTTGAGCTCACGAAGCTTCTCCGCAATACTCGCGTGTTGATCGAAGCTACCGGTAACAAGTCTAGCAACATGCCTTCTAATTTGGTTCGATCTCTTCCTTTAACCCCACCTGGTGGCGATCCCAAGCACTCGAGCAATGCTCGAGAAAGGGTCGCACGAAAGTTCTATACTCCGTATCCTTTATAGACGAACTACAGTTTACTAGTATTCTCCCAATAAACCGTAGTCGACCATTTCCTTCCCTACTACCGTCATTAAGTGCTCTGTCCATTTCATATCGCTATGCAGCTTTACGCCTGGATATTTAATCGCCGTGACTGTGTTAAGTAGCACACCCCCAATGCTGTATTCGAACATTATGGGATTGTTTCTTCTACTCATCCACATTAACTTACATTTTTCTACGTTTAGAGCAAGCTGGCATTCATGAGATCAAATAAAAATTCTCTTCAGGTCATCCTGCATCCTATTTAGTCACTCAACGGCAACATTTTCCCACACACTACACCGTCATCAGCAGAGAGTCGCAAATTGCTGCTCACCCTATCCATCAGATCATTTGTGTACATAGAGAACAAGAGTGGTCATATCTCTGGGTCACTCTTGACTGTACCCTTGTCTCTGATGAACACTCGTCGTCGAGGACAGCGTAGAGGCTTTCTATTACTTTAGAAGTTTCTCGAGGCACTCACTTATCTGGGAAACTATTCCGTATGTTCGCACATTTCGTTACCATTGTTCCAAGCTTATGTGACTACCAGATGAATACATCTATTTAAATGTTTGATATTTTATTATTATTTCTTTATCAGGTTCCGTGGAACCAAACGAATCCAAGCTGGAAATTCCTGGAGCGAGTCAGTGTATAGTTTTCCGAATGATAATTAGATCAACTCAGAAACGAAAAAAATCATAGAATTGCAAAAAAAACTCAGACCCAAAAACACAGGGAAGGATTTAGATTAATCTCTCTAAGTAGGCGTAACTGGCAAAGCATAATACGTGGAAAAGATGATGATGGCGATGGAACATGAAACAGTCTGAGAGCTTGCGAATAAACTATTCCTAGTGTTCCACAAGCAAACCTTTCAACTTAGATTTGAAGACTCGGTGCTTATTGCTCAATCTTACCAATTCTTCTGGAAGCCAGTTAAAATGAGAACTTCTGAATAGCGCACAAGTTTCTGTAAAATGCTTTACCAAGTGTTATCCTAATGCAAATCGTTTTTTTGTCTAGGGTTCACTGAATGAATATTGCACTTTCTGCCGAGTGAGTATATATGTACACACGTGACGAAGTTAGAATTGTGGGCAACTTGCGCACTCACCAAGATCATTCTTAGTTCAGAAAAGGACGGTCATGGAGATCTGCAGTGTCAGTTCGGCGAGGGAGTGTAATAGAAATTTAAAAAAAAATTAAGTCACTCTAAGAAAGACGCTATCTTGCGATAAACTACTTTAACAACTTGAACTGCCTTTCAGTGCAGAAACTGCGAATATCCCCCGCCCCACGTCTATTCTGTACAACAGGCGCATGTAAAATTATAATATTAGGCAAATTTAAGCTGATACCAGCTCCGACAAGCAAGTAGTTCATTCTGCTCTCCGTTCATGAACGAACTGGGAAAAGCTTTTAACATAACGCACAATAGAAACTATCCCGTGTCACGCGCATCACAATAATTCACAGTGAAGCGTTAGACGTTACAGTTACGATTAAAAACATTCTGTGGCGAGCTTGACAGCAAATACTTCTTACAGTGACGATCTATATGAAAATTCTGATTCGAAGAGCATATTGCTGTTGACCCCCTAAGTATCATGTGCAAACGAGAACAGTAGCGCAGAAAAACTGTTGTAACAGGCAACTAAAGACAGCTCTTCTCCAACGCGTAAACAATGTGCCTTCAATGAAAAAGGGTACGCAATACCATTATTCACGTTACACTTCGGTACACAAGATACACTATGTGATCAAAAGTATCCGGACACCTGGCTGAAAATGACTTACAACTTCGTGGCGATCTACATCGGTAATGCTGAAATGCAATATGGTGTAGGCCCACCCTTAGCCTTGATGACAGCTTCCACTCTCGCAGGTATACGTTCAATCAGGTGCTGGAAAGTTTCTTGGGGAATGGCAGCCTATTCTTAACGGAATGCTGCGCAGAGGAGAGATATCGATGTCAGTCGGTGAGGCGTGGCACGAAGTCGGCGTTCCAAAACATCTCAAACGTGTTCTATAGGATTCTGGTGAGGAGTCTGTGCAGGCCAGTCCATTACAGGGATGTTATTGTCGTGTTACCACTCCGCCACAGGCCGTGCATTATGAACAGGTGCTCGATCGTGTTGAAGGTTCAGTCGTCATCCCCGGATTGCTCTTCAACAATGGGAAGCAAGAAGGTGCTTAAAACATCAATGTAGGTCTGTGCTGCATAGTGCCACGCAAAACGACAAGGGGTACAAGCCCCCTTCATGAAAAACACGATAACACCACCGCCTCCGAATTTTACCGTTGGCACTACACACGCTGCCAGATGACGTTCACCGGGCATTCGTCATACCCATACCCCGCCATCGGATCGCCACATTGTGTACCGTGATTCGTGACTCCACAGAACTTTTTCCACTGTTCAATCGTCCAATGTTGCCTCCTTACACCAAGCGTGGCTTCGTTTGGCTTTTACCGGCGTGATGTGTGGCTTATGAGCAGCCACTCGACCATGAAATCGAAATTTTCTCACCTCCCGCCTAACTGTCATAGTACTTGCAGTGAATTCTGATGCAGTTTGGAATTCCTGTGTGATAGTCTGGATAGATGTCTGCCTATTATGCATTACGACCCTCTTCAACTGTCGGCGGTCTCTGTCAGTCAACAGGCGAGGTCGGCCTGTACGCTTTTGTGCAGTACATGTTCCTTCATGATACCACTTCATTATCACATCGGAAACAGTGGACCTAGGGATGTTCGAAGTCCGTGAGTTCCGCGGAGGGCCTCATTCTGCCCTCTCTCGATGTCTAATGATTACTGAGGTCGCTGATATGGAGTACCTGGCATAGGTGGCAGCACAATGCACCTAATATGAAAAACCTTTTTTGGGGGGGTGTCCGGATACTTTAGATCACATAGTGTAAGTGTGAATGTTATATGAGCAAATGCCCTCTTTTTATCAGGCGCGCCTTGGTCATCTTGAAGGTAACAGCGATCCAGTATTTGACAATAAATGGAAACTACAATAGCCTTTGATCACAAATTTGTTTTATTCACTTCAATAACTGGTATCTATACCCACATAAATACCCCTCTAACCATTGTACGGTGCGTGGCGGGGGGTACCTTATGCTACTCCAGTCATTTCCTCTCCTGTTCCACTCGCAAATAGAGTAAGGGAAAAACGACTGTTCAAAAGTCTCCGTATGGGCCCTTATTTCACGCACCTTATCTTCATGGTCCTTTCGCGAAATATACATTGGCGGCAGTAGAATCGTCGTGTAGTCGGTCTCAAATGCCGATTCTCTGTGTTTACGCAATAGTGCAGCGCAGAAAGAGCATGTCTTCCTTCCAGGCACTCCCATTTGAGTTCACGAAGCATCTCCGTCTTACCTGCGTGCTGATCGAACTTACAGGTAACAAGTCCAGCAGCACGCCTTTGAACTGCTTCGATGTCTTCCTATAGTACAACCTGGTGAGGATCCCAAACACTAGAAAAGTTCTCAAGAACGGGTCCAACTAGCGTTCTCTACGTCGTCTCCTTCGTGATGCGCTACACTTTGCCAAAATTCTTCTAACAAAACGAAGTCGAGCATTCCTCTTCCCTACTATCAAGCAGAAGCGCTTATTCAATTTAATTTTACTTTGCAACGTTGCACCTAGATACTCGTTTCCAGTCGAAGTGACTGTGTCAAGCTTTACGTTACTACTGCTGCATTCGAAAGTTACGGGACTGTTTTTCCCACTCATCCGTATTAACTTACATTTTTCTATATTTAGAGCAAGCCATCATTCATCACATCGGCTAGATATTGTGTCTGAGTCATCTTGTATATTCTCCCAGTCACTCAACTACGACACGATCTTGAGCACCTCACCAATATCAGCAAACAAGCGTAAAGTGCTGCCCGCCCTTTCTGCCAGATTATTTATGTATATAGAAAATGACGACTCTCCTACCACACTTCCCTGGGGCACTTCTGACGATACCCTGGTCTGTCATGAACACTCGCTGTCGAGGACAACGTACTGGGTTTTATCACTTAAGAAGTCATCACATATCTGGGAAGCTAAACCGCATGCTCAGACCTTCGCCAACAGTCTTTAGTGGGGCATCGTGTCAGATGCCTTTCGGAAATTTAGGGATATGGGATCTGCCTTCTGGCCTTCCGCCATGGTTCGCAGGTGCTTTGTAAATCTGTGCTGATTTGTGGACAGGAGCTTTTCTGCGTCGAGGAAATTTTGTATATTTGAACTCAGAATGTGTTCAAGAATCCTGCAGCAAACCGATGTCAACGGTATTGATCTGTAACTAAGCGATCTTTATGATCATCATCAGCTGATCTAGAAACGAATGCGCATATTTAACAGTGAGAGCGTTGCCCTTAGTTATAACCAGGATAATGAATAGCGTTGGTTCACACTGTGTGAGAAGCATTTAACAAACAACAAATCTGTCCTCTTAAACGTAGTAAAAGAAGCAGGTAAAATTTATAGCCATGACTGGCATCGTCACAAATATAAACAAACATGCTAATCTGTGATGGCCCGTGTGCAGGTCCGCCTTAACACACTGTGGTGACAGCTGCAACACGAACAGCTGAGGTGGCTTGGTCATTTAAACCGTAAGCACGGTTTACAATGGCGTGTTACAAAGCACTCTTTTTAATTTTGTTGCCTAAAAGTGGCCGCGAATTGTCTGAGATAGTCCCACAAACGTGTGGGTAAGCAAGAGGCTGATACATTGTAGCCTATTAAATGGACGCGAACGGTTTAAGACATTAACGCAGTGTGCACAGGATAAAACGAAATGAGGACCTTTCTATCTGTGAAGAACGAAAACATTAGGGCAGCAGATAAATATTGAAAGAAAATAAGGAATTCCATACCACTGAAGTTTGTTCAAGTTTAAAGTATACAGGCGTCATCATGGTGTGGGAAAAAAAAAACCAAAAAAAAAAAACAAAAAAAAACCAATACTTTATAGAAATCATCTCGGATGGGCCCCGAATCAGTCATCTGTTTGAAACGAAGCGGCAGACAATTAGAATGACTGAGGGACCCAACAAATATTTGGTTTTTATTTTCCCATAGGTTCTGATTATACCCAAAAGTAAATTGTTTGTAAACGGGAAATGAAACCTAGCACATCGACTTTCTCGCACGCTGCGCTATGGCTTGCGGAGTGTTTTTGCAGGTGTATATACTTTATACTGGTGCTCTGAAAATAATCTACATAATAGAATGTCTCGGAGAAGCTACTGCTGTACTCCGAAGACTATATGAGTATGTGACCTTAACACACAAGATGTAGCTCGCCCGTAACCTCTTTAGAAATCTGGGTGGAAATATTGATTTCAATCCTGGAACTTCTCGAGCAGCCTCGAAGAGGGCCGCGCCGACATTTGCATCCAAGATTAATTGTTCTGCTCTGACATTCTTCTGAGCTGACGCTTTCAGCGTATAAAAGCAACAGCCGAGGTTCTCGGAATGATAATGAACTCTGTATCGTTTAGTAGCCAGCTTCAAACATTTTCTTCGCTATACGTGATGAGTTGGGTGTATAAATCACAGTCCGCATCCAGATATAATTCTTCCATGATTTCGATAAATTGCCTTTACTGATTATTCGGAAGGTTCCTTTCAAACTCTGGCAGCTAACTTTCTGCCCCAAACTTATACAATCCCAACTAGGTCCCCACCTGTGACGACGTCATCGCCTTCGGAACGTCATTGCTGATCGTGCCAACTTCGTACAAACTATTTGTCATAATGGTTCTATAGTTTTATTTTACATTGGCGGTACGATACATTTATCAAGAGATGTGTTAACTGACTATAATCTTTTACTTCGTGGGGTACAAGAGATTTGATAACACATTTTCTCAGGTCGCGAATTTACACAGATCGACAACTGATCGCTTGCGGTAGGTAACATTCCTGTTGTTCGTGAAAATGACATCCGGGAAGGAAAAGATACATCTGAAACCAAAATGTTAACCTGTAATTGAAACTATTCTCCCTTGATTCTAGTACTGATCTTACGCAATTTGTCCTTTGAGGAGAAGTTGGTAAGTAATTTGCGCCATTCCTTCGCCACAAACAGCGGGTGTATGCAGAAAATACAGCGCTTTAAATGCCACTCCAGCTCGCACTTTGCCGAACTACTGTGGGACTGCAACGACAGCCATCTTGTGGTGCCGTAAATATGGCAAAGGAGATAGGCCTTTATTGCCCCTTCTCTCTCTCTCTCTCTCTCTCTCACACACACACACACACACACACACACACACACACACACTACGCGCGCCCACAAAATATGCACGCTCACTAATTAAATAATTATAATCTACAGTCCGTATACTTACTCAGCTGAATAAATTATAATGTGTTATCCAGTGGAGACTGAAGCCTCGTTTACACTACGACATTATGTTGCAGGCAACTGCTCTACCGGCCACTGCACATGCGCGCTGCGCGTTTGCGCAACTCGTCGGTAAAACTAAACACTTTCGGCGTGTTCCAACTGTGGCGACACTAGTTGCATGAGTTTTGAGGTTATGTGTGTTCGTCGAGTGTAGACAAACTGAATATGAAGTGGGAAACGTAGAATAATGTTCGCTTTTTGGATATCTATTCTTTGCATATATGTTCGTGGGATTTCAGTGATGCTGATTACAAAAATAAGCAACATATTGCTGCTCCTGAGGCCGTCGCGTACGATCACAACATAGTTTGACAATATCTTAACCGCAGGGCAAAATTTATTGCATTAGAAGCCCATATACAACTGAATTAAGAAAAATACAAGAAAATATAATTCTAGCTGTGGAAATGCTCTTGTCTACAAGACTAAAATCCCATCACTGGAGTTGGCCGACTCATTTTTAAGGAATATTGTTGACAGGAGGGAAGACTATACAAATCAAGAAGCTATATTCTTTATTCAATATTTATATTTAGAACGTTCCTGCAGTGCTCCCTATTCACATATGTTTGAATTTTTGAAATATTGCCACTGTACAGATCTATCTTCAAGAGAGTAATTTGCAAACCATCTTCTTCTTAATGCGGCCTGCTTCGAATAATCACTGCTGTTAATGTTAATAATTATTACTGTTAATAATTATTGGTGTTAATGGAAAAGCGTCATCACCAACTAAAACCGCATCTTATAGCATGCCGAGTGTTCTCGGTTGTAATAGCCTACATGCAATGTGATATGTAATTTCAGTTCTGGCGACTGCTTCATGTATTACAATATCTTTATTCCTTATCGCATAATTAACTCTATTTAGAAGAAACGGTAACAGTTCTGGTGACATTCTAAGATAATTAAAAGAACTTCTTGGGTCTTCCATTACAAATTATTTCAGCAAGGATGCTGAGCAACCGAGCTGATATCTTTTCTTCATCCAGTCACGAATCGAAACACGTTTCTTATTGTTTTATTAGGCAGCAATCCCACGCAACAAGCTTTAACTCCATCACAGCTCGTGCGACCTGCAGCTGCCAAAACTTTCATTTCAGATACGACTCAGGAACCCACAAAACGACGAAATTGAAGTGTACACTGGTTTCGCCGTGTCTACAGTCAAATATGAAACCATTTGCGTGCAACTCATTTCGCGCAACGAGTGGCGCAGTCCAGTGTCGTCGTGTAAACTAGGCTTAAGGCTTCCATATCCGAATTAGTTGATACTGTTATATAACTGTTTACCGCTGATTATAATTTACTACAGGCTTAACAATTACGATGTATGGTTATCCATTTGTACGTAACGTTTATTGCCTTTTTTCTGGTAAATTTTTGTTCGACTTTGAAAAAGTAATTGTACAAACGTTTTGCTCTGTGAGCATGGCAGAGCAGCGAAATGTGCGCGCTCACCTAGCCTTTTCTCGTACTAGTAGCAAAGTGATGGATCTGCCTTGTGCTCAGTTCGCCTACTTCCTTCCAGTAAGGCATCAGCCTGCTCCCCATTCTTTACTCGAGTTTAAACATTGCAGATTGCATCTCATCTTAGGCAAAGCATTGCCAAAAGGAATGATGTACGTATTAGAGGCTAGTTTTCTTTTTCCTTTTCCAGCTTCTTATTGTACGGTTCCTATCGCAAGTAGGACTTGCGCGAGTCATGCCTTGCAAGCGAGCTGTGGACACGGTTAATAGCAGTTTTATCGCAGCTTCCAAATGACGTATGGCTGACCAAAATGCTGACGAAATGTTTAAAGTGTCGTATTTGCTTCACTGAAGCCTAGCGCGTGCTGAACGTAGATAGCTCGTTTCATCTGTGCGACAATGTCACATGGTGTATGACTGCAAATATTTTCCACTAATTCCTTTTCAGAGAATACAAGCTTCGAATTTATTTAATTTTTTGTTAGTCTTTAACGATAACTCAATTAGCTACAAACTGGGCGTACTATTCTTTTGCAGGAGTTAAATATGCATTTATACTTTTGTTAAATGTGTGAAATTACGCTATCTGGATCTTCTTTGGAAGGTAAATGCTTAGGTGCGTCATTTCTCGTAACTAAAGAAAGAGAAAATTTGGGTCTTCGGTGAATTTTATTTTATGGACATTGGGATGTGGTCTAACACACTTTTCTGAGCTTAAAGTTTGCTCTTCCAATGCCGAAGACATTATTAGAGGCTATAAAGACTCTAACAGCAGTTTCAGACTTAATCAAGCTGTTTATACGTATCCAACGCTACGATCCATTTGAACCCGGTTTCTGTATTCAAGTCTAGGCCTGCCTCTACAGTATTTATCTTCCCAAATCTCCGTTCATTAACTGACTGACTATTCCCTGGTGCTTCTGGATATTTGCTATCAACCTATCCCTTCTTTTAGCCAAGTTGTAACATAAATTTCTTTTTTTCCCGTTTCGATTAGTATCTCATTAGTTATTCGATACCCATCTGACCTTCAGCATTCTTCTGTAGCTCCAAATTTCAAATTGTCAATTCAGTTCTTGTCTTACTGCTTATCGTGGAGGTTTCATTTCCGAAAAAGGGGTTGGGTTGTTCTGGGGTAAGAGACCAAACTGCGAGGTCATCGGTCTCATCGGATTAGGGAAGGATGGGGAAGGAAGTCGGCCGTGCCCTTTCAAAGGAACCATCCCGGCATTTGCCTGGAGCAATTTAGGAAAATCACGGAAAGCCTAAATCAGCCGGTCCGTAAAAGGATTCTCACCATAAAAATACCTTCAAAAAAGTCTTCCTAACACTTAAATTTATATTAGATGTTACCAAAATCCTATTTATCACGAATACTCTCTTGCTATTGTCAGTCTCCATTTTATGACCTCTCTACTTCGACCATCATGAGTTATGCTGGCCAAACAGCTAAAATAACTAACTGAACTTTTAGTTTCCTAATCTAATTCCCTTAACATCGCCTGATTTAATTCAGCAACATTCCTTTACAGTAGTTTTATCATTAGCCTCTTTTCAAGACACTATACATTCCGTTCAACAAGCCGTAGGGTTATTATGGCCTCGCGTGTTCCTGTATTTCTGCGGAACCCACACTACAAGCTCCATAACACACATCGGCACAACTTCGCGATCTTAAGGGGCCTCTAGGCGGTCAGTGTTGTGCAATATTATTGACGTTGTCCCTAGACTATTCATCTATATTGTCGATAATATTGTGTAGTAATACGATAAAGACACTGCTGCTGTGATAATTACTCTGCTTTGTTGCAAGCAGAAAAAAAGATGGATGAAAAATTGGTGCAAGGAGCATCAAAGATCACACATGAAAAATTGTTGAGAGAACTGAGATTGAAGGAAAAAAAGATTATCACAGATTTTTGTTTGCTGATGGTCCAACGTTTCATACATTACTGGAAATGGTTCTCCTCAAACATTGTCGTCACCGTATTCCCATACGCAGGCACTTGCCCCACTCTCCATCCCAATAAGTTTCCTCGGGCGCCCGTGTCCCCATCACAAAACACAAAATAATACAATGAAAAACGCAGTTCCACCAAGTCAATGTTTATCTATTACTCGATGATATCTTCGAGTGGCTTGAGTACATCAGCGATACAGATAGCCGTACCGTAGGCGCAGTGAGAGGCAAACAGATTGCGTGGCATGAATAATTTAGACTCCAGGAAGAGAGCATTGCGCATGCCCAAGTTCAGAAGTGCCAGTTTTCACAACTGTAGCGGCTTGTGGAGCTTCAGCTTGTCGTTTACACCTTCAAACAGAAACAATATAATAGTTAGGATACAGTATATGTCAAGATTCATTGCAATTTAACTCATCTTATCATTTCTTTTGAAAATCGTTATTCGAGCACATACACACGGTTGAAATATAAAAATTCCACGTCGGTAGAATTATTACAACGACGAGAGTTTCACACCTGTTTCAGTGGCTGAGTGGATAGGCTGACGGCTTACGAACGCAAAGGACGAGCTTTCGAATCTAACTTGAGTCAATCGTCTTTTTTTTCAGACCTGTACAGGTAATATTTTAAACCTTAATTCGCTACACCATAGTGTAGTTGTAGGCTTTCCTAGGTTCCATTTTTTTTCAAAAGTTTCCGTTTTATAATAGTCTATTTTTAAACAAACAAATGGTCATAGTAAAAATACTGAAAATGGATGTAGTTGTAATTACTTCGACCGCCACCTAGTGCCTCTCTAGTTTTCAGCTAAGAGAAACGTATCAGCGGATTGACATACGTCGTAGGTCTGCTTCAAAATGACTGATGTGAATGTTAGCAAGCGAATAATTGTTCTCTTTGAAAATAGTGTTAGTGCATCTGAGGCAAGACGTCGTTATGGTGTTGATGCTTTAACAGCAAGGAGATGGATTAGATGAATTGGTCAGGGCGGCCCTGAATACTCCTTTGTCAATCACCCAGGAACTACGGAGAGCTTCACGTTTCCCGGGCTCGTCGAGAACTGCGCTCAGAAGGTTAAAGGACCATGGAATCAGGTCCTGTCGTGCTCTTGTCAAAGAACCGTTGTTTGACGAACAAGCCTTGGATAGATTAGCAATTATGAGTTCCTGGGAAGATGTCAATTGGAGGAAAGTCATTTTCCCCTCGAATGCAGATTAGTCATGGGTCAGCACACCACATTGTGCATGATGTGATCCAGTTTCACAAAGTGTCTGCGAGATGGGTGCCACGGCAGCTGACTCCTGAAATGAGAGAACGACGTGTTGATGCTTGTGAAGAACTTCTTCGGCGCTTTGAACGAGAAGGTGATGGCTTCCTTGCAAGAATCGTTACTGGGGACGAAACCTGTGTTCACCTCCACCAACTGGAAATGAAGAGAGCGAGCAAGGAATGGTACCATTCCTCATCACCAAAACCAAAGCAAGTTTCGAACAGAACCATCAGCAGGGAAGGTTATGCTGACTCTTTGGGACGAAAAAGGCGTCATTTTGGAGCATTACATGCCTAGAGGGACCACTGTCACCAGTGCATCATACACAGATCTCCTAAAAAATCATTTGCGGCCTGCAATCAAATCAAACCGTCGTGGATTGCTGTCAGCAGGTGTCCTTTTGTAACATGACAATGCAAGGCACCACTCTGCCCGTACAACAGTTGCAACAATCACAGGGCTGCACTTTGAGTGTCTTCCTCATCACCATACTCACCAGACCTTGCCCCAAGAGATTTCCATATGTTTGGACCACTCAAAGACGCAATGGGAGGAAAGAAGTTCCGTTCTGATGAAGAAATACGCCACGCGGTGCATGAGTGGTTGCGCGGACTACCAAAAGAATTTTTTTTCTAAAGGAATGTATGCACTTTGTAAGCGCTGGACGACTTGCATTGAGCGTGGGGGAGATTATGTTGAAAAGTGATACAGCTTTGTACCACTTCTGCACAATAAATAATATTTTTTAAAAAATTTAAGGTTTTCGTTTGACTCACCCTTGTATTATGAACAGCATAGTGAGCGCATTATCGTTGCCAAGATAGACACGAAACCCACGCCTACTATAGTAGTACAATTTTATATGCTAACTTGCTCCGCAGATGATGAAGAGATGGAAGAAATATATGAGATGATAAAATAAATTATTCAGATAGTTAAGGGAGACGAAAATGTAATTGTGATGGGGGATGGGAATTCGATAGTATGAAAAACAAGAGAAGGAAAAGTAGTAGGTGAGAATGGACTGAGAGAAAGGAAAGAAAGAGGAAGCCACCTGTTAGAATTTTGCACAGAGCATAATTTAACCTTCGCTAACACTTGGATTAAGAATCGTAAAAGAAAGTTGTATCAGTGGAAGAGACTTAGACACCGGAAGGTTTCAGATTGATGACATAATGGTTAGATAGAGATTCTGGAATCAGATTTTAACTTGTAAGACATTTCCAGGGTCAGGTGTGGATTCTGGACACTATTTGTTGGTTATGAACTGCATTGAAGACTGAAGAAATTGGAAAATGGTAGGCAATTGAGGAGATGGGACCTGGATTAGTTGAAACAACAAAGAGGATCAAGTAGGTAAAAAGACAAGGCCTAGTCCACACCCTTGAATAACACAAGAGATTTTGGATTTAACTGATGAAAGCAGAAAATTTAAAAATGCAGCAAATGAAGCAGGAGAAATGGAATACAAACGTTTAAAAAATGAGGCTGAGAGGAAGTGAAAAATTGCTATATTGGACTGGTTAGAAGATAAATTTATGGATTTAGAAGTATATTTCACAAGTGGACAGATAGATACCACCTACAGGAAAATTAATGAGGCATTTGAGGAAAAGAGAAGCAGCTGTATGAATATCAAGAGCTCAGATTAAAAGCAGTTTTAAGCAAAAAGGGGAAAGCTGAAAGGCGGTTGAAGTACATAGAGAGAGTATATAAGAAATAGAACTTGAAAACAGTATCACAGTTAGGGAAGTGGACGTGGATGAAGATGGGAGGGGAGATATGATACTGCGAAAAGAATTTGACAAAGCTCTGAAAGATCTAAGTCGAAACAAGGCCCCTGGAGTAGACGATATTCCGTAAGAACTACTGATAGCCTTGGGAGAGCCAGCCATGACAAAACTCTTCCATCTGGTGTGCAAGATGTATGAGACAAGTGAAATACCCTCAGACTTCAAGAAGAATGTAGTAATTCCAATTTAAAAGAAAGCATTTGCTGACAGCTGTGAAAATTACCAAACTATTAGTTTAATAAGGCATGGTTGCAAAATACTAACACGAATTATTTACAGAAGAATGGAAAAACTGATAGAAGTCGACCTCGGAAAAATCGGTTTGGATTCCGGAGAAATGCAGGAACACGCGAGGCGTTCGGAAATGCAAACCCAGATTTATAGCATTTGTGGACTCAGAGAAAGCTGTTGACAATGTTTAATAGAATATTCTCTTTGAAATTCTGAAGCAGTAAAGGAAACCAAAGAAAAATTTGCAGTAGGAATTAAGGTTCAGGGAGAAGAAGTAAAAACTCTAAGATGTGACGATGAGATTGTAGTTCTATCAGAGACAGCAAAGGACTTGGAAGAACGGTTGAATGGAATGGACAAGATCTTGAAAGGAGGATGTAATGTGAACATCAACAAAATCAAAACAAGGATAATGGAATGTAGTCGAATTAAGTCAGGTGACGCTTAGGGAATTATATTAGAAACGAGATAATAAAAGTAGTAGATGGGTTTTGCTATCTGGGCAGCAATATATCTGATGATGCCGAAGTAGAGCGGATATAAAATGTAGAATGGCAATTCCAAGAAAAGAATTTCTGAAGAAGAGAAATCTGTTAAGATCAAATATAGACTTAAGTGTTCGGAAATCTTTTTTGAAGGTATTTGTCTGAAGTGTACCCATGTAGGGAAGTAAAACATGGACGATAAACAGTGTAGATAAAAAAAAGAGTAGAAGTTTTCGAAATATGGTCCTGCGGAAGGATGCTGAAGACTAGGTGGGTCGTTCACGTAAATATTGAGAGGAAGTACTGAATAGAATTGGGGAGACAAGAAAGTTGTGTCAGAACTTGACCAAAAGAAGGAATCGAAGGAATCGATTGATATGACACATTTTGAGACAGCAAGGGATCACCAGTTTAGTACTGGAGGGAAGTGTGCGTGTGTGTGTGTTGTGAGGGGGGGGGGTGTTAAAATCATAGAGGGTGAGCAAGAGGTGAATAACGGTAAGCAGATTCAGAAAGATGTAGTTTGCAGTAGTTATTCGGAGATAAAGAGGTTCAAAAATGGTTCAAATGGCTCTGAGCACTATGGGACTTAACTTCTGAGGTCATCAGTCCCCTAGAACTTAGAATTACTTAAACCTAACCAACCTAAGGGCATCACACACATCCATGCCCGAGGCAGGATTCGAACCTGCGACCGTAGCGGTCGCGCAGTTCCAGACTGTAGTACCTAGAACCGCTCGGCCACCTCGGCCGGCCAGATAAAGAGGCTCACATAGGATGGAGTACCACGGAGAGCTGCATCAAACCAGACTGAAGACAACAACAAACAACAACAGCAACAACAAGAAGCTTGGTAATGGCTATTCTGTGGAAGACTTGAGATTTGCAAGTGCAATTTCACTTTACAATATCTGAGACACAGTTATGGAAACGTGTCATGCAGTATTATAGTGCACTGCAGGATTAAATTCGGGTAAGCAATGTATACACCGAGATACATTTGTGTATATACCTGTATTCATATCTTTGCATTATTTAAATTTTCAAGAACATCTTTCGTGGCCGTTCACTTTTTTTCTGAGCAGTAAATCATACAAATTATCATCCGTGGCATATGTATTTTTGTACTCGTCTGCCCTAACATCTCACAATACCGGCAATAATTTATACATTTCGATGTACTCTAATAATAATGGTTTTTCGTCGTATTTTGAACTCATTTTGCAACGATAACAACAACAAACCTAACGTAACCTCCTCAGCCTCTGTAGCACACGAGGATATTGTCAGTATTGCCCACAGACGGCACAATTTCCAAATTTTTCGATGTTCTCAGTATTATTGCGCAACCTCTCAGTACGACTCATAGACGATTTATATATCGAGCATCAGAGAAACGTTGTCAGTATTGCTGACCGTGTAGAGACCGCTTTAGGAAACGGTCTAATGGCGTCATAACCCAACCGTTGGGTCGATAGGTATAAACAATTCGGCTTGCCGAACTTTTTCAAGTTTGAACTGGTATCTGAGTCTTTATAGGTTCTGGCGATGTCCCCAGAAATAGGAGATGAAACGTTAGGCTCAGAAGTGTGCTTTGGACCACAGCCTAATGTCTATAAAAGAAAATTCACAAAGGACGCAACTACAAGCCGTGAAAGCCTGCAATGTAAGACGAGAAAAATTTGGGGTGTAAGCTCGGAGTAGGGAAGGAATTTTAAAGATAAACACATGGCACTTGCCTTAAGCGCCTTGGGCAAAATTGTTAAGGCTTTCGTGGCCACTGTTGACAAACTGCCTGTTGGCTTCCGTCTCGATTATGGAACACACATAATACCTAAATGTGGAAGCCCGTATGGAGGTTTGAACTGCTGTCCTTCAGAAAGCGAGTCCAGTGTCATTACACTGCGCCACCTCTCTCGTTTTCTCGTATGTGCATGACGCATACGTTACCAAGGTGGCTCGTACTGTTGCTTCGGATCGACGTTGAGGTGGTCTGCAGGTACGCGAGTATCTTGAGATTAATTTCTCCATAGTTCCGAGCTACTATTATCATTTTTTTGGGCATAGGAAATAGCAGAAAACATGTAGTTGTATTTGTCAACTCCTCGAGGCAAGTCAAAATGATAGGGCGTGTTCACTATGATTTACTGTTGTGCAGGAGCACATCGCGCATATGATGCCACAAATTATGCGCAGGCTATATATTCCGTTCTATGATGAGTTATGACAGTTTCGATTGCTTTGATAACGGTTTGCTTTTCCCCCGCACACTCTCTTCGCTGTAGACGAACTGAGAACAAGATTGTGGCTAATCTGTTCCAAATCATTGTCTTGCTTTCCCTGTCTACGTAATCGATAGTTACTTTAAATAACACTGAATGCTTCATTGTCTTATCTCCTTTACTGAGAACTTTTTTCCTCATACTTTACCGATTATGCTAGGTTAATCAAAATCACGCAAGTGAGATTTAAGCGTGTGTTCGATCTAATCTTGTAACGGGAATTATTGTGCTTACCTTTCCTATTCTGGCGATGTCCTTCTGATAGCACCAGCTCTAAGAACAGAGACTTCGAAGCTCAGGTTAATGCTATACCATGCACAACGAACGTTTAAGTAACAAAATAGTTTATGATGAAACAGACATTTTTAACATATTATTAGTGACTGCAAATCAGCTGAGGCTCGTTATATGTACTATATATCTGTGTATACATTAAAGGCGTTTGCAAGCTTCAGTACGTAGACATACTGAAACTGTCGCAGTATATAACACACACACATCTACTGCGTTACAGTTAAGTCTGAGCACAGTCAGGACACGTTATTGTATTTTATAACAGATGTCGAAAACTTAAAGAGAAACGCCCACATACGTATATGTAATGTGCCTGGGCGGAGGCCTAATGCAATAGTCCATATAAATTAACACTTCGAGATGGGCCTGAATCCCACTCCGGCACTGCCCCTTAGCTATGACTGTCATACCTCGTGAACTGTGTGTCGTAGAACGATATAATTTCTAAGGTACATTCAGTAGCAAACGTGGATACTGTGTGCTAAATCTGGTGCAAATAGAGTTGGTACCAAAGAAGAAATAAATTAACACGCCATGCCTCTGAGAGTCGGTTCAGTCTCGGAAGCGTTAATTCACAATATTCTTCGTGAATGGTGGATAAAATAACGATACAATTGACGATATAATTCAATGAATTCACTGTATTAAAAATTTCAGCAACACAGAAGTCTTAAGATGGAACAATACTCTCTGAAACTGTTACATTAACAAAACTGTTACAGATGCGGCACAGGTCGTTTATTGACGATATTTTCTTTAAGATTTCTCTCAAGTTTTCTTAGAACAGATAGGGCGAATCCCTACCTACAATAAAAAGAAACTTGTTAGCATCAAATTGTACCGACCTCTTTGATGATGATATCACAGAGAGTGGGGTCAGTGATCATAATGAAATGACAGCAATAGTGATCAGCTAGCTTCAGATAATTACAAAAATTAGCAGATTACACGACACGCTGCGTAAAATTTATAATGAAGAGTCATTGCATTTCCCAAACTGAAGTGAGGATCATTTAGTTCAGGGGCTGAATTTGTAAGAGGAACAGTCGATCAAACTCCAGAAAAATTGTACCTAGAAGAATAATTTACTGTGGCAGAGAAGATCCATTAGAGAACAATAGCATAAAGTTTCATAAGAAACAATGTCAACTGCACGGTAGATACCAATCAAATCATAAATCTGCAAACAGACATATTAATTGAAACAGAAGAGCATTTCGAGAAGCCTTCAGTAACTACTATAGCAAAATACTTAGGTTCTCTCCCGAACTTAAAAGAAATTTTCATCGCGTGTAAACGCTGCCACTGGTACAGACCAGTATCTGGACACTTGCTGATAAGGGATCGAAATAAAAATAGTTACTAAACAAAAACTGATATGCGGTATTTCAATAAGAAAGCTTCTTCTTGAACGTTGCTTAGCATATTTTTGTATATGCCACATCAAAGATGAGTGACAGTAAGGAACCGCAGCACAGGAGCCGGCCGAAGTGGCCGTGCGGTTAAAGGCGCTGCAGTCTGGAACCGCAAGACCGCTACGGTCGCAGGTTCGAATCCTGCCTCGGGTATGGATGTTTGTGATGTCCTTAGGTTAGTTAGGTTTAACTAGTTCTAAGTTCTAGGGGACTAATAACCTCAGCAGTTGAGTCCCATAGTGCTCAGAGCCATTTGAACCATTTGAGCCGCAGCACAGATGAGAAGCAGCAAGAATGATAAAACTCAGGAAAGCCTCCAGGACGAGACGGAGTACACAGGTCTTAAGAGTGTACTTTCTCTTAACCATAGTTTACCTCATATCTCTTGAGCAGATAACTCATTCCAGTGATTAGAAGAAACAAGGTTTATCTGCAAAAAAGCTATTAGAACGAATTGACATAATTACAGTCCTTTTTCACCCGCGTCTATTTCAGTTGAAATCAGCTTATTCAAAACCCTATCCGCGGTGTTCACAAATGACATCCTAAGTTCTATGGACAGAGGCAGGTGTACTCATTGTTTCATAGTGTTCTAAAATGTTTCGATTTAGTATCACACCAACTAAAGGAAACACTTTCATGTGGAATATGTCACACGGTTTGAGACTAAAATGGTATTTTCTCCCCCAGATCCGATATTATTACGGATGGAAAGTCGTCACAGACGCCGACGTAATACATGGTGTGCCTTAGGAAAGACTAATAAAACAATTACACATCATATTATACCTTCGTGTAGCGAATAGTATTAGCTGCAATGTAAGACTTCTACCAGGTGAGACGATTATCTGTAAGGAAGCTGTTAGACAAAAACTGTAACATCCAAAGGAAGCTTGAGAAGTTAAGACCTGATCGTAGACTACCAAATGGCGCATAAAAACATTGAAATGTGGTAGCACTTAATACACGATTAATGCGTCGCTATAGCAGACTATTTCATACATGCATCTGTGAGTAATAATGCTTAGAGATGCGAAGTGGAACACTCCGCTCTACGTGCTCCAAATGCGAGACGTCGATTGTTGGTAGCTTATTGGAAAACAGCACCTTATTTACAGGTCAGATTTCATCCATACTGGAATAATGCTTAAGAACGAGGAACTGAAATTATACTACTGGCCATTAAAATTGCTACACCACGAAGATGACGTGCTACAGACGCGAAAGTTAACCGACAGGAAGATGATGCTGTGATATGCAAATGATTAGGTTTTCAGAGCATTCACACAAGGTTGGCGCCGGTGGCGACACCTGCAACGTGCTGACACGAGGAAAGTTTCCAACCGATTTCTCATACACAAACAGCAGTTGACCGGCGTTGCCTGATGAAACGTTGTTGTGATGCCTCGTGTAAGGAGGAGAAATGCGTACCATCACGTTTCTGACTTTGATAAAGGTCGTATTGTAGCCTATCGCGATTGCGGTTTATCGTATCGAGACATTGCTGCTCGCGTTGGTCGAGATCCAATGACTGCTAGCAGAATATGGGATCGGTGGGTTCAGGAGGGTAATACGGAACGCCGTGCTGGATCCCAATGGCCTCGTATCACTAGCAGTCGAGATGACAGGCACCTTATCCGAATGGCTGTAACGGATCGTGCAACCACGTATCGATCCCTGAGTCAACAGATGGGGACGTTTGCAAGACAACCATCTGCACGAACAGTTCGACGACGTTTTCAGCAGCATGGACTATCAGGTCGGAGACCATGGCTGCGGTTACCCTTGACGGTGCATCACAGACAGGAGCACCTCGATGGTGTACTCAACGACGAACCTGGGTGCACGAATGGCAAAACGTCATTTTTTCGGATGAAACCAGGTTCTGTTTACAGCATCATGATGGTCGCATCCGTGTTTAGCGACATCGCGGTGAACGCACGTTGGAAGCTTGTATTCGTGATCGCCATACTGGCTTATCACCCGGCGTGATGGTATGGAGTGCCATTGGTTACACGTCTCGGTCACCTCTTGTTCGCATTGAGGCACTCTGAACAGTGGACGTTACATTTCAGATGTGTTACGACCCGTGGCTCTACCCTACATTCGATCCCTGCGAAACCCTACATTTCAGCAGGATAATCTACGACCGCATGTTGCAGGTCCCGCACAGGCCCTTCTGGATACGGAGAATGTTCGACTGCTCCAGATCTCTCACCAATTGAAAACGTCTGGTCAATGGTGGCCGAGCAACTGGCTCGTCACAATACTCCTGTCATTACTCTTGATGAACTGTGGTATCGTGTTGAAGCTGCATGGGCAGCTGTACCTGTACACGCCATCCAAGCTCTGTTTGACTCAATGCTTCCGGCCGTGGTGGCCGAGCGTTTCTAGGCGCTTCAGTTTGGAACCGCGCGACCGCTGCGGTCGCAGGTTCGTATCCTGCCACGGGTATGGATGTGTGTGATGTCCTTAGGTTAGTTAGGTTTAAGTAGTTCTAAGTTCTAGTGGACTGATGACCTCAGCTGTTAAGTCCCGAAGTGCTCAGAGTAATTTGAACCATTTTTTGACTCAATGCCCAGGCGTATCAAGGCCGTTATTAAGGCCAGAGGTGGTTGTTCTGGGTACTGATTTCTCAGGATCTATGCACCCAAATTGCGTGAAAATGTAATCATATGTCAGTTCTAGCATAATATACTTGTCCAATGAATACCCGTTTATCATCTTCACTTCTTCTTGGTGTAGCTATTTTAATGGCCAGTAGTGTAGATCGATTAAGCAGCGTAAGCATGGAGCGACAAAAGGAAGGGCAGCGAGAATGCCTCAAGCATTGCGAGTCATTATAACACATTATTGAAAAGTTTCTAACTTCAGACTCTCGAAGAGAAAGCTCTATATCATGGGAAAACCTGTTCAGAAGATTTCAAGATCTGCGTTTCCAAACAGAAACTGCAAGTATTTTCCCCACATAACGCAAATAAAATTAGACTAATAAAAACCCTTACAGAGACGTACAAGCATTTATTTTTCGCATATTCCATTTCTGAATGAAATGAACCTTAATATGTGGTGCAATAAATAAATCCTTTGCCACACACTACGTAGTGTTTCGCAAAATATCGATGTAGAAAACGAAGTTCAGGCATTAACGTCTCATCCACGACGAGATCATTAGAGACGAGCATAAGCTCGGAAGGAGGAAGTATGTGTAAGGAAATCGGCCGTTCCCTTTGAAGGGAACCAGCCCGGCATTTGCCTTAAGCAATTTACGGAAACCACGGGAAACCGAAATCGGATTGCTGGACGGGTGTTGAACCGCTGTCGTCCCGAGTCCCATGTCTCACCATTGGGTCACCTCCCTCGGTTTGTACAAGGGGTGTTCAGTAAGCAAATATGCTGAATTTATTGTGGGGCATCGACGAACATTCCCGCTTCGGCCCGTATAGTTTCATGAAGTTCCGATAGGTGGCAGTGGTATACGTAGCGTTGAAAATGGCGTCTGTAACGGAGGAGCGTTCCAAACAGACAGCTGTCATTGAGTTTCTTTTTGCGGAAAAGCATAGCGTCGTAGATATTCGTAGGCGCTTCCAGAATGTCTACGGAGACGTGGCAGTGGACAAAAGCATGGTGAGTCGTTGGGCGAGGCGACTGTGATCATCGTACAAGGTCGCGCAAACCTGTCCGATGTCCCGCGTGCCGGCCGGTCGCACACAGCTGTGACTCTCGCAATGTTTTAGTGTGCGGACACTCTCAATCGAGGCGGTCGACGGATCACAATCTAACACCTCGCTTGCTAACTGGATCTCTCTGTTGATAATGCTGACACACTCGTCCACCAGTTGGGTACTGAAAAGTGTGTGCCCGCTGGCTTCCTCGCTGCCTAACATAAGACCATAAACAGCAACGAAGGACCATTTGTGCGGAGCTGGTTCCTCGTTACGAGGCAAAGCATGACAATTTTTTGTCAAACATCGTCATAGAAGCTGAAACATGAGTTAATCCCTTCGAACCGGAAACAAAACGGCAATCTATGGAGTGGCGCCACACCACCTCTCCTCCGAAGAAAAAGTTCAAAGCCGCACGCTCATCTGGTTAAGGCAAGGCGACGGTCTTCTGGGACTCTGAACCGGTTAATCTGTTTGATGTCCTCCCTCATGATGCAACGATCAACTCTGAAATGTATTCTGCTACCCTCAGGAAACTGAAGAATCGACTTAAGTTTGTTCGTCATCACAAAAATGCAAACAAACTTCTCCTTCTCCATGGTACGCATGGCCTCACACAAGTCTGCCCACCAGAGAGGAGCTCAAAACTACATTGCACTGTTTTTTCTCATCCATCCTACAACCCGGATGTCGTACCTTCCGACTTCCATCTGGTTGGCTCAGTGAAGGAGGAACGTCCCGGGAAGTAGTACCTGCATGATGGGCAGGTTACTGATGCACCAAGACGTTGGCTCTGACGCCGGCGAGTACAGTGGTACAATGCGGGCATACGGGCCCTCACAGTAAGGTGGGGTAAGGCTGTCGCGTTGAACGGAGATTACGTTAAAAAATAGGACTTTGTATTCGGAAGAGTGGGGAATAATATGGTGTATTGGAATCCTGAATGAAACCAACAGCCTGCTATCAGAAAAATGTGTTGCATTACTTACTGAACACCACTCGTATATGTACGAGGGTAATCCCTAAAGTAAGGTCTCCTATTTTTTTATAAGTACATAGACCTGCTTATTTCTACGATGGTGTACATCAGTTTACAGCTTGAACATCTAGCTATTTTTCGACATAATCACCATTTCTGTCGATGCATTTTTGTAGACGCTGTGGCAGTTTTTGTATGCGCGTGTCATACCAGCTCGCCGCCATGCTGTTCAGAAAGTTATGAACCTCTTCTTTCACGTCGTCGTCGGAGCTGAATGGCTGGGACCACAGTTAAAGCTGACAAGTACTGTGAGACGCTGAAAAAATTCAAACGGACAATTCACAACCGGAGAAGAGGAATGTTGAGCAAGGGCGTACACATTCTCCATGACAACGCTCGCCCACACATCGCTCGGCAAACCGTTGCTCTCTTGCAACAATGTCAGTTGAGCATGATCAACCACCCACCCACCCACCCACCCACCCACTAGTTCTGACTTGGCGCCCAGTGACTACCACCTGTTGCCTAGGTTAAAAGAACATTTGGCCGGAAAGCTATTCAGCTCCGACAACGAGGTGAAAGAAGAGGTTCATAACTTTCTCGACAGCATGGCGGTGAGCTGGTATGACATGGGCATACAAAAACTGCCACAGCGTCTGCAAAAATGCATCGACAGAAATGGTCAAAAAATAGCTAAATGTACAACCTGTAAACTGATGTAAACGATTGTAGAAATAAACAGGTCTACGTACTTACAAAAAAAATAGGAGACCTTACTTTTGGGATTAACCTCGTAGAAACGTCTTACAGTTCGTCATACGTCTCAACGGCGAAATTGTCCCTTTTGACTTTCATTACAACACCTCCCACGCTAGATCAAGCAATAATAATCTGGCAACAACAGTCGTTATTGATAAGGCGTGACGAAATCGTAGTTGCTGCAAATCTTCCTGTTTAACCCATGAGTCCTTATTTTTGGAAAGCTCCACTCATCCGTCACAGTCATTGAAGACAATGTTGAAGGCTATGCCACCGTGTCTGTTTTATTAAGGCGGGTCTGTAACGTGTGAAAATAAATCCTTCAAGACGACCGTGTTCGTTGAACGCCGCCAGGCTAAACTAGATGCACTTGGAGGTCGGATACTTCCTGCGCAGTGATGTCACATTTTCTCCGCAAACAGACTCTGCATTCCTGGCGGAGGCCTCTGCAGCAAAACGCCTAGATAAGCTGGCTTTGTTGTAAACAGAGGCTGCGCTGATTAAGTTCTGGCGTTGTTATTTAACGAGCCCCATTAACGGGAGGCGCGCCGGAGAGAGGAAGTGCCCGAGGCGCGCACCGGTCCAGTCCGTATCGATTAAAGAGGGCGTCGATTAAGAAAACCTCTCTGGCGCGCCACAGATTAATTATCTCTAACTGCATCTGGGGCGGGCGCGGCTTTAAACAAACGGCCGGTAATCGATAAGCCGTGACGCCCGCCTCGCTGCCTCGCTTCCTCACTTGCGCCGCCTTCGCCTTGGCGCTGTGTAGGCTGAGGTAGTAGAGCCTGTCGCCGGTATCTGATGCTCTGTCAATAGGCAGCGCCGCGCCGGCATCCGCAGCGTCAACATTGGGAGCCGGGCTGTCGGATGTTCTGTGACGGCACGTGACAGTCGCAGCACAATGCAAATGAGCGGCACGACCAGCTGCGCCGGCACTCAGGGAACGCCCTACTCTCGTGACATTACGATGGTCCCCAGAGGCTGCCGCATTTTTACTCACTTAACAATACCTTGCTCAAAAAAATAGATTTATACGGCTCTCATGACTAACGTATTAGGTGAATATAAACTACTGGCCTTTAAAATTGCTACACCACGAAGATGACGCGCTACAGACGCGAAATTTGACAGGAAGAAGATGCTGTGATATGCAAATGATTAGCTTTTCAGAGCATTCAAACAACGTTGGCGCCGGTGGTGACACCTACAACGTACTGACATTAGGAAAGTTTCCAACCGATTTCTCATACACAAACAGCAGTTGGCCGGCGTCGCCTGGTGAAACGTTGCCTTGTGTAAGGAGGAGAAATGCGTACCATCACGTTTCCGACTTTGATAAAGGTCGGATTGTAGCCTATTGCTGCTCGCGTTGGTCGAGATCCAATGACTGTTGGCAGAATATGGACGCGGTGGGCTCAGGAGGGTAATACGGAACGCCGTGCTGGATCCCAACGGCCTCGTATCACTAGCAGTCGAGATGACAGGCATCTCATGCGCATGGCTGTAACGGATCGTGCAGCCACGTCTCGATCCCTGAGTCAACAGATGGGGACGTTTGTAAGACAACAACCATCTGCACGAACAGTTTGACGACGTTTTCAGCAGCATGGACTATCAGCTCGGAGACCATGGCTGCGGTTACCCTTGACGCTGCATCACAGACAGGAGCGCCTGCGATGGTGTACTCGACGACGAACCTGGGTGCACGAATGGCAGAACGTCATTTTTTCGGATGAATCCAGGTTCTGTTTACAGCATCATGATGGTCGCATGCGTGTTTGGCGACATCGCGGTGTACGCACATTAGAAGCGTGTATTTGTCATCGCCATACTGGCGTATCATCCGGCGTGATGGTATGGGGTGCCATTGGTTACACGTCTCGCTCACCTCTTGTTCGCATCGGCGGCACTTTGAACAGTGGACGTTACATTTCAGATGTGTCACGACCCGTGGCTCTACCCTTCACTCGATCCCTGCGAAACCCTACATTTCAGCAGGATATTGCACGACCGCATGTTGCAGGTCCTGTACGGGCCTTTCTGGATACAGAAAATGTTCGACTGCTGCCCTGGCCAGCACATTCTCCAGATCTCTCACCAATTGAAAACGTCTGGTCAATGCTGGCCGAGCAACTGGCTCGTCACAATACGCCTGTCACTAATCTTGATGAACTGTCGTATCGTGTTGAAGCTGCATGGGCAGCTGTATCTGTACACGCCATCCAAGCTCTGTTTGACTCAATGCCCAGGAGTATCAAAGCCGTTATTACGGCCAGAGGTGGTTGTTCTGGGTACTGATTTCTCAGGATCTATGCACCCAAATTGCTTGAAAATGTAATCACATGTCAGATCTAGTATAATATATTTGTCCAAAGAATACCCGTTTATCATCTGCATTTCTTCTTGGTGTAGCAGTTTTAATGGCCATTAGTGTAGATTTTACCCGTTTATCATCTGCATTTCTTCTTGGTGTAGCAGTTTTAATGGCCATTAGTGTAGATTTTCCCAGCGTATATTGATGACATCTTCCCAACTTTCCATTCTGGCTACTATATTAAAATTCCGCGCCATTTCGACGAATGTCATTCTCATCACCGCTTGAAGGTAGTAAGCGAGGCACTCGTCGAAATGCCGCGCAATTGGAATGCAGTCACCCGGATGGAAGCGCGAGAAGATGTCGTCAACGTAGTAAGTGTTTATTATTATTATTACTATTATTTTTAATTTTTAAGTCGCACTTCAGAATCACCGGGCTCTGCTAATGAAATAAATCTTAAGTTTCCTCCGGTGCCGATCATTGAGTATCTTCAGGTATCATAAAATCATTTACAAAAGCCTATATGGCGACATTCTTATATTGCTGTCAAAAATATAAGCTGTCATGCATCGCTGTCGTCAATAGTAAAATCCAATATACACGATGTCTGCGGAGGAACTGGCAATATTCAGGGATATGAAAAGAACGATCATTCAAAGCAAAAAACTCTAGTAAAAATGGGTTTTAAAATGCATACCTGAAGAGCTATGTGAACTTCTTCATCCTTGATATTGTGTGACAAATCTCTTCTACAGCTAGCTCTATGCATCCATATTTTGAGAGGTGTTAGTATTGGCCAAAACAAGAAAAAAATGTCTTGTAAACATGGGCGCTAAAATATGTATTTTCAGAGCTATGAACACTTCAGTAGTTGGGCAACAAGGACATCAGGGCGTTTCGTCAGTGCGAGTTGTGTACATTCAGGGCCAAGTATATTTTCAGGGGCAAACCTATGGTTCTCGTTTGATTGACAGGTCCTTAATCTGTTGTTCTGCTAAGAGGATTATAACCTCATGGGTATAATATTTCCTTTTGATTGACAGGTCCTTAACCTAGTGTTCCCCCACCTATCCCATTCCCCATCCTCCTCCCCCCCCCCATCCCTCTGGGAACTCCCCTCATCGATACAAGCACACTTTTGATATCAATTTGATTGATTAATTAATTAACTTGATCAATTAATTAACTCCTGCCCCTCTAGGAAACCCCCCAGGTCTTCCCCTCTCTTCTCCCATCTGGAAAGTGGCGGGAAAGGGGGTCTGGAAGGATGTCACGAGGAAATTCAATTGTATTGCGTAGGATATACTGTTTATATACAAAATTAAGTTTGCAGGGGCTGGATTTCACCTGTATTTGGAGGGAAAAGATCACATCCACTAACTACATGTTCTAATTACGTAATTACACTGCTGCAGACTGGAGGTATCGTTTTATTCCAAAATTTTCGTGTGTGTGCTCACCTTGACATACAGCTCGACTGAGCTAGTGCACAATGCGACCACCAGAGAACATTCCAATCCACCTACCCATCCCAGAAAAAATTGGTAGGGAAAATACTCACTCTGTGCTGGATAGAAACGATCTCACGACACGAAATTCAAATGAAAGTCAATAATATATTGATACATATTTTTATTTAATCAGTTTGTGGGAGAAAGAGTTATTGGTGCCCATGTTGAAGTATAACAGCTTATTTCGACCACATCCAAAGTCATTTACTAAATACTGATTCCCAGATGTGATTTATATTTATTGAATTTACTAGCAAATACATGTAATGGTAATTGCAAACAGTGCCCAAAGACAATAATACAAAGCAGCCAAACATGAGTAAAAATCACCTTGGGGAAATAATAACTATGCAATAATGTCCTAGATTTTGAAATTGACATTGGTAGGAATGAATAAGATTGTCTGGCTATTTTGTATTTTGCAAAACTTAATCACAAAAAATGAATGATGCGATGTAGTTTATCAAACATTACTGCCATTGTATTTGAATGTAATATTAACCTAAATGTATTTCTATTAAATGTTCATAAACTCTATGTTTTCAGAACTCCAGAAACAAGTTAATATGTTAAAACTGTATAGTTCATGATGATGGCATTATTAGGAAATGTAAAAAAAGAATCTAACTTTCAAAGATAACCAGGCCAGGTACATAATTTTGGCCTGTATCACGAAATTCTGTACCTAATTTCATGTCTCACTATACAGTATTAACTCTTTTTATTAGCTAATTTGATGGTACATAAAGAAAAAAGTAACTGAATTTTTGTTGAATTGAACATCTTGTATTTCACTATGGAAACATAAAAATTACTGTGACCTTTGTATTTAAAAACAGATACATGTAAATTAGAAGTATTTTGCCATCCAAATTGTCAACTCAATGTAAAACTTTTAATAGTAGCTCACTATAAGTCTATCTATGACAATTAGCCCATTGCTGTGTTTACTATAAACACTGACAGATTTTTATAGCCAGCACATCAGTCTTCCATCAGATTTTGAGATGGAATCTATGTTTGTCATTGGTTGTAACAATGTTATAATAAACAGTATTATTTAAAATGGTGCATCTGTAAACTTGATTATTATACACATCACATGTAAAATCTGTAGATCAGGAGAATTCCAGATTATCTACAAGAATCAGTTGTTGCAGCAAAGAAGAAAAGAAGATGATAAGTATTTGTTCTTTGATGAATTTACACACCCATCTGATGAACTGTTCATAATATTAGCTGCTGTCATCAAGAGCAACAAATTCTTTTACAATTTGGCAGATTTTGAAATGGGGTAATGTCACAAAATGGTGGAGGAGCTGGGATTTGAAATAAGTCAGACTACAGTTCTGATATTAATTTCAAGTTTCAGCTGCACCAAGGAAGCTCACAGGAAGACACAGAATTTAGTCTCTCTGAGAATCTGATGACAACATCTGTGTGTAAGCTGCCAACATCTGACTACATGGAACCTTTGTTAACACAGCCAACCCATAACCTAATCTACACGCTGTGGTTACCACATGTTGGAAAACAGAATATATCTGGTTTTTCTTTAATGCCAACAGCAATACAAACATAATAAAGTATATCGTGTGAAAAAAAGTGAATAAGAAATCTATTTTATATTTATTTTGAATGAAAACTATCATGTGTGAACATATAAATAGCAAAAATCGAAATAGGGAGGGAGGTGAAGATAATCAAGAAAACGTTAATTTAATTGATAACTAATTAGAAAGTGGGCCTGCACAAGGAGTGATACAAGTAGTGTTTTCTATCCTTTTCATAGGTTTACTAATGAGGAAGCAAAATATTGATCAACAGGGTCAAAAGCTTGATCAATGGGGTTGGCAGCTTGACAGATTAGAGCAAACTTTAGAAAAACAAAATGAGGAACATAAATATTTTAGGAAGAAATTGAATATTAATAGATACTACCAATACCATCCAATACCACTAAATTTGTTAAAAATGTAGAACAAGAATTAATTGGACTAGAAAAATTTGTTGATAATGAAAAACCGTAAGTTTGACACTACATTAAATTTGATCAGCAAAAAAGTAGAGGATGTTGATAACGACCTGCTAGCTGAAGTTGACAAGCAAGATAAAAATAACAAAATTTTGTATGGTAAAATAAAAAAAGGGCAGAAATTTAAAATTAGCATTAAAATTCTGGGATTTTAATTGTAAAAAGTAGTGCTGATACAAGTTTATCTAGTCAAGTCCAAACCAGAGTTGATGAAATTGAGGAAAGTACGGTTACTGAAGGTTGTTGGTTCAGTAACAGTAGTGGTTGGAGCAACATCAATATGAAAACGTTTCATAGTGAGAACAGGATCCCTCCTGTGGATTTTATTTTTCAGTGAAAAAATAACTGTAACAAGACCATGTCTGATAAACTGAAGATAAAGTTTGTTAAAAAATTTCTGGATGCTGAAGCACTTTCCTGGGCACATCACCACATCAAAACAAATATAACTTTTACAAATTTTGAGGAAGCTCTCTTCAGAAAAATCTGGCCTGAGACAAAACAGGCAAGAATCAAGACAAGAGTTTTTAAATGGTCCATGTTTTCGGAAAGGCAATGACAGTATGAAGACCTTCTGTGAAAAGCAATTAAAACATTGGTACATCAGGACAAACCTCTAGATGATTTAATACAGATGGATGCTTTAAAAAGATGTTTACATCATCAAGTTCAATGAAGCCTAGTTTATGGGCCAGACAATTCTATATAGCAATTTCTTAGGCATGTTGATAAACTGAGGTCTGGGAAAAGAATGACAGGCAGAGTGTAGAGTATATGGAGTCAAGGCACAGTCATAATGAGGATGTGAGGAAGGGGGGGGGGGTGCCCAAGAAACCACCTTGATGAAGAAATGGAAGAAGAGAGAATTATAATTATCATTATAATGACAGTGACAGGAAAGAATATCCAAGGGGCAATACACCTAGAGATGTCTGTAGAAGACATGATCAAAGACAGGATAGGAACCGACCTAATAAGAGAGCACCAGAATCAGGAAATGTACAGGGGAATGGTAATGAAATGAGGCATGATAACAGGAAATTAGAGAACAGAAGAAATGGTTAGGGAAACTGCCTTTCACTTCATGGGGAGCCTGTTGGTCTGAGGTGAGTTTTGATGTAACTAGAAAACAGGCTAATACATATGGAAGAGGTAGAGATAATCAAGGTGACATCTGGTAAATAAAATAAACTTCAGTAGCTACTTTTTGGAGGAAATTGTAACCAATATAGACAGGGAGGAAGCTTGTAAATCAGACCTTGACTGATTTACTTAATGAGCCACGAAGTAGTAATGAAATTTTGAATAATTATGGCTTCTGAAAATACTCAGTGTGATGAATATTGTCTTAAGAATTTATTTACTGATATAACTTTTAAGGATATTTGTAAACCTGTGATAGCTGATATAAATTGTGGCGAAAAAGTAAGTCATGCACTTAAGGGGGATAAAGTTGATGATATTAATGATGTTTTTAGTGATACTTGATGTACATAAAGATAGTGATGTTTCGAAAGTAGTAGTAGTAGTAGTAGTAGTAGTAGTAGTAGTAGTAGTAGTTGTTGTTGTTGTTGTTGTTGTTGTTGTTGTTGTTGTTGTTGCTGTTGGTGGTGGTGATTTTCTATATGAAGAATTACATGGGCTGATTTATGTGCAAATAAATGGTAGTGATATGTATGAAATAGGGGTGCTATTATTGGTCTTGATGATGATGGTATCATAATGTGGGTACATACAGCACATCTGGTCATTCCTCCCCCCCCCCCCCCTCCCAGCGGGTCCGGGGGTAAGAATAGGCCCGAGCCCGAGGTATTCCTGCCTGTTGTAAGAGGCGACTAAAAGGAGTCTCACATGTTTCGGCCTTTATGTGATATTCCCCTGTGGGATTTGACCTCCATTTTTGAAAATGTTCTCAAAGAATGAGCCAACTGGGGAAGGGTGCCTTGCATGGTGAATCGTGTCCATTGTGCATTGAGATCTTTAGCCCAATGTCTTGTCATTGCATTGCATTCCTGCCCTTTCTCCATCTCTTGGGCAAGTACACCTTCCTGGGTGTGTTTTCCACCATGCACTATCCAGTGTCACCTTCTGTGCCGACAATGACCATGGACTGCTTTGTACCTCATCTCCAGCATGGTATCCAGTCCATTGTGGTGGGGCCGCCATGTACCCTGTTGGTTGTAGCCCCCTGACAACACAGGGATCACTCTGCTGATGCCTGCACCACTAACTCCTCACGTATGCCAAGGAGTAGACGCCCATCCCCCTGGGGCATCGGGACTCCCGGCAATGGCCATCCTGCCAGGTGGCCTTTGCTGTGGCTTGGTGGCGCCAGTGGGGAGGGCCCCTGGTCGGAGTGGGTGGCATCAGGGTGGATGACATGCAATGAAATGTAGTACATCGTTTCTTGCTGGAGGTCGGCTGCCAGCAGTCTCTAAGTGGGCAAAGTCTAATTTTAATGCTAAGAAATATGACCCCAAGTCATTCCCCTACCTTGCCACATCACTGGAGGAACGCCAGGCTAAGGATGGCAATGAAGATTCTTCGCCCCAGTACCTCATATGTACAAGAGTTGATGGGGAATCTTTGATTCCTATGAAGCCACAGTTTTTTGTGAAGCATTTGGAGGACAAGTTTGGGGAGGAGGAGGGCTTGTCCATAATATGCTCTGGGTCAGTTTTGATAAAAACAGCATTCTCTGCCCAGTCACGAGCATTACTCACTTGTGGCAGTTTGAGGGATGTTTCTGTTCCATCACGCCTCTTAAGGGCTTAAATGTGGTCCAGGATATTATATTCCACAGGAACCTTCTTTTGCAGTCCGATGACGAGCTGCATGCCAATTTAGAGTGGCGAAGTGTTCATTTCGTCTAGCGCATCCATCGCAGTCCAAGGGCTAACCAGGTTGTCACCAGTGCCTTCATCTTGGCCTTCGAGGGTGACACATTTGCTTTAAATGCTGGAAGTTCAGCCATATGTCCGCTCGCTGTACTTCCAGCCCCACCTCTAGAGATTGGGACGTCCATCACATCCCTGTGTACTACATGCTCCCTGCCTCCCATCTGTGTCACCTGCTCGCCAGACTGCAGGATTTTACAGAAAGAGAGGAAAATCATGGAATATAAGACCCCTGACTGACTGACCTACACTGAGGTTAAGAGGAAATTTTACGTGCCTACATTCTCTGGCTATGACCTCGTTATATGCTGCCACTACCAGAACGGTTGTAGCCCCATCAGTTCCTTGAATTCCTGTAGCCTCTCAGAACTGGGAGACTTCACCTGCCCCCTTGATGGTGGGGGGGCACTTCCGTCTCTGTTGTTTCTGCACCTCCTACTTTGGGAGCAACAACCCCCCCCCCACCCCCAACCATCAGGGATTTCAGTCCCCACTTCTGAGCCAGAGAATAGTAAGGCTTATTCCGCTCCTCTCGCTAGAAAGGGGTCCCTTGGGTCACTCCCTTCCCAGGTCTGATAGTGGGAAAGATGACACCTGCCAGTGGGTGAAGTGAGATATTGCACAGACCTGAGTTATCCATCCCATTTTGCCTTACAATTGACAGCAGTAATTTTTGATTTGGGGTCCATATATTCCAAGGAAAATAAATAGACTGGGTTAAAAGAGCAGCATTCAATTGCCTCCACAAGTAGAACAACAAAAAAATCATGAGAAAAAACTCCATTTTGGGAAAAGAACTTTTTGATATTGTATGAGGATTTCAAAAATTTAGGATTTACTTATTAGGTCACCAAGTGAAGTTATATACAAATCACAAAACCTAAGCTGTATTCGAGAATGCAAACTCCACCGCACTAGATGACTCGATGGACTATGTTTCTCGATCCATTTAACTTTTCTGTCAAATACATTAACGGGAGTGACAACACTGTGGCTGATGCCCTGTCTGGACTACCAGTGGGAAATGTAAATGACACTGCAGATGGGAATCAAGAGAAAAATTTCACCATGATTTATATAAAGGGAGTGAAAGAGAAAAGTGATATTAGAAGAATTTGCAGTCCACTCAGACATAATAAAAACCATGATGACAAATGGAAATTGGTAAAACGTTACCTGGGGAAAAGGGCCATGAAAAGATACAAAAACATGACCAGGTTTCCAAGGGCATTCTTTTATACAGACAAAGTTCTGATAGTGATAGATGGAAGGTTTGGTGGGCTGAAGAGCACACAGACACCTTAATACTTTACACTCATACCAGTTTTGGTCATTTTAGGATCCTTCAGTGTACCCAAAAAATGCAGGAGTGTGTGTATTTGCATAATGTTGCCTGCAGAGTAACAAAGTGCCTTGCATCCTGTGACAGGAGCCATCATGTCAATGCTGATAATCACACCAGCAGGGCTCACAGAGTGTAATGCCCAATAAGCTGATGAACCTTGTGGGTATCGACTTCCATGGCCATTACCCAGGTCACAGAAGGTATCGCAAGAAAATAATTCAGAAGAAAAAAAAGAATAATTTCAGTCATTTGGTACACTGAAAGCTTTACTTTCAGGTAATGGAATCCAGTTCACATCCAAAACCTGGAAGGAATTCACAAGTGAACACAAACATTAAACATATTCTCATCTTAGTCTACTCTACATCCTGTAATACAACAGAATGATAGGAATGATAGCTGTGGGAAATAGGTTGCTTGCATATTTGATTGAAGAGTTAGCAGAATTTCCACTGTGCCAAGAAATCTCGGCAGCAGAGAGAGAAGATGTTAAGGAGACTATGAAGCACTATTGCATCAAAAGAAAACAAAGACATGACGGTAGGGTAAAACACACTCACTTTGATATTGGAATCTTGGTCTTAACAAAAAGTTGTGCAAAATCTAAATTTGTAAACAGTGAAATCAAAAAATTCTTCGACATACATACATTGGCCCATATGAGGTTCTGGAAAATCCTCAGCCTAATGCATACTGGCTCATCTATCACAAATCAAGAAAACTGTTTGCGCTCAGAAAAGTGAGTCAAATTTACTAATTAATGTGAACACTGATACCCATTTTGGCCGGCCGAAGTGGCCGTGCGGTTAAAGGCGCTGCAGTCTGGAACCGCAAGACCGCTACGGTCGCAGGTTCGAATCCTGCCTCGGGCATGGATGTTTGTGTTGTCCTTAGGTTAGTTAGGTTTAACTAGTTCTAAGTTCTAGGGGACTAATGACCTCAGCAGTTGAGTCCCATAGTGCTCAGAGCCATTTGAACCATTTTTTGATACCCATTTTGTTTGTGCTTTATTCATTTGGGTTGCAACAATAGAAGAAATTTTTAAGATTAATTTCATTCTACCGCGTGGGGATGCATACATTTAATGCACCGTGCGTGAGGCATACACAGGGCTCTAGACATGTGGCATATTCCTACACAGCTACAATGATGTCACAGATTTGGACAAGCACCTTTACTACAAGTTGCCTATCTTGAAACTTCATCAACACATTAATGTAACTAGTTTATTAGTCATTTACTGAATATCTATCAGCCTCAGTTACATGTACCAGACATTGCGTTGCTGACACCCTTACCACACTTTAGCAATATTTAGTTACATATATTCTTTGATCTCATGCTCGCTTAGTTACATCAAAATATTTTACTTGATTTATAATTTACATCTGTTATTATGACACATTGTAAGGTCAGTTTTACAAGAATATTTGAGACTGGGTAACACACAAATTTTGACTGTATGGTTGTTGAAGGAACTTACTAAATATATTTTGCCCTGTGTCTGGCAAGTTAGAACATCTGTTGATGGTAAAGATGCTTTACTTATTTTATTAGTACCCTTGGCATTATTTATGCTGCTAATTGAAGGAAAACATACATTTTAAGAGTTTTATTCCTGAATTCACTGACACACCACACAATTTACTGCTGATCTTGTAATAATATTGTTGACTTGAAGAGAAGATGAAGCAATTGCTTAGGGAGAATACATTCATACTTTTGACGAAAATATTATGCTTTGATACCTTGACTGCCTATGATTTATACTACAACACTATGACACTGCTGAGAATTATTTTTAAAAGTACTCAAGATGTTTTGTGAGGATTTGATGCAAACTTTCACGCTTGAAGTTACTGCTGTCTGTTAATTGAGAGAATAAGAGATGCTTCAGTTTTACCAATGAATAATTTTGTGACTTAAAATGAATACTTCGATGTACAGCTATGTTTTTACGTTCACACGTAACAATACACTGTTGGGAACTTTGAAGAATTTGAAGATTTTTGAGGATGTAGAGATTTGATACAAATGACAAATTTTAAGATATTTTGTTACAAATCTGTATGTATGGATTGTGGTAAATCAAGAGAGAATTGTGCTGGGTAGGATGAAATGCTGAAACTTATGTTTTCTGTGTTAGCATGTGATGAAATGAAGTGAGAGAAAGAAGTGTCTTTCAAAGTGAAGTTGTAACACTTAAAATGCCTAACTTTAAAACATTTACTTATACTATGCTTGTGAGTAGATAAGATTTTGGGAAGACATTGTTAATATTATTAGACTGACTCTACACAGATACACATGAAAACAAACTGACATTACCGTCATTTGCCCTGAGAAGCCTCTGCCAAAGCTATTGACATATTACCCATTTACGTGAGAAATAAAACCTTATCAGATGGATTTTGTTGAGGATTGGTGTGGAGTAAGAGTTAATTTGTAAATTTTATAATTCATATTTTACTTGAAAAATGTGGATCAACACTACTTATGTTTGAGAGAGAAAAGGCTTTGTCTTTCAGCTTCATAAAGTGCAGATTATTAAATTTAGGTATATTCATTTTCTGTAACTATGTATGTATTTCCTTACAAAGAAACACACTTGACTGAAAATAGGATTGATGGTGGAAAACACTTAAAGATTTCTATGTAAATAGTTTTAAAATTTAAACAAATGGACTGATTCTCTGAGTCTGTGATAGGCTAGGTGGTTTATTAAGGAAAAATCTGACTCTCTGAGTCTGTGATAAGCTAAGTGGTTTATTAAGGAAAAGACAGATAGTCTGTGATAGGATTAAGCCGACCTTTGTGGCCGAGCTGTTCTAGGCGCTTTAGTCTGGAACCGTGCTGGTGCTACAGTCACAGGTTCGAATCCTGCCTTGGGCATGGATGTCTGTGCTGTCCTCAGGTTAGTTAGGTTTAGGTAGTTCTAAGTCTAGGGGGCTGTTGACCTCAGATGTTAACTCTCATAGTGCTCAGAGCCATTTTGTGATAGGATTAAACATAAACTGATTTTTCAGACCTTAAAAATGTGCAAACTCTGTGAACAGACTTAGAGACAAAGCTTGAGTTAACCCCTGAACATAAAACCCTTGCCTCCTTAGCAACTCTGAAAAGTCAGTTGTGAAAAAAGGACCCATTAGCAAACACTGTTCCCAGTATTTCTTTACAAAAAGGGAACCAATCTAGTGAAAAGTTTAATCTTGTGTAATTTATATGTTATTTAAATCATTTGTTAATGGGTGTCATTTTTTAATTTATTCCCTCATGTGCCTTTGATAAATTATACTGCGTTGTGATATAAGCCTTTTTCTACTGCCATGTATGTGATTTTATGAGGGTTGGAACTTAAATAGTGGCAGCTATTTATTCACAACCGATACAAAACAGTTACACGTTTGCACATGTTACTGTCCTTCAAAGGAGTCATCAGCTTTAGGTAGAACCTGTTGCCAGCAATGTGGAAGGCAAAGTATACCGTTAGCAGAGCCTGTTCTCTTGATGGTGCGAAGGGAGTGGTCCACTGCCTGGAACAGTTCTGAAGCGAATGCCACAAAGTGGTTCCTTCATCTTTGCAATCAAATCAAAGTCACAAGGACTTAAGTCCAGGGAGTACGGTGGATGGTACAGTACTTCTCAGTCCCATCGACCGAACAGAGCAGCCACAGCTTGCACTGTATGCGCCTGCGCATTGTCGTGCAGAAAGTGTGGCCGCTTCTTTCGCAAAGCTGGTCACAGGTGACGGTGACTTTGATTTGATTCCAAAGATGAAGGAACCACTTCATGGCATTTGCATCAGAACTGTTCCAGAGATTCGACAGGCAGTAGACCGCTCCATTTGCACCATCAACAGAACAGGCTCTGCTAATGGTATACTACACCTTCCAAATAACTGGCAACGGGTTCTACATAACGCTGGTAACTACTTGAAAGGACAGTAACAGGCGCAAACATGTAATTCTTTTGTATTGTTGTGAATAAGTAGTTGCCACTATTTAAATTCCAACCCTCATATAGTTTACTCTATGTCAGGTGCGTATTTTGAAGAAATAGTACTCTGTATATCACAGTACATCTTTCGAAATTGTATTATGTGGTTTTCAGTAATTTTTTCCATGCTATGTACTATTTTGGTGAAAAGGTATTCTGATCTTTAACATAATTCTGCAATTTACTACGTGTTTTTAAAAAATAGTTTTCATTACAAAATTGTATCTTTTGTGATTTATTATTCTGCTTAGGGATATATTCTAGGCATGTATGAAAAAATGTTTTTTGTATTAACCAATTCTTCAAAACAAGTTAGCTCATTTGTGTGAGTCAGCTGTTTCATCTTTTTGCTCTTTAAAGTTTTGCCCAGTCTTCATATTAGTTTATTATAGATCTTCTGGGGGTTTGTGAAGTGTTACAGCTGATTTCAACCATATCTGAAGCCACATATAGAATATTCATTCATTAAACACTATATATATAATTTACTAGCAAATACACGTAACTGTCAATGCAAACAATACCAAAATACAATAATACCAAACAGCCAAACATGATTAAAAATCACCTAGGTGGAAATGTTGTGGAAATAATAACTATGTAATGATGCCCTATGTATTGAAATGTAGTGCTGACATTGCTATGAATGAATAAAACTATCTGGCTCTTTTGTAAATTACAAAAATTTAATCACAAACAATGAGTGATTCAATGTAATTTATCAAACATTACAGCCATCATATTTCAATGTAATGTTAACCTAAATGTATTTCTTTTAAATGTTCTTAAACTTTTCATATGTTGAAAGCTACAGAAACAAATTACTATGTTAAAACTATACAATTCATAGTGAAGGCATGGAAATGTAAACAAATCTAACTTTTGTGATAACAAAACCAGATACATAAGTTTTGCCTATGTCACGAAATTCTGTATTTAATTTCATCTCTCAATATATAGTAGGGACTCTTTTTGTTAACTAGTTTGGCCGTAAGTAAAGAAAGAAGTGATTGAATTGTTGTCAAATTGACCATCTCGTATTGCACTACGAAAACAAAAAAATTTACTGTGACATATATATTTAAAACATGTGCTTGTAAATTAGAAGGATTATGTCATCCAAATTGTCAACTCAATATAAAACTTTTGATAGTAACTCACTTTAAGATTGCTTATAACAATTAACCCATTGCAGTGATAACAAACAGCATTATTTAAAGTGGTGCGTCTGTAAACTTGATTGATATACGTGTCATACATAAAGTGTGCAGATCGTACCAATTAAAGATTATCTACGAAAATCAGCTGTTGCAGCAAAGAATAAAAGTAGAAGATAAGTATTTGTACTTCGCTGAATTTACATCCCCGTTTGATGAACTATTCGCAATATTAGCTGTTGTAACGAACAGCGACAAGTTCTTTCATACTTCAGTAGATTTTGAAACGTCGTAACGTCACAACGTTCGTGCATAAACAATTGTTACTACTATTGTTTAGGTTATATTTTGTTTACATGAAAGTTCTCCCGACCCTACTACTGGTTTTTTTTGTGGTGGGAGATGGTGTGTTTGATGCACGAGACACCGATAGATACTCCAGAAGAGCTGGTTGCCCGTTTGGCTGAAACTGCGGCCACTATTCAGGAAACACCTAGTTGTTCTGAGCGTGTCAGACAGTCATCAGCACATAGATGCCAATTGTGGGTTAAAGTAAACATATGACATTTTTAACAACAGCCTGAACAGTGTCTCTGAACATCACTTGCGTCAAACCCTACAATGACTCATAGCGGGCAAATGGCGCATCTGTGACATATTTGTCACATAAAAAAGCTTATATTCATCTTCTCTCAACATTCTAAAATTTTATGTACGTATTATTGATTTACAGCCCGTCTAATGGTATACGCAACATCCAAAGCTGGGAGTATGATCTGTCTTACAATGAAGGATTTCACGATCGGATGTTCCAGCTGCAAGACTCAGCACAACCGGAGAACCTCCGAAGATGTCCAACGTAGCTTTGTGAGAGGCGTCAGGGATAGAAGAGTTCCATGGACCACGGCCATACAGCCCGGAAGAATTCTCGGCAGTATGATCTGTACCTTGAAAAAGATTATGCGTTCCATCAACATCGATGTCATTCAATCTCATCGGCCAAGAATAAGGAAGGGTATCTACCGCGGCGTTGTTTTCTCCTCGAGTGATTTGGGAAACAATAGTTAGACCAAGATGATGATAAGAGAAAAAGTAGCCTGCTCTTCCCGGATACAATATGGTAGTCACCCTTTCATTACCTCGCTCGGCGTCTTTTTTCATTGAAGTGCTGGACATTACCGCCCAGTAAAAAGATAATAGGGAAACAGAAACGTTACAAAAGCCATTACTTTCTTTGCCTCTAAGTACAGCCCAAGCGTAGAACTTATGATAGTTTATTTACTCAGAGTGATCAACTTTATTCAGCGATACCTCGACGTGAGAAAGGAAAGAAAGAAAATGTAGCAAGTCATACCGCACGAAAGTTTCTCAAGCCACGTAGAGTTACTACATGTGCCATACACTGCACGAGCACCAACTTTCGTTTCTTAATGGGCAAGCTAAAAGGTCGGCGATCCACATGTCACTTCGCCGTATATTTTTCCAATTTAAGCTGATCTTTGAATATACTGCAAAAACAACAAATTCGAGGTGAGAGACATACCCAAGTAAGGAGATACCAGTAATTCAGTACGGTAACGAACGCCACGATAGTCATTAATTCATGAAGTGTCTGCACTGTCAGTTAACTGGAAGCGACAAACAACGGTGTAAAGAAATCAGGTGTGTTGTCCTTATCCTTTCTCATTTGAACGTTGCAATATTTCCAGGGAAGCTCTTATCGTACTAAGTTACTGAGGGTACCGCTTATCATTTGACGGGCCGTTCAGTGTTAATATGGTCTCAAGCCATTTTCCATTTTTGTGCCTACCTCAGCACCGAGGTATCCTGATACAGTTATTCGTTCTTGATGTTACGAAGCTCTCCTGATATTTAGTGTGCTGGCTATTTGATGCTGCCGACCGACTTCTGACTTTGAAATGTAACTGATCATTTTTTGACTGCAAGAAAACATCTTCCTCACGAAGGAAGGAGAACTGGTGCCTGAAGTACTCTCTTGCCTAGCTACGCTATCAACTCAGTCACTTAGACTCATTTTTACGAGTCATGTCTTCCAAAATTTCGGAAGTTTAATGGAAATTAATATTGTGTGCAATATGGTGACTTTTAAATTTACAAACACTGTCGGCAAGTCTTCAGGTAAATCTCTCACTATTGTGTGCACATTCAAATGAGAATAGAGAACTTTTTAGCTATTTCCTGGAACTATCCAGCGTGCGAGATCTCGAATAGCCGCAATAGTACATGGATTTAACAGGAATCGTCGTTACAAATGAAAAATACAAAACTGTGGATGTTCTACAGTATTTATTTATTTAGTTAAGCGATCAGTACTCTAGAACGTCCGCAATTTTGTGTTTCCACTTACAATTATGAAGCTTTTATACCAAAAAGCGAAGGGGCGCTTCATACAAGAAAACATCGTGCTGAACCTCTTACATGAAGTCCTTTCACACAGTAAGTAACTGATTCAGTATTGACTTAGCTTTTGTTTTACTCTCTGTTGAAAGCAAATGCTTCGCTGCTTTAGTTATTGTGTAGACTTTTAATTTTTTGTGTGCCCATGATTACTTAGATTTCGCTTTGCGGAACCTGAAATGGGACGATTCAGCAACTGGGTATTCTGAAAGTATATCATTAAAATGGGCCGGCCACTGTGACCGAGTGGTTCTAGGCGCTTCAGTGCGGAACCGCGCTGCTGCTACGATCGCAGGTTCGAATCCTGCCTCAGGCATGGATGTGTGTGATGTCCGTAGGTTAGTAAGGTTTAAGTAGCTCTAAGTCTATGGGACAGATGACCTCAAATGTTAAGTCCCATAGTGCTTAGAGCCATTTGAATTAAAATGGATCCGGATGCGAGAAGCAATATCACCGCATGTCAGTCAAGTTCCATGTAAGATGTTCTGCCTTATTGACTTTCAGTTCTGCAGCGTTCCGCATGGCGTTAATGCATGTGTAATTTTAATGGCTGTTGCATAGCCGTTTTTGATTTTCATGCAGCTTGTTACTTATGTTCAAGTTATTAAAGTTAATCGTGCATGCACTTTAATTTATAATATTACTGGTAGCTGAACTTGTTTACTGTTGGAAAAAATATCATTACAGCTTCAAAAACTCGCCAACGACGGCTCCTGTCGTAAATTACAATTTCTCTTCTTTCCTGTCGCATATCTGCTGTTGTCACTTCGTGGTTTCGAACTTTGTTCGTGACAACTTTGTCGTCAGTAAGCCTCCATTAATGTTCGTTTCTTGCACGACATTGCACAGCAGTGAAATTAGGATACTGTTCTTGCACAAGTAAATTTTTCTTTATTAATTAATAACAAAAATAATTAATCGCTTGAAATAGACAATTGTTTCAGTCGAGGCTGTTTTCGTAACTCTGCAACAACTGGAAGAGTGATCAAACTCTTGCCTCAGTCGACTTTTTATTGGTCAGTTTGCACCACGGCAAAAGTTATACAGAGTTCTGAAGTCTAGTAATTCGTTGTTTAAAAGGAGTTTCGCGATTTCAGATCCACAGTCAGCCAAAGTCTTAATTTACTTTCTGCGCGATATGGGTAGCTATTTCCAAGTGCAACCAACCATGTCGATTAGGTGTTCGAAAGACATTTGGAGTTAAATGAAGTAGTACTATATACGATGGCGTTTAATGTAATCATCACGAGGACGTATCTAGATCGGGAAGACATAAAAAGAAATTCTTGTTTTCTAATTTTTGCGAAGACATTCAGGAAAGATGTTAGAATGAAGACACGTGGCTCTGTGTGCAACAAATAACTGTTCCAACAAATAACTGATCCCTCTTTCGTGGCCTAGATATCAACGAAACGTCGCGCGGTGTTGCCATCAAGAGCCAGCAGGCAGGGTCATTCAGAGACATCTCTTTAAACGGATACAAAAAGGTTGGGAGGAGCAGAACCGGCCATCCATCTCAATCGCCGGTCGTTTGTCCCGTAACGGGGACCGATAACAACGTGCGACCGAACAGTGTCTTGTCGACCTGCGTGGCCACAATTCGTGAACCACTTGGGGCAACGTCGGTGATGTTTGTTTCAGGCCCAGTGAAGAAGTGATCTAAATACAGAAATACGACACCACAAGCTCAGTTTATAGCAGCGGACTTTAACAACCAAACCCGAAGGATGCGTATGGACGTTGGAACTTTAAAAGCACGGAATACTCGTTGAAGCTGTAGGATTGTACCGCAGTCCAAATTAAAATTTATCATTTAGTCGTTAATATTTTAGTTTGTTCAATCTATCTTTCCGGGCTAGGTGACACTTTCACATTCGAGAGGAGCTAACGTTATGCACTCACAAGGGGACCATCAGTCCTATTAATCACGAACTTTGACGAGTCGTAGGTGTGCTACGGAGAAACCTGTCCTGAGGATCTGGCTACCGGCTTTTCCAACGACGGTTGCTAGTTTCCGAGAAAAAAATCAATGTTGAAGTTCTATACTTACCTTCTATACCTGTTACTTTTATTGCTGTGTTGGTCAACTGAGCTAACGCAGCGACTAAAGTTAACGGCTGCCACGCCGGCGGTACGCGTTCAAACTCTTCCCCGGCGTACTTTCGTTTTCAATCCCATCGTACAGAATATCATTAAATAACGTATGTCATGCAAAATTATTCAAAAACAGTAATTTCATTAATAAATCAATCGTGACAGGAAAATTCCTTCAAATATATATTCTCTTTGTTACAGAATCGTCTTACTCGCCTTTGCTTGCATAGCTTGCTGTGCAAGCACAGAATCATGGATGTATTTGGTGTAAGCAACCTAAACACAAATTCATAGAGCACCCCGCACATTTAATGAAAGCTTGTCTTACAGGCTCACTGATTTTTCAGAGTGATACCGGAAAGCACCGTTCGTTTGGATTCAAAAAGATTGCTCCTTTTTCGATCAACTTCTATGCGAACCACGCGTATTTCATCATTCCTTTTTAAGCAGGTGCACTAAATTTGTGCAGAATTAAAGAATATAATTTTGAGGAGTGTTCACTCGAAATGATTGCTCCAGTAGTCTTTAGCAAATCGGGAGCATTGTAGGTTTTTTATGAACATTTTAACCTGCCTGTAAAAATAAACGTCACAGGGTTGGCAAAGTGGAGTACGTTTAGGAGAGATAAGTTGTGCGGCACAAGTGCATGCTTTTCTTCTGTCTACAAAGATTTGATCGTAAAGTGTCTAATAGGTCTGTCTTCCCCACGAATCAATAATGTAATGATATTTTTCTTGTCCCATGTACCGAAGAATGACAGATTTTTAAAAAAAATCTTCGCATAATACTTTCGTGAACTTCTCTTATTTCGTGCACGTCACAGTTACATTAGGTAATTTATGAGTCAAACCATCAACTCTTTTTTTGAACAATCCGACCAAATTTCCCGAATGGTTCTTATATTCAAAAGAAAACGTAAGGGAGTATCTTTACTAACGCAATTAATAGTAGTCATTGAGTGACTAATGTTGTTCAAATCTTTTTTTGTGCGCAGGGACGGTTTTCGCGCCTTGTTCCGCAAGGGGTCTATTACACGCCGATTAGTTCTGACAGCCGGTTTGATCAGTATTAATTAAATAATTGTGGTCAAAATTAGGTATGAGCCCTTCTGTCAGTATATAGAATCCTTACGCAGCTGCTAATACTTCGTCCACCGTTGCGAACTCAATGGAGCTGTCCAGATATTTGGAACTCTCAACTACGAACCACAAACGGAATACACATTAGAAGAGAGTGTGCTTGATGATTGATTTATTAGCGAAATTACATATTACACGGAAAATTACTATCTTTGAGTAATTTTGCATGACGTACAATATTTATGTAAGAATAAATTGGAAAAAAATAAAAAAGAGCACTTCCAGGATTTGAGCCAGTATAACTAGCATCGTAACCTGGAACCTCAGCCAGTGCGCTAAGCTCTGTCGGGCAAAACATGATGCACGTTACAGGTATAGTACTTACTGTACTCATGAAGAATCCAACATCGATTTTCTGGGAAAGTATACGCCGTCCCATGCAAAACCGCTACTAGGTAATTCAAGACACGACCCTCTACAAAATATGTAAGACTCATTGAAATCCATGATTAACAGGTGTGATGGTCTCCTTGTCAGCCAATTCGCTGGTGATTTTATTTCCTTTTATTTCACACTATTCGAAGCTAAATGTTCTTTTCCCGAGATAAGGTGTAATCAGTGACTTGAAATACATGTAATGTTTCTTTTTCATGTTGCACATTCAACTTACTTATTCTGTTATTACGCATGTAAGCTGGAAACAGTTCTGATCAAGGCAACTTTTGCTGAGTATATGTTTTGATACTTACTGTGTGAAGTTTACATGTGCTCTTGCTATCCTGTTGGTGAAGCAGCTGCTTTGCAACCAACTAATAAATGATCAGACATATACAAACAATAACTCACTACCAAACCAAGCGAAAGAGATGATATAAATATAATCTTTGACCATAGACATCACAAATTACATTCCAAAGTGGCAACACTACCTAACACTATAGTGGAAGAGTGTGTGTGAAATTTATTTCGTGTGCTGAAAATGGTGTTTAGTCCTACACTCAGAACGACAGCTTCACAAGCAGTACATCAAGAACACGTGCAGAGCAATAACATCGCACGGAACAATTATTGAAACATATTGAGCAGAATGTGCCTACGTCAGAATTGTTTGTAGCTTACATGTACAATAACGGAATGTGTAAGTTGAAGGTGCTGTATGCAAATGAAACTGTATCTGTATTTCACGTCGCTGATGATGCCTTCGTAAATTGAGGCGAAACACGTTGCACTTATTCAGTTGCACGCAGATGGTCCTAACCTAAAAATTATTACTGTAATATAGTTTCATCGTCTGACAAGTCAGAATCATTAAATGTCGTCTGGAATTCAGACTAGGAGAATCTTACGCCAATAAAATTGTGAGTGGCCGTGTATTGTAAATGACAGCAAATTTTCAGAGTAAAGGGATAAAAAAGACTGCTAGTAGAATATTACAGAGCGATAAAACTGCAGTATAGCGAAACCGTTAATAAGCCGCTGCTTGCAGCGTGATAGGCACAATCAGATATTTGCGTTGTTTGCGCATGCGGTCCAAGAGAAGAGGCTAGCTACACGTGCGCATGCTAGGAAGTTTTCTTTTCGTTGCTAGCTGTTCACAAAATACTACACACAATGAAAAGTAAATAAGCACACGGTGCCTATACATGCGAAAACGCACTCCCTTAACGTTTCTCACATACGTTCTAAACAGACATGCCATTGTTGGCAGGAAACATTTCCAGAAATTCTCAATAGCGTCTTCCAAAATGTTGTTAATCCTGTCCACGTATAAAGCAATACTTTTGATTGTGTTACATGTGGCTCACAGTGCTGTAGGCGTAACATGTTGATGTACCATTTCCAGGTAACAGATCAATGTGCAGGGCCGCAACCTAGGAACCCGCACCACCAAAACCTGAAATTTAGAAAAAAAAAATCGTTTAACATTGTTGTGTAGACCATCTTGTGATCGGAAAAAATGTGCGCAATTGTTTTGTGTGGGTTATTCGACTGAATTTTTCTATGGACGGCTGTCATTAATTCAATCGGCGTTCCTGTCTCAGCCCGGCGTTCCTTCGCGTCAGATTCCCACTGGCTTACGATCAAACGCGTGCCACTTCAGCTGACAAAATCGCCAAGACTTGGGAGTATGGTTAACGGAATTTCAGCAGTTTGCAAACAGTCGTTTTATTGCATACCTCATTTCATACAAACTAGGACCCATAATTTTTTTCTGGTGTAAATAACTCAGAGATAACTTCATTCGATAACAAGATACTTCAGGAAAAGTATGTCGTAACACCTGTAGCATCTGATGTACTTTACTGGCTCGTGACGTCATAGCAGGACACGCGACCGTCGTGAGCGTTTTAGCGGGAAACTCAGGCCAATAGAGAAATGCGTTTTTCTAAAGAGACAGCAATCTATTTTTACAAAAAATTCGTGATAATTATACCACTAGCCATAAGTATATTTGAAAAAAAAACAGACATTGTTGACGATCCACATCTGTACGAAATATTTTAGAAATTAGCTGCCTGTGAAATCGTTGGTATCAGCTGTGTTAGGTATAGCTCTAGCACCCAATAGTGACATATGAAAATTTGTGCCGGAACGGGACTGGAACCTGATTTCCCGCTTATCGCCTTCCGGGGAGCGTGTGCGGATAGCCGAAGTTGTTCAGACGAACGCTCGCGACAAAAAGGATATACGGTCTCTAGTCCTGGTCCGGCACAAATTTTCGTATGTCACTGTTGAGTAGTAGAACTATAAGTAATACAGCTGATGTCAAGGAATTCCGTCAGTGAATGAATTTCAAAAATACTACTACTAATACTACTACTTGGAAACATCTCCAAAAATTTGCTAACATCCTGTTAGAGCATTATGACGGATGCATCTGTAGTTGTAGCGCTGTGCACAGAATTACTATGGCGGCTCACAATGCAAAACAGTAGTGTAACAGCAAAGAACTGCAATAAAGCTTCTTTTTTTATTTCCTCTGTAATCTATTATTAAGGACTGACATAAAATACAAACTAATCTCCATAAAAGAAATACGGAAATGAGTTACGAAAATTCTTTTTCTTTTCTAACCTCATCAATTCATTAAATATAAAGTGAACAGTGCAATTAAATAATCAGTATTAAATGCTGCGTTGTAGGATTTTACTGGAAAAATTGCTTTGAAACTCCGCTTTTGGAGGTTAGTTGTCAAGAAGTTTCTCTGGAAAGGCCCGCACCGCAGTTTCAGCCTTGGAAACTACAGATCCTAAATACAACCCTCCTTATGTTTGCACGACGCTATGGAAACGTTGACCGAATCAGGCGAAGGCAGTCGTAACGCTTTTCTGAATCAACGCCTGCACAGCCGCCGCACGGGGAGCGGTGAGTGACGGCGCCAGCTGCGGCGGCCTGCCGCTCGCTGCTACAGTAGCCCAGTCCTGCTCCTCCTGCTGCTCGTGCCGCACGAGCCCGCAGGACAGAACCTCCGTAAACGTTTTTACAACTGTTACCCGCTTTCAGTTAGGGCATAGCTGTCTCTGACGCCTAGGCGGTTTGAATCGCTGTTCAGCATTTAGCTGTCATGTTTTAAGGCATTGTACTGCCAGTCTTGCACGAAATCTAGGCACATTCCATCAATTTTAGATCGTTAAATGCGAAATATGGGCCGTCTTGACACTCTTCTACCACCATCCGTGAGTACGTCGATATGCGTATAATATGGTCGAAGGACCGCTTGGTATACAGGCAGTATAAGGGACGTTCAAAAAGAAACGAGCCGGAGTCTGGAATGCGCAAACCCATGACGCGCGCGCGTAACGAGGTGTGGTTCCGAACAGAGCGTGGAAGTTCACAGCCCGTCGCTAGAGGGCACGCGTGCACGGCATGTGACTATAGAGAGGTAGCAGCAGCATGCATCAATCGTCCACAAATTACACTACTTGCCATTAAAATTGCTACACCAATAAGAAATGCAGATGATAAACGGGTATTCATTGGACAAATATATTATACTAGAACTGACATGTGATTACATTTTCACGCAATTTGGGTGCATAGATCCTGAGAAATGACTCGCATTCGGAAGGACGACGGTTCAATCCTGCGTCCGGCCATCCTGATTTAGGTTTTCCGTGATTTCCCTGTATCACTTCAGGCAAATGCCGGGATGGTTCCTTTGAAAGGGCACGGCCGATTTCCTTCCCCATCCTTCCCTAACCCGAGCTTGTGCTCCGTCTCTAATGACCTCGTTGCCGATGGGACGTTAAACACTAATCTCCTCCTCCTCCTCCTCCTGAGAAATCAGTACCCAGAAAAAAAACCTCTGGCCGTTATTACGCCTGGGCATTGAGTCAAACAGAGCTTAGATGGCGTGTACAGATACAGCTGCCCATGCAGCTTCAACACGATACGACAGTTCATCAAGAGTAGTTACTGGCGTATTGTGACGAGCCAGTTGCTCGGCCACCATTGACCACACGTTTTCAGTTGGTGAGAGGCCTGGAGAATGTGCTGGCCAGGGGAGCAGTCGAACATTTTCTGTATCCAGAAAGGCCCGTAAAGGACGTGCAACATGCGGTCGTGCATTATCCTGCTGAAATGTAGGGTTTCGCAGGGATCGAATGAAGGGTAGAGCCACGGGTCGTAATACATCTGAAATGTAACGTCCACTGTTCAAAGTGCCGTCAATGCAAACAAGAGGTGACCGAGACGTGTAACCAATGGCACCCCATTCCATCACGCCGGGTGATACGCCACTATGGCGATGACGAATACACGCTTCCAATGTACGTTCACCGCGATGTCGCCAAACACGGATGCGACCATCATGATGCTGTAAACAGAGCCTGGATTCATCCGAAAAAATGATGTTTTGCCATTCGTGCACCCAGGCTCGTCGTTGAGTACACCATCGCAGGCGGCTCTTGTCTGTGATGCAGCGTCAAGGCTAACCGCAGCCATGGCCTCGAGCTGATAGTCCATGCTGCTGCAAACGTCGTCGAACTGTTCGTGCAGATGGTGGTTGTCTTGCAAACGTCCCCATCTGTTGACTCAGTGATCAAGACGTGGCTGCACGATCCGTTACAGCCATGCGGATGGGATGCCTGTCATCTCGACTGCTTGTGATACGAGGCCGTTGGGATCCAGCACGGCGTTCCGTATTACCCTCCTGAACCCACCGATTCCATACACTGCTAACAGTCATTGGATCTCCACCAACGCGAGCAGAAATGTCGCGATACGATAAAACGCAATCGCGATAGGCTACAATCCGACCTTTATCAAAGTCAGAAACGTGATGGTATGCACTTACACGAAGCATCACAACAACGTTTCACCAGGCAACGCCGGTCAACTGCTGTTTGGATATGAGAAAGCGGTTGGAAACTTTTCTCATGTCAGCACGTAGTACGTGTCGCCAGCGGCGCCAACCTTGTGTGAATGCTCTGAAAAGCAGATCATTTGCATATTGCAGCATCTTCTTCCTGTCGGTTAAATTTCGCGTCTGTAGCACGTCATCTTCGTGGTGTAGCAATTTTAATGGCCAGTAGTGTACAAAGAACTTGGCAGTATGAGTCACCTATCAACATTCCACTGTCCTCTCTCTGGCTAGGATGCATGCACTGATTAGCTTGAGAAATGTTATAAATATGTTTCATTCTCTTGTGGGGTAAGCTGGCCAGCATCTAATGCAACTGTTCCTTGACGTCCTGGATACTAATACAGGAACAGAGAAGACGGCCGGGGTTGTCTCTTGTTGTCGGCGACAGATGTGGGGCACACCTCAACAACGCCTGCACACTTCATAGAGACACATGTCATGTGTGGACGAGCATTATCCTGTTGAAAAATGGCACAATCATATTGTCACTTGAGACGTACACACGAGGACGCAGGATGTCTGAGGCGTAGCTTTGTGCCGAGAAAAGTTCTTCAACAACAATCAGCCGTGACCTGAAGTCATGCCCGATGGCTACCCACACCATGGCGCCACGAATAACATCGTTGTGCCTCTCCGCCGCTATACTCGCCGACGATGGTCATCCGCGGCAGCGCAGAACTTGTATTGTGTCGGCGTATAAACCAGAGTCCTGAGATGTTACAACAGAGTGAGCCACTATACAAGACGTCTCACTTTGTTTAACTAGCTTCCTGTTGCTATCAATATTGGCACAACTGTTGGTACAACTATCGTCCCGCAAACCAGAAATACATACAGTGATTATAATAGACGTTATTGTTAATCGTTATGCCTTGCTCTTCACGTTAGATTCCAGGGTTATTGAGAGTCCTTACTGTTTCTGACCAAAAGTTGTAACATACGTAAACCCATACTACACAAACCTACTCTTTTTTTAATGAATACATACATATTGTTGGTTAAAAGGAAGGGAAATTATGCTCGACTTTACAATGCGCAACACTGGCTTAAACGACGTAAGTCAACTATCGAATTACCACAGATCCTACTCGAGACTAATGAACAATTAACAAATCATTTCCGTTCAGATTAATATTAAGAGGCACCGTTATGAGCAAAAATATACTTACGAGCAAAAACTTTGAAAAAACTCTTCCTAACGAAGTAGGTGAAAGTTGTTCCCTTTTGTTTATAGCGACAAATTCAATCGCTGCAAATAAAGTATATCTTTGAGCGTTTAGTCTGCGATCATCCTCGACTGCTACAGAGTATTGGCGATTTAATTTGATGCCGATTGTTTTTCCTTTACTATTGGTATGATAAAAATTGATCTTTCTTTTTTTTTAATACGATGTCACTACGATCGTATGGGAATATTTTCTTTTTTATGAACATACCTCTTCTTAATTCGGAAAATTGTGGATTTGTTAGCTGGTCGTAGTGTATCACGGCCATAATGCAGTCTCTGATTATCTGCGAACTACGTAAAGGAATTGCATAAACAAAAGTTATCTTTCTGTACTAAACTCAATTCGCAGTTAAGTGTGATTCCAATTCTTTTCCTTTAACTAATTTTCTTTTTATTCAGTCGCTTATTATTTAATTATCTTTCCTTCCCCGCTTTGACTATGTTAATAGCAAATTATATGACCAACTTACTTTTCATCAACCAAAGGTATGAGTACTCTTCGCTTTTCATTATCTAATGCCAGTTAATTATTTTCCTTATAGGTTTTGTCCACCTTTTGCAAAATTAACTCGTCAATATGATGACTTTCGCTTTCCTGGGCAAAAGTGAAATTTGTAAACGTCTTTTTCTATCAATAAAATTTCGTTTATCTAGGACGTAGTATCAAAATATTTGGATCACAGACTAGAGATATTACTATCTATTGAAATAAAAAATTGTCACTAATTCATTTTGGTGTACTCTCCAGGAACGCAAGTAGCTTTTTTATTTGAACTTTGAATATTTCAGTACAGTGCGAGTGCCAGCAACAAAACTAGTAATTCCCACTACAAACGGCAAGGAAACACAAAAAAAGAAACAAAAGGCCTACGTGTCACCGCCTCTTTGGTCCCTGAAACTGATATAATTCAACAAAGCCATTCGTCTTTAATAGTGAGTCAAGTCTCAGTTTTGCTACGTGTTGTTCGTTCGGTGGTACCTCTTTACTGGGTTTCAATTTAAAGAGCGATCGAGAGCTAGATCAACTCAAATTATCGTGAGCGCAGTCGGTGTCAACAAGCCAAGTAATTCCGGTCGTAATCTGCTAGCGCCTATACATCCAGCAATACGCGCTCGAGTCAATACCTCGTTCGAGGCATCACAAAACCATCCAATCTCCACAAAATGAGAACAACAACCCAATTACCTCTGGGAGTGCTTTCAGCCAACTAGCAGGACGACACGGGCAAAATTCGTATAACTTCCGATTCAATCATTTACACCTATAACTACTACCAAACGAAGACTTGGCTATTACATTTCGTTCCTCGTAAACCATTAATCAGCATTTCTAACCAGAAAACACTATTAATAAATATCTCCCTTGTCAGTACTAAACAATTCGTAGAAGTAAATAATACCAGTGGAACCTACTCGAACAAAATCGGTCGTAGATCGGTATTGGGTGAAACGACCTCCAAGCCACGCCAGTTTACGGGAATCTTTTCACAGCATTCGACTCCTCGAACCCGAAACTCTGTTTTCAGAAAGTCTGGCCCCAGCAGGCCACAAATCATACTCAACCAAAACGGAGTATGACCTGTCGTCTTTCGACGAATTGACTCCGACGAAGCTCAAGCGTCGACTGTCTATCCTTTTCAAGTAAAAGTCATTCGGAACCATTATTGCGAACAAACACGTAACGCCACCACGACTTTTGACAATGATTTCATTATTATCATTGACCTTCGATGGCGACCAGCTACCTCGCACTGTCTTTACCTCTCTTGTTTCTGCTATGATCGGTGATTGCCTCGCTGGTACTTCGTGTGTTAATCTCTTTTTGCTATCCAACGGTGTGTCTAGAACACTTTTACAGCAAACTTACACAATATATAATACAAATATTTTTACAAACACGAACAATATTTTCAGACCCATATGCATTCGAATGTCCAACAAGAATAAAGGCGAACTTACACCGTGTCCGTGACACATAGCACAAACTGCAGTTCATCGCTGAAGATAATGCACGTCTTTCTCATTCATCTGTAGCCCACGCTTCTCGGTCACGGCACCTCTCCAAATTCAGATGTTTGTGTTGTGGTGTTAACGGTAACCTACGCTTGGGATTGTAATTCCCAAGTCTGGCTGCTGCTAGTGTCCGATTAATGGTTCTCTTACGGCTGGTACAGATATAAAGGGGTTACGATGTGCTTGGTGCACAATATAACGATCCTCTCTTGGGGTGTTCAGGAACCTTGACGAGAATGCCTCCTCTCACTTTTCCATGCAGTCCAACATCAGGCCACTGTCACATCCGAATGCGCGACAAATCTGGATACTGCACGATTCGATGAGCTGACCAAACGGAGGCCGACAATGAGGCCCCTTTCAAACACTGCCAGGTGCTGATAACGGAGTATGCGGAATCTCAGTGCCCTTCAAAGTGATGATTCAACATTAGACACTGTTCACGCCCCTGACATACCCTACCAGGTTTGGTAAGAACACTAAACAAGAAAAACACCAGTGCACTCTGGTGGTCTTTCTACGTGTCCCAGAGGATAGCAACTGTGACCATATATACATCCACTGACCGAGCGAGGTGGCGCAGTGGTTAGACACTGGACTCGCATTCGGGAGGACGGCGGTTCAATCCCGCGTCCGGCCATCCTGATTTAGGTTTTCCGTGATTTCCCTAAATCACTCCAGGCAAATGCCGGGATGGTTCCTCTGAAAGGGCACGGCCGACTTCCTTCCCCATCCTTCCATAATCCGATGAGACCGATGACCACGCTGTCTGGTCTCCTTCCCCAAACCAACCAACACATCCACTGATGAGGTGTACGTGTATGTAGTTACATTCACTTCTGACAATGTCTTCTAGGTGTTTCACTTTTTTGTCAGTGTATTTGATTTGTTGTTGGGATAATAGTGTTACAGACAAAAATGTGTATCCCTATTTCTGTTGATCATTTTATTTGGTTTGCGAGCTAGAGCATTTTGAGAAACTTGACTTATTCTATTGATATTCAGGGTATTTTGATGGTAGTAATTAGGTATTTAACATTATTTTTGTCAATTTTTGTGGTTGTATTGTATGTAAGACCCTTATATAGCATATCTAGAACGGTATTATTAAAATTAAAGCTGCCTTTGTTGACAACTTTGACAAAAAATTCATGTAGTTCAGGTCAATTAGAATAAGAATTGGTGAATTTTTTTGGCAATCAAGAGCAAGAGATTTCCATTTGTTTGGATAATATTTTTAGCATCTTCCTGTCCACAGATTGACGAACTATATCTACGAATTTTACAATTTGGGAGAGCAGTAGGTACCTGCGAAACTGATAAGTGCAGCTAGCAGATGTCTTTGTTGACTACGTCTTTATGTTCATAAAGAGCCCTAATTTCATTTTTGACCAATGTTTTTTCGTATTTCCTTTTGGCAGCTTGCGCTGATGTACTTGTGTCTGCACACACACACACACACACACACACACACACACACACACACCCTACACCACTCTTCTAAATGCCCACTTAACATTATCATTAAATGAAGTCAACAGCATGCTGAACTCTGATGTCTAACTCACAATCAATGTGTGTTAAATAAGAATAAACTTATTAAGCATAGCTTCAGTACGAAAAATTGAAGAAGAAATATCATCCTGAAATCTAGTAAAAATACTACATATTAATTCTACAACAATAAATACATGTTATTTCTTTAATAATGAATGTAATTTCAATCTACATAAAGTTACTGTCACGTGCAACTTTCGAAAAGGCGCATGAAAGAAATTAGACAAAAGAAAATCTCTGCTCAAACGCAGCTTGTTTGAACATTAACTTTAGTTTGGTTACATCCTGTAAAGGAAGTCGCTTGTAGCGAAGTGTATTTAGTACTGTAATATATATGGAAAATAAAAATTATGTTTCGCAGAGTAATGTGTGTACCAGTATTAAATCCATGAATGCTAATAACCGTAAATAATGTCTGCAAGTCGATCTTGTCATGTATGCGGCGGAGTTGAATGAAAACGTGACAGATGGAAAAAAGAAGGTAAACTGTTTGTTATTTCAAAAGCAGTCGTCACAAGAGTTAATATATTTATTCCACTGTGAGATAAGATGGTCAGTGACTTCATGGAAAAATGTTTACGGTTGCCTACGGAGAGTGATTGTACTTCGTCGTACACCTATTCGTCCGAAGGAAACCGACGGCCACGAATGTCTTTCTTTTGCTGGGAAGCCAGTACATCTTCCGTACAGTCTCGGTTTCTCCCCATGCGATAAGAAGACATTCGTGGCCATGATTTACTTCGGACGAGGAGGTTTACGTCTGCGTACAATCACGGTTCCGTGAACATCAGAGCTTCAGCATGTTGGTGGCCCAATTTAAAGATACTATTAGGTAGATATTTAGAAGAGTGGTATAAGGGATGGGCGCTCGCGCGCTTGTGTGTGTGTGTGTGTGTGTGTGTGTGTGTGTGTGTGTGTGTATGTGTGTGTGTGAGCGCGCGCGCGCGCGCGTGCCTGCACATTTGGTACGAAGATGGCCACGGTAAAATAAAGGCAACTCGTTCAATTATTTCTGAAAACCTTAAACACATACAAGATTTCCTGTAATTACAGAAACGCTAAGGGGTGGAGCGCACTACCTACAAAATGTGCTAACATACGCATTTAATGGCAAAGATGTTACCGAACCGTTACTGCTAGAACATTAGTCGGAAGGGGACTGAAACGGCAATGGCTCATGATACTGAACATCGGCGCGTCGGTGTCAGAACTGCCGTTGTACAGAGACGATACACTGAGTTCCATCTCTATCCTGTGGTGATGGAGATCTTCTAAAAAACTTAATCACGACTACGGAGAACCATATTAGGGGCATCACAACCAGTGGGCGCTTCTACGTCACCACACTTTTTTTTTTTTCAACTGAAGCTACTGTACGCTCATTTTGGGGTAAACAGCATTAAATAGCAACTGACAGTTTAAGAACGAAATACGTTCCCAATTCAGAATGCTACATCACAATAAAAGAATATCAGAGTGAACCACAGACCCATTGTTAGTATCACTATATTTTCTGATTCAAACAGGCAAAAAGTAATAACGTACTAAACTTTTCATTTGCTGTGCCTTGGTACCAGTAGATACCGTTTAAGAATTTACCAGTTCAGGTTCTGGTCATATAACTGTCACGTGTTTTTTTTTTTTTTTTTTTTTTTTGTTACCGGTTATTTCTTTTACTACAGAAAGATATTGAGTTGATGCAACTGACAAGCAGGCTAACATAAGACGCTCTGTGGTTATTATAATGACGGAGAGTAAACGTATTTAATGGGATAAATGAGTATTCCAGAGCTATCGTAGTGAAGCATTCGGTGAAATTTTCATTAAATATTTCACTAAACACTCTTCGATCATATTCTCCAATTCAGCTCATCTTTCAGACATCCCAAAAGCGGGCTGCCACTGTGTGGAAGGGAATACCTGAAACGTCAAGTGGGCAGCCGAGGTTTCCGGCTAACGGTAGGCCGGTCCTGGGAAGAGCGAGCAGTCCTCGTGTGTTGGGAGGCTTAGTGGAGATGGCGTGGGGCATTCTGAGTTCTGACCGTGAGCTCTGGAGAAGCTGGGGAACGATCCCCAGCGAGGGGGCTGGGTGGAGGCTGAATGGCCGAGCTTCGCCGCGTGCGCTCCAAGGAACCAGCGAGCTGAGTTTGAAGGGCTGTCAAGGACTTCCGAAAAGCGTTCGAGGACGGCCAGACTCCCAGTTCTCCGATAGAGGGCAGCGCGTTGGAACAGTGTAGTGTTTAGAAATAGTTAACGGAACTCGGGACCAGTACTGTAGAACTGTCAGTCTGCAATTTACTGATACGAACGAGATATTCGTGCTCCCATTCTGGCTGTAGAACAGAGACCGAGTTACAGAGTACGTTTGTGTGCTACACTGTCTATCATCAAGAGTATATGAATCGCAGTAGAAACATTAAAGACCACAAATTATAACAGGCCTACCCAAAGTGCATGCAAACTAAATTCTAGTTAAGCTAGCCTGGACGTTACAGTAAGGCTAAGAGCTGCGTGGAAAACAAAGCAAAGCATAATGCCACGGTGCAGCGTATGTTTATGATGTGTTAAGCTGAAAATGTACTATTGGATTTGCGGTCAATAGATGTGTTCTGGTTCACTGGGTTGTATGTACCTTAAGAATGGGGATATACTCAGTCGTAACTCATCATGTGGAACCAGCTGAGGGTTTTTTGCAAAATACTTACTGGTTTCAGGTGTCTCCTATAGGTTGAGCTTTTTTTCCGTTGCTGGATGTATGTGGGTCTTTTGTCTTTACTGTATTCTTGAGACCTTCCCTCAGCACGTGCTCAGCAAATGTGGAGTCCGACTTTGTAATCTCTGGTCACGGTCATGGTTGGTCAGTCTAGCTGCTATACCCTTGCCTGTTTGACCAATATAAAGTTTGTTATAATCCACGCAAGTGATTTTGTAAAGACCATTAGTTATTAAATTGTGGCGCTGTTGATCACAGTATTGTGAAACCAAGAGAAAAGTATTAATTTTCATTGCACCGTCTTGTATTAGAGGTCCAAAAATTCTTTTTCAGCTACTGCCGTCACTATTTTCACCGTTTCTGTAACATAATAACTGTTCCCAGACAATTTAGCAGCAAAACATGAACGAATCCACAACATTTCACCCAAAACTCATAAGTGAATTGCGAATTTAAGACTGCAAACACATTGTCTCGTAATGCAATTGGTTTTTCTTACATCCATTTTCACTATTTCGAAGGTTGTGTACAATGAAGAAGTTCATTCATTTCTTATAACACAGTGCGCTTTAAGAAACAACCCATCCGTCACAAGAAGTGCAGGAATCGAACTTTCTTCCATACAAAAGTTCTGCACATTACATTCGATTTTTAATGCGTTTCGTGAACATGAGAATAACTCCAATTTACAATTGCACCGATACACGTTGTGAGTTCCGTTCCTCCCCCCCCCCCCCTCAAAAAAAACCCACCCTCCCTCCATCCCCCAACCACGAGTTTGACAATCTTGGGTATAGTTGTGATTTTCATGAGAATATGAGGATGGATCGCTTGTTGTATGTCAGCACCCCGACAGTGTGATCCAGTCGAATACAGGTATATTAAGACAGTATCCGCCCTTCCCTGTTTTGTATTTGTACCGAATTGAAGCTACGCGGGTAGGTACTAGCAACGTTTTGCCATTCGACGAATGCATCAACACAACCGTGTGACAGGGAGTCATACAACACTCCTGTGAGGTTTAGGATTTAACGCGGGATTACGTAGGACTAAATAGTGATAAGGAAACGTACTCCGCTACCTCTGAGCGGTTCACAGCGAAATTCTACTTATGAATAGCTGTTTCAAAATGGTTCAAATACCTCTGAGCACTATGGGCATTAACTTCTGAGGTCATCAGTCCCCTAGAACTTAGAACTACTTAAACCTAACTAACCTAAGGACATCACACACATCCATGCCAGAGGCAGGACTCGAACCTGCGGCCGTAGCGGTCGCGCGGTTCCAGACTGCAGCGCCTAGAATCGCTCGGCCACTACGGCCGGCTAATAGCAATTTATTTAGGTCCTAAATATTACGAGACGCAACAACACGTGCACATTCAAATTTTATAGAAAAATACAACGACCGACACCACAATGCCCGCAGCCTGCAACATCCATAAACAGGCAGCATACCGGTCAGTGCTACTTAGGGCAACTACAATATCTCTGAATCAAGAAAACCTGCGACAGGGAATAAACATAGTGAAACAGATTGTGGTTACCAATGATTATACTGCTTCCATGGTTGACACCGGTCTCAGGCACAAACCACACAATGGAAGAAAAAGACAAAACAATGTGTATCTAGCATCGCATACACTGGCTATATACTATGGAAGATTGGAATTATTTTCAAAAACCACGAAGCAAAAATCGTATTTTTAATACACCACCACAAAAATTATTACATAACATGAAGTGTAATCATGACCCATACTCAGATTCTGGGATGTACAAAGTAACATGCACGCACACACTCACACGCACAAGCGCGCGCGCGCGCGCACACACACACACACACACACACACACACACACACACACACACGTGCATGCAAAATGTTAATGTACTCCACCGACTAAATAAAGGACATAAAATAGATCTGTTAAGAAGAACTCGAGATATATTTACATTACAGAAAAATTGAAGATAAAATATTAAACGAAAACTTGAAACTGAATCAGCGAATTTCTTTAGTTGCTTCGTCAGTACGTTTAATTAAAAATAGTAACACACAGAAAAGAGAACCACTTGTATGAATATCAATAGCTTAGATGGAAACCCAGTTCCAAGCAAAGAAGGGAAAGTAGAAAGGTGGAAGGAGTATGTAGAGGGTCTATACAAGGGCGATGTACTTGAGGACAGTATTATGGAAATGGAAGAGGATATAGATGAAGATGAAATGGGAATATGATACTGCGTGAAGAGTTTGACAGAGCATTGAAAGACCAGAGTCGAAACAAGGCCCCGGGAGTAGACACCATTCCATTAGAACAACTGGCAGATTTGGGAGAGCCAGCCCTGACAAAACTCTACCATCTGGCGAGGAAGATGTATGAGACAGGCGAAATACTCTCAGACTTCAAGAAGAATATAATAATTCCAATACCAAAGAAAGCAGGTGTTGACAGATGTGAAAATTACCGAACTATCAGTTTAATAAGTCACGGCTGCAAAATACTAACACGAATTCTTTACAGACGAATGGAAAAACTAGTACAAGCCGACCTCGCGGGAGATCAGTTTGGATTCCGTAGAAATATTGGAACACGTGAGGCAATACTGACCCTACGACTTATCTTAGAAAATAGATTAAGAAAAGGCAAACCTACATTTCTAGCATTTGTAGACTTAGAGAAAGCTTTTGACAATGTTGACTGGAATATTCTCTTTCAAATTCTGAAGGTGGCAGGGGTAAAATACAGGGAGCGAAAGGCTATTTACAATTTGTACAGAAACCAGATGGCAGTTATAAGAGTCGAGGGACATGAAAGGGAAGCAGTGGTTGGGAAGGGAGTGAGACAAGGTTGTAGCCTGTCCCCGATGTTATTCAATCTGTATATTGAGCAAGCAGTAAAGGAAACAAAAGAAAAATTCGGAGTAGGTATTAAAATCCATGGAGAAGAAAAAAAGTTTAAGGTTCGCCGATGACATTGTAATTCTGTCAGAGACAGCAAAGGACCTGGAAGAGCAGTTGAATGGAATGGATAGTATCTTGACAGGAGGATATAAGATGAACATCAACAAAAGCAAAACAAGGATAATGGAATGTAGTCGAATTAAGTCTTAATGTAGTAAAGGAGTTTTGCTATTTGGGGAGCAAAATAACTGACGATGGTCGAAGTTGAGAGGGTATAAAATGTAGACTGGCAATGGCAAGGAAAGCGTTTCTGAAGAAGAGAAATTTGTTAATCGAGTATAGATTTAAGTGTCAGGAAGTCGTTTCTGAAAGTATTTGTATGGAGTGTAGCCATGTATGGAAGTGAGACGTGGACGATAAATAGTTTGGATAAGAAGAGAATAGAAGCTTTTGAAATGTGGTGCTACAGAAGAATGCTGAAGATTAGATGGGTAGATCACATAACTAATGAGGATGTATTAAATAGGGTTGGGGAGGAGAGAAGTTCGTGGCACAACATGAAAAGAAGAAGGGATGGGTTGGTAGGACATGTTTTGAGGTATCAAGGGATCACCAATTTAATATTGGAGGGCAGCGTGGAGGGTAAAAATCGTAGAGGGAGGCCAAGAGATGAATACACTAAACAGATTCAGAAGGATGTAGGTTGCAGTAGGTACTGGGAGATGAAGAAGCTTGCACAGGATAGAGTAGCATGGAGAGCTGCATCAAAGCAGTCTCAGGACTGAAGACCACAACAACAACAACACACAGAAATAAGCACCATTGTAAATAGATATAAGCAAATTATTATTCAGATTGTTAAGATGCATACCCTCTATACAAAAGCACATCATATTATGTTGGAGACCCATAACATTATCTCTGCTGACTACATCAGAAAACATCTTTGTAACTGTTTATGTCAGTTTGTTGTTCTCGGTGTATACTTTACACAGAAAATTGGATGTGATATTTGACATGTGTGAGACTCTGCTCAAATTGAACATAGGAAAAACGTTAAGTACAAATTCTTACATATTTCGCCGCTGACTATATATTAAGATCGATAATCAACTAAATTTGCGCATTTTTTTATACGTTGCAGGGAAGTCAACAGAACAAAGCAGAACCTCACACATCAAAAACACGACGGAAAAATGGCATAATACACTGCGGAAAAAGCACTTGAAAATGGGAATCGTTTCCCGAAATGCGTCGTGTGAAATGTAAATAAAAGAAAATCGCGGCCGGTAACAGAAAAGTTATTTATAAGCAAACTCATAGTTTTCACAGTCACAGGCTTTCGCAAACCATTTCTGTTGGATCAAATCAGATTACAAATAATAATTTAGTGTGGCTCGCAGGCTGATTCAGTCTGTTTGGCTTTATGTTCTTTCGGCGAGTTGCATGTCAGTATGCAATCTAGTTCAATCACGTAGCTTTTCAGATAGTCTCCCGAGGATGAGTAGACCCCGTTACAGACCTTTGTGCAACAGAGATCGTGGTGCCACCGCGACTCCCTTAAGGGCCCGTCGCGTAAGCAAGCGGCCAATTACACTGAAGCGGTATACCCTGGAGCTAGTGGATTGCCGACGCAGATTTCTTCCCTCGGCAGGATTAGAAGCGCCTATACTCATTCTGAGCGCATATTTGTGACATCAGAGTTGAGGCTATACTCGACCATGGCTGATGCGGAGACAAGGAAGTTGAAACATCGCAGCGACAGTCGAATATGAGCGGACCACAATATTGCTGTCGTCACAGCACTGTTGTTAGCACTTAGCCCTATAAATTGAAGCGCCTGCTACTGGTTTTTACGGTGTGAGAGGGTTGTTATAAACAGCATCGAGGGGCGAAGTTTTTTGCTGCCCAGGACAAACACACGCACGGCGCGGGGGAGCTGAACTCCGCTGCGGCTCGGAGGACCCAGCAGTCTCACGTCCGTCTTCCTAGACGAGACGACTAACAGTTACTGTGATACGTGCAGGGGCGAGCGTCGCTAAATACTTAGTGAATACAAATCTAGTTTCGTGTGTAGAAGAGTTAATGGTTCGTAATTATGTGATTTTACACAGTACAAAAGAAATTATAATTTTTACACTAACGCTATTAACTTTAAATTTAATATAAAAATTGTTTTTCATCATAATGCCACATTTCTTCACAGCCCTTGGAATATTTTCAGTAGCAACAAAATTTTGATAATTTGTTTATATTTATTATGTTATTGGGAGAGAGCATACTTTAGCACGCTTGAAGAAACGACCACATCTTTCAAAACGATGCAGAAATGAACGTTTGTTTGGCATAAAATTCTGCATTTCAGTCAACTGTTCTAACTAAGCGACTGGCTATAGTCAGAGACCCGTGGAGATATTGACCTATAGCATGTACTGACAAGACGTTTTTATGAGCTGTTGACAGTCAGTCTAAGCCGGTTTAGCCAGTAAAAAGTTTTCGTGAGCATTTGACTGAAATAAAGTTTATAACTGAAACGTTTTGGCGCACCAATTTTCAGCGTTCATCCGAAGCTCTGACACGTAACCCGCACTCGGCGCCATTTATATTCTTCTTAGATGACTCCCTAAATAGATTGTGTAATCTATTCCTTAAACTGTAGAAGAAGATGCTATTAATGTGTTAAGTTATCCTTTGGTACTGTTGAATACTGGATTTTCAGACAGTGCTGTGTGTGAGATCCGGGGTATTTGTAAATTCCTGAGACACTGCATACATGAATGCCTTTTTCATATTTCAATATGACAGTGATTCTATGACTTGAGTAATGTGCCAGAGTAAGTCGTTACTTTCTTAAGCGAACGACATTTTCCAACATCCTGTCAGTGAGGCGAAGCCTTTATCTTTTTTCCACCTTCTGATTAGACACCTACATACGTACTGTTATTCCTCTGTATTTTATGATACGATTGACACAGGTCATTGATACTTTATCAGATTTATTTATTTTTGCTGTTATAGTAGTGCATTTTTTTTCGTTAAAAGATCACTTACCCATTCATACATCAAGTTCTTCGCCTAAAACTGTGTTTTACGTTAATGCTAAAGTACAGAAGCTACAGCTAAGATTTGTCATAAAGTGTAGTGGGAATCAACATACTTCTATGAGATGTTGCCAAAACAACGGTTACTTTTGCCGATATCTCTCTGTTCAGCGTAGTGATTATGCTAAAGAACTTGCCCCCTTTCTATCAGCAATTTATCGTAGATCGCTGGAAGAACGTAAAGTACCTAGCGACTGGAAGAAAGCGCAGGTCGTTCCCATTTTCAAGAAGGGTCATAAATCAGATGCGAATAATTATAGGCCTATTTCGCTTACGTCAATCTGTTGTAGAATAATGGAACATGTTTTGTGTTCTCGTATTATGACGTTCTTAGATAATACAAATCTCCTTCATCATAACCAACATGGATTCCGCAAACAGAGATCATGTGAAACTCAGCTCGCCCTATTTGCCCAAGAAATTCACAGTGCCGTATACACTGGCGAGCAGATTGATGCCGTATTCCTGGACTTCAGGAAGGCATTTGATACGGTTCCGCACTTACGTTTAGTGAAAAAAATACGAGCTTACGGAATATCGGACCAGGTTTGTGATTGGATTCAGGATTTCCTAGAAGAAAGAACACAACATGTCATTCTTAACGGTTCAAAATCTGCAGATGTAGAGGTAATTTCGGGAGTACCGCAGGGAAGCGTGATAGGACCTTTATTGTTTACAATATACATAAATGACTTAGTTGACAACATCGGTAGCTCCGTGAGGCTATTTGCAGATGACACGGTTGTCTACAAGAAAGTAGCAACATCAGAAGACTCGTACGTACTCCAGGAGGACCTGCAGAGGATTAATGCATGGTGCGACAGCTGGCAGCTTTCCCTAAACGTAGATAAATGTAATATAATGCGCATACATAGGGGCAGAAATCCATTCCAGTACGATTATGCCATAGGTGGTAAATCATTGGAAGCGGTAACGACCGTAAAATACTTAGGAGTTACTATCCGGAGCGATCTGAAGTGGAATGATCACATAAAACAAATAGTGGGAAAAGCAGGCGCCAGGTTGAGATTCATAGGAAGAATTCTAAGAAAATGTGACTCATCGACGAAAGAAGTAGCTTACAAAACGCTTGTTCGTCCGATTCTTGAGTATTGCTCATCAGTATGGGACCCTTACCAGGTTGGATTAATAGAAGAGATAGACATGATCCAGCGAAAAGCAGCGCGATTCGTCATGGGGACATTTAGTCAGCGCGAGAGCGTTACGGAGATGCTGAACAAGCTCCAGTGGCGGACACTTCAAGAAAGGCGTTACGCAATACGGAGAGGTTTATTATCGAAATTACGAGAGAGCACATTCCGGGAAGAGATGGGCAACATATTACTACCGCCCACATATATCTCGCGTAATGATCACAACGAAAAGATCCGAGAAATTAGAGCAAATACGGAGACTTACAAGCAGTCGTTCTTCCCACGCACAATTCGTGAATGGAACAGGGAAGGGGGGATCAGATAGTGGTACAATAAGTACCCTCCGCCACACACCGTAAGGTGGCTCGCGGAGTATAGATGTAGATGTAGATGTAGATTTCGTTCGGCCGGTCTACAATTTTCCAGTACAGAAAACAATGCAAGTGGCGGAATATCGATTGCAAATTGTCTTGCAGTTAGACAGTTTAAATGGTAACCCTCTTGTGTTCAATATTATCTCCCGTAAGGTAAGCGCCGACCGGAGTGGCCGTCCGGTTCTAGGCGCTACAACCTGGAGCCGAGCGACCGCTACGGTCGCAAGTTCGAGTCCTGCCTCGGGCATGGATGTGTGTGATGTCCTTAGGTTAGTTAGGTTTAAGTAGATCTAAGTTCTAGGCGACTGATGACCTCAGAAGTTAAGTCGCATAGTGCTCAGAGCCATATGCTCGTAAGGTAAGCAATTTGCGGGCTGTTTCGTGATTCATAAAGACTGTGGGAGAACATATCGCACCTTAAGTCTTCACATGATTTAGAATAGTCGAATGCTTACACAGTATTTTAAAGGTAAGACAGCAAATATTCAGATAATACATTTTTCCAGAATCAAATTTTTCACCGAAAAAACTCATTCCGTACACCCGTAGACTATCACACTACTTATACGATAGCTCTATTCCAATTCTGCTACACGCCAGCATGTCGCTACAGCTGAAGATCCATATGGATCGTCTGAAACCGTAATCAACGTTTTTCAGATTTCATTCGGCCGACGAAGAAAATAATCATTCAATTTTAAATAGTGTCTCTTCTAATGAAAGAGGTCTCCGATACATTTATGATTATAAACTTTCGAAGCTTGCATCCGAATGTGCAGTTCAAAGTTACCGATTTTTTGACAGTGGCTGGCAACAACTGACTATCATGTACGTGGACAGCTAGCTGGGACAACAGTCAAGGCTTGCTTAATGATCCGTTCCACGTAGTGTCGCCCATTAAGATCTTTGACAGTCTGCTCTCACCGGTGTTGGACATACAGGGTAACTATTTTATGGTGAATTTTGAATCAGTTTTGCACGAAGACCATGTAAGAACAGGTAATGGCGTAGTGCTTGCAGTGTGGTGCACAGTCAACGTTTCGAAATACGAGTACTAAAGTTCAGTCATCGTTAAGTTTCTTGTCGTATAATCGCCCTCTCCAAACCACACAAACACCTCTACTTTACTGTATGTTATGCCTGCGACTCTAACAAGCTGAATGACAAACTTTTACATTCGCATGCTTAAAATTCATAATGGATAGTTTGCCAGGTAAGGCAGGAAATGCGCTAGATGAAATGCTATTTCAGTTCTTATGGTGACCGGAAAGAGTTTTCTGTAATGTGGGCCGGTCGGAGTGGCCGAGCCGTTCTAGGCGCTACTGTCTGGAACCGCAGGACCGCTACGCTCGCAGGTTCGAATCCTGCTTCGGGCATGGATGTTTGTGATGTCCTTAGGTTAGTTAGGTTTAAGTAGTTCTAAGTTCTAGGGCACTGATGCACTCAGAAGTTAAGTCCCATAGTGCTCAGAGCCATAAGTAAACATTAAGTAGTATTGTTGTACTCAGTGCATAACACTAACGGTCAGGAATAGTAAATATTTTTGTAATATTGTGGAACAAACATCCAAAATGTCACATGAACGCCATAAGATTAGCCATTACGTCACTTTCAGTAACGTTTAAAGACATTCACCTAAAGATAATGGGTGAAAGTCGTACTGTGAAATAACGAATATCAGTTGTCATTGAATTGCGCTATTTGTCAGTCAAGGGTTCTGTTTTGAATTCGTGAATACTTTGCTGATGACGGATGGGAAATGATCCGTCAGAGTATCTCGGTAACCCTGTGCCGTTACATTTCCACTTACAGAAACAAGGACTGCCTCGTCACTCCACTTCAAAATGTCACTGTGAGTACTACACAGACCCACAGATGCAGTTCACGAGGCATCCAGCAAGTCCACCTGTTTCCATCGGTGTAGTGCACTAGTTCTGTTATTCCAAGTCTAATGAGCCTCTTTCTGCATCACAGCTGTCGTCCCATGGCATTCGTTATCATTTTGGTCATAAGCAGCTTGGCGGCTACGTATACTATAATCACTAGCCCCATCCATTGCAACGAACATCCGTGGTACGAGGGCTATGCCGAAAGTTTTTAACATAATGTGTGAAAAAAAATTTATTTGCAAAAAAACGTTTACAACTTTTCAAAATATTCTCCATTAGCATGTATACATTTTTCCATTCTCTGAAACCACTTAGAAAATGTGTCAGTCCAAGCTTCTTTTGGGATGTCACTTAGTGCACTCTCGTACGCTGCAATGGCCTCTTCACCTGATGAAAACCGCTGCCCTAGAATTTTTTTCCTTAGTCTTAGGGAACAGAAAGAAGTCACAGTCGGCCAGGTAGGGTGAATAGGGGGGATGGGGTAACACTCGCACTTTTTCCTTCTCCAGAAAATCCATCGTTCTGGCAGCCCTGTGCGCAGATGCATTGTCGTGATGCAGCAAAAGGTGCCCACTCTTGGACTTTGGATGCTGTGACTTCCATGTGGCGATGACTTTTGGAAGACAATCGTTCACGTACCATTCAGCATTGACTGTACGACGTGTGTCCAAGCTCACAGAGGTGAGATGCCTGATCTTTGTGAAAAAGTTGCCACCATCTTTTTTCCAGAGCTCCGACTTCGTCGAACTTTTGTGGGTGGTTCCTCCCCTGGAAAGCACCACACAGAAGACTGTCTCTTCGTTTCAGGGTCATAATGGTAGACCCACGTTTCATCACCTGTGACGATATTGTAGGTGTCTTGGGACTTCCCTCCATTGAATTTTTCGAACATGAAACGACACCAGTCCACTCTCGCCTCCTTTTGGCTTTCTGTCAGGGAATGTGGCACCCAACGGGCACACCTCTTAGTAAGGCCTAAGTGACTGTGAACGATGGTCTGTGCTGCTGTTGGTCCAATATTTAGGGTCCCTTCAATGTCGCAAAATGTAAGATGTGGATTTTCTTTGATCATTTTCCTCACAGCATCAATGTTTTCAGGAGTCACAGTTGTTGCTGGCAGATCGGGCCGAGGTTCATCTCCAATTGACTGCCGACCCCTCGAAAACTCGCGAAACCAATTTCCAATGTGGCCCTGGAAGGGGAAGCTTCACCAAAAACACGCAGCAATGAAGAATGGCATTCTTCGGCACTTAAACCCTTTTTATAATCGTAAAAAATCATGGCGCGAAAGTCGCGGCGTGACAGCTCCATCCTGCACCGTCTCTGCCTGTGCTTTCTTACCGCGCTGTGAGGGATCACGGATAGCCAGGGGCTGCGCGCGCACGTCCCAAGGTCGAAAAACATCGCTCTTTCGAAAGAAAACAACCCCATTGTCCTCCGCCTTATGGTTTACGGGCTGCTAAAATAGTAGGTATACGTTGACGTAGTGTGGGGTTCCTAGACATGCCCAGTAGCGTAAGTTGCCAACTTCTCAGGACGATCTGTATAGTTGAAGGTGTGTGATGGTTTACGAGCTTATTGTAATGAGTGCTTTTGAGCAGTGAATTCGTTCCATTACGTCTCCACCTTCGTTAATAAATCGAAATAGTTGACCAGGGAAAGCTGAAATTCGATTCGTACGCGGAATTATCATTTCTCTGTCCGTTTCCGGCTAGGAGTATTTACAACATAACAAACATTACCGCCTTGGAGGTAGACATACGACGTTTTTTCCGCCACCGTTGAAAAGATTTTCTTAGGGCAGTAGGCGGTTGCTACTTGGGGCACTAGGACGTCGCTTAACAGACGGCTTTCAGAAGCAGTCGAGTATACAACTTACGTCGTAAGCCGCTGCTCTTTTCTCGCATCGTGCGTTAGGCCAGCGGTGCGCACCTGCTCTCAGGATTTAAAATCTACGTCGGTGTTACAGTTGCGAATGCACAATGTGCCAAGTTACTAACGCCCATTAAGAGGGGTAGGACGTCAAACGGGCCGACTTGGAGCAGGAGAGGCACCACAGGACATTTTAATTTCCACTGTCTATACTTTTAGAAGTAAATTCATAGAACTTCGTCAGCATGACCAGGAAGGATTCAGGATTCACACTCGTAGCAGCGGAAGTTCAAAAACATAACAAAATAATTTTTTTACATGTGAAATTTCTTCATTTTTTCATTTGCTATTGGCTGCATTTGTTGCTATAGGTACACTTTTCTTCACAAGTAAGAGAGACTGTTCGATGAATTTTGCACAGCATACAAACCATACTTACAGGTGTCTGAAACTCTAGAATCTATTTAATTGATGGAAAAAAGAATGAGCTGTTACGTTTTAAACTTTATGTTAAGAAAAAATCAAATTTTGTAGTTAATTATCTCAATTTTTACCACAGTTTGTAATAGATTTGGAAAATTCTAGAGTTTCACACATCTGTAAGTATGGTTTGTATGCCGTGCAAAATTCATCAAAGAATCTCTCTTACTTGTGAAGAAAAATGTACCTATAGCAACAAATGCAGCCAACAGTAAGTGAAAAAATGATGAAATTTCATATCTAAATTAATTTTTTTTATGTTTTTGAACTTCCACTGCTATCAGTGTGAGTCCTGAATCCTTCCTGGTCATGCTGGCAAAGTTTTATGAATTTATTTGTAAAAGTATAGACAGTAGAAAATAAAATGTCCTGTGGTGCCTCTCCTGCTCCAAGTCGGCCCGTTTGACGTCCTACCCCCCTTAAATGTTTCCCTTCTGTAAATTCAGACCTGACGATAATTCTCTAAGAGTCCGGCCGGTAGGCCAGTGTTTTACCTTCACTGTTCTTGCTCGCCGATTTCTACACTTCACCAAGCGTCCCATCATCAGTGGCTTCAGAAAACACCACCACCCGCTCGTACTATTTGGACGACGCACACTGCGCCACGCAAGAGCAGCTCGCTGTCTGACATCCCGCTCATTCACAGCGGTTGAAGTGGAGCAAGATTCAAAACATGTCAGTTTCGATACAAATGATCTGGTGAGCTTGAAAACATGTCGTGCGACAGGAACTAAATTTGACAACAAGTACACTAAATTTATTGCATCTCGTAAAACTGATAACTAAAGGTCGTACTAGCTTGTAAATAATAGATTTCAGTTATCAGTCGTCCTTTTGAAATTTTATTGCCAATAAAATTTCAAAAGGACGACTGATAGCTGAACTCTATTATTTACAAGTCAATATAACAGTCGCTGCGTGCAACAGCCTTTGGAGTGGAAGGTAACCTGATGAAGGTCGTATTAGTTGGATCGAATGACAGAGCCCCACTATTTGAACCGAAGCGTCTTTCTTCAATGAGGCCCGAGACTCGCCAGATGTCGATTGGCACGATCGACGACTCGCCAGACGTCGACTGGCTCGATCGAGCCAAGTGGCACGAACCGACGAAGTAGTTGGCTCACCGGCAGCTGGCGAGGCGCGGCCGGGCGCAGTGTGGATGCGGCCGCAGTGCTCGACGGTGCACAGTGGCGCTTAGGCTGAAGATGGCGGGAGAAGAAAAGAGTGGCAGCCGGCGGCGGGCAGGAAGCGGCGGCGGGCCAGGCGAGGCCGGGGTATCGATTTTCGAGGTGGGGTGCGCGCAGCAGCTGGCGTGGCCGCCTGACTCACGCCTGGCCTGCCCTGGGCTGGGCTGGGCTGGGCTGGGGTGCAACTCTTTTAACTGAGCAGCGTGACTCAGGCCACGCACGGCAATCGCGCCACTTGCCGCCGCTCTCTGCAGCAGCCGCAAAAAACGGGCCGCCGGGCGCGGGCAAGGGCACCTGTTGTCAGACTGCCGCTGCACTGCCCCTAACTGTTCATCGCAGCTGTCGGCTGTTCGCAAACCCAGTAACCCGACCGAAGAAACCTGCCCCGTCTCCCAGCCTCCTTATGTGATCTGTATACATACGGCTCAATTCACTCTGTATGTCGACGTAACGACAACGTCAAAACGTGGTGTACTCTCACTGGACGCAACGCCACATACCTTCTCGTCCCTCAACCTATCACACAACAGTGAAAAAAAGGATATTCGTATGTCCTACAAATGTTCACTACTGGCCATTAAAATTGCTACACCACGAAGATGACGTGCTACAGACGCAAAATGAAACCGTCAGGAAGAAGATGCTGTGATATGCAAATCATTAGTTTTTCAGAGGTTGGCGCCGGTGGCGACACCTACAACGTGCTGACATGAGGAAACTTTCCAACCGATTTCTCATATACAAACAGCAGTTGACCGGCGTTGCCTGGTGAAACGTTGTTGTGATACCTCGTGTAAGGAGGAGAAATTCGTACCGTCACATTTCCCACTTTGATAAAGGTCGGATTGTAGCCTATGGCGATTGCGGTTTATCGTGTCGGGACATTGCTGCACGCATTGGTCGAGATCCAATGACTGTTAGCAGAATATGGTAATGCGGAACGCCGTGCTGGATCCCAACGGCCTCGTATCACTAGCAGTCGAGATGACAGGCATCTTATCCACATGGTTGTAACGGATCGTGCAGCCACGTCTCGATCCCTGAGTCAAGAGATAGGGACGTTTGCAAGACAACCACCATCTGCACGAACAGTTCGACGACGTTTGCAGCAGCATGGACTATCAGCTCGGAGACCGTGGCTACGGTTACCCTTGACGCTGCATCACAGACAGGAGCGCCTGCGAAGGTGTACTCAACGACGAACCTGGTTGCACGAATGGCAAAATGTCATTTTTTCGGATGCATCCAGGTTCTGTTTACAGCATCATGATAGCTGCATCCGTGTTTGGCGACATCACGGTGAACGCACATTGGAAGCGTGTATTCGTCATCGCCATACTAGCGTATCACCCGGCGTGATGGTATGGGGTGCCATTCGTTACACGTCTCGGCCACCTCTTGTTCGCATTGACGGCACTTTGAACAGATGACGTTACATTTCAGATGTGTTACGACCCGTGGCTCTACCCTTCATTCGATCCATGCGAAACCCTACATTTCAGCAGGATAATGCACGACCGCATGCTTCAGGTCCTGTACGGGCCTTTCTGGATACAGAAAATGTTCGACAGCTGCCCTGGCCAACACATTCTCTAGATCTCTCACCAACTGAAAATGTCTGGTCAATGGTGGCCGAGCAACTGGCTCGTCACAATACGCCAGTCGCTACTCTTGATGAACTGTGGTATCGTGTTGAAGCTGCATGGGCAGCTGTATCTGTACACGCCATCCAAGCTCTGTTTGACTCAATGCCCAGGAGTATCAAAGCCGTTATTACGGCCAGAGGTGGTTGTTCTGGGTACTGATTTCTCAGGATCTATGCACCCAAATTGCGTGAAAATGTAATCACATGTCAGTTATAGTATAATATATTTGTCCAATGAATACCCGTTTACCATCTGCATTTCTTCTTGATGTAGCAATTTTAATGGCTAGTAGTGTACATAATCAACAGCGTCAGAACTCCGTCTCCTAGAATCCTTCAAGCTGATGTTCCTTTACGTCGATGGTCACGGAGTGCAGAGTTCGAAATGCGTTCTCGAATGTTTTGACGTTCTGTCCCGTGGTCACTGTGAATCGTCCTTGAATCATCATTCACTAAAGCTTTATTGATGCGTTTCGCCGTGTGTACTGTTTCGATGGATAAGTGGGGTACGGCATTGTCACATTAGCCCTAGAACACTAAAGGGGAACTTTTCCATTGCTACTAAACCCTTGTAAATTTTACTACTCCACAGTCATGATTTATAGGATATGTTTTAGTTAATTATCGTTATTAGATCTCCAGTGGTATGTTACATACGAAATTAACTGCGAAGTATCCTGTTTTATATCCTACTGCAATCGTAAATTTTACGAAGGTTTAGTCATCTAGGATTAAGAGACAATGGCAAAGGAGAAATAAGTGGTGACAGAGAAAAAGCTTAGGCTTCACTAGGAATCGAACCCCAGGTCTTTATAAGCGTGCCGGCCGGAGTGGCCGAGCGGTTACAGGCGCTACAGTCTGGAACCGCACGACCGCTACGGTCGCAGGTTCCAATCCTGCCTCGGGCATGGATGTGTGTGATGTCCTTAGGTTAGTTAGGTTTAAGTAGTTCTAAGTTCTAGGGGGCTTATGACCACAGCAGTTGAGTCCCATAGTGCTCAGAGCCATTTGAACCATTTTTATAAGCGTAGTTCGGCATTTAAACACTGAACCACCGCACCAAGGAAATAAATGCAAAGGGAAAAGTTGACATTAAGCAGTAAATAGCCTGCCCGGTTGGCCGTGCGGTCTAACGCACGGCTTTCCGGGCGGGAAGGAGCGCCTGGTCCCCGGCACGAATCCACCAGGCGGATTTGTGTCGAGGTCTGGTGTGCCAGCCAGTCTATGGATGGTTTTTAGGAGGTTTTCCATCTGCCTCGGCGAATGCGGGCTGGTTATCCTTATTCCGTCTCAGTTACACTATGTCGTCCATTGCTGAGCAAACGAGTTCTCCACGTACGCGTACACCACCATTACTCTATCACGCAACATAGGGGTTACACTCGTCTGGTGTGAGACGTTCCCTGGGGGGTCCACTGGGGGCCGAACCGCACAATAACCCTGGGTTCGGTGTGGGGCGGCGGAGGGGTGAAGTGGACTGAGGTACTCGTCGTGGGGTTGTGGACCACTGCGGCTGCGGCGGGGACGCAGCGTCTCCGTCGTTTTTAAGTCCCCTGTTTACATGCAGCGCAATACAAGCAGTAAATAAGTAGAGGTACGAATAGAGACGGAAAGGGATGCAGCTACGCAGTGCTTACGAAGTCTTCAAATAGTGGAAAAAAGGAAAAAAAAGTTATTTGACAGACTAAGGCTGTAATTAATTTTACTTTTTACGAGAGTGCAATTAGGTGTAACCTTTGGGATGAAAATATGATGATAAAGAGATGTCAAAGAATGGCAAATTGAGAGAGCTGCAGCATTTCTAACTTAAACAGCATCCCACCGTGACGGAAGGCGGCAAAGACAAAGCGAAGCCGCAGGGGAAACTTATTCAATAGACGGAAGGAAACTACGACGTGCGGAGCACAGGACCTGCTGGCTGCTGCTCTGCTGAGTATGCTTGTATCTGTGTGGGGCGGGGGTGCGGGCGTCAACTTTTAAATATTATGCAGGCGCGTCTCAAGGACTGCCAGATGTGTCGACGGAAAACTGCCAGACAGTTTAACCGCCAGTAGCCACAGGATAAGTAGCGAGAGGGAAGGAGGGTGACAGACCGAAGTTGTTACTAGATCTACGAAATTTTGACGCTTATAAGACGGAAATGTTCGGGATTTTAACCGATAAGGTACCAAAAGGGTTTCTATTACAAATCCAGTAATTACTAAGTACCTCAACTAATGACGACTAACATTAATAATGGAACCCTACACTTTCTACATACTTCTGTTTTGTGTACTGTTATCTTTTTAATTAGTTAACTACTAACGCCCCCTAAACAACAGGCAATGCGTGCAAGATACAAATCATATTTTTAAGTTATATCAATCCCCCCCTCTTCTTTCAGTACCTACTTTCAGTATTGATCATGACTCCAGCCCACCAATAGCAACCTGAAGTTTTTTATTCAGTAATTTCAGTTCTCCGAAAGATTGTGCGGAAAACACTAAACGCGACTTTGTCCTTCGACAGAGTTGAGCCATCCAAGGACAAATGCAGACTCCCGAAGAAGGCCTCAAAAAGAGGGTAGAAACATCGGCACTGAAGAAATGTGGCGCGGCCTAACAACTCTGAACATTTTTATCATCAGTGACAACGGCCACGAAAGCCTGCGGACTCGTATAACATATATATTCTGTACACACAGAGTACGATATGTACAAGGGTAGTTCGGAAAGTAAGCTCAGTTTCGGTTTTTCACCGTGGCACTGCTACAATCGCAGTTCCGCTCATGCGCAGCAGTATCTGTGGTTCAAGCAGAACGAAATGACGCCATTTAGAGCTCACTCTGTGTTGTGTGTCATTCGTAGTGATTGTTTATAATGGCATCGTTGTTCGAAAATCCCGCCGCAGGGAATTAAGATCTGCGATTCGTTTCCTGAATGCTAAGAACATTAAACCAAGTGACATTCACCGACAAATCTGCGAGGTTTACGGAGAAAATGTAGTGAGTGCTTCAATGGTGAGAAGATGGGTCCGAAAAATGGCGTGATCAAGTTCATGACGAACAACGAAATGGACGTCCATCTGTGGTTCCTGATGAACTGTTGGTGGAGTCGAAGAAATGATTAAGAAAAAGCGTAGGTTTACGATTCATACTATTGCTCGTCAACTTCCACTAATTTCACGAACAGTAATTTACGAGATTGTTACTGAAAAACTGGGTTTTCATAAACTTTGCGCGCGTTAGGAAACTTAACTTCTTAGGGCAACAGGCGGCAACTGACGAAGGAATACACACTATTAGAAGTGCTTGGACAATTACTGGGGGTATGTTATAGATTTTTGTGAAATAAATTGCTTTCTTTATGTGTATTCGACTCCTTTTTTTATTACCAAACGGAACTTACTTCCCGAACTACCCTGGTATTAAAGTCCGCCGGGGATGCTTAGAAAATAAAAGAAGAAAAAGCGTACGACAATTAAACGTCTTTTCATTTAGCTGCAGAGTCGGATCTCACACACTAAGAAGATACTTATAGAGAAATATTTACGATGAAGTATCCATGTACACTATATCACTAATCTCTTTGGGGGATAAATATTTTCCTTCACAAGTAAGAGTGAAATGTTATTCAGCGACACTTCGTAGTGATTTCTTCTCCGAAACGTGGAGCGTGCTGAGCCAGGATTCGCAACTGTGATATTGATTTTGAACGAAATGCCAGTACCAGTTGCAGTTTTTATTTGTCCTGTGTTCTCTCAGGACGCCTGAAGTATACTCTGGGGCAGAAATAAGTCGCTGTGTTAGAGTTCCGTACCGCAGTCGATAGAAACGGAACCCTTTTAGGATCACTTTGTTGTCCGTCCGTACGTCCGTCTATCAAACTGTTAAAAACCCTTTTTCTCAGGAACGGGTAGACGTATCCAGTTGAAATTTATGTCATATGCTAAACCCTACGGCCCCTTGGCGTTGTAAGAACTTGAAGCTTCTAAGTCAATGCAGCCAAAATACACGACCGTTTATGTCACATATTTTGATACTCGCAAACTCATTCGTCAAAACCTACACGGTACTTCCCATTGGCCTAGAGTCGTGAACTTCGGCAAGAAGGAAAGTTACACAATACAAGTGAACCTAAAAATCCGAAAATTGTTAATTTGTAACTATATCACACGAAAAAAATATTTTTTTGTAATTTGATATCCGATATCGAACTTATTATTAAAACAATCAGCCTGAATGTATTATTATAATAAATGTCGCATCCTTCCTGCATGACTTTATGGCACATTTATATTACTGAAATTAAAACATTCTCGAAAATCTTGGAATCCTTGGGACCGCTGTATCGCCAATATCATTATCGATAACAGGCAAAAAGGTCGAGATTCTCTATTCTCAGAATGGATGTACTGTCTACATACATAATATGGAACCCTCATTGCGTGCGAGCCCCACTCACACCTGGCCACCCCTTTTAAGATAAAAAGAAAACTGCACCTGTTTTACTCAAAAACCTCATAGTAATTTCAGCTGGAGTTCATCATTATTAGCTACAACCTGCAATTGAAAAGCCGGCCGCGGTGGCCGTGCGGTTCTAGGCACTGCAGTCCGGAACCGCGGGATTGCTACGGTCGCAGGTTCGAATCCTGCCTCGGGCATGGATGTGTGTGATGTCCTTAGGTTAGTTAGGTTTAAGTAGTTCTAAGTTCTAGGGGACTGATAACCTAAGATGTTAAGTCCCATAGTGCTCAGAGCCATTTTTTTGCAATTGAAAAACTATCTGCAACACGTCATCTCTAGATAGTTGTGCAAACATCGATTCACATAGTACCATGATATAAAGGGTGTCCCATTTATCTTGACCACCCTAAATAACTGTTTGTCCAGATGCAAATTACAAAACGTTTCAAGCAAATGTTCTTTAGCCGTCAGGGGAACATCAGTCAGCATGATCGCCTTCGTAGTAGCCTTGTTTTTTTACAAAGATATGAGCAGCGGTATGACTTTTTTTATGGCACCCTGTATTTTTTATTTGGTAATTCATTTCCTCTCCAAAAGACCTATTCAAAAATGTATCACAATGTACCATTCAATGAAACGCAACGTTATTCATTACATAACACAACATTGACGTTGACGCTCCCAGCGCTTAGTGCAGGTACTCGGGGTAATGGAACACATCCACATGCTGACGTTAACAGAGGACAAATGTAAACATAAGTAGAATGTACACCCGTCATTCCGTCAACTATCGTCAGTTGAAGAGTTGTGCGAGTAGATAAGGTAGAAATGCTGCTTATCTATGAGGAATGTAAGTTAGCAGAACAGTAATTGCAGTACTGTTTTCTTACGTACGGGTACATTTAGTGCAGTAGTTTAGTCCTTTTAAGTACTGTTGTGTAGATTAGACATACAATAAAGGCTGTCCTTCCTACAAACTGCATCAATATAACGTTTCTTCTGTCGTTGTTGAAGGTAGGCGAAATGCTACGCAGACAGCGGAACTGTACAGAGAGCGATATCCTGACAAGAACCCACCTTCCCGACGAATGTTTCCTCGTCTTGTTGCAACGCTTCAGGAAACGGGAAGTTCCAACCCACGGCAACGCAATCGTCCTAGCACTCTCACAGACGAAGCTGTCGAAGTTACTGTTCTCGCTTCCGTTGCTGAGTCCACATATGAGCACACGACAGCTTGAACAAGAGATTGGCATTCCTAAAACCAGTGTACACCTTATTCTTTCACGTCACCGGTTCCATCCTTACCATGTACACCTACATCAAGAATTGCATGGGAATGATTCCCAGAACCGTGTGCAGCTCTGTCATTGGGCCCAGCAGCAAATCCTTGCCAACCCGAACTTCTTCTCCAAAGTTGTGTTTACCAATTAATGTTCCTTCTCAAACAAAGGGCAGGTAAATGCAAGGAACATGCATTATTGGACCCAGGATGGCTTAGACAGGTGGAACATCAGCGTCAATGGAGAGTGAACGTCTGGTGTGGGATGCTTGGTACTACAATTATTGGCCCTTATTTCATCAATGGTAGTCTAAACGGCACAGCGTATGCCAGCTTCCTCAGACTAATTCTTCCTCCTCTTCTTGATGAAGGGACGCTAAGAAACAGAATGCTTATGTGGTATCAACACGATGGATGTCCAGCACATAATTCCTTATGTGCACGCCGTTTTCTGAACCGAAGATATTCTGCCAGATGGATTGTTCGAGGAGGAGCAGTTACTTGGCCTGCTAGGTTTCCTGATTTAAATCCTCTGGACTTTTTTCTTTGTGGTTGCATTAAAGACGTTGTCTACCGCGATATTCCAACAACTCCAGAGGTCATGCAGGAACGTATCGCGCTTGCTTGTAATTCTCTTCAACAGGCAACACTGGAAGCAGTAAATAATTCTTTCATTCAACGAGTGCACCAGTGTATCGATGTCCAGGGTCACCACTTTGAGACCTTTGAACGTTCTACCCCTGGGCAATGGTAAAGAAGAATCGAAGTCAATTTTGTGTTATGTTCTTACTTGGTTTTCATTTGTTTTCTGACAGCTCGAGCAAGTGGATGAGTTTGTGATAATTAATAACGTTATGTTTCAGTGAATGGTCCACTGTGATACATTTTTGAATAGGTCTTTAGGAGAGGAAATGAATTACCGAATAAAAAATACAGGGTGCCATTTAAAAAAGTTGTAGCGCTGTTCATACATTTGTAAAAAACAAAGCTACAACGAAGGCAATCATGCTGATTGATATTCCCCTAACGGCTAAAGAACATTTGCTTGAAACATTTTGTAATTTGCATCTGGACAAACAGTTATTTAGGGTGGTCAAGATAAATGGGACACCCTGTATTTCTGTTCTGAATTCCCTGCTCGCAGCAGGTCCACTTTCAGTGAAAAAGCTGACATCGTTTGCTGCTGCTCTGTCTGTTGGCATTTATATCATTATGAGTATTTCAGGATCAACATTTGTTGGAGTGTTGGTTCGTTATCTTGTTATAATTTCGCCATACAGCATATCATGTATTTCCTTTTTCAGTCCGCCACTCGCAACCCTTTGATATTTCAGTAAATAGCAACGTAAAACATTTGCTCGCTCTCATGTACAGTGGCGAAAAAAGAGGATTCGCTGCTAAAGGTTAATTTGAAGTTGACCTTTGGTAACTTCATCTGCCGAAAAGTTTTACTGGCAGCCGTCGCGCACAGATCCGTAACTCGCTTTTGCGCGCCATCACTAAATTGCTTTCACGTTGCTGACGTCACTGTAATTTTGCATTCGCTTAATACAAATGTGGAAAAAATGTATTCTTTCGCGCGTTCTGTATTTATTTTTCTGGCTTAGAGGCTGTTTGAAAATGTTTTCTGAAGCACGCCATTCAGCTTATAAGATATACACAGTCCTGCGGACGAAATTATCATCATCTTATTTTTCTTTTCTTCTGCTGCTGCTACTACTACTACTACTACTACATAAACGTCTCAAATATAAAAGACCTCAGCGCCTTCGTCTTTTGGTGGATATCCATCAGACGACCTTATCAACTGCAGCTTTCAACTCCAAGGATCCTCTTTGGGGATCCTCTTTCAAAACGTGACAGTAGCTGGTTACAAAGCGTCACAACCACACCCATGCATGCCCACAGAAGTTGCATTATCACAGTCCAGTGCGATACTGGGCGAAATAAACACACATTTAGAAACTTCCTGGTAGATTTAAACTGTGCGACACACCGGAACTCGAATCCAAAACATTGGGATCTCAATCCGATACACACTTTTAAAATAGTGCGCACTTCATTTCAGAGTGATTCATTCTTGCTAGGTAGTTGTTAATTATGGTGGTTCTCTCTTCTGCTTCTTTTCTGCTGAGAGCTGCACCGCACTAACAGTGGAAGGAAGCTGGAGCACCTCTGATCACTACAACTAACACTGCGAAAGTGGTGTCTGTGCTGAAAGAGTTGAGTGCACACTGCCGTGATCGACCTGTGTTTATCTCTAATAAAAGAAGATTGGGCGATCGATTAAATGCTATACCTGACGTGCGAACTGCCAAACTGGCGCTTTAAATATTCTCTTCAGTCAAATTACATGTTAGGTTCATTAACTTCCTTCAAAATTTTCTTGAGACGGAAATGCTTTTGTCGACGAATTAGCATGGTTTTTAGAAAGAATCGCTCTTGCAAAACTCAGCTTGCCATTTTCTCACATGATATCCTGCGAACTGTGGGGGAGGGGCATCAGGCAGATTGCATATTCCCAGATTTCGGAAAAGCATTTGACACTGTGCCCCACTGCAAACTGTTAACGAAGGTACGAGCTTATGGGATAGACTCCTAGACATGTGAGTGGCTCGAACACTTCATAAGTAGTAGAACACAGTACGTTGTTCTCGACAGTGAGTGTTCATCAGAGACAAGGGTCTTGTCAGGAGTGCTCCAGGGAAATGTGATAGGACTGCCGTTGTTCTCTGTACACATGGATGATTTGGCGGAGAGGGTGGGTAGCAATCTGTGGCTGCTTGCCGATGATGCTGTGATGTGCAGGAAGGTGTCTAATTTCAATGACTGTAGGAAGACACGAGATGACTTAGACAAAATTTCTATTTGGTGTGATGAATCGCAGCTTGGTGTAAATGTAGAGAAATGTAAGTTTATGCGGATGAGTAGGAACAACATCCCCCGGGCACGTCGATTAAATATCTAGGTGTAAAGTCGCAAAGCGATATGGGATAGTCGGGGAGGCGAATGGTAGACTTCGGGTTATTGGGAGAAGTTTAGGAAAATGTGGTTCACCTGTAAAGGAGACCGCGTATAGAACACTAGTGCGACCTGTTCTTGACTACTGCTCGATTATTTGGGATCCGCAACAGGTCGGACTAAGGAAAACATCGAAGCAATTCAGAGGCGGGCTGCTAAATTTGGTCCGCAGTTCGTGTCGTGCGGTAGCGTTCTCGCTTCCCGCGCCCGGGTTCCCGGGTTCGATTCCCGGCGGGGTCAGGGATTTTCTCTGCGTCGTGATGACTGGGTGTTGTGTGATGTCCTTAGGTTAGTTAGGTTTAAGTAGTTCTAAGTTCTAGGGGACTGATGACCATAGATGTTAAGTCCCATAGTGCTCAGAGCCATTTGAACCATTTTTTTGCTAAATTTGTTTCCGGTAGGTTCGAACAACACACGAGTACTACGCAGATGCTCCGAGAACTCTCGTGGGATTCCCCGGAGGGAAGGCGGCGTTCCTTTCGAGGAACACCACGGAAAAAAATTTAGAGAACAGGCATTTGAAGCTGACTGCAGAACGATTCTGCTGCCACCAACGTACATTTCGCGTAAAGACCACAAAGATAAGATAAATTAAGGCTCGTACAGAGGCATAAGTTATAAACAGTCTTTTTTTCTTCTCTCGATTTGCGAGTGGAAATTCAGCCGACATTTTTTCAAACGACTTAACAGAGTTCAGAAAGGACAGATTAAATACAGTAGGTGGTGGAGTATTTATTGCTGTCAGTAGTAGTTTACCTTGTAGTGAAATTGAATTATATAGTTCCGCGAAATAGTATAGGTAGAGGTTATACTTGACAATCGGAATAAACTATTAATTAGATCGTTTGAACGACCCCCGACTCGGAAGATATGGTTGCTGAACTGTTCAAAGAAAACTTGAGTCTCATTTCAAATAGGTACCCCACTCATACAATTATAGTTGCTGGCGACTTCAATCTACCCTCGATATACTGGAAAAATTATACGTTTAAAGCCCGTGGCAGGCATAAAACGTCAGCCGAAATTGTACTGAATGCTTTCTCAGAAAATTATTTTGAACAGTTAGGTCATGAGCCTACCCGAAGCGTAAATGGTTGCGAAAGCATACTTGACTTCTTAGCAACAAATAATCGTGGACAAATAGGGAGTTATCATGATGAATACAGGGATTAGCGACCACAAGGCAGTTGCTGCTAGGCTGAATACCGTAACACCCACAACCATAAAAAAGAAACGCAAAGTACTTCTATTTAAAACAGCTGATAAAAATGCTCTTAACGCATTTTTAGGAGACAGTCGCCACTCCTTCCGATCTGATCACGTAAGCGTAGAAAAGTTTTGGAATGATTTCAGAGAGATAGTATCGACGGCAACTGAGAGATACCTACGACATAAATTAGTAAGTGATGGTACTGATCCCCCATGGTCCACAAAACGGGTCAGATCGCTCTTGCAGAAGAATTTAAAAGGACGCAAAATCCACAAGATTGGCAAAGTTTTGCAGAAGTTCGAAATATAGCGCCTCCTTCAATCGACATGCTTTTAATAATTTCCATACCAAAACACTGTCTCGAAATCTGGCAGAAAACCCAAAGAGATTCTGGTCGTATATGAAGCACACCAGTGGCAAGACGCAGTCAATACCTTCACAGCGTGATAACAACGGTGAAGTCACTGATGACAGTGCCACTGGAAAATTGCTCAAGTCACACCAATACCCAAAAAGGGAAATAGGAGAAATACGCTTGAATTACAGGCCCATATCACTAACGTCGATTTGCAGTAGGGTTCTGGAACATATACAGTGTACGAGCATTATGAATTTCCTCGAAGAAAACGATTTATTGACACATAGTCAGCACGGATTCAGGAAACATCGTTCTTGTGAAACACAACTAGCTTTTTATACTCATGAAGTAATGAGTGCTATCGACAAGGGATGTCAAACTGATTCCATATTTTCAGATTTCCAGAAGGTTTCGACACTGTTCCTCACAAGCGTCTTCTAACAAAACTGTGTGCCTATGGAATATCGCCCCAGTTTTGCGACTGGATTCGTGATTTCCTGTCAGAAAGGTCACAGTTCGTGGTAACAGACGGAAAGTCATCGAGTAAAACAGAAGTAATATCCTGCATTCCCCAGGAAGTGTTATAGGCCCTCTATTGTTCCTAATCTATATTAACGACATAGGAGACAACTGAATAGTCCTATTAGATTGTTTGCAGATAATGCTGTCATTTACCGATTTGCAAAGTCATCAGATGACCGAAACGAATTACAAAATGATTTAGATAAGATATCTGTGTGGTGCGAAAGATGGCAATTGACCCTGAATAAAGAAAAGTGTGACGCTATTCACATGAGTACTAAATGTCGAGTACGTGATAAGTCACACAAATCTGAAGACTGTAAATTCAACTAAATACTGAAGGACTACAATTAGAAATAACCTAAATTGGAACTATAACATAGACAATCTTGTGGGTAGAGAAAATCAAAGACTGCGGTTCATTGGCAGAATACTTAGAAGGTGCAACGTATCTATTAAAGAGACTTCTTACACTACACTTGTAATGCGGAGTATTGCTGTGCGGTGTGGGATCCGCATCATGTGGGACTGACGGATGACATCGAAAACGTTCAAAGAAGGGCGGCTCGTTTTGTATTATCACGAAGTAGGGGAGATAGTGCCACACTGGCTCCAAACTATGTATTAGGCCTAAGGCGTTGTGACGCCGGGGAGGGTATGGGGGGGGGGGGGGGGCAGGAGGAAGACACCAGACGCCAAGCCTGATTGTTGGGATCGAGGCTTACCTGACGACTCGCAGTGCCTTTTTGTGAAAACGAACAAAATTTTAGTGAACAAATGTAAACCCATATCATCACATACTTCCATTAAACATGTGTTACTAGCCTACGCTATTGTGATATTGTGAATGGAAAATGACAAAGAGTTCTCGACGTAGACGTCAACTGTAGAGATTGGTGACTCTTTTTAAACAAGATTTTTCCAGAATCTTGTGTTCTCGTTCGTCTCGGGTGGAAGATGAGATGATTTCGTCACTTCTCTATGTGTATAGATAAGCTGTATTTGGTGACGATAGTCAGGCTCCGAATCACAAATTGTGCAGTCGGCAGCATACTCCTGTGTTGGAACGTAAGGCAGATACAAATACTTCCCAGTAGGATCTGGTTTGTTCAAGGGCTTTGTAGAAGTCTTGCCACTTCTTCGTATATATTCTTGTGTTGTTCTCTTTCTCTTGGCTTCAGGGCTCTATTCGAAAACACGTTTAGAGATGTCTTGTGGCTGGCTGAGTGTGACCCAGCCCAGAGCTATTCTCGATCTATCATAACGATGACAGGTTACTTCTGAAAGATCTATATTTGGTCATGTCATACGACTGATGGATTCGAGGCTCATCTTCATAATGTAATTGTAGTGTGTAATAATCAGTACGAACTACGTTCAGTCTCATGACTAGTACTAATATCAGTAAACAGCTTTATAGATGATTTTTTTTACCGTCCAGTTATTACGGTATGCAGCGAGATGGTCGCTTTGCGCACAAGGGAAATGACGGCGCCACGTTCAACGGCAGCAGCTCTTACTGTCAGGCCCGTAAAGAATCAGAACGCACCATGGTTTAGTTCCCGTCGAGCCATTTGACTTGCCTATTCCTCGGTAAGTTTTGAAGGCCTGCAAGTTGGCTATAAACAATGATTACAGCGAAATAGTCTTTGTTTTATTAAAATGTTCACCAGAACCAAAGTCAGTTGGTTGGTCAGGTACGAAGTATCGCTTCAAGTTTCCGTGGAAACAAATGTAATTTATTGGCTTCAATTAGTCCCGCCAAGTCCTCTCATTGCATTGAACACCATTGCAGATAGCTAATAATGTTCCACTACTTTCTACAAAACTTATTCAGACCAATGACGCGCTCACGCGTACGTGACAGTACTCAACTACAAAATCGGAAATAAATTATCTTACTTCTTTCTGGATCAGTAGAATACTGTCGCTATTAAAACATCATCACCACCGTACAGGGCACATGACTCGCCTCCAGAACTCGTGACGGTTCCAGCTGAGCCTTCCAGGAAGCTCCACTGAATTGTTTTCATATTTACGTTCAAATGGTTCAAATGGCTCTGAGCACTATGAGACTTAACTGCTGTGGTCATCAGCCCCTAAAACTTAGAACTACTTAAACCTGACTAACCTAAGGACATCACACACATCCATGCCCGAGGCAGGATTCGAAACTGCGGCCGTAGCGGTCGCGCGGTTCCAGACTGTAGCGCCTAGAACCACTCGGCCACCCCGGCCGCCTGATGTTTAGGCTCAGGCTCTGGAGCAGATGGCAGGCGCTTACATGGCTCACTTCCTGCTCACAGTGTTAGCACCACTCTGAAAAGTGCCACTAATTAAGTTATGTGCATTTACACCATCCTAATAGTTTTAGATGGTAACCCAGTTTAGATTATTGAAAGACCAGATCATGAGTTACAAAATACACGGACCCTTCTTCCACTGGATTTCTGGAAACCGACTTTGATGTCCCCGCAGCCAAAAGGACGACCCCATTGGCGCGGCCAGGAATCATGTGTTACAGCATGTCCTTTTAGTATAACAACATGCACAATAAACATCACTTAGGGTTTAGAACCTACACTATGTTCTAAATAGTTTTTACTACACTGATCATCCAGAGCATTATGACCACTTACCTAACAGCCTTATGTCCACCTTTGGCACGGATAACAGTGACGACGCCTCGTGTCATGGAAGCAATGAGTCCTTGGTAGGTCGCTGGAGGTGGCACCACATGTGCGCACACAAGTCAGATAATTCCCGTAAATCCTGGGAGGAGGTCGATGAGCTGTGACGCCACCTTAAATCACATCCGAGATGTGTTCGATCCGGTTCAAATCTGGCGATATGGGGGGCCAGCACATCAATTGCAACCCGGCAATGTGTTCCTCTAACCAATCTGTCACACTCCTGGCCTTGTGACATGGCGCATTATCTTGCTGAAAAACGCCACTGCCGTCGGGAGACATGATAGTCATGAAGTGGTGTGCGTGGTCTGCAACCAATGCACTATACTCCTTGGTCGTCATGGTGCCCTGCACGAGCTCCACTGGATCCATGGATGTCCACGTGAATATTCCCCAGATCATAATGAAGCCGCCGCCAGCTTGTCTCCGTTCCGCAGTACAGGTGTCAAGGAGCTGTTCCTCTGGTAGACGACGGATCCGCGCCCTCTCCACGTGTTGGAAACACTCATCACAACATTCCTCGGACACTGACAAGTCGTACAGTTTCCGAAATGCTCGTGCAGAGCCTCCGGGCCATCACAATCTGCCCTCGGTCAAATCCAGGTAAATCGCGCGCCTTACCCATTCTACACCCGTACAGAGTGCTCATTGATACTACACTACTGGCCATTAAAATTGCTACATCACAAAGTTGACGTGCTACAGACACGAAATTTACCAGACAGGAAGAAGATGCCGTGGTATGCAAATGATTAGCTTCTCAGAGCATTCACACAAGGTTGGCGCCGGTGGCGACACCTACAACGTGCTGACATGAGGAAAGTTTCCAACCGATTTCTCATACACAAACAGCAGTTCGTTGCCTGGTGAAGCGTTGTTGTGATGCCTCGTGTAAGGAGGAGAAATGCGTACCGTCACGTTTCCGACTTTGATAAAGGTCGGATTGTAGCCTATCGCGATTGCGGTTTATCGTATCGCAACATTGCTGCTCGCGGTGGTCGAGATCCAATGACTGTTAGCAGAATATTGAATCGGTGGGTTCAGGAGGGTAATGCGGAACGCCGTGCTGGATCCCAACGGCCTCGTATCACTGGCAGTCGAGATGACAGGCATCTTATCATCATGGTTGTAACGGATCGTGCAGCCACGGCTCGATCCTTGAGTCAACAGATGGGGACGTTTGCAAGACAACAACCATCTGCACGAACAGTTCGACGACGTTTGCAGCAGCACGGACTATCAGCTCGGAGACCATGGCTGCGGTTACCCTTGACGCTGCATCACAGACAGGAGCGCCTGCGATGGTGTACTCAACGACGAAACTGGGTGCACGAATAGCAAAACGTCATTTTTTCGGATGAATCCAGATTCTGTTTACAGCATCATGATGGTCGCATCCGTGTTTGGCGACATCGCGGTGAACGCACATTGGAAGCGTGTATTCGTGATCGCCATACTGGCGTATCACCCGGCGTGATGGTATGGGGTGCCATTGGTTACACGTCTCGGTCACCTCTTGTTCGCATTGACGGCACTTTGAACAGTGGACGTTACATTTCAGATGTGTTACGACCCGTGGCTCTACCCTTCATTCGATCCCTGCGAAACCCTACAGTTCATTAGGATAATGCACGACCGCATGTTGCAGGTCCTGTACGAGCCTTTCTGGATACAGAAAATGTTCGACTGCTGCCCTGGCCAGCACATTCTCCAGATCTCTCACCAACTGAAAACGTCTGGTCAATGGTGGCCGAGCAACTCGCTCGCCACAATACGCCAGTCACTACTCTTGATGAACTGTGGTATCGTGTTGAAGCTGCATGGGCAGCTGTACATGTACACGCCATCCATGCTCTGTTTGACTCAATGCCCAGGCGTATCAAGGCCGTTATTACGGCCAGAGGTGGTTGTTCTGGGTACTGATTTCTCAGGATCTATGCACCCAAATTTTGTGAAAATGTAATCACATGCCATTTCTTGTGTAATATATTTGTCCAATTTATCATCTGCATTTCTTCTTAGCGTAGCAAATTTAATGGCCAGTAGTGTACATTCACCGTGCGTGTGTCGGACTAGCGGTCATTCCTCGCCAAGTGAGGCTGCTATGGCCTGCACGGGTTTATATCTGAAGTAGGTCGGTTTTCATAATGTTCTGGCTTATGAGTGTATATTGTACGTTATACTATTGTAGAGTTATAAGGGAATGTAGCAAAGCTATACAGCATACATAATAGATCGGTAAACACAAGAATCATCTTCCGTTGTTGTTATGTTGAGAATGTGTCAGTTTGTATCATTTGTATCAAGTCTTTCAATAGAGTGCCACTTCGGCGATTTACATGTCCCTACACTACGGCATTTATCCAACTGGAGACAGGATAACAACGGTTCATAGTGGACTCCGAAGCATGTTTTGTTCCTGGCGACTCCTCGCATCGTTGAGAGATGAAGGCTAGATGAAACGAAGACCGAAAATTTCTGTGGTTCTACCTGGATTCGATTCCATGACATCTCGGTTTCAAGCCACGCGCTTTCCTCCTAGAACACTGGTCCCGATAACTGTATCATTAAAATTTGACTAGCCAAACTCCATTGCAGTCTGCCTCCAAATCTGAGTGGTTAGTCTAGTTGGCTGCCATGCAGAGGATCCGGCTTCGGTTCCCGAGACTACCGAGGATTTTTTTCCATGGTGGGAGGACTGGCTCGGAATGCACTCTGGCCAGTAATGCCAGCTGAGAAGCTATTTGATCGGGAAGTAGCGGCTCCGGTCAGGAGAGTCGTCAAAGCAGTCCACATACTCCTCCAACCGCACCCGTGACGCTGAATGGCACAGGGCGACTCGGCCGCCCATCGTGGTCGTTCAAGTCTAGTTTTTTAAATTCAGTTGCAAGTACTGTCATATCATTTGATGTCATTGCAAATTGCAGCAATTTCTTTATTCTTTTCCGTATGCTAACCGACTTTCAGTCACAGACATACGTACAGGCAGGGAGCAAAATATTCTCAAAGTAATACAGACATTTGGGAAAATATTGTCTAATTTTTGCTCAATAATTGTGTTACTGGAGTCAGAGCCATTGAAATTTTATAAATTAAATCAGTATTTCTTATAGTCTAACTTCAAACAAGTTTTGAACACTGTGCGAGAAGAGCTCTTTGCATGATGCCAGAGCCTCTTGCAGCAGTTCCTAGGATAGAACCCCTGCCCCCCCCCCCTCCCATCTTTCTCCCTTCCCTCCCATCTTTCTCCCCTCCCTCCTACCCCCAGTACATCTCTCACGGAACTGGCGCAACGAGTGGTCGCCGTCATTCAGAATCAGAATCGTTATGCCTCTTGCAGTCAGTGCTGTCTGTATGATTGAACTCCTCGTAATCTCTCTCAAAAATAAAACGATTAGGAGTATCCTTCAGATGGAGAGGCCACTGTTCTGGGAATCGTAGTAGAGATGAAATGCACAGGCGGCAGTGCTGGTACGAGAGACTTGTGCTGCGGAGGGTGGGGCAGACAATGGCGTGCCGATCGCGCGGCGCAGCCGTGTCTGCAGCTTCCTTCCACAGCCGGTTTGCTGCTACTTGACACGATGCGCGTTTTCCGGCGTTCGTCTGTGCATTCTGAGTCAGCGCGGGTCTCGTGTATGGCAATGTGAGGGGCGCGCGGCCCCCTTGAAGTTTTATGGGAGGTTATTTAATCCCGGGGAGTGGAGCGCGGCCAGGGGGAGCCACCTCGGCGTAAACATGCGGGGAGCGCCGCCCAAAGTACTGTGCGCTGAGCTGCGTCCTCCCAGTTGCCAGCTCGTGCTCCCTGCTCAGTGCTCGCCCCTCCTCCTACTTTTCCTTACTCTGTTCACACCCTAAGCAATATGGCCGTTCGTCGCTTGTCATCCTAACATATTTTTTTACTCACTCTTCAGTATTGCCTATCGAATTTTAGTGGTCTCCCTTTTTCTTATCTCTTGGAATCCACGCAAAGAACTTAATTGACCTATTGATTCGAGTAGCTACACGCCGCACACAACTCCATTTCATTTCCATTGCGGCCATGATTACGTCTTCCATTCAGTTATGTTCCCCTATTCCATTATTTTTCCTGGTTCGTCTCGTGATAACCAACATGCTTCTCTCTCCATTCCTCCCAGACCAACCCTTAGGCTTTGAATGTTTTTCCCATTAAAATCACATGCCTCCCATCCATAAGTCTTCAGACTAAGGACTGTCAAATGATGCCTAGCGCATTTAATTGTGTGGATCGGCGGCAGTCTACCAAACGAAAGGCCCAGAGTTCGACTGTAGCCGGTCATAGGGCATTTTTTTCTTTCACCTATAACCCCTCCAATGTGGAAAAAGGCGAAGCTGCATTGTGGTCAGTTTGTAAGTAGGCCGTTTAGGTTTTTTTTATTGGTGACGCCACGTAGCGCTCTGTATGAAAATCACTGGCTGTGCTGTGTGCAGTCTGTGGCTGGGGGGCATTGTTGGAATTTGCTATTGTAGTGTTGGGCAGCTGGATGTTAACAGCGCGTAGCGTTGCGCAGTTGGAGGTGAGCCGCCAGCAGTGGTGGATGTGTGGAGTGTGATGGCCGAGTTTTGAGAGCGGATGATCTGGACAGAGACAGTAAATTTTTAAGACTGGATGTCATGAACTGATATATATATAGACTTTTGAACACTATTAAGGTAAATACATTGTTTGTTCTCTATCAAAATCATTCATTTGCTAACTACGGCTATCAGTAGTTAGTGCCCTCAGTAGTTAGAATCTTTTATTTAGCTGGCAGTATTGGCTCTCATTGTATTGCAGTAGCTCGAGTAACGAAGATTTTTGTGAGGTAAGTGATTTGTGAAAGGTATACTTCAATGTTAGTCAGGACCATTCTTTTGTAGGGATTACTGAAAGTCAGATTGTGTTGCGCTAAAAATATTGTGTGTCACTTTAGTGAATGTCTGAGTACGTTCAGTTTTGGTCAGCTGTTTGAAAATCAAATAATGTAAGAGGTTTATCAGCACAATCATTCATTAATTACAGGTTTAAAGGTTGGAGAAGGACCATACCTATAAAACACTCTGGTGCTTAATCCAACGGTCGTTGTGATGGCGGATTTACCTTAGCACATACACTATGTGGTCAAATGTATCCAGACACCCCCAGAAACATGCGTTTTTCATATTAGTTGCATTGTGCTGTCACCTACTGCCAGGTACTGCATATCAGCGACCTCAGTAGTCATCAGACATCGTGAGAGAGCACAATGGGGCGCTCCGCGTAACTCACGGACTTCGAACTTGGTCAGGTGATTGGGTGTCACTTGTTCATACGTCTGTACACGAGATTTCCACACTACTAAACATCCCAAGGTCCACTGTTTCCGATATGATAGTGAAGTGGACACATACAGCACAAAAGCGTACAGACCGACCTCTCTGTTGACTGACAGGGACCGCCAGCAGTTGAAGAGGGTCGTAATGCGTAATGGGCAGACATCCATCCAGACCATCACACAGGAATTCCAAACAGCATCAGGATCCACTGCAAGTACTATGTCAGCTAGGTGGGAGGTGAGAAACTTTGGATTTCACGCTCGAGTGGCTGCTCATAAGCCACACTTCACGCCGGCAAATGCCAAACGACGCCTCGCTTGGTGTAAGGAGGCAACAATGGACGATTGAACAGTAGGAAAACGTTGTGTGGAGTGACGACTAACGATACACAATGTGACGATCCTATGGCAGGGTGTGGGTATGACGAATGCCCGGTGAACGTCATCTGCCAGCGTGTGTAGTGCAACAGTAAAATTCGGAGGTGGTGGTGGTATGGTGTGGTCGTGTTTTTCATGGAGGGGGCTTGTACCCCTTGTTGCACCCCTTTACAGCACAGGCATACATTGATGTTTTAAGCACCTTCTTGCTTCGCATTGTTGAAGAGCAATTCGGGGATGGCGATTGCATCTTTCAACAAGATCTAGCACCTGTTCATAATGTACGGCCTGTGGCGGAGTGATTACACGACTGTAACATCCCTGTAATGGACTGGCCTGCACAGAGTCCTGACCTGAAACCTATAGAACATCTTTGGGATGTTTTGGAACGCCGACTTCGTGCCACGCCTCACCGACCGACATCGATATCTCTCCTCAGCGCAACACTCCGTGAAAAATTGGCTGCCTTCTCCAAGAAACCTTCCAGCACCTGATTGAACGTATGCCTGCGAGAGTCATCAAGGCTAAGGGTGGGCCAACACCATAGTGAATTGCAACATTACCGATGGAGAGCGTCACCAACTTGTAAGTCATTTTCAGCCATGTGTCCGGATACTTTTGATCTCATGTGTACATATTAAAAGACAGATATTCCTTAAAAATGAGTGAATGTGAATTAATGGAGTGCTCCTTGTGAGACACTCTTGTCAACTCTCGACATGGGTTAATATAGTGTCCCTGGGAGGGACACGGAAGGGGGGAGTAAAATAACAGAGCTCCCAGAGTTACTTTCCCCTAGTCCTCCAATAACATTTCGGTTTTGTATCTGGTTTTTGCGCCAGAATGCCTGCTTCCAACTGTTAACATAACATGTTTCCAAGATGGTGTGGGACGTGTTTTTAAGATTTTTCGTTGTAGCTGTTGCTTATTTTGATCAATCATCATCATCATCATTTAAGACTGATTATGCCTTTCAGCGTTCAGTCTGGAGCATAGCCCCCCTTATAAAATTCCTCCATGAGCCCCTATTCAGTGCTAACATTGGTGCCTCTTCTGATGTTAAGCCTATTACTTCAAAATCATTCTTAACCGAATCGAGGTACCTTCTCTTTGGTCTACCCCGACTCCTCCTACCCTCTACTGCTGAAACCATGAATCTCTTGGGTAACCTTGCTTCTCCCATGCGTGTAACATGACCCCACCATCTAAGCCTCTTCGCCCTGACTGCTACATCTATAGAGTTCATTCCCAGTTTTTCTTTGATTTCCTCATTGTGGACACCCTCCTGCCATTGTTCCCATCTACTAGTACCTGCAATCATCCCAGCTACTTTCATATCCGTAACCTCAACCTTATTGATAAGGTAACCTGAATCCACCCAGCTTTCGCTCTCATACAACAAAGTTGGTCGAAAGATTGAACGGTGCACGGATAACTTAGTCGTGGTACTGACTTCCTTCTTGCAGAAGAGAGTAGATCGTAGCTGAGCGCTCACTGCATTAGCTTTGCTACACCTCTCTTTCACTTCTTTCACTATGTTGCCATCCTGTGAGAATATTCATCCTAAGTACTTGAAACTAACTTTGTTCCTCCTATTTGGCACTGAATCCGTTTATATTTCTTTCCCACTGATATTACTTTCGTTTTGGAGATGCTAATCTTCATTCCATAGTCCTAACATTTCTGACCTAGCTCTGAAATATTACTTTGCAAGCTTTCAATCGAATCTGCCATCACAACTAAGTCATCCGCATGTACGAGACTGCTTATTTTGTGTTCACATATCTTAATCTCACCCAGACAGTCTATTGTTTTCAACATATGATCCATAAATAATATGAACAACAGTGGAGACAGGTTGCAGCCTTGTCTTACCCCTGAAACTACTCTGAACCATGAACTCAATTTACCGTCAACTCTAACTGCTGCCTGACTGTCTATGTAAAGACCTTTAATTGCTTGCTATTTTGATCAAAAATGCTCAAATTTTTGTGCACATTTTAAATGAATAATTACAGTCTTTGGAACATTTATTGTTCCATAACGTAATATTACAAGGTGCGGCTCTACTGTTACGCAGTGAAGGTCATTCATATATAATTTTACGAACTTCCGGATGATACTCCCTCATACGCTCAAATATAAAGCTTATCGAATGTCTGTGGCTAGTTTTAGAGCAAAGGATTTGTCCTCATTATGGTTGGCGGATTTACGTAGCGCTTGAGGAACGATACGGAGAGCAAATGAGTTGTTTCCAGGACAGACAGATTATAGTCCAACCCCACGATTATCAGATTTGTTCAAAACCCTTCACTTGACGTAATAAATATTTGAACATCGCCCACAGCTGAATGGAAATGTCTGTTCTGCTTGTGGGGGCAGTGCTGTCTGGCTTTTGTAAGGGCGGCTCGAACTTCAGCGCAGAGGTGTTTTGTACCTGACGGGGGTCAACGCGACTCTTCTCCCTTTAAGGGACATCAGCACGGAAGCAGCGTCCAAGAGAGGACCTTCGCATTGTCGCTGTATAAATGACAGCTTCGCCTGGCTTTCTGTAGCGGGGCTCCAGATTTAATTTCCGCCTTACACGCCTCTCATGAAAATGAATGAGTAAAGACGAAATCGCGTACAACAGACGACAACGGTTTATCTCAACTGTGTTGGCAGCTTCGATTGTCTGTCTTCTGCAGTGACGCTGTCAATCAAATGAGATAAGCGTGAAGCTGTGGAAATTGCCACGGTAATGACAATTCCAAACAATAGTTTTCGCACTTGCATCGATCTTAGTAACAAGAGCTTGTATTTTTCCCTGTTTTGTGTTTCACATTCCGTAACCATCCTTAAAATGGGTTTTGGTAAATTACTGAACATTTATCAACCGTCGGAAAGGGAAGCGATCGGCAAAATTATTTATCGGATCATCATTTTACTAACGCTGTTTAGTTAAGAGATGGGACAGACTAAACAGCTTTGGCTGAATCTGTCTGTTTAGCTATCCTACTCATTCTAGAGCGCACAGCATACGAGATTGCAACAGACGATGCTGAAGTATGAGGCACACGGCTCTTCGAGCAGAAGTAGGTAACAATTCATTGGCTCAGACCGATAAAGTCTCCGGTTGTGAAAGTTTTACTTTCGTTCCTCTCGCTTGCGGACTTTAATTTTTTCAATTTTTAATTTTTTTAAAATGTTTACGGAACGTGGTCGCTGAGAATTCTCGCAACATATGACACCCAGCTGAGAGATTTTCAAGTTTTTAATACCTAAAAGTGGCCGCGAAAGAAATTTATAGGCATGGAAAGGTGACTTAAAATAATATTTCGGTTACATGTTCTCCTGATCGGTGTTTTCACTCTTCTGGTAAAATAGAAATCAAAGTCTTCGTCGATGTTATTATGCTGTTAAAAGTACAGATTATTTTATAAAATCTGAGATTAAATGGTGTTTCCCAGTTTCGTTCTTGTTTCTGTTATGTGAGTGAGTGAGTGAACAAAGTACAGGCGTTTCCCTTATTGCTGAGACAACCCCCTCTAAAACCTTATCTAGGGTTAGGTTGTCTCAAGTTTATTTTTAATTTGCCTCTAATCCTTGTTTCGGTGTAATTTTCTAATTATGGTTACTTTCTTCGGTTCCGGTTACTTCTGTCAGCAGGTGATCTATCACACTTGATATTACTGGCATTTGATTTGTCCTGTCGTCCTCTTGAGTGTCTCATGCCCTCGGCAGTGATGTGTAACGGAATTGCTTTTTAGAGCTTGAGGTATCTGTAGGTACAGATTTACGTCTGTAGTAGTTCGCAGGCCTGTAGTCACAATTTCTGTCTTCAATCTGTTTTTTTTTTTCATTTTTAAAAGTCAGATTGTCTTGTAGTGGTTCTGCATTAGCTAATTCATAAAGGATTTTGTTCTGGTGGACTACTTTCCGTATTCAGTTGACAGTATACGTTTTGTTTGGGTGGATGATGTTATTTGTTGAGGGACATAATGATGGTTGTGTATGTAGCAGCGTTTCTGTGGAAGCGACTTGAAATTTTCTGAATCAGTGTTTTGCCATTGGTTCGCGTATGTTTTGCTCCTATCAAGGTGTGAAATCCATGTTGATTCTTAAACACTTGTCTTGTTTCTGGGGTTTAATATATTACTCGCATAGGTTTACTATAATGTTTTCGTGATTTTGAGATTTATTTTGCCTCCAGTTCCTATGCCTGAAGACCACCACCTGTCGTTAAGGGAGTTAGGTCTTATTCTCCACAGGCTAGTTTTGGTTTGTAGTCGGTATTCATCTTTTCGTAGTGGGCGAATGGCAGCAGTAGACGGTGTCATCAAGACAGAGTTCTATAGTTTAAGCTGCAGAACATCTGCTGTGTATAAATTGTAAAATAATGAGAAGACTATGGTACTCTGAGAGACTCCGGAATTTGGTCTAGGGGTAGCGTCTTTGATTCAATCAAAACGTCTTCGGTCCCGGGTTCGATCCCCGCCACTGCCTAAATTTTGATAAATAATCAGCATTGGCGGCCGAAGACTTCCCGCATAAGAAGTCAGCCTCATTCTGCCAACGGCCTTGTCAAAGAGGGCGGAGGAGCGGATAGAGGTTCAGGGTACTCTCTTGTCCTAGGGGTGGGAAATTGCCCCTACAGGCGGAAGAATCAGCAATGATCAACGACATGAGGATGCAGATGGCAATGGAAACCACTGCATTAAAGACAAGTAACGTGTATCCACAGGACATGTGGCCTGTAATTGAAGAAGTGCCATGATGATCTCTCCATTGGCAAAAGATTCCAGAATAGTCCCCCATTCGGATCTCTGGGAGGGGACTGCCAAGGGGGAGGTTACCATGAGAAAAAGATTGAATAATCAACGAAAGGATAACGTTCTACGAGTCGGGGCGTGGAATGTCAGAAGCTTGAACGTGGTAGGGAAACTAGAAAATCTGAAAAGGGAAATGCAAAGGCTCAATCTAGATATAGTAGGGGTCAGTGAAGTGAAGTGGAAGGAAGACAAGGATTTCTGGTCAGATGAGTATCGGGTAATATCAACAGCAGCAGAAAATGGTATAACAGGTGTAGGATTCGTTATGAATAGGAAGGTAGGGCAGAGGGTGTGTTACTGTGAACAGTTCAGTGACCGGGTTGTTCTAATCAGAATCGACAGCAGACCAACACCGACAACGATAGTTCAGGTATACATGCCGACGTCGCAAGCTGAAGATGAACAGATAGAGAAAGTATATGAGGATATTGAAAGGGTAATGCAGTATGTAAAGGGAGACGAAAATCTAATAGTCATGGGTGACTGGAATGCAGTTGTAGGGGAAGGGGTAGAAGAAAAGGTTACAAGAGAATATGGCCTTGGGACAAGGAATGAAAGACTAATTGAGTTCTGTAACAAGTTTCAGCTAGTAATAGCGAATACCCTGTTCAAGAATCACAAGAGGAGGAGGTATACTTGGAAAAGGCCGGGAGATACGGGAAGATTTCAATTAGATTACATCATGGTCAGACAGAGATTCCGAAATCAGATACTGGATTGTAAGGCGTACCCAGGAGCAGATATAGACTCAGATCACAATATAGTAGTGATGAAGAGCAGGCTGAAGTTCAAGACATTAGTCAGGAAGAATCAATACGTAAAGAAGTGGGAAACGGAAGTACTAAGGAATGACGAGATACGTTTGAAGTTCTCTAACGCTATAGATACAGCAATAAGGAATAGCGCAGTAGGCAGTACAGTTGAAGAGGAATGGACATCTCTAAAAAGGGCCATCAGAGAAGTTGGGAAGGAAAACATAGGTACAAAGAAGGTAGCTGCGAAGAAACCATGGGTAACAGAAGAAATACTTCAGTTGATTGATGAAAGGAGGAAGTACAAACATGTTCCGGGAAAATCGGGAATACAGAAATACAAGTCGCTGAGGAATGAAATAAATAGGAAGTGCAGGGAAGCTAAGACGAAATGGCTACAGGAAAAATGTGAAGACATCGAAAAAGATATGATTGTCGGAAGAACAGACTCAGCATACAGGAAAGTCAAAACAACCTTTGGTAACATTAAAAGCAACGGTGGGAACATTAAGAGTGCAACGGGAATTCCACTGTTAAATGCAGAGGAGAGAGCAGATAGGTGGAAAGAATACATTGAAAGCCTCTATGAGGGTGAAGATTTGTCTGATGTGATAGAAGAAACAGGAGTCGATTTAGAAGAGATAGGGGATCCAGTATTAGAATCGGAATTTAAAAGAGCTTTGGAGGACTTACGGTCAAATAAGGCAGAAGGGATAGATAACATTCCATCAGAATTTCTAAGATCATTGGGGGAAGTGGCAACAAAACGACTATTCACATTGGTGTGTAGAATATATGAGTCTGGCGGCATACCATCTGACTATCGGAAAAGCATCATCCACACAATTCCGAAGACGGCAAGAGTTGACAAGTGCGAGAATTATCGCACAATCAGCTTAACAGCTCATGCATCGAAGCTGCTTACAAGAATAATATACAGAAGAATGGAAAAGAAAATTGAGAATGCGCTAGGTGACGATCAGTTTGACTTTAGGAAAAGTAAAGGGACGGGTGAGGCAATTCTGACGTTACGGCTAATAATGGAAGTAAGGCTAAAGAAAAATCAAGACACTTTCATAGGATTTATCGACCTGGAAAAAGCGTTCGACAATATAAAATGGTGCAAGCTGTTCGAGATTCTGAAAAAAGTAGGGGTAAGCTATAGGGAGAGATTGATCATATACAATATGTACAACAACCAAGAGGGAATAATAAGAGTGGACGAACAAGAACGAAGTGCTCGTATTAAGAAGGGTGTAAGACAATTCTGTAGCCTTTCGCCCCTACTCTTCAATCTGTACATCGAGGAAGCAATGATGGAAATAAGAGAAAGGTTTAGGAGTGGAATTAAAATACAAGGTGAAAGGATATCAATGATACGATTCGCTGATGACATTACTATCCTGAGTGAAAGTGAAGAAGAATTAAATGATCTGCTGAACGGAATGAACAGTCTAATGAGTACACAGTATGGTTTGAGATTAGATCGGAGAAAGATGAAGGTAATGAGAAGTAGTAGAAATGAGAACAGCGAGAAACTTAACATCAGAATTGATGGTCACGAAGTCAATGAAGTTAAGGAATTCTGCTACCTAGGCAGTAAAATAACCAATGACGGACGGAGCAAGGAGGACATCAAAAGCAGACTCGCTATGGCAAAAAAGGCATTTCTGGCCAAGAGAAGTCTACTAATATCAAATACCGGCCTTAATTTGAGGAAGAAATTTCTGAGGATGTACGTCTGGAGTACAGCATTGTATGGTAGTGAAACATGGACTGTGGGAAAACCGGAACAGAAGAGAATCGAAGCATTTGAGATGTGGTGCTGTAGACGAATGTTGAAAATTAGGTGGACTGATAAGGTAAGGAATGAGGAGGTTCTACGCAGAATCGGAGAGGAAAGGAATATGTGGAAAACACTGATAAGGAGAAGGGGCAGGATAATAGGACATCTGCTAAGACATGAGGGAATGACTTCCATGGTACTAGAGGGAGCTGTAGAGGGCAAAAACTGTAGAGGAAGACGGAGATTGGAATACGTCAAGCAAATAATTGAGGACGTAGGTTGCAAGTGCTACTCTGAGATGAAGAGGTTGGCACAGGAAAGGAATTCGTGGCGGGCCGCATCAAACCAGTCAGTAGACTGTAGACCAAAAAAAAAAAAAAAAAAAGATCTGAGAATTCGTTGTTTATCGTAACTCTTTGCTAGTTGCCTAAAGTAAGTTTTACTAACTGGGCTAGGCCTCGGACGATTATAAATTTGTAATACCATGGTGCAAAATAGGATCGAAAGCTAACTAGGTATTAAGAATTGTTACACAGTAGGTTAAATTTAGCGCTTTTAAAATCTGGTGTAGATTCTAAGTGCTAATTGACTGTAACATGGCTAAATCTTAAAGCAGCTGGTAATTACGGGATGAGGTGTTCTTTTTCTGCATGTTTATAGGTTTTTATTAGGCCTGTTAGCTTTGTTTGACGACTGAGCGCAAAGTTTCAAGAAAATGTTCAAATGTGTGTGTGAAATCTTATGGGACTTCGTTTATGTGAGGTTGTTTCTATGTGTGGATTTGCTTGACTTGAGCATCATTGCGACTTTTACTGTCCTCCATTCGTTTGGTATGAGTTTTAATTTGATGTGGTATTGATTGGCGTTTGCAAAGCGGCTGTGATTTCTTTTGGTGACACTTTTCATAGATGCATCCGAATGCTCCCATCAGTCCTGGGTGCCGGGCTGTTTATGGCCTTTCCACATTGTTGACTTCGGACTTCCGGGAATGCAGCAGGTTATCGATTGAGTGTGATATATTTTTTTCTGCACTGGCTCTCAGGTACTGGTATATATATATATATATATATATATATATATATATATATATATATATATATATATATATATATATATATATATATATATATTGCCTGGTGCTACAGCTTATACGTTTTGAAATTATCTAATACGTTGTGTGGGACAGTGGAAAGATTCCTATTTTGAAAGAAAGCGACTCCTCCGTATCGATTTGCATGACAGGCATAATGAGCCTTAACTACTAAGGTCATCAGTCCCTAAGCTTACACACTACTTAACCTAAATTATCCTAATGACAAACTCACACACCCATGCCCGAGGGAGGACTCGAACCTCCGCCGGGATCAGTCGCACAGTCCATGACTGCAACGCCTAAGACCGCTCGGGTAATTCCGCGCAGCGCAAAGTTTCCGTAACAGGCGGATCGGGTAGCAGTGGTTCTGCTGGTGGCACCAAAAACACAAACTGTAAATAAAAAGGCTGTATACTGAGTAGTAACACACGCCCGAACGAAAGAAAACATTTTGCCTTGTTTTTGGATACTTCAGAAGACTCGGCCCATGCATTATCACACGCGATCTCTAAGCTCGTGTTACACTGGACGATTGGTTCCTATGACTTCAAGTACAATGACAGTTTCGATATGGGTCATCCGCCTGGATCTCATACCATTCGCGTTCCTAAACACAGTAGTTGCTTCCGTAACACGAGTACAGTGTAATTAGGAACGTGTTAATAGTGTTAATAATTTGCTTAGTTAATGTGAATCAGTATGTCTCACTTAAATTACTGCACTCGAACAACCAAGTTATAGGATATCAACAGAGTGTAGTATGTGGCTTACCCTTTATCTAGGCATAAATTATAGCAAATGAGACTCGATCTGGCCATAAACAGTAGGATAAGTAATATCAAAGTGCAATTAAAGGGATTTGCACTGTAAACGTGCAATGGACAACATGATTTGAATTGGTCTAATTTCGGCAGTTACTTTTCAGCAATATCTGACGAAGGCGCAGCTACTGGAAGCATATGAGCACAGGCAAGTAGGGTAATGCTACAGGTTTGGTGCGAGGCCGTTTCCTGCAGACTTTTCACTGACATCGATTTGTTGTAGCAGACATAATAACCTTTCTAGACTCTGAGAAGTTCATCTGCAATACCAGCACGGTCTTGGGGAACAGCGGTCATGCGAAACACACCTGTCCCTCTTTGTGCATGATATACAACAGGCTCTAGATATCGGCTCCAAGGCTGAGGCCATATTTCTCGACTTTCTAAAGGCGTTCGACTCAGTTCCGTAATGTCGCTTGCTCCAAAATTGCGCGCTTGCGGCCTATCCGATAACATATGCGGTTGGATAGATAGTTTTCTAATAGACAGGAAGCAGTATGTCGTTCTGAACAGGGTGACTTCAACAGAAACAAGCGTAACTTCAGGTGTGCCCCAGGGCAGTGTAGTAGGTCCGCTGCTTTTTACGATTTACGTAAACGATCTGTTTGATGGTGTTGACAGTGGCATTAGACTGTTTGCCGATGATGCTGTAGTCTACAGGAAAGCAGTATCACACGAAAGCTGTGAACAAATCAATGAGGATTTACAGAAAATAAAGGCGTGGTGTAATGACTGCAGTTATCTCTCTCTATTAGTAAGTGTAACCTACTGCGTGTAACGAAGCGAAAATCCCCAATAATGTACGAGTAGAAAGTAAATGGCCAGTCTTTGGAAGCGGTAACGTCCGTCTAGTATCTGGGTGCGACTATTAGAAATGATCTCAAATGGAACTATCAGTTTACACATGTAACGGGCAAGGCGAACTCTAAATTGCGGTTTATTGTAGAATCCTGGAGCGATGCAGTCCTTCAACAAGGGAAATTGCTTACAATACTTTAGTTCGTCCATTCTTAGAGTACTGTTCGTCTGTATGGGACCCCTACCAGTTGGGTCTGATTCAAGAGATTGAGAATATCCAAAGAAGAGCGGCAAGATTCATGACTGGTACATTTAGCCATCGTGAGAGCGTTACAAATCTCATAGAAAGTTTGAAGTGGAACACACTTGCAATTAGACGGCGCTCTAAGCGGAAGGGGCTGCTCCCTAAATTCCGAAATCCGATCTTCGCCGAGGATGTTGAGCATATATTATTACCACCAACTTTCAAACGGCGCAATGATCACCATTCAAAGATAAGGGAAATCAGAGCTCGTACTGAGGCGTTCAGACAGTCGTTTTTCCCTCGCGCGATCCGCGAGTAGAACATACGGAGGGAAATATGACTTTGGCGCGAATTGTGCCCTCCGCCACACACCGCTTGGTGGCTAGCGGAGTATATATGTAAATGTAGATGTAGCACTTGCCCTGTATAGCGAGCGATGGAAACATCTCCTGGAAGGTGGGCTATGGGGGCGACGGGCTCGAAGTGTGCGTGTGAGCCGGCTCGGAGCGCGTTTCGCCGAAGCGAGAACGCAGATATTGAATTTAACTCTTAACCTAATATCCTCTCTATCTGTATCGTTAGCAGCGCTTCGTGTCGAAAAAATTGCATTCCGTGACTGCATTACGGGAAATCGAATTAGGTCGTCGGCAGTGAATCGAGAAAGAGAGAGAACGAAACAGCGTGGATATTGCTGGAATGACATTCGTGTCTGTCTGCCACATGACTGTTACAAAGAGTAGTTTCAGTTTAACTTTCGAGTCGTTGTTGATTCGATAGAGGGAAAAAAATGTACTATGCGCATGAAATTCGATAGGCAAGCTCTTTAGTCCATGCGCTACCAATTTTCGTAGATTACATTCTAAGACAATGACAAGAATATTTCGCGGCTACGTCAAAAGGAAAGCTTCCGGCTACCATTTTTATATGGTTTACATCATTTTTTCGTTCTTCATGGCTCATTTCGACGCCATCTATTGTCTTCTGGGGGAAATAGACGAATTCGTCTAAGCTAATCCTCCGTTTTTGTCTGTCTCTCTCTCTCTCTCTCTCTCTCTCTCTCTCTCTCTCTCTCTCACACACACACACACACACACACACACACACACACATTCACGTTATTATCTTCTCTCTTAGCTGTTAGGTATTATCTTCGAATGTCATCTGACATTTACGGAAAGTGAAGAAAAATAAGTTTGTTTGATTGGTGGTTATCAGAGTAGCGTCTTTTTGTTATTTTGTATTTGTGTTTATGCTTAAAGTTCCTAGCGATTTAGAATTGCGCCTTTATCAGTAGGATCTGCTTTTTTTAATAATTCATTTAAGCTACTATATTTTTATAGTTTCAAATTTAAACCTAGATATAAACCATAATGTCTGTGTATCACAGTACTTTAGAACATTCTCCAGGCTGTTGGATTTCCAACGCTAAAATATTTTTAAACAAGCATGGATAAAGCATAGCTACTGCTGCAGGCGCTACACCCGTGTCGCATGGTCGCCAGATTGTTGCAGCTTTCCGTTTGTTCGTCCCAAGGCCGTGGAAAGTATTTCCTTCCGCACATCGACGTCTCATAATGATGATGGTGTGGAGAAACTTTGTATGTGATATGTGACAGTTATTTGGTTTTCCTGTTTTTGGCCAAATGTGTTTCGCTTTGATAGACCAAAGCATCGAAGGGGAGCCTCGAGATGTAGGAAGAGATGATATGTCATGGCTGTGCAAGTTACTCATATTTTCTTTCCATCGAATCGACCCCGTTTTTTAAAGGTGAGCTTTGTGAAAGTGTTATTGTAGAATACTAGATTTGGTTTATTGGTTTATGGCAGTCTTGATTATTGAGCGCACGGAAAAATTTATCAGGTATGCGATTCATCAGCTTCATTAGATGTCATATATTATTTATTGTTTCAGGTTATTTTACTGTTGTAGCAGCGTTAGTTACGGATTTACCCTGTTTACTTTTGATATTCCATACCTACTCTCCACCGGGCTAGAAGGATTTATTTATTTATTATTTATTCCGTTACTGTAATTATCCTGTGTAGGATCGTTGGAGGGTCGGACGGGGGCTGGCTCCTCCTACCGTATATAAGCCTGGTGGGCGGAGGGGGGTTGAAAGACTGGCCAGATACATAATCTTTTATCTGTTATACAATTATTCATCATCTCTGGTATCAACATTAGTTTTGGCGTCTCGAGTATACCATTCCTACGAACTATCATAATTCGATAAGATTTCTGGTTGGTGTCAATACCTCCATGTGAACTATCCTTTGACGGTGGCACTGGATAACCTCACTGTTTAGCTCCTTAATCCCCTCTCCCCCCAAGCAAGCAAGCAATCAGTCAATTAATCAAACAGATCTTTGGACTGAATACAAAAGCAGCAATAACATCCCACAAGAGCCGGCCGAAGTGGCCGTGCGGTTCTAGACGCTACAGTCTGGAACCGAGAGACCGCTACGGTCGGAGGTTCGAATCCTGCCTCGGGCATGGATGTGTGTGATGTCCTTAGGTTAGTTAGGTTTAATTAGTTCTAAGTTCTAGGCGACTGATGACCTCAGAAGTTAAGTCGCATAGTGCTCAGAACCATTTTGAGCCATCCCACGAGCTGAATACAATAATTTACGTCGGGTGTTTAAGAAACTGACTTTCACTTGTTAAAAAGACTTTAATTTTGGTACACTATACGTATTTCTAGTCGTGAGACAGTTGAATTATATGTTCTGAAACCAATTATAGTCCAAAAGATGAGAAAACACTGGTAGCTCTTCAAAAATCTTTTTCGATATACTTATATGGATATGGTGTCCGTTCTTTCGGACATGTCCGAAAGAACAGACGCCATTGATGACCTGCAGCCTTCTAGAACGAAATTAGAATTATATATAAATACCTTCAGCTGATATATATCAACGGGGACAGGTGAATATGTGTGCCCGAACCGGGACTCGAACTAGGGATCTCCTACTTACATGGCAGACGCTCTATCCATCCGAGCCACCGAGGGCACAGAGGATAGTGCTACTACAGCGACTATCTCGCGCCCGCCTCCCGCGAGACCCACATTCTCACCTTATATGTCCACACACTACATTCGTAGTGTCCCTATCCAACACACTCATTACTCGGGGAAGACATTCTTACCAAGTCCGAATTCGAGTCCCGGTTGGGGCACACATTTTCTCCTGTCCCCGTTGATATATATCAACGCTCGTCAGCAGCTGAAGGTATTAATATATTATTCTAATTTTTCCATATGTATAGTTTTATATAAATGCAGGCACAAATCGCTATATGATTATGTCGAAGAAACTGAAACAGTGTAATGTCCTTGCCTTCGTTTATAATGTGTGATTAATCTTTTGCAGATATGCTCAATATTATTCCAGAAACTCTGTGAGGATTGACCCACTTTTTTACCAAAATAATATATTCATTACTTTATTGTAAGTTTCTAAGGCTCGTTAAAGTATTTACGTGCAGGTCTTTGATTCCGGGTACATCAGTGAGTTGTATGTTTGAACCAAGATCAAACAGTTTTCGTCACAAGCTGTCACCTTATTAAAGCCTAGTGCATTCCGACCGATCATACTTCGCATAATTTTCATCATATTTCTGTCAGCAGCCGTAAAAACGTATTTCGTCATAATCCAGCATGTCTGTGTAATCTGTGACCTTTTGAAGCATGTCTTTACGATGTCGGAAATGAGTCTTCCACTGAAAGCTTTGAATTCATGAAACATTTCAGGGTTTAATGCTAAATACGATCGCCATCAGCTGGTGTATCTTTGAATTTCGCAAACATTAAGACCAATAGCACAAGCACATGTCTGATCTGCCACCTGTACCCGACAGAGCAAGCGGATGCTGTGAGGCGAATCCACCCACAGTAAGTGAGTGCAAGGAACACTAACGTGACGAGTGCACGGTTTTCACTTTTCTAACGCCCTGGCTACAGCTTTAAGGGTTGTTTTTCCGGGAGTCTCGCCCTGGGGCTGGGAGAGACCTTTAGGCCCGCTGCTGCCCTGCCCTGTAACCTTTGCTGCGCTCGTGCCGCTCCCATCGTCGCATAGGCTTCTAGCCACTCCCAGAATACATACGTCACCAACTGCATGCGGTCTGCCAGCTGCAACGAAACCACAGCTTCACCTGAATCTGAGGATATGTAGCTTACTTTCGAGATTGATAGTTACTTCTGTCCACTTACCAGTTTATCGATATATCCTTTGTGGTCACGATAATAAAATTACTAGCGAATTCTTTTTTCTTGTTTCCGCATTCACGATTTTTATTTCATATCTCTCTCTCTCTCTCTCTCTCTATCTCTCTCTCTCTCTCTCTCTCTCTCTCTCTCTCTGTGTATGTGTGTGTGTGTGTGTGTAGGTGTCTCTCTCTCTCTGACATTTTTGTTGAGAAGCTCGTCGATTTGAAGGGTAAAAATTATCTCTCAGGTGTGCAGCTAATTTCAGGAAGAGCCCTTCGTCTCTGTTTCTGAGTACTTCTTTCAGCCAGTGTTTTCAGTTTCTTCTGAAAACTAACTGTGCACCCAACTGTCCGGGCAGAATGCCAACAGCCTAATAAACATGCAAAAATTTTCCACCTTACAGTACAACGATTTAATTTTTTTAAAGCCTGAGCTGTAATTTTTGATTCTGCCATGTTTTAAAATGTGTGTTCCGATGGAATTCGCGTCGTTTTTCTTTTATTGTGACTTATTTTATCGAATGTGGTGACGGAACTTCTAACAACCCTACCACAACAAAGGTCAGAATTTAATAACGATTGTGGTGTTGCTCACGCTGCTAAATACTGCATATTCGGGCAACAACTAAGTTATTATGTGGAAGGTGTTATTAGAGCACAGTTAATAAAGTCATTTCACGTAATTATGAAAAAACTAGGCACTCATCTTTTTGTGTTTCCCACGCTGGTCTCGTTGTATTATCATGACTCAATCGTCGTAAATCTAGGTGGTTATGATCCAAAGCTCGGATGCAACGAGGCCTAGGTTTTATCCTGCTATATTCAAAAGTTTTGTATATGCGCTTCACAAACCATTCTTGAAGATTACACTTTTGCAGGACAATGGTGATGTAAAAAAAGCAATCAGCACTCCGAATTTAAGTTACACTTCCTTTTAATTGCTTTTATTGCAATATCATTTGACACACAAACATCACTTCACAATACAAAACATACTTGAAAACATCTTCCTCACAGTCACTGTTAAAGTTCACATTTTATTAGCTGACTACGTTATGCGTCTTTCCAACATGACGTCCAAGACTTGACCTTCTCACGGTCCGTCTCTCTAACAACTTAACAACTATTGATTGGCGACTCCATAGTGTCCTGTGCACTACGACCAGATAATGGGTATACTTGAAAGGTGAGACAGCATTGGTCGTATATTTTTGTTTATTATCGCAAAATCGATTTTCGGTCACTTAGTGACCATCTTCAGTGCTGTAATATATAACTTAAATTAGTAAACACTGGTGTCAATAAGCTTACGGCGATCACATAGACTGAGCTTATTGACACCAGTGCTTACTAATTTAAGTTATATATTACAGCACTGAAGATGGTCACTAAGTGACCGAAAATCGATTTTGCGATAATAAACAAAAATATACGACCAATGCTGTCTCACCTTTCAAGTATAAACTTAACAACTAACTAATAATCGCTTACGCGCCCAAAAATCAGAGTTACAAGTACGTCAAATATCATAGTGACAAAAGAAAAAACACACATAAGAATAATATCATTGCAATATAAACATATCGATGTATCACAAATGAAATCAAATCTGAATGTTGTCTCAGAAATGTGTTAACTACTTTACAGAAACACCGTAGAATATTACTGGTATCGAGAGGTTCAGGTGAGGTGCCGTAATGCTTACGTAATTCAAGTACCATTACAACCTGCACTCGTGTAGTTGTTGTATTCTTTTGTGGATATAACAGTAAACATTTCCTTGTCAGGTTTCACATGTAAGCAAGCTTACGTGCAACTATTTGGTTAACGTCCTGCACATAGGGTGTCGCCAGCTATTTTTAAGTAGGTCGTGTTAGCTGTGGACGCGGCCACGCTGACAAGCACTGCAGTTATAGTTTTCACACAGGCACTCGCCGCACCCCAGCTGTGGAGAGGAGAGCATTAGCTGCGGCCAGAGCGCTCTCCACCTGCGGCCAGCGACACAGAAGCGCCATTCACTGCCGAGCACCACTCTCGTCCTCAGTGATGACTGATGATACTCCACAAAACAGGGCTCGACCTGTTGACGTATCAGGATACGTTGCTCTTATAATTTCGAACAGAGCGATGTGGAACATTTGTGCTCAAGAATGTTGGTCTGATGAACACCGCTACAAAGCCGGTCGAAATGTCGGCTTCTTAATTGCTTTCGTGTTTCATAATGGCGCGGCCTAGTACCCAAAATGATCTTATGCAAATTGACACTGGCCGTATTAATTTTGTGAGAACCTGAGTTATTGATTTTGATGTGACTTTATTCTTTCGTATCTCTAATCTATATTCACGAGATTGCCAAAGACTTCGCAAAATGCGTGTTAGAGACCAAGCGTATATTTTGGTTTAAATAATTTTAGGTAAATAGCGCGTCATTGTAAACTACTAAAAAAATCTAAATTGCCGAAGTATCGACCGACTTGCTGCGGTCCTCCTCAGGGAATGTCTACCTTTATATATTATCATTTTCGATTATCTGGTGGCTGCCGACATCACATATCTGAGATGTCACTGGACAAGTTAAAGAGTGTGTTATGGAGGGGGGTAGCTGTACGGTACGCTTTTGCCTGTATTACCCTGATTGCTGGACACCAACCCTAGAGGGTGATTGGTAGGTTACTTCTGGCTGTGCCACACTGGTGATTGGTAGACAATCTCTCGTTAGTGACTGGAAGACAGTAGCAAATCGGCAGCTGGTATCCAGGGGGTAGTGTCTTCCTGCAACGAGGCGTTAAGGCCGCACGGCAGTCGTGTCGCGGCCTACTGTTAAACCCGCATCAAGCGATGCTATCTGGCAGCCAGGCTTTAGGTAACTTATAGCAGTCCTCTCTGTTCATGTAGTTAGGGTCTTTAATTATTTCGATAGCATCTCTTATTTTCCGTTCCTGCTCCACGCGAGGTTCTAGAAGATTGATAGGACGGTCACATTTTTGTTGCTGTTCAGCTACAGCTGACTTGTTCCGTCCCAGTCGTACGTAACGCTCATGCTCCGAAATGCAAGTGATAGTGGGTCTCCAGGTTTCACCAGTATACAGATGTCGCATTCACACCGAATGTCTTAGACCCCTTCAGAGTGGAGAGCATTGACGGTTTTCTTAGTGGGCCTTAACAAATCGCGTATGTTGTCAGAGTGTCACAGACAACATACTGGCAATACGCTACCTGCCGGCCGCGGTGGTCTAGCGGTTCTGGCGCTGCAGTCCGGAGCCGCGGGACTGCTACGGTCGCAGGTTCGAATCATGCCTCGGGCATGGGTGTGTGTGATGTCCTTCGGTTGGTTAGGTTTAAGTAGTTCTAAGTTCTAGGGGACTTATGACCTAAGATGTTGAGTCCCATAGTGCTCAGAGCCATTTGAACCATTTTTGAATAGGCTACCTTCTGCCAGTCAGCTACTAGAGTTGCCTTCCAGTCAGCCACCAGGATAGCACACAAATAGCATACAGCCAAACCCTCCATAAAAATCTCTCGAATTGTCCAACGATATCTGAGATATGTGACATCGCCAGCCACCAAATAAATGAAAATGACATTCACTAATATACTGCAGTAAACCACCCTGAAGAGGACCATAACAAGTCTCCCGAAACGTCGGCTGTTTGGTTGTTTTAATATTTACAATGACGCGGCCCAATACCTAAAATTACTTAATCCAAAATGATGTCCGCCGTGGAAGCGTACGAACTCATATAAGCATATACTGTTATTTTTCTGTTTCCAGTCGAGAGGTCGGATCCTGCATGTATCTCAGAACAGTCGGATTGCTTCCAGGGCGATCGTAATTAGTAACAGAGGGGTGCCTTTGCCTCGTACCTCAGTGCGAGTGTGGTGACTCTCACAAAAAGTATTTCAGTAATATAGAAGGGCAGAGAGAGATACCGATCAACGATTTCTTCGTCGATAGAGGTGTAATTACTACCGGTAGTAGTCAACGTGCTGCGTGGGTGGGGGGATCAGTTTCAGTTCCGGAGAGTCGATGTTGAAGCTTTGACTGCAAGTTAGACTGAAGGGAGTGGCCGAGCGGCTCTAGGCGCTTCAGTCTGGAACTGCGCGACCGCTACGGTCGCAGGTTCGAATCCTGCCTCGGGCATGGTTGTGTGTGATGTCCTTAGGTTAGTTAGGTTTAAGTAGTTCTGAGTTCTAGGGGACTGATGACCTCAGCTGTTAAGTCCCATAGTGCTCAGAGCCATTTGAAACATTTTTAGACTGAAGGAAGATGATTCCACATAGAATAAGGTGGCAAAAGTCATGGAATGCCCCCTAATATCGTGTCGGATCTCATTTTGCCCGGTGTAGTGCAGCAACTCAACTTGACGTGGACTCAACAAGTCGTTGAAGTACCCTGCAGGAATACTAAACCATGCTGCCCCTATAATCGTCCATAATCGCGAAACTGTTGTCCGTGCAGGATGTTGTAGACGGACTGACCTCTCGCTTATGTCCCATAAATGTTCGGTGGTATTCATGTCGGGTGATATGAGTGGCCAAATTGTTCACTCGAATTGTCCAGAATGTTCTTCAAACCAATCACGAACAGTTGCGTCCCGGTGACATGACATCGTTGTTTGGAAACATGAAGTCCGTGAATGGCCGCATATGGTCTCCAAGCAGCCGAACATAACCATTTCTAGTCAGTGATCGTTTCAGTTGGGCCAGAGGACCCAATCCATTCCTTGTGAACAGTCCACACCATAATGGAACCACCACAAACTTGCACAATGCCTTGTTGACGGTTTGGGTCCATGAGACCGCGGGGTCTGCGCCACACTCTAACACTACCATCAGCTCTTGCTAACTAAAATGGAAACTCATCTGGCCAGCCCACGGTTTTCCACTAGTCTAGGGTCCAACCGACATGGTCACGAGCCCACGAGAGGCGCTGCAGGCACTGTCGTGCTGTTAGCAAAGACACTCGCATCTATGCTGCCATAGCACTTTAACGCGAAATTTGGCCGCACGGTCTTAACAGATACGTTCGTCGTAAGTACCACATTGATTTTTGTGGTTATTAAACGCACTACTGCTTCTCTGTTAGTTATGACAACTCTATGCAAACGCCGCTGCTCTCGATCGGTAAGTGAAGGCCGTCGGCCACTGCGTTGTCCGTGTTGAGAGGTAATGCCTTAAATTTGGTACTCTCGGCACACTCTTGACGCTGTGGATCTCGGAATATTGGATTCCGTAAAGACTTCCGAAATGGAATGTCCCATGCGTTTAGCTCCAGCTACCACTCCGCCTTCAAAGTCTGTTAGTTCCCGTCGTGCCGCTATATTCACGTCGGAAACGTTTTCATATGAATCACCTGAATACAAATGACAGCTTCGACAATGCACTGCCATCTTTATACTTGCATATCGCTATCCCATAACTTTTGTCACCTCAGTGTATAAAAAATTTGTGGATTTGCAACAAGTGTCTGCCAATGTTGACTGGAATACATTCTTCGAAATTCCAAACTTATCACGGATAAATACAGGGAGCAAAAATCTAACTAGTACAACTTGTATAGAAATTCTAAAAGCTGAAGGACAGGAAATGAGATCAATAGTCAAGAAGGGAGTGAGACAGAGTTGTAGCCTATAGCAAGCAGTAATGTAAACCATGGAACAGTCTGTAAAATGAATCAGACTCCAGGGAGAAGAAATAGAAACTTTAACATTTGCAGGGACATTGTAATTCTGTCACAAACTGCAAAGCACTTGTAAGATCACATGAACGGAATGAATCGTTTCTTGGAATGAGGACTTGAGGTGAACGTCAACAAAAGCAAAACGAGGGTAATGGAATGCAACCGTTCTAAGTCAGGTGATACTGAGGGTGGTAATTAGGAAATGAGACGCTGAAACTAGAAGAATAGAACAAAGTTTTGTTATACAGGCAGTAAAGAGGGTGTAAAATGCCGAGTTGCAATAACAAAAAAAAAAATCTGTCTTGTTAGGAAGACTATTCTGAAATACTTGTTTGAAGACTAGTCCTACAGGAAAGTGAAACGTGAGTGAGAAATTATACAGATAAGAAAATAATAAACGGTAGTGATATGTAGAGATACACAACATGCTGAAGATTAGATGAGTATATCTAACAAGAAATGAAGGGATACTGAATAGAATGGGGAAGAAAAGAGCTCTGTAGGAGAACTTGACTATAATGTGATATCTTCATAATATACGCCCTAGGGCATGAAGAAGTAGTTAATTGGGTAACAAAGGGAAGTATGAGTATGTGGGGAGGGGTTGGTTGGAGGGAAGGAGGGGGTCAGTTCAGCTGGTATACTGACCTTTGGAAATCATCTTCACCGTTTTAAATAACAACGATATCACTTGCTCACAGAAACACATTCCAAGTACTCATCATTCGCTATAGTGGTATGCATTTGGAGCAGTCTGCGTTGCGACGTTCTCGTATGCCTGTAGATGTGTGCAAGGAGCAGCCTGGTGCTAATTCCAAGAGCTTCAAGGAATTGTCATCGATATGTTTAGTCGGAACTAGAGCGTCACAAAACGTTCAAAAACTCCAGACGGAGATAGTCTAGGTGTATGTTACGCATAACGGAAATGGCTCTGAGCACTATGGGACTTAACATCTGTGGTCATCAGTCCCCTAGAACTTAGAACTACTTAAACATAACTAACCTAAGGACGTCACACACATCCATGCCCGAGGCAGGATTTGAACCTGCGACCGTAGTGATCAGGAGGTTCCAGACTGAAGCGCCTAGAACCGCACGGCCACACCGGCCGTCACATAACGGAAATACTTTTGTACAGAAGCCCCCACCCACAGAACCCCGAACGCTTTCCTTTACGAAGTAACATCTCACGTAGGTGATAAACGTAACTTTCTTCAGTCTGCCAAACTAAAAGCCAGAAAAGCTATTCACAGATGAATGCTATTTGAGAACCATTAGATATGTAAGCATCTAATAAACACCAAGGGAGCTTTTGTGGAAGTTTACTGTCTGAAGTTCATTATGAAACTGCTAACTTTAATGAGACCAGAAATATTCAGACGTACTGTCAGATGTTTTACTGGGGGATCCTCTTATTGGAACTTAGTTTTTCCGGAAAATTTATCATTGGAACCATAAACGCATTAAAATAAAAACTGTGTAATTTATCTGATTTTCGAAACTTTTGAGCAAGATAATTGTAACTTCTGGCGAAAGAAGGTTTTAGACAAAGATCAATTTCGTCTTCCAGCTCGTTCAAGTGAAGTGTAAATGGTTGTACGAGTCCTGGATCGTTTTAGCGCAAGGTCCAGGGCATTTCTATGTCAGTTTGGTAGTAAGGCAGGATGAGTTCCAGCGGACGTAATGTTCTTAAGATTATTACATTATTTTGAAGATCCAGATTCTTCAACGGAGCTACTGAGACCAAATTCAAATGAAACTGTCCAGGTCGTTTTTTAAAGAACCAGCCTAGACTTCTCTTGGGGTCGAATAAGGGAAAGCATGCGGCAGAATGAAACTTCCTGGCAGATTAAAACTGTGTGCCGGGCCGAGACTCGAACTCGGGACCTTTGCCTTTCGCGGGCCAGTGCTCTACCATCTAAGCTACCCAAACACGACTCACGACCCGTCCTCACAGCTGTAGTTGAGCCAATATCTCGTCTCCTACATTCCAAACTTCATAGAAGCTCTCCTGCGAACCTTACAGAACTGGCACTCCTGGAAGAAAGGCACACAGTTTTAATCTGCCAGAAAGTTTTATATCAGTGCTCACTCCGCTGCAGAGTGCAAATTTTCATTCTGCCAATATCCCCCAGGCTGTGGCTAAGCCATGTCTCCGCAATATCCTTTCTCCCAGGAGTGCTAGTTCTGCAATTTTCGCAGGAGAGCTTCTGTGAATTCTGGAAGCTAGGAGACGAGGTACTGGTGGAATTAAAGCTGTGAGGACGGATCGTGAGTCGTGCTTGGGTAGCGCAAGATGGTAGAGCACTTGCCCGCGAAAGGCAAAGGTCCCGATTTCGAGTCTCGGTGCGGCATATAGTTTTAATCTGCCAGGAAGTTTCATGTCTGCGTACACTCCGCTGCAGAGTGAAAATTTCATTCATTCTGCGGCAGAATGTTTGGACATCATTATTTAAAGCACGAGGACTGGCTGTATTTTCTATCTATACAAAATGTAGAAATTGCGTGTGGTTTAGGGTTTTGCAGCACCCAAATCCACTTGACAAAATCCGTTTTAGAAAAATTTGATGTTTGTGTACAATCCGAGACGCAAGAATTATTTTAGCAGTACGCTGTGAGCACCTAGTAAGTAGAATACGAGTAATGGTAGCTTCGAGGAGGGCTTGTTGCATCAGCAGAATCGCCGGTAAAGACAGTAAATTATCTCGACGCTTCAGAACGGGACACGCATTAAACAACAAAATCTGGAAACGTGCTTTTGATGCAGTAAGAATGTAAGGAGAATCAAGTACAGCATTAGATAATCGCTTTTTAAATCTCCAATGACATCTGATCTCCCTATTTTTTCGCGTTTCTTCCGAGCATATAAAAGCAACGCTCAAATGATTCCTGACTGGAAACATACTGTGTCAAGAATTCAGTGTGTTTTCCTGCTAGGAGGCGTCCGCAGAGGTGCAGCGCGGTGAAGTCATCGTCAGCAGCTAAGTCAGCCGTCAGAGTGAAGTATGCAGTCAGCGGTCAAGCTTGCGGCACGTAAGGTAGCAGATCGAGCTTCTCGGTAGTACGCACTGTTTGGTGGAAACGATGCCGCCTGCTTGTTTGACTGTCCCTATAACATCGGCCACACTTCAGCGCCATGACTCACAACATTCAGTTACGAACTAAGACGTTTTTGGTCGATAACGCTGTTGCGAGCATCTTGCATGTAATTTGTACATTTCGTTACAAATTTTCAATGACCTGCAATGATTTTACACTTGCCTTACATTCAATTTCGTAGTTCCATTTTGTGCCGCCACCAAACAGTGAAGCTGTCTCCGTAAGCACAGAAAACACGCGAGTTGCGCTACGACGACCATGCAGCCTGTCCTCGTGTCCCTGGGTCGCTGCACTACCACCATATCGCCGAGAAAAGCTTGATTAATATTTTTTCCTAACCACGCGTCGCGTTCTAAAACAAATCCTAAACTACAAGGAATGTTACAGCAGTATCATAGAACTAAAGAGAAAAATAATACAGCTAGGAAGTTTATTTCCAGTTCTCGTCCTTCGTACTACAGTTAATTACTTAGCGGTTTTATATTGCGAGACTTCGCATGCCTGGTGACATTGTGATATTGCCCCAATATTAACACAGACGGGGCATGCGAACTTCGAAGAAGTTGTTATGCCGCAACACGCACGAAGAAATTGGGACCTGTGCCTCCCTCCATCCTGCCCCCACCCCATCGCCTTCTCTCTCTCTCTCTCTCTCTCTCTCTCTCTCTCTGTCTCTAGCATTCAGAAATTCCCGTTATAAACTCTGAGGACTTGTAGAGGGGAGTGATATTTCGAGTAGGAGCCCTTGTCCGCTGGCGATTTCAGTTCAGATGCTTGCTTGAAAATTGAATTAGGCGTGACGCAGAACAATCATTAGGTAAAAATTCGAAAGGAAACATAACGAAACATCAATTTATCACTTAAGCACATCTGTTTGTATTGACACTTAATCATTAGGTGGTTACATTATTCCGAAACAAAAATAACCACCAGAGATCAGTACTGATGCGTCACAACAGACATTAGGTGACCACCTAACGTAGTCACGTCATCCTTTCTGCCTTGTTGCATACCAGGCCAAGCAACTCTGAGACTTTCCTCTTTCCCTTAGCAGTCGTGGGCGTGTTACACATGTAAACTGAAACCGTCGTAGAACGGAATCGGTGCGTTTCCGGACATGGGTTACCATTCAAAATATTATGTACTCACTCCTTTCTACAAGAGGCAGAATGCGGCGCTGCGGTCGGTAACACCTATGTATAGACAAGTGTCTGGCGCACTACAATGGCAGGTTATCAAGATTTAAGTGAGTGTGAACGTGGTTTTATAGTCAGCGCACGAACTATGGAACACAGCATCTCCGAGGTAGCGATGAAGTGGGGATACGACCATTTCACGAGTGTACCGTGAATATCAGGAATCCGGTAAAACATCAAATCTCCGACATCGCTGCGGCGGGAAAAAGATCCTGCAAGAACGAGACCAACGACGGCTGCAAAGAATCGTTCAACGTGACAGAAGTGCAACCCTTCCGCAAATTGCTGCAGATTTCAAAGCTGGGCCATCAACAAGTGTCAGCGTGCGAACCATTCGCCGAAACATCATTGACATAGGCTTTCTGAGCCGAAGGGCCACTCGTGTACCCTTGATGACTGCACGACGCAAAGCTTAACGCCTCGCCTCAGCCCATCACCACCGACATTGGACTGTTGATGACTGGAAACATGTTACCCGATCGGACGAGTCTCGTTTCAAATTGTATCGAATGAATGGACGTTTACGGCTATGGAGACAACCTCATGAATCCATGGACCCTGCGTCAATTAATGTCCATTGTGTATTCCGATGGACTTGGACAAATCCAGCAGGACAATGCGACATCCCACACGCTCAGAATTGCTACAGAGTGGCCTCAGGAACAGTCTTCTGAGTTAAAACACTTTCGCTGTCCAGCAGACTACCCGACATTAACATTATTGAGCATATCTGGGATGCCTTGCAATGTGCTGTTCAGAAGAGATCTATTTCCACCCCCTCGCACTGTCGCGAATTTATGGATAGCCCTGCAGGATTCACAGTGTCAGTTCCCTCCAACACTACTTCAGACATGAGTCGAACCTATGCCATGTCGTCTTGCGGCACTTGCGTGCTCGCGCGGGCCCTACACAATATTAGGCAGGTTTACCAATTTCTTTGGCTCTTTATATATGTAAAGTTGATGGAACGTTTTTAAGAAAATCGATGTAGGTAAATGGCTAAACATAACGTAACAAATGGTACAGTATGTGAAAGATCATCTTTTTTTTAACTTCATACCAATACTTATTTCGGAAAACCGCCAACAGAGGCGGTATCTACGATAGATGCTTAAATTTGTGGTGAACCAGGCAAAGAAGGCATAGTGTGCTAAAACGTGCGCATTGCGAATCTGTAGTGAAAGTGCAAAGAACTTTCCTTGGCAAATTTCCGCGAAAGTTAACAACACCCTCTGTGCGGCGTCGAACAAGACAATCTATGCATCCTCCTCCTTCGCTGAGAGAACTGTCAATGGTATCGCCTATTTCGCTATACTGTAGTTAAGAGTTATGCCCCATTCCACAACTTGAAACTAAAAGCAAGGATTTCATCTTTCAGCGACACGACGGCCCTCCACATCTCTACAATTGTGTACGATATTACCTGAATGAGACCTCGGCACGTCGCTGGACATGCCGTGTTACGGCTGCTGACCTGCCGCTACTCGAGCTATCGGACTTGACGCCTTGCCATTCTTTCTTGTGGATTTACATCAAGGATAGCGCTTGTGTTCCACCTGTTCCAAAGAACCTCGAAGACTAGCGACATTGCATCGCAGGAGCTGCTCCTATCCTTATTCCTGATATGCTGGGTAAGTGCGGGCAAAATTATACTACGGATTAGACGCGTGCCCTGTGAGGAAGGGTGGATACATAGAATATTTATAAGCATTGTAAAAAAATGTGTTAAAATTTGTATTTCAAATACTGTGCCGTTTGTTACGTTGTTCTTGGCTATTTACCTGTACTGATCGTTTGAAATATTTCGTGGACTTTATGATTACTCTGTATTTGATTCCCTAATGTAAATTTCGAAGACGAAGGGCAGAGCCGTTTGAAGCGGAAGATTGTACGGAGACAGGGCTAAAATTGCGTAACTGAGTGTTGATATTTGAGAAGCAGAGTAGTGTGGTGCAGAAGCGGAGATGAAGTTGCAGGAGCGTCGCAGCTCCAGTTTACACAGGGCGGGGCGAGGCCGGCCGCCGCCACCTGGTCCTGTCCCGGAGGCAGCCCCCAGCGGGAGAGACACGAAAAAAAGGTTGTGGAGGGGGGGGGGGGGGAGAGGCACCGCCGCCGGCTCGCCTGTCCCGTTATCCACACTAGCTCCCACGCGGCCACGTTTCTGCTCACATTTTTGTCATGACTCACGAGCGTATCCGCATAGATGCCAGTGACGACCCTGGCGGTGTGCTGTTCAGCGAGAGTAGCATTATGTACCTACAAAGGTAATGAACTGTTCTTGTCAGGACGTTATCGTTCAAAGAATAATTAATACAAATATTACGCAGTGTTATTACTCGACAAAGTCTGTCATAGCGGGAGCCGAATCTGTCACGTTACTAGGTACAACGACATTCCAGTTCGAAGAAGCGCGCTTTTTGGAAGGCGATCGCAGCAAATGGCTTCGTGGACATTTTAATTTATTGACGAGGAGAAAGAGACTTAGTGATAGTGGTTTTCCGGAAAAGTGACTGGATACTGTGCAAACTACAGGAGGAGGGCCACGATACCGAGCAGCCTGTGATCAATGTTGCAACCTGAAATAAGGAAAAGAGGTAAAGAGCAGTGTACAGTGTCTATCCCATTGATGATATGGTTAAGTGTGTTATTTGGTAGCAATTTCTGCAATATTACGAACGTGAGGAATGCAAATAAATAGCAACTTTGCAAAAACTTCATTGCTAACAAGGAAACTGTGAAATATTGTTTTCTATGAGGTTTTGTTTTAAGAGAGACGATGTAGCATAAAAACGAAAAAAGGTACATCACTAGATTTGTGCGAAGAACGGAAACATCGGAATTAAAGCGGGCGGTGGTTTATTCAGGCGAAACGTGCGTTTCGCTGTTAATCACTGTTGTGGAACTGATGGGAGGAATACTGTAAAAAGCAAAAGTGCTTGGCGCGTTTCATTGTTCCGCTATGCAGAGCATCGGCCAAATACGCGTGTAGTGTGTGACGGCGCTACACTTGCAAGAATGCTGGAGCGCACGCAAAACCATTCTCCGCTCCTTATTCCTTATTTTTTAGGTGTTAAAAAAACGGAGGTTCTTCCACCATGGTCAGGTCTTCAGTTCGCTTTGAAGGAGTAAAAGTAGAACTCTTCAGCATGCGGACGCAAGTGACTGGCTCATTACTTTTCAGTCCTATTCTTCTTCTTAACTTTCCGTATTAAATCAATTGTGGTGTCTTACTGTTCCCATCCTTTTCTCGGTCTGCCAGGATCTCTCTTCCTTTTTGGTTTAAAGTTACGTATCTGACGTGCTAATCTCTCTGGATTCATTCTTTGTAGATGTTCATTCCATTTCTTTTCATTTTCATCCAGTTTTTCTTTCACACACTAAACTTTCAAATCCTTTCGAATATCTTCATTTTATTTTATGTATTCTTTTACATCTCTTCACCGCTGTAAGAAATCTCGTTTCTATTCCTTTTATTTGTTTTTGATGTCTCACATTCAATACTCAATTTCACTTCCTTATAATAGGATTTGCAATGAGATTGTTTATAAAATTTTAGTCATCTTTCTTTCAGAGTTTTATGCTTAAATGGTCTAGTAATTGTTCCAGTGATACCTCCAAATCTTTTCAGTTTTATCTGGATATCTTCTCCGCATTCATACGACATTTTGCATCCAAGATAATTAAATATTTTACTTGTTCAATTATCTTTTTATTAACTATCTTAGTTCTCACTACATATTTTCCAGAAAAGGTCATTGACTTAGATTTACTTGAAGATATGTTCATACTGCAGTCTGTAGATATTTTATTTAGTTCGTAAAATCCTTTTTCTAAATCATTCAATTTTTCTTCATCATATCCTCTTGAAAAAATTAGTGTGAGATTATCATTAAGCTATTTTAGTTAATCAAACTCACAGAGTTCCTAATAACATCCATTAGGAATAAAAACTGAGTACTTAGTGTCGGACGAAAGACATCAGCCCAAAAAGTAAATTCCCTTCGTTTCTTTGTCTTTCGTTTCGTCTTCTGCTGAGCAATACGCGTAAGTCTCTTAAATTGTAAGCGCACAATAGAGGGACGTAGTTGTTTATGGCGCATTCTATGTGAAGCAAGGTGTAGATTCTGTAGTGGTGTAGGTGGTGATTTCGTGATGTTAAATGGGCTCTGTGGTCTCTGGAACCATGTTTATTAACACCGAGGGCACTATTCACACCAGAACGTCAAGAAAATAAACAGATCCCCTGTGGTACATGGTACAAAATTTTACTGCCCGCAATTCGAGATTTATATGCGCCGAACGCCAGGGGAATTAAGGGCTGTTTTTTTTTTTCTTTTGCCAAAGATCAAAGATACTGTACTACTAACTGTTCATATGACTTTGCCCAGTCCTCACAGAATTGTTCTGAAATAGGATTTCACTTTTTTTAAAATTACCACGAGTGCTTGGAATGAGATAGGTGAGTCGCTGTCGCTCGGCCTCCGTCAGCGACCCGCTTGTCACAGCAAGTCCCGGCACACACCGAGCCACGGGCGCAGGGAGAGCGCCGGCTTGTGAATAGGTGCGGGCGGGGTGACGGGCCGTTTCCCAGAAGACACCTCACCGTCAGACGTGGAGCGGAAGTCTGCAGCAGAGCGGGTGACGCGCCCGCACGCTGCCATCTGCCCGCCGCTGCATGATGTACCGTTCCATGCGGGATGTACGTCCTCCTTAGTCTGAAGCCATACTGACTAATAGTCAACCGTGACTGTTTCAAAAATATGACAAGGTTTTCAAATATCGCTACCAGTCGCAAAATTAGTTGACGACTAAATTATTTATTTAGCGACATGTTTCCAGGTGATACTTCATCATCAGGCTATATTGGCATTACATTTTCACTTTAATGTTTTTGTATATCTGCAGCACTTGAACAACTTGGCTTGTTGGTATAAAATAATGTCAAAGCCATATTGACTATTAGTCAACTGTGAGTATCGCAGGCATTCAAAAACGTTACAGTGAAAATATTTAAAAAAATGGTTTTGTAATGCCAATATAGCCTGATGATGAGGTATCACCTCGAAACATCTCGCTAAATATATAATTTACTTGTCAGCAAATTTTGTAGCTGGTAGCGGCATTTGAAAATCTTTTCACACGCTCTCCTTCTCTCATGGCGCGACTGTTCAGTCACGTGCAATGTACTCTTTAAACGATGCTCGGTTCACTGTTCAGAGTGTGGCGAAAAGTACTTCATACCGTTATATTGGTCACTCCACATCTACTTGTACACTACTGGCCATTAAATTTGCGAGAGCAACACTAGGAAAGACAGCGAGCAATGAAATGATCAGAAAAACCAAGTACACCTGTAAAATGGCGGCAATGAGATGAGCTTATTGCAACTTCGAGCATGACTATTACGAAAGCCTGATTGTTATGAAAGTTACCTTTGTTTTTAATTGTGATAGATTATAAAATTAATAACAACTATACCACTGAAGCAATGTGGTCATATGACGGGTCATATGAAAGCTGATGGTATCAGTAAAAATCCCAACAATCTACTTATGTGCGTAAATGATTATTAAAGGTTTATATGCAAATGTGCCAATACTATAAACCACCGGTTACACATAATATGAAGGCAGCGCGAGTTTGCCAGATCACTGCACAAGTTTTATAATTAAAACAGCCACCAGCACGGTTTAAAACTGTTTTCTTCATCTACATGTATACTCCGCTAGCGACCAAGCGGTGTGTGGCGGAGAGCACAATTCACGCCAAAGTCATATTCCTCCCCCCCCCCCCCCCCCCCCCCCCCCCTCCCAGCCATCACCCCACTGTTCCACTCGCGGATCGCGCGAGGGAAAAACGACTGTCTGAACGCCTCAGTACGAGCTCAGTTTGAATCAAACCATGATCGGTTTCTGATTTGTTACAATTCCATCTTCATATGGCTGTTACAAGTTTTCTTGCTTTCTTTGCTGGGGTCACATTTTGTATTCGTTATTGGTTTGCTGCAGTGCTGTGTAACGCTGTATGACGAAATCATCCTATGTTTTTGTTATAAATTTTAACGCATTTTTGGACGTGGACTATGAAAGTTCTCTTCACTGGAAAAAGCTATAAACCACGCCATTTTATTTTTGTACTATTTTCTCGAAAACTGACATTCTGAACTCATGGCTGTGTACAAAATATAGGTTGACACATAGAAGACAACAGCAACCAGCCATTTTTATAATGCTGTTTATTTATATAAATAGTGCCATTGCTACATACTTACGTAAGTAGCCAAAACATCTCCATTGTAATAATTTGTTTACAACATTTAAAATCATTGTGCTGCACAATTACAGTTAAAAAGACACTGTCACACATCTTGTTTTGGTTGTAGGGCACCATCATCCCAAAGAAATTTGGGAAAACAAAAATTGAAAGCTAATGTTAAATGTGCCTTAACGTGAACTAGTCGTCTGAAGATGAACATGTTATTTTCGAAATCAGTGACGGTGCTATTTAAATAAATAAATAGCATTGTAAAAAGTGGTTGATTGCTGTTATCTTCTATGTAAGAGTCAACCTATATTTTATGTTTAATGGCAGCACACACGCTAAACAATGCAAAGCGTCGTCCAGTTTCAAGTAACATAAACCATATTTTCAAAGATTACATAATTTTCAGAGTAGATTGGTAGCTACATTTATTGTATTCATCTTCTTCTTTTTCCTGGCTTTTGTTCCGTATCTTGACGGAGTTGGCATATTAGTTTATGGATTTGGCAATGTTAGTGGTAGAGAGCGGCCTGTTTCCCTTCCTGTCGCCCTGCTTCTCGCGTGGTTCATCCTTAAGATCATCATTACCACAATTCGTCCTGGGGCTGAACTTCCTCAGCTGTAAGCTCATGGGCCAACTTTCTGAGGAACACTCTCCTGCCCAATGGCTAAAGATCATTGCCAAGATGAGGAGAGAGTTGATCCGAGCGACAATCGTCATCGAATAAAATGTTACCATTGGCCAACGCTTGTTTCAGTAGATATCATAAGTTGAACACATTTGTGTGGAGTATCCACTCCACCTTTTGTGGAGTTGTAGAATGTCATGATCTCTGGCCTCTTGGCCGGTACAGACGAAGGATCAGTAGCATCGTCGCTACGAAGAGAAGAAACGCGGAACACATTTTTTTTCCTCACTTGAACTCGAACATGCTGTCAACTCGAACATGCTGTCGTACTGATTTCTTCCTTTCACATTCAGAAAGACTGGTGGCAATTGTCTCTTGTTTCTCCTTGCCGAACCAACGTGGGTGAGTTTATGACTTTGAGCTCACCACCAAGCGCAAACTTGTCTGACGTGATATTTCGTCTACTTCCCAGTAAGGGCTTAACCATTCGTTTGTTGTCGTCAGGTAGTTTCTTCCTTTCTTCAGGCTGTGTGCCAGCATAGACGTCCAAGTTGTATTTGTAGGTTATCTTTGCATCCACGAGGGCGAACAGTTTGATCCCATACTAGTTGGTTTTGGAGGAAATACAGACTACAGACGGAAAGGGCATCTTCCTCTGAAACATGGAAGCATTTCATTGATGATGACGCTCTCTGCAACAGAATAGTTCTTTTCACATTTCTCCACAAATAGTGCAAAGATTTCACGGATAGGACAAAGCCTGTCATACTTTTTTCTTTGCTCTCGTGAATTGCGATCGTCGGAGCGAAGGCACTTGATCAAGGTTTTAAAGCGCCTTAGGTTCATGACCAGGCTAAATTTTTCAATTCCATCGTTTTCTCCAGAGCGCTTCCAAACTTTAACGATTTTATTGACGGGCTCCTGCAAGATGTAGTAAACTAATAAACGCCAGATCTTCAGTCTTATTAGTTGGCGAAATGTCCCTCACTCGGGCAGAATTCCAGTTCATGCTCTCCATATATTGACTGATGTGCTTCACCATCATTTCAAGCATATTGTCTGTGAAATAGTGATTCCAACACTCAGCTGGGGTTTTTGGCCAGTCGAACTACTCCTATGACCCCTGGAAGGTGAGTAATAATATTTTCATGCCCTCTGCGCTTACTCCTATTTGGTGGCTTCCTAGTCCATCTGGCCTTATGCTCCCCTTATGCGACTGGTGCATCCTCTTCTTCAGTTGTCCGCAGCTCGTGATCTCGCGGTAGCGATCTCGCTTCCCGTGCACGGGATCCCGGTTTCGATTCCAGGCGGGGTAAGGGATTTTCACCTGCCTCGAGATAACTGGGTGTTTGTGTTGTCCTCATTATTTCATCATCATTCATGAAAGTAGCGAGATTGGACTGAGCAAAGGTTGGGGATTTGTACGGGCGCTGATAACCGCGCAGTTGAGCGCCCCACAAACCGAACATCATCATCATCTTCTTCAGTTTTCATCGTCAGTATTCTCTTATTCGGTAGCATTTCGTTTTTTTTTCTTAAGTGTCATTCGAAGCAACATCGCCTTCTTCACCTAAATCTTTTGTTAGCACCGGATCCATATCATCACAGGCTGTCAGAAATCTTATTACGTCCTCATTACCCAAATCGAACGTCTGCTTGACCATATTACCAAAAAATCTTGAACAAAGAATAAACAAAGTAAATCAGTTTCGCCATAATAAGTTCAACCGAAATGTACAAATAACGCACACCTCATGAAAACACCCTTGCTTTCGATAAATCCGACAAAATAATCTTATAAGCTGGTGAAATATAAACTATAAGAATGAATGCAAGAAAAAAATTCGAAATACGAACCTCGGCATTCGGTTACAATGTGCTTCTTTGGCTACTTGCACTGGCTCCGCGTAGCGACAAAAGCGATGGGAGGTGGGGAAGGCAAGAACGGAAACATAGGTTCTAGCAGTATCTCCACCACGGCGTATGAGTTCTAACCAAGCGACTAATCAGAAGTCGGAAGTGCTAGGCCGATCGAAAAGCACTGTGTTTCACCCGCAGGCAGGTTTGTATTCGTTTTCTTACTAAAGTTACGCCGGCCGGAGTGGCTGTGCGGTTCTAGGCGCTGGAGTCTGGAGCCGAGCGACCGCTACGGTCGCAGGTTCGAATCCTGCCTCGGGCATGGATGTGTGTGATGTCTTTAGGTTAGTTAGGTTTAATTAGTTCCAAGTTCTAGGCGACTGATGACCTCAGAAGTTAAGTCGCATAGTGCTCAGAGCCATTTGAACCTTACTAAAGTTACAAACATGCCATATTTGGTAGAATTTTTTCTCGTTAAATATCAGTTATGGACGAATCAATGGTAAAAGGCATTACGAGAATTTAACTTGAACAGTTTTTACTGTACAATGTGGCCCTGTGGTCTGAGACATCGTATTACCTTGTCAAAAGAGTCAGGTTTGTCGCTCGTTATATGCTTTTTTTTCCATCTTCGTGTTTGTGATGGATTCAGAGACCAGCAATAATATTTGTATTTTTACTTGTCGTAAATATTTGACCCTTTTTTCCGATTATGCCACGATTCCCATGGGTGTTTTTTGGGCAAGGACTCAAGACTACAGCTTAAATTGCTGTGAGTGAACAAGCAGCAATGACATGTAGAGAGGAAAGTGCCTAAAAGTGAATCCTCTTTTCGTTTTTTGTTTTAAAAAATAAAAAATAGTAAAATTATGTTTTAAAAGCACGTAATATTTAATTTATAATGTTATGTACCATTTACATTTTAGTAATAGAAAATATAATAAAAAATAATTTTGAAATTTTTTCTAAAAGAACTTTACACTTGTGAGTTTCAAAAATAGCTGCCAAAACTGAAACGCCTGTAAAAATAATTAGAATAACACTAAATAAACTTGTAAAAAAGTATTACATCAGAGAAATTATAATCTAGTTTCAAAGTAGGTTACAGAACTTCTCTGCGTTTTCTTTGCTGAGCCCAAGAGCCCTGTTATATGATGCTCCAGTTGACTTACATCTGACGGTTTCGTTTTGTGGCCTTTAAGAAAAAGACTAAACCACATTGTCCCAGCAATTTCGTCTTTGAAGGACGTTCGATGTTATTTCTCTCTGCCAGTTGTACAGCCATTCCTCACAGGTCTTTGCGAATAAGCATGAACAAAGAAGCTTCCGTAGCAGGACAATACTAAATCAGCTCTTCTTCAATATGTTTACCCACAAATGTAGGTCTGCCTGCTTCTGTTTTTGTTGCCTCGTCAGATGTATCGTACTGTACTTCACGTTGGAAACTCTCGTAAGAGTAGTTTTTGGAAATTAAACTGGCCTTCTTCCAATTTACTTGTCTTTGAACTGCATCAGTATCTTTAGTCATTTTAGACAGACTCCACTTTCTTTGATCAGCCCTCCCGATTATCATCTGGGAATCAGCAAGGGAATTCCGAAAGAATAGAAGTGTGTACTAATACAGGCAGACTTCATTCACGAAAAAGTAAGGGATCCAGTTTAAGCATCCTTCAGGGGGTCTAATCCATGTGACTGAAGCTTATATTTTGTAACAGAATAAATTTTGATCCACACACCTAACTCAAACTGCTTAATCATAACCACTAAACTTAAACCTTACTATTCTAGGACACACATACGTTGAATGGTTTACCTGCTAATATTTTGGAAAAATTACGAAAATATAGGACAATGTAAAACTTTTTTCATAGACAAAACATGTAGCAGCAAACTGGTAAGTAACAAGTAAGCGGGCGTCTTGTGCACCTTGCTGCAGAGTGGTAGCAGGCTAAACTGCTATTTACAATTGGCCCCACTACAGTTTAGCAGAATTTCCAACCAAGAGGCGAGGGTGCCTGCGTTAGGAGGGGATTCCAGTTTAGGGTACTTCAGTCTATTCCTCGCTTGTCACAAATATTTGCTGTTTATTTCCGAATATGTTGCCATTTGCAGGGGTGCGCTTAGGCAGGAATCTAAGAGTACAGCTTAAATGACATTTATATTCTTCGTCGTCACAAATATTTATCTGTTTTTTTTCTGCGAATATGTTGCGATTTCCTAGATCCACTCACTCAAGCTATTTCACTCTTTTTTCCGTCCACCATTGTTATCACTGAAACTAGTCATGCTCAATTTGCTGCGAGCTTCAAACAGGCAAAAACAAAGCGAGAATACAGCGCTCGTGTAATTTAATTTTACAAACCTGCACGCGAGTGAAACACCGCTTTTCGAATGGGCTTCCAGTTCAGACTAAGGTGACTGGTCGCCTAGTTAGAGGTGGGGAGACTGGTACACCCGGTGTCGTTTTCGTTCTTGTGGTCGTGAAGACCTCCCCGAGCCACGATGGTTCTAGGGAGGGTTGCGCCACCTGTCGGTCTAAAGCAGGGGAACCAACCGATAAACGGTAGCTGTGCTGTTTTTGTACAGGTACGACCGACAGACAAAAATTGACCGCAATATTTTTTTCTGTCGCCCTATAACATATAGGTTACTGTACTCAGCTTTAATTTGAATGATATTTATCTTTTTAAATGTCAGACTTGGATTCGGTAGTGTGTGACACCGTAGAAAGCGTTTAAGAGCGAGCGGTAGTGCACTCGGGATCTCTTGCTGACCAACGGACTTATTCTTCTGGGAGCGTGTGAGGAGCCTGTTGTCCGAAACTTCGGTCGAATCTCGCACAGACCTGGTTGTTGCGGTTTTGGCACCCTCGGAAGTAGTACGCCCAACTCCTGGAATTGTTGAGTGTCTAAGACAGTCGATGATGGTGCGTCGCTGTACCACTGCCGTGATTATGGTGGTCGACATTTTGAACACTACCTGCAAGGGAATTGTTCAGCATTTGTTACGTGCTCACAGAATACCGAAAGATCTATGATAAAAGTGTACGTGTTTTGTTGCGCTTTGGTTGCTGGATATTGCAGGGTTTTTCAGTGCTGCGAAGGTGTTTTCACAGAAAAAAGGATGACTGCGCTGAAAAAAAGAATATATCGTGATTGCTTTATTACTCTGTATCGAGTCGACGGATATAGTGGGTCATTGGTCCTAAAACACTCAGAAGGTACCCCTGAAAAGCCTCTGAAAGTTTATCGGTGGAGTTCTGGTGGATGTCCTCGTAAGGTCGTCAGGCGCACTGTGTCTGATGTTTCAGCAAATATTTGCAATTTTGTCTTTGTAATGTGTAGCTGGAGTCTGCCCAAACAAAAACTGCTCATACCATCTTCTATGTGACGTCCACTGTTGACGGAAAGCGCCGGCGTGTTTCCCGTTACAAAGAAAATGCTCCTTAGGGCGGAATTTTACGTGCCCACATTGGTCTAGTACGATATTAGTTTTAGTGATATCCTTTACCCGTGACAATTGAACATGAAGAATAACCAGGACTGCTGCAGCGTGTGAGCAGCGGTAGCAGTCAGCGATGCTATCGCCGCTGGATTGCTGTTTATTCTTCGTGTTTAAGTGTCCCGGTTAACGCATCTCACTAAAACTAATGCCGCACTAGACCAACCTGGGCCCTGTTTACCGAATGGGCACTTAAAATTCTGCCCTAAGGAGCATTTTCTTTGTAACGGGAAACACGCCGGCGCTTTCCGTCGACACTGGACGTCACATGGAAGATGGTATGAGCAATGTTTGTTTGGGCTGACTCCAGCTGCACATGACAAAGACAAAATTGCAAATATTTGCCAAAACATCAGAGAAAATACACCTGACAACTCTCGGGAGTGAAATCGACTGGGCACGACAGACCGTTAGGACATCACTAGTGAGGCCAACAAAAGAGGTTGTGAACTGGCCACACCGATAGCGGCCGAGACAACCTACGGTGCGCCCGTAGCGGAAGATCTTGGGGATGTGCTCATACCAGCATCAAGGTAGGCCAGGAAAATACAGGCAACATGCAGTCTCGCGCTATCTTGTTGGAAGGTAACCTCACGGAACCATCGGCCTTGGCACATCCGAAAAGTAACGCCCGCTGTCAAAATTACCAAACCAGAAGTGATCATATTGTATTCTCAGTGGTAGATCTTTGTAACTTGCAAACGTCGTCGGTCAGATTTGGAGCTGCACGCGGAAACCACACAAATTTACGCAATTGGATGGCATTTTTTTTAATCTGTCGTTGGTGTTCTATATCTTCCGGCAACAATTCATTCGGTCAAGCTCTGGGTCATTACTGATACTCGTTGAGACTCTCGATTTCGTAGTTAACTGACGTGACTGTTATCTGTTATAGCTCGTTAGTGTCACGGCCCGTCGGTGCTTGCAGGCTCGGAGCGGACGGGGCGGCAAACTGCGGCTTTTTTGCGGTGAGTAAAAGAGTCGAGGCAGCGTGCCATAGGCGACTTTTTGTTCGTGACACGGGAAGTAAGAGAGTGCTGGCGAAAGAAAGCTTCCCGCCTCCGCGTTGCTGGCAAGGCCACTCGGCGCGCCGGCCATTCAGCGCGTCGCTCATTCACCGCCGTCGAGTCACGTGACGCCAGCCGTGCCGTATGTTGCCGTCTGCGGACGCTGAACCGAGACACCGGCGTGACGTCAGCCGCGCTCTGGGGCGGCGGCGGCGCCGTGCTGACTAAGCCGCGCTCACCGCTGCTTCCTCATTGTCTGCCGCCGAATGATTACAGGCGGAACAACGCCCCGCTTTGGGGAAGGCGCCGGAAGGAATCAGGCGTCACCTTGACAAGGACTAAGTCCTGAATTAGATATACATTACCGAAGCCACTGACTTCCAGCGTCCCAGGTGGCTAACCAGCAGTGGCTTTCTGTGTTGTGATGAATTGTCCTGGACCTCTAGAGGCAGAGTTTTAATCATAGGAATTCAGTCAGCTGATTTTTATACCGCGTACCATTTTAGGTTAAACTGCTAACGTGCCTGTAGACCTCCTGGGGTAAAAAGGGGAGACGTTATGATACTGACGGTAATCTGTCCCTGATACATGTATTCCGGTGATCGTACTCATTCGTTATTTTCTAGTCTTTTAATATTCTCTCAATAGTCTGTTACACTGTTGATGATTTCATTATTATTATTATTATTATTATTACAAGATTTTATTTAACGAATTCCACACAATTATATCACAGTACCACAAAACAAAATTCAGTTTGTAAGAACTGTGTCTGTTGTAACACGTTAACACTTAAGCGTGGCTGCTGTTGAAGTACTCTGTTTTTGTATAGCTTGTTTGTCTGTGAACCAAGGATTTAATGCATTCTGGGGAGACATTAGCCTTTTTCTCTCTCCCTTCTTTTGTAGTTTATAACTAAGTACGTCCAGATAGCCGGCCGGGGTGGCCGAGCGGTTCTAGGCGCTACAGTCTGGAACCCCGCGACGGCTACGGTCGCAGGTTCGAATCGTGCCTCGGGCATGGATGTGTGTGATGTCCTTAGGTTAGTTAGGTTTAAGTAGTTCTAAGTTCTAGGGGACTGATGACCTCAGATGTTAAGTCCCATAGTGCTCACAGCCATTTGAACCATTTTTTGAACGTCCAGATATTCTTTGAATTTTATTTCGCATTTTATCCACCGTCGTAACCTTTTGACTTCCTCACTGATATACGTTGCACAGTTTGTAATTATTATTTCTTTGTCTCTTCTATTTACGAACTGCCGGCCGAAGTGGCCGTGCGGTTATAGGCGCTGCTGTCTGGAACCGCGAGGCCGCTACGGTCGCAGGTTCGAATCCTGCCTCGGGCATGGATGTGTGTGATGTCCTTAGGTTAGTTAGGTTTAATTAGTTCTAAGTTCTAGGGGACTAATGACCTCAGTAGTTGAGTCCCATAGTGCTCAGAGCCATTTTTATTTACGAACTCTATCATATTTAGTGTAGGTTCATTCTTTCAACGAAGATAGCAGCCAGCCACTCTTGATAATCTATTTATTTACGTAAATGACACCGTAACCGATTTCGAAACGACAGGTTCATCTTCAGATCAAACTGCACATTTGTTAAAGTTTACAAAAGTTTCTGGCTCCTTATTGCCCCTTGTGGTGAAAGTTTCTTGGGATGGTTGTGCCCTACGGTGAAAAACTATCCCAAGGGAGAATAAACAACCAAAAACTTTTGTAAACTTCAACAAATGTGCTGTTTGATGTTAAAAATCGTCTGAAGATAAACCTGTCGTTTCGAAACGGGTTACGGTGCTCTTTATGTGTCTTCTTCACAGAAAGATCAGCCCATATTTTGTACCCGGCCATTGCCTCAATATGTTAGTTTTTGACAAAATAGCACTACCATATTTGCTTTTAGTAAACGTATTCCATTATTTTTGGTACTGTGATAAAACATTTGTATCTATTTTTAACACTGCCTGTACCTGAATGTTCGACGGATTTATTCTTTTCCTTATTGCTGACTTATTTCGAGCCCGTAACTAATTTTCGACTTTTCTCGTGCTGAGAAAGGCGCTGCAGTCTGGAACCGCAAGACCGCTACGGTCGCAGGTTCGAATCCTGCCTCGGGCATGGATGTTTGTGATGTCCTTAGGTTAGTTAGGTTTAACTAGTTCTAAGTTCTAGGGGACTAATGACCTCAGCAGTTGAGTCCCATAGTGCTCAGAGCCATTTGAACCATGCTGAGAAAAATATGACCTGAGCTTAATACTGGTTCCGTGTTCATACGATTCATTGCCGGAGTCTCTGCTAATTAATTCTGCTTTAGATGCAAATGTTGTCGGTAAAGTCACCGTTTCCTCGGCTTTGCTATGTTCGAATATACTCAAGAGGCATACCGTCCTTTTTGTGTGCGTAAGCTGTCTCTCTTGTACTGGAGACCGCACGTGATGGACGTACATCCACTTTTGGATGTACATTGCCGGGCACCATTCCTGTTGGCACATCGTCTTTGGGCCCGAGGTAGGCGTGAAAGTTATGCATGCCGTCAGCAAACACAGTAGATATCGTTTTTCCTGTATCCGTTTTGTGTGTCCGAAGCGAAAATAGAGAGCTAGCCGGACATTTCCCTAGACGGCTTTGGGGAAAGCACCTGCGAACCACTGGCCGGGTGGCCGGTGCACCACACCAGTGGCAAAGGGCTCTGCCTGAGTCTTGCGTACAGCTTGTGGCGTATGCACGAGGCACCACCATACAATTTAGCCACATGAAATTATTATTATTATTATTATTATTAGTAGTAGTAGTAGTAGTAGTAGTACAAGACAGTTCACGGCTGTACTATTTCTCTTATGCAGAAATCACAAACTCTAGATCCAATGAAACTGCTGAAACTGAAGGCCAACGCATAATAAATAGTCTCTTAGTTACCGGTATTACATCAGTACGTAGGTAAGAGATTGGGTCCCATTTACCGTATTATCTAATCTCTGGAGTATCGATAAACACATACAATTTTCAGCTTTCAACATGTTTGTAGTATTTGTCAACATTTTTGTTAATTCGTATCGTTGGCCAAACTGGGTTGATCACAGTAACGTCGTAATTGGTAATCTTATCTTGTATAGCTCATTACAATGACTTGCTTTACCATTTATCAATCGAAAGTGGTAGACAGTACTATTATCCCTCTGGCCACAAGGTGTATTGGAAGGACGCTAACAACAAGGTCGGACCGAGCGAGGTGGCGCAGTGGTTAGCACACTGGACTTGCATTCGGGAGGACGATGGTTCATCCCGCGTCCGGCCATCCTGATTTAGGTTTTCCGTGATTTCCCTAAATAGCTCCAGGCAAATTCCGGGATAGTTCCTTTCAAAGGGCACGGCCGACTTCCTTCCCCGTCCTTCCCTAATCCGATGAGACCGATGACCTCGCTGTCCGGTCTCCTCCCCCAAACCAGCCAGCCAACAAGGTCGGCTTGAATCCCACCCGAACAGTACTTACCACTGAGCACAGGCGAGCACCCCAATACTGTGTGACGGGCTAGAAGTATGCAATAGCTGGGGATAAGACCTGAGCTACATCGCGCTTGCGCACTAAGCCAAATAGAGCGGGCTGGTGGTTTTTGACATGACCTCGTGGGCAGAGTGGTAACTGATTACACATCAAAAACTCAGCAGACCGAGCTCCAGCAGGCAGGGTGTTAAAGATGATCTTTATGAGGACACGCGAAGCAGTGGGGTACCGAAACGAGAATCAAAACTGTGATGTGTTAAAATGGTGAAGCTTATATATTATTCGCTTGTTTATCACATACAAACATACAGTATTTACAATATTTCGGCCACGATTTCTGTCTAGACCACATACTGTATGCGAAAGCATACCTTAGAAACTGTTGATCCTGTCATTCCTTTTCGAGAAGAATAGCTGGTCGCAGTCACTGCGGACTTACTTTTAGTCCACGCTTTTGCCCGAATTCCCCAGCATGTCAAGCGAAAGCCACACCTGCTGACTCGCAGCCAAATGGCGAACCCGCGTCGCCCGACGGTCCTATTACTATGTAAGAGGCGGCCTGTGTGTCAAGGACGCCTTCTTGACCCCGTCCTGCCATTTCCGCCGCATCCATCACATGGCTGATGCGCCAAATATTCCCCCTGTCAGAGAGGCCCTCACTGCTGCCGGACCTACGCCATTCGTCTCCTTCTGGTGACTGGAGTGAAGGTGCGGTGAACAACACGGTCGTCACTCGGCCTGGGGAGCAGGCCGACTGGCTGCAAATTACTGCGCGGGCAGCCTTACATCTGCCGTTTCCGGAACAATGGTAGCCTCTCGCAGACACTAGAAGAGCTGCTTGCAGCAAAAGCAAGGAATCTCTTCAGCTGGCCAGTCTATTAAAGTGTCACTTTGGTCATTCAGTGAAAACACTTCGCCGATCCTAGGCTGAAGTTTTCTCGTTTCTAAATGGAAAGAAAATAGTACCATTGTGCGGAAGAAGGCAACGCTTCGATCCCCTACTACATATGGTGTCTATCACTGCATCCCATGCAATAACAACAATGATACTAACATAACGATTGAGGATCGGGACCAAAACTATTCCGGCCGAAGTGGCTGTGCGGTTCTAGGCGCTGCAGTCTGGAACCGCGAGACCGCTACGGTCGCAGGTTCGAATCCTGCCTCGGGCATGGATGTGTGTGATGTCCTTAGGTTAGTTAGGTTTAACTAGTTCTAAGTTCTAGGGGACTAATGACCTCAGAAGTTGAGTCCCATAGTGCTCAGAGCCATTTGAACAATTTTTTTGTATTTTGTTATTACGTATTAGCTACAGATAATTATACTCTATTAACAGTGGTAGGATCGGTTGAGAGTGTCGAAGTATGTTAGTCAAAAGCCTTTCGATTGCCTAATGGAAAGTGGAAATGAAGATTAAACGTTTTTAAATTTTGTACTGCGTCATCATCACAACAATCTTATTACGCTTCGTCGCATTGCAGGAGCTTTCCTCAGGGATATCTTTCTCCTCACTATAACAATAGTATGTAACTGACTAAAAAAAGTATGGTCTTTTGTGACTCAATTCGCGCCTTTCAGCTTTTCGGTAAAAAAAAAAACTCCTGCAATCCCATACTTGCTGTTCTCTAGACGTAGTTCTCAAAAAATTGTTCCTCAAATTAAGGCTTATATTTGCTACTAGAAGAATTCTTTTAGTGAGAAATGCCCTCTTTGTTTCTTTTATCTTCCTTGCTTCGCCCATTACGCGTTATTTTGCTTTCGAGATAGTAATTTTCATAAGTTCATCACTAATTTCCTGTTACTCATTATTTTCATCAGTCTGTGGTTACCATTCAGCATCTCTATTAATAAAATATTTTTTGGCTTCCAGGCGCATCCGGTGGTTAAGTTTCAACAAGCATTCACCCGAGCTCTCCTCGGCCACTGTCAAGTGGCAAATGACTGCCGTGTCGCCGTGGCCTCGCCGTCACATAGCCGCGCTGCTGGCTGTGACAGCACTGGTGCTGTCTTTCTCGCAAGCTGTGGTGATGTTTTCGTACCGCAACGTCGCGACCAGTTCAACCTCACCATGGCCTGGTCCCAGGCTGTACTGAGCTGCAAACCACCGACCACGGCGACACGGCAGTCGTTTACTTGACAATGGCCGAGGAGAGCTCGATCGAAAGCTTGTCATAATTTAACCACCTGGTGCGGCTGGAAGCTCGAGAAGATTTTATTAATTCAAATCGTCACGAGACCTTGCTTTCATAGGTCATTTCTATGTATATGAATTGAAGTCAGCCGGGCGGGGTAGCCGAGCGGTTCTAGGCGCTCCAGTCTGGAACCGCGAGACCGCTACAGTCGCAGGTTCGAATCCTGCCTCGGGCATGGATGTTTGTGATGTCTTTAGGTTAGTTAGGTTTAAGTAGTTCTAAATTCTAAGGGACTGATGACCTCAGAAGCTAAGTCCCATAGTACTCAGAGCCATTTGAATTGAAGCCAGCTCCTAGAGTCCATCTGCATGTGCAGGCTAATACCAGGAATGCTGTAGGGATATCGCTCCAGTTTTCATTAACAGATACACTGATACACGAGGAAGGTTTTGTATATATTTTATAAACAATTTCGTACAAATTGTCTGAATCACGAAGAATTAAAGTTAAGTTGTGAAGACGATACAACTGCTACCTACCGAACAGTGGCCATAACTCGAAAGAGCAGCAGTACCTTGAGTTTGCAGAAAGTGTGGCCAAATTTTCATCTGGTTTGCTGGTCTGGTGGTATAGCCTTTGGCTAGGAATCCAGAAGTTGTAAGATCGAATTCCGGCCAGGTCAGTTTTTTTTCCTACTTTGCCTTTTGAACCTAGCATTCACCTCTCAATGATGTGGAGATTCGCCAGAAATGAAACGTGGTTCGGATTCCACATTACAATGCAGTTTCGCTTTCCCTGATTTGTAACTGGTTAGAGACATGCAAGTCACCTAAGTGACATCCAATTGATTGCAATTGTTTTAAAACAACTGCCTAACGAAATAGCCTACGAGTTCCAGCAGAGCAGAAAATGACGCAGCTTAAGGCTCCCTGCTTTCCTTGAGTCAAACACAGGTGTGAACATGATTCTCTGCGTGGTGGGGCGAAAGATATTATTCTGTTATACAGAAGACTGGTAAACGAATCTCAACTTACGAGAGAGAGATTTGGGCCTTTTAAAGATGGTAAAGACATTTGCACGATCGTCTTAATTGGAATTCAGAAGTTTCTTGCGAATGAGTGCACAAGATTTCGAAATACTTCTACAGATTATATGAATGGGTGGTATCTGTTCTTTCGGAAATGTCCGAAAGTGTCTGTTCTTGGGAGTCTGCTGCGGTGTCTGTCCGAAAGAACAGACACCACACATTCATATGATTGCTTCACCTCGATAGAGAATGAGTCGACAGGCTTCATGCGGATGCAGAGTTACATTCGACCTCCAGCGGGAATCTAAAATTAGCCAGCATAGAGAACAGGTACGGGGACTGCGGCTAAGTGGCGCTGGGTGGGAAGTGTGGGTCAGTCAGGGAGCGTGCCGAGGTAGTCCGCGCAGTTGCGAGAAACGTATCCGGATGGAGCGTTGATTAACGCCCTGTTTAGTAAGCAGCAAATCCCGGGTTCGAGTCCCGCTCCGGCACAGATTTTCACTGGTCGCTGCTGAGTCCGCATAAAGTCCTATGCAGGTGATATAATTCATTCCTTCCCTCCCCTATCCTTTATCCCCCTTCAATTTACGTAATACTTCTACAGACAGTTCAGGGACGGATTATAAAATATGGCCACAGTGTCAGACTGCCAATTTCTGCTTCCCTCAGATTACCAATCGCAATTCGCACTCTCAATTCACTGTAAATCCTTCGAACAATGAGTTACTTAGTATCGTATTAAATGAGCAATAACAAAAAGATAACCACCTCATCATAATTCTATGATGCGAGACTTACAAGCTGAAATAATAAAATATTTTTAACCAATAGGTTTCCTGCAATCATATGAGAATAACTGCTTAGCAAAAAAGGATGCGAATCCAAAATATGCGGTGTTTTATTTTTTAAATTCCATGTAAACCTTTTCCGAAAAAGTACTTCAGCAACTTTGCTTCGTTTATATACATTACTTCTTTCAGCAGCGCAGCAGATGGGTCAGCTTTCTGGTTTCCTTGAATCAAATATACATGTGGACATGACTCTTTGCGTGGCACTTCGAACAAATCTGCCATAAAGGGTCCACGACAAAGAACTGAAATAACTAGTCTCAACAAAGCATCACAGGGCGTACTAAGATTCTCAGGAGTAGTACTGTAACACGAACTAAACACGTGGATCGAGGGTCTTCGTTCTTATTTTTTCTTTTATTTGTGCCCCTTCAGCCAGCCTTCGATACATATTGAATCACTGACACACAGGCACACCCATGATTAACACACAGTATTTAGGTTGGTTATAAGCTTATTACATACATCACGATGTGCTCCCATCATTGCCATGTGATATCACTGAAAGGCGAATTCAGTATGGAACACAACATTCATGCCTCCAGACAAATTTCGTGACGTGCACTACTTACACCGCGTGAGTTGTATGAAAGTGATTATATTCGCTTATTTAACGTTGTTCTCACAATTTCATTCGTGACTACCAACAATATGTACTACACCATTCAAGTCATCTGGCCACAGATACTACTTAATGCTACCTATGCGAAGCGGGCCGGATAGCTAGCGGTCTATAATTAATTGTCACATTCAATGAGGATAACAATGTCAATAGCGAATCATCTAATTGATATCGTTTCACCTTGACATTTAATTCCACTTTTAAATCTTTCTTGTATTTCCTTCATTAGTTGGTTCAAATGGCTCTGACCACTATGGAACTTAACATCTGAGGTCATCAGTCCCGTAGAACTTAGAACTACTTAAATCTAACTAACCTAAGGACATCACACACATCCATGCAGGAGGCAGGATTCGAACCTGCGACCGTAGCAGTCTCGGGGTTCCGGACTGAAGCGGCCACCGCGGCCGGCTCCTTCATTATTTCTTCGATGCACTGCATAACCAGCAAAGCAGAAAGACTCAATCTTTATCATACACCGTTTTTAATCCGTATTCTTCATTTATCCTTCATGTTTCTTTTACATACCACATATTATCCGTGTTTCCCTAAAGCTTACACCTATATTCCTTATAATTTCAAACATCTTGCGCCATTCTACATTGTCGAACAGTTTTTCTAAATCGACAAATCCTAAGAAAGCATCTTGTGTCCATCATCAAACGCAACGTCACAACAGCCTCTCTGCTGCCTTTGCCTCTCCTAAAACCAAACTGGTCGTCAACTAACAGTTTCTAAATTTTCTTTTCCATTCTTCTATATATTATTCTTGTTAGCAACTTGGATGCGAAAGCCGTTAAGCTGATTGTGCGTTAGTTCTCGCATTGATCTGCCTTTGCTATCTTCGGGATGTTGTGGATGACATTCTTCCGAAAGTTCGCTGGTACGTCTCCGATCCCGTAGATTCCACACAACAGTCTGAACAGTCGTTTGGTTCTCGTTGCCTTCAACGAATTTAGAAATTCCGAAGGTGTGTTATCTACCTTCTCTGTCTCGTATGTTTCCGAGTCTTTTAAAGATCTGGAAAAGTTATATTCAGATACTGAATTTCATGTCGACTCTCAGTTAATCATTTATGACGTCAGCAGACAGGGCCTCCCCATCGTGGAGGATCTTGATGTCCTCTTTCTTTAATATTGCTGTTACTGACGCCTTTGATTTTAAATTTCTCGAAAGTTATTTTCGCTTTCGAATAATCTTGACTCTGCCTTTCTGACGACAGTATGGGTAAGATTACGACGCTTACTGGTCGTTTGCAGAACGCGCTAGTACCTTGATTGCTGCACTCTAGTAGCATGTTTTAAGTGGGACTAAGATGACCGTCTTTCTCGTATTTCTCAAGCAATATTGTTTTCAATCCTCCCGACTCGCCTATCGACCGCCTGCTAGTTCAAATTTCCTGACTTACACATCTCGAAAATTTTCGCATGGTAATCGATACTATTGTCAACATACGGCTTTTTCTATTTGTGCTTCTGCGGAAAGAACACGGTTTGGCTCAAGGGAATGTGAGTAGTGGAAAAAGAATGACATAGCCTACGCATCTAAAGGGACCGTGAGACGGGAAATCTGTACTTATTGCTGAGTCAGGACTGGCATTCCGCGGATGCGCTCACCTTATGGCATCAGCAGCTATGTTATCGATAACACACGGAGGTAACAAGGATTTCCGAAAACGTATTATAGAGACATTCATGTTTCAACAGACTCGTCAGACTATTACTTTTCAACTAACTCGCACAACATAACATTTCGCAACGCTTTAAAAGACCCGTTACTGATAGTTTGCTAAAATTGGCAGCAATCGAAAACAGAGGACATCCAACATGAAATGTCCAAATTTGTGTAGTCTTCTATATAATACTATAATACTGAAAAGCAGTAGTTGGTATATCGAGTTCTTTGAGCAGGTATTTACAAGCTGTTCATGAATTTACGTCACACTTTAGTCTTATTACACTAGTGGCCATTGAAATTGCTACACCAAGAAGAAATGCAGATGATAAACGGGTATTCATTGAACAAATATGTTATACTAGGACTGACATGTGATTACATTTTCACGCAATTTGGGTGCATAGAGTCTGAGAAATCAGTACCCAGAACAACCACCTCTGGCCGTAATAACAGCCTTGATACACCTGGGCATTGAGTCAAACAGAGCTTGGATGGCGTGTACAGGTACAGCTGCCCATGCAGCTTCAACACGATACCACAGTTCTTCAAGAGTAGTGACTGGCCTATTGTGACGAGCCAGTTGCTCGGCCACCGTTGACTAGACGTTTTCAGTTGGTGAGAGATCTGGAGATTGTGCTGGCTAGGGCAGCAGTCGAACATTTTCTGTATCCAGAAAGCCCGTACAGGACCTGCAACATGCGGTCGTGCATTATCCTGCTGAAATGTAGGGTTTCGCAGGGGTCGAATGAAGGGTAGAACCACGGGTCGTAACACATCTGAAATGTAACGTCCACTGTTCAAAGTGCCGTCAATGCGAACAAGAGGTGACCGAGACGTGTAACCAATGGCACCCCATACCATCACGCCGGGTGATACGCCAGTACGGCGATGACGAATACACGCATCCAATGTGCGTTCACCGTGATGTCGCCAAACATGGATGCGACCATCTTGATGCTGTAAACAGAATCTGGATTCATCCGAAAAAATGACGTTTTGGCATTCGTGTACCCAGGTTCGGCGTCGAGTACACCATCGCAGGCGTTCCTGTCTGGGATTCAGCGTCAAGGGTAACCGCAGCCATGGTCTCCGAGCTGATAGTCCATGCTGCTGCAAAAGTCGTCGAACTGTTCGTATAGATGTATTGTTGTCTTGCAAACGTCTCCATCTGTTGACTCAGGGGTCGAGGCGTGGCTGCACGATCCGTTACAGCCATGCGGATAAGATGCTAGTTAGTGATACGAGGCCGTTGGGATCCAGCACGGCGTTCCGTGTTACTCTCCTGAACCCACCGATTCCATATTCTGCTAACAGTCATTGGATCTCGACCCACGCGAGCACCAATGTCGCGATACGATAAACCGTAATCGTGATAGGCTACAGTGCGACCTTTATCAAAGCCGGAAACGTGATGGTACGCATTTCTCCTCCTTACACGAGGAATCACAACAATGTTTCACCAGGCAACGCGGGTCAACTGCTGTTTGTGTTTGAGAAATCGGTTGGATACTTTCCTCATGTCTGCACGTTGTAGGTGTCGCCACCGGCGCCAGCCTTGTGCGAATGCTCTGAAAAGCTAATCATTTGCATATCACAGCATCTTCTTCCTGTCGGTTAACTTTCGCGCCTGTAGCACGTCATCTTCGTGATGTAGCTTTTTTAATGGCCAGTAGTGTAGAAGCTTTTGCGCTCCAAAAAATTTGTCTCAGTTTGTGAAGTTATCCCGAAATACGATAACAGTATCAGATAATATAGCGAAAGCATGGAAAGTAGGCATTTTTTTCCATTGTCGTCCATTCCAAGTAAAAGCGCTGTAGTAGTGTAGCTGATATTTACTGCGACCAAGTGTCCCTTAAGCCTCCCTTAAAATCACGGTCTGATGTTGCTCTTCTGCTTTAAAACGATGATCCAAAGTTGTTCGTCCGAAGTGAGGTAGTCGTCGGGCGATGTAGCTGCGGACGCCCCCTGGTGTGTGGATGCACTCCCCTCGCGGGACAAAGGCAGGCCCCGCCGTGGGAGCGGAAGACGCGCTCGCGGCCGCCTTACGTGCTCGGCCTTGGCCGGCCGCTGCTTCCTGCCCAGCGTCTTGGTCAAGGCGACACATTTTGTTTCCCCCCGTCAGTCGTCATTCTCTGATGCAACGGCGAACTGCAAGAGAACCTGCATAGGATCAATATATACTGCAGAGATGGCGGACTTTCATTATAAACGAATGTAACACACTCGACATGATTGCCGGACAATTTCTGGAAGCAGTCACATCCATTAAATTCACAGGAATAATCCACAGGATATGTAGTCCACTCACGGAAGAGTTGTCTTGCAAACTCCCTATTCAGTATTGCTCACCTGTCTGGCACCTGTACCACGCATAGGAGCGACTAAAGAAATTTCGTCGCAGCTTCGTGTAGTACGCTCCAAAGCGTCACGCACGTGTTCGTCCGACACCAGCGGAAGGTGCTACAAGAGAGAAAGAAATGGTTCAAATGGCTCTGAGCACTATGGGACTTAACATCTATGGTCATCAGTCCCCTAGAACTTAGAACTACTTAAACCTAACTAACCTAAGGACAGCACACAACACCCAGCCATCACGAGGCAGAGAAAATCCCTGACCCCGCCGGGAATCGAACCCGGGAACCCGGGTACAAGAGAGACTCGATGTGGTTTACTGTTAATATTCCGAGAGCGAACGATCCTAAATGAGTCGGCCAATATACTACTTCCTGCCACCAAAGTCTCGCGAAATGACCTCAAGGAAAAAATTCGAGGAATTAGAGCTAAGGCAGAGGTTTACTGACAATCGTTCTTCCCGTACGCCATTAGCGCACGGAGCAAAGGGCCGACCGCAGTGCACAAGCGGTTCTAGGCGCTACGATCGCAGGTTCGAATCCTGCCTCGGGCATGGATGTCTGTGATGTCCTTAGCTTAGTTAGGTTTAAGTAGTTCTAAGTTCTAGGGGACTGATGACCTCAAGTTTTAAGTCCCATAGTGCTTGAACAGAGCAAAGAAAGGGGGAAGTGGCGCTGGTGCACAAAATACCCTCCGCTTAGGCGTGTAGGGCCAAGATGACGATGTATGGCGGAGGGTACCACTAACTGATCCGCCCATTCCCTGCCCCCTTTTGCTTTCCATTTGCATGGGGAGAATAATCGTTGGTAAGCATCTGTATTAGCTCTAATGTTTCGAATTTTGTCCTTGTGGTCATTTCGCGACACGTCGATGGGGAGAAGTAATAAGTTTTAGCTCCTACCACTGGAGTTTGTTGAGCGTCACTGTAACGCTCTGGCAACGACTAAACGTCCCCATGATGAAACGTGCCGCTTTTCATTTTATCTTCTGTATCTCTTCTATCAGTCCTACTTGGTAAGCGTTCCAGACTGATGAAAAATAATCAAGAGTCGGTGGAACAAGTGTTTTGTAAGTCACGACACTGCTAGCCAACTGGAAAATGATTCAAATCCAAATAGAGGTGTTTTGCAGGATATGCTTCCTGCAACCACCCTAGAAGGAAAACAAAGACAGAGGATGAGATGGTCAGATGAAGTTAATCGACACCTCATGTTCTGTTATTACCAAGCAACAATCCTAGGAACCAACACAACTGGATACAGATCACAAGTATACACAACATTTATTACCAGATACCCAGAATTAAAATTTTTAACAGAACAACGACTAGCTGATCAGATCTGTGTAATAATCAAAAATAACAGGATACCCCAGTCAGAATTAGAAAACATCAAACAAGAATTACAACAAATACTGGAACAAAATAATGTGCAATCAGAAGAAGAAGAAAATACAGTAATGGACTCAAACATCCCAGAGCAAACAAACAAAGAACAACACGCATCAATTAAACAATCAGAGCAAAACGAAATCTTAAGACAGCCACCAGAACAAGCACAAATAGAACACGAAGTGACACACATGTTAGATATAGAAGAAAAATTTCAGCTGACATATACAGAATACAAAGACACAAATACAGACATTAGACCATTCTTGCATAGACCGCCAAATAACCCACAAGTCGAAACAACAATAAAAACTATCAACACAATCATGCACAACAAAATAAATGAAAACACAACTATGGAAGAGTTACAAATACTGGTTTATATAGGAGCACTCACTACACTAAATATACACACTAGGCAGAGATCAGAACCAACCAACACACAGAAGAAACCCACAAAACCAGCATGGCAACACAGGCTACAGATCAGAATAGAAAAACTGAGAAAAGACATCGGACAGCTAACACAATTTATAAGAAATGAAATGTCAGAAAAAAAACGAAAAAGGTTAGGTAAAATCTCACAACAAGAAGCGATAGAGCAATTAGATGAAAAGAAGCAGAAATTACAAGCGTTGGCCAAACGACTTAGAAGATACAAAAAAAGTGAAAATAGAAGGAAACAAAACCAAACATTCAACATAAACCAAAAGAAATTTTACCAGACAATAGATAACACACACATTAAAATAGACAATCCACCAAACATAACAGACATGGAACACTTCTGGAGCAACATTGGTCAAACCCGGTACAACATAACAGGCATGCACGGTGGATATAAGCAGAAACAGACACATACAAGATGATACCACAAATGCCTGAAGTGATAATTTTGCAACGTGAAGTCACCCAAGCAATTAATTCTACTCACAATTGGAAAGCCCCTGGAAAAGATAAAATAGCAAATTTCTGGCTAAAGAAGTTCACCTCAACACATTCACATCTAACCAAATTGTTTAACAGTTACATTGCAGACCCATACACATTCCCTGATACACTTACACATGGAATAACTTATCTGAAACCTAAAGATCAAGCAGACACAGCAAACCCAGCTAAATATCGCCCAATAACATGCCTACCAACAATATACAAAATATTAACTTCAGTCATTACACAGAAATTAATGACACATACAACACAGAACAAAATTATAAATGAAGAACAAAAAGGCTGTTGCAAAGGAGCACGAGGATGTAAAGAGCAACTGATAATAGATACAGAGGTGACATATCAAGCTAAAACTAAACAAAGGTCGCTGCACTACGCATACATTGATTACCAAAAAGCTTTTGATAGTGTACCCCACTCATGGTTACTACAAATATTGGAAATATACAAAGTAGATCCTAAATTGATACAGTTCCTAAACATAGTAATGAAAAATTGGAAAACCACACTTAATATCCAAACAAATTCAAATAATATCACATCACAGCCAATACAGATTAAGCGTGGAATATACCAAGGAGACTCATTAAGTCCTTTCTGGTTCTGCCTTGCTCTGAACCCACTATCCAACATGCCAAATAATACAAATTATGGATACAATATTACTGAAACATACCCACACAAAATCACACATTTGCTATACATGGATGATCTAAAACTACTGGCAGCAACAAATCAACAACTCAACAAATTACTGAAGATAACAGAAATATTCAGCAATGATATAAATGTGGCTTTTGGAACAGACAAATGTAAGAAAAATAGCATTGTCAAGGGAAAACACACTAAACAAGAAGATTACATATCGGATAACCACAGCAACTGCATAGAAGCGATGGAAAAAACAGATGCCTATAAATATCTAGGATACAGACAAAAAATAGGAATAGATAATACAAATATTAAAGAAGAACTAAAAGAAAAATATAGACAAAGACTAACAAAAATACTGAAAACAGAATTGACAGCAAGAAACAAGACAAAAGCTATAAATACTTACGCTGTTCCAATATTGACCTACTCATTTGGAGTAGTGAAATGGAGTAACACAGACCTAGAAGCACTCAATACACTTACACGATCACAATGCCACAAATATAGAATACATCACATACATTCAGCAACTGAAAGATTCACATTAAGCAGAAAGGAAGGAGGAAGGGGATTTATCGATGTAAAAAACCTACATTATGGACAGGTAGACAATTTAAGAAAATTCTTTCTAGAACGAGCAGAAACTAGCTAAATACACAAAGCAATCACTCATATAAATACATCGGCTACACCACTGCAATTTCATAACCACCTCTACAACCCTTTGGATCACATAACATCAACAGATACGAAGAAAGTAAATTGGAAAAAGAAAACACTACATGGTAAGCACCCGTATCATCTAACACAGCCACACATCGATCAAGATGCATCCAACACATGGCTAAGAAAAGGTAATATATACAGTGAGACGGAAGGATTCATGATTGCAGTACAGGATCAAACAATAAACACCAGATATTACAGCAAGCATATTATTAAGGATCCCAATACCACAACAGATAAATGCAGACTTTGCAAACAACAAATAGAAACAGTAGATCACATCACAAGTGGATGTACAATACTAGCAAATACAGAATACCCCAGAAGACATGACAATGTAGCAAAAATAATACATCAAGAGCTTGCCTTACAACATAAACTTATAAAACAACACGTTCCCACATACAAGTATGCACCACAAAGTGTACTGGAGAATGATGAATTCAAATTATACTGGAACAGAACCATTATAACAGATAAAACAACACCACATAACAAACGTGACATCATACTCACCAATAAAAATAAGAAATTAACACAACTAATCGAAATATCCATACCCAATACAACAAATATACAAAAGAAAACAAGAGAAAAAATTGAAAAATACATCCAACTGGCTGAGGAAGTCAAGGACATGTGGCATCAGGATAAAGTTGACATTATACCAATTATACTATCAACTACAGGAGTCATACCACACAATATCCACCAGTACCTCAATGCAATACAGCTACATCCAAACTTATATGTACAACTACAGAAATCTGTAATTATTGATACATGTTCAATTAGCCGAAAGTTCCTAAATGCAATATAACACATACCATACAGTTAAAAGAAAGTGACGCTTGATCAAGGTCCGTGTCACTTTCCATTTTTAACCAGACTTAAAGTCTGAGAAAGTAAAGAAATAATAATAATAATAATAATATGTATAACACATGTTCTATATATATTGTAATGCCAACACACTAAAGACATCTGATTAGGAATCAATGAGCACCTGAAATTCCAAATTTTTCCATCTGTGAAAATGCATAAATAAATACAGAGCAGATGCTGTCTTCCACATCAAGGCACCATCTTTGTTCTAATAATTTCTTTACAACGTATTTCTTTCTTTGTTGATAATTCGGCTGCTTCTACAGCAGGTAAAGAATGCAGTTTTACATCACTGTTAATCCTTCAGTAAAAGAATATTACCATTCAGGCAGAAATAATGTCAGTGTCCTAGCTTCGTCATTCATCCAAAAATATGTCGTCGAACTGTTACGACTATTTGAAGGAAAACCCGTGCTGTTAAAGTCAGCAAAAAAAAAAAATAAATAAATAAATAAAATGCGGACTAAAAGTCGGATATAAAATCTTACGAATTTGAAAGTTGTATAAAAAGTCTGCCCTGTGCGTCGACGTACTCCAAAAATGTATTGCAAAGAAAAGGAAAACAGATTGAAAATAAAATGTTTGCAGGGTGGTCTAATGGAAATCGGAATTTTTTGGAAAAATGTTTAGGTAGATGTAGTTACACGAATATATACTGATAATCATTCTGGAAAAAATTTCGAAAAGATAAGGAGCAACACATTATCAAACAATAATCATATTTTGTAAGCAACAACAGTTAAAATAACGGTTGTTAGAACAGAACTGGACAGACTTAATTACAAAATTATTGCGTGGTTAAGTTGTCACCTAAGGAAAAAAGGAGACAATTAGAAATAGATATTTGTACGGTGAACAAGTAATTCGTTCGTTAGAGGCAACTGTCACATTGCAGTGACGGACGACTAGAATGGTAGAGAAAAAGGGAATCGCGATGTGGAGATGGGTATCGGAATAAAGTCAAGTTTCAGCCTGAAGAAAAAAATGTCAACAAGGATAAGAGAGAGAGAGAGAGAGAGAGAGAGAGAGAGAGAGAGAGAGAGAGCGCTAAAGGAATATATGCTCATGAGATGTGGAAATAACACTTGTACTGCACTATATTATGTCGCGATGGAGAAATCTATCGTTATTTTGTTCTGTCCTTTTTTAATGCAGTTGCATTAACCGATCTAACAACTGCGCCAGAGACTTGTCTTATATAGACGTTGCCTACCGCAGCGCGGTATTCTGCCTGTTTACGTATCTCTATATTTGAATATGCATGCGCTTCAGTGTATTTGGCGTTAGATGGGTGGAAAGTGTTGCGGAACTTGTGCAAGTTTGGGGAGGAATCTAGTGTCTGACGAAGTAATGCAATGTAAACAGAACGTGTTGTGGCGTGGGCGGTGATTGCGGTTGCAGAATGTGGGACGCAAATGCAGGTGAAGCGACGGAGAGTCCGGCGGTCAAGGGCAGACTGGGTGCTGCTACCTGTCGCGGTCTCCGGGTCCCGGCTGCATTGCCACACGCTGAGTCACGCCGAGGCACTCGCCGCCGGAAACCGCACCGGGGTGGCCCGGCTCTCCGCCCGATTACCGCCTGGGACGGCGCTCGGTCGGGAGCTGGGCGGTTCGAGTCCTGGTGCTGGAACAAACTTTGAGGAGAGACGGTGGTCCACAGTTTCTGATCACCAAACTGTGCACCAGTGTTCTGGGTTTAGCCCCAATTCTGACGGCAGTGACTCAGACCACTGTTGCTTGTTAACTGTTGGTTGGATTGGGTCGCTAAGATCGGCAGCCTCCGTGGTGCGAGTGGAAAAGAGAAATGTGAGTGCTAGAGCGAAGTTTTCTCTTCTTCTTTCTTTCAAAAACAACGCATCTTCACCAGTTCTAAGTTGTTATTCAAAACACAACGCTGACAATTCGAAAATGGGATGTACCAGTGCGTGCGCAGGAAAAAAAATCTGTTTTTACTAGAACAGAGTAAGTTATATGAAGCAAACGACTGATGTGTGTCGATCACATAATGATTAGCATCACTCCTTAATAGAGACAAGTCGCAATTGTGAATATTTCTAGCCATAAAGTGATGATACCTACATCGTGGTGTGTAGAGCCTACTAATACCTTATACCTTCACTTTTCCTTGCGCTTAGCCGGCCGTAGTGACCGAGCGGTTCTAGGCGCTACAGTCTGGAACCGCGCTACCGCTACGGTCGCAGGTTCGAATCCTGCCTCGGGCATGGATGTGTGCAATGTCCTTAGGTTAGGTTTAAGTAGTTCTAAGTTCAAGGGGACTGATGACCTCAGAAGTTAAGTCCCATAGTGCTCAGAGCCATTTGAACCATTTTACTTGTGCCTAACTGCTTTACTCAATAGTGTGGATGAATATTAGATGCCAGAAGAACAGTGAATTAATGGTTCTGCTCGACATCCGGGTGTAGGGTAATAATAGTATAATGCTGCACTGATATGCACAATAATATGAAATTGAGCTATAACTATGCAGTACATTACTAACAGCATCAACCTCCATTACAAATCGTACACATTTTGGCACTAATTCTTCTGTGCTATCAAGATTATTAATTATTGTAGAGTTTTAATCAAAATGTTGCACACAGAGCGTGAAAATGTAACTAGGTGAAGCTGTAAATGCGTCGGTTTTAAATATATTTAACAAAAATCGGGACTGATAGCAACGTCCAATCTTTAATTTTTTTTGCGTTTGTCATCGTTTGTCTCTGATATAAAAATTATTTATTTTACTTGTAGTTCTGAAGCCCGATACCCTTCGTGTAGTTGCACTCATCACGCTACCTTAACGATGGAAACAAACGTGCGTCAGCTCTGTACGAATCGTTTAAACTTCGTTCAACGTATTCGTACTTTAACGGTATCTATGTTGAAATTCTGAGGCGGAGGCTGTCATTCGCAGAAAGGAGCACCTCCCACCCCTCCCCGTGAATAAAAAAGAAATCACACTGCGGCTGACCATAGTACCAGATAACGGTTTCTTCGAGCAGCAACTAGCAATTCCTGCTGAATAATACCAGGCTGACTGCGAGTAACCTGCCATACCTTCTTGCCTCTATAAAAGTCAGCAAACAGATCCGCTATTTCGCAACGTCAGAGCATCTCCCAGTTTTTTTCCCGTTTGAAGCCTCTCAGCCAATCCGCGGTGTGGCTGCTGAATAATGGGCCTGTTTCCTAGCGATAGTCATTGTTATTGGTTCGCCCCTTCTGCAGCTAAAATACACTCCGTATTCACTGATGCCGTTCGGAAAAATCAAGTCATAACTGAAGTTTGTTAACCACATGGCACAGGGAACCCAAGCCTATACTCCAAATGCTAACGACGAAGTGTAGCTCAGCTCCTGTGCAGTCTTCTGAAAATTCCTCTGTTGCTTCTGCTCGTGTCAGTGACTACGGCTGTCTCTGACATCGCAGTTTATAAACGTATAATTGTTTCTAGTACAGCGTTTCGGTGGGAGTGGTATTTGGCGGAGAGTGTATAAACATGGGCTTTTGACCACGTGGTTTGTTTTAGTAACAAGAATTTACAGTGCCAGAGCGCATACATAAATAAACCAGGCAAACACTTCTACCTTCAATTCAATTAATTTCAAATGAAACATAATTTTTTTTAAAAACATTCTCCCGACAGTAATAAAATAATGAAAGCTTCAAAGAAGGCACTAAGAACATGCAACAGTACATGTATGCATATTATTCTTCAGAAATATGGCATCAGCCCGCAGAAACTAGCTACGTATATAAGTGGGAAAGAAACAATATTGCACGCCTACGCTAGCTTATCAGAGAATACAACTCTCAACTCCAAACAACACCTTAACCACACACCGGACAGAAACACGTCTGAACAACACAACCTACACTGACGCAACAAGCCAACATACAGGCAGGCGCACGAAATGTGTCGCCATTTTGTTTTTGAATAAACATCTTATGTCAAGACGAACTCAGAGGAACATATACTACCATGGAAGACACTCTGTTTTGGTTTTGGTTTTGTTTTGCTTTGGTGTAGGGCGCAAAAAACAACTGGGGTCGTACGCGCCCAAGTCAAAACTATAGAACACGAAGACAGAGAGGAGTTAAAAAACCAGTTAACATAATAGAAAACAGCTAAAAACAGGCACGTGGAAAAAGGGCTAACAAAGACACCATACAGAAACGGAAGTCCAAAACTAAAAATTAAATGGCCTTCGCCATATTGCTTTGGCGGATAAAAAGTAAAACGTGGTCGACAGCCCGCGCGTCATTTGCTAAAACGGCCGATAATTCAGAAGGCAAACCCAGGCGGAAACGTAAACCGTTAAAAAATGGACATTCCATCAGGAAGTGGTGGACAGTTAAAACTTGGGCGCAATGTGTACAAAATGGTGGGGTAGCGTCACTTATCAAATGACGATGGCTGAAAAGGCAGTGCCCAATACGCAGCCTAGTTAAAATTCCCTCCTCCTGGCAGGACGACCGAGAGGAGGTCGTCCAAGCCGCTGGGAGAGGCTTAATAATCCTGAGCTTATTCCCGTGAAGGGAGGACCATTGGCTATGCCACAGGGACACCACCTCCTGACAGACGGCAACACAGAGATCATTGGAGGGAATATAGGAACTAGAGGGCTGGGGTACGAGGACTGCAGCCTTGGCAGCAGCGTCAGCAGCCTCGTTTCCTGGCAGACCGACATGACCAGGAACCCACATAAACAGCACAGTGGCTCCACCAAGAGCGAGCAAGTGACAATTTTCCTGGACCCGATGCACTAAGGGATGGGCGCTGTACGGCGCACATAGACTTTGAAGCGCGCTGAGTGAGTCTGAGCAGAGGACACAATTGAAAAGTCTGTGTCGCTGGATGTACTCCGCGGTCTGATACAGGGCGAAGAGCCCGCGGCTGTAAATACTGAGTGGATAATTGCTCAATATGTCCCCCACTTCGATTCCTAACTTCCTTCACAAGAACACTGATGTTACCGATAACCCTGCGGCATATGTCTTCCGTGATTTCGCTACAGGCCTGGAGAATAATCGTATGGACGTTTCGGGAAAATCGTTTCCTTTAGGTACCGCCTAAGATGGATCTCACATGGTTTGCGGTCTGGACCAATGAGGGCCAAAATGGTTCTCACTGAATCGACCTGGAAGTATGAGTGAAATGCCCCGCATGTCGAAACTTTCATATAGGAAATCCAACATAGAGTTTGCATTCTGTAGCCTTCTCCATGTTGCGTGAATCACTGAGTGTTGAACACCAATGAAATAACAAGCTGTGGAAAGAAGTTACTGCGGAGCATGCTCGCATAACGCACACTGTTTACAGTTTCTTCAAGGCCCAATAAGTCAGTGGCTGGAAATCGCGACCCACACTGTAATCATCAGAACATGATGATGTCGTTCATGAAGCACTTGTGGAATTTCAGTAGCCCAAAAGCGTACATTTGTTTGTTAACCGCAACATCGAAGTGTAGTGTACCTCGTCTGAAAATCAAACATTTTTGGGAGGTTGTTCCCTATCCTCCGTCCAGCGGAAAACGAGTAGTCTCTGCCGCTTGCGTTCTGCAGTGAGCTTCTGAGCAGAGGTGATCTCGTACGGGTACATCCGAAGGTCACTTTTAAGGAATTGTTGAACGGGGCGTCTGGATATGCCTAGTTGCACTGCTGCCTTTCTGCTCGATTTGCCAGGAATTATCTGTGGAGAAACTCTTACAGATTCGTTAATCTCCGACGAATGATGTTCCGCTTGCAATATTGATCCTTCCCGTACAGATTGATCATACAGTCTGTGGCTGATTTCCTTGTTAAGGGGCCCACCGTGTGTTGAAACTGTTGTCGCCGGCCGTAGTGGCCGAGCGCTTCTAGGCGCTTCAGTCTGCAACCGCGCGGCCGCTACGGTCGTAGGCATTGATGTGTGTGATGTCCTTAGGTTAGTTAGGTTTAAGTAGTTCTAAGTTCTAGGGGACTGATGACCTCCGATGTTAAGCCCCATAGTGCTCAGAGCCATTTGAACCATTTGAAACTGTTGTGGAAACCGCCCCTGACTCGCAACAGGACTTAGTTCCGTGAAAAAGTGACAATTGCCGAGCGCTGCTGCGTTGTTAGTCGTCCATTGTCGGACATGTTGTAGACGCTAGTCTCCTAGCGACGGCATCGTGAATTATGCATCATTTCGTAACCCGATTGTTTCTCCAAGTTCTACAGCTATAGCTGATGATATGCTGAGCGGAATATCTAGTGCGACCCAAATTACGTGCGAAACAAATGGTGCCACATTTCGTGAGCCACCCCGTACAATCAAGAATAAACTGCAGATAGAATTACGCAATTGAACATAGGAGAGCTTCGCCGTGCGTTTTCAATTCAAGCTCAACATGGTTCCTCTGTGTTTTGTGAGTTCAAATCCTGCAGCTTACATACAGTTTAGGGAACAGTCAACGACATAAAGCACTCCTAGGCCCTGTTTTAGAACCGTCGTAACGGAAACCCCTTCCGCAGTTTCTTCCTGTTTCCCAGCTGGTGTATCGTCTGGACTTACGGAGGAAACTGCTGCTCCAGCCAAACGAAATCCGCGTGACAGCCGGTCACAGACCGTGTTGACCGTTGCATTACCACCGCTCCGCTGCCACCACAGGCCTCTCCGACTCCACGGAGCTGTACTCCTCCTCAAATGTCAGCCTCGTTTCATCGGTGTAAACCGAATGCCCACTCGAGTGCAGCACCCTCGGCTGACGACTGCCGCCAACCCCTGGCCAGCCACGCCAGTAACAGAAGACAAGCACGGATACCAAGTCCAGCTACTGTCGCCTGGCCGCAGCCACTCTCTAGCCTTCTTCCCAGACTCCGCTACTGGGCGGCTCAGGGACTCCGAGTGGTAAACGGGACCCTGAGGCACACCCTGATTCCAAGATCTGGCAAGGGCTTTCCACGAGAGCTCTTCCAGATCTGGAAATAACCTCATCCACTCCTTAGGTCGGTATGACATGTCCCGTGATAAGCACAAACGCACTATGAGGATCTTCGACGACTAAGTCGAAGAGAAAAATCCCAAAATCTCCAAGTCCTAATACTAATCCTTAATCCTTAAAATACCCAACATCTCGCCAACCTCAGGCAAGTACATGATACCACCACAATACACAGACAGCCAAAACAATCAAAGATAATCACCCACACACACACGCAACACACATTGTGGAGTAAAAGCCAACGGGTTACAAACTCATCCATACACTTCCCCAAGGAGGGGAAAGTAAAAATGAGAGAAAGAGAGAGAGCACACCCTGAGTGGCAGGTACCGCACGCACGGTCTTCTCCGCTCCTCTTCAGGTTGTTGTTGCTTCAAAGTCGTATCACCAGCCCATTAGCCACTGTGTCGCGCCGCAGCTGCAAGGCTTGGCGTGGCGCTGCCTCCACCAGTGCGCCGACACCGAACGCCCGCTGGCGAATCTGCGGTGCGTGACCCGCGCTGGTGCGACCATCTAGGGCGGGCGGGAATAAAAACATTCCGTGAAATTTCAAACTCACGGCATGTAAATACAGAATGAAATACAGATCGAATATGCAGATCGAATAATTACTCTTCCGGCAGCCTGTCCCTACAAGCTTGTAAAGGACACGTTACAAATTCCCTTTATTTGTAAATGATATATCAGTGAGCTGTGCCCTTACAAAACCAAAGTCATACAATCGGCGTTAACGTACCCTGCCCAACACAGGTTTCGGAGCCACACTAATAATCGACCTATGAGAGCACGTAGGTTGTGCACAGAATTTGTCTGCATCAGTTCGACAGAGAGCAAGAGAGAGTGCACAGACGTGGAACATTTTTCAGTTACAGCCTCAGTACCGTTACTGATCTTCTGGTAAACCTTCCGCTTCGATAAACGAAAGGACTACAGTTTTGTTCCATTGTAACCACGATGGTTCGAGCACTGATAAAGATACTGAACTCGTGTTCGTGAGTGAGAAAAGCCACCATTATTATACAGTATGAGCAAAACAAAACAATCCCGGATAATATTTACAACGAGATTGACGCAGAATTGACCCATGTTAATTAACATAACAAAACACGCTGGAAATCGCCAACGTTGGCGTCGATGCAGTGCTGTTCTCTGTTTATCAAAATGTGAGACACGCGTAGCATCTCTGGCTAGGGGATAGCGGCCATGGCGTTTTTTGTTGTAGATCATCTGTCTTATGCGAACTGTTTGAGTATACCAGACCCTTCAATTTACCCCATAGGTAAAAATCACACGAAGAGAGATCAGGGGATCAAAATGGCCAGGAGGTAGCACTGCCTCCGCTGATTAAATTGAAGATCCGAAAGTCCTGATTTCAATTAACTTAGAAACCATTGGCAGAACTCAACACATGAAACTTCGCCTCGGAGCCTTAACTCATGCACAGCAGCGTATCTTAATTCCCTCTTGCGCAGATAAACGGCGTTTTGATTTCGTCGGACTTCGTTCAAGGCTTTCCTTCTCTCGACGAATGCGTTCTGGTATTCAAATATTTTTTCGAATAGTTACGTTTTTATTCGCTAAAGAGCGCCACTTTGCCACTGAGTTTCGCACAGCAGGCTTTATTGGAGGTTTTGTCAAAAGACTTCCAATCTTAAACTCTTGCGCAAACAGAATTGTGGTTCACTGTTTCAAATGGTTCAAATGGCTCTGAGCACTATGGGACTTAACATTGGTGGTCATCAGTCCCCTAGAACTTAGAACTACTTAAACCTAACTAACCTAAGGACATCACACACATCCATGCCCGAGGCAGGATTCGAACCTGCGACCGTAGCAGTCGCGCGGTTCCGGACTGAGCGCCTAGAACCGCTCGGCCACCAGGGCCGGCGTGGTTCACTGGGCAATGAACACGCGCTATTTTATCGTGAGAACCAGTGTTGCATTCAGATTGTCACTGAACATTTCTGCTCCTCTCAGTCAAACGTAATGGCACGGCGAAGTACTCGGGATGGAGCAAATGGGAGATGCACGTGCGCAGACCTGTGCCAGCATCCGATTAGTGCATCGAAATCGAGGTTTCCAGTATTTTCATTAATCACTCCCCGTCATTTCCATCGTCTATCCTTATCACATTGTACGTACGTGCCGTCTCATTCTCGATCGAATATAAAAACGCAACAAAATGGAAAGAAACGGACCTTATGCCGCTAAGGATTCTAAAATGCGCTGATGTATGTCATTCTCGATTGCTGGTTCGCTGATTAGACAACGTGAAACTTCGTTAGGGCATTCCATGTAACTGGGCGTGTCTTCCGCGTATTTCCGGGTGAAAGGCTAATCTTGTTTTCCGTGTTGCGTGCAGAATCACCCGTCTCCGCAGATTTGTGCAGTGCTGTTCTGGAAACAAAGCCCTTCGTGTGAAACACTCACCATAACGAGTTCTGAGAGGTGCTTTTAGGGCAGAATGCATTTCCACGTAGAGCGGCGAATCACTCTTGCTGCCCCCTGTGGTCGGAATAGTTCTCAAACAACACTGCTAGACAACTTGCTGCGTGTGTTGGCCACTATTTGTTCGCATGTGTACCGTAAAACGTCGTTTTCAACCAGAGGAAACTAACTGAGGGCAATGTGGACAATATGACGAGGCCGACGCTGACCATTCGAGTTTCTTGACGCCGAAATCCACTATTCGGGGCAGCTAATTCAGAGGCTGTTGCTCTTTGGGCTCGTAACCGTCTTTATCCTTCAGAATCGGCGGTATTCCTGGTGGCAGATATGCAGTCTAATGTGCAGACACTTAGTTACTGTAAAACACAACTAGTTAGCGGATGAAACAGTTCCAAAGTAGTGAATGTTAGCTTTCTCCACTAACGAAGCAACAGAATAACGAATCATTAGTGAGCGTTTAGCACGTTTAAGCGGATAAATTTCATGTTTTGAAACAAGAGCTGGCCGGGGTGGCCGAGCGGTTCTAGGCGCTACAGTCTGGAACCGCGCGACCGCTACGGTCGCAGGTTCGAATCCTGCCTCGGGCATGGATGTGTGTGATGTCCTTAGGATAGTTAATTTTAAGTAGTTCTAAGTTCTAGGGGGACTGATGACCTCAGAAGTTAAGTCCCATAGTGCTCAGAGTCATTTGAACATTTTCAACAAGAACGTGCAGCAGAGGCGATTAGTTATTAAACAGCCCTATGTTCGGATAAGTTTCACGGCGGATGTCAGGAACTGCACAGCGTCTGTTTTGCAATTGACTGTTGTGTTTCTATGAAGTTATGGAGAGGGGATGTCTTCTCGCTGTGTCTTCATTTACTTTGTTTTCCTTATTATATTTAAGCCAGACGTCCCTATGTAGTTCTCCGTCGATCCCTCAAACTGTATTCCTTCCTGCTGCGTTCCATAAAATCTTTATTTCTATTGGAATGTGTACTCCTGGCGATACAAATTCTCTTCGTTGTACTGGGTGTTCCACTACTGTGTGTGATATGTTCACGTGAGTACTTCAGATGCCGTACAGAATCTCTAGAAACACTTGCTGTAATAAAACAAACCAGCAAATTCTAGGCTTTTTGTGTACGAACGTTTCAAGGCTGGACCATGCATAATCGACAACTTTCAATAAAAGAAGCTGTCCATCTCCACGAATCTTCTGCTATGTGTATGTTACAAAATAAAATTATAAACACAGGTAGAACCATACCTCCGTTTTCATCTAAATATCAATTCATAGATAAGAGTATCTGGAGAGTATTCCCACGCTACTGTAACAGTATGTATTGGTCAGTGCAGGTCACAATTAATACTGTAAACAGTAGGTTTCGACCAGTGTTGATTAATTTCAGACATCGGGGCTGCACTGATGGATGCGTCACCTCGTCAAGAATTAGCCTATCAAATTTTGTAAATTTTGGCTGGTTGGAGATCCGCTAGGGAACAGCAATATTCTAAGACGTATGCGCCGATTATCGTCTGCAATTACCTGAAATCACTACTCTGTAAAAAGCGTGATAGTATTCAGAGCGGTAAAATCAAAATATGATCGGACTACCGCGGCGTATGAGAATTTACGTGCACTACAGCGTTTATGAAGGCTCTAACAAGAAAAAGAGAATAGAGAAATTCGTTGTAGTTTCTGAAGTTAAGTATTCTCAGTCATATATTTTTTTAGTCCTGTCGTTTTTGCTTCATCATAATGCCCTAAAAGCTGAAAGTGCTCTCGCAGACCGTCTAAGTTGTGGCTATCCGAAATTATTTTTTCGACTGAAGTCACAACTTCTAGTAACAGCACTGCTTTCCATTCTTCAGTTTCACCTCGTTGCGAAATTTATTCACTGATGGTAGAGCGGTGCTGTTGCAATATTGTTAATTATGAAGCTTTTATATTCGCTTGGATAAAGTGTGTGTGTGTATGTGTGTGTTTGTGTGTTTTCTTTGCTGCTCTCTCGTCGTGGTGGTCCTGCCAGGTAGAACTGGCAACAAGCGTGTCTGCCCGACGTAACTGGCATGACTGAGGCGATGAGACGTCAGCCCATTCCGGCCCCACCCGCCGTCAGCAGCTTTACGCGCTTTGCGCGGCGCCGTCTTCTACCGCAGGGCACGTCGGTCTTCGTGTGCTGTGCCAAGCGGCCAGATTTGCACAGAAACCAGTCACCATCCCGTCGCGCGCGCGCGCGCTAACTCACACACACACACACACACACACACACACACACACACACACACACACACACACCAGCTTATCATGGGGGAAAGCCAGTACCGCTATTAAATATCTCCGTGCTTTAGTTTTAACTTTCGGCAGTGTCTCTGTACGAAAACACGTCGTATTTGTTATTTTGATAGAAAAAAACTTTGAGCAAGGTTGAATATACCCCTTCGCTTACTACAGCGTTCGTGTGCTTGTGATACTTTCTTTCGCCAACCCTCCCAAGCCTCTGTGACCCTTCGTGAAAGTTCTAGTAATAATGTCAACTCATGATACATGACGGCCGGCCGGGGTGGCCGAGCGGTTCTAGGCGCTACATTCTGGAACCACGCGACCTCTACGGTCGCAGTTTCGAATCCTACCTCGGGCATGGATGTGTGTGATGTCCTTAGGTTAGTTAGGTTCCAAGTTCTAGGGGACTGCTGACCTCAGAAGTTAAGTCCCATAGTGCTCAGAGCCATTTGAACTGTTTGATACATGATGATGGACAAAAATAAGGGAATATCTCGAGAAATGCGTGCTTCAGCATACGAGGTGTGTGAGAAAAGTAATGAGACTGACAACACTGTGAGCCTAGCAACGCTTTGTTGTTCTACGTGTGTGGACCGGTGTGTTCAAAAAATGGTTCAAATGGCTCTGAGCACTATGCAACTTAACTTCTGAGGTCATCAGTCGCCTAGAACTTAGAACTATTTAAACCTAACTAACCTAAGGACATCACACACATCCATGCCTGAGGCAGGATTCGAACCTGCGACTGTAGCGGTCGCTCGGTTCCAGACTGTAGCGACTAGAACCGCATGGCCACTCCGGCCGGCGGACCGGCGTGTTCATCCCTTCCAGATGCTCAGTGCGAGTTTCAGTTCTGTACGGCCATCACGTGATTTTTGAGAGCGCCATCAGGACGTGTTTTTGTTGTGTGTCACGAAAATAGAACAGCGGGATTTAGAGCACATTTATACGATCAAGTTTTGTGTTAAACTTGGGGAATCCGCGAGTGTGACCTTTGAGAAGTTGAAACAGACCTATGTGAAACATTCCTTATCAATAGTACAACTATATCGCTGGCACATTTCAGTTTTGGAAGGCCGAGTAAACTTTGAACATAAAACTCGCCCAAGGAGACTTTCAACTTCGAAAACCGAGAAAAACATCGAATGTGTGCGTGCTCTTGTGAGATCAGACTGACGTTTAACGCCGGCCAGAGTGGGCGAGCGGTTCTAGGCGCAACAGTCTGGAGCCGCGCGACCGGTAGGGTCGCCGGTTCGAATCCTGCTTCGGGCATGGATGTGTGTGTTGTCCTTAGGTTAGTTAGGTTTAAGTAGTTCTACGTTCTAGGGGACTGATAACAACAGCAGTTAAGTCCCATAGTGCTCAGAGCCATTTTTTGACGTTTGACACTAACGATGATGTGTGACGTGTTAAACACTTTCACCGTACATCAGATTTTGACCGAAGTTTTGCACATTGCAGACAAGTGGATGCTGCATGTTGACAACACCCCATGCCACGTGGCCCCTTCCATCAAGGAATTTTTTGCCTCAAAAGGCATTCCTGTTGTTCCAGAGCACCTGTTTACCTGGTCTGAGTCCTTATAACATTTTTCTTTTCCCGTAATTCATAAATGTCTTAAAAGGATATTGTTTTGGGACTATGGGGAACATCTAAAAGAGTGTGACCGACATGTTAAAGGTTTTACCAGTTGAAGCCTTTCTGCGCTGGTAAGAAGGCGGAATAAACGACTCCGCCGATTTATAGCTGCCGAAGGGAACTACTTAGACGGGGACAGTATCGTTTTTTGAAAAAAAATAAAACGTATGTACGTAGTAAACCACTCTCATTACTTTTCTCACACACCTCGTAAATGCTGATGCTAGCCAAGTCTGTTGTTTTTTTACCACGAAAAGCACATGTGCGATGCCCTCAATACGTTGCAAGTGTCAGTCCTGGTCAGAACAGTGTTCAGTGTAGTTGTGGGTGCATTATGTCAGAACTAAGTGATTTCGAACGTGGGCAATTTGCTGGTGATCTTGTGGTGGGTGCTCCCGGAACAAAGGCAGCCGAAGTATTTGTTGTTTCAAGAGGCACGGTATCGAAGATTTATCTCGCATGCAGGGAAGGCGGAAAAACATTATCCGTAAGTGACAATGTCGATAAAACTGTGTGTTTAGTGATCTTGACGGGCGGTGATTGAAGAGGATTGTGACGAAAAATAAGAGGACGACAGCTAGAAAAGTCACTGCAAAAGTGAATGTCGCACTTGCGAATCCTATCGGCGCCAAAACAACAGGAAGGGAGCTCCAGAAGCAGGGAATTGTAGGGTGAGCTGGGATTCCAAAACCACTCGTCAGTGATGCAAACGCCCATAAGAAGAAAATATGGTGCCGAAGCTATAAAACCTGGACTATGGAGCAATGGGAGAAAGTCATTTGGTTGGATGAGTGTTGTTTCGCACTGTTTCCAACTTCTGGCCCAGTTGGCGCCCCGAGAATCACACATGTGTTATTTCTTGGGCCACGTATGTGTTCTCCAAGATCACATTACTGCCAAGGATAATGTGACAATTTTGGCTGATCAGGTTCATTCCGTGGTAAAATGTTTGTCTTCCAAAAGTCATGAACAGTGCCCGTGTTCATACAGCTCGCATCGTCCAGGACGGGTTTAGTGAGCACTAGGATGAACTGTCGCCTCTCCCCTGGCCACCACGGTCACTACATCTCATATTATTGTGCCTTTGTGGTCTACTTTGGAGAGAAAGGTACGTGATCGATATCCACCTCTCTCATTGTAACCTGAACTGGCCGCTATATTGCGCGAGGAATGGTATAAGATTCGCTTGAAACCATAAAGGACCTGTATTTACCCTTTCTGAGATGACTGGAAGCTGTTTTGAAAGCCAACACCTACGCTTCTTGGACATGGTTAATGTACTGTATTTTCTTTGTCACCCCCTGCGAATCGCCGCGCGGTCTAGGGTGCCTTGGCACGGTTCGCGCGGCTAACCGCATCGGAGGCTCAAGTCCTCCCTCGGTTATGTGTGTGTGTGTGTGTGTGTGTGTGTGTGTGTGTGTGTGTGTGTGTGTTCTTCGTAGCGTAAGTTAAAGTAGTGTGTAAACCTAGGGACCGATGACCTCGGCAGTCTGATCCCATAGGAACTTAACACGAATTTACTCTGTGAATCAAGCATTTTGTTTTGACGCTCGAACCGTGTGCAGTCGGTTTCAAGACAGTATAGTCTCTTCTTCAGGTGCCTCAAAAGAAGAGTGGCATAAATACCTCGAGCATTCATCTGGAACAGAATAGTGCCATACCGAACTCTTCGGAAGTATTGTGTAGGCTTTGTAGATGCGCACGCAGTACAGTCTTTGCGTAGTTGTGAGAAGGTATTCATAAGGCATCATTCTGTCCCGAAAGAAAGCTAATGGTACTTATTTTACTCTGTTTTTAAGGCATGTTTGGTACATGTTTCGTTTCAGCTGGCAGTCCACGTTATCAATTGCCACCTCCGGCAGTACCTCTCAAATGTCCCAACAATCTCTGCCCTACAGGAATGTGGAGCATGAGAGGATTAAGATGACGTGTTTCAGTGTTTGTTTATGTACGGTTCTTGAGTACTTCCGCCAGCTGAACGACCTGCAGTGGTTACTGGCCAGACTGCTTAGGGCGTGGTCGCCACGGCGAATGTGCAGTGCGGCCGCCGGGTGACAAGCCCCGCGCCCTCGGCCAGAGCGAGGCAGGGCCAGCGCGGCGCCGATGTATGGCTCACCGCGGCGGGATCACTGGCCCGGCCAGAGTTATGGGCGCGCCGCGGCGTGGGGCTCCCTTATGGAAATCGCGATCGATCGCGGACAGGCGCCACCGCGGGCTGCGGAGCGCCAGCCTGTCCTCGTGGGCGTACCTGCACAGCAACCATCCCGTGGGAGACCGCCGTTTTCCTCCAGTATGTCTCTCCCAGTTAGTTGCCATTGTTGTGTTGGCTAGAGTCACTCAACTATTGCCACAAACCATTTGCTAAAAATTGTAGAGAAAGGACCAATACCAATTATGGGAACGTTAAGAATAGAAGCCCAAGACTCTGTGCTCACCGTATTTTCACCGTTATACAGATGACCAAATACGAAGAGAATTAACCTGCCAACATAAATAAATATTATTTATTACAAAAATTCCTTTGAATGAGATGGAAGAGACCTGCTGTCGGGTAGTTTAACAAGACGAGGCTAACCAGTTCATCTTAATTTTGCAGACGAAATTCTGCAATAATAACAACAGTTTGAAAGTGGCAAACACGCAGCTGATACAAATCAAGAAGTCAGACAATGTGCACTCTGTCACTCACATTTTTGAAGAGACAAGTGGAGGAAGTCATCGCAAGTTGGGAAAATTTCACTATAAGACGCATCTCGAAGGAATTATCCGAATCGGACGGAAGTAGATAGATGTGGTGTACATGTAAAGGTAAACAAATTATTAGAAATTCAGAAAAGTTGGATGATTTATTGAAGAGAAAGATCTTTACCAATTGAGCAACTCAATAGCGCGTTGGTTCACCTCTGGCCCTTACGCAAGCAGTTATTCGGCATGGCACTGATTGACAGAGTTGTCGGATGTCATCCTGAAGGATACCGTGCCAATTTTTATTTTGTTTTCAGTTGTCGCATTAGAACGTCAAAATCCCGAGCTGCTTGGAGAATTCTGCCCATTATGTTCCAAACGTTTTCAATTGGGGGACAGCCTCACTGGCCAAGGGAGCGTGCGAGCAGGCATTATCTTGCTGAAATATAAGTGCAGGATGGCTTGCCATGAAGGGCAACAAAACTGGGCAATCGTCGACTTGGCGCTGTGCTGTTAAAGGAACCGTGGATGACAATCAAAGGGGTCCTGCTATGAAAAGAAATGATACACCAGACCATCACTCGTGGTTTTCGGGCCATATGGCGAGCGAGTGACAGGTTCGTGTCCACTGCTCTCTATGGCATCTCCAGACACGTCGTCGTTGGACATCGGGGCTTAATTCGAAGCGGAACTCTTCAATGAAGACGATTCTGCTCCAGTCAATGAGTAGGCCGAAGACGTGTCTGGAGACGGGTAGCACAACGGTGGGATACCAACCCCTCTGTCGCTGGTCATATGGCCCGGCAACCAGGAGTAATGTCTGGAGTGCCATTTCTTTTCGTAGCGGAACCCCTTTGATTGTCATCCACGGCACCATTACAGCACAACTGTTCGTCAATGATATTGTACGCCTTGTTTTGTTGCTCTTCATGGCAAGCCATCTTGAGCTTACGTTTCAACAAGATAACGCCCGCCTGCGCTAGGCGAATGTTTCTGCTGCTTTTCTTCGTGCTTTCCAAACCCTAGTGTGGCCAGTAAGGTCGCCCTATCTCTCCCCAATTGAGCATTGGAGCTTTATGGACACCGCCCACAAACCAGCACTGGATTTTGACGATCTAACGTGCAAATTGGAAAAAATTTGGCACGATATCCCTCAAGAGGACATCCTTCAACTCTTGTCAATCAGTGCCAAACCGCATAACTACCTGCATAAGGGCCAGAGGTGAACCAACGCGTTAGTGACTTGTGGATTTGTGAAGCTCTTTCTCTGGAATAAATCATCCAATCTTCCTGAAATTGTAATTATTTGTTTGTTCGTACATGTACATCACATCTACCGATTTCCATTTCATTCGGATAAATCCTTCGTGGAACGTCATATTTTCTGTCTTACAGTGTATTTAAAGAAACCGTATGCTCGTATAATACGTTATAATATCCTTACAACAGTATTATCTATGAATGATCATCTTATTACAGATAGTTCAGAGGATAAAGAGCAATGGCGATTGCCAAGCAGTGATACGAAAATGTCAATGAAGAAAACGTAAACATAACAAGAGCAAAAATTGTTATTGACAACAAAATCATTGCGTAAGTCTGGGAGTTTACGTCTGTGGGCTTACACATATCATCAATTACAAGATCCCTACATCAAAGTTTATTTAGGTATTAGGTGGGCACCTTCCAACTATCTCTGGACTCACAAGCTACGACATCGTCGCGAAAAACAGTGACCCGTATGTGTAATAAGTTTCGTTTAATTTACGTCTATGGTCACAAACTGTTTGATAACATATTACCGGTTTCGGTCATTAATGACCATCATCAGATCTGTTTCATAAAAACGAAGTCCTATGGCTGCAGTACATTAGGACTTTGTTTTTATGAAACAGATCTGGTAATGGTCATTAAAGACCGAAACCGGTAATCTGTTATCAAACAGTTTGTGACCATAGACGTAAATTAAAGGAAACTTATCTCTGGACTCTTTACCATCTCCGTCTAGGGTAGCCAAAACAACTTGGCAACACGAACCAGTAGTTTGTTGAATATAGCGACTGCCCTGGAAGAGAAGTCAGGACCTGTAAGGGGCCGCAACAGGCCTAAAGACCTAAGACCTGATCCTTATGCTGATTATGTCTAGACGAGTGTCATTTCATAGAATTTCTAATTCCTTCATAAATCTGACTTACCCACGTTCCTTTTCCTCTTTCGCTTTTATCTTCCCCTGCCAACCTCTACACATATTATATTCCATGTGGTTTTTACACTTCCTAATATCTGAGAGAGAGAGAGAGAGAGAGAGAGAGAACGAGAGAACGAGAACCCACGTCAGTAAAAGTCACACAGCAGTTACCGTTGTCACTACAAAAACACGGTGTTTACTCATCTAAACATAACCTTGCTACTTTTTGTGTTGTGAATGATATTAAAGAATGGTACGTTTCTACACATTCGGTAATCACCAAGAAGTCGATGCTGGTGTTTCACCAAATACAACAATTTCCAGGGAGTCGATGCTACTGTTTCAATCTTGGAGGATAGTTTCTACATCGGGATAGGCTTCAATAATTTCTTTCACACCACCTGACCGTAGATCGTTCGCCCGTATTTATCATTAAGCGTGGTTGACTGGTTCTTATGAGAGTTTATTGCATTATTGGTGATGCTTCCACCATGGCAAGAGCTTTGAAAGTGGAAGTCTTATTCCGTCCACTGGAAGGTGACGCTCAGAATGCACAGGAGGGATGTCCAACAGGCTATGAATGATCATTGTTCCAGTTATCTATAGAGCAGCGCAATGGCGCCATTGCCAGACATTTACAATACGAGGGCTTAAGCCTATATACGTGTCGGAGCTTGGAGCGGCGTCTTATCAGTGTGTCATGGACAGAAGAAGACTGTGTGGTGTTCAGCGACTCATCCTGCTTCTCACTAAGTGGCGAGCAGCAAGTCCGGAAGTTTCCTGGTTAACGCCAAGAGCTACCCTTTTAATGCTGAGCTTTACTGTCCATGTAAACACCGTGTCGTTGCTAGCTCGCAAAGGTACCTGCGAATTCGTTCAAGACACACGTACTAACGCCTCAACTTTGAGACCACCTGTCTGACTGCCGTGTTCTTCTTTGTTCATTCCAGTAATCAAAGTATTTGCAACGCTTCGTTTATGCTAGACAGAGAGATTGCCTCGAAATTGTAGACAACTCACAGCCCTCATTTCGCCCAACAGAAGACTCTGTGCGACGCAATTGGACATGGTAAATTCATACTTGTGGACTGCTGGCTCAGACGCCCTTCTGACTGCGACAGCAGCCCCCACCCCTTTTTTTCTTTTCTTTTTTTCTCCCTTTCCCTGCTCGGTTGCCAATGTGGGAATGCGGTATACAAGAAATTCACGCCGTTCGTTTTATTTCATCTTCCATACATGTCCTGGCCCCCTCCTTCTCAAAATTTTCTTTTTTCTGAGGAATTGTACGCCGTGTTTTTTTATTTTTTTAAAGCCCATGCGTTAAAGATGCGTATGTGTGTATGTGAATGTATGCGATGGGACGTCATGAGACAGACCACTAACTCGTACTATACAAGGGTGCAATTAAGGACTGACTTTTTTAAAAGAAACAATTTCAGTATTCGACTAAAGTATTTTGGGAAACTGCGGAAAACTTGAAACAGCATGGAGTGTCGTGAATTTAAACCGCTTTGTTTCCCGTACGTCATCGCGTATGCGTTGCTGATTCACTCACCCGATCTCGTTTTATTTTCTTAGAGTCTCCAGTTTGTAATTGGCACGTACGTCGTTTACACCCCTCTGTCTTTCGACGTAATAGTGGTGACTGTATCCCATAAAAGGGTATTTGTCACCTGCTCCCCTCTCTCTCCTCCTCCTCCCCCCCACCCTTCTCTCTCTCTCTCTCTCTCTCTCTCTCTCTCTCTCTCTCTCTCTGTGTGTGTGTGTGTGTGTGTGTGTGTGTGTGTGTGTGTGTGTTTGTTTTTATAGACTTTAACTTGTCGATAAATGGCATAAAACTACATTGCTAAACGGCTATGACGGTGTGCAGTGTCAAGTGCACGTTGCCTAGCTGAAATATTCCAGAGGAGACAAAATTTGATTTGCAATATTTCGTATAATTATTGACCAAATATAAGAAATTAAAACTGCTGTCATAAGCTGCTCATTTAGAAATATAATCTGACGTTACAGGTTTAATTAAGTATTAAAGTCAGGAACAGTGTACATGTCTGGAGGCAGCACAATTCACGGTGAGCATATTACGCAGATTATATTCATGCAGTATTTGGGGATGAGAGCACTTAGCGTTTTCAAACAGACTTGATTCACAATTTCAAACCTTCACTGAACGTTTTCATTCATCTGTGTGTGAATTATCCGAAAGTAATAAAATCAACATAATTAGGGTTTTGCTACTTCGACCATAAAGGTTTTTCATGATTAACTTCAAATATTTAACTCATTCAGTCATCTGTACAGTAATAAGACGTTTGAAGCTGTTTTAAATATGGCAGTTGGAGTCTGTCAGGAATGGGAGTGGAGGAGAGGGGTGGTGTATTGGTAACAGTACTAATTAATACAGTGTTCCGTTTTGATGCTTTGGTCAATTTTTTCTCCTCGGTCTTTTACCAACTAAGGTAATGCGCTGTACCTAAAGAACCTCGTCTTTACGAAAAGGAAAAATAATCCATCTATTTGAGAGTCAAATTGAACGAACAGGACTGCCAACACGTACTCAGCTAAACTGATCGTATTTTTGTGGACACCTTAAAAATTATTAATGCATGAGGGAAGTTCGAAAGAAAAGGTACGAAACAACACTATGGGTACAATTGAAGCCTTTATTCAAAACTAATCACCCGGTGCCTTAACACAACTTTCCCACTGTTTTAAAGAGCTGGAGGATTCCCTGTTCCCAGAATTCCTGCTGTGACAGGATATATTCCTCCACCATGTCTTTCAGTTCGTCGTCCGAGTTGAAGCACTTACCTGTGAGATGTTTTCTAAACGGTCCACACGCATGGAAGTCGTAGGGCGACATGTCCCGGCTGTAGAGCGGATGTTGAAAGTGCTCTTACTTGAAGTTGACCATTACCCGTTATGTGACCGCTGAGACGTGTGGAGGCGAGTTATCGTGCAGCAGCACCAGTCTTAATGGACTTGCGTACGATACAGTGTGTCTCACAGTATACGTCACTGTAATGGTTTTTCCATACTCCAAGAATTCGATGAGTATCGAATTTTTAGGGGTAGGTGTCACATGCGCACAGCCTCGTCGAACACTACTTTCATGTCCCTAAATGTCTCACTACGTTATCCCAAAGTGGCATACGCAAATTTCTACCGGTTTGGTTGCTACGACATTTCGTATCATTTCATGTGAACACTTCTTACACTTGTGAGGTAACGGGCGAATTGTGGCGCCCTGAAAATATTCTACGTTGGCGGTGCCGCACGGGCCGCTCGGTCAGCCGGGGCCCGGCAGCAAACACGTGGTGGCGAACGTTAGCCGGACGAGAGGGGTAGCCGCAGAGCATGGTCCAGCCGCGTGGCTGGGGATTCCGCTGTGACGAGGACGGTGCTTTGTGTCGGTGAAGGAGACACGCCGGGAGTGCCAAAGATGGCGGACTTTGTGAAACCATAATAGCAGACATTTCACAGTTCGTATACAAATTAATAGTAGCCAGATGAATCATGATACCTCAAAAAGAAACATGCAATTACTATCATTTGGACGACGATTCTGATGGTGTAATCAGATTTTCAATATCTTTATTAGTTTAAAGTTTAGTATCTGACGGTAAATTATACAAGTAACACCCAGCAACGAATTTCCAAAACCTAAACGGTTCATCTGATTTCTTCGATCTGCGTGTCTTTAGAAAGCTATTAGTGTAAACCTAAATTGGTATGAATTACAGGCATGTAACTTGAATAGTACATGAGTTATTGGAGGTCAAAGTGGCCTTTTAGTATCGATCGTATCAGGCCATAAGCACTCCACAGTTACACGAAAAACGGTAGCAGTATGCTTATAAATATATTTATTCATCTCTGTCTTTGTTTATATCATATATGTACTATTCATGAAGAAATTGGTTAAATATTTACTGTGTTTTAGAAAGCACAGAAACATTAGGCTACTGGCTTACCTTTTGTTCTATTCCTCTGATATATGTTCATTTAATTTGTTTACATATCTAATAATGTGTCCTAGTGCGTGTTTATGGTCCAGCTGTAGGAATATTCATTTAAATTCAAGTATTTAAATGTAAATCTAGTATTTCGAATGTGTTTCATTATATTTGTGACTGTGCGTTGGCTTGAAGACAGGGTGGGAGCGCTCTAGCCAATCACAGCGATCGTTGCAAAAAGGACACGTGGAGAGACTGTATGGAAGTGGGGAGGAGCGTCGTTTCCGGAGAGGACACGGGCAGTTCTGGAAAGTAGGGCACAGGACACGGCAGAGACTTGGGGAGTGTGGAGCGCTGCTCGTGATCGCGGCAGATAGAAGTACTTTGGAGTGCCGACTTGGGCACTTGTGAGATTTCCGTGGCTTCTACAGTGAAGACGTAGTGTGCGTTTAGAAGTGGCTCTGAGCACTATGGGACTCAACTGCTGATGTCATTAGTCCCCTAGAACTTAGAACTAGTTAAACCTAACTAACCTAAGGACATCACAAACATCCATGCCCGAGGCAGGATTCGAACCTGCGGCCGTAGCGGTCTTGCGGTTCCAGACTGCAGCGCCTTTAACCGCACGGCCACTTCGGCCGGCCGTTTAGAAGTGAATATCTCGCGAGCTGTGTTGTTGTTCATAACTAATTACGTGCTGTAGGAATCTATTGTTTCCCTGTCATTCAACTTATATTTTATTTAATTGCTGGCCATCGGCACCAATAAGTGTTTTGCAGAAATATACCGCATTCTCAAGAGTACTTCTCCTATCGTACTCATCATTTAAAGTCATTAAAATAGTATCTGCAGAATTTATTTAATTGCAATCTTTCGTTTATAAATTTATATGTTAATTTCATAATTCGCAATTGCCGAGTGATAGAAACCTTCGACAATTCGATTCATATGTGTATTCTTATCGTATACTGTAGACTCAGCAGTATTTGGCCTCTAATGCGGCAACTACGTATCCCAGCCCCTAGACAACGACGCCAGCCAAAACTTTCAATATTTCAATTCTGTGTCTGAGGGTGCATAGTTCTCTGAAAGCCCGCACAGTTAACAAAAAATTAAGTACATTCTCTGTGTTTGATGTTCTATACAGGCTGACGCATTTTATGAATGAGGTGTTACAAGCGCTTTGGTAAAAGACAGCTGCACGATGTATCTAGGATGCTTAAGCAACAGACGGTGCTGGCGGGATTGTTCTTAGCACTCCAGAGAAGGCCGTATTGTGGCAGCTTTCCGTTTCATTCGAACCAGCAGTGTCTCCGAAGCAGTGATTTCCCCCTGCCGTGAGTGCCTGACGCGGCGACTGGCGGTGTCATTAGCGGTGCGCGGACGGAACTAATTGCTGTGGCGGGCGTTTAGACGGCGCGTGAGAATGCTCCCAGCGCGCTCACGTTTCCCAGGCCGCGTCCCGTTCAAGGGCGCCGCATTAAGTCGGCTCATTACTAAGCGCACAGCGGAATGCAGCTTCCGCCTGTCGTATATCTTATGTACACTGGTGCAAAAAAACTTAAGGACGGAAGTAACTTCCGCATGATGTGTCACTGCCAATTAACATAGCTCGGTGGAGTATTAAAATCCCTGGAGAAGAAATAAAAACTTTGAGGTTCGCCGGTGACATTGTAATTCGGTCAGAGACAGGAAAGGACTTGGAAGAGCAGTTGAACGGAATGGACAGTGTCTTGAAAGGAGGATATAAAATGAACATCAACAAAAGCAAAACAAGGATAATGGAATGTAGTCGAATTAAATCGGGTGACGCTGAGGGAATTAGATTAGAAAATGAGACACTTAAAGTACTAAAGGAGTTTTGCTATTTGGAGAGCAAAATAACTGATGATGGTCGTAGTAGAGAGGATATAAAATGTAGACTGGCAATGGCAAGGAAAGCGTTTCTGGAAAAGAGAAATTTGTTAACATCGAGTATAGATTTAAGTGTCAGGAAGTCGTTTCTGAAAGTATTTGTATTGAGTGTAGCCATGTATGGAGGTGAAACATGGACGACAAATAGTTTAGACAAGAACAGAATAGAAGCTTTCGAAATGTGGTGCTACAGAAGAATGCTGAAGATTAGATGGGTAGATCACATAACTAATGAGGAGGCATTGAATAGAATTGGGGAGAAGAGGAGCTTGTGGCACAATTTGACTAGAAGAAGGGATCGGTTGATAGGACATGTTCTGAGACATCGAGGGATCACCAATTTATTATTGGAGGGCAGCGTGGAGGGTAAAAATCGTAGAGGGAGACCAAGAGATGAATACACTAAGCAGATTCAGAATGATGTAGGTTGCTGTAAGTACTGGGAGATAAAGAAGCTTGCACAGGATAGAGTAGCATAGAGACCTGCATCAAACCAGTCTCAGAACTGAAGACCACAACAACAAGTCTAGTACAAAGGATAAATGAGAGATGAACAGAAACGACACTTTTACTGAAAGACAATAATCACCTAAAGTCACCGCGACTTATGACGTTCCCTTGGACATTAAAAAACGCGGGACATGGTTCTTAATAAGGTGCGTTCTCACCATGGACGGCAATGCGTGCTCTGCTACGTTCTCCCAGTTGTCAACGAGGTTGGCGAGTAGTTCTCGTGGTAGGGCGTTCGAGTTCTCCATCAGGGCTGTTGACAACTGCTGGAGCATGCGGACGCGCTGCAATACGTTTCCCCAACGCATCCTACACGAGCTCGGTAGGACAGAAGTCGGGGAACCGACAGGCCAGTACATTCACAGAATATCCACTCGTTCCAAGAGCTCCCTAAAGTGCGCTGTCCGATGCGATCGCGTTTTTCATCCATAAAAATGAGATCAGAGACGAATGCACACCTGAAAAGGCGCACACGGGGAACGACTACAGTGTCACAATAATGTTGACCTATGAGTCTACCGTGTTCAAAGTTTCGGAGGTAAGTACGCCCATGCGACCTATTGATTGACTGATTTTAACAGGAGAGCTAGAACAGCTTAGGACTGACCCGCCACTGCCCGCACCGAAACTAGGTTTATTGTGCAGTATCGCTCCCTGTGTATCTAGTAAAGCCAACCAGTGCCCTTAAATAGTGCAAGGAGTCCCTCTACCAGTTTTTTGTTAGAGACAATTTCTTCAGGTCTAGTTGTCCCGAAGATTCTGTGTCTTTTACTCTTCAATGCCATGCATTCGAAGAATAGGTGTGATGCAGTTTCTTCACCCTCATCACAGATCCTACATTTAGGGTCCTCTTCCATTATATCCATTGTGTGTAGGTATTTTTTGAAGTTCCCATGGCCGGTCATCAGTCCAGTCATGCGTTTGATCTCTTTCCTGTTCAATCCCAGGATTACAGACCTTCTTTTAAAACATGGCTTGGGCATCATTACCTTACCATGTTTTTCTTTATGGACCTTGGTCCAATATCCTACGCGCTGTTTCCTAAGCCAGTTCCGTAGTTCCAATTTGATCATAGCCTTGGTGATTGTCAACACAGGTCCAATAAATGGAGTTGTTGCCTCCATCCTAGCCAATCTATCGGATTGTTCATTGCCACAGATCACTGAGTGGCCAGGGACCCACACTAGGTACACCCTATTGCTTCCCCCTAGCTCCACCAGAACCCTGTGGCAATCTGCAACAATCTTAGATCTTGTTGCAGGAGCTTCCAATGATTTCAGGGCTGCCTGGCTGTCTGAATAGATGCAGATGCTACGGTCATTGTAGCACCTACTCATATTTTCCACCACACATGCTCTGATTGCAGTAATTTCGGCTTGGAATACAGAGGCCATTTTCCCTAGAGAGATGCTGCTCTCCAGTCTTGGCTGTACCGCGTACAACCCTGCCCCAACGCCTTGATCTGTTTTCGACCCATCGGTGAACCAAACGATGCCCCCCGTACGGTGTCGAACCGTTTTCTCCCACTGCTCCCTACTTCCAATTATTATGTTGTAAGGCTTGTCGAAGCAGTTGGGAGTTATTATATAGTCGGCCGGCATTTCCCCAGCCATACCTATATTTACCTCACTCACTATGTTAGTGTGTGGTTGTGGATATCCGTATGAGACCCAGTTTTGGCCAGTTTTAAGACTGTATGCCCCAGCTGCTGCCTCCACTTCACCCAAAGGTGAAGTGGAGGCATATCCAGCATGGCTTCCATTCCAGCGGCTGGTGTGCTGCTAATTCCGCCCGTTATTGCTAAGCAGGCCAATCTCTGCACCTTAGCAAGCTCTTTAGCAGCAACCCGCTGTTCTACCTTCTTCCACCACACTACGGCCCCATAGGAAATCCTAGGTCTAACCACTGTGGTGTATATCCAGTGCATACCCCTGGGGCTTAAGCCCCAGTTTTTATCACAAGCCCTCCTAGTACTCACTAGAGTACTTTTCGCCTTGGAGCAGATCCTCTTAATATGAGGGGTACAAGTCAGCTTCTCAACCAAGGTTACCCCTAGATATTTCACTGTTCCCTTCACAGGTAGAGTTTCATCGAAGAGCTTTAGATTCCAACTTGCATGCTGAATATGTCTCTTCGTAAATGGCATCACAACAGTCTTCTTAGGATTAACTCTCAGATCCTGTTTAATGCACCATTTTTGCACAATGTCCAACCCTCCTTGTGCCATATTCCTGACTGTGTCAGTGAATTTGCCAAGTATTACTATGACAAGGTCATCTGCGTATCCTTGGCAGAAGCATTGTCTGGAATTTAGTTCCTCAATGAGTTCGTTCACCACTAGATTCCACAATAGAGGAGACAAAACTCCTGCTTGTGGGCAGCCTCTAGTGGTCTTAATTACCATCTTTTCATTCATCATGGCAGCCTCTACTTTCCTTCCACTAAGCATGGCTCTGGTCCATGCTCAATCCCAGGATTACAGACCTTCTTTTAAAACATGGCTTGGGCATCATTACCTTACCATGTTTTTGTTTATGGACCTTGGTCCAATATCCTACGCGCTGTTTCCTAAGCCAGTTCCGTAGTTCTAATTTGATCATAGCCTTGGTGATTGTCAACACAGGTCCAATAAATGGAGTTGTTGCCTCCATCCTAGCCAATCTGCTGCCCTTACCACGGAATCGAAGGTCGTGTTACTAAAGGCCCCCCTCGATATCCAGGTAGATGCAGAAGGCTATTTCTTGGAAGTGAAGTGCTTTTTCCACCTTCCCAACGAGTTGGTGGAATGCGACCTATGCTCCCCATACCGCAACAGCTGAACCACCAAAACTATTATGTTAGACAATGCTCCTCGATGCATTACGTGCTCCTGCGTCTCCCCATTTGAGTGCTCTTCTCTGAACGCGGCACACTTAACCGCTCATCGTTATTGTGGCACTGTACCCATTCCTCGCGTGGGCTTTTCAAGGTGCCCTGACTTCGTTTTTATGGACTGACAGTGCGCGACTACATCGAACTTCGCAGTGAGAGGAACTCTTGCAACGAGAGGGCATTCGGCGAATGGAGTAGCCTGCCCGTTTCTACTACACAACTCTCATCGAGATATGTTGGGGAGACGTATTGCTGCACGTCCAGCGAACATCCAGCAGTTATGAACCGCGCTGCTGGAGGACTGGAAAGCCGTACCACGAGAGCTCCTTGCGAACCTTGTGACCAGCACGTTACAGAGCATGCACTGATACCCATGGTGATCGCAAACCCTATTAAAAACCAATGTCCGCCTTTTGTAATGTGCTGGGTATCATCATTAATCGCTGTGACTTCAGCGTCATTATTATCTATGAATAAAACTGTCATTTCTGTTCATATCCTTGCACATTTCTTTTAGTTACCTTCTGTACTATACCGTAGCAGTTCTTTGTATACATTGTCTACGTTTCACCAAGCTATGCTACTTCGCAGTGACACATCATGTCAAACTTACTTTCCTCCTTAAATTTTGCACACCAGTGTTTTACTACATACCTAACTGTTCTTTAATGAGGACAGGAGGTGACGGTTGTTTGTAGCTTCTGCTAGCGGAGCAGCACAGCGCGAAGTCACGCCCTCATCAAGGGTCTGGCTGAGTGTTCGAAAGCGGAAGGGTTTAAATCTATGTCCGGTGATCCCATATTTGGTGCAGACCAGCGTAACACGGGGATAGTTACGGTAAAGTTTCAGGTGCTAGGCCGCATCATATTCCTTTTCAAACTTTTTCTATAGTCTACGTTTCTCTGCCTCTGCTGGTTTTTTCGGGATTCTACCGGTTTTCCTGCAGAGCTCAACACTGTCGAGAAATGTCCCACCCAGTTTCTCACGCGTTTTCGAAGAAACCTAGTTGCTGTGTAAAAATCTTCATGCTGGATTTGGTTGACAGTCTTCTTTACGTAAATACTGCCAGAATATCATGAAAGAGAGGGGGGGGGGGATGTTACACAAAATGTTACTGTCGTGCCGCCGCAGTCGTTTCCTCGAAGTTGTTTACGTTCCTCGCTTTCCGTGGCGGAGTGTTTTACTTCCTTGATAGTGTGTAGCCACGAAACCGGAAGCCTGTAGTCCACCAATGACAGCCTGAAAATTTTTAGCCACTAACTCCATTTCTCCGGAGAAACAGTCTTTTCCTCGGAATAGTGAAGCAACTTAAATCACTTAATAAAAGCATGTCTTCTGCTCCAGACTGTATACCAGTTAGGTTTCTTTCGGAGTATGCTGATGCACTAGCTCCATACTTAACAATCATACACAACTGTTCGCTTGACGAAAGATCCGTACCCAAAGACTGTAAAGTTCCACAGGTCACACCAATATTCAAGAAAGGTAGTCGGAGTAATCCACTAAATTACAGGCCCATATCGTTAACGTCGATATGCAGCAGGGTTTTGGAACATATATTGTGTTCGAACATTATGAGTTACCTCGAAGAAAACAGTATATTGATACAGAGTCATGCCGGCCAGGGTGGCCGAGCGGTTCTAGGCGCTACAGTTTGGAACCGCGCGACCGCTACGGTCGCAGGTTCGAATCCTGTGGCGGGCATGGATGTGTGTGATGTCCGTAGGTTAGTTAGGTTTAAGTTCTAGGGGACTGATGACCTAAGAAGTTAAGTCCCATATTGCTCAGAGCCATTTTGACACAGAGTCAACACGTGTTTAGAAAACATCGTTCCTGTGAAACACAACTAGCTCTTTATTCACATGAAGTGTTGAGTGCTATTGAAAAGGGATTTCAGATCGATTCCGTATTTCTGAATTTCCGGAAGGCTTTGACACTGTACCACACAAGCGGCTCGTAGCGAAATTGCGTGGAATATCGTCTCATGTTATTTGACTGAATTTGTGATTTCCCGTCAGAGAGGTCACAGTTCGTAGTAACTGACGGAAAGTCATCGAGTAAAACAGAAGTGATTTCTGGCGTTCCCCAAGGTAGTATTATAGACTCTTTGCTGTTCCTTATCTATATAAACGATTTAGTAGACAATCTGAGCAGCCGTCTTCGGTTGTTTGCAGATGGCGCTGTCGTTTATCGACTAAGGTTTATCGACTAATAAAGTCATCAGAAGATCAAGACAAACTGCAAAACGATTTAGAAAAGATATGTGAATGGTGCGAAAAGTGGCAGTTGACCCTAAATAACGAAAAGTGTGAGGTCATCCATATGAGTGCTAAAAGGAACTCGTTAAACTTCGGTTACACGGTAAATCAGTCTAATCTCGAAGCCGTAAATTCAACCAAATACCTAGGACTTACAAACAACTTAAATTGAAAGGAACACATAGAAAATGTTGTGGAGAAGGCTAACCAAAGGCTGCGTTTTATTGGCAGGACACTTAGAAAATGTAACAGACGTACTAAGGAGACTGCCTACACTACGCTTGTCCGCCCTCTTTTAGAATACTGCTGTGCGGTGTAGGATCCTTGCCAGATAGGACTGACGGAGTACATCGAAAAAGTTCAAAGAAAGGCAGCACGTTTTGTATTGTCGCGAAAT